>NC_065580.1:160277914-161527914 GCF_024542745.1 Macaca thibetana thibetana | reverse complement strand
ACCACATTGTGATTGTGAGAGTCCAAGGATCTAGTGAACCTGGTCAGAGTAAGTGCTCGGCAAATGTTAACTATTTTATTAACAATAATAATAACTAGTTATTATTATTTTGCCATCTAGATAGGTATCAATACTTTACCATCTAGATTGTTGGTCAATACTTCACCACCTAGATAGATGTTATCTATCACTTGTTTACCATCATATCATGAATATATTTATATTTTAACAGCAAATGAGACACTGGGGCTCATTGACTTAACCATTCTCATCCAACACATGGAAGGGAAAGGGGATCTCTACAGCAGCTACCAGTAGAGCCAGGGCTAGGACTCAGCTGCCCCAATTCCCTAATTCCTTACTTGCCCTTGGCACTAGGATGTTTCTCTCTTGAATCCTGAGAATCAGAGGATTAATGTTCACCTTATCAAAGAAGATCTACTAAAATTATAAACTCAGCAAGAGAGGAGACTATTTCATAGTTAGAGTCCCAAATCCCTCTTCATTCCCGTCTGCATTTGGGGGTGTGGAATGCTTTGAGATATCCCTCTAAAGCTTCAAGATACTCTCCTGGGAATGCAAGAGTCATGCCCAGGGTCATTTGATGTCAATGATGCACCAATAAAAACGATGCTAAAAATAGCATTAGTTAACATTTTCCAGAATCCGTATCTTCCTTAATAGACATTAAAAATCCCTAAAAATGCAAAGTTATTTTTTCTTCTGGTTGAGTAGACCCTCTCAACTCTATTGTTTCACTATCATGAGGAAAGCACACTGCTTCCCTACACTCTCACACACCACTTTTGACACCATATGTAAGAATAGTGTCACACCATCTATCCGGAGCTAGTGCTAGATCCCAGAGCTTAAGAGCTCTGCCGCACAGAACTGCCCCCACTTCATATGCCAATCACAGGCCCCAGGTTGTGGCTTGCGCTTTTGACCCAACAGCTATAAATTAGTGGTTCCCATGACTCCCATCCTTGGGTTTTACAATTTGGTAAGACAGCTCACAGAATGCAGGGAAGTACTTTACTACGTTTACCAGTTTGTTATAAAGGATATTATAAAGGCTGTACATGAACAGCCAGATGAAGAAGTACTAGAAGCAAGATACTGGGTTGACAGGGGAGAGGGTGGAGCACACAGTTTTCATGACATAAAGCTTTTTCCATGAAAAAGGTAATAATATATGTGTATTGATTTCCTAGTACTACTGTAACAAATTACCACAAACCTAGTGGCTTAAAGCAACACATATGTCTCATATAATTCTTAAGGTCAGCAGTCTAAATGGGTGTATTAAAGAAAAGAGGTTGCACTGGCTCAGGGTTCTACAGGCCGTGCAAGCATGGCACTGGCATATGCATCTGCCTGGCCTCTGGAGAGGGCTTCAGGGAGCTTTTACTTATGGCAGAAGGCAAAGCAGGAGCAGGCAAGACACGTGGCAAAAACAGGAGTAAGAGAGAGCACAGAGGTGCCATGCACTTTTAAACAAGCAGACCGCATGTGAACTCAGAGAAAATCTCACTCATCACCAAGGGGATGGTGTTAAATCATTCACGAGGAATCTGCCCCCATGATCCAATCACCTCCCACCAAGCCCCATCACCAGCATGAGGAATTACATTTCAACATGAGATTTGGAGGTGATAGACACTCAATATATCATTCAGCACCATGGCCCCTAAAATATCATGTCCTTCTCACACTGCAAAATACAATCATCTCTCCCAACAGTTCCCCAAAGTCTTAACTCATTCTAGCCCCAATTCAAAAGTCCTGAAGTCCAAAGTCTCATCTGGAGATGAGTTTCTTCCACACATGAGCCTGTGAAATCAAAGACAAGTTACTTACTTTCAAGATACAATGGGGGTACAGGCATTAGGTAAACATTCTTGTTCCAAAAAAGAGAAATCAGCCAAAAGAAAGGGGCTACAGGCCAGCAGGGCAATCATTAAATCTTAAAGCTCCAAAATAATCTTCTTTGACCCCATGTCCCGCATTCAGGGCACACTGGGGCAAGGGATGGGCTCCCAAGGTCTTGGACAGCTCCACCCCTGTGGCTTTGGGGGGTGCAGCCCCTGTGGCTGCTCTCACAGGCTGTCAAGTTCCTGTGGCCTTTCCAGACCCCGACATTTCCCCTTGGCATTGCCCTAGTAGAGATTCTCTGTGATGGCTCCACCCCTGCATCAGGCTTCTCCCTGAGCACCCAGGCTCTCACATACATCCTCTGAAATCTAGGTGCAAGTTGCCAAGCATCCTTTACTCTTGCATTCTGAGCACCTACAGGCTTAATACCATGTGGAAGCCACCAAAGCTTATGGCTTGTGCCCTCCAGAGCCATGGCCCAAGCTACACGTGGGACCCTTTGAGCCAAGGCTGGAGCCAGAGAAGTGAGGATGCAGGGATCAATTTCCTGGGTGTCTTAGGCCATTGGCACCTCGGACCTGGCCCACAAAACCATTCTTTCCTCCTAGGCTTCTGAATCTGTAATGGGAGGGGCTGCCTTGTAGATCCCTAAAATGCCTTCAGGGCCTTTTTCCAATCATGTTGGCCATCAGCACTTGGCTTCTTTTTAGTCATGCAAATCTCTCTAGTAAGTTGTTCTGCAGCCCACTTGGATGCTTCCCCTAAAACTAGACTTTTCTTTTCTATCACATGGACAGGTTGCAAATTTTTCAAATTTTTATGTTCTGCTTCCCCCTTAAATATAAGTTCCAATCTTAAGTCATTTCTTTGCCCCTATATCTGCCAGTCCACCTCTTAAAGGCTTTATTGCTTAGAAATGTTTTCTGCCAGATACCCTAAATCATCACTGTCAAGTTCAAAGTTCCACAAATCCTTAGGACATGAACACAATGCAGGCAAGTTCTTTGGTAAAGCATAACAAGGGTGACCTTTGCTTCAGTTCCCAGTAAGTTCCTCATCTTCATCTAAGATCATATCAGCCTGGCCTTCACTGTTCATATCTCTGTCAGCATTTTGGTCACAACAATATGACCAGTCTTTAGGAAGTTTCAGACTTTCCTCATCATCTTGTCTTCTTCTGAGCCCTCCACACTATTCCAACCTCTGCCTGTTACCCAGTTCCAAAGCTGCTTCCTCGTCTACAGATATCTTTATAGGAATGCCCCACTCCTTGGTTCCAATTTTCCGTATTAGGCTGTTTTTGTGTTGTTATAAAGAAACATCTGAGACTGGGTAATTTATAAAGAGAAGAAGTTTAATTGACTCAGAGTTCTGCAGGCTGTGCAAGCATGGCACCAATATCTGCATCTGTTCGGCTTCTAATGAGGCCTCAGGGAGCTTTCACTCATGGTAGAAGGTGAAGCGGAAGCCAGCACATCATGGGAGAGCAGGAACAAAAGAGTGAGGTGGGAAGTGCCACACACTTTGGTGATAAGTGAGTTCTTGCTCAGAGTTTCACAGAAAACTCACTGAATTTGCATGGAACTCTGAGCAAGAACTCACTTATCACCAAGGAGATGGTGCCAAACCATTCATGAAGAATCTGCCCCCAGAACCAATTACCTTCCACCAGGTCACACCTTCAACATGGGGAATCACATTTTAACCGAGATTTGGAGGGAACAAACATCCAAACCATATCAATGGGTCTCTAGGTTAAAATCAAGGTGTCCGGAGGGCCGTGTTCCTCCTGAAGTCTTCCATCTTCTATAGACTGCTCACTTTCTTTGGCTTGAGGCTCCTTCCACCACTGTCTTCAAAGCCAGCAATGGTGCCTGGAGACCTTCTTGCACTTCATCTCTCTGATCTCTCCTGCCTCCCTCTTCCACTTTTACAGACCCCTGTGATTACACTGGATCCAGCAGAATAATTTCAGATATTCTCCTTACTTTAAGGTCAGCTGATTAACAACCTTAATTCCATCTGTAATCTTCATTCTTCTTTGCCATGTAAGGCAATATGGGTTCTGGGGATTAGAATGTGGACATCTTTGGGGGAGCCATTATTCTGCTTTCCATAAAGTGTAAAGTACCTGTTCAGTTCTAGTACTTTTCTGTCATAATTTATTTTTTTCAACTGAAAACACAGACAGCCTAATTAAAACTTAATTTAATGCTAATGCAGCAAACAGTTTTACCACTTTGGGTTGAATTGCTTCAGGAATTGGGCTTCCTGAGAAAATCTTCTCTAACACCCCCATTTCACAGATGAGCACTTGGGGCTCAGCGACTCACATGGCATTTAACAACCAAGACAAAATTGGAATCTGGTGTTCTGTGAAGTGGTTTCTCCTTATCACATTCCACCATCATGAAGCCCCTTGTAGTGGCTGCTCCCAAAACTGGTGACTGTCCCCTTATTCAACAGAGTGGACTGACCCACAAGGCAGCCTGCACTGGCTGATCAAAACGCCCATGTATATTCCAGACAAAATTCGTGGAAAGCACAATTTTTTTTTAATGCTAGGACAGAAAAAGTTTCATCAGCAGAGTATTTTTTTAAATTCTGACATGTATACACAAGCCTTTCGCCCTTTGTATAATCAAAGGCCTTCTTACAATAAAACCACTAGGTTGGTGCAAAAGTAATCACAGTTTTGCATCAACCTGACACATCCACCAAGTTTTGACAGGAAAATATTTTATTAAAGAATCTTATGGGTGCAGCACACCAACATGGCACAAGTATACACATGTAACAAACCTTCACGTTATGCACATGTACCCTAGAACTTAAAGTATAATAATTTTAAAAAAAAAGAATCTTGTCGGCCGAGCACAGTGGTTCATGCCTATAATCCCAACCCTTTCAGAGGCTAAGGCAGGTGGACTGCTTGAGTCTGGCAGTTCAAGGCCAGCCTGGGCAACATGGCAAAGACCCCGTCACTACAAAAAACACAAAAATTAGACAGGCCTAGTGGCACACAACTGTAGTTCCAGCTACTTGGGAGGCTGAAGCAGGAGAAAAGCTTACCCCATGAAGTTGAGGGTGTACTGAGCCATGATTGTGCCACTGCACTCCAGCCTGGGTGACAGAGCAAGACCTTATCTCAAAAAAAAAAAAAAAAAAGAAAGAAAGAAAGAAAAAAGAAAATTCTGTGGCCCAAAAAGTTGGTGTCTACATGTGAAGGGACATGAAAGAAGTTTGGAGAAAGAACACAGGTATCCCTGGGCATATTTGTTCAGGATCTGCTTCAGCTTACTAAGAGAAAAGCCCTACAACATAATACGATAAAATGTCTATAATCCCACTCTAAAATCACAAGTGACACCAACAAAAACTGGGAGGTGGGCCTAGATATAATATGGGAACTAAAGACTACTAATATTCTCACTTTACATGGAGGCTAATCAGTATTTAGTGCTTTATTTCTATGTCAGCGGCTTAATAAACATAAATGTGTTTAAAATACTAATATTATTAAAAGCATTTTGATAACAAAGTATATTACTAGTAGAATTTAAAATAAAATTGCTACAGAAAAGAGCAAAGAAAACAGAGTTCATATTTTTTAAAAACTTACTAGGGAAATAAGAGGAAAAAATATTTTTAATGAGAATAAAACAAGATAAAGAAAGGAAGCACAATGACATCTGTAATAATAACATACACATCTACCCTAAACTGCAAAGTAAAAGACAGCCACATGGTTTGATTTGGTTAGTTCAAGCGGTGAGTTAATCAAATTCAACCTAGTATTATTTAACAGCCCTAACACTTAAAAGAAATTGGCACATAAGCATTATTAAGTGATTAGGCAAAGATGTAACAGCTAAAGGCAAGAAGAAATAAAATAAATATAAGAAGAGAAAATAGGAGTTTTCATATTCTTATCAGACAACAGAGAATTAGAAGAAAAAGCCATTTCCTAAAATGAAGAGAGTTATAGTATTTTGATGATAAACAAAAGGAAACCATGAAAGTCATAAATCTTTAAGCTCCAAATAATATTGTTCAAAATACAGTAATCACAAATTATTCGAGGAATAAAGAGAAGTTAACAGTAGTGGGACCTTCCTCCATCTTTCACAGCTGAAGTATGCAAATACGTATACACCTGAGTGGGGCATAGAGAAAGAAGTTCCAAATAATAATAAGATTTATTATGTTTACAGAAAGTTTGGCGTCTTACAAGAGAAAAGGATGATATATTTCCTATCAAGCCTACAAAGAATATTGGCAAATAGTAATTATATAGTACGCTCTATACTCTCATAAGCCCAAAAAATAGAAAAAAAGACAGTCCAAAATTACCACATCACAAATTATTCCCTCAAAAAACAATTGCACCACAACATGGAGAAACTCCGTCTCTACTAAAAATACAAAATAAGCCGGGCGTGGTGGCACATGCCTGTAATCCCAGCTACTCGGGAGGCTGAGGCAGGAGAATTGCTTTAACCCAGGAGATGGAGGTTACAGTGAGCCGAGATCACACCATGGCACTCCAGGCTGGGCAATAAGAGCGAAACTCTGTCTAAAACAAAAAACAATTCCACTAAAAATCAAGCACACCACTAAGGATTATTTTGACACTAATGAAAGTGAAAACATAATTGACAAAAACATCTGGAATGCTGATGCAGTTATATACCAGAGCAAACCTATAGCCTGTAAGACTTTTATCAGGACATCAGAAAGAATGAAAATTACTAAAATAAGTGTTCAATTTTTAAAAATGGAAAAACAAGAACAAAGACAATTTAAGGAAAACAAAAAGGGGGAAAAATAACAGCAGAAATTAATGAATTAGAAAGTAAATTATAGACAAAATACACAAATCTAAGAGTGGATTCTTTGTAGAAAAAAAATTTCTGATCAAACATTTCGCAGGCCTAATCAAATAGAAAAGAGAAAAAACCTATATATATAAAACTGCAAAAAACAATGAATATGACCACAGACATGAGTAAAAATTGTGTAATATTGTATTCTGACAAATTAAAAATTTAAATTAAACAGATGATTGGTAAAGAAAACAAAAATGATGCCAAAAAGCTTAATGAATAAATAGGGAAGAAAATTTCACAATTTTCTAAAATTCCTTGTGGAGAAAGATGGAAGACTTTTCCATTTTTTATGGCAATCCCTACGCAGATATTTGAAAAAGTGAAAAACTCCAGAAATATAAATTTACAGACCAATCTTCCTCATAATTATAAATGAAAAAATTCTAAATCAAATATTGACAATTTAATTTGGAAATGTAGTCTAAAAATATTATATCATGTTCAAGAACAATTTCCTCTAAGAATGAAAACATTATTTACTATGGAAATTTCAAAAGAATTTACTGCATTAGGTCAAAAGAGAAGATGCTCAAGGGTATTGATTCTGGATTAAAGAAGTGACAAATTATATTTTAGAAAAGAAGTATCAATATTAAAATTCTTCCCCCAAAGAATTAATAGGCATAATTAATTTTGTTTAAATCCAGTAAGATTTTTGGAAACATGGTAATAAAAAGCTAAAGTACATCTGGGAGAAGGGAATACTTAATAATTGACCATTCAGTTAGAAAAGCCAGAGATATATAAGTTGATTTCAGAAAATACATAGAATTTATGAATATGTAGTATAATTACATGTAGAAGCATATATATTGTGATATTAGTTAAAATGACAAAAACAAAAACAAATTTGAAGGTACAATACAATACTCTAAACCTAGAATATTAGGTATAGAAATTATGGAATAACTATATAGAGATTTCAAGGCAGATGTTAAACATCATGTAGAAAAATATTATACCAGTAAGTCCATGTTCACATATTGAAAATGATCCCAATCCTACAAATGTATATGCACGTAAACTATATATGTAATACATAAAATATATTTTGTGCTGTCCCCACAACTTTTTTATTTATAAAAAAATGCCGCAATGTGGTATCAGCCATAACAATCCACATCAACAATGTGACATTGCTATGTTGATTCTCTCTAAATGACATGTTTTTGGATGACTATTATTTTCTTTTTGTGCTTTTCTGTATTTTTCATATTTTCTAAAAAGAATGTGTTAAAATATCAGAAAAGATATTTTGTATTAATAACACCATACTAATATTGTGCATCATGTTTTGCATAATTCTAATCTTTTTAATCACAGAAATCTGAAAATCTTATAAAATTGTTAGCACTTTCGCCAGAAAAAATAAATGCATTATATACAAGTAAGCATCAAATTTTATATAACGTTACAGATTTTACAGACCCACTGAAGCCCATTCAAGAGCTCTAGGTGAGAAACACTGTGGAAAAGTTCGAAGAAATTCCTTATGTATTATTTCAATGGAGTCTCATCAAAACTTTGTAAATAGGAATAGCTACTATTTTTACCAATTTAAGAATGAATAAACTATGTCTCAAAGAGGTAAAGAACGCACAGTTGACAGGGACAGAATTCACACCAGTGGCCACATCCTGTTGCCTTAGCACTGTGAGTTTCATGTCGTAGCACAGGGTGGTTTATTATATACAGAACAGGATATTGTCAAGTAACAAAACCAGACCTTGAATCCTGATTCACTCGTGAAATTTTGAAAAACCTCCTGACTTTATCATGCCTTGGTTTCATCATCAGTAGAGATAATAACACTTGCCCTGCATATCCCCCAGAGTTGTCAGAGAGATAAAATGTAGGGGGAAGCACTTGCAAACATAATTTATCTTTATTATTATTAATACATAAACGTGTCTATTACGAATCTATTACGACTCAGGCCAGCACTGGGGTAAGTGCTGATGGGACCTAGGTGGGGGAAGAAAAAGACAAAGCATCTTACTAAAAGGCAATTAAAACGCACCATTCTAGTTCAAAAAGTCTGTTTCCATGAGTAATTAGCAATCTATTATGCATCTGACAATGGTTTGTTGGCTATTAACATCAGTTCCGTATGGCCATCCTATAAAGTGAATCAACATAGCAGGGAGTTCCCAGCTTTAAAAAATGTTTGCTTTCACAGGTATCTGTCTAATTTATGTCTGCGATTTAATTTCAATGATTAAAATTTTAAGTTAATTTTGAAGTCTGCTCTTTTTCCACTGCATTCACCACAGACTTGCTGAAGACTCCAGGACAATTAAGGCACATAAAAGCATAACAAAGCTCCCTCTCCCTATTTGATGCTATCGGGCTTCATATTCTTAGTGTCAGAGATAATTCACACGCCTTGATACCCCGGATACTTTGGTTGCATAAGTAGGCTAGGTCTTTCATAAATGTGAGTTGAGTTGAAGTGTGTGCATAAGATGCTGAGCTAGTGCTCTCTGAGGTGCTCCAACCGTGACTAGCTGGGTACCATCTCACCTCCATGCAACTCAGTTTTCTCATCAGTAATCTGGGTATCATGAAGCCTGTTTTAATGGGAAAAGTCTCTGCAAATTGCAATGGCCCGTGAAAGTGGAATAAATCACGATTTTTTGCATTTAGAACTTCCCTGAGCTAGTTCTTTCCAATATCTTCTTCATCACAAACAGTCTATGACATCACCTAATGTACTTAACAGTCTGCCTCTAAAACTGAATTGAGACTCACGGCCGATGTTCTCGTTTGGGGTTTTTTGCTGCAGATTGCACTCACCTATTTAGATACCCCTTGTTCACTATTCACCAGGGGATGGGCCATCTGGATCCATTATCTGTTTGATTTCTTATGTACCCCACAGAAGGGTAGTTAAAGCGAAAAACTTTATGTGCTGATCCTTTCATTCTTAGTCACAACCCTTCTACAGTTGCTCCGCAGTGACGGTACGGAACCCGTAAGTGTGAGATCACTCCAGGCTGCTCTTCTAACCTCTAAATGGAGTCAGTCCTCAGGGATGGATGGAATTTCACTGCATTTTCTCATTTCATTTGTATAATGAAATCATTGTTTGGCCTTTCGTTCTGGACTTTCACCCTTTTCGGTCTTAAGGTGGACCATTCAGTAGCCCCTTCCTATTTCTCTACGAAAACTAAGAATCATAAATGGACTCTCATCAAATCTCAACAATTTCATGTATTTCTAAAAGTATCACATCAAATACATTCCGCCTTCACAGCAGTATCCATTTGTTATATACTTGTATGTACTTATATACACATAGAAGTGAATATGTATATAAATCTATAATGTGTGGACGTGGTAAAACTCAAACCGTCACCGGAAAAATCAATCGCTTATCATCACTGATTGGATCAGTTGTGGGATGATACGATCCACGTGTGATCGGATTCAACTCCAAAGAGCAGCATGCAATGAAACATCAGCCTTCCCTGGAATCACCTGGGGTACTTGTTAAACTAGAGACAATCAGACCTTGCCCCAGAATGATAGGTGGTTTATGGAATAAACAGAGATAAAGTTTTTTAAAAAATGTATCTGTTGATTTATAGCCAAAAATCTCCCCAACGTTACATGGAGGGCAACAAAAGGGAGAGTTGTTGAGTAAATTGCACAATATTCATTTAATGTGAACACCACAGTGATTAGCAAGAAGCCAGTTAAACAGAAAAATGCATGTGGTATTATGATCAATAAAAAGCCAGCATAATAATTGATGGATCAGAGAAAAAGATCAGCAGTAAATCAACATACTTGGGAAGCTTTAGTTTTGAGCAAAGATGTTCATTCACATTAGTAGGGAAATAATGTATTATCTAAGAAATAGTGGTGAGGCATCTAGCTACCTAAAAAATCGTATCCTCCTTTACACTTACACCAGCACAAATTCCAGAAGAATGAATGAAAATAAAGCCATAAAAGCAATAAAGGAGAGCATCAAAAATATTATAATGTCAAAATAAGAGAGTTTTCCAACTGTAATCTAAAACCCAAAAGACAATAAAAAATACTGATCAATCCAACTGTGTCCAGGCCTGTTTTTAGAAGCTTTTTCTCCGCAAATAAACACCATAAACAAAATAAAAAGACAAAGAACATACTGGAGAAAATATTTACAACTCTTAATGTACAGGGCTAATTAATACATGAGTCATTAAAAGTCAGTATTTTTAAAATTCCATTAAAAGTGGGTAGATGACAGGAAAACATACAGAAAATAAAATGTGATAGTTTTTCATTATATACAAAGTTTCTCAACCTTACTTATTGTAAGAAATAGACAACAAAACTTCAGGAAGATACTATGTTTCACTTAGGTTAACAAAGATCAAAAACCTGATGACACACTATGTTGTGGAGAAATGAGCACTGTCATTCATTGCTGGTGGGCGTGTAAATTGGTAAATCTCTAGCCAATTAAAATATAAAATGCACACACTATTTGACCCAGGACTTCCATTTCCCATAAATTTCTCACGTAGTTGAGAATTTAAATTTTAAAGGAAAATGACAACTCTTTCTTGGTCATAGTCCTAAGGTATCAACAAGTCACTACCACAACTTGTTAGAAAGACATCAAAATCGGCCGGGCGCGGTGGCTCACGCCTGTAATCCTAGCACTTTGGCAGGCTGAGGCGGACGCATCACGAGGTCAAGAGATGGAGACCGTCCTGGCCAACATGGTGAGACCCCGTCTCTACTAAACATACAACATTAGCTGGGCGTGGTGATGCACGCCTGTAGTCCCAGCTACTTGGGAGACTGAGGCAGGAGGAACACTTGAACTGGGAAGACAGAGGTTTCAGTGAGCCAAGATCGCGCCACTACACTCCAGCCTGACAACAGAGCGAGACTCCGTCTCACACACACACGAAAAAACACATCGAAATTGGTCAGCGACAATCCACTTTAGTAACACACTTCTGAAAGCTAGCCAATCAATAACAGCCTTACTTCTGAAATCCAACTATTAGCAACAGGCACACTCCAAATGCCAAGCTTTCACTGCTAAAGGTCAATTAATTTCCAAACACACTTCTCACAGTGTTTTAATTCCTGAACTTAATGCTTCCCAAACCCTATATATGATCAGCATTTGCTTT
Source organism: Macaca thibetana thibetana (assembly GCF_024542745.1). Taxonomy (NCBI): domain Eukaryota; kingdom Metazoa; phylum Chordata; class Mammalia; order Primates; family Cercopithecidae; genus Macaca; species Macaca thibetana. The sequence goes on along the minus strand of NC_065580.1, from coordinate 161,516,009 downwards.
GTTTTAACAGAACTGTGTCCTACAAGCACTGTTGTCTCTTGTTTAGCAAGCAATAAAGTCAGATTTTTGCTTTAGATATTGAGTGGCAGCCTTTTCCTTCCATCCAAGAACTAGAACATAGGAGAGACAGCATATGCATAAAGATGTTCTACTCCTTTTCAAAGCATTGTTTAGCATAGCAACAGACTGCAAACAATGTAAATAATCTCGAAGGACCTGTAAATTAGAAACCAGAAACATCAGATGTGTCCTGGAAAGGGAACTAGCTGGCATGGGGCAAAGAAGGAAGGAGAGACAAATACATTTCATATACACAATTTTGGAGTTCTTAACATTTTGCCCCATTGGCAGGTATTACATATTAAAAAGTAATTGATTTAAAGTCAGAATTTTAAATCGTATGTGTAAAAGGAAAAAATACATATGAAGTTGGTAACAAACCAGTAACTGTTGCTATGCTAAATTATCAGTGGAATAGTTTTTTCAATGTCTCTTTCACTAAACCTTTCATAATGTTGTGATATAACTTGTAATTTTAAATGGAAATTATTTCTAAATTTCATGCACAATATCAAACCAAAATGCAGCAAATGAGATTATTCCATTTTAAACTGGCATATAACCACAATATTGAAGGCGCATAAAGCTAATTTCTCTTATTAGGAGAAATAACCAAGGAGAAAAGAGGAATTAGAGAAGTCCAATTACATTGCATGAGAGAAATTGACAGAACAAAATCTTCCTGTAACATTAAAAGGCTTCAAGCAAAGCCCGAAAGCTCTGTGAGACTTAGAGCTAACACTTCCATTCCCAACAGCTTGGAGAGCAACACTCTTGTTGCACCGGCACTCAGGTGCAACTATAGACACATGCAACTATTTACTTGCAAAAATAGACAAGTAATGCATATGTATTGCAAACTTCGCAATTACTTGTCTATTTTTTAAAGTTAACCTAGTAAAGAGTAGATACATATTTTGCTTTATTTTAAATTAGTTCTTTCTCCCTGATACACAAGTCCAGGGAAGATCCCAGCAGCCTCTACTTCCAGAAGACAGCTACACATACAGCACAATAACCATCAGAAATAACATCTCCCACTATCACACTTGCTGAGGCACTCAAGTCCTCAAGAAGAAAAAAAAAATAGACCTTAATTTTCTTACCACTGTGTAGTGTGTTCTTGGAATTCAGAAGCCAGGTTGCGCTTTTTTCTTTCAACCGGAGAACTCTAAAAGGGGAAAAGAGTAAAACAATTGAAAGCATGTTGCTTAAAAGCTATCCTGAGCTGTTGAGTGGGGAATAAAATAGTACATTAAAATGATCCAAACTATCAAACAGAACTATTTTCACCCATCATTGGATAGTGACACATAACTCAGACTGTGCCGACTTGCATGGTGAGGTTAAGTTGCAGGGTTTCAGCCACTCATTAATCCTAAGGAAACTCACAAGGCATATTTATATTATTCCATCACTTAAGACAACTTTAATCCAGTCCCCCATTCCATTTTCATTTCTAGTCTTGAAATACTTAACACAAGGTAAATTGATTACAGAATAAAGTAACACTCTTGGCATAGAATTTAATTTTGCAGTTTATTCATTTTAATTGGTGACTATACTCAAAACCCCTGACAAACAAGAAATTTGAAAGATCTGATGATTAAACTGTTAATCCAAACTTCCTCCTGCATAAAAAATTGTAATTTTTAGGACTAAAACCAAAAGGCAGACTTTGAATATATTTGTATTTCTTTTCATGTTCAAGAAATCACTTAACTAATCACTCGTATCAGTCTTATACATAAAATTTAGAGTTTTAAAAGTTTTTTTCAAAGGCTGCCATTAGGTGATCTGGCAATATCTAATAAAATTAAAAATACATAAGGCCAGGCACCATGGCTCATGCCTGTAACCCCAGTCCTTTGGAAGGCCAAGGTGGGGATATTGCTTGAGCCTGGGAGTTCTAGACAAGCCTAGGCAACATAGAGAGAGACTCAGACTCCACAAAAAATTTTTAAACATTAACCAGGCATGGGCATGCATGCCTGTAGTTCCAACTACTTGTGAGGCTGAGGCAGGAAGATTCTTTGAGTTCAGAAAGTCGAGGCTGAAGTGAGCGGTGATTATGCCACTGCACTCCAGCGTGAGTGACAGAGCAAAACCTTGTCCCAAAAAATAAAATAAAATAAAATTCTTATGCTACAATTCCATTTCTGGGGATCTGTAAAGGCACATGCACCATGACACTCATTACAGCATTGCCATTTGGAGGTCAAGAACTAGAAACCATGTTAATGCCCATAGATGAAAGAATGGTGGGATAAATCCATGGAGCAATGTTATATTCACTGGACAGAATATGAAGCATTCATGGAATGTAATTAAATAGCATTAATTATATGTTAAAGAATTTTGTCAATGATTTTGATTGGGAAAAGCAGTAGGCAGAAAGAGAGCAAAACGGTTTTGTAATAAAATGGTTACTCTCTCTATATACATATATATATAAATATGTGTATATATGTAGATATTATATATATCTATATATATACACATATATATACATATATAAACAAATTGTAAAACTAAGCCTTCGTATCAATTATTCCCAATCAAGAGTGATATTGCCTGCTAGAGATATTTCATGATGTCTGGAGACATCAAGGCTGTGGGGAGCATGCTCTTAGCACCTGGTGAGTGGAGGCCAGGGATCCCGATAAACATGCCTCAGCTCACAGGACAGCCCCCCACCTCAAAGACCTATCTGGCTCATGTGTCAATAGCACTGAGGCTGAGACATTCCTGTATGTGGAGATCATATGATTTTATAATTAAATTACATATGTATAGAAAATGTTTGGAAGCTCACACACCAGATTGTCCACGTAGCTCATCTAGTGAGAGATAGGGGTGGGGATGAAGGCTGAGATGCTAGTGGAGAGGAAGAAGTAGTAGATGGAGGTGCCCAGGTTAGGGTCAGTTTTATAATACAATCTTTTCTCTTATATCTTGATATGCTTCAGCTCTGTGTTCCCACCCAAATCTCCTCTTGTAGCTCCCATAATTCTCACACATTGAGGGAGGAACCCAGTGGGAGACAATTGAATCATGGGAGTGGGTCTTTCGCATGCTGTTCTTGTGATAGTGAATGTGTTTCATGAGATCTAACGTTTTTAAAAAGGGAAGTTTCCCTGCACAAGCTCTCTCTTTGCCTGCTGCCATCCACGTAATATGTGACTTGCTCCTCCTTGCCTCCTGCCATGATTGTGAGGCCTCCCCAGCCGTGTGAAACTGTAAGTCCAATTAAACCTCTTTCTTTTGTAAATTGCCCAGTCTTGGGTATGTCTTTATCAGCAATGTGAAAACAGACGAATACATACCTGTATCAAATTACCTTGAAATTATTACAGTCATGTCTCTTTTTGTTTCTTAGATGCAGTAAAGTAAAGGCATAACTTTAAAATTTCACTAAACCACACTCTTCCCAGATAAATGAAAAATAAACCCAACTTGGAAGGAAATCCCAACTTAAAGGCCATCAAAGGGAGAGAAATGATAACTTAGCCAGTCTGGTCTTTGGTCAATCTTTGTACAATATTGCTTCTATTCTCCTAAATAATCTTGTTGATTTCAGTTAATTTAAACTGGCCTCACCCTCTTTCACTGTTCATATAAGTAGTTTGGTATTTTTATTACATGATAGGGCATTCAATTTTAAATATAGCAGAGCACCAAAAATATGGAAAGTCATTCATTAACTTTGCACAGATGTGAGTATGGCTCTTGTAGTTGTTCCACTTTTCCTGCTAGCAAATCCACAAGATACACTTCAAAATGAGTATTCTGCCTTATGTCAGATGTGAACCACACCCAGTCAATGCCGTTTCTGAACTAAGAGGTAGTACTTTTTGTCATCTTTCCTAAACTGTTAGTCTTTAGGTGTTTTGTGCAGATTTTAGCAAAAGCACAGAACTTCATTGTATTCTGAGTAAACCTTTCTTTGACGAAAACCATTGTGAGGCTTGTATATGGCTATATGGCATTACGGTCAGATGTCAGTGCCACCAAGAAAAAGTACCTATTCTCACTAAATGCCACACGTCAGGTTACTGCATACACATAAAACACTAGGAACACAGAGGGTGCTATGGGAGGCCAAACTGATCCTCACTATTCATCAGGGGAAAATAACATTTTTTTGGTACTCCTATTTCTAACTCTTTCCAGGCCCTTGCCCCTTGATTCCATTCATCCTGCTCTCACTGGGGTGATAAATTCTCCTTCTCCCATCTTTTGCTCCCATCAGTTCTTCTCTCACTCCTTCCTGATGATTTTATTTTATTGTGGAGTATTTCCTTACCGGACTGCAATGTTTTGTAATTCTCAGCATAAAGTATTTTTCCACCTGAAGTCTCCTTACCCAAATATCTATCCTCAAGCTATTGTCTGATTACACTTCCAATCTCATGAAGATGCTGTTCCCAGTCCAGCCTACATATCCACACTCATTTGTGTGTACTAAGTGCTTGTTTTCTGATTACCCCTCTGATGAGATGACACCACAACCCTTTGATACCCACTCTGTTCTGATTCTCAAGGTCTATTTTAACTTTCTTGGTTATGTCACAAAACACAGATTATAAGACTATCAGAGTAAAGCTGGGAGCACTGGCCCACAGTAGCCAATAGGTTTCAATTCCCCTGCTAATGCCATTCATTGGAAAGTTTGCTTTTGCAGTGTCCAGAGGAATGCCTGTGGGGGAGGCCACCATGATGCACTGGCAGTGTTGGCATCAGTAGAAGTGGGTAGTGGCAGTGGACATGGCCAGCACCTGTTTATTGCCCAAAACTAGTCATAACGGACCTTTCGATGGCAGGGAAAATCTAGGGTTTATGTGCCTGGTCTATGTCCCTGAAGTGCATTTAATTTAAGAGTGTGGATATATACATAGACATGCACACAAACTACATGTGTGTGTCTCCAATGTGGAAAAGACTAAAAGTGTTTGTAAGCTGTAGACAAGATACTAGCAGAGATTTCTTCTTGTTTCTTCCACATTTTCCAGGAAAGTCCAAATTCCTTCCTGACATAACCTTCTTCCCTAGCCGTCTGTTGGGCAACTCTTTGAAGAACCTCCCAGAACATGCTTCTTGCCAGCTCTCGTGACTGGTTCCTTCAATGTATGCAAGTGTCCGATCAAAGGTCACTGTGATGGTTAATATTAGGTGTCAACTTGATTGGATTTGAAGGATGCCTACATGGCTAGTAAAGTATTGCTTTTGGATGTGTCTGTGTAAGTGTTGCCAGAGGAGACCGACATTTGAGCAGGTGGACTGGGAGAGAAAGACCCACCCTCAATGTGGGTGGGCACCACCCAATTGGCTGCCAACATGACTAGAACAAAACAGACAGAAGGGATTTGCCTTGTCTCAGATGAGACTTTGGACTTTACACTTTTGAGTTAATGCTGGAATGAGTTAAGACTTTGGGGGACTGTTGGGAAGGCATGAGTATATTTCGTAATGTGAGAGGGACATGAGATTTGAAGGGGCCAGGGGCAGAATGATATGGTTTGAATCTGTGTCCCCACTAAATTTCATGTGGAATTGTAATCCCAATGCTGGAGGAAGGGCCTGGTGGAAGGTGAGTGGATTATGAAGGCGGAGTTCCCACGAATGGTTTATCACCATCCCCTTGGTGCTGTTCTTGTGACAGTGAGTGAATGAGTTATCACAAGACCTGGTTGTTGTACAAGTGTGTGGCACCTCCCTGCTGTCTCTCTTCCTCCTGCTCCAGCCATGTAAGACTCCTGCTTCCCCATTACCTTCTGCCATGATTGTTAAGATTCCTGAGGCCCCCCCGGAAGCAGAAGCCACTATGCTTCCTGTATAATCTGCGGAACCATGAGTCAATTAAACCTCTTGATATGGTTTGGCTGTGTCCCCACCCAAATCTCATCTTGAATTGTAGCTCCCATAATTCCCGCATGTTAGGGGAGGGACCCAGTGGGAGATAATTGAATCATGGTGATGGTTCCCCTATATTGTTCTCATTGCAGTGAATAAGTCTCATGAGATCGGATTGTTTGATAAGGGAAACCCCTTTCACTTGGCCCTCACTCTTCTCTTGCCTGCCACCCTATGAGATGTGCCTTTCACCTATCATTATGATTGTGAGCCCTCCCCAGCAACATGGAACTGTGAGTCCATTAAACCTCTTTCTTTGGTAAATTGCCCAGTCTTGGGTATGTCTTTATCAGTGGCATGAAAACAGACTAATACACCTCTTTTCTTACAAATTACCCAGTCTCAGTTATTTCCTTACAGCAGTGTGAGAATGGACTAATACAGTCACCTCCTCAGAGAAGCCATGTCTGACTGCTGTATGAACAGGGCCTGGCCCTGCCTCCTGGCTGTTCATCCCAGCCTCACTCTATTCTATAAGCCAGCATCATTTTCTTCACAGCATGTGTCCCCTTCTGATGTAACACTATCAGTGTTTGCTGGGTTATGTGAATCTTAACCCTGTGTTCATCCCCTGCCCATGCTCACTGTGTTGTGATCACCACCATGGGAAAGGCTGGGCTGTCCTCTGGACCAGGCATCTACCACAGGGCAAGGCATGAGGTGGACACTGGACAGAGGTTCATGCAATTTCTTAATCTGTTTTCTGTACAGATGAGGAAGAAAGGCCCAGAGAGATGATATAACCCAGCCAAGGTCACTCAGCAAATACTAATAAGTGAACATTTCATTTGAGCCCAGAATCCTTTACCCTCAAGCATTGGCTCAGATTTAATTTACTTTGTTTTGTTTTGTCTTTCAGAAAAAACTATAAATAACTGAGGCAGACTGTTTTTTCCCCAAGGGAAGTCCAGAAAAGTGACTGTATATTCTATGAAGAACATAAGTATGTCTCAGTCATGAGCCAGACATTTTCAAGTAATTCTCAGGAATTCTCAAGGAATTCTGAGTTCTGACCTTCCCCTTCCCATGGTGAACTCAGAGCCACAAAGTCTGCTGCACACAGACCTTCTACAGATGCAAATCTGAGAGCCCTGTTGGCTCAAAGGTATCCCTGCCGCTTATGCTAAGTTGCTTTGCCTCAGCTTCCAAAAAACCTCACTGAAAAAGTAGGCTCAAATTCTAATACCCCTTATCTTGAGTCCCTGAGACAAGTCATCTCCTTCCCCCAAGGCTCCCATCATCTCCTTCTCCTTCTCCCTCGTCTTCCTCCTCCTCTTCTTCTTCCTATTCTCTCATTTGGCTCTTCATTTGTGTTTCTATTGTTCCTTGCACCTAGTTCTTTTACAACATCCATGGCACTTCATACTGTTAGGTATTTGGTTATATACACAGTGAGCATCCTAGATTTCAGAACCAAGCACGTGCCAAGTGCCTTATATGTTACAAAGTTAATTTATTTAATCCTCCCAATACATTTATGCAGCCAATATTTGTATCCCAGTTTTAAAGATTAAGGCAACTGGGTCTCAGACAGATGAATTCACTTGCCCCCTGATAATAGAGCTCACAGAGACAGCCCGTCCCAAAGTCCAGTTCATCTCTTTACATCCTTGTAAGTCATTATAATCCCTTTGTGACTTACATGAAATGCAGAATGGGGAGAGGGTGTAGGGAGAATGGGAGACAGGCAGGCAGTACAGAAGAGGTAAGAGATTGGGCGTTGGAGGAGACTTTGTGTTTGAATCTTTATGAACTATGGACACATGAGGTAACCATGCCAAGCTTCACAATTCTCTTACAAGCTTTACAAATTTCTCTTTCAAAAAGTAAAGACAGAATAATATTTTCCTCATAAAACTGATATGATTAAATAAGAAAATATATGAAATGTATATTTGCCCCAGAGTCTAAAGGATAAGTGATGCGTAAATACATTATCTAGGAAACGCCAGAGGGGCGCCAGTGTGTACATCGGCGGGGCTGAGTATCTGGAGGCCCTGGTTTTGGGCCTGCGTGTAAAACCGTAAGGTATAACAAGATAGGAGTCCTGAGCTGTTCTGACCCTGGAGATGAGGGCTTAACTACAAGTGCCTATTATTACCATGTCTTCCCCAGCCACCGACAAGCCAGAATGCCTAAGATCGTCAGACTGCCAGGAACAGCTGGAAGGACACCAGCATATGATAGGGGACAGAGATCCAGAGCACTTCAGGAGACCACGGAGAGCAGGCACCATCTTCCACTGAAGGGCAGGCTGTTATTAATCGGGGAAAATAATTGTTCTCAAAATCCTGGTTCTTTTAAAATGCAACTACCATATTTTATTTTTCTAGTGAGTAGAGTCACCAAATTTAGCAAATAAAAACGCGCTATAGCTAGTTACATTTGAACTTTAGGTAAGCAACGAGTGAATTTTTATTGTAAGCATTTCCCATGGGATATTTGGTAACCTTAGCTCTGAGCAATGTTGATTTCTAGGTATCCCTTCTCTAGTTTAACCATCGGAGATGTGACTGTGTTTGAAAACATTGGTTCCCAGATGTCATAGGAATGGTTGATAAAGGATGGCTCTTACAACTCTGAATCAAGGAAAGGTCCAGGAACTCACAAGTATTCTACATCTTAACTGCTGTCCCCAAACAGCACTGCTATTGCTATTCTTAATTCTCTCTGCAGTGGCAACTAAAACCCCTCATTCTGCACACGTGAAGTGTCTCTCCACTGTACATTGTTTGTTTCCTTTTAATTTTCAAAATTCATATTCTTCACATTAAAATACCAGACACTCACATTAAGACAGAGCCTCTGTCTGTGGCTCAGGCTGGAGTGCTGTGGTACAATCATAGCTCTCTGCAGCCTTGACTTTCTGGGCTCAAGCAATCCTCCCAATTGCCCCTTCCCTCGTAGCTGGACTACAAGCATGTGCCCCAACGCTCAGCTACTTTTAATAATTTTTTGTACAGACATGGTCTCGTTATGTTGCCCAGGCTGGCCTCAAACTCCTGAACTCAAGCAATCCACCTACCTTAGCCTCCCAAAATGTTGGAACTACACTGCACCCAGCTCTTTCTTCTAAATAAATAAACAACACTTTGATTTCTATTTTTAATCACTCCATCCCCATACGAGATCACTATTAATCCTCGTTGAAATTTCCCACAAATTCAGTGCTGTCTTTCTTCGCACTATCAGAAGTTACCCTTATGGCCTATGAGGAATTATCGGGTTGGTGCAAAAGTCATTGCGATTTTTGCCATTACTTTCAATGGCAAAAACAGCAATGACTTTTGCACCAACCTAATACAAATACTTAAGATTGTGATGTGAGTTCTTTAAAAGTTTGATTATCCCAAATTTGTATTTAAAAAAACTACTTTGAAACGTTTTAGGTAAGTATCTATGAGTCAAAATATTTGTGAAGGGGGAAAGTGACAATTTATCTGAATAGGAAAATAGTATTTCAAAGATCCTATCTCCAACCTTACTGAGGTATGACTCGCGAAGGGCAGTGAGAGACTGTTCCAGTTTTGCGTCTGGTTTCATGTCTCTATTCCACCCATATGTGGAGGTCATTTGATAAGCATGGGTCCGCCTCATGGCAGGGGCAGTTCCTTATCCATGCTCATGGCCCTAACAGTGGTCTTTCACATCATTCCTTGGGCAGAAACACATTTAATTATTGTTATGCAAGAAATGTATCCTTATAAACCATGGAACTTGTCAAAAGGCGGTTTGTAAACGTTTCTAATGCAAATAACCCTCTGGTGATTGACAGCAGTCCCTTCTAGGGCCTCTTGCCTGCAGTGCTGATTCAGTGGGGCGGGATGGCTGGTGGGTAGGGCGGGGGATGGGGGTGGGGTGGGGGGTGGTGAGGAGTGGGGCCAGGATCCTGAATTTTAACCACTACCCCAATCTGACCCAAGTGCCCCTGATTCTCTGAACGCAGTTCGAAGAATACTGCTGTCCCCTCTATAAACTGCTCCCAGATACAGGAAGACGCCAGCAAAGTGACAGAGAAGGCTTATAGGTTTAAGATCTTAAAAGAACTTCAATCCAGGGTTAAAGAGAAAAGCAAAACGAAAAGTTAAACTTCAGAAGGGTACCTCAGTCAAATGAGCCTTCCAGGGTTCCTTATTCTTCCCCAGTTCCTGAGCTTGATATTGACCTGGGAAAGGTCAGGCTTTAAAGTTAAATGCAGGCCGGGCACGGTGGCTCACGCCTGTAATCCCAGCACTTTGGGAGGCCGAGGCGGGCGGATCACCAGGTCAGGAGATCGAGACCACGGTAAAACCCCGTCTCTACTAAAAATACAAAAAATTAGCCGGCCGCGGTTGCGGGCGCCTGTAGTCCCAGCTACTCGGGAGGCTGACGCAGGAGAATGGCGTGAACCCGGGAGGCGGAGCTTGCAGTGAGCCGAGATGGCGCCACTGCACTCCAGCCTGGGGGACAGAGCGAGACTCCGTCTCAAAAAAAAAAAAAAAAAAAAAAAAAAGTTAAATGCAGAACTTTTTAAAAGCTACCTCTCTGGGGCCAATGAGGGTACACATGTGGGGCAGGACCCGGGGGGCCCTGCACCCCGGTCCTGCAGCACCTAGCAACCCAGCCTGGATCGGGCATGACTTGTCATGCCACAAAATTCCCCTCTGCATCTGAACATAGTCTTTCTTTCTCAGATACCCTCCATGGCCACTATTTTTCTACCACTGCTCTCTTCTGACCTAAACTGGTAAGTACAAGTTTTCCCTTTGTTACGCAGTACAGGCATGATCTGCTTTTATCATTCAATGGCAACAATATCTTGATATGGTTACTTGGTGTCCTCTGAAAATTATTTCTTCTCGGACACAGGTCGCGTTTTGATGCAAATAAAAAAACTGTTGTCAAGGACAATAAAAGTCTTGGCTTCCTGCAAATAGCAAAATTGAGATAAGGAAGCAAACTTCACAGCAACATAGCTGAGTGGGGCTCAGCTCCAGTGCCCGACCGCTTAGGTTTCATAGCTCCACCTCCACCATCGGACTACCCCTGGGTAAGTTAATGAACCTCTCTGTGCCTCGGTGTCCTCATATTTATTTATTTTTTATATCTCTTAATTTTTATTACTCATAAAAGCTTTAGTTTGAATTTAGCTCTCTGCCTCTGTGCTTGTTCCTTCAACACTTTTGACAACGATTTTCTGCTCCTCAATAAGAAAAGCATGCTTGATCCCTTCACAAGCACAGTTAGCACACATGGAACCACCACAGGCCCTCCTGACATGTTTCTGTGTTTTGGACAAGCTCATAAGATTTTAGGTCTCACAGCATGAAACCCTTGAACACTCTGAGTACAGATTTTGGTGCTATCCCAAGCTTCTTGGTGTAAAGGTAAACAATTTTACTACCACGGGTTCTGGGTAGCCGAATGTAGTGAGAAGCTGGATTGCGGGAAAACCTGTGACGGTTTGTCAAACACTGGACCATTCTGAGTGCCTCTAGACGTCGTCCCCAGAAGAGGAAAAAGCTCATCTTTAAATCAAAGAAAACTCCAGCACGGCCAGGCGCGGTGGCTCACACCTGTAATCCCAGGACTTTGGGAGGCTGAGGCGGGTAGATCACGAGGTCAGGAGTTCAAGACTAGCCTGGCCAAGATGGTGAAACCCCGTCTCTACTAAAAATACAAAAGAAAAGTAGCCGGGCGTGGTGGCACGCGCCTGTAATCCCAGCTACTCCAGAGGCTGAGGCAGAGAATTGCTTAAACCTGGAGGGGCAGAGGTTGCAGTGAGCCGAGATGGCTCCACGGCACTGCAGCCTGGGTGACAGAGAGAGACTGCGTCTCAAAAAATAAATAAATAAATAAATAAAACTCCAGCACCGATCTGGTGAGGAATGCTTTGAAATTTAGATGTCGGTTGATATCAAGTGCATAGAATCCAGTATGCTCAGTAAATATGAGCTGTCATCATCACAAGAAGAGAATGTTCAGAGCATTGATGCCTCCATCGGCTCCTATGAACAATGATCATAGTTCCTGTCTTTCTGTGACCTACTCAGTAAGAAACTATTATTGCCACTGGTTAGTTGCATCATTCCACTGGCCACGCTAAGTACATTCATGTCCCCTTCCTTCCGTAGGGCATGAACATATATGCAGTCTCTGAGACTCTGTTATGCCTATGCTTTTCAAACCTCCGTCAATTACAGATGTGTGTGTACGTGCATATGTGTATAACTGCAACTTTGAGAGCAATGTTTGTCCCCAAAATAAAACAAGGATTCATTCTCTCTGTCTGCCCTTCTCTGATTCTCCTATCTTTCCTCTTTCTCATTCTTTCTTCCATCCTTTGTCTCTGTCGCAGTCTCTCCCTCTTCCTCCCTGCGTCCATCTCCCTCTCCCTCTCTCTCTTTGTTTTTCTCTCTCTCACACATACGCTCCTAAAATAGAAGTATAGTATTAAGAAGAAAATAAGTAACTGCCTAATTTCCTAACATAAACATTTCATTTTATTTCCTATGGTTCCCCCCAACTACCCATGTGAAGAGAACTGAGAAACTATACTACCCTAGAAAATCAAATGACTAGAAATAAGCTTGCAACAGTCAATCTTTAAAATCCTTTCATTCCTTCCCTACACTTTCTCTCCCTTAGCTGTGTACCATTTGCCTGTAAGGCTGGGTGTCCTGGAAAATAAATGAACATGTAGATTTGCCCATAGAGAAGCCATGCTTTCTCTGCAACTCAATTGTTACTAAATACTTCAGAGCCATCATTTGGTAAGATGAGCTAATAACCACCCTTCATCCTAACTCCTTTAATTCTTTGCCCTTAAACTGCCAACAGGGAGGAAAAGTTGGAAAGCCCCAAATTCTTTCATTGGGGCTGTACCTGCAAGCATTACACTTGTAAATGAAGCCTCAAAGGCACATACAATGGAATAGTGAGGAACGTCGCAGAAGAAGTCATCTAAATATGCCATGAGGAGTTGTGCAGCTTCAGAATCCAGTGGACTTTTTTCAAAGGGAGAATGCAATTGGGGAAGAGAAAGTGGAAGACAGAGGGTCTGAGATCATAAAGTCTTATTCTGATGAGAACTAAAACATTTCCTAGAAACCAGAATGGGAAGTCAGTTTTTACAGGTCCTAGCATTTCACAACTTCCGAAGATGTGCAGGTGGCTAAAACTGACTTTTTATTTCTTGAAAAAAAAATCTACCTGGCATTGCATTTGCAAGAGGGCTCAGGCCTGCTGCTGCTTTGTGTCAGAATAATTATCACCCAGAAGTCCACGGTACCATTTTCTCATGAGAACTACACAATAGCCAAATTTTCTGGAAACTTAAAACATCTCAAAATGCATGGTACACTTTTTTTTTTTTTAACCAAAATTTCCCTAAAATATACTGTTTTACAAGGTTAATTCCTAGAATTACAGAGGAAAAAACCCTGAAATTTTGAGTTCATGCAGAAGAAATTAACTACAGTAGCTTGTACTTTCTGAAATCATATTCTGTGACTTTGTTATAAAAGTTCCAGGCTAGGCATGGTGGCTCACGCCTATAATCCCAACACTAAGGGAGGCTGAGGTGGGAGGATCACTTGAGGCCAGGAGTTTGAGACCAGCCTGGGCAACATATTAAGACCCTGTTTCTACAAAAAATTAAAAAATAGCCAGCTGTGGTGGCACATGCTTGTGGAAGCTACAGGAGGATTGCTTGAGCCCTGGATTTCAAGGCTTCAGTGTGAGCTGTGATTGTGCCACTGCACTCCAGCCTGGACAACAGAGCAAGACTCTGTCTCAAAAACAAACAAACAAAAAATCCAGCATATATAAAATACTTTCTTGTTTTTCTGACCAGGGTTTCAAAAAGGGAACAACCCAAATGTGATGGTCTACCTAGTAAATCACAACCCTATTCATATCTATAAACTCAAGTTGCTTAACAAAGGCAAATTAGGATTTTTTTTCTCTTTAAGTATTTGTTAACACCTGTAAAGAATGGGACACAGTGGAAACTTGATGCAATATATACTAACAACCAGTGTCAAAATGAAGAGTCCAGGCACAGTGGCTCATGACTGTAATCCCAGCACTTTGGGATGCTGAGGCTGGCGGATCACAAGGTCAAGAGATCGAGACCATCCTGGTCAACATGGTGAAACCCCGTCTCTATTAAAAATACAAAAATTAGCTGGGCATGGTGGCAGGTGCCTGTAGTTCCAGCTAGTCGGGAGGCTGAGGTAGGAGAATCGCTTGAACCCGGGAAGCAGAGGTTGCAGTGAGCCGAGATCACGCCATTGCACTCCAGCCTGGGCAACAGAGCAAGACGCCATTTCAAATAAATAAATTAATTAATTAAAATAAAATAAAATGAAGAATGTAACTGAAAGAAATAAATATGACGTAAAGAGAGATTTATTTGTATATTATTTCCCTAAGACAATTTCCTTCTAGAAACTTCTAGAAGTTGAATGACTGTGCAAAAGTATCTTCTTGTTTCTTAACTCGTATTGCTGGGATGCATTTCACTGAAAGTGGTAAAGTGGAATGAGATCTCTGCTTCCGTTAGTTACTCTCAAATTGAATGGCTGGTTAACAAAAGCCGTCTTAGGTATGAGTAGCTCAAAAACCTCCTCTACATATTACAAAGCCCTACAACAAGTGAGCCCAGGAGGTCAATGAAAATGCAATGTATGGACTTTTCCTATCCAGGCAGGACTCATTTTCCATTGTTTTTATTTCTGAAATGAAGAGCATTTCCCAAGCTGTTTGAGGAAGTTGGGCTGCTTGATGATTTAAGAGACATGTGATGAACACCCAAGTTCTCCATCTTAGTCACCACATCAGCATCAGGGATGTGATAATAGCTGTACTGTCCTAAATGCATACTTTCCAAAGACTGGTCTTGTTTGTTGCTTTCTGGAAAGGAAGTGACCAATGCATGCCTTTCTTCTTTAGGAACATCCTCCATTATATGCAGCTTCAGTAAACATCTCCCTTTGGTTTGATTTCCCAGTCTTCAGACAATTAATTATACTCTTCAGGCTCCTAAGAGTAAAATCTAAATTCATTACTTTTTTTTTTTAATTTATGACTTTAAACAGAAAATTAATGTTACTGGAATAAACAGATCTTTAGAAATCAAGCCAGTAACTGTATCCCACCCACCCCCTACAAAACAAAACAAAACACACAATTAAAATAGAAAGTCAAACAAAAATTAAAAAGACAAAAATTAGACAAAAATTAAAAGCCAAAAGTGCTATGTAATTGTGTGTACAGTTTATCACCCTGTAAAGATCTAGATGAATTGGTGCAATGCAAATAAGACTTCAAATAAGTACATCAATTTTAAAAAGAAATGAATTCCTTTTCCCCCATAAAATTAGAAAGTGATAATAGGGAAAACAAGAAAATGTTGAAAAGATAACAGATGGGTTGGGGTTATTCTGTTTCAGACTTTACCCAAGAGAAAGCGATTGGAGAGTTGCCTAATCCTGGTATCATGTTTCCGGCTATGACAGGAAGAGAGAGATCATAATAGATAAAAATGGAAAATGTTGTGAAAAAATCAAATACTTCTAAGAAAGACAAAATGCAAGACTCAGCTGTGGTGAGTGTTAAAGGAAATGAGTGTCGCAACTAGATGAAGCTCAAGACATATATTTAAACATGTTCTAATGGCGGAACAGTGAGAAGAACAGCTAAGAATAATGGCCTAAGACGGTCTCAGAAACCCAGGGCCCAGCCCCTGACTCCTTACCCTCAGTGATTCTCCCCATCAAACCCCATGATCTGTCTTATTCTCAACACCTCCCTTGATGGAAGTCTAATCTCAGCTTCTAGATATTCTAACCAGAGGTCTAAGTCAATCCTTTCTGAAATTTAAATTCAATTCTTTTTTTTAACCTGACTCTCAAGAGAAAAATTCAGGTACTTTCTACTTCTAATTCCCTTCTCTAAACTGAAACATAATGTAATTTACTTACTCTTCTCCCCATGAAATAGCTTACAACTTTTTGACCTCTACCAATGGAATAACTCTCAAAAAAGTAAATGATCCTTACCCTCACACACCTACTCCTATGATCAGGTACCTCTGATAAATATTCAATTATGTTTTCCACTTCTTCCCAGGGAACTGCATGCAACAGAAACTGCAAATGGCATGTGAAAGTTTCCTAATTAAAAAATAAACCATATGAGTGATCGTCTGCTTAATGTCTTTCTCCTCACTGGAATACAGGGTCCATAACAGCAGAGACCCTGTCTCTCATTCTCAGCTGACCCATGGCAAGTACTGAATATGCATTTGCTGCATGTCTGGATCACTGAGTGAGGGAATGAATGGACCAACACAACTCAGGGCAGAATTTGTCTTTTCTCATAACCCCAGACTTTCCCATCTGTTTTGTTAACATGAGACACAACACTTCCAGAGAAGTGAACAAGCTAGCACTGAGGTCTGGGGGGCCTTCACGGAGAATGCTGGTGTTCTTGGAAAAACACGATAGTGGTCGAAGGAAAAGGAAATGCAGCCATCATTTGTTCCAAGGGAACTAAGCCTAAATCAAACACGTTTGACGACTCAGATGGGCTCCAAAAACAAATACAGAAATATTTATTACCCGAGTCGTTAGGCAGATTTAGAACAAGCAGACTTGTTTAGATCTCCTTTTATAAATAGAGTTAAGTACAATATGCCTTTTCAAAAATATATTTTCTAATTGTAAAGACTCTTGAGATTGTCTGGAAGAGAAAAAAATAATAAAAATAGCAACATTCCTTGAAACATACCTTTCTGATTACTCATGAATCCTCAGGAAAACATTTTGGGGTGAAAGATATTAGTATTTAGTTTAAAAATATAATCAGCAAATCCAGGAGAGAGCAGCTTCCCTGAAGATAGCTCCCAACACTGATCCCGGGATTGAAAGGGACGTGGAATGTTCCATCACCTCAATGACATCCTGGACCACCTGGGAACCAGCTGCCACTCTCATCTTTAACCCAGACACCAAGTTCACGGTCCTCATCAGGACCATGATCTTAACTTCAGATATGCATCAGAAGTAGAAGAAAAACAAAGCTGTGTTCTATAAACAGTAGTAGTATCTTACATTTTGCAGAGTGCCTTGCCATTTACAATGAGCTTCTATTATTTCACTTAAAGACCAGGACAATCCTGTGATGCAGACATGCTAGTACTATGAATCACTGTTTAACACATGAGAAAAATGGATCTAAGAAGCTGAAGTGAAGGTTGCCCACCATCATGTGTTAGACGAGTCTAGAGCCTAGGATATCTAAACCTCAAAGGAGTGGGAGTCTTACTACCAACTGTGGTTAGATGACAGCTACCATTTGCCCTCTATTCAAGACAGATATCACAAATTAGATTCAGAGCCTAGCAAGTAAGCATTCATCTGTTAAAACTTTATTTTTCCATAGTAAAAAGCTAATTGAAAGGAAGCAGTAGAGAGGGAAGTCATACTTAGTATCTCTGTGTCTCAGTTTTCTCATCTGTAAAATGGGTCTAACTATAGAACCAAATGCACAGAGTTGTTGTGAGATTGTAAAGACCCTGTAAAGTTGCTGATGATGGCTTCTGGATGGTAGTCATAGCTTAGCTATTACCATAAATGAGATCGTCCAGACAATTGCAATAGGAAACTTATTTTGCATCTCTTCTTTCACAGGATATCTGGCCTGAGATGAATTCAAACTTTAAAAGGTGGATTAATTACAGCAGTAAGTTAGTAAGTCACTATCATGTAGATTGTAGGAGTGTTTGCTTTAAATTATATCTAAACTAAAGAGAGTCTGTGCTAGAAGGATAAGCACATGCTTGGAACCAAACAGATGAGGCAGCCCTGAAAATCAGTCTCTGCTGCTGCTTTCTGGTGTTGGGTTCAGAGATACTCTGACCTTCTCGTTCTTGATCCATGTCCCCATCCACTGCTCATGCTTAGACATGAGCCTTTCTTACTTCCTTTTAAACACAGAAGTGATGCTAAAGCAGGTGCCTTCCTCTTCTTTTCTGAGAAATCCTGCAGTACAGAAACTTGTTAAAATTAGTTTAACCCATCATTTTCCAAACTTAAGTAAATACAAAATGTTTTTTTTTAAGTATTAATGTTCCACAAACATGATCTGGAAAACACTGCCTTAGAGTACCGAATGAGCAAAAGTCAGGAACCTCTTAGATACCATTGAAAGTTGACAGTTGAGAGGTATTATCGCCTATGAGTAATCCTGTGACGTGAACCCAGAGAATAACTTTTTGGCTGCCCCAGTTAGTTCCCAAGAACATGGATGAACCTCGGTCCCAAGCTTTATATCAAGTTAGCTTTAGAATCTTTCCAGATACTGCTGGTTCTGGCTACATAGTAGACTAAGTTATTATGGAAATCTTAATACTATAAAGCAATAACAATGTGGAAGAAAATTAAAATAAGTTAAAAATATAACTGTGTACACAAGAAAGAAAGTAAAATCACAGATTCCAGAAATAAAGAAGGAACTGAAGGCAGTGTCTGTAAGCACTAGAACTGAAACTGGTGAGCCTAGGGAGGGAAGAAAAGAAAGCGTTTGGGAGGAAGGAGATTCTAATGGCTTGGGAAGTGAGAATCCCAGAGCTTGGAGACCAGGTTTTTGGCTCACTCAAGGCGGGATGTTGACACTGAGACATTTTCATAAACTCAGAATTTTCAAATGACCCCACCCCAACTCTTCTCTATCCAGCTAGTCAACATTGCAAAGATTTTCTATGCCCAGAGATCTTCATGGAGAAAGAAAGATCCCCATGAAAAATAAAAACCCTATACCAGCATGAGGCACAGGTTGAGAGACTGCCATTGCCATTGTACTACCTCTCTGGTATTCAAATCCCCAGAATGAGAATTTAACATAAAGTTTGCCCAGCCTGGTGACATGCTGGAGGACTCACATTAGCAAATGCAAAATCACTTCAGAGAGACTCTCTTTAACTCAGGCCACAAAATGTATTTCTTGTGAAAACAAGTGCATAGTAAAAAAATATTAAAATACACCAACAAATGCTCCATTAACAATAAACTCAAAAAACAGAAATACTTGAAATCTAAAGATATCAGGGGAAAAATCTGAAAAAAAACTATCAATTCAAGATGTTAAAATAAAGATATGAAAGAAAGAATAAAGCTCAGTAGGTAAAAATAAGACTACATGTACAAAAAGCATAAATTTTATAAGAATAAAATAAATCTTCTAGAAATTATCAAATAAGATACTAAACTTAAAACTCAGTGCATGAGTTAATCAACAAATTAAACAAAGCTGAAAAAAGAAATAGTGAACTGAAAGTCAATGCTGAGGAAAATTATACAGAATGAATCAGAAAGATAGAGATTTTAAAAATGGCTAAGTTATGATATGGTAGATAGAATGAGAACAGCTAGCATGAATCTAATAGGAATTCCAGAAGGAGCAAATGGAATGTGAGAGAAGTAATACTTGAAGAGACAATGGTGAAGAATTTTTTAAAAACTGATGCAAGTTGTAAGTCCTTAGATTAATTGAATTAGTAAATTCTAAGCTGAATGAAAAATAAATTCACAATTAGACTAAATAAGTGGAACTGCATAACATCTAGGACAAAGAGAATATATTTGTAAAAGCTAATTTAAAAAATCTACAAACTGACAGCAGTTAGATTGTGAAGAACTGATCAGCAACAGTAGAGCAAAGAAGAGAATGAAGTAATACCTTCAAATGGCTAAAGGATATTACTAAATTTAAAAAAAAAAAAATGAGAGTGTTTGTACTCTTAGACCTGCACTGAAATAATGATTAAAACATGATCTCTGTAAAAAAGGAAATTGAACTCAGAAAGATGTGGTGAGATTAGAAAAAGCAAAAACAATAGTGAGTAGTGAGTAAAGGCATTTATAAACATAGTTCTATCTCGTAAACATGAGTTATAAATATAACAATAATGATGGTATTTATATAAAAGCAAGAGACCAATGGAACAGAACAGAGCCCTCAGAAATAATACCACACATCTACAGCCATCTGATCTTTGACAAACCTGACAAAAACAAGAAATGGGGAAAGGATTCCCTATTTAATAAATGGTGCTGGGAAAATTGGCTAGCCATAAGTAGAAAGCTGAAACTGGATCTTTTCCTTACTCCTTATACCAAAATTAATTCAAGATGGATTAGAGATTTAAATGTTAGACCTAAAACCATAAAAACCCTAGAAGAAAACCTAGGTAAAACCATTCAGGACATAGGCATGGGCAAGGACTTCATGTCTAAAACACCAAAAGCAATGGCAACAAAAGCCAAAATTGACAAATGGGATCTAATTAAAGAGCTTCTGCACAGCAAAAAGAAACTACCATCAGAGTGAACAGGCAACCTACAGAATGGGAGAAAATTTTTGCAATCTACTCATCTGACAAAGGGCTAAAACCCAGAACCTACAAAGAACTCAAACAAATTTACAAGAAAAAAACAACCCCATCAAAAAGTGGGCAAAGGATATGAACAGACACTTCTCAAAAGAACACATTTATACAGCCAACAGACACAGGAAAAAATGCTCATCATCACTCGCCATCAGAGAAATGCAAATCAAAACCACAATGAGATACCATCTCACACCAGTTAGAATGGCAATCATTAAAAAGTCAGGAAACAACAGGTGCTGGACAGGATATGGAGAAACAGGAACACTTTTACACTGTTGGTGGGACTGTAAACTAGTTCAAGCATTGTGGAAGACAGTGTGGTGATTCCTCAAGGATCTAGAACTAGAAATACCATTTGACCCACCCATCCCATTACTGGGGATATACCCAAAGGATTATAAAACATACTGCTATAAAGACACATGCACACGTATGTTCATTGCAGCACTATTCACAATAGCAAATACTTGGAATCGACCCAAATGTCCATCAGTGACAGACTGGATTAAGAAAATGTGGCACACATACAACCATGGAATACTATGCAGCCATAAAAAAGGATAAGTTATTGTCCTTTGTAGGGACATGGATGCAGCTGGAAACCATCATTCTCAGCAAACTCTCACCAAGAACAGAAAACCAAACACCGCATGTTCTCACTCACAGGTGGGAATTGAGCAATGAGATCACTTGGACACAGGAAGGGGAACATCACACACAGGGGCCTATTGTGGGGAGGGGGAAGGGGGCAGGGATAGCATTAGGAGATATACCTAATGTAAATGACGAGTTAATGGGTGCAGCACCCCAACATGGCACATGTATACATATGTAACAAACCTGCACGTTGTGCCTAGAACTGAAAGTATAATAAAATAAATAAATAAATAAATATAAAAGAAAAAAGCAAGAAAAAATAAAACATTAGACCACAACATGATAGACTATTTGGGGTTTTTACAGTTATAAATACCTTCCAAGGTGTTTATATTGTGGAAAAGAGGAATAGAAAAGGGTAGAGATAAAATTTAGTGTTGTTTTTTTTTAATGTTAAGTTTACTTGTTAACATAAGAGTACGTACTGAAAATGGAAATAAAATGCATGCGTCCCAAAGCAAAGAAAAGGTAGGGTGGGGGTCAGGACATAATGAAAAGTCAATCGAATATGAGTATAAATATTAAATTTTTTAAAAAGAAAGGAAAAGTATAACAAATGCCTCAATTTTAACAAACAACTGTACATATGAAAAGAGAGAAAATTAACCCTCATCTTGCACTATGTGGAGAAATATGTCCCATATAAATTAAAATCGTAAAAATAATAAATATACAGTATATATATACACACGTATATTTTTTATAAACACATACATCTTTGTGTATGTAAATTTTATATATATATATATATATATATATAGCTAAAATTACAGAATACGGTAATGATGTCTTAGAAAACCAATAAAAGAAGCACAAACCAAAAGGAAAATGATTGATACAACTGACTCTATTGTAATTAAAATGTCTGTGTATCAAGAGGGACCGTTAAAAACTTGAAACAAGTAAAGACTTGGAGGAATTATTACTATTTTCTGTGGCTGAGAAAATGTTTCAAAGATGGCTGCTGTGATATATTCCATTGCATCCTGTATGTCTTTCTCACAGTGTGATGCTGACACTCTTCCCACAGAGTGGCAAATTTCACGTCCCGTACCTTTGACCCTCGCTGAAACTTCCAGTCTGCCTTGATCAACGGAGTACATGGAGAGCAAGGCTAAGTCAGTTCTGAGGCTGAGCCATAAAAAAACATCATGCACTTCTGCTTTGTCTCCTGTGAGGCTTGCTCTCGGAACCCACCACCACACTGCAAGGGAGCCCAGGGCACAGTGGAGAGGCCATGTGTAAATCTCCCAACGGATAGCCTCATCTGAGGTCAAGTCAACCTCCAGCAATAGCTACCAGATGCGTGAGTGAGTGAATGAGCATTTCATTAACCCAAGCCCCAGCCACCATCTGACTCAGCTGCATGAAAAACCCCATGTGAGCCTCCTGGTTGGGTCCAGTCAACCCACAGGACCATAAGAGAGAACAATAGAGTTACTGGTGTGGTTTGAAGCTACCTAGTTTGGGATAATTTATTGCATAGCGATGCATAACAGACCACTATTCAAAATCAAAAAGAGAAAATAATAAGTAACTTGGTGAAAAAAATATGAACAAGTAATTCACAAAAGAGGAAACATGGTTAGATGATAAAGATACAAAAAAAGACTCAACCTCATTTATATATACCAGAAATCAGGTATATACAAATAAAAGCAACAGCCTATGACCATTGTACACTTATCTTTTTGTCAAAAACTTAAAACTCTTTTAATAGCAGATATTGAGAGATGCAATCTACAGTTATGGTTAAGAGGGCAGGATCGGGGCCAGGGTGCCAGACATGTAATTCTAGTTCCACTCACAAACTTTGTGGCCTTGAGAAAATAATATCTTTGTATGCCTCAATCTCCTCATCTGCAAAATGGGTTTTTGCCTAGGATTGTTGTGAGAGTTAAATGAGTTAATATGTGTAAAGTGCTTAGACTGTGCCTGGCAGAGGAAGCAATGAATAAGTGTTTATGATGACAATAACAATGACAACAATGAGGAAAGCCTCGAAGTCTTGGGCAGTTTTGGTGGGACTGGACTATAAATTAGTATAACCAAGATTGGGAGAACAATTTTTCAATTCTCTTGTTAAGGTGAAGATGTCAATACCCTTCAACTGAACCACTCCAATTGCAGAAATGTGGCATAGAGAAGTGCTAGGACATGCACAGGCAGATACAGGCAAGGATCTTCACTGTGGCCTCATTTTCTAATTGCAAATTCTGGAAACAACCTGGAAGTACTCAGAGTGATTAGAAAAAGTGTAGTAATGGGCACTAGCTCGGTTTCTTGGCAAAGGAGCCTCCAACACTGAAGATACCATTTCATTCCTGGGGCTGAGGGCTCAGACTGATCCATGGAAGAATGGCGTGGGAACAGAATGAAACATTGTCTGCCATCCAGCGTTGGAGTAGAAACAACTCTTGCAGTCAGAAGGAGGAACACGGGGTCGATAGTAATGGAACCCCCAAGACCCAGTGTAGAAGGCAGAGCTGATGAGCAGTTCAGGACAGGATGGATGGTATAGGACAGTCGTTTCTGTCCTGTGGGTCTTACTCATCCCACCTTAGCTTTTCTGTGTTTTCTTACATTGGTTCAGAAAGGTGAATAAATCACAAGTGTGAATCATCAGGGAGTAGCACTCAGAAGCTCCAACTTTAATCCTGTTCCTCTGCTCTAAGAGACACGGTGGGGCAGCCCCGGCCAGGGTGGTCAGTCCAATTCAGGTTTCATCAGTAACAAGCAATGCAGTTGCATGGCCTCTGTAAGTGTCAGTGAAAGTCTTGAGTTCAAACCCCATCAATGCCATTTAGGAGTTGAGTTTCCTGGAACAGGACATGCAATCTTAATGAACCAGCATCTACATCTGTGAATTGGGACTAGTCATATCTCCTTCCAGGGACATTATGAGACTCAAGTGTTTGTTAAAACACCTTATAAATTGTACTCTCAATGGCAAGATTGACTATTCTGCTTGTGAGAGAAACCTTGGATTTCTGTGATCCGGTAATTCCACATAGTGTAGCTTGGATATCAGAAATAGCAACAAATCTGGAGATGATTTAATACAACCCTAGAGTTCCCATTATAAAATTTACATAGCCCCATTTTTTTGTTGTACACATAATAAATCGTGGTGTTAGTCATTGGTCTTTGAGGACAAGCTATTAAAGCAATAGAATTCTTAATTAATTTAGTGCAGAGTTTATCAGTTCTGTGTACAAAGCTTACTCAGAGCCCACTACATCACCCAAGTGTGGAGTTGGATAAAGTCAGCTCCCATGGAATAAGCCTTATCTTGTGACCTGCAGTTTCCAGAAGCAATTCTTCCTAAGTTGGAGATTTGTTATCTGCTAGCTCCCTCGTAATGCATTTCCTGGAATAGGTCATGAGTAGTTGAGTCAAAACCTTCTATAGAATTAGCTCAGCACTAATAGAAAAGGGTCACTGTGCTGCCATGAGACTCACAAATATCTCAATGTACATGTCAAAACTAGACCTCAAGTGTTCAGAAAGAGACAGAAAATGTTATAAAGTAAAAGAAGTTTTCAAAGCATTTTTGACATTTAAAAACCAGTAGCATTATATGGTGTGTAACTATAGAAAATAATTTATCTAAATAATAATAATTCCCATATAATTATTTTTCACTGTGCACCTTTTCTTCTTAAGTTCATGTGCAAATGTAGTCATAGTAAGTTTAGAATGTATAATACATAAAAGCTTTGACATATCCTGTCATGCCATTTTAGGAAGCATAACGATGTCCCATCACTTTCTCTTTGCAAGGGAACCGGGGTGGGGGGAATCCTTAATTCATTTCAAACACTTTGACAAAGTCTACATGTGGAAAAATACCTGTGTCTCATTTTTTACTCTGCCTCTTCCTCTGTACCATCCTTAATTCCCACAACAGCATGTTCTTTACGGAAAAAAGTGGAGCAAGGATTCTTAAGCGAAGGGTGTTTCCTATTGCTGATGTGGCCAGGAATAAATAAAAGGCACACTAAGATGCATTCATTGCTGTATCTGCCCCACGCCACCCTCCTCAGGCCCCCTCCCACTGTCTCCACCACCCGATGCTCCTCAGATGACCTCATCTGCCTCTTTACCTAAAACTAGGGGGTATCAAAGACAATTCCCTTGTTCACTTTTCCCTCCACCTCTAAACTAATCTTAATCACCCTTCCCCCCTACTCCGCCTCCATAAGACATATATTTTAGTAGATAATCCCTTCATCTGGGCCCTTGATTTTAACCCTCCCATCTCTTTTGGACCTTTTCCCAGCAATTACTGCCTTTTACCCTGTATCTCTATTCTATGCCTGATGCCTCTACTGGTTCCTTGTCTCTGAATTATAAGCACCAATGGTCTTGTCCATATTACATGTGTATTTTAGATGTATTGTATATGTCTTTTTCTGCATGTGTTTATCTATATTCAAACCCTAAAATGATCTTTTTTTCTTCTTGTTGTTGCTTCCATATTTTCCAAACAAGTGAAAATTCCTTCCTGCCTTCCTTAGCATCCTATTGAGGAAACTCTCTAAAAGGCCACCTGTAGCATGAATCCTACCAAATCTCCAGGCCTATTTTCAATCATCATTTGCCTTGGAACTCTCTGAGACATTTTCTCCCAGCATTGCAAAGCCATCGTCTTCCCATTACTCATCAGCTCCTGCTCTTGAAAGCATCTTTCCTTTCAATGATGGCTCAGAACCATCCAGCCTGTCCTCCTTTCTCTTTGACCACTGCTCCTGATTTTCTTTTGCTTGTTTCTCTTATTTCCATTTTCAAAGTGTTCAAAGACCCTGCCCACCCTCTTCTTTTCTCTATTCTCCCTCCCCGACAAGTGATATACAAGTTTTTGGTTTCAGCTGTTGCTGCCCTAAGGATAAGGCTGAGGCTTATTTCTGAAGCCTTGATCTCTTCAATGAAGGGCAGGGACACATTTTCAGCTGTCATCTCCAGTGTTCACTAGCACTTCAGGCTTCTTTCCTTTCAAAGTTGACTCTGCCCTCCCCTTAATCAGCTCCCCCTTCTAATATCCATCCTACTTTTGGTAATGGCAACCTGTCTGGCCAATTAGCCTGACCTCAAACTGGAGAATTTTTTAACCCCTCCCCTTTTGCTTCCTATATTCAATCAGATATCAGGTCTTGATTCTACCTAAGCAATGTGTATCCTCTTCTTGCCACATTACCTGTGTCACC
Source organism: Macaca thibetana thibetana (assembly GCF_024542745.1). Classification (NCBI taxonomy): domain Eukaryota; kingdom Metazoa; phylum Chordata; class Mammalia; order Primates; family Cercopithecidae; genus Macaca; species Macaca thibetana. Next base: position 161,489,738 of record NC_065580.1, on the reverse strand, counting down.
ATCTGTAGTCTCTTCTGTTCTAATCACATTTAAAATTATTCTAAAACTAATATTTGGATGCATGAATCATGTCTCTTCACTAAAATGTTCAATGACACCTAACTGTTTATAAGAGTAAACCTTATCTCCTCAATGTAGCAAAGACCTTTGGGACTTGACTTCCAACTAAATCTTGCAATCCTATTTCCTATAACCCCCTTCACTACCATCAAACTCTTATCTGTGGCCACCCTGTGTTCCCCTGTAGCCACGACTTATCTATAGTCCTTCTGCTAGAAATGCTCACTCTCCATCTCCAGATGTATGGATCTGTGGTGCCTTTAAATGTAAGGTCAAATAATTTCTTTTTCTGCAAAGCATTTCCTAATCCTTTCAGTTGACTGTAATCTCCCCATCCTTTGCAGCCCAAATTATTTTCCTGCTGTCAAAATTACATAACTTGGCCCAACGGCATTCAGTAGGGGGAAGAAAATAGACACATACTACAATACCATTAATGCATCTATTTTCTTCTCCCTACTTGATTAGAAGGTCCTGGAAACAGAGATCATGCTTACTTCTCCTCTGTGCACCTCCTTACAGTGCCATAGCACAGTACCTTGCACGTACTAGATGCTCAATAAATGTTGATGTATGATATGCCATGGCAGCTAAGAGCCAGGTTTCAGAGTTGAAACCAGAGTCACGGGATTATGATCAAATGAACTCAAGCTCTCTAAGCTTCATTTCACACATCTGCTAAATGCAAATGACAGCAATACTGCTTCGGGGAATGATTATTGAATTAAGTGAAAAAAATGCATAGAAAACCCTTAATATAGTGCCTGGCACATTTTATGTTGTACTATTAATGCTTATGGTGACAGTACAGAAATGTGGGGGTTTGTTGTTTAAGTGAGTATAAAACGTTGTAATTTTTCTCTGGGCAATTGGACAATGGGTATAATAGCTTTAAAAAGTGTGTATAACATTTGATCCTGCAATTCCATTTCTGGGAATGCATTTTAAGGAAATAGAGGCAGTTCAATGGAAAGACTATCATGAGATAGAAATGTGTATAATGCCTAAGGAAGAAAAGCAGCACAGATTTTAACAGGAGGACATTGGTAAACTTTGACACATCTGTAAGAAGAGACATGAGGCAGTTACTATACTTGCTCTGGGAAAAAATGCTTACAATATATTGTAAAGTGCAAAGTACAGGGAGTAAAATACTTTCTAGAATAAAATTTTCTTGTGGTAAAAGAAGGTGCATGTGTCACTAGAATTTGTATATGTGTAAACGTACGGGAATATAGGACACAAACAAAAATGTTTGACAGAGCCACTATATGGCATGAAGTGATTTTTATTTCTTCCCTGCGCTTTTTTTCCTTTTAAAATTTTCTGTTTTATACTTTGAACATGTGTATTTTTGGTAGCCAGAAACAAATGTTACTATTCGTATGTCTATTTTTTTCCCTTTTTCTCTTCAAGCATACCTAAAAATAAATAATAAAACATTCTTTTTAACAACTCATCTCCCTGAGCCCTGCAAAACACAGCATCTCCTTCCTCCTCAGCTGTTAAGTGTTCCTCATCTGGATTGAGGGTAAAACAAACTCAGAATAAATAAACCAAGGTTCATTCATGCATTCATGACAAGGAATGTCAAGGCAAAAATCATGTAAAGAAACCCATCAGAGCCCTCTGTAAACCTTAACTTGTAGAAAGATAGGATGTTTTGTGTGCGGGCCAGGGTTGTGGAGGTGGTTGAAAGTGGCTCCCATTGGTGACTGGTTGTTCTAGGTGGTTCTAGGTTTTGGGTGTGTCAAAAGCACAGCCCACTCCCCACCATCACAGTGGCAGGAGCACTGGGCTTTAGCCACACCAGAAGCATTCAGCACCACAGGTATGTCCAGAAATGGAAAATTCTTGGAGCTTTTGCCAATTTCAGGAAGGCAGGGTAAGAGAGAATGGGTAGGGAGGGCAGAAAGTTGCCCCTTTTATAAAACACTTATTAATATTGGTTATCAAATCAAATTGATTATCGGAACTTGAGTCAAAGAATAAAACAATCTGAAAGTAGTTAAAAGAATTACACAAAGTATATGTACAAATTACACTACTTTTAAAATGTGAGCTATTATAAGTCCTAAAATGATAAGTCATTTATACTGAAACAGAGTTAAACCATCTCTACTGTGAAAATAAGTTAACTAGCAAATGGCCTGGAAGATGATAACATTTTGTGCTCTCTTCCTGCCAATGAACAATAGACATAAATGCTTCTCTTCTTTCAAGATCTCTTCTGAAAAGAAAGGCTAATTCAAAGCAACAAGTTGAATAAAGCTTCTATGAAAATGAAAGCAAAACTCTTAGACTAAATGCAATTCAGGGACCTCCACGTTAATGGATAGTCAGTGCATCCCACATCCTGTCTCCAATGATAGTTAATGCATGCAGACTATGAGGGGGAAACACCCAAACCATATCACTTACAATAATGTAATTCTGATGTGAGAACTCATAGCCTTCCTTGACCTCAGTGATGAGCATTTGTCATTTGTCAAGCATTAGATTTAATTACCCTTATTTATGTACTTATTCAGGCTTCCTGGACATGATGGTCCCTTCTCAACACACAGCAAAAGCAGAATGACCAGCCATTGGGAAATGCAACTGAAAACCCAATTTGGAGATGTATGTCTCTAGTTTGACAACATCACCTACAGCTGATGACCTGCTGTACTGAGGGCAGGGTAGCTCCCCCTTTCAAAATGCACCCCACTGTTTGGCTGCCTCTGTGGAGGTCAGGAAAAGAAAGTCGTTGGAACACATAGTGGACAGATGGGCTTCTATGGTCCCTACACATGTTATCAGAGAGCTGGGAGGAATGGAGACTCCACTGCCCAAGAGCCTCAAGGGCAAAAAGAAGCCTGGCAGGAGTAAGGAACTGAGGCAGCAGGCAGGGAGCACCGACATCATATTCTATGCAAGTGTTTTCTTGTTCCTCCTGAGCATTCGAAAATGAGAAAGGGGCATGTGGGTCGAACCCCTGAAAGATTGACTTTTAAGTGCTTTTTCCCCTGGAGAACATGCGATGGAGAGGAAGAGAAAAGTGAGCTTGTGATGGAGGCAGGAGCTATTTGAAAAATGATTGCTTGTCTCTGGGTATCTGATGATGTTAGGGAAACAAGAAGAAAGGCTCAAGGGCAAATGGAACACTCAACCCCAAGTGAGACCTCCATGTGGGGCTTTCTCATCTGTCAGAGGGAGGCTTTGGGCATGCTTAATTAAAGAATCAAAGTAGGATTTTCAAATTGCTTTTCTGTATCCACTTTATTCTGTTCATTTTTTTTTTCTTATTCGACTATAAAATACACACTTTTTTCATTCCTTGTTTGTTTGTTTGTTGAGACAGAGTCTTGCTTTATCGCCCAGACTGGAGGGCAGTGGCACGATCTTGGCTCACTGCAACCTCCGCCTCCCAGGTTCATGTGATTCTCCTGCCTCAGCTTCTCAAGTAGCTGGGATTACAGGCACCCACGACCACACCTGGCTAACATTTTAATTACACTAAAATTAATAGTTAACACTTCTACTGCTAAGTTTCCATTATTTTCTAGTCTAATTATTTTACCTCCAAACAGAACTAAAATATCTTCTTAAATTTCAAGTGACCTTAAAAAATGTGCTCATGGTTGATCTGGAGATTGACCTTTAATTTGGGAAAATGATCTTATTTGTATCAAGAACCTTTATTTTTAATGAACTTTACAACTCCCCACGCAAGTGGACACACAGTGTAGCAACTGAATGCATGTTTTTTGAATGAGTCAATGAAAAAATGATCTTGAAGGATGATGATTATTAAAGAAAAAGGTGGAAACCCAAACCATTGTCTAGACATGAAAGTGATGGACAGTTTATGCAAATCATTCCTAATGCACAATTTCCCAAGGAATTTTCATGTGGTTCTTTCAGCTTTCCTTGTAGATTAAAATCAGCTCAGTCCTGATGTTTTAAATCCTTTCTATAGGAAAGGAGAATAGGAAAAGAAGAAAACCAAATAGGATATATGCACAGAAGCAAAATTGCATTGTTGATGGAGTTTAGCTGAGGGGGTAGGGTGTGTTTAGTCCTTTAATAAATTGTTATCTTGTATTGTTGACCAAGGCAGGATATGTATGCCTTGTATTTGCTGCATTTTTGATATCCTTGATGTCCTAAGAGGACATCGCACCCTGGGAAAAAAGAGAGGCTGGCTGGAGCAGCAGGCAGCACACACCATTAGAGGCAGTACTCGGTAGCAGTGGCCTTTCCGGCAGCTGGCGTCATTATAGGAAGAAATGGTTTCTAATTGTGCTATTGATTTTTTCCCCTCTTTAATGGATTATTCTCCAAACACACTCTAAGTTGAGATACTACCACATACCACAGGCATGTTGCCAGGGATGTATGTAAAACTATGCATTGCATGCACATGGAGCTTTTCCCTGTGTCTTACTTAGCAGGTGGAAAACCCCAGGAAAAGGGATCTCGAGAACCATGGGTGAGCATGTGCTTACTCCAAGTGCAGCCCGGGCGAGTGCTTTGCATATCATCTCACTTAGTCCCGAGAATACCCTGATGATGTAGGGTCTACTCATTTTGTAGATGAACAACTAAAGCTCAGAAAGGTAAAGAAACATGACCAGGAGCACACAGCTAGTAAGACACAGACCAAGGATTCCATTCCAGGGGAGTCCAAGTCTCTTTATCTTGGAAGTGGGGGCCAGAGGACAGGGTCCCCACAAACACAGGACCTGACAAGACCCTGCCCTCAGAAGAGCCTGTGCTTGGTTCGATTCTCTGCAGTCACTGTCTTGAAATGCTCAATAATTTTTGGGTAAGGAGTCCCACATTTTCACTTTGTATGTGGCACCTGTTATGGCCCCAGGATTCACATGTTGAAGCCCTAACCCCCAATGCAATGGGATTTGGAGATAGAGTATTTTGGAGAAAGTTAGAGTTACATAAGTCATGGAGATGGGACCTGCATGATAGAGTTAGTGGCATTATAATAAGAAGAAGAAGATAAGATTTCTCAATCCTCTCCTCATATCATGTAAGAACACAGTGGCCGTCTACAAGCTAGAAAGAGAACTCATAACAGAAACTGACCATGCCAGCACTCTGACCTTGAACTTCCAGCCTTCAGAACTGTGAGAAATAAATTTCTGCTGTTTAAGCCATCCAGTCTATGATATTTTTGTTATGGCAGCTTGACCTAACTAAGACTCATAATCTAGATCAAGTTCACACACATCACAGGAATCCAGCACGGTCTCACCACAATAGTGGGTAACCTTGACCCCACCCACCACCCACACTTCACCTTGACTAACACACAATAGAGGCACTTCGCTGGCATGCACTGTATATGGAGTGCAAGCTTTGAGAAAGGCAAAATCAAATCCAAGCATAATAGATTCCTACTTTTCTGTTACACCAGCAAGAAGAAAATGTATGTAACAAATTGTTCCTACATTACACACACACACACACAAAAAGTAGACAAGTGATATGCCATATTAAGAAACAAATTATTTGTGGACACTACAGAGTATTTGTACCTGAATAGTGTTCAATTGAAGTGAATTCCAATCCTTTGAAATCTAGGAAGTCTTATGGGAGATATTTTATGACTTTGTTGAGTGCAAGTAGTTTATTTGGAAGGTACAGAAATGGGAGAATGAAACAGGGAAGGAGGAAAAGCCAGTGAATAGATGTTACTGAGCTGGACAGCAGTGGAAAGCCAGAGAGAAACCTTTTAGAAAGTGCCTCGCGTGTCCTCTGAAGAATGGGAAACAGGCATCTACCTCTGGCTCCCATCCTCCAGTAATTAAAAAGTACCTTGGAAAGTGTATCTCCCCCGCATTTATGGGCTGCTCTGTGATGGATCGTGGCACTCCTGCCTTCATAGAAAGCCCTGAAAGAAAGAAGTCCAGGGATATTGAGGGTTGCCCTTGGGGTGGGATTCTATCAGCCTACCTAGGAGCTGTCCATTTCCATCACAGCTGAAATCAGAGGGGACCAGCACTTGTGCTGCAAGGCACCAAAGCATTTATTCCACCTCTGATTTGTTGACCCAACAGATTCATCTCTCAATGCAATTATTGTTCAATGTGACTACTCTCCTCAAAACCCTTCAGTGGTTCTTTGCCGTCTCCTGAATAAAGAACAAATTCTTCAGCCCAGTTATCAAAGGCTTCAACATTCCAGATAAATCTTCATCCAAATAGCCTTAGTTCTCTCATTCACATACAAACTCTGCTCTAAGAAGCACAGTCTCATGTCCCTCTAGACACTTTCCTCACATCTTCATTCAATTCCTCTCACGTGAAAGAAACTCCTACATCTTACATATTCTTCCAGAACTAGCTCAAATCTTCCCAACACTGTTCCTATATACCTCTCCACTCCCTGGGAACTTAACCACACTGTGTGATGTGTATTATCTGTTTTCCCAACAAAATGTATACACCTTCTGAAGAAAATGAATTTTCTTACTCCTTTATCTCCTACAATACCTATGCCATTGCACAGTTACACATTACACTGAAATGTGTATTCAGGTAACCAGAAAGATGTATGGCCCAGTAGTTGCGTTTTTCTGGTTAATTCTAATTAATTTCTCTCTATTTTAGAAAGTGAGGGTGTTGGCTGCCCAAAGTGGGTTATTATAAGGATAGAAAATGATCTCATAGGTAGGGAGAGGAACCAAAAGCACAGCTGGTCCACACAACCAGGAAACTCTCAGGAAAAAAAAAAAAAGCCTCCTCATTACTCAACAGCCCTGTGGTCTTCCTTCTTCCTCTATTTCTCACTGTCTCTTGGGATTTTTCCTCTCTGCCTCTTCTGTCTCTTCAATGAAGTCAATGTAGACACCAGCCCTGAGCTATCAGGTGCAATAGCCATCACCAATTGGAGACAGTCTCTGTCTCTGTTTAAATTTGTAAGAGAGATACTGATTGGTCACTGGCCAACAAGCTGATTGGTTGGCATTGGGTCACGTGTCCACTTCTGCTGCAGTCACTTACGGCAAACCTGGTGAGGTAAAGGAGCCAAGCATGGCCACCTGGGTTAACCTCCTCGGCAGGGGTTGTGAGAACAAGTACTTAGAAAACAGGTCCAGGAGTCTAGCAGATGCACTAAAGTATGCCATCAGGTGTGAATCATTAAGAACTTGTTAAGACCTTGAATAATGTGTGTGAACTGGGCAGAGCTCATGAAACACGTAGAAGAGATACAATTAGGATTTGCTAAATACTGGTCCTAGGAGAGCACGGTGTGTATGCAGGAGCGTTTCTATACGAGCCATGCTCTTTCATGCCTGTCCTTCCATAATTGTGGGATGCCCTTTACACATATCACCCGTCATCAAAGGCCAATTCACTCATCAAAGGCTGGAACCAACAAAGAGCTGCTCTGCTTCCCTCGCAGAAATAGTAGCTCCTACAGCAACACGTCTTCATTCATTTTTTATTCATTCATTTATTCATCTATTTAATTATTTCTTGAGTCCCTTATTCGTGCCAAGTCTTCTTCTAGGTTCTGAGGATACAATTGTGAACAAAACAAAGCCCCTGCCCACATACACTTTCTATTCTGTCTGAAGGAGACCATTAAGAAACACTCATCACACAGACACTTGGTCAGCTATGGAGAAAGTACTAAGACAAGTAACACAGGGTAAGAAAATAATGATAGAAAATGGTATTTAGGGTGGTCAGGAAAGGCCTTTCTTAAGAAGTGATATTTGAACAGAGACTGGTACAAAGTTGTAAAGCAGATGAACACCTGGGAAATATGTTCTAGGCAGAGGAAACAACAAGGGCGAACCTCCTGAGGTGCCATGTTTTGAGTCTTAAATGTACAGCAAGAAAGTCAGTGGTGAAGAGAAGGAATGGCTGGAAATGAGATCAGAGAAGTAGCTATGGCCCAGTTTATACACACATTTCCCCAATGCCATCTTCTATTGCAGTATGGCTAATACTATAAGTAGGGCTGGCATTATAGACATACAGAGTTACACAGGGACCCTCATTCACAATGGTTCCCGAGTTGATTCAATGATATGTTATGTGGTCATCATTTTGAAATTCTAAGTTTTTGAGCAAGGGGCTCCACAAATAACTAGCCAGCCCTGCTGATTATAATTATTTGTATAAATGTTGAATTCTCTCTCTCTCTCTCTCTTTTTTTTTAGATTTTGAGTTCCTGAAAGCAGAGGATGTCTGATTTATTGTTATAAATTTTTATTTGTAAATATTAATTTTAATCACCCTGAAAATTGACTACCATTCATAGCTCAAAAGCACTGCACCAAAAGAAACATCAAATGACAATTTTTTTTTTTCAAATATTCAGAACAAATACTACTTTCAAGAAGGAGGTCACCTTGTATTCCACATAAGTGCAAAAGTGTTTGAAGCATGAACATGGAGTCTCCATTAATATTTTTATAAAAGCTAAGAAATTCAAAACAGAGTTCACCTTTGGAATAATGAAGAAGAAATAATGGGCCTACTCACTGAATACAAATTCAACATATTTAGAGTCACCTTTGTTGTTCCTTTTTTTTTTCTCAATCTTAACCACCACTGCTGCCTACTTTTATTGTTCCCACTATAGAAAATGCTCAATATACTCCTTTATAATTAATTTCACAGTAAATTTGCATGCAATTGACATCTGCATGGCATTGACAAGAAGGATGCCCAAGATAAAAACGGAGGGAAGAACTACTCACATCTGAGTTTTTCAGTCAATCCAGTCTCCTTATTGGTTCCCCTTTTATTTCTACTCCCAGACTTCCAATGTGTCTAGAAATGGCCTCCAAACTACTGCAGAGCTACCTCCCCACAAATACACTGAATTCATCAGAATGTATGTTAATACCAATGAATAGTGCTCCATTGGAATTTCCTATTTTAAAAAACATATAAAAGAACTCTCTTCTCTCTCTTTCTCTTCTCCACCACATTCTGTTTTTTGACTTGTTCACATTGAGCTAAACAGATGGGTAACTGAGCCTCAAATAGGATCATTTCTTCTTAATGTCAAATGGAAGCAGAAATGAATAAATTTAAGATGGAACCAGGACCACCATTTTGTGTGACTGTAGTGATTTCCAACGAAATATTTCAACACTCTTCATTACTGGTGAGATTTTCATAGCTTGGACCTTGCTAGTCCCAATTTATATCATGCATTTCTTTTCCCTAGATTAAAAAAAAAAAAAAAGAAGTAATATGAAGTATTTAACCCTTTCCTGACTCCACATGCCTTCCATCTCCCCATCTAAAATGAAAACAAAACAAAACAAAACAGGAAACAGCCAACATAGAACAAACTCTGTTCTTTTTTATTACTGAAAACTCTCTTAAATCCAGGTTTCCTGCTCTAATTCTATACGCACGTTTCCAGCTTTCTGATTAATTTGCATTTCTGGGTCAGCTGCCAGCACCTGATCGGTCAAGTGCTGAAAAACTAACCTTTTGCACTCCTACCTCTGTTTCAATTGTATAACCAGCGCTCTCTCGCTCTCTCTCTCGTCTCTCGCTCGCTCTCTCGTCTCTCGCTTGCTCTCTCGTCTCTCGCTCGCTCTTCCCCCACCTCCCTCCATTTCTATACCACCCCTCTCTGGTCTTCTTTACCCCCATCTCCCACCCAACATTCTATCAATGGCTAAGTGGTTAGTTCCAAATACCTGATATCTCTATCTCCCTCATGGATCTACCATTTTTATTCCCACTGGCAGGTCTGCTAGGCTAGTGCAGTAACCTCCCAATGGCTAGCCAGCCTAGAGTCCTCCTCAATCTCCCCATCCTCTATTCTGCTGCAAACATTAGGATTCTAAGAATGGTATAATCTCAAGCTTTTCCATAGATCCCCTGCTCCCCATACCTACTATATACAAAGCAACATCCACATTCATTAAGCTGGCACCAGAATCTCTCTAAATTCCTTTTTACTTAATCTGCCATCCTTGCCTTACATATTGTAGTGGATTGATTTGGGTCTCCAGAGACGGTATGTTCAAGTCCTACCCCACCAGGTATCATGTGACCTTATTTGGAAATAGGGTCTTTGCAGAAGAGATAAAGTTAAAATGAGGTCATACCCGAGGTGGGGCCTACGTCCAATGACTGGTATCTTTATAAGAGAAAGGGAGGGTGATTTGGATGCAGAGATATGAAGGAAATCCAGGGAAGAAGGTTGTGTGATGGCAGAGGGAGAGATTGGAGTAACGCAGCTATAAGCAAGGGAAGACACAAGAAAGGACCCTTCCCCAGAGGTTCCAGCCTCCAGAACGGTAAGCAAATAAATTTCTATTGTTTAAACCACCCAGTCTTTGGTATTTTATTATGTTTATGACACCCCTAGCAAACTAATAAGCCATATTTTAAAAAGGAAAAAGAAACAATTGGAAGTAATTTTAGCGACATAGTATTGGCCCAATATAGCCAATATATTATCATTTTAACATGTAGTCTTTACAACAACTATTAGTTAGATATTTAACATTCTGTTTCTGGTACTGTACAGAGTCTTTGAAATCCTTAGATACCTCCCAAATTCCCTTCCCTTCCCAAGACACTCAGCCTTGTCTCTCTCTGTTTCTCCCAAGTGTCCAACGTCTCAGGCACCCCAGTGAGTGAGATGGAGTCAGTGAGCAACAAAACTTAACATTGCGTCCGCTGGTGCGGGATTACCTGTAATTTAATGTTTACTTTTTCTAATAAAGTTTAAGCTCTACAAGGGCAAGAACCAAGTGTGATTATTTTACCAAAGGGGGCATTGATATTTCTTGAATGCAAGAAGTAATCATTAAATGAATGAATAAACTTGATCTTTATAGCATAGGAAAGTTAACCTAAACTGCATATTTGACAGATGGCCTGTATCACATTGTAGCATAATAATGGCTTTTTCCATGAATGAGTTTCTGACCTTTCCATTAGAACTTTAAAAACCAGGAAAGAGGATCTCAGGTTAAATTTTTCGGTGTCTCTCCCAGCACCTCATGTCATCCAATATGCATAGTAGATACTCAATAGGCTATAAACAAAAAGTATTTGAAGATATGGATTGCAATGATTTTTATCTATTTTCTTACCCATTTTGTTATTACAAATAGATGTGAGCAAAAACAAAAAAAAGAAGGGGAGAAAGAATGGGACCCCAAAATGAAATGGTGGCCACTTACTTCTTGATTTGAGTGGAATTTCTTCCAGACTTTCAAATGGCACTTTAACTAAAATCAAAGCCTGTCAAATGTGACTGCAGAGAATCCAGATTATGCCAGGTCTGTGCCAGTGCTCAGTACTCACATCTTACACCTTTGGATACTTTGTCCCAACTCCACCCAGCAAAAGGCCGGTAATACAGACTACCTCCTACCTCCAAAAAGTTTGTCTTTTAAATTAATAGACTTTAATTTTTTAAAAACAGTTTTAGGTTTACAGAAAAGTTGAGCAGCAGCTGCAGACAGTTCCAAAAGACTCCCCCCTTGCCCCAAGTTTCTTTTTATTAACGTATTTTATCAGTGTGGTACATTTGATACCAATATTGATACACTACTATTAACTAAAGTCCAGAGTTTACACTGGGATTCCTCTTTGTGTCCTGTATCCTATGGGTTTTGACATATGCATGATGTCACACATCCCCCATGACGGAATAGTGTCACTGCCCTAAAAATCCCCTGTGCTGCATTTACTCACACCTCCGTCTCTCCCTCCAAATCCCTGACAACCACTGATCGTTTCACTGTCTCTATAGTTTTGTCTTTTCCAGAGTGTCCTATAGTTGGAATCATACAGTGTGTAGCCTTTTCAGATTGGCTGTTTTCACTTGGCAAGAAGCATTTAAGGTTCCTCCATGTCTTTTGTGGCTTGACAGCTCTTATCTTTTTATTGATGAGTAACATTCAATCCTATGGATTATTCCAATTTGTTTCATCACCTCCTGAAAGACATCTTGGTTGCTACACATAAGGATGCTACAGACTTTTGTGTGCAGGGTTTTCTGTGGACACAGGTTTTGAGCTTTTGGGTAAATACTGAGAAGCATCGTTGGTGAGTCTCCCGATAAAAAAATGTTTAGTTCTGTAAGAAACTGCCAAACTGCAAAACATGGTTTTGATTGCCATTATCATTTTGTCTCCTTTTTTGGAATAATGATGTTTGAGAGTTAATCCAGCCCACACTGGTCGTGTTATACCCGCAAAAATAAAGGCTTCAGGGTAGAGGGAAGGGCAGGGGAAAGAGAAAGGAAGAAAGTGCATGTGAGAACACAAGCTTCTCAGGATTTTCAGCCAGTTTGTCAAGGGGGAGGGCTTCCTGTTTTTCTCCTCTGTGTTACAGACCAAACGTTGCTGGTCCCATCATCACAGACAAATTAACGCAGCTGCCAGCGCTGCTGGGAAGTCCTAAGTCCAGCAGGCAGCTTCTCAGTTGCAGAGACACCTTTGGGTAAATTGGACTCCTCCAGGGCCTGCTTGGAGGGACTGTGTGAGCTGTTCAGCAGTCGGGGCACAACACACAAACCAGCAGCAAGAGTCTTCTCCGCATCGTGGTTGACATGCATTTAACAGGCAAATCTGAACCCACATCTGTTCATCCCCATAACACATAGAACATGCTCTGATTGTCAATGCCAAAAACCTGAAGTTCTAAAAAGCAGCTGCTGAAAGTTCCTTTCCTAAACAGTCTGGGGCTAAACCCAAAGCATGTGTCCATTGGTGAGAGAGGAGGAGTGGGCTATACTCTCAGATATGGGGCCATAATCTTAGAAACTTCCCCACCTCCCACCTCCACCCTCAGCAGCCAACATTAAACAGGAATAACATCGGAAACCATAGGAGCCACCCAGACACAACACAATTTATAATATTTTAATCACTACTGGGCTAGACAAATGTCTTCCAACACAAACTTCCCACACATCCTCCATTCCTTTTATTTTACTCCCACGAATCCATAAAGTTCCTGCATGGAGATATTGCAAAACCTTTGTGCAAATGGGATATAGCTTCCAGCCTTTTGCATGATTTCGTGGGAGCTTTGGTACAACAGAGTGGTTTAGTATCTTGGAAAGGCTTCTTCCAGAGAGAAACAGGATGACATTGCACATTTAAGGTGTCAATCTAAGACTAATTTGGAAGTGACACCTCTGTACAGAGTATGTCAGTGCTAGAAGCCTAGGAACCTGGGTGGGATCTGCAGCTGGCTTCTGCTAAAGCAAAGTGTGTGTAAATTTGGAGAAAAAGCTCAGGAACTGTGCATTTCAGTTCTCTCTTCTCTTGCGAAGGAATTGCCCTAAGCATTCCTCTGAAGCGTATAATAAACTGAAAAGTGTATTTATTTATTTTTATCAAGAGATGTCAAAAAGAAGCCTATCCTTTATATTAGAGTTAAAATTAGTACCTTTCTGTGCCTGGAAAAATTCTCCTGATTTTTAAAACAGGTCTCCATACCTTTATAAGCCACAAAAGGGCTTCTTTGGGGGCAAGCCGCTGTCTGCTGGTCTCAGACAGAAAGAATTCTTGCAGTAAGCCAGGCAAGCAGTACATATCTAACAATCTCTATTCCTCCTCTTCTCCCTGACTTATTTTATTATTATTTTTATTTTTTTGCCAGGAGCAAGTATCGAAGTATAGAACCTTCAAAAGTGCTCTGGATTCCATTACAAAGAAAATCATGAATAATGCATCCCCACCTCCTTCTTTTATTTAATCTCAATCAGTGAGAGCTAGAAGTGCATTACTGTGTCCAGCTGCATTCCTGGCTCTGGAGGCTGGAACTTGGGGCTGAGGGAGCCACAAGCCCCAGAGGTGCTATGCACCGCAGAGCCAGTTAACCAGCAATCCTGCTCAAGCCCTGGGAGACTGCAGCACCGAGGGCTCAACCCTTCCGGAAGTCTGGCTTGCCATGGATGGTTCCCTATACCTAGGGAGCTGCAGAACCCACTTTGAAACCGGCACGGCTTGTGTATCCCGGGGTTACATCTTCCTTTGTTTTCATAAAGCCACGTTGTATTCCTAATAAAAGGAACAAAAAGCCTATCCCACATTTTGAAAGATCATGACAAGAAGTCTGCCCAGTCTATTATGATTCGATGTCCCATAAGCTAAGTCTCCCATAAGCTAAGTCTCTCTGCACTCATGCACATTGAGCACGAAATATAGGCAAATTGTTATTTCTGTCCATCAAGAGCAAATGATGATGAGAGCTGGCTTTCAAATGTTAGATATTGCAGTGTTTTTAATTTCTGGGAGCACATCTTGTATGTCACTGTGTGCTCTGCCTTTATGTTAAATAATATGTTTATGTTGGGATACAAAACAGTACGATGGCCACATGAAAAAGACTTCATAAGGTACATACATATGTCATGTAGCAACATAGTTTAATCAGTGTAGGTTCAAAGTATAGAAAAAACAGCTACTCTTGGCTGGATGTGGTGACTCACTCCTGTAATCCTAGCACTTCAGGAGGCCAAGGCAGGTGGATCACTTGAGCTCAGGAGTTCGAAACCAGCCTGGGCAACATGACGAAACCGCATCTCTATAAAAAGAATTAGCCAGATGTGGTGGTACACGCTTGTAGTCCCAGCCACTCCAGAAGCTGAAGAGAAGGGATCATTTAAGCCCAGGAGGTCAAGGTTGCAGTGAGCCAAGATCACACCACTGCACTCCAGCTTGGGCCCCAGAGTGAGACCCAGTCTCAAAAATAAATAAATAAATAATAAATAAAATGAACAAAAAGAAACAGCTACCTTTTGTAATGGAATCAGAAGTTTTATATAAGATAACACTTTTGAAATAATCAGGAATGTAAATTTAGCTGGGACTTCGTGTTAACATCTTTCTCATTGTGCCTATTTTTTATGTTTTGTCATGCTAACATTTGCTGTGTGCCCACACACACACACACACGTGCAATTCTTTTCTACTCTATTAGCCTCTGGTTCGTACGTTTCCATCATTAACTGAAGCATTTGCAGAACGAAATGGAGGTTTAGCACTTTGAGAGTTGTTTTATTTTTACAACCTTGGCAAAGCAAGTGTCATTGATTAAATGTCTGAATTCCAGGAGAGAGAAACTTGGCAGATTTTTGCTAGGATGTTGGACTGGTCCCAACTAAAGTAGAGATTCCAAGTGATGGTTCTTATTTTAATGTATGCTAATAGATATCCTGTGGCTTGTCATTGGGTCTCCAAGGGGAAAAACAAAAGGCGTATGTGGTGTGTTGGGGAGAAGGATAATAGTCCCTGCAAATAGGGTGGAGGGAGGAGGAATCCTGAAGATGAGCAACTGCTTCATTCATTTGTATCTCTTAGAGTAACATGTGCCTGTATCGGTACTTAATAACTCTTGTTCCAGAGTGTCCCCAAATCATTATCCACTGGTTTCACTAGTTTTGGTGAAAAATGATGGATCAACGCTTCATCCTAGCTTGAGATCACTTTTGGATGCTTTTGCTGTTTTGACACCGGTATGTACAGCTGGATCCAAGGAGATACCACTCTTATATAGTTTCACTGCAGCCCACACTTGGTTTTGATTAATTTATTAACCCAAGATGTCCCTGGGGAGAGGGGGGTTACGGGAAACACCTTGAATTCTTTTGTTTTAACATTGCAGCATTGCTATTCATAGAAACTACAGAGCCTTTAATTCCCCTATCTGTTCTTGCCAGCAAAGTAAAATATGTTTTTAAGTGTTTGAAAACAAGGGAGAGTAAATGTGTTTTAAATGTATCTGACACACACACACACACACACACACACACACACATACACTTGCCCATTATTGTTCCTGGTCACTTCTTATATCCAGAGGCTGAGAACTTAGACTTGCCCTCTGACCTCCTAAATTATCAGAGGTAAAACTCCCTTTTAAGCAAGATCTATATCTTGGAGAGTTTCCTTTCCCTCCTTGCATTCCCCAGGCCCATCTTTTCTACAAAGTGCTAGAGTGTCAGTTTTATGGGATGTTGAAACCCTCCCAGTATAAATTCTGCCCACATTACTCTTTTCAGGAAGGCTCTGCAAACATTTAATAATAAAAGTGAAGTGGGTGCGACTCTTAGTTAATAAAGACCTCATCTTGTGGGAAACATGAAGCCTTGAGCATAACACCAGAGCTATCTTTTCATCTGGGCCTGTCCATCATCACAGTACCCAAGTGCTTAATTTAAACTGCCACTTCGCCAAAAACGCAACTGGGCAGAGAATGCACTGTTCATGCCAACCACTGAAAGGCCAAATTATTCTATTTCTAGCAACAATCACCTTCCTCAGGAATCTATAATTTTCAGCTTATGATAAACCTTCAATACTTTGGATTTCCCGGGGGAAAGTCAATATTAAATTAGAAGGTAATTATATAGCATTTTGCATACAGGCTACATTTTTATAGTTACATACATGCATACTTTATTCAAAGAGGTCTTAACCATATGTGTCCCAATTCAGTTTCTAACAAATTTCCTTTCACAAAAAAGAACTTATAATGGTCACATAATATAGATAGGTTCTTTTAAGACGTATGAAAAATTAAGTTGAACATCTTCTGGATATGTGCCTGATTTTGTTTGTCCAAGCGTTAGCCTTTGAGCAAATGATGCAAACTATCTATTAGTGGTTTAGGAAATAATGGTATTTTTATTATAAAATTAATAATTGGTCAGAAAGGAAACATTTGCCAGTATCATTCTCCTTCAATGTCCTTCAATTCTGAAAAAATAACTAAGATGACATTTTTATTAATACTTAAAAATTGATACTTAAAAACTTTCTTAAAAAAATTACAGTCTGAAATATAATAGATTCTCAAAGAAAAATACACATTCTCCTTTCCTCTTCATTTAGTATCTGTTGTTGGCCAAATTACAGATGATGCCTTGCCTTCAGGGTAAAAATCCAGCTTGCATGTAGGAGCTTGAATGAAATTAAGCTCCACAAGGTGTGAATAACAAGGGGTGGCCTGCTCTAGTGACAATAGGCAGCTCTTCTCAGACAAGGACCTTGAAAGTTCGTTAGTGCTAATTGAACTACTTTGCAGCGTATGTCCCCATCTGGAGGCTGACATCAAATTTGAGAGTCATAAGGAAACACAAAGGTCATTGTGGCAAACCAGGGCCATGGCATTGCACAATTCTAGCCAGAGGCCAGACTCCTCAAAGTCTAGGGGAATGGTGCCCCCTGGAGCTGTGCAGTGCACAACCTGTGCATCTGGATAGGTCAGTCCTGAGGCCAGATGACTCATTTTATAAGGCAAGAAACTGTGGCCCAAAGAATATATATGCCTGGATGAAAGTTAAGCAATTAGGCACATTTCAACTCAATATGAAGAAAACATTTTTGAAAGAGGAAGCTATCAAAGATGATATTGGTTGACTCAGGAGGTAGTGAGGACCCGTTATAGGACATTTGCAAGCCAAGGCTGCTCTACCATCTGGTATGGACTTTCAGAGGGGGCTTGAAATTAAGTTGTGGGTAGGGGCTGGCCTCCATGGCTGTTAAGGTTTTTCCCAACCCTAAACTCAGGGATCCATTGTTCAAACACAAGTTTTCAGGCTACTGAGCACCAATCGAGGTATGGGGACATTGAAAGGCAACAGAAATCAAAAGATCTAGTTTGAGAGGACTCTAACTTAACTACAGCAGGCAGCAACATTAGTGACTTTCTCAGTTGCTACAAAAAGTAAACCATTGTTACAGACACGATTTTCCCATTCCGCCCCCCTCCCCCCCGCCCCCACCACGCACTTGTGTTATATCCAACTTCCCCTTCCCCTCAACATTGCAGAACTTACTGATAACTAAGCCATGTCTACCCTCTAGGAGTAGTTCAAGAGTCCTGGTAAAGACCTAACCGGAAGTAGAAATTATGTGTGAGCTGCATGAGTGCCTGCCTGTGTGTGGTATGTGTGTGTGCATGTGTGTGTGTACACAGGTGTGTGTGCATGTGTGTGTGTACACAGGTGTGTGTGCATGAGCACACTCCATGGCTGTATTCCCGTAAGCCTGCTTTGCAAAATCAAAAAGTACTTCCAGCATCCACATTAAGGCTGTCCCCAGCACTGCACGCCATTGACATGCTGTAAGTCATATAGGGTCAGGCAGTCAAGAAGGGGCATTTGTAAGGGCTGGTGGCATGACAGCTCCCATCTGTTCTCTCACTTTCTTCGGAAGTGAAAAACTAGCCTGGGATGGTGTTTCATGAGATACTGAAACTAGAAGTCCCTTAACCACATCCCTAAAACTCAAAAGGCAGGGTAGCAATTAGAAAGGTCATGGTTTTTTGGATCTTCAGTCCTGAGTTCCCATCCAGCCTCTGCCACCTTGTAGCTGTGAAACATCTGCAAGTCCAATTAAACTTTCTGAGCATGGGTTTCCTCATCGATAGAAGAGAGAGAATACCTTCTGCTGCATAGGGTTGTTGCGAGAATGAATGAGATAACACATAAAAAACTCTGTGCCTGGTACCTTAGGAAGACAGATGCAGGTGGTTATATTTCAAACCCACAATTCCTTCCTCCTGATGGCAAAGCAAACGAGCAGAAAGAGTTGTACATGAAGAGGCGTGGCTCTCTCTTTGGTAATTTTCAGCTTGTGATAAATCTCCAATACTTTGGATTTCCCGGGAAAAAGTCAATATTAAATTAGAAGGTAGTTACATAGCATTTTGCATAAAGCTTGCATTTTTATAGTTGCATAAATGCATACTTTATTCATAGCGGTATTAACCATATCTGTCCTAATTCGGTTTCTAAACTACATTCGGTTTGTCGTGCCCGTAGTCCAATGGCATTCCCAGGGCTTGTTCGCGAACCAGCTTCACTCAGGCAAGGCTTTTCCATGTTTGGGTTGCCCCTTTGAACAAAGCAGGCAACTTAGTTATATTATTAATTACAATATCTGCACTTTTCCCCAAACATTAAACGGTGTGGTTCTTCTGAGATGCACACTGAAGAAATGAAGCAAATTCCTAGGTAATTCAAGCACAAACTGAATGGAAACCTCAAATTTCAGGCAAAGGGAATACCTTAGCATGAATCACATAAAGTAGAACCTTGCAGGTGTAGACAGGCTTACGGCATCCTATGCCACCTATGTGAAGTAGGAAATGCAAAAGGAGAGGAAAGCCGTCACCCCAGAGAAGCAGCTCATTTACAGTACAACAATGAATTCCAAAGCCAAATGAAATAGCATTCCTAAGCTTCCCATGACACAAGATTTCCTATCATATTCCTTTGAGAACCAATGAGGTAAATTCTCCAGGAGAATAAAAGATGCAGGGGTTTGCGGAATGTGCTGTCCAGCAGTCCCATCCAGGGGCCCTGGGACAGGACCCACAATGGTTTCTGGTCATCCTTCCAGAAAACAGGACCCCAGGGAGCATGGTTTTGGGGAATGATGTAGATGGTGTAAATATCAATCGAGTCACGTGACTTCACTCCTCCTGGACCATTCTACTCCTCTGTCAGCACCCCAGCCTGTACAGAACAGGAGAGAGAGTCGCAGGAGGAATGAGAATGCAGGACAATTTTGAGGACAGGGAAAAAAATCTATACCCCAAATAAATTTATGATTGCATGTGGCCAAAAAAGAACAGAAATGTTGAGAATGTTTTGTCATGCACGGTAGGTAGGTTCCATTCATTTACCAGGGCAGGAAAAATGTTAAGTCTCTACGATCCTCAGAAATGCTGCTTCTGAATTAAATCCCTGGGAAATTTTCTGAAAGTGCTCCAGCACGTTCTGTTTCTTGATCAACTTAGTACGCCCAGTGGTGGTCTCTTTACCACCCCCAGGAGATCTACAAAGAGTAGATAATAGCAGTGTTTTACCCTGCCTCGTACCAGATGTGTGGCTGCAGGAAATTTGCATGATCTACCTAAGTCTTAGTTTTTCACATTTGTAAAGCAGGACTGATAATACTTACTTCAGGGCACAGTTGTTGATAGATAGAGGGTGTGGGTGGGCTTGGCCTCCAGAGTATGTCATGCATAAATCAGTCTTCATTTAGGGGATTTTTTTCTCTAGGATCAACTTTACTCTATAATTCTCTTTGCTGTTGTCACCCTGCCCCACCCAGTCCGCCCAATTCTGCAAATAATAGACTTTCTTTTTCTGACTCATGATAGAAAACTTGAGACATACAGGAAACTATGAAGAAGAAAACAAAAACCTATACTCCTACAATCCAAAGGAAACACCAGTAAAATTTTCTTAGGTATACTTCCAGTCTAAAAAAAAATTTTACAGTGAAGTTCCAATTATTGATATAACTTTTAGGTTCTTTTCTTTGCCTATCATTTTATGATGACAGTTTTCTCTTGTCACTAGAACTTTTGTTTGTAATGGTATCTGTGGTTTGTGTGTGTATGTGTGTGTGATTATAAAAATGATATACTTTGCCTGGAGGCCTTCTTGTTTCATGACAAGAAATGGAGCACCTATAATTGCCCAAACTCATCATGGCCAAGAGGAAGGGCCAGCTCCCAGGATAGGAACAATTATAAAATGGGACTTGGGAAAACCTTTCTTGGTGAAGCCACATGGCAAGCATATTAAGGGCTACATAAATGCAATCAGCAAAGATCCATGACCTGAGTCCCCACACCAGCTCTGGGATGGGGCATGAATATAGATAGACCTGTGAGTCATTGAGCCCTTGCTAAAAAAAAAAAAAGAGAGAGAGAGAGAGCACTCTGGAAAAGCCATGTGGCCCACTAGGAAACTGAACTGCCTGAAGTATAGCTAAAATGCAGTATTCCTGGTGTACCTATGGTAGGTATGGTTCTGTTATACAGGAAAAAGTATAGTTTTAAGGAAAAAAAGGAAAGGAAAGCAAAGAACATGATCTGCAAGGGGCTAGAAGTCTTCTGAATAAATAGGGACTTTAGAAACAGACAATGGGAGAAAATGTTCAGAATGTAGAAAATAATAGTCATGACCAAATTATTTCAGGATAATTCCTGAGAAAAGGATGTATTTTCAATTGTATTTTTCTATACACATTTTAGTAAAAGTTGAAAGGTAAAGCTTATCCAACTTTACTCCTGCTTTTCTTTTTACATGTGACTAAAAATTTCTTACTCACTCCATTAAAATGACTGCAAAATATTCCAGCAAGAGGATGTACCAGAATTTATATCATTGTGTGTATGGTTGTTGTATAATTATAAACATCTCAGTAATAAATATCTATGCCGAGAGCTTGGTTTTAGCTTCTTGTTATCATACTTCCAAGGAATAGATACCTAGTAGGGGACCTCTGGGTGAAGAGTATCGACTTTTTTGCAAGATTCTTACTATGCAACACCATTTAAGTTTCAGAAAAATATTTCAATTTCCACCTCCCTTAGCAATGACTGAACAAGTCTACATGGGCACACCCTTGCTAACAATGGCTTCATCAAGATGGATATTTGCTAGTTTAATGTACAAAATGCCATGATGGTTTAAATTTGCATTCTTTAATGTGATTTCTTTGATTTTGATTTACTTGAGATTTGCTTGAGAAACACGTTTTCCTGTTTGCTTACTGCTATTTGAGTTTCTCCTGTGACTTGTCTTTGTAGCTTGTGCCTATTTTGCTCCTGGAGTTTCCCTGCCTTTCTTGCGAATTGGTAGGAGTTCTTTAAACAAGGATGACTGCTAACCACAATCTGTCTGTTATATTTGAAGCAAATAATTTTTCTAGTTCATTTGTCTAGTAATGTTGTTTATAGTATTTGTGACACTCAAATGTCTTTGATTTTTATTATCTAATAGTTTTTGGGTGATTTTTTTCTATTAACTTATGCTTAGAAAAATCTTTCCTAATCTGTTTGCAAGATATTCACTTCTATTTTCTTATGCCATTTTTGAAAACGGTTTCATGGAGTATTCTGAGAAACACTTTTGAGTTTAAGAATTTCAGAAACCAGAATTTCCATTAGCCACAAAAGCAGTGTTGGGGGAGTGTGAATGCTGCTGCCTGATTTCAGAAGTATGGGACTGTCATTCACTGGCTCACCTTTACAGCACATGCGCTCAGATAGTGCCATCCAAGGTTGGTCAGGGAGGGCTTAAAACTGGTTCTGGTGACTACATTATCCTCTGTTCAAAGAATAATCATTTTCCCTTCTTGAAATGAAAACATGGAAAATTTGTATTTTTGGTATCTATCCATCTCTACCTCTTCCACTTCCCCACTTTCCTCTATCTCTATTCACTTCTCTTTTACATTGCTTTATATGTTCTCTATTTCATATCTGTCTAACTTCCCTATTGACCTATTGACTCATCCATCTATCTCTTACCTATCTACTTACCATCTTCCATTGATATCTAACTCTTTAATAATGTCTATGAGCCAATATCTATATTTATCTTTCCATTCATCTATATCTATTTCATTATTTCATCTCTTTATATTTCCACAATAGTCTAAAAAGGCATCTAGAACTTTTTATCATCATTCAGATTTCTACAGTGTTTATTCTGTAGTTTATCTAAAATGGATTTTAATCCAACATTTGCAACTTCTAGTTTCCTTGCAAATCCGTTGCATTTTCTCCACCTCTCATTTCATATTGGCCTGCATCTTAACCAGATATTCCTTTCCATTTTAGTCTCTTATGCTCTCACTTCACTTTTAAATTTTATGTTATGAAATTCATATTGTCATATCTTATATTGAGAACACAAAACAGATGTTTGTAAAGTTTTCCTGCTGGTGATGTTTTATTTTAATATGCTTTATCTCTGTGCTACGTGCTGAATTACACCCCCTCCCACAAAATTCATATGTTGAAATCCTAATGTCCTAATGGACCTCACAATGTGACCTTTTTTGGAGACAGAGCTGCAGATACAGTTAGTTAAGATGAGATCACACTGGAATCAGAGGGATCCCTAATCCAGTATGACTGGTGTCTTTATAAAAAGGGGAAACTGGAACACAGACATGTAAACACAGAGAACGTCATGTGAAGATGGCTGCCACAAGCCAAGGAACTTCCAGAAATGGCCTTTCCCTAGATCCTTCCAAGGGCACATGGCCCTGCTGACACCTCAGTCTCAGACTTCTAGCACCTCCTGAAGTCCTGGGTGTTTCTGGACTACATCCAACTACAATGCAATACAGATGTCTATTATTTAAGCCACTCTGTGGTACTTTGCTAAGGCAGTCCTAGCAATATACCCCGTGTCATCTTTTATGTTTTGAAATTTATTTATGTGTATGATGTTTTACTCGGTTCGTGCGCATTATTGACTGTCATGGTTCTGTCCCAGGTAGCAGGGACTGTCAGTAAACCAGGCTGGATTTTGTTATTGTTGCTGTTGTTGTTTTACTGTCTACTAGGTTATATTAGGAATGTTCCCTCTCTGATCTAAAGACAAGGATGAGTTGATGTCTGTGTCTCCTGCTCCACACTCATGTCCGGCATCCAGCAGTCACTTGATCTGTTCTGGTTATGCTTCATTGAGAACATTCTTCACCTCTACCCTGGGGCCTGATGACCTGAAAATGCCGATTTTCTTAAATATTTTGGTTCAAGGTGTTGTTATTCCCTTTCTAATGCAATACATGAACATTACAACCTTCAGCAAAGGTGGTCCCCAAGATGTTTTCCTTCCCAGACCATTTCTTTTCCCAACTCCACCCCTCCCTATACAACTCACACCACTTCTCATCTCTGCGCCAGCCCGGATGCCTTCCCAGGGCCTACAGTCTCATTAAAATTTGGAGATGTTTGGAAGGCTGTGTCTCTCTGGGTGTAACAAGACTAACTGTTCAGAATATCTCAAAATGCAATAGTCAGTTAGGATGCTTTGGTGCCTCCTTTGTCCCATGAAGGCCCTGAGACCCTGCGGGAGGTATAGCCATGACAGCAGGTGCAGTCTCTCACCTCCATGAGGTGATTTTCTTTATGGGCATGTGAATATTCCTCCTTAGGTCTGGCAACCATTCATACATAGTCCTACTTTTTAGTCTTGTTGACATCCTCTTTGCATAGCTTTTTGGATTTTAATAAGTACTTTAATGTCCCAGGAGGAAAGTACAGAAGGCCTGCCATCGACTCAAAGAAAAATGCCGTTTGTAAAAGCTGCATCACATTCCACCATACAGACATACCCTGTGATTTTTATTCATTCCCCTATTGCTACATTTCCCTTTCTTTATATATTTTCTCCACAAAGAACATCGTTACAGACAAATTCTTGCCCACACTGCACACTATGTCCTGAAAACAGATTTCTAACTTTGTAATTAGTGAGACAAAGACATGATCACTGTTTGTTTTGTTTTGTTTTGTTTCCAGACAGAGTTTTACGCTTTTAGCCCAGGTTGCAGTACAATGATGCGATCTCAGCTCACTACAACCTCCTCTTCCTGGGTTCAAGTGATTCTCTTGCCTCAGCCTTCTGAGTAGCTAGGATTACAGGCACACACCAGCATACCCAACCACTTTGGTATTTTTAGTAGAGATGGGATTTCACCATGTTGGTCAGGCTGGTCTCAAACTCCTGATCGCAGGTGATCCTCCCACCTCAACCTCCCAAAGTGCTGTGATTACAGGTGCGAGCCACCGCACCTGGACACGATTCTTAAAATATACTGGCAAAGTGTTTTTGAGACAGCGTTCCCCAGTAAAGTTCTTACCAACAGTTTGTCAGTGCCCATTTCACTTAATTTTTCATAACATGATTTTTTTCCGATAATATTATATTTGAAAAATAAAGAGACAAATATGTGGGAGTGGGTATAATAAAGATCCAACTGTGCAGAGTCTGTGCCTTCCAGAAGTTTATATCCCATTTGGAGGAAACGTTGGTACTGCAGATGCCTTGATGAAGCCAGAGTAAGAAGACAAAGGCTGATGTTCTGAGGTGGCTGGGCGGGACCTCTCTAGGAAGATAACATCTGAGCCCAGGCTGGACACGAGAGCCTTATCTGAAGGAAGAACTTCTTCAGCAGAGGACCAGCAGAGGACGTAGCAATGCCAAAGCCTGAGGCCAGTACGAGGTGGTGAGCCTGAGATAAAGAATGCCCGTGAGGCCCCACTGCAGGGAGCAGATCGCACAGGGACTTGTGGAGAGCTTAGATTTTAATTACAAGGAGCCATGTTGGGAGATTTTTGTTTAACAGAGGGATAAGGCAAGGACTAAAGGAGATTCCATTTATAAAAATAAGCCTACTTGTGAAGGAGAAAACAGACAGTAAGAGCACGAATGGAGCCTGGGAGCCTGCTGGGAGGTTGCAGCATAGTCCAGAAAAGTGATGAAGGTGTAGGATTGACTCGTTAAGGTGCTGAGAAGTTGTCAGATGCAGGAAACATTTTGGAAGTAATTGATGGAAACTGGCTTATAGGAAACAGAGGCTGAGGTTACTAACCTCCGCCACCGATGGAAAAGGCTGAATGAGGCCAGGAACATTAATATTTCTGTTGCAGCAATGGAACAAATGGGGACCCATGCTGAAAATGTAGATGTGAGAGTCATCTCTACAATCTGGAATCTTAGCAGGGGAAGCAGAATCTAGGAAGGGCAGAGAAAATGGCCTTGCCCAGAGCCCCTCACATAGCATGGCAGAGAAAATACAGAAAAATCCATTAAATGTGAATGAATCAACCATGAATAATTTCTTAGAATAAGTATTTCTCATACAGTATTTGGGACATACTTATGTTAAAAAATTACCGTTTATCTGAAATTAAAATTTGACCGGAGGCCCTGTGTTTTTATTTGCTGTATCTGGAAACCCTGCGTGGCGCATTCCAATAATCCTGGTGGAGGAGGATTTGGTTAAGAAGAATCAAATGGAGCATTTGTATAACTGGAAGAAAAACAGGTGCAATGAATGGTTAGTTTTATTTGTCAACTTGGCTGGGTCACAATGCCCAGATATTTGGTCAAACATTATTCTTCTGGATGCTTCTGTGAGGGTGTTTTGGGATGAAATTAACATTTGAATCAATAGACTTTGAATAAAACTGATTGCTTTCCCTAAGGTGGGTGGGCCTCATTCAATCAGTTGAGAAAGTCTTAATAGAACAAAGACTGACCTCCGCTGGGCAGGAAGGAATTCTGCAGCTGAGACCTCTGGACTTTGAACTGTAGCATAAGTTCTTCTCTGGGTCTCCAGCCTGCCAGCCCACCCTGAAGATCTTGGAATTACCCGCCTCTACAATCACATGAGGGAATTCATTAACATCTCCCTCTCTCTCTGTCTCTCTCTCTACACACACACACACACACACACACACACACACACACACACACCCTGTTGATTCTGCTTCTCTGGAGAACACTGACAAATACACCAGGAGTGTGAGGTGTCCCAGAAAGGCAGAGGTCAAAGAGCTTTGTGGGGACGGAGAACTGACTTGGCAAACATAGTCCACTGGTGAGCTTAACCTAAGTTGTGGCATCTTATCTTTTTATTTGTATTTATTTAATCAGATGTGAGATTCCCGACTTTTTCTTAATGATTACCCATTTCTAAGTTCTTTATAACTACAGCCTTGATGCATGGAGTAAGGCCTTTCTTTTCTGACATGAATATCTGCAATTTACTTTTGGCGGATGCTTTTGGTGGCCCATGTGGCAAATAAATATAATGCCAGGTGGTGGTAAGTGCTGTGATAGAAGGCAAAATAGCAGAAAGGGGAGAAGCTGTGGCTGCTGTTGTCAACACGGTGGTCAGTGAGGAGAGGACATCAGAGCATAGACCTCAATAAAGTGGGGGAAAGAGTGAAGCCAGTATCTGGGGGGAGATCATTGCAGACACAGGGAGCAGCCTGTGCAGAGGCCCTGGGTGGGAACACGTGGTGGTTGGTCTTGCCGCTGGGGACGGGCAGCAAATTGCAATCAGAGAACTTGGGAGTCAGAGTTGGGTAAGTTCTTGTCCCAACCCTGCCATTCATCAGCTGCTTCACATGGAACAATTCCCTTCTCTTCTTTCAGTGTCAGCTCTCTTGATCTGAAAAGCAACGCAGGTGGGTAAGTAATTCCTTATGGTCCTGGTTATCCTTCATATTTAAAGGCAAAGAAGTGCTGTCGTCATTTTTTTCCAGCAGAGTGTTATTTTCAGTGACTGCAGTTTTGCATTTGCTATATCTGCCTATTTTGAGTTCACATTCTAACGTGTGTAGAAATCTTTTGTTTAGAGATTTAACATTGGAAGGCGTCTTTGGGGTGATGGAGCATGTTTCATCTGCGATGAATGATAAAGCTTCCTGTCCTCCCATCTTGCTGGAGTTGTGTTTTTACACATCCTGTGAAGGGCAAGACCCAGTGGGACACTGTTTTCCCAGAGAAATGATTAGACTGCAAGAAAAAACTGGAGCCATATAATTTATGGCACCGTGTTAACAGGAGCATAGTCAACACGCAAAGCCGACTCTGCCAGATAAGAACTTGCTTTGGAAACTGGCCCTGCACAAATCACACACGTAGCAGCGGCACATGGATGGGGACCACATTCTCTTGTATCATTAGCTAATAAAGAGCTCGCAGAGGAAAAGCAAATATCCCAGTTCTTTTTAATGACTGCTACTCAAAATAAAAGAATACTTTTGTTTTGTTCTATTGTTGAATTTGCTAAAATACTACCCTTTTTATTTCGCCAAGGCTAAAAAATAAGGAAAATTGGCACCAAAGGAAGTTTCTCACAAACTTATCTTTTTCAGGACAAAGAAGTAATTCAGTCAGATGGAGAACAATATGCAAATTGTTAATAAGTGAAGAAGATCATTCATACCCTGGGCCCAGCAGGACAGACAGAGGTACAGATGGGAGCAGCCTCCCTCTTCTCTGAGCTAAAAGGCCTGAAGTTATCTGCATCCAAAACCTGGGTATTAGGGCTAAGGGAAGGAAACGACCTTTTCAGGTTTCCTCCAGTCTGTTTGCAGGCCTATGGTAAAGACCAGGGTGGGCTGGTGGATTCTCAGTCAAACTCCCCCTGAAACTGTGGGGAGGTGATTAAAGGATTAAAATTTGCATGCAAAGCAATAGATATTCAAACCCTTACTACCCACCCCCCACCCTCAATGTAACAGAGAAGATAAAAGCTGTTTCCTTTCAAAGCTTCAGGTTAAAGATGGAAGAATTAGCCAATATGTAATTTTATAGCGGGGCACTCAGAAAGGGCTGAGAGGAGAGAAGGCAATGATATCCAAATAGCAATCTGTGCTTAGAAAAAAAAATAACCTCTGAAAAGGGAGAAATGTCATTGTCTAAGGTGGTTCTCTAAATGGGGTGGGGAGGAGAGTGATGATTCTTACGCCTTCCCAGGGGACACTTGGTAACAGCACAAATGGGGGTGGGAGGTGGGGGTGCTACTGGCCTCTAGTGGGTACAAGGTAGAGGGGATGTTAATGCATAAGGCAGCCTCCCGTAGCAAAAGAATGAGCCAGCGTCAGTTGACAGATGTTGAGATGGAGAGGCTGAGAAAGGTTGAGAAACAGTGGCCTAAGAAGAAATTCTGGTCTAAGGATCTGTTCTGGTTTTTATCCAGTTTATCTGCTCAGGATGTTTCCAGACCCATTTGACTATTCCCAAGGAACCTCAACCCGACTCTTAAAGTGAAGCCCCAGGGCTTTGCTTTGTTCAGCCTTAGTGCCTGGAACCTCCTGGCCTATGAAAGCCTTACACCCGGGGAAGCAACTGGAGAGAGGAATCCCTGTCCAGGGCTAATTGATTCCCCCAAGAACTGTGTATCTGCTCTCTTTGCGGTCAAGGAGAGAGGATTTATGAGACACATTAAAACCTATCTGTGTCTTTCTTTGTAAATAAATTGTTTAGAGTTCTCAGATTTCAATCTAAATAGTTACAAACTTTATCGGGCTTTGCTGTAGTGTTGTTCAAAATAAGATCCTGCAATTATCACTCAATTGCTGCCTTGGAACTGAGACAGGCAGGCGCCGTGGCCACGGCTCAGGACGGCACACTGCTCGGAGATACAGATCAGGGAGATGCTTCCACTCTATGTTTCCAACAAAGCACAGGACATTCTTTGTAACACATGTCTGTGTGTCCTGAGAGGGTGGATGAGGAGCCAGCTGTACTGTCTGCTTCAAATTTATAAGAGCCTTTTTGAAAAGGAGATTGACAAGGGCTTGCAGCCCTGGTATGGCCTCTGTCAGTTGCAGGGAAGACAACAGACTGTTCACACCTGTGTACTCCGGGAACCAGGGGATGACATGCCACCACATGCTCAACTTGAGATGACTGGCAGGAGGGAGTCTACAAAAAGACTTGGTCTTCCAATTACTTCAATCCATCTTTTAAAACATAGCTGTACTTCAATTTAACAACCATATTCCTAAAAATGTTAGGCCATATCAGCAAACATTTTTGTCCTTTTTTCCATGATCACTCCCACAAAAAACAAAAACAAAAACAAAAACAAAAAAATCTTTTGGACATTTTTCTGATTGCTTCCCCATTCCCCACCTCCTTGAAATTTTGATATGATGCACTGTGTATCTGGTTATGTATGATGGTCCTTAGGAAGGCCACACACCTTCAGAGTAGCTAGGATCTCACCTTGGGGGCAATACCAGTCTCTTTTAGCATGTCTGTGCTACACTGCATCTGCCCATCTGATTTGACACTGACAGTAGCCACTATCAAAAAGCATTCAAGAAGCCGGACATGGTGGCTCATGCCTGTAATCCCAACACTTTGGGAGGCCAAGGTGGGTGGATCACCTGAGGTCAAGAGTTCGTGACCAGCCTGGCCAACATGGTGAAACCCCATCTCTACTAAAAATACAAAATTAGCAGGGTGTTGTGGCGCATGCCTGTAATCCCAGCTACTCAGGAGGCTGAGGCAGGAGAATTGCTTGAACCTGGGAGGTGGAGGTTTCAGTGAGCCAAGATCACGCCATTGCACTCCAGCCTGGGCAATAAGAGCGAAACTCAGTCTCAAAAACAAACAAACAAAAAAACAACGAAGCATTCAAGAGCCTGAATTTTTTTTTTTTAAGTCTATTTTTAAATGGCTCTTTGTGGGAACAAAGGGAAGAAGATTAAAATTATCTGCTAGATAGATTAATCAATTAATGTCTGCAGATAGTCTTTTCTATGAATGGACTTATTTATAAAACTGATTTATACAACATTCATTGTTTAAACTTACTTTTAATGTATACTTGGAACAATTTTTCATGTAATTGCATACCTTTTGGACATCCTTTTTATAGATGTGTAATATGCCATGCTAAGTATGTAGGTTATCAAATTTAAAGAACTAGTTTTGTTGGCTATTTAGGCTAATTCTGATGTGTCTATTAGAAAATGCTGCAGAGAACAATGCAGCTCATCTTCATGATTTTTGGATGCATTCATATTATAAAATGTTAGGACTTCTTTTGCCTTTTAATTAAAATGTACCAGCACTTAAATGATCCATTATAATTGAAAAATCTCCCTATAGATTGAATAAAGCAAAACAGTAACAGATCTTTGCATGTCTGTGTCTGTGTGCAACTTAGACTTTAATTTGTTATTTAGCTTAAAGCAATGTTTTCCTAAATGCTACTCTAAGGACTTGTACTTACCACCCCTTCCACCAAACACAGAAACCTTCCAGAGGACCCTTGCCCTCCAATGAGATCTCTATTGTCTTATATTTATTTAACCCTGCTGTCCTAGGTATATCAGAAGTCCCACAGAGTATGCCTGCTTTAATTTCCCAAGGGACCGTATAAAACATTGTTCCTGGTCTGCTCAAGTCAGTTCAGTGAATTACCATCAGGACTTCTTGGAGTCTTCTTTCCCCTAAGATGCCCCAGTTACCATGTTGTTGGCGCATGTCCAGGTGCGGTATCCCCTCCAAACCTATGACTGGATCACTGACTGGAATTCTCCCTGGGAGGCTGCCCCTTCCTTCACATTCTCAGCTCCATGCCCTGCCTCCCGCTCCTCAAGTAAACAGTTCTTGAGATTTGACCCAGGAAATGTCAAGTCCAACAGAAACTCCCAGAACACTATACCCTGGCCCCATTTGTTTTGAAAATAGTTTGGAAGTATACAACTGCAAACATACAAGTGCTTAATTATTGCTCAGTATCCATTTTATTTCTAGATATTCATCGAATTCCATTCAAATGTCAATATTAGCAATATTACAAATAGATGGCTGCAATTTTTCTACTGATTATATAAAGACAGACACTTTAGGTAATGGTCACATATGACATGATTAAATTGTTTTGCTGTCATTGTGTTAATTGTGTGCCAAAGTAAAAAGTATTTATCTGCAAATTAAAACCTGCTGGATATTACCAGTAATTATGGTAGCAGTAGCAGTCAAATAAGTGTCCTTGTGTGGTTGAGAGAGTGTTTGAGGCTACGACAAATATCATAAAAATATGATAGTCTATCATGCATTTGAAATATGATCCTCTGATAAATGACTACTTTTTTTTTTTTTTTTTTGAGATGGAGTCTCGCTCTGTCACTCAGGCTGGAGTGCAGTGGCTGGATCTCAGCTCACTGCAAGCTCCGCCTCCCAGGTTTACACCATTCTCCTGCCTCAGCCTCCCGAGTAGCTGGGACTACAGGTGCCCGCCACCTCGCCCAGCTAGTTTTTTGTGTGTATTTTTTAGTAGAGACGGGGTTTCACGGTGTTAGCCAGGATGGTCTCGATCTCCTGACCTTGTGATCCGCCCGTCTTGGCCTTCCAAAGTGCTGGGATTACAGGCTTGAGCCACTGCGCCCAGCCAATGACTACTTTCTACTACATGTTTGTTCTCCTGCATATGAGGCAAATGGATAGGAAAATACTTCTTGAATGAGCTTGTTCACTGACTTCAGAAATGGTGGAAACCTTTGCAGTGTCTGCATCTCCCTGCTCTGTACTCAGCCTGGGGCAGCCACAGAAGGCTCCCAGCACCACACCCAGAGATACCAGAATTACCACAAAAGTTGAGAAGCAGCTGTTGCTTGGCAGCTGAGGCAGAGGATATTATTGTTATTGATTATTGTATCCTGATTACTGTTATCCTTCATGCCATCTTCCTGGTAAGGAGACCCGTAGACAGGTAAGAGCCCATGAGAGTAGTCAATTTTGATCTTTGTGTTCATCTCTGTGGTTTTCTTTCTTAATCGATAAAAAATGTCTTTGTTGAAGAAGGTGTTATGTACCAAATGTTTGTGTGCCCCCCAAAAATTCACATGTTGAAGCATTAACCCTCAAAGTGACTGTACAAGGAGAAAGGGCCTTTATAGAGGTAATTAAGGTTAAGTGGAGTCATAAGGGCAGGGCTTGATCCAATAGGATCAGTGTCCTTATAAGAAGAGACAGGAGAGTGCTCAAGTACTCTCTCCACCATGTGAGGACATAGCATATCAGGAAGGCAGCAGTCCACAAGCCAGGAAGAGAGCCCTGACCAGGAACCAAATTGGTTAGCACCTTGATCTTGGACTTCCAGCCTTCAGATCTGGGAGAAAATAAGTTT
This sequence comes from Macaca thibetana thibetana, assembly GCF_024542745.1. Taxonomy (NCBI): domain Eukaryota; kingdom Metazoa; phylum Chordata; class Mammalia; order Primates; family Cercopithecidae; genus Macaca; species Macaca thibetana. The sequence continues at coordinate 161,457,238 of NC_065580.1, read as the reverse complement.
CAGTCATTTAAGTGAGCCAGTCTATGGTATTATGTTGTCGCAGCCTGAGATGACGAATACAGAAGGGAATTAAAATAATGGGGATTCTGGCTTAGCTTTGGCACCTGGATTGTCTGTCACCTGTAGATCTATTGAGCATCCAGACGAGATTCTCTGAGTTGAGTCTGTGTGATTCCTCTGAGGCTTGTTGACCAAGGGAAACAACTGGACTACAGTCCAAAGTTATATATGTGTGTGTGTGTGTGTTTGTGTGTGTGTGTGTGTATGAACTCGCTGGGTACCTGACTCTGTGACCAGTGTTGGAGACTCAAAGATCTGTAAGACACAGTTCTTATTGTTGATAGCCTACAGGTCACATTTGACAGGCTTCCATGAGGGAGGTCTTGTGATTCATGGCCACATCCTGTCCCCAAGCAAAGAACCTTACTGTGAGTTCCTCAGATTGTTGATGTACTGATTAATGCATGACCTACTGACATTAAAAAGGACACTGATTTGTTTCTGAATCATGACGTTTTTCTGATTTGTCTCTGAATCATAAAGTTTTACTGATTGTCGTACACATCCACATTTTAGCCTGTATATGGCAAGCTGTAGCCAATGATTATAACCTCTGTATTGCATCTTAACAAAAAGGGTAACTCTATAGAAGGAGTGGCTCCCTTCCTTCTCAACATTCCTCTAAAAGCCTTCCTACTTTTAGACCCTAGAACACGCCTGACTTTGTCAGTGTGTCTTCCCTGGTCCATCCTCACACTTGATTTCCAATAAACCTGTGGAGTCCTGATAAGATTAAGATAAGATAAGATTAACCTCACTTGGTAGAGAGCCCCAGGTGGGGAAGAACAATGAGCAATTGTTCTGAGAGCCAGTCAATCACAGACAACCCACAGACATACAATGACCTTATTCCACCTATAGTCCCCTCCAGCTCTGCTGGCACCTTGATCTTGGAAGAACCACCTACCAATATGGGTGAAGGCAGAGGACAGGACCTTCCTTTGGGGCGATTGCTCTGGTGCCTCTGTTCAGGGAAGGTGTCACATTCTAAATAGCTGAGCATGGGCAGGAAGCACGCCAAGAGTGCCCAGGTAAAGAATAGTGTCTAGATCTGAGGACACAGTTTCCCAATGAGCTTACATCCCAGCACATGGGTTTTGAATCCAAAACTGGGGCTCAGGGTGTGGGAGACATTAGGAGAAAATGAGACTTTTGAGAGTAATGCCCAGGAACACCCATGGAGTGGCTGAGCCAGAAAGCTGCACATTTGTACGGATATCACCAAACATTAAGCAAAAGGTTTTCCTCCCTGAAGACCAAAATGACCAATCATGGTGATCAGCCTTGGAAACAAATTAGAAAAGGCTATGCTTGGGAAGCTGGGAGGTACGATGATATTTTAGTGCCTTAAATCTGAGTCGGGGTGGAGATAAGATTCTCTGAGTTGAGTCTGTGTGATTCCTCTGAGGCTTGTTGACCAAGGGAAACAACTGGACTACAGTCCAAAGTTATATGTGTGTGTGTGTGTGTGTGTGTATATATATATAAACATATATAATATATATGTTTCAAAGTTTTGCTACTACTGGACTGCAGTCCAGAGGGGATGGATATATATATATACACACACACACAACACACATATATACATATATATATGTTATGTATATAAAGTAGTGCAATGGACTATATTTTTATGTCTTCCCAAAATTCATACATTGCCAAGGAGAGGGGCCTCTGGGAAACCAGTCCTACTAACCCCTAAGGTAATGGTACTAAGAGGTGGAACCTCTGGGAAGTGATTAGGTCATGAGGGAGGAGCCTTCAAGAATGGTACTGCTGCTTTTATAAAAGGGATTCCAGAGAGATTATTTGCCCCTTCTACCATATGGGGGCACAGGGAGAAGACAGCCATCTCTTAGGAACTAGGCCCTCACCAGACACTAAATCTGCCAGTGCCTTGATCTTGGACTTCCCATCCTCCAGAGCTGAGAGAAATAAATTTCTTTTGTGTGTAAGCCGCCCAGTCTATGGTATTTTAATTGGGGCAAACCAAACAGGACTGAGAGAAGTAGTATTGCTGGAACAAGGGAAACAATAATGGTAAAATATACAGGGTGGAGGGGCCCTGGTCTTCACAGACATCACCTTCTTTCTTATCCCTGGACAGAAGCAGCAGAAAACTAACAAGCACTTCCAGCAGCAGGTGCATGGTGAGCACATCACTATCGCAGTCAAATCAAGCTGCCATACAGGATACCAAAGATGGGGCAGCGTACACACCAGGCATGGCTTTCTCAGTTTTGGAGGTGGTAAGTCCAAGATCAAGGTGGCAGCCAATTCTGTTCCTGGTGAGAGTCCTCTTCCTGGTTTGCAGATGACTGGCTACTCTCTGAATCCTTATATAAGGAAGAGAGCAATCATCTCTCTCCTGTGTCTTCTCCTAACAGCACTAATCCCATTCATGAGGGCTCCAGCCTCATGACCCATCACCCCCCAAAACTCCATCTCCAAATACCATCACTTTAGGGATTAGGACTTCAACACAGAAATTCAGGGAGGGGGCCACAAACACTTAGTCCACATCATTAACTCACAACTTCTCTCCTAGTTCCCTGTGGATGTGTGGAAGAATGGGTGTCTGTCAAAAGTTAGACACACCAGGGGAAAGGGAAGCCTGTTGATTCTGTAGAACCTTCCTTGTACTCCCGTCTCCAATTCAGGATCCAATGGCAGGACAGTGGGCAACGAAATCCCCTGAGAAGCTCATGAGGTCAGCATGGAAGATGCCATGAGTCTCCTGTGATGTTGGGAAAGGCATCTCTCTCAGTGGATACTGTGGGGAGGGAAGAAGGGTCTGGGAAACAATGCCTCTCTTGCCTTTTTAAATCTAAGAATTGCACATTCAGAGGGGACTGGGAGTACAATCATATCATCGTCTCCACATTTAATTTGATAAAGGATTGATGGTTTTGAGTCATAGACCTTTAAATATGCATGCGGTGGGGGTGGCATTAGATGAACCCTAGTCTCAAGTCACTGGGTGAGATGAAGTCAAACAGTATCAAACCCTTTCATTCTGCTAAAAATGAGCCAAGACCATGAGCTGTAGGCATTTGCTCCAAAATGATACCTTGCAGCTTTGCAACTTTCCTATCTATGGCTGCTGCTGTCCAAAATGCCACTTCCCTCTTAAGTTCTTCTATGCACACTTAGAAAGATAAAATGCTAAGCAGTTGAAAAGGGTTGAAAAAGAAAGATGTAGGTTTAGGTCCGAAGCCTGGCGCACCAGCCCTAATTTCAGATAGGGACCCTGGGCGCCTGTAGCTCTGGTTCGGGTTGAGTGCCTCCTGTCAGGATGTGAAGCTGCTGTCCCCCCCCCGCGGGGGGTCTCCAGCACTGCTCAGGACTCAGCAGTCAGCCTCTCCTCCCACTTGGGCTCATTTACAGAGAGCATCTCCAGGAACCAGTCATGGGGAAAGGGGAAACGCAGAGTGACAACCCAACATGCAGAAAGATCTCTGCCGCCTCGGTCAGGCTTGTCAGCCTCCCAGCCCTGCTCCTGCGGGAGGATAAGTGAGCAGAACTCAGCGCGGAGATGAGCCACAGGCCAGCAGCCCCTGCCTCCGCCCTGTTTGTTGTGATTGCAATGCAAGGCTCTCTGTAGGTGTGGGGGATTCGGGTTAAATGGGTCTCCAGTGGTCCAGCGCTCCCAGCAAAGGCCGACCACAAGAATCAGCGGGCTAGTTATTTACCATAACCATATACAAAACCACAAGCATCAGCGTTCCCTCAAATACATCCGAGACGCTGTATATCTCTTTATTAAAGCCTGTCAGGGTTTGTTATTGCACAGCTTGGCCTTGAACCCCAACTAAACCAGGCTGCTTGAGCGAAGAACCAAGCAATGCACGTGTGCAGGCAGGACCATTATAAACCTGAGGCCAAAGGCAGAGGCAGGGGGAGGACACGTCTTCCTCTCCTGCCTCTCTCCTTTCACTTTCACTTTGAATTGATTTTTAACTACATTCAAGCTCACGATGATAGATGGCTGTAAAATATTTTAATCATTCATAAATAAAGTATTTATCTAGTGTGACTTATCCGGTCTCCTTCACTTTAATGTACACAGCACACATCACGCTAATCCATTACTATCAATCATAGTTTCAAGGTAGGCAACGTAAAAACTTTGAATTGTCATCCTTTCTAGGCCTTTGGACTAAGATCAGGTTTGGTTGCTGTTCTTATCTGTTTGCTTAGTTTTACTTTCCCTCATTCTCAGACATTTTTTTCGAAGCCATGATGTATGTATTCTAGCACATTGATGTCATTTTGAGTTCGAATGCCCCACTGGTTAAGAAAACAGCACAATGTGGAATTTTCAGCTTTCAAAAAGATCTTTGCTACAAAAAAGGTCTTTGCTACAAGACGACTCAGATAAAGAATTTAAGCCAGGCGTGGTGGCTCACGCCTGTAATCCCAACACTTTGGGAGGCCAAGGCGGGTGGATCCCAAGGTCAGGAGATGGGGACCATCCTGGCTAACACGATGAAAGCCCGTCTGTACTAAAAATACAAAATATTAGCCAGGTGTGGTGGTGGGCACCTGTAGTCCCAGCTACTCGGGAGGCTGAGGCAGGAGAATGGCATGAACCTGGGAGGCGGAGCTTGCAGTGAGCCAAGATTGCACCACTGCACAACAGCATGGGTGACAGAGTGAGACTCTGTCTCAAAAAACAAAAAACAAACAAAAAAAACAAGTTAGCAATAGTCAAGACAGAGTGGTGGTGATTAAGTGATGTAATCAAAGGATTGCAAGTCCTATTCTAAATAACTCTCTAACTTCAAATTTGACTATAGGGTGGCCAACCTATCCGGGGGTACATTGAACTTTCCTGGTTTGGGAACTGAAATTTTCATGTCCTAAGAACTTCCTGAGTCCCAGGCAAGCCAGCCTGGCTGGTCACCTAACTATGACAAATTCAGTTTTTGGCATAAGTACATACTGTTAAAACTTGTGTTAAGACACAAGAAGGCAACCATCAATCTATGGTGTGAACTAGATGGAGAAGCTCCCCACTGGTGGAACACAGGACAGTCTGCACAAAGGGCAAACTTGCTAGTTGACTTCTCCTGCCTGTCGCCACCACCTCTAGATTTTGAGTAGTTGAAAGTGGTCTCTGGGGGTACTTCTGAAGCTACAGGAATCTCTGGGCCACGGATGTCTTCTTCAGGGCTTTTTCCTCCCCTGGTCGCATTCATAGGCTTTCTCAAAAACAGGGCCTTCCCTTTAAAGGACCAGCAAGATGAAAACAGCAAGGCTGCCCTTAGGTAGAGCTGCAAACTTCACAGAGAAGAGGACAACACTCAGAACACTGTGTTCTGTCACCACTGCCACCTGTCCTGCTTTGGCTAAAGCTAATGGTGACTGGGGAAGGAAAGACTCCCTATCTTCGGTCCTGGAGCAGCCCTGGGGCCATCTCTTTGCCTCTTAGGTCCACAAAGCCTCCTGAATTTAGCACAATGCTGGCCCCTGGGGTCACCCTTTGAAGAGCAGGATAGGGGAACTTTGCAGAATGTAAATTACACATACAGTACAACCTTCTGGAAATACAGTGTATGAATGCACTTTGACCTCCTGGATCATGATTCCTTTGTCCCCTACATAAGGAAAACAGAAGACATGTTCTATAAATAGTTTCTCTTTCATCTTTTTAATACCTTTCAACTTTCAACTTTTTTAGAAAAAAAAAAGTTGAAAAACTAAAGAGAATGAAAGAGGAGGAAAAAGAAAGTTGATCAATACCTGTATAACTGAGGAAACCTTTTCCCGTTTCTATTGTATATTGAAAAACCAACTTAGGAATCGCCCTTGCTTGCTAAATGGTTTACAGAGGTCAGTAATGAGGAACTCCAAGATGCAACCTCAGTTTCACTTGGCAGCTTTACATGGACATCCTCACATTTGGAAACAAGAAGTGAATTTCATCTCCACACACCTTAAAACATCCATCAGGTTAAAATAAGGAGCAGTCAATGTAAATGTTTAACAACCAGTTCTCGGTGGGAAGGGCAGAGGGGAAGCTCTGATTTGTAGGGTCTGTGGATTCCCATGATGTAAGTACTCCCACCATGCTGAGTTCAAGTTACCAAGGTGATGTCACTGAACCAGAGCTGGGAAAACATTCTCCAGGGCTGGGTAAGTGACGGGTAAGCAGGCATCTTCAGCACAAGAGGAGAAACAGAAGGAAGACTGGCTAGAACAGTGGTTCTCAACCCTGGCTGCATATCAGCATCAACTATTGAGCTTAAAAAAAAATCCCAATGCCCAGGCCACACTCCAACCAATGAAGTTGTACTTTCCACGGGCAGGACCCAGGGGTTTCTGTGCCTGAAACTCCAGAGGCAATTCTAATGTGCAGCTAAGACTGAGAACCACTGCTCTTTCATGGAGCTTGAATAGTATTCCCTTTTGCAGAAATGCCCCAAATACTTCTGAGACATGTATACCTCTTTACAATAGCTTGTCAGGGATTCGCAGTTTGGACACTGCAAAACCGTGAGTAGGATGGCAATCATTCTTGAGTGACACCTTTTGGCAGGGCTATGCTTGCCATGGTCACACAACCATGGGGGATGAAATGAGGACCTAGGGGAAAGAATGTGATAACCCCAACATGCACAAAGTGCTCTGAGGCCTCTCAGCTAACAGATGGCTGCAGGCCTGGCAGCACTTTTCAGCCTGCTTTGATTGCAATGCAATCTATAGTTGTGGTGATTTGGGTAATTAGATATCCAGTTCTATGTAATATATTCTGTGTTTTCCTTTTTATTTAGGCCAAGGCATTGGTATAAGAATGAATATTTACCTGAAGCAAGTAAAGATATTCGTATATATTATGCATGTAGAAAAGGTGAAAAATGCTAGAAATAGCACAAAAGCCAAAGAAATATCATGATATATCTCTTAATGAAGTTTCTGACATGTGTCTATGGTGTGTTTAATAACTGTGTATGCTGTATGTTAAGTATGGAAAGAACTCTATCGAGATTGAGAGAACTCTTGTTTTGGTCAGGCACTGGGGAGAACTGAATCTACTACTTCCACCTTTTTAAGAAAATGTCCTAATCCTAATACTTTGGGAGGCCAAGGTGGGCAGATCTCTTGAGTCCAGGAGTTCAAGATCAGCCTGAGTAACATAGCAAGACACTATCTCTACAAAAAATTAGCCGGGCATGCTGGCACACATCTGTAGTCCCAGCTACTATAGAGGGTGAGGCAGGGGGATCGCCATGGGAATCTTCCACAAGTTCCTGACTTGGTCCATGCCCCTATTACACCAAGCATCTCCTCTTGGCAGCATCCATTGTAGCTGTAATACTACATTTACTTATCTGGTCTGTCCTTCAATTTATGTTGGTCTCCCTTATTAGACTCCATGAAGGTAGGGTCACATCTGTTTTTGCTCATGATACCTGATCCTCAACAAATAGCTGTTTGGTGAACAAATGTCTGAATGATTGTTTTCTAGTACTTTCTGTTTCATCATTTGTATTTGTAGACTATCAAAAACAAGTCTGTTACATTTATCAGAATTTTACAAATTTATCACTATTTACTTAAATATCAATAACTATCAATTTAGATGAAGATATGGAAGACAGGCTAATCACATTTTCAGGTAACAAAAAGTTAGAAGCGACAACTAGGTAGAAGAATCAAGATTGTAAAAGTTTGGAATGATAAATTTGAGCAATCTTACAGCATGCATGGGACAAAATAGCATGTCCATTTTTGAAGTTCCAGAGGTGAATAATCATGATTCCCGAATTGAAAGAGCTCATATCTGATGGAAATATAAAATGTGAGCATGACCTTACCACAACACTTCATGTGCTTCCATCTGGTGTGAAATTATAAGGTCTCTAAATTAGTACTTTTTCCCCAGGGTTAGGCCTGATTATATGGAACTACCAGACGTAAGACAGCATATGATGAGTTCAGCTTCATTCTTGCTATTGAACAAATAATTTTTCAACTGCTATGAAGTTTTCAAAAACTTTTAAATGTGATTTGGTGAAATTTTTTAATCTCACCAGAAGAGTATCTGGGCATTTTTCTCAGTCAACTATGACTTCATCAAAAATATCACGTACATACATTTAAAACGTCTATCACACAGCTATCATTCTGAGTGCACTTCTCCCTGCAACCACACCTGGAAGTCTCACGGGTTCTTACCTACAGTAACCTAGGGCATAACCTGGCTGGTCCTCATACATGGCAGTCACCAAGATCCTATCTAGATATCTCTTAGTAGATTTCTCCAAAATTGGTGCCAGCTACCAACTTATACACACCCCAGTTCATATACCTCTAGGCCAACATTAATTGTACTGAACTGTCACCTTGATTCACGAAAATACAAAACAAAAAAGCAACTTTTTAAAACAGATTACAGACACAAACTCTGATGTAAGTAGTAACGCAATACCTGACTGAAATGCTGCCTTTGCCCATGCATGGATTTAATTAATATAGTCTTTACCCTTTAGGGTGGACAGAAATATCCAGAGCTGTGCTATGAATTATGTACATGGAGGTTGTTATAGCCTAAGTTTGAGAGCCCCACTCCATCATCAAAAAGAAAGAAAGAAAAAAGACCAACTATCCATTACAAAGGGAATTGCATAGTTAACCCTGGCCAGGATTCACGGAGAGATAATTTTATTTATGCTGGCTTCTTCTTTCTCTCTTTTAGATATTCCCCATTGGCTTGGACATGACTAACTTCCTTTCCTCCATATCCCACAATTTGGATAAAATAGGCAAACCCAGCTTTGAAAAGAAATTGACACTAGAAATAGAATCCAAATAGGAAACTCTGTGATCAACTTATTTAAAGTATTAAAAATTATGTTCCAATTTTCAATATATGGTCTCCCCAGGTAAAGTTGAGGGAATAAGATTTGGTGCCATTAGATTGGCAAAACGGAAATTATGTTTGGTGATATGATTTGGCTGTGTCCCCATCCAAATCTCATCTTGAATTGTGGTTTCCATATGTCATGGGAGGGAGCTGGTGGGATGTAATTGAATCATGGCAACTATTTCCCCCATGTTATTATTGTGACAGTAATTTTTCACAAGATCTGATGGTTTTATAAGGGGCCTCCCCAGTTGCTCAGTTCTCATTCTTCTCTCTCCTGCTGCCATGTGAAGAAGAACATGTTTGCTTCCCCTTTCACCATGATTGTACATTTCCTGAGGCCTCTCCAGCATTGCTGAACTGTGAGTCAATTGAACCTCTTTCCTTAATAAATTACCCAGTCTTGGGCCGGGCGCGGTGGCTCACGCCTGTAATCCCAGCACTTTGGGAGGCCGAGACGGGCGGATCACAAGGTCAGGAGATCGAGACCATCCTGGCTAACACGGTGAAACCCCGTCTCTACTAAAAGTACAAAAAAAACTAGCCGGGCGAGGTGGCGGGCGCCTGTAGTCCCAGCTACTAGGGAGGCTGAGGTTGGAGAATGGCGTAAACCCAGGAGGCGGAGCTTGTAGTGAGCCGAGTTCGCGCCACTGCACCCCAGCCTGGGTGACAGAGCAAAGACTCCGTCTCAAAAAAAAAAAATAAATAAATAAATAAATAAATAAATTACCCAGTCTTGGGTGTGTCTTTATGAGCAGCATGAGAACAAAATAATACATTTGGTAAATGTTTTATGAGCAGACAATAGCCTCTTAAATATTTCTGAAAATGCTAGAAAGTATAAGGGAAACCAAACCAAAAACTGTGTTGCAGAAATATCTTGGGGCTCTTATTGCTTAAAAAAATTACAGAGCATTCATTATTCAGATTTGTGTCTGTTCTATTTTAATGCTATCCAATTAGATGTTCCTCCTGACAGGAGTTGGTTCCATCTAATAAATTTGTTAAATTATGTCAACACTTGTATGACAAGACTTGCAAAATCTTGTTCAGTACTCCCATTACACCTCGTCAGTCCTCATGTAGAAAAGAGAACATCAACAAAAATGGAAAGTCAAAAATCTTCCTCATAAGAAAAAGAAGCTAATGTTTGAAAAGTCAGAAAGATTAATATTTTCTCCTCTTTTGTGGATAGTCTCATACCCTTGGGGCCTCATTTTCAAACTGGCTAAAAATGAAAGGATGAAAGAGTCCACAAATGCACAGCATAATTAGTCTGGATATACTGCAATGAGACATTAAAGGTCAATAATTATTGTTGGATGGAGTGTCTCCTGTTAGATGTCAAAGCATGATGATTCTGTCTGTGGCTCAATGTATGGTCATAACATTTATAGGATCAGGGTGTGGTGAAGATGGCACAGTAAGCACCTTGGCCAATTGTACCTTAATGTATAATTGAAAATGAACTTAGTTTGTTTTAGTGAAGACATTTCTGACTTACACAAAATATGTATTGGATCCATTGCTATTTCTCAGTAGGTTCTAGATTTGAACTTTGAACTGAAGACTGAAAGTTCAAACTGGACCCAATGCATTTGTTCCTTTCCTTCCTCCATGGATCTCCAGCAGCCCTGTTTCTCCAATCACGTGAGGTTTTGTAGTGTGGATCCATTACTCTACTATGTGTACTCATGTTTCAGATGTCCATCTAGACACCAAATTCTAGACTCTTAAGAGGACAAAAATAGTTCTTGGTGGGGAAGGAGCAAAACTCTTTATGTCTAAGCCTATAGTACATAAACAAACATGCAGCATTACAATTTTAAGGAGGAAGGAGGTTCGTTTTTAAGAAATGTCTAGAAAGGCTCCTTAGAGATACAATAATGAGAAAATATATATTGTATGATGCTGGTCTAACTACTATAAAAGCTGTTAAGGAAAGGAAGCTTGCCTTCTCTTTCATAGTTAAGAAAACTGATATAATTTTAGAAAATAAAATTTGGGGGGAAGAAAGGAAAGGGAACACTCCTTGCCCCACCACTCCAGGATTGCTTTTTACTTCTAGTTGATATGTGCACATATTTTATATGATGATGATCATCGAACTGAGAGTCCACATGCATATTTACAGTCTGATCTGTTTGTGTATCTTCTATCATCACCTTGGCATATTTATGTTGCAGAAAAAACATAGAAGGGCATTACATAATGGTAAAGGTTCAATTCGGCAAGAAGAGCCAAGTATTATAAATAGATATGTACGCTACACAGGAGCACCCAGATTCATAAAGCAAGTTCTTAGAGGTCTTTAAAGAGAATTAGACACCAACACAATAATAGTGGAAGATTTTAACCCCCCACTGGACAATATTTGACAGACAGATCAGGATAAAAAATTAACACAGATATTCATAACCTGAACTCAGCTCTTGATCAAATGGACCTGATAGATACATACAGAACTCTCCACCCCAAAACAACAGAAAATATTTAACAGTAGGGAAGATTAAACAATCCACCATATTTAACAAGCAGGGGATGATTAAACGATGCACGGCCCACCTCTTTGCGATGGGAAAAGATGGATTTAGGAGGCCCTCATTCTCCAAGTATTCCTTGTGGCTTGCTCCATTTATGGGCTAAATTGGTGTCTACTATTCGTGAAACTATTGAAGTGTTTTTGAATGTTCTGAGTGGTATTGGTCAAACATGGACCAACCATTACATAGTTATAACCAGGGACACTCTCTTTAGTAAGGTGCTGGGATGGTGGGGCAAGGTTCTTGTGGATGAAATCTAAAGGAGGTCAGGCACAAAAGTCAATTAAATAAAAAGGAAATGTACAAAGTGAAAGGTCAGAGGCTTTGAAATTGACCCATCTACTACTATAGGCTGGTCCCTCATATTTGGTATCAGAAATTACAGGACAGGGCGAGGTGCGATGGTTCATGCCTGTAATCCCAGCACTTAGGAAGTCCGAGAGTGGTGGATCGCTTAAGCCAAGGAGTTCCAGACCAGGCTGGGCAACTTATGGAGACCCTGTTTCTAAAAAAAAAAAAAATTAGCCAGTATGGTGGCACATGCTTGCAGTCCCCAGTTACTGGGGAGGCTGAGGTGGGAGGATCGCTTGAGCCCAGGAGGTCAAGGCTGCAGTGAGCTGTGATCATGCCACTGCACTGTAGCCTGGGTGACAGAGTGACACCATGTCTCAACAAAAAGAAATTATAGGAGAGAAGGCACAAAGCCTTCATGCTAGACCAAAGGAGAAGAGGAAACTCTCGGGTCATTGTTGCTTCCTAACACAGAAGTCCTAGATGAGGCCTGACCTTGCTCTTTAATGCCCTCCCCAGGGGTCTGGTGACAGTCAGCAGCCAGATGCCATCCAAGAAGGGCTTAGCCCTTTATATCTGTTTACCTCCACAAAGGACCTACACACACAAGTATTTGCGAATGATGCTGTCTTCCAAAGCCCCCTGTGCTGTATACTGCTCTACTTGCTTGACCTCAGGTAGATTCAGAACAAAACTGAGAATTGTTTCTTGACCAGATGGAGGGTTATTCTGTAGGAATTAGGAAGACTGTGTTGCAACATGAAAATGCCTAGGTGATAGAAGATACACAAACAGATCAGAATGTAAAAATGCATGTAGACTGTGTGTTCAGTGATCATCACCACATAAACGATCTGCACATATTAAGTAGAAGTAAAAATCAATTCTGGAGTGGTGGGGTAAAGAATGTTTCCTTTCCTTTTCTTCCCCCAAATTTTATTTTCTCAAATTATATCAGTTTTCTTAAATATGAAAGAGAAGGCAAGCTTCCCTTCCTTAACAGCTTTTACTTAGACCAGCGCTGTGCAATATATATTTTTCATTATTGTATCTCTAAGGATCCTTTTGAGACATTTTTTAAAAAAACAAATATCCCTCCTTTCTGAAATTGTAATGCTACATATTCACTGTGTACTGTATGCATATCTATGGTTTAGGCATAAAAAGAATTTTGCTCCCTCCCCACCAAGCACTGTTTTTGTCCTCTTGAGAGTTTAGAATTTGAGTCCAGATGGGCATCTGAGACATGAGTACACATAACAGAGTAAGGTAGTCTCACCTTTGTTCATTGCCTGGAATAGACAACTAGATATTGGTTTTAGTTTAAGGCAGTAACAAGAGCGCTAAGATTAGCGGACTGCTGATTTGAATGATCTTCCAGAGACCCAATCCATGTGGAATTAACCCAAAAGCTTAGACCCTTTCTGATCCCTCTGATGAGGGTCAAGAGGCCCATGGTCAGCTTGAAAACCTCTGATACTGCCCTTGAGGCAGTCCCAATTCTCAATCACCCCATGAATGAGCATTCACATTCACTGATGAGTGTTTTCCCAGAGAAAACAGCCCAGAATCCACCTTCCATCAGCTACCCTAGTAGCTACCTGGAAGCAGAGGACTGAAAGATTGGTGCTCGCTGGCTGAGACTTCTTCAGGGAAGCACAACCCAGATGGCTTTGAAATGACAGTGTCTAGAACCCGTACAACTTACTGTTGCTGTTGCAGAAGAGCTCATCAAAGGAGCTTCCTCTGGAGGGAATTATGCACAAACAATACTAAAAGAGGTTTCAAAATAACTTCACTTTTTGGGAGAAGGAAAAGAGCACTTAATTTCTGGACTTTATTGAAAGTCCCTGTCATGTCTTCAGAAATCCCTTGATGGGCTGTTTTATGATCCATCCGCAGATTAGGCTCTTCCTGCTCCACACGAAGTGCTAAGCACCATTGCCTAATAATTGTGCCATTAACCTATGTCAGCAGTGAAACTATTGTGATCCCCGTGCCATGCTCAGAAGAGCTGTTTCATCTAACCTTTTGAAAGTAGAAAATAATTAGACAGTGGAATCTATTTCTCTTTGAATAGTTGTTAACTTACACTGGCCCAATGATATTAATTTTTGACACATTTCTATTTTGACATATTTACTTGGCAAAATGGAACACTGAACCTTTCTGCTTTCCTAAGTACATGTATTAAGTGCTTACTATGCAGTTACTACCAAATCAAAAATGGAAAAAAATAAAATAACCTCAGTTGTATCTCTTATTAAAAATGTAGATCTTAAGTTATACTCTCCTTACTGCATACTTTCATCTATTTATTTGCCATTTATAATAGCAAAAATGTTCACTCTTCCTGAATGTTAATGGCCAATGAGGAATGCATGGCCTTGGGCTGTTCTTCAGATCAACACGGAATTCCCAACCACACACTAATTCCTGCAGAGTGTCTTGGCCTTGGACGCTTGTGCTTCAATAGTCCACATATGACTCTCTTAACCAAGCCAAATGCACTTATTTCCCATTCTGGACACCAGAGGTAGAGAAGCTCAAATCCTACCCTGCAGTCAAAGGCTAAAGAATAAGGTAATTTAAGACTTCAGTGGTGGTTCCAACTTACAGCACCATCTGCAACCCTATTGCAGGAACCCACCCCCAATATTTCAATACAGGTTCTTTCTATTTTCCCTAAGTGTCAGTCAGTCAGAGAAATAAAGAGAAAGAACATAAAGAGAGGAATTTCACAGCTGGGCCGCCGGGGGTGACATCACATATCGGTAGGACTGTGATGTCCACCTGAGCCACAAACCCAGCAAGTTTTTATTAGGGATTTCAAAAAGGGAGGGGGTATACGAATAGGGAGTAAGTCACAAATATCACATGCCTCAAGGGGCAAAAAGGAGAATAAAGATCACATGCTTCTGAGGAAACAGGACCAGGGCAAAATCAGAAACTCCTGACAAGGGTCTATGTTCAGCAGTGAATATATTGTCTTGATAAACATCTTAACAGAAAACAGGGTTCAAGAGCAGAGAACTGGTCTGACCTCAAATTTACCAGGACTGGGGTTTCCCAATCCTAGTAAGCCTGAGGGTACTGCAGGAGACCAGGGCGTATCTCAGTTCTTATCTCAACAACATAGGACAGACACTCCTGGAGTAGTTGTTTATAGATCTCCCCCCAGGAATGCAATTCCTTTCCTATGTATGGTCTTAAATATTATATTCCTTACTAGGAAAAAAGATGTAGTGATATCTCTCCTACTTGCACATCCATTTATAGGCTCTCTGCAAGAAGAAAAATATGGCTTTTTTTGCCCGACCCCACGGGCAGTCAGACCTTACGGCTGTCTTCCCTTCTTCCCTAAAATCGCTGTTATTCTGTTTATTTTCAAGATGCACTGATTTCATATTGTTCAAACACACATGTTTTACAATCATGTGTGTACAATTTGTACAGTTAACACAATCATCACAGGGTCCTGAGGTGACATACATCCTCAGCTTACGAAGATAACAGGATTAAGAGATTAAAGTAAGACAGGCATAAGAAATTATAAGAGCATTATTAAGGAAGTGATACATGTCCATGAAATCTTCACAATTTACGTTTCCTCTGCCATGGGTCCAGCCAGTCCCTCCATTCCGGGTCTCTAACTTTCTGCAACACAACCGCACAGGAGACCTCAAAACTATCAGACTCCACAGACAGTGCTAAACTGCACCCTGTGGATTTGACACGAATACAGTTTTTCTTTCAGTGTCACTTAACGTCATGTGTTACAAATGCTTATGATCTTATGCATTGTATTAAATTTTGAAACATCAGAAGCTTAAAAACTCTACAAAACCCTTATCATTACATGTATGTAGGTTTGTTTCCATAAAGTCAACAGAAATTAAGGGGAAACTATAAAATGTAAGTGATAAAAAAGTGTTAAATAATACAGTTTTATAGCAGGCATAGAAAGTTATTACAGGAAGGGATCTTGGAGCTCAGTGGTTCAGCGTCCAGGTGAGTGTTCAATGGTGTGATGACTTGTAAGGTCATGCACGGGCCCATGATGTATCCCAGAATTGTACCCAGGACCCAGAGCTTCATCAGCAGCAGGTCTTCTCATGCCCGGTCTCTCACCATGTGTGTTCTAACAGAGGCTTCCCTCACTTCTGGACAGAATCATGGCTCTTTCTTTCCATCTGAATGAGGGATTTTCATACCATCTCTTTCCCTCTGGGCCCTTCCTCATGACCACTCCCTTCTCCTCTCAGGTATGTTCAAGCACAAACCCATCCCTTGCTCTGAGGATCTCATCCTGGCTGCATGGCATTTCCAGCCATACACCTCTTTAGCTGACGTTTCCTCTAATTCCTTTCTTGACATCCTTCATTATGAGCTTCATCTGAATGAAGGTCGCCTTTTCCCATTTTCACCCTCCTGTGTCTGTAACCCCTTATCCTAGGTTCCCATATCTTAAATATTCCACATTTTTATATTGAAGCATCAGGGCAGTCCAGCGGTTATAGATAGGAGCCCTGATTTCAACATGTACTAGCAGTGTGACCTTATCTGGCCTTTCTATGCCTCAATCTCTTCATATATAAAAAGTGACTAAGAATAGTACCCAAGTGGGGACCAAGTGGCAGAATCCACATGAAATCCTTAATGTTCTTCAATTCCTATCAATCAAAAATCACCCAGGGTGTCAGATATCATCCATGGACTAAATCCTGCATCCCTTCTAATGTTTTCCCTCCCTCCCATTTCCAGGTTCCAGAGAATTCCCAAACACACTACCTGTTTACACTGACCCTCACTATAAAAACTTTTTGTTGAATCTTGCCTTACCATTAAAATGTGCCTGGTCTGTGATCCATCCTGGGGAACCAATAGTAAGATTATCTTGTTAATTTGAACATTTTTAACCTGAAGTGTTAGTGCCAGATATCAGATTACTAATTATTGCAGAGCCATGTGAACTAAACAGGATCAGATGTGTGGGACCAAGGGGGTAGTTACAAGCACCTCACAAATCATGCCACTTTTCAGGTAAAAGTCTTCCCCACCTGCAGGTCACCAGTCTCCCAGTCTCTGTGCTGATTGGTGCATTTGTCTTGCTTCCCTTAATAAATTTTAAGTTCAAAGGCAGATACCGTGGTTAATCCAAATGTTGTTATCCCCCTTAAGATGATGCAATAAGTCATCATGGCCATAATTATCAACATCATCATCATCATCAGAGAGTCAGTAATAGCAGGCACCCACGTTAATCAATACCTAGAATGCAGAAACACTCTAAAATGCAGTTAAAGCAAAGAAAAAGATACTATTGCTACCACTAATACCC
This sequence comes from Macaca thibetana thibetana, assembly GCF_024542745.1. Lineage (NCBI taxonomy): Eukaryota > Metazoa > Chordata > Mammalia > Primates > Cercopithecidae > Macaca > Macaca thibetana. The sequence goes on along the minus strand of NC_065580.1, from coordinate 161,440,131 downwards.
AGAAAAAAAATCTAACTTATCAAGTCCGTCTTGCTCATCTCTGGTTTTATGACATCATGAAGTAGGCAACTCCAAAAACCACATGATGACAAGTAGCAATGCAAAGCATTATTTGTAGTGACATTAGCATCACTCAGCCTTCCATCTGGGTCTTTAATCTGTAAAAATGCATTAACACCAACTAACTGCAGTCCACAGTCCAGCCATAGATGTTTCATTCATGTAAAATATTGACATGTTGACAGACATAATTACTGAGCTTTGTTGACTCAGAGGGTCAGTAGGATGCTCCCAGCGCATTCTGAATCAACAGTTTGGCTGTGTTTAACAGCCCCTACAAGAAGCTGGTTTCACAAAGAGTGTGATAATTCTGGGTGAAGAGGGAAGCTCATAGGACCTGAGATAGAATCACAGAGACCTGATACAATGTAGTGGCTTTGTTTTTTAGTTAGGGTTTTACAGTTCTTCATAGGGAAAAGAAAATAAGTAACCCATTAAACACTAGCAGTATTATTTCAGAAATTTCACCAAACCCTATCTAAGGCGTGTCCTGCCCAGCAAACTGTGTGTGCCAAGTGCTTTGTAGGTTGCCTGGTACATCATTAGGGCCCAGTCAATATCTGATGTTGTCATCACTTCTTGTTTCTTCTATCCACATGGAAAAGTCTTTTTCATATGTGATAGCATTTCCCAAAGCAAATAATCATACCCATGTATAATTAATTATATACTTATTTGTGATATTGTGATATAATAAAAAATATCTATCTGGTCTTCATCCCTGGTTCTCAGCACAGAGCTCCTGTCTTTGTGCAGGCTGCTATAACAAATTACCATAATCTGGGTAGCTTAAACAACAAACATTTACTTTTCACCATTGTAAAGGCGAGGAAGTACAAGACCAAGGTGCCAGCTGATCTGGTGTCTGGTGAGGACCCTCTTGCTGATTTGCAGATGACTATCTTCTTGCTGTATCTTCACCTGGCAGAGAGAGATTCAGCAAGCCCTCTTCACATAAGGACACTAATCTCATTCCTGAGGATTCTATCCTCTTGACCTAATTACCTTCCAAAGGCCCAGCCTCCTAATACAATCACATCAGGAGTTAAGATTTCAACAAAAGATTTTGGGGAGGGAACACAAACATTCAATACATAGTAACTCTTAAGCCCTTATAATTTCCTGAATAGGGTGATAGGAACATCTTTTGTTATAATGTTTCATCTCAGTCCCCGGTTCCTGACATGAGAGCCTCTAAGATCCTTGGAACCCCCAGAGTGATAAGAGTGTCCTTTTCAATGCTAACAAAAGGACTAGTGGTTGGTGACTGGTGGCTCCTAGATAACTTCAGAATGGAGGGACAGAAAGACGAAGGCATGATTAAAAGGTTGAAACTTTGTATGGCACCCCAATCCCCTATCTCCAGAGAGATAAGAGATTAAGTTAATCATCAATGGGCAATGATTCAATCAATCATTCCCAAGTAATAAAATTTCCATGAAACTCCTGTAATCTACATGTTTCAGAGAACTTCCAGCTTGTATTCACATGAAGGTGCTGGGAGGATGGTGCACACAGCAAGGGCATGGGAGCTCTGCACCCTTCTCCTCTGTATTTTGTCCAATGTATCTCTTCCGTTGACTGATCCCGAGCTGTATCCTTTATATTAAACCTGTAACCATAAACGCAGTGTTCCCCTGAGTTTCATGAGCCATTCTAGCAAGTTATCAAACTTGAGAAGGCAGTTATGCGAATCTTCAACTCGCAGCTGATTGATCAAAAGCACAGTTGGAAATCTGGGACTTGCAACCAGTGTCTAAAGTGGGGGAAGTCTTGTAGGACCCACCCCTTTGCCTGTGGGATCTTCCACAGCTCCAGGTAGTTATGTCAGAACTGAATTGAATGGTAGGATAGTCAGTTTGTATCCACGGAGTTGGAGAACTAATTGGTTTGGGGGAAAACAAAGCAGTTCAGACAGTTTGATTTTTACAGCTTAATATTATCATGATAATTACAAAAGCGGCACCTTGGATCACAACATTCTAATGTAGACATGGCAGTTACAGTTAAAATTAGTTCATTCTACACTTATCACCTGCCAAATTCTATGCTGGATCCATTTAAATAGTTAGTCACCTGTATTGGTTTAGGGTTATTTATTTTAAAAGAAAAAAATAAATTTAAACTAAAACATTGTCTGATACTAAACCAGGTTGGCACCCCCTCTAAGAAACATCACCTGGCTTGGTGCATCCTCTCAGAAAGAGAGCCATCCAGTGAAGCGGAAGCACACCCAAAAGCTCTGCAATATTCCTAGAAACTCTCGAATCTCCTTGTTAACAGAGCTACAGAAGGCAAACACAGACAGGAAGCACCTGTTTGACTCAGACAGCGGCCCTAATGCAGTGCCACTCAGGAGCACTCCCTCATTTGAAGACCCCTCAATTACATGAAATTATCAACCCTATTAAATTCCAGCCACTGCCATTAAATATCATTAGGGCTAAATCAGTTATCTGATCACATCCTGAAAAAGTGGATTTCCCGAATAAGGACCTCCCAATTAAGAGAGGCGTCCTATATCAGAAAGCCTAAATTCCCTGAGTAGTCACTTAATTACCATATCTGCAAGTTTCTACCATGCCGATCTCAAGCACAAGTTGCTTGCAAAGCAATGGAATGAAGCCAGCAGACGGGCAGAGAGAGGAGGCGCATTCAGTTATGGGTCTAGGTAATTAACTCCTCAACAAACAGCCCCGGCACTCTACAGAGTTACTCTCACCATGCTCCGCTCTCACCGCAGAATCTGCTCTTGTAGGTAGATGAACATTTAACCTAGGCATGTTTCCATAGGGCATCTTCAAAATCAGTGCAAAGTATAAACCCAGCCCCTAGCTTGCTTGTTGTTCTCCACACTTGACACATGTCGCATGTCGCCTTTTCCAGGCAGCATCTTCTTTGGGTGTGCATTGCTATAATTTCTACACCTAGACATGGTTCTTCATTTACGTTTCTTACAGCACTGAACATAGCGTCTTGCATATAGTAAACACTCAACACTTTTTATGAGTGAGTGAATTATGAAGCTGAATATGAGATTTTAAACCCAAAGATTTAAGAAATGTAAAAGCTAAGTCTTTTTCTGGAGTGGTGTTACAGTTACACCAAGATGATCCGTAAAATGCCAAATAGTGAGATGAATTTTTGGCAAACACTACAAGTCTATTATGAAACAGCTTATCATAATAGACTTGGATCTACTTGAGTCTAATCATATCTCCCTAAACAGAATTACTAAAAGCCTAATATAATACAACTAGCTTATAATCCCTGGGTATCCCACAAACAAATCAAACTCAAGTTTCTAAACCAGTACACATTATTTTTCCTTTCAATTTTGTGTCTCCTGTGTATGTCTAGACTCTGTTAATGGAGTCACCACTTACCAACAGTGCCAATGCCAGAAACCTTAATTTCTATCATTTCTTCACCTGCCTCTTGCTGGTCCTCCCCAGCTCTCTGATGTCTCATTACATCTGTTTCCACACGTGTAAGCATTGGCAGAATGTTTCTTTCATTGCCACCTCGGAAATGTCCCTCAAGTCCAGCTTGTCCTAGCTTCACAACCCCTGTCTCAGCTCAGACCCAAATTATCTTTCTCCAGACAACTACCAACAGCCCAGCCTCCACGTGTCCCTCAACAACATCATTCTTCCTACTATATCCAGGGTAATCTTCCTCAATTAAAAACAGAGGAAGCCAAAAAGTTGGATCACTTTATTCTCCTGAGTTGTTTTTTTTTTTTTTTTTAAAGAAAAAGGAAAAGTCAGTTATTGCAAGATAAAAATCTACAGTCCTTCATTTACCATCAAAACTCTTTGCAATCCTGCTTGGATGGGCCCAGATACGTGCCTCATCCTGCAAAATGGAACAACCATGGGTTCTTTCTGTAAGGTGCCCTGATCCTGTTTGAAGGGGCCCTTGTCTCTCCACCATTTGTTTCAGTAAGCAGAAAGTTTTAACAAATTTTAAAAAATTCCAGTAGGAAACCTTTTCCAGAGGTATGTTTCTAACATGACAATCCATTTCCCTTATTTCTGCATATTTTTTAAATGGCAACTTTGTTGCCTTGGGTGGCTTTTTTCCTGATTGCTCATTCTTAAGCAATTGAAGTCCTCACCAGACCTGACCTTTGATGGCAGACAGGGTGTGCGTGTTGCTCTTGGCCCGACTCTTTGCTCACTTGCCCACTGTGTGCTGCACAAATTCTCTTCTTGGATGTGGAGCTCAAGATTGCTGTATAAAGCTCCTGACCCAAGCTAATGGCCATCAGGTTGTCTTTTCTTCTCTTTGTTTAAGTAAAATGTTTTAAGGTATCATTTACATACCTCACATTTTAACATACAGTTTTTAAAAATATTTTTATCAATACCTAATATTTGCACAAATCTATGGAATGGGGGTGACATTTTGTTACATGTAAAGAATGTGTAGCGATCAAGTCAGGGTACTTAGGATACTCATCACCTCAACCATTTATCATTTATCTGTTTTGGAAACATGTCAAGTCCTCTCTTCTAGCTCTTTGGAAATATGCAATACATTATTATTAACTATTGTCACCCTATCCTGCAATCAAACATTAGAATGTATTCCTTTCATCTACTCGTATAAGCATAAAGTTTGATGAGTTTTGAGAAATATGTACGCCCATGAAACTCACACGCTTATTAAGATACAGAACATTTCCATCACCCCAGAAACTGCCCCTGGGCCTCCTTACATTCAATCCTTCCCATCTCCCAACCCTGGCAACCCTCATCCACTTTCTATCATAGTTTTGCCTCTTCTAGAACTCCCGTGAAGGAGTCATATACGACGTGGTCGTTTGTCCCCGACTTCTTTCTGCCAGTATGTTTTTGAGATCCATCTGCATCACTGTGTGGCCTGCCAATTCATTCCTTTCGTTACTGAGCAGGATTTCAATGTGTGGCTACACCGCATTGTTTCTCCATTTACCTGTTGATAGATACTGGGATGTTTCCAGTTTGAGGAAACTAGAAAATACATGTTTTTGTAGAAAGAAAAAAATAAATCATGGGTTCATATCGTATTTCAAACTTACATGAAAAAGTGTAGGATTTCTACTTGATTAGTTGATTTTATTTTGTATCTCCAGGATGCAAATCTGCTTTTCTAATAGCATTAACAAAATTACTTATTTCCTTGTCCTATGATATATTGATATGTACACCTGTATAATTGTTTGACATAACAATACTGATATTATAGAATTATTATAGAATGTAGTTTAAGATTTTTCTTTATGTTCTCTCCTTAGCTATGCCCCACATGGAATATATAACTAATTTCTGTGCTGTCATATAGAAATTTCTGTGCTGTCTCTGTATTTTTAAAATTTCATTTTCATTTTGATGCGTAATGTTTAGTCTATAAAACATTCACCTGGTTCCAAAGTCAGATCTATATAGGAAGGCCTATTCAGAAAGGTCTAGTGTCCAACCTTGTCCCAACATTTAAAAATAGTTTATTTATCATTCTACCGGTTGTTTTAAAAAATCTAGACATATGTGACTATCGATGGGTATTACTCCTTTCTTACACAGAATGCTAAACACATTGATATGGTTTGGCTGTGTCCCCACCCAAATCTCATCATGAATTGTAATCCCATAATCCCCATGTGTTGCGAGAAGGACTCAGTGGGAGGTAACTGAATCATGGGGGTGGCTCCCCCAATACTGTTCTCATGATAGTAAATTCTCATGAGATGTGATGGTTTTATAAGAAGTTCCCAGCTTCACTCAGCACTTATTCTCTCTCCTGCTGCCCTGTGAAGTGGTGCCTTCTGCCATGATTGTAAGTTTCCTGAGGCTTCCCCAGTCATGTGGAACTGTGTATCAGTTAAACCTCTTTCCTCTGTAAATCACCCAGTCTTGGGTATGTCCTTACAGCAGCATGAGAATGCACTAATACACACATGCTCCTTCACCTTAAAATATACCTAGAAGATTACTTCATGAAAACAAATCTTTCTCATTTTTTTACACAGCTGCTTTTGTATGGATGTACCACAATTAATTTAACCAATCAACCAACAGCTAATGGACATATGAGTTGTTTCTAGACTTTTGTGTTTATAAACCATGCTTCAATAAATAATCTAGTGCAAATATCATTTTATATTTTGCCAGTATCTTTGGGATTGTCTTCCTGAAATAGTATTGCTGGTTCAAAGGGTAAATCCTTGAGTATTCTTTCTAAATAGTGCCAAATTTCCCTCTATAGGTGCTGTGTCATGTTGGACTCCCACTAGCAATGCACAAAGTGACACTTACCCCAGCCTTAACATAGAATGTGTTGTCAAACTTTTTCATGTTTACCAACCCCATAGTTGAGAAACAGTATCTCAATATAGTTCGAATTTGCATTTTAGCCAGTTGCCCTTTTAATGGGGAACCAAATCATTTTTCCCTTTACATCTGCATTCACACCTACAGATGTTTTCTAATTACACAGAAGCCCCTATCTCCCTTTGCTGGCACAGTAATTTCTGTTCTCCCCAAGAATCCCCTAACCACCTCGGTCAGGGCCACAGCCCGGGTGGAATTTCACCACCTGACTCTCCCTTCCACGGTGGAACCAAGTTTGCCTCAAATGCAGTTCTGGAGTGACAGTATCCTGGGATAGAAGTGATGTGAAAGGCAAAAAATACAACTTAGCAACTCTTTCCAGAAATATATTTTTCAATAATTATAGATGTCGTTACTTTTACATTACAACTTTCATTTTCCCTTCCTTGCTCAGAAAATACCACTGTAATGGATTCAAATATTATGGGAACAAGTTGTTAGAAGAGAACACATTATCTTACTCTGCCACCTGGACTTTGAGTTCCGAGGCCCTAGGTTGGTAAACTCTAAAGAAGATAAGCTGGGCTCCTCATCTATGTTAGCTATGCTCAAAAGGACATCTGCGATCACATTCTTTTTGCAGCCATGCATCAGACTTGGGGAAAAAAGATAAGAATAAACCATTGTAAAATTCAGCTACCACTTAACATCATGGTGGCAGAGTGAGAAAGAGTCAATGTGAACCCGATTGCCAAAGCATTACTACAAAATAAAAGTCAACCTCTCCTGATATCTCCTGCCATTTCTTTCTGGGAAACTCTGTCCATGTGGCATGGACTTCGTCAGCAGGGGGACTGAGTCCTGGAAATGCATGGAGCTCTCCAGGCACTGACAGGAACTGACCAGGCTAACCAGAACCTCCAAGGACTCACCCACAATCCCGCCATCGGGTCAGTGCTTTTGTTCTCTGCTCTGTCTCACACTGTCCTCTGGAGAGGTTTAGGCTCTAAAGCCAAAACCCTCACCCTTTCCACAAACAGAGTTTGTAATATTTTAGTGTAATTTCACTGAGCATGTTGGGAAATGAAATAGCAGCCCACACCCAGCAGTCTACTTAAAATGTCAGCAAGAAAGGCAAAAATTCACTCCCAGGGTGACAAAGAGCCACTCCAATCCTTAGAGAACGAGCTCAGACATCTACTGAGAACCAAACAGAATCATCTGCAGAGGGTAGCTGGGCTAAAGGAAATTGTTTAATCAAAATGGGCACACTGGTTTCAAGAGCATGAAGGTCCAACCTCACATGTGCTTTGGTCGGGAGAAGCAAAAAAGCAGAAGGAGGAACTGGGGGCCACATTTCGATCCAGATTACTGGGCAGAAAAGTACAGACATAAAAACTCAGAATCAGACGGTGGGTTGGCAGCAAGTGACTTTTTTCCCATTAAGTAGTTTGTGGGTGGAGGCAGATCTCCAAATACGTCGTGGCAGTGCCACTGAGTAAAGCATGGTTCGTGCCTCCATTGGTTAATACCAACACTGACACATGCTCCATCCTCCTGTGGAACGAGAAATACTTTCATTGGCATTATTTTTGGGTAGACCTTTCTTCCTCTGGTCAAATTATTTCGCATGATACATTAAACTAAAAACTGTCCGCAGAAGTGGCAATACTGAAGTAGTGATGATCTCATTTATTTGAGGTTTGACACAAGCCAGCAGAGTGTTTATGACTCCCAAGCAGCCATCAACAAACCCCAAAGGCTGTTATCAATACTAAGTATTTGCCTTAACTAGGACATTCCAATAGTGGCTTCCCATAGTGGTCAAGTGGTAACCTCTGTGGTCAGCTTTACTTGGTGTTACAAGTTATATAAGATAAATACTGGAAGAGCTGGTTTAAATTCCATCTACCTGGGCTGATGGTAACTGTGCCAAAGAACACATTGTCATTAGCATGTTCAGTTGAGAATTACATCAGATTGCAACGAGTGTAATGACCTCAAACATTTACCCATAAGACCAGGGGCTTATTATGATGTGCCACTAATGTAAAGAGACTGTAAAACAGTGCCCTTCAAACCTTAAAGTGCATGCAGATCACGCAGGGATCTTGCTAAACTGCAAACTCTGATGCAGTAGGTCTGAGACTCTGGATTTCTAAGAAGCTTCCAGGGAATGCCCATGTAATTGGGATGTAGTTGGTCCATGGCACCCACTTCGAGTAGCAAAGCCGTAAAAAACACCAAATGTAGAATTCAAACATTGTCATAATTTTTCTCCCTTCAAGGCAATCCTAGGAATGTAAACTCCAAATTTGTAGCCATTGATCAAAATGTTCTTTAATATTTCTCTTTTAGATACAATTTTGCAATGTGTTCTAAAATCAGTTCAGGTTATTTTCTAATTACTCCTTCCTTTTGGCTCCTGATGATAATGCCCCACTGGCTTGTTCAACTCATCTGCTAGCCTTGGTGCCAAAAAAGGCATGAATTCAAAAGACGGGCTCCTGCGTCCACGGGCAAGTAAACATTTTTCAAAGTTGTGCGGAGTGATGGGAACTGTTCTAAAAGGACCTGCAATCATTTGGAAACTAAAGTCAAATTTCTTAGTTAAATACTAGTCTTGATCATTAGCTCTTCCATGCAAAAATAATAAAAAAAAATAATAGTAATAATATAACTAGTACTTAGATGCATTTTGGTTTTGTTTTGTTTTGTTTTTGAGACAGGATCTCGCTCTGTTAAGGTGCATTTAGCCATTGGCTATAAGCATGCTATAACAGCTTCCCCCCCCCCGCCATATCACCTCTGGGCAGCGTCTGGGAACTTTGTGGGACTACCTCCATGCAACATCAATGAAATAATAGTAATCTTTATATTTCATATGGTGATACTATTTACATTCGTATTTGCTATGTAGTCCCATGCAACATCAATGAAATAATAGTAATCTTTATATTTCATATGGTGATATTATTTACATTTGTATTTGCTATATAAGATTTACTATGTGGCAGGCACATTTCTCAGGGCTGTTTTACATGCATCCACTCATCTGAGCCTCACAGCAACTCTACAAGCAAGTTACCCTTCTTACCTCCATGTGCAGGCTGAGACACCTGAGGCATAGAGTGATACAGTAGGGTGGGGGGTTCCACCAAGTTGGTGAAAAATCAAGAGCCCAGGCTCTGTCACTCCTGCACCTTGGTGGCTGTTGTCATCAGGAGTTGGTTTGCTTGATGCAGATAGATAAGTGAAAGCCACTACCCACTATGACTTCTGTGGAGCTTGGACTCCCTAACACACATTTCCCACCTTCGCAGCTGCCTGTGCGTGGTGATCATGCCACAGCAGGGAGGTAAGGCCTGGCCTTGGCATGCTGAAGTCCAGAAGGAAGCACTGAGTTAAGCTCACAAGTAAGAATCAAGGACATTTGGGTCATCATTTGAAAAACCCTTGTTATAAGTACCAACATCATGAAACATTTTTATTTTGGGCATGAAGGAAGAATTGCTTCATACAGTGGTAAAAAAAAATAAATAAATAAAAAAAAAAATTCTATGAAACCTCTGCATTGAAAATGGCTAAAAAATATTAGGACCAGTTGTAGATAAAGATGTTTTATCAGGTTCCCTTGTTAAGGGGTCTGTTCTGGAGCTCCTAAGACATGCCAGAAGATCCAGCAGTAAGTTAAGAGTGACTTCAAAGACAGTCCTGTTAAAATAGACACTAAGCGTGGCACCCTGGGTCTGGTTTCAGGTAGTAATTGATGTTTGGGAGGTACACATTTTATTTTATGAAAGGAACAGATAAGTTTAACATCATCAGATATTTCTCTCTCTCTCTCTCTCTGGAAGCAAAGAGTACATCTGCTGTGTGTGAATCAATTTAAACTGGTGTGTGATGGAAATACTTCATGGTGAGTTACCCATGTAACTGAAAAAAATTATAATAATAGCAAACACGTAGATGGTTTATGCTGTTTATAGGTATTAACTATTTTAATCAACAAGTTGATCCTATGAGACAGGTACTATTATTATTCCTATTTTTCCAATGCAGAAACTCTATAGAGTTCTGTGACTCAACTGAAGGGCCAGATGGGGAGTAAGCCATGGGGATAGAATTTAAGTTGGGGCAGTCTGTCCTCAGTGCCACTGCTCCTGCCCTCCAGGAAACTGCCTCTCTATCAAAGTTCCTCTCCTGATCTTGCCTCCAGGGACCTCTGCACAGGCTCTTCCCCTCTTCCTGCAGAGTCAAAATCCTGCCCCTAATCCTCAAGGAATGACTCCTCTGGACTCCCTCAGGGTTAGGGTTGCCAGATAAAATGCAGGATCAAATATTACATAGAACAGGTTGGGCACGGTGGCTCATGCTTGTAATCCCAACACTTTAGGAGGCTGAGGCAGGAGGATTGCTTGAAGCCAGGAATTCAAGACCAGGACAAGACCAGGGCAACACAGTGAGACCCCATCTCTGAAAACAAAATTAGCTGGGCATAGTGGCACATGCTTGTAGTCCCAACTACTCAAGAGGCTGAGATGAGAGGATCACTGGAAGCTGAGGCTGCAGTGAGCTATGATCATGCCACTGTACTCCAGCCTGGGTGGCAGAGTGAGACCATCTCTAAATATATATTTATATGCAGACACAAACTATACACACATACATGTGCACACACACATATAAACATACACACATATTATATATTGCATAGAACATACTTATACTAAAATTCTATTTGTTGTTTCTCTGAAATTCAAATTTAATTGGTTGTCCTGCATTTGTATTTGCTATTAGGTTGGTGCAAAAGTAATTGCAGTTTTTGCCATTACTTTCAATAGCAAATACTGCAATTATTTTTGCACTAACTTAATATATTTGACATTCCTACTTAGAGTTTAGCTTCAATATCATCTCCTCAGAGGCCTTTCCATAGACTTAAGAGGACACTCCTTCCCCACATTGCCATTGTCCCCTCACTGTAAATCTCTGCATGGTACTTGAGCACATCTGACTCCTGCTATAAGAATGTCAACCACTGAAGCAGAAGACAGACATGCTTGTCCATCTGGGCTACCACTCTATAGACTGGATAAAGATAATGTGACACATATATACCATGGAATACTATGCAGCTATAAAAAAGGATGAGTTCATGTCCTTTGCAGGGACATGGATGAAGCTGGAAACCATCATTCTCAACAAATGAACACAAAAACAGAAAATCAAACACTGCATGTTCTCACTCATAAGTGGGAGTTGATCAATGAGAACAAATGGACACAGGGAGGGGAGCATCACATCCCAGGGCCTGTCAGTGGGTGGGGGGTTAGGGGAGGGATAACATTAGGAGAGATATCTAATGTAGATGACGGGTTGCTGGGTTGATGGGCAAACCACCATGGCATGTGTATACCTATGTAACAAACCTGCATGTTCTGCACATGTACCCTGGAACTTAAAGTATAATTAAAAAAGAAAAAAAAAGTCTAAAAGAGTCTCTGATGAATAATAGGTACGTGATAACAGTATGTGGAAAGAATAAATGAATGTGTGTCACCTGCTGCAAAGACTACTGGAGGATGTTTCCTTACCTCCAGAGAACACAGCAAAGTTCACCAGAAGATGTGCTGTGCGCTCTTGTCTTTTCCATGCTCTGTGTGAATAACTTGGAACTAAATACACTGTCCTAATTTCCTACTTCAAGGGCGATGAATTTCCCAGTGCCTGATGATTATTTATATTTTAAATATTTTGAAAGAAATGTCAGTTTCCTTGCAACAAATTAAGTGTATGTTCTTGAAAATGGAGAGCACGATCCCCTGAGCATGCATGGTAAATGCCCTCAAACACCCAAACAGAATCCACATCTTTGAAAAACACTTTGAACACAATAACAGCCAGGAAGAAATGGTCTATTTTCATACAGCAGCCCTCCATATACTACAGCAAATCAAACACATTATTTCACTAATTCTTTTTTACCTGTTGCTTCAGGTGAATGAAGTCACAATGTGTATAGAACAAGTGAGTGATCCTTTACAAAGATTCTTGTTCCCACTAGAGATTTCAGTGTGGCAAGGAAATAGCTCTAGGGTAGATTATTTTATTGTTTGATAAAAGGTGAATCCAAATGAAGTAAGAACAGGAAGCTTGAGACTGTGGGCTGCTCAATCCACACCATTTCCAGAACGGGCCAAGCACTCAGAAGTGTCCTGTGGCTGTTTGGCACTAGGAACTCACAGAAAGTAAATTTTTTGTGTGTTTTTTCATTAAAACAGACTAAGAAATTGCTTAAAGGCAAGTTCCATATGTTTGGCTGTTGTTTAAACCTTAATTTCTTAAATACATTTGAATAAAACTATGACAGAAGAATCACTGGTTGCTAATTTTTAAAGAGTGCTTTAATTTAAATATTAGGCAAAGATAAAATGAGTTATTGACTTTATAGTTATCATATCTTAAGTTGAAAAGACTCTTTTACTTTAATCATTGTGGAGAGAAGTATAAGAAAACGTTTAAGACTGTTAGGGGTGCAGACCACAGTGTGCAGGCTACATCTACTCTGCATGCACCCTTCTGAAGTTCTTATATCCTAACCTCCTTTTTCATCCAACCTTAAATGATACCACAAAAATGCACTTATCGACCAAGGCTTTTTTTTTATGTCAGAACTTTTCTCAGAGTGAAAAACACCAATAATACACATCCTCCATTTTCCTACAAATCCCTCTTCTTTCCCTATATCTTATCAACCTTTCAACGATTTGATCAACACTTTCCATTAACAAACTTTTAAAGTAAGAAAAATGGATGATGACTGCTTAAAATGAGAATCCTAGCGTAAAAATCATTGATTCTTTATCTGGAAATTCCAAAATGTCACCCAATGTAAAATGAACTGATTAATGAGAATTTTATACTAAACAACTTTCTCATAAAATATGATTTTTAAAAAAATAGGGAGGAGTGAAAATGAACTTACTCTGAGGTAAACTAAACTACTTATTTTGTGTTTGGGGGCATCTGTGGAACCATTTAGAGGTACAGAAGCCTTCTCTGAAGAAAGAATGATTTGACAAGGTTATTTGAAACTTCCCAACGGCAATCTTTTCAAAGTCTCGCTGTTCCATCAGTTACTGAGAGAAGGATATCCAAATCTCCACCTATGGTTGTGGATTTATCTATTTCTTCCTTTAATTTTGTCAGCTTTTGCTGACAAGTCACAGCTCAAATGTGGGAAACACTGTTTCGGGAGATCAGAGAGGAGCTACGACCACTGACCCTAATGAACCATGATGTAGCTCTTTGAACTGCTGTTTACAGAAGCCACTGCCCTACACGTTTGGCAATTCTATTTTAAGATACGATCAGGTTTTGGTCTATATGCAAAACTTTCCCTGAAGTGTCATTAACCTTTTCCTGAGTTGTCATTTTTCTCAAACTGTTGACTAAGGGTGAACATCTGTTAAGAAATGCCACCTCCCATCTGAAAAACATGGAGCATGCAAATCCACTGTAGGGAAGATAACACGCAATCACTATAATGCACAGGCTTTCCTTTAAGTCAGCATTGCCATGTAATCTCTTCAGCATGCAATAGCTGCGTAGACATTGGGATGTCTCTTAACTGCTCTGAACTCAATTTCATCATCTGTAAAATGTCTATGAAATAACCATATCATTAGGTTGAAGGCCATGAGGATTTAATGAGATAAAGTGTATATAAAGTGCTGTTCATATAGTAGGTGCTCAATAAATGCTAGCTTCCCTTCTGTATTTCCGTTTATTTACTAGCAAGGTCGAGAGCAGATGCATAAACAAGACTGAATTTTCTAGTCCATATTTATAGATCTTAACTCATGTTCAGCAATTAACACTAATACACACAAATGAATATAAAACAAAAACGACTTATACACACTTTCAGGTGTCTCACACACAAATGCTTTAAATGCTGTTGAAAAGTTTTGGGACCTTTTCGGTAACTTTGAATATTCTGTTCATCAATTTTCCTTTGCCCCCCAGGCACCATTTGGAGGTCTCACCGCATCCTTCTCTCTGTGACTCCCTCTGGTTGGCGCCATGGCTGGCAAAGTCCTAGGGGATGCCAAGACAATTCCCTTCCATCAGAGCATCCGGAGAAGCACACCACCTACAGTGCTCCTGGGACAGGTCCAGGATTTTAAATGTCTGTTTAGAACCATTATCTGTTCTCTATTACACATATAGGGGACAGTCCACGAGCATTCATTGCATCAAGAGTAAAACATACTGTGTTGTAGGTAGGGAAGATACACATCACTTGGCAATTGCACTGCATTTGCTATTCAGGTTCTCAAAGCCTTGAAAGACAGCAAATATCGACAATTCCCCAGTGCGAGATGATGAGAGATATAAACTAAATGGCAGAGATCGAAATCTCTTCTTGGGCATTCCATGACACTTCAGACAGCTTAGTGCCAAGAACACCAGATTTAGAGTCTAAAGACCTGGATGTGGACCTGAATTTTAGTTTAGATACTGGTACGTTTCCGAACCTCAAATACGAGACCTGTAAAATGGGGGTAATAAAGACTTCCTCCCAGTGTTATTGTTCAAGAATCAGATAAAGTAAACATGTGAGATATTGGGATCATCTCTGCTTACCTTGTAAGAGGCAGACTCTAAATCATTTCTAGGAATTATCAATGTCTATACCTTCAGTGCTGTGACTATTCTCACCTTTTGCCAGTAACTTTCCTCCAGCTGGAGTAAACTGTAAACCTCCTCACTGGTATCACGACACTGTTTAAGGAGGTGGTTTTTCAGATGAGAGCACCAAGGCCAATGTAAATGCCACATGCATCAAATTCATGTGTGCTGATTCACAGACTAAGAGTCTTTGAGCTCTGCACCTTCTTTGTGACAAAATAAACTTGTCATCAGTAACAAAACTTAAAACTTGGCTGTCGAATCCTTAATGCTCTTTGCCTTTAAAATAAAATTTGAAAAACCTTCAGTTCTATGTATTGACATCTTTATCTCTGATATATTAACAAACCATTAGCAGTTTAGGGGCTGAAAGGCCCGAGTAGTGTTATGCATGATGTCTGGGACATAGCTGAAATTCAAGGGTTTCACACCATGACCTGTCCATTATTTCAACTGAAATCTCACTCCTGTACCTCAGGCACCCTAGGCACAGGGGATATTCTCAGAAAATGGGATATTGGTGGCACTGGAACGTGCAGACAAGACCTTATTAACTAGAATTATCATTCAACTTTGTAAATTACTTTAAAACCGAATGCCATTCTCATGGATAATAAAATACGACACCCAAGCCAGTTCTCAACACTTTGAGATCATTTGAGTTTGGATTAGACAAAACTCCATAAAATATACACATTTGCATGCACAGAGAAAGATCAATATTATGTGTACCTGTACTTGGCTTACCAATTATAAGTGGATTTTTCATGTATTTGTACATGGTTTATACCCGCATATAGGCATATATAAATATTTACAATGAAGCCAAAATTTTTTAAAATGTGCTCCAAATCAAGTTCATACTCATTAAGAAAGGAAGAACAAAGTACAGCAAATTCTCCATTATTTGTGTCAGTAAGGTTAAGGCACAGATTCAGATTTTGCTTTGAAATGCAGAATGTGATGATTTTCAGCATGTTTATTCGTATTAAAAATTTCCCCTCAGGACAGGTGGAGAATAGATAACTCCACAGCTATGAGAAGTAGTGTGGGAGTGAGTCAAACAACAAAATATACCAGGTGCATGGAATTTTAAAAGCTTAGAAATCACAACATTCCCATTTTCCAGGTAAGAAAACTGAGTCTTAAACCACAGTGGCAATAAAGAAAAAACTGTTCATGACATGTGCTAAAGACAGGAAGGAAGACTTTATTCAATGGGAGACTATTGTAATAGGGATAGGGGCCACTGCAATATAATTTTTGAGTGGGAGAGAAAGATTGGGACTAATTCCAAATACAGCAAGACCAAGTGGAAATTTACAGCCAAGGAACAGGGTAGGGACCAGTAGATGGAAAATTACTAAGAGGAAACATCAGAGGTAAGAGGAATATACTTATTTAAGACAGGAAATCAAACACATTATTTCACTAATTCTTTTTCACCTGTTGCTTCAGGTGAATGAAGTCACAATGTGTGTAGAATAAGTGAGTGACCCTTTACAAAGATTCTTAGTGGGATTCTTGCTGAAGACAGGTCAGGGTGATCAGCCATTATGGGGGATAGTGAAGGATTAGGAATCTGATCAGACATAGACGGTGATCGAATATTGAGGGGGAGGGGTTCGGGGTCAACTGACTTAGCAGGATTCTTGCCAACACTGGATCATGCATAAGAATTCAAACATCAAGACCTAGTCGGGGAGAGACTTTAGAAGGACAGAATCTTGGCTGGGTGCAGTGGTTCACACATGTAATCCCAGCACTTGGGGAGGTCAAGGTGGGTAGATCACGAGGTCAGAAGTTAGAGACCAGCCTGGCCAAGATGGTGAAGCCCTGTTTCTACCAAAAATACAAAAATTATCCAGGTACAGTGGCAGGAGCCTGTAATCCCAGTTACTTGGGCGGCTGAGGCAGGAGAATCGCTTGAACCTGGGGGGCAGAGGTTGCAGTGAGCCGAGGTCACACCACTGCACTCTAGCCTGGGTGACAGAGCAAGAATAAAAAAAAAAAAAAAGAAGGAGAGAATATTTGTCATTCATCAAAGCATACCACAAAGCCTATTCCCCTTTTCCTTTTGTTTATCTTTAGTTAACAAACACTTAAGTCAGTGTAACTGTGCACCAGGCACTATTGTAAGGAGCTTTACACATCTTAACTCAATTATCCCTCTGGACCACCCATGGAGGCAGTACCATTATTAGCTTTGTTGTACAGGTGAGGAAACTTAGGCCAGAGAGCTTAGTAACTTGCCAAAGGTTCTTTAGCTGGTAGGTGGAGGAGAAGGGATGGAGTAAATCTAGGTTTTGTGGGGCCTGAAACTTACACAATTTGTGGAACTATATAAGAAAAATAATACAAAATAGAAAATACAAAATTAGTCATGAATGGGAGAATAAATCATAACAAATTACTGACACCTTGGAGATTCAGGGCCTTTTGAATCTAGTTGGAGTAGGGAAGCCAGTGTGTGGTCAGGGAACATTGCTAGTCAATTGACTATTGATGAGATATCAATATCAACTATTCCATTCAAGAGATATTAACTATTCCATCCAAGAGATATCAACTATTCCATAATTTGCTCCCAGGACATTCCATCTGCATTTCTAACTCATCTTCCTTGCATATTACGTTCTTTGACTTCATCAGGGCCTTCCTTGCCCTTCCACTTCCCCTAATCTTACTCACCCTGCTGTCTGGGATCAAGTTCTATACCATCCTTGACACCACTAAAAGCCAGGGCCATTCTTCCCTCTGTGGTCTCCCATAACAGTGTTTCCCAGGCTTTGAGCTGTGACTCATCAGCAAAGGCTAACAAAAGTAATAGAAGAAATAGATAAATCCACAAGCATAGGTGGAGATTTTGATATCCCTCTCTCAGTAACTGATAGAACAATTAGACTTTGAAAATATGGACACTGGGAAGTTTCAAATAATATTGTCAACAATTTGACTTGTCCAGCTGTAGTAACTACAAAACTTCAGAATACATGTTCTCTCAAATGCATGTGAAACAGCCACCAAGGGAACCACATCGTGAGCCATAAATCACATCTCAGTGACCTTCTGGGAATAGAGTATATTCTCTGATGGCAATAAAATTAAATTAGAAACCAATAGCATTAAGACATCTAGAAAATCTCCAAATATTTGGAAATTAATAACATACTGCTTAATGACTCACGGGCCAAAAAGGAAGTCAAAAATTAGAAAATGTTTGGAGGACCTATCATCCTTTGTTACAGAAAACTAAATGTATTTCCCATCACATGTATAGATATGGAGGGAAAACATCGGATTTTAAGCTTTTTCTCATTTATGCCACATCCTGTGATCAATTAACCCTCAAATTACTAAGTTAGTAACTTCCAGCTAATGCACGTCTCTTGTAATTTTCAAGGACTAAGCAGAAAGAATAAAACCTTGTATTTAGAAAAACACAGAACTTGCAAAACATAAAAATAGCAAGAGGAGGGTGAGTCACTTCTCCTGGAGTGCTTCTGAACTGGTAACCCATTTGAACCTAGCTGCACTCGCAGTTGAGACTCTTAAATCTGCATATGCAATTTGCCATTGGTTCATTTTCTTCTGCAGAAGATGGGAATCTCATTCACATAATTTTTGTACAGTCCTCTATACGATACCTTCCGCAGCTGGGTACTACGGAGAGATTGGCAGGATGGCCTCCTGGATGACAGCAGTGTCTCTCTTGGAGTTATTTGCCAATGAGCTAGCTGGACTGGAGGCTCTTCTTGCCCAGTAAGAAAGACTAGGCGTAGTCTCGACCGCTCACCTTGCCTCTGCTCAACAGCCAACGTCTCCAAACCAGGTTTGTAACTCCCAGAGCAACTGGCACTTAAGCTTGATCTGCTTTTCTTCTGCCATTTTAGTGGCTTTTTCAAAGAACTCTCTAGAAAAGTAGAGCAATAGGGAGCAGGGTCCCTGTCCTGGAACACAACCCTGATGTATCCAACCACTTTTGGCTTCAATATATTTCTCCCCAGTATCTGAGCAGTGATGTCCACAATAGTCTGTGTCCTTCTGCCTGAAAGTGTGATACTCACTCAATACCTCCCTAGGCCCTTTGCTAGACAGGACTGAATGCATTAAAGTGATAACAGATGGACCATTAACTGGCTCTCCCGGATGGAGTAACATACCAACTCAACACAGAAAATCACATTGGAGTCATCTCGGCAAATACGTTCAGAAATACTCATTTTAAAACATCTTACAGTGAAATTTATGGGAAGAAGTCAATAATCTACATTATTACAAGTTTATAAATAACTTTTTCATTGGTAGACAGTTAATATCTTCACAGAGCTATAATTTTTCCACTGAATCCCCTGTATATAAGAACACCTTGCTTAAAAAATTAAAAGTTAATCTTTTTAAAAAGAATATCTTCTGTGTTTATACAACTGGGTCTACAATTTCCGCACCGAGAATGTGTTCTGTATACATTACAGAGGCTTCCGCAACCACCACACATGGCCAGATTTATTTTTAACAACAAATATAACATTGTGCTTTAGAATGTTTCATTGTCCTTTTTATTTAAATAAGTTATCAATGTGCTTGCTGCACCCATCACAAGGCCTCCGGGTACATTTATGAGACATATGTGGTTAGCTGATTTTCACGGTAAGATCCAGTTTTCCCTCTATGACTAATTCTAGCATTTTAGACAAATATCATAAGAAATGCCTATCTTTGGAGCAGATAGATTTTGCAGAACTGTGTATATCTGTGCTCTGGACCTCTTCACTGTAGTTACGTCATTCTGAAGAAATTAGTAATATGTACCATATCCTTCCAACACCAGAAAAAAACACCAGGTGGGGATTGGGCAACAAGACAGATTAGCATTCTGATTGCATCTAAAGCAAAAAGTAAAATTCTTAAATAATAACTTTTGACATCCCTGGAAAGCCAGTAGCAGACCATTTTTAATTTTAAAAAAATTAAAAGGATGTCTCTAATATTTCCCTGACGGTACCTTATACCACCAGTTTCTTAAGCACCTTCCATGGCCCTAACCCCAGCTATAATTCTGGCCCTCACTGGAGTTCCAGGCACATGAAAGCAAGGACTTGCTCGTTTTGTCCACTGCTAAACCCTCATGCCTGTCCCAGTGCATGACACATGGAGACACTCAAGAAGTCTCCGCTGGTAGAGTGTGTCCACTACTGTATGGGAGCTTAAGGCTACAGGCTTATTCCAGCAGGCTCATTTCCTGGTCTGCCCTCATGGAGAAAAGAGAAAGAGAACAGTGGAGGGAGGGAGGGAGAGGAAGACAAGGAGAAGAGGAAGGGGAAGAGTAGGATAAGGAAGAAGAGGAAGAGGAAGAAGAGGAGAGAGAGGAAGAAGAGGAGGAGGAAAAAGAAGGTGAGGAGGGGGGAACAGACGATGTCTTGTGCTTTCATTACCCCAAAGCATTTGAGTCAAGAGTTAAGAAATTATGTACTCAGACAATAAATTAAACTTATCATTTTCTACCTGATATTTTAAACACCGTATGGTTACCACCTTAAGAAATATGAGAAAATGTAATCATATTGGTTAACAAGACTTCCCATGTTTTGTTCCATATTCATAGAAATGCCATTCCTAAAGTAAGCTTTTAGCTAGAACAAAAAAGCAAGAATCCCACTACTCCATATTCTACTGCTTACTTCCTACCAAGCTCCAACCAATGGAAGCATAGGTAGGTCTTCTTTTGTCATGCTTGTCTCCTGCCAGTCTTCCCACCTTATCCACAGAAATCATTTTAGATAGATGCATAGAGTGTCACATCCAGGACCATCAAGTGTCATACTCAGGACCATCACTTGTCATGGAAGCAGCCTACCCCCTTAGCCCACAGGACACAACTAATGCCCTTCTGAGAGTATTGAGCTGTGGTTTCATGGAAATTTCAAGGAAGGTTCTCACTAAGGCCGTGACCTAAGCTTGGAGCATGGTCTCTAGGGCTGGATGATCTTCTAATAGTATGGGTTCACCATGCCTTTCCTTCCACCATGAGAATCTTCTCTTGGGCCTCCATATCTCTATGGGCTTCAGTACTATATGCAGAAAGCCCCAACTCAGTGTCACTACAAGGTGCCTTGACCTTGACCTCCTATAGGAAAGGCACTGAGTGTTATTCCAAGGATAAAGACCCATCATTTTAGGACCAATACAGAGTTCAAAAGATCACAGCATGAAAAGAGAGACTGGAGCAAAGATGAGCACAGCAATGCTTCTATTTCCACGGGCAACAGGTTGCACCTAAAAATATTTCTGTTTTTAAGGAGAAATAGTTCAAATGACTTCTTTAAAACAAATAAGCCTGAATTACTACACTTTACAGATTCCTATTTGTAAAAAAGAAAGTTCTAGACTTAGAAGATAAATAAATGAGTGAATACATAAATAAAAGGTTCTGATCCCATGGTCCATGCCCAGGACACATTCATTGATGACACACTTTCATAAATACTCTCTAAGAACTATACAGCTGTGGTCAGTCATATTGTTTCTTGATTAAGTTTCATTCAGATCCTTTTAAAAAAATACACTTTTAGCTTATCTCCCATTTTAAAAATATATTTTCTCATTCTTGCCATTCATGCACTTTGAAATGCTTCCCTAAAGATCAACATCAACAGTGTTGAAAAAAGTAAATATTTGGGAATAGGAATGAACCCTAGTGGAATGGGTTCCTGCACCAAAGATCCTATGAATTCATGCTTCCTTGTGCAAAGTGAACCCCTACTCTTGTGGACCTGCTGCTGGAGCTCTGATAGGTGTTGAATGATCCCAGAACCTGAAGGATCTATTTGAATTCAGATCATTGGTCTTCTTATCACCCTCAGTAGCTATATCTTTGTCAGTCTACAAGTACTAGCCTTGAAGTTTTATGACACTTTATTTCTCATAAGGATCATTTTTTTCCCATAGCAGACAGACCCTACATACCCCTCAAGTAAGCCCTTTTTTGCACTATAGAGTCTATGTCAAGGAATCCTCACTGGATTTACATTCTGATTTTCAAACATTTCAATTTGTAAGTAAGTGTATGTGTTGCCTTCAGGGCAGTGTAAATAGCTTGCCCAAAAATCTCAGCATAAATTTTCATCTCTCCTTTCAAGGCATCAATTCTCTTCTCCACCTCTGATGATGTATTGACTTGGGTATTAATCATCTTTAAACATTTAATTAGTGTCTGAGTGTCATGTCTCACCTTCAGCGCTGTTCCTCACAAAGCTGGATGCAGTACAATACAGCATATTTAAACCAATGCATAAATAACAGATTTGTTGCTGCAAAATACTTCTCTGCAGCATCAATAAAACCTCTCCAGCAAGCACAGAGAGCCAATGGTCAGAGTCCCAGGGGGCCTTCCACACAGGATACGCATCTTGTTACAGAATTCCTCAATGCCTTTTTGCTGTCTCCCTAATGACCAGTTAAATGGTCTCCCTCGAGGATGCTTGAGTCAGCGCCAGCTTGAAAACTGCTGAGGAAACATCCTCTTTTACTGGAAATGATTTCCATCCAACGGCCATGTGCCATATTTAGACTCAAGGCTTAGTAACACCCAACAGAAGGGGCTAAGCTTGCAGAAGAGGAGGCCCTGTGCTGTGAGAAAAGAACTTGCTTTTGTCTGGCCAACTGACCGCAGGGGCTGGAGCTGGTGAGTCTGTGGTGGTCTGGAACCCAAGGGACAGAAACGCTCCATTCTATCTGGAGAGACAGGCGTCTCTTCTGCAGAGCAGCTGGCTCTTCCCATGCTGCTTGTCTTACACATCAGAGACCTGACTGGGGAGGTGGTGATTCAAGTCTAGCCCACGTCTGCCTGGCAGTAAGACATCAAAACCCAAAGACTCTGTTTGCCTGCGTTCAACAGGCGGGATGGATGGCAGGCAAATCTATCTTCATCTCCCTTTAAAAGTAAATCACACAAGAATGCTATTAACATATCTTGAGTCATAGAGTAAAATTCTGCTAAAGAGCAGAACCACTGAATTACAGAGCGTTAAAATGTATCTATACATATTAACACTAATAATTTAATATAAACATTTAAGTGTGAATATGGGATTTTAAGTGCTCTCTTTTCTCTCTCAGTTTTCCTTGGCCTCTCTATTCTCCCTGCTCCCCAACATCCACCCACACTAACTCATACAATCAACTTAGCTTGCACCCTTCCATATTCCTTCTCATGTTCATCTAGTTTTATGCAGACACACATACATATATGCACACAGATACATCCTTTATGTCATCGTTTTTTTAAAAAGTAGAATCTCATGACAAACACTTCTCTGCACCTTGTTTTTCTCTTCTAAAAAGAGAAAGGAAAACACCTCCATGTCAACCCCTATAGCTGTGACTCAGTTCTCTCTAATCGTTGTGTATTCCAGGCTATGGAAATTTCATAATTTTTCCATCCATTCCTTTATGGATAAGGCAAAACTTCTTGCAACTCTGTCTTGCTCTATTTCTATAATTTCTAACTGGAAATCAAAACAAAGAATTCTTACGCAAATCTTAAATTTATTTTCTTTAACAAAAACCAAGAACATTTCTCCCTTAAGCCCTAACACAAGCTCATCTTATTTTCAGTGCAGAGGGCAATGCTGTTTTAAAATGTGGGTTTTATGATTATCCAAGGACTATGAGGCCAACAGCTCAGGAAAGGACTACAACTGCAAAGATAGCTCATGACTCACGATTCCCCCGAGGAGGAGGCAGCCATGTCATGCAGGGTCATATGCGGAAGCACCAGGGTTGGCCAGGAGGCTGAGGGAGTAAGGGGAAGGCATGAAGAGAGGCTTTATGAGGGATTCCAAGGAAAGAATGAGTATAGCAGGATAAGCAAGCTAAGCAGGTTTAGGGTTAGCTAGCTTGAATAACTTCTGTAGGCTCGAGGGTTTAGCAGCTGTCCTGGGTTGTCCAACATCTGCTCTTGGTGTGACTAGGTAAGGTGAATAGTGGCCCAGAGGTGGTTGGAGGGTATGGGCTTTGGACTGATTGGCTTGCAATGAAAGGTGCTCTTTTAAGTTAGTTGATTGTTATCTTTGGGAATTAGCTAACCCTCTCCCCTCCAAGGGGCAGTCCCTCCTGACCTGTGAGGCCGTAGGTGCTAGGGCTTCAAGAATACAGAAAATAAAAAAGAAGTTAATACAAATATCTAGACACTCAAGCAATATTTGATAAATGATAGGCATGCTAATCAAGGAAGCACAACACACTCTGCCTCCTGCCCAAAGGCACAGCTCCACAGACTCAGCCAGGTTGTTGCATAGAGCCTTAGTCTCTGAGGGGTGCAAATGAGCTCATTCCCAGGATGAGGTGGGGAGGAGTACTGTTGGGGCTGAGTGGCTGATAGCTAACAAGACAGCATGAAGTATGCTGAGCTACAGCTGGGTCAGGAAGGAGGACCACAGCCGCTGTTTGTCCTACAAAGTTTGCAGTCCTATCTAGAGACACCTACTTGGCATCGATTTCCTTGCTCCTTTGGCCAATTGTTGAACACCCTTGAGCAGCAACTGGAATGGCAGAAGCCCCCTCCCTAGAGTTGGGGAATCTGCTGCCAGTTCTTTGACCACGTTTTCTTCTCCACTGAAGAAGCTCTCTGTCATTTCTTCCCCACATCCCCTGCTCATGGGAGGAAGGATGAAATCAGAATTCTCCTTGCCATGCATGAAGAAGGATCTCATTAGACCTTGTACTGGGGCTTCTTTGCTAGTTATGCCCCTGTCCCCACACACACTGGTACATAATCACTCTGTGTTGTATGCATTCATTCCTCGTCATTTTGTCATGCATTTATGAAGAGGATATAGGGTTAGAGATATGTTATTCCTGAAAATAAATATCTGTAAAGGGGAGCATGAGTGCAACATGACAAAAGAAATCAAGGCGTTTGGACTTTTCCTCTTCCTCCTCGTCAGCCTTCCTTCCTCTGTTCTCTCTTCACTGTTTGGCCCTAATGCAGGTGTTGTTGAGTTTGAGTTAATTGAGAAAGAAAAAACTGAGTTTAAAACTAGCCAGTCCAATTTAATTCATTCAATAAGCATGCACTGTGAGTCCATTCTATACTAGGGTTGCAGATGCTACAATGAGCAGCATGGTCCCTGCCTTCAAAACGCTTGTTATTTAATGATTTTAAAAAAATGATTATATATTGAGCATTGTCAAAAACTATCAAGGGTCTGAAATTATAACCTACTTGCAAGCTAACAAGTTAGTCCTCCACAATTTCATGGATGCTGGTAGAAGACAGAAGACTCCTGTGTCAGAGAGAAAGAACTTCATTACTCACAGCACAGCAGGCAGCATGAACTTCGCATTTACTTTGGTTTCCCTTATCCCCTCAACCCTTGCAGAGGTGAGGAGGAGAAGCCCATGTGGATGCTGCATACACAGTGAGTTTGTGTCACAACTGAGGAACTACAAGCTTAGAAAATCCAAATCTTCATAAAGGGCTACAAGCAAACCTGCCTAGCCCTTTAGCCCAGCAGGAAACACTATCTCTGTCATCTAAGGATTTGCACGACACAAACATTCTTGAAAAGATAGTCCAGAAGAAAATGTAGTTACTCTTCTTCTTATAAGACATGCAGAACCATGAGGGACTTTGGGGAATTGTCTCCCTAAAAGCATTTACCACCTGTCAGGAATTGTCCCAAATTCATGATCTCACTTCATCATTACAGCCACTCCACTTGACATCCCGCTTCCTATCCTGCAGTGTATGAAATTGATGCATGCCTCAACTTCAGGCTCAACAATACATAAATACATAACTGAAAGTGGCCAAAGAAATTGGATTCAAATCTGATTCTAAGATATGACCTGCATCCTCAAGAAGTTTGTCCATCTTCTTGTTGGGGGACAATCAACTGACCAAGAGATGTATCTTTTCCAGGTACGTAGGTAGGAGTTTTGCAAAAGACAGGGCAATATTTACCACTCACTTCCCTGATACGACCTACCAAAAACAAAACAAAACTCACTCAGGAGGATCCTGACTATGTACTCAGAAATTATACCCATGCACAGATAACGATGGAAGTCATAAGACAAATCTCGAACAGATTTAATGAGCTAAACCTCACAGGCAACTCTTTTCCTCCATGAAGGTCTCTAACCTGGTCAAGGGATCAAAATGATCACTGTGTTACTGTAGTATGTATTTATCTGACAGGGTAGAACAATACCTTGAAACTTGCAAATTGAAGTATTGCAAACATAGGCAATTGTGATGTTTAGCTCGTGTTTCTCCATTCCAGAAATAATTATTTAAGTCCTTCTAGGGCCAAGCTGATTCTGCCTGCCCTTGCTTTGTGGGCATTTTCCATTCACAGCCAGATCTTCCAAAAGCAGAGTCTCTGAATGTTTTAACTGTGGGTTTCCTTTTTTTCAAAATCCGGTACATGTTTTTGATGTTTAATAAAGCATAATGAATAGCATTGACTATGATATCTTCCCAAACTTGGACATTTTCATCTCATCATTCCATGTTTAACCTGGGAAACAGTGGCTTGTGTAATGAATGTGCCAGTTTTATGCTTTGTGTTAATTTGACCTAAGCTAAATACAATTAAATTTTAAATTAACATATCCTTATAAAAATAACTAAAATCTTTATCTTCTCTAACTCTTCCTCTGAAGAGAAAATTATGCTTCTGCCCAAAAAGTAGCAAGTGTAGTATGTGCCCAACTTCAGATTTAGCAGGGTGGTGTTGCCCTTGGATATCAGGAATATCTAGATGCAGGGACACACTCATAGATTCCATTCCCATTACTACCCTCCACCAAAAAAGAAAAAGAAAATAAACACTTTAGCCTTTTTTCAGTTACTGAAAATGTGTGAACGGTGTTCCATGTCTGGTCTTCATCCTAACTTCGATTCCCACCCTCAACCCCAGGCCACCCCTCTACCTCAATTCCAAAGAACCTCACTTAAATTCCCCCTTCAGTCAATGGACAACACTGAGTGTTACTATGGGTTGTATTAGTCAGTTCTCATGCTGCTATAAGGACATACCCAAGACTGGATAATTTATATAGGAAAAGAGTTTAAATGGCTCACAGTTAGGAATGACTGGGGAGGCCTCAGGAAACTTATAATCATGGTGGAAGGGAAAGCAAACACATCCTTCTTCACATGGCAGCAGGAAGGAGAAGTGCTCAGCAAAAGGGGAAAAGCCCATTATAAAGCCATCAGATCTCGTGAGAACTCACTATCACAAGAACAGCATGGGGGAAAATGGCCTCCATGATTCAATTACCTCCTACTGGGTTCCTCCCACAACACATGGGGATTATGAGATTACAATCCAAGATGAGATTTGGGTGGGGACACAAAATCAAACCATATCATAGGTTAAATTGTGTTCCCCACCCCAAAAATGTATATGTTGAAGTCCTAACCTTCAGTACTCTGAATGTGACATTATTTGGAAATAGGGTAATTGCAAATGGAATTAGTTAAGATGAAGTCATTAGGATGAGTCTCTAATCCAGTACGACTGGTGCTCTTATAAAAAGGGGAAGTTTGGACACAGAGCCATGCACACGGGTGGGAAGGATCCCAAATGAAAGGATAGGCAGAGGGTTGGAGAGATGCATCCACAAAGAACACCAAAGATTGACAGCAACCCCAAGAAGCTGGAGGAGAGACCTGGAACATATTCTCCCTCCCAGCCTGAGAGGAACCAAGCCAGCTGACACCTTGATCTCAAGTTACCGGCCTTGAGAACTGAGAGACCCTGGGTTTCTGTTGTTTAAGCCCCTCAGGGTGCGGCACTTTGTTATGGAAGCTTGAGCTGACTAATACAGGTGTCTTCATATCTCACTGAGGGAAAGTGACAGGAAAGTAAGAACAATTTATGTTCAAGGCTCCAGAGGAGTCAATCAGATTCTGGGGAAGAAGAAGGTACAATGCTGGCTTCTCCATACAGCCTAGTCCCCAATACTCGTAGGGCCCAGGGCAAGATCTAAAGCACTCCCTCACCTATGTATCTATATACTGTAACTCCGATAAACAAACTATTAAACAATACATGTATCTTGTCCCTCAACCTGACAATTACACCTTTATAATAGCAACATAGGAAAATATCTGAAACTATGGTTTTTAGACAACCATATACCAGCAAAATGTAATAATTCCTATTATTAGATACGTTTAAGTGTTCAGCTGGTGGGTCAACATCTTTGGCACAGTGATAAAATTAAAATGTACATACTATTATGTTTATTCCCTAACATTTATTTCTTTAATTTCTTTTTTTTTTTTTTTTTTTCAGACAGAGTCTCACTCTATCACCCAAGCTAGAGTGCAGTGGTGCATTCTGGGCTCACTACAACCTCCACCTCCCAGGTTCAAGCGATTCTTCTCCTGAGTAGCTGGGATTACAGGTGCCTGCCACCACGCCCAGCTAATTTTTGTGTTTTTAGTAGAGACGGGGTTTCACCATGTTGGCCAGGCTGGTCCTGAACTCCTGACTTCAGGTGATCTGACCTGCCTCAGCCTCTCAAAGTGCTGGGATTACAGGTGTGAGCCACCGCACCCAGCCTATTTATTTCATTTCGAATGTCTATAATCAAAGCTGTCACATAAAATGCATTGCATTGACTCTAATGCCACCTGAGACAACGTATTTTTTATTAATTTCGATTTCAAAGAAAAACTTTGTTCAGGCAGTAGTGAGCACAATCATCAATAACAGATTTAAAGTAGTACTTAAATTTGGAAACAACACATTAATTTTACATATCATCTTCAAATAGAAAACATTACAAAATATTTTAACTTCATCCTATAGATTGCTATTACTTATATTTCTGTTTATACCATTTCTTAAAGCAACATCTAAGTAATATATAAATATCTAGGGATATGTGAAAAATCAGTTTCATGCTTTATACATGTTCCATCAAACTGACCTAGACACAAATTCAAGAATAATAGCAATTGTGTAATGTTGCAAAATATTTCTCAGGTAACATGAGATCACCTATTAAGAACACGAAGTAATTACTGGGTTCATGAGCGCCCCTCCAAACCACAAACTGGAACACAAACAGAAGCAAGAAGATGGATGTTTGGAAGGATTGGAAAATGATCATTCATACTGCAAGAATATATTGCCACCGTATCTCAAAGACAGCACAAGTTCATTAATTTATTCTTTCTCTTACTTCTCCTAAGCTGTGTCCATCTCCAAGAACAACTATTGACAGATCTACTATAGTATACTTAGGACATCCTTATACTAAACATATTATTCATTGTTGATCTGAAATTCCAATTTAATTGGGTATCCCTTGTTTTTATTTGTCAATAATAGACCCACATTCTTTCATGGCATTTGGACTGTTATCTTTTGCTTTGAGAAGCAGAAGACAGAGGTGGAGAAGCATCTCCCTGAATGGTGTTACTCGCTACAGTGGATGTTTTAACATCTCAAGGTGCCTTTGCCTGTGCCCAGTGCTGGGTCCGTGAAGTCGGAAGTGCTCATCTGGTCTTTAAGGCAGGCTCACTTTCTGCCACCACAAGGAGCAGTCATTATGCATACTCCTGTTGCCAGCTCTCAGTAAACCAACACCATTCTCTTTTCTTTTATATTTCATTCATACACATCTATTATGTACACACTATGAGCCAAGCACTTCGTAAGGCACTTCTAGTGAGAAGGAAGAAGTCAGGACACCACAGGTATGAGTGAGAAGGAGCCTACCGGCCCGGTGCAGTGGCTTACGCCTGTAATCCCAGCACTTTGGGAGGCCAAGGCAGGCAGATAACTTGAGGTCAGGCATTTGAGAGCAGCCTAGCCAACATGGTGAAACCCTGGTCTCTACTAAAAAACAAATACAACAATTAACTGGGCATGGTGGCACATGCCTGTAATCCCAGCTACTCAGGAGGCTGAGGCATGAGAATTGCTTGAACCTGGGAGGTGGAGGTTGCAGTGAGCCGAGATTGCACCACTGCACTCCAGTTTGGGTGACAGAGTGAAACTTCATCTCAAAATAAAAAGGAGCCTACCACACAATTGTTGACAGTCTATCACAGAGAGTAACAACATCAGCCAAAGGTGGCATCTGCAGAGATCAGACAGGGGCCATCTCAAAAGGGAACAGCCTTTAATTTCACCTTACATGTAGATGAGTTTGACAAAAAACAGGAAAACAAAGGAGCATGAATGTCCCATTAGAAGACATACTAGGAAACTGTCATGGGGCAAAATTCATACGTCTTAGAGATAAAAGTTGGTAAAGCACAATTGAAGCTATTTATTGTTAAAGCACAATTGAATTATTTCTTGTTTTCTTCAGTAATAGAAAAGTTGGACATTTTTCTTTAGAGAAATCAACCGCAATTATCCTGTGAAGAAACTCAGTAACACTAGTCAAGGATCAGGCTGGTCGCTTTCACGGAGAGGGAGTTTCGGCAGCTCTATTGTTCTAGCATTAGTAATGCATGAGACCTACCCCTGAACACTTCCAGTTAGGGAAGCTCTGCAGAGATCTTGCACTGTGCCACGGATGGCCTTGTGCTTTTGGCTATTAAGCTGGAAATGCAAAACACGTTTTGTGGTTCAAATAATCTCCAGGAGACAGTTTCCTGGAAGTTTTAAGTCCTATTTCTCATATCACCTCCATCTAAATTGATGATTTCTATGACCTTTTCATCTAATTACACTAGTATGTTGTGCCTATTTTTATTAAACGGTTCCATTACATAAGCCATTATGTGCTAGCTCCTCCTTGTTGCTAACCTCATGAGCCCACCCGCTACTTCTCCTCACTTTCACATCGAGGACAGCATTCTTCAAGATGGAATTTGTTATGTTATCTTAGATCTAAGATTTTCACAAATCACTTCACTAACACTTAAATATCAGAGACAGACACCCAGAATTCTACCAAAATCCTTGTGTACCCACACATGAAGTGGTGCATAGACTGGTTCACAAGACAAGGAAAAAATGGAAAGCACTA
This sequence comes from Macaca thibetana thibetana, assembly GCF_024542745.1. Taxonomy (NCBI): domain Eukaryota; kingdom Metazoa; phylum Chordata; class Mammalia; order Primates; family Cercopithecidae; genus Macaca; species Macaca thibetana. Next base: position 161,409,052 of record NC_065580.1, on the reverse strand, counting down.
AAAAGCAGGAAGAAAAAACACAACATTCCAGAGGAGAAATTAGGAAAATTTACAAATGGGTAAAAACTGGGGAGAGGATGGAGAGTGGCTGGAGAAGGCCCTCTCGTGCCAGCAGTCACTAAAAGACACAGCAGAAGAAGCCATCATGGGCAGCACAAACCAGTCCCCATCCCACTTTTGAATCACAGAGAAGTTTGCAATGTCAAACAATATCCTTCTAATGTGTTATGAGAATTCTATCAGACCCGGGCTAAAGGTAGAAATGAACAGATACTTATGAGAATAGCATCAGGGAGAAAACGTGGAGAACTGCGTCACCATGTAGTTGTACAAGTGAATTGTCTAATATAATGGTTAGAGTATTAACATTGCATGGCCTTTCCGCTAGGTTCTACCTCACCATATTTACTGTATCTGAGTTCTAAACTACTATTTTTATTTTATTCCCTCCCGTCAGATAGTTGGCATTCACCTAAGCAGTCAGGAACATCTGCTGTATTTGTGACAATTATTCAGAAGGTATAAAACAAAATTATATGCAGCATGTAGCAGTGACATTTGATTGCAAGGGAGAGAATCCAACTAGAAATGTTGACTCACTGTGTTACACAGCATCATGAAAAGAGGCTGACGTTAACCGGCGGTAGGCCAGTAATAATATGTCTACACCATATTAATCGCAGATAAACCAAATTGCATTGCTAATTTCATTTGCATTTGCATTATCATTGTGTGTTAATTACTACAGTTAGGCCACCAAAGACTAATATCCAAATCTGACAGCACCAATTCCCTGGATACATTCTGTGGTTGCTGAATGATTATTGTTCAACAGTTTGCTGCTTTTGACAAACACAAAGCAATACAGGCTTCCCAGCCCTGAAAGAATGAAGGAATAAATGAAAGAATATCAGGCATGGTCTGACGCAGAGTTCCATTCCAGCTCCAGGCATACGGTCCTTGCTCAAAGATAAAACAGCCATGTTTCCCAGGACGTTCCCTGTTAATGTGTGCTGTTTGAAAAGAGGTCAGGGTCAACTAGGTATGGGAAATACCAGGCTAAACAACCATGGACCCTATTGCAGACCCTCTTAGAGCCTTTAATATGTTATTGTACATTGTGACTCTCAGACAGGGAATAGAGTTTGCAGTGTTCCCTAACACTTACTTGACCATCTAGTCCTTTTTCTCACTGCCAATCTTCTGGAGTCATTATTTCCCAGGAATGCACTTTAGAAAAAGCTGAATTTGCAGAATATAACTGTAACCAGAACCATGGGCATTCCATAAAAGTAAATATAAGTCATATGTTAGAAATATTCTACTGTACTTAACAGAAACTCATAGTCACCAGTCCACAATATCCAGATAACCCTCCTGTCTACATTGTGAGTCTAATGTTCCCAGAATTTCTGCAAATTATTGGGGACTTTCACTCTCCTGGACCCTTCTGGCCTAAAGCCCCAGGTTCTAGTGAGCTAGGAATCTATGGAACATCTTTTTCCAGCGCACACTGTCTCCTTCCAACCTATGTTAAGCCAAGTATGCAACCCTCCTTCATTTCTAGATTTCCACCAAAACCAAGCAACTAAATAAACAAATCCTTTCATGAGGCTTGCTCAATTCTGTGGAGGTATTTGGAAGTTATACTGCAGCAATGCAAGCAACCTGAAATTGCGTATCAGACACATTTGTGCTTTCTTCTTCCAACGCTTTATTGAAATATAATTTACATATCATAAAATTCACCTGTCTAAAGTAGAGAACTGAGTGGTTGTTAGTATAGTTACAATGTTGAAACACACCTATTCTTAACTTCCTCTGTAATTTCTGACCAATTGGGCTCCAGTTGTCTTCCTCTCTTTCTCTGTATCTCTGTAATCCTCAAATTCAATTTCTTTTTTCTTTTAATTTCCATAGGCTTTTGGGGAACAGGCGGTGTTTGGTCACCTGAGTAAGTTCTTTAGTGGTGATTTGTGAGATTTTGGTGCACCCATCACCGAGCAGTATGTCCTCTAGTCAATGTGTAGTCTGTTATCCCTCACTCCCCTCTCACCCTTTCCACCAAGTCCATTGTATCATTCTTATGCCTTTGCACCCTCAAAAGCATATATATACACACATATATATACACACACATACATATATATAATGACAATAAGGCAAACAATTGACACTATTTGAGAAGCAAGGTTAACAAAGACACACACACATATATATACACACACACACATACATACACACACACACATATATATATGCCTTTGAGAGTGCAAAGGCATAAGAATGACACAATGGACTTGGGGGAAGGGTGAGAGGGATAACAGACTACATACTGACTATATATACATAACTATATGACTACCATTCAAATTCAATTTCTTTCTTTTGCAACCCTTTGACTTTCTTGTCTGCAGCCAAACCCACGCCCTTTGAATCCCATCTCAACTCCAAACAGCTTGCCTGGGTAACTTTCTAAATAAAGACAGGGCTCTTCCTGAGAGACATTCAGATGTCAGACACTAAAATTAAAAAAATAAACAAGACAAAAACAAAAATAAGAATAAGGACTTCCTCGCACTGGCCTCTCCTCTATGGGAGCCTCCCCATGACTTCAACCAAATCGCTTCTGGCTTCTGCGTAAGCAGCCCAGTGCCCTGCGGGGAGTCCCTGATTGCTGCTGCCCTTGCTCATCCTTGATGCAAGTGGTCACTTCACCCCTCCTTCCCTTTGTGAGAGTCTTTATATAGTGCTCTTGACCAGAACGCAGCAATATAGCTGCTTCTCACTGCTTGCTGCTGCTCAGTCCATCCCTTCCACCTAGTTATGTCCTTCAGATAAAGTTTCCATAAGACCCCAGCAGAGAGCCTGGTTCAGACTCCACAGTAACATCATTCCAGCCTCTATCCCAGCAAGAAGGGAAGATGCATGAGTAACCAATTCCATAGAGTAGGCAATTTCAGTGTTTCTGTTTGGTTAAAGCCATGGCCATCTCAACAGCCATGACCCAAACATTTTTAAACAAAGGAGGGAGGGAGGAAAAGAAACAGAGGAGAAATAGTAAACGGGTTCAGGATGCTGCACAAACGGCTTTGGACAGGCCAGGTCAGATGTGGGGTGGAGGTAAGAGGAGAGCCTCAAACCTCTTCAACAGCCACAGAAGCTAAAGAAAGCACAGGAAGGCCTGTCCTTCAGGCCCCTCCCTAGGGATTTCTTTTCTTTTTTTTTTTTTTTTTTTGAGACGGAGTCTCGCTCTGTCGCCCAGGCTGTAGTGCAGTGGCCACCTCTCAGCTCACTGCAAGCTCCGCCTCCCAGGTTTACGCCATTCTCCTGCCTCAGCCTCCCGAGTAGCTGGGACTACAGACACCCACCACCATGCCCGGCTAGGTTTTTGTATTTTTTAGTAGAGACGGGGTTTCAACATGTTAGCCAGGATGGTCTCAATCTCCTGACCTCGTGATCCGCCCATCTCGGCCTCCCAAAGTGCTGGGATTACAGGCTTGAGCCACCGCACCCAGCCCCTAGGGATTTCCACTGGTGGTGAGTAAACGGCTCAGTTGCAAGATGTAATTATGAGTTCACTGTTCAGGAGACACCTAGAACTCTTTCCAGAAAGGGAACTCTGCCAAGATTTTACCCCCATGTTATTACCACCATCATACTAAGCTGTCCACATTTGCATTTGACCCACAGCCTCCCTGTATTCTGTATGTGTTCAATTCCTGCATGTTCTGCAGAGGCCATCTAAAAGTACGTTTTATTCACTTCCCACCTTGCAGCATTTGGTTTAAGGAACTTCAGCTTTCTTGTATATTTCAACACAAATCTTCATGGTTTAGATCCTAGGAAAATCTCCCTTCAACACTGAGATCAAATAGGTGGAAGCTGTCGACATGCAGTAAGGTGGCATTGAGAGGAAGCCAAGGTGGTGTGAAGGAGTTCCTGGTAAATCCACAGTGTATGTACATCATGGCCTCATTTCTCAGAAAATGACAATAAGGCAAATAACTGACACTTTTTGGGAAGCAAAATGAACCAAGACATGGGAGTTGGAAAGGCGCCTGTACAGATACTGCTGGCCCCCTACAATAATTCCATATTTGACGGGCATGCAGCAGTTCAGAAAACAAGCACATTTTCTTCTTTGCAGCTGGGTTGTTGATTTGCAAATGGGCCTTTATATCTCCAAATAACGAAATAAACATGTGTTTGGATTTTAAGGCAATGCCATATTGTTATAAAACATTCTAAGTGCTTGACTCTCAATTCCTGTGCTTATCTTGGAGCAGATGGTCCCATAGAATGTGAAAGGAAGAAATGTATAAAACTTGCAGGTCATGCCCCAAAAGGGGAGCCCATGTTCTCCCTTGCTCCTTTCTCCTTCACACTCCCCTTCTTGTTGACTAGAAAGCAGCTTGGCCATCAGCCACCATGGACCACACAAGTGTGACCAACATGCTAGGACGATGGACAAACAAGACAGAAGGATCCTGGGCTCCACTGACTTCACTGAGCAAACCTGCCATACCAGCTTGAACTTTTGCACTTCTCTCTGGTTTGGGAGACTGTTACATTGGTCACAAAGACAAACCCATCTTCTTAGCAATATGTGAACTCTGGATCAAACTGTTCCAGGGGCATCTGTACACACATGGATGTCTGAGCATACACACCAGCACTAAAAGTACATCAAAGTCCAAACTGACTCTATGTCTCAACATTTGGGCAGCACACTTTTGAAATCCTGATTGGTGGCCGGGTGTGGTGGCTCATGCCTGTAATCCCAGCACTTTGGGAGGCCAAGGCAGGCGGATCACAAGGTCAGGAGATCGAGACCATCCTGGCTAACATGGTGAAACCCCGTCTCTACTAAAAATACAGAAAAAAAAAAAATTAGCCAGGCATGGTGGCGGTCGCCTGCCTGTAGTCCCATCTACTCGGGCAGCTGAAATAGGAGAATGGCGTGAACTTGGGAGGCAGAGCTTGCAGAGAGCCGAGATCACGCCACTGCACTCCAGCCTGGGTGACAGAGCGAGACTCCGTCTCAAAAAAGAAAAAAAAGAAAAAAGAAAGAAATCCTGATTGGTTTGGTGCCTTAGTAAAACCAGAGGGAAAAGTTGACTGTCTTTCTCTCAATGTGGGGACAGGCCAATGTCTCCCCTGGGCTCTGCCAGCCATTTCACAAAGATACACCCCAGCTATAAAAACAATATACGATTCTATGTATCCTAGAAAACAATGTGCAGTAATAAAATGGCATAAAGGAGCATATGTTTTTTAGGGATTGAGAAGGAATTTCACAATAATGTTTACATAAAACAGTGAAGCAAATTTAGAGAAAACAGCACCTTTGCAAACGTTTCCACCATTGGCACACTGACCACTGACAGGATTCAAAAATGTGTTAGATTCAGACTGGACAAACATTGAAGTCAATTTAAAAGCACGGTTTTTTTGTTTGTTTGTTTTGTTTTGTTTTGTTTTGGTATTTGAAAACAGTGAACTGTTAAAGTCTTTTAAAAAAAAAACCCTATTATGTTGACAATTTAGTAAGCTCATTCGTTTACAACTGGTTGGTTTGTTTTTGTTTTTGTTTTTTTTTGTTTTTTTTTTAATCCCCAGTGTGTGTTTTTTTAAGTGATATCTCATTTATTTTAAGCCTGGAATAGAGCTTTCTCTGCATTTGAGCAGTCCAGGATGGAGCTACTGAGAAAGGTCTGTGACCAGTGAGATCCAGGAACTACGTGTAACCAGTCTGCATCAAGATAAGCACAGAGGCTGGAAGTTAAGTACTTAGAAAGTTTTATAGCAATATAACATAACCATGACATCCAAATGCATGACTGACTTTCTAATCATTAGTTTTCATCATATTTTACCAAAGCATCAATACTCAATGGATTTGAATTTTTTTTAAATGGCCCTTCACCAAGATAGCAATGGTCTAGTAACCAACTTGCAGATATAAAGACCCATTTCCAAATTTGCCTGTAGCTTCCTATGCCTCCACTCACACACAACTGACACCAAAATTTCTTACATACTCAAGCACATTGCACGAGCTACTGCCCACAATAAAAACAAAGCGAGAACTTATTTCACATATTATTGCCACCTGACGATAGAGTAAGACTGTTTCAACAGACACATTGGCAATTCATAGTTTTATGATAACGTAAGAATTGGGCAGTAATTATTTTTATAAGAGAAAACAACTTGCATTTGTGTGTGTGCATGAGTATGGGTATGTGTCTCCATCATAAAAACAGTAATCGCCCCCATGTCTTCTCCATTTTGTCTTCAATTCTGGTTCTTAGGATTTTCTCCAGGTGTTAGTAGCTACACCTCTGGAAAGGGTCTTTTGTTAACACCAAAAGCATTTTGACTTATTTCTTTGGGGGAAAAAAAAAAAAACCAGAAATGAAAGCATGCCCTCTTTTAAACTGGAAAGCTTTATTTTGCCCCTGGAGAAAAGCAGCCTGGTTAAATGTCTGAACTTATTGTTATTATTATTTTATTGAGCAATAAACTAAAGTGTGATTGAGCCACCAGTGACTCGGATATATTGTTAAGCTTGGAATCACATGGTTGAATGACTGGCTGGCCCAGAACGTGGGCAATTCAAATGATTCAGAAGACAAATGAGGCAGGAGCAAGAATGTCTCACACCAATACAAACCCAATTAACATCAACAAAATCCTGCAAAATTTATTGTTGCTTGGCCTCTGAAAATGGTGGAACCAACTCTTTTCCTGTGCCTGCAGGGCAAATTCATTAGATGGAAAACGGCATTTTGTTAACCATGAAGTTCAGTAACATAAACAAGGAGTCAGTGCCATGGTCCTTGAGGCACCTGCAGAGGGTCAACCGCAAAGGAGGGAAGGAAGAGAGAGACGCTGATCTTGCTCTGCAATGCCCATGAGTGGTGACACAGTCGTTGTTTCATAAATAATGTCTTCTTAAAGTCACAGTCCAGGATAAAAACAGTATATCTGATTGTCATTCAGTTCGTTAATTAATGATCATATATAAAGAGAGAAAGAGAGAGAAGAGAGAGGAAAGGAGAAAAAGAGATTGATATTTTGCCTGCAAGTTCACCAAAGATTACCATGTTGGTTTGTGCTTGCTTTTTTGTTTCAGTTTCTCGAGTAAGAGTGATTCACTTGTGCTGATTCAGCTTGAACCATGTTTACATCAGATGCTCTTATGCCCACAATTGACAAATCTCAGAGTGGTCATGAAACAAAACGGGCCTCAGTGGCCCCAAAGTCATCAAACCTACAATTTTGACCTCTATGCTATGTACCCACAGAACTGGACGACGCTTCTGAACTCATCTCACCCTAAGCGCTGTGAAACGCTCCGTCACTGTGATATTTGACAGCAAGGATGGCGCCACCTCTGAGAGAACTCATGCCGCAGAGCTCAACAACATACCCCTTGTTCAAAGTAGAGATGATGGGCGTTGAAAGGGCCACAACACAGAGGGCTTTTGTGTGATCAGACTTACTCTGTGTGGGGTAATAGGAGTGTCGTCTGAAGAGTGGTTTGGCTGGATAAGACCACACACACAAAAAAAATTGTACCAAACAATCAAAAAGCTCAATCATGGATTATCAAGAAGACCATTTTCCCACCCACACTTGATTCTGAATTCAATCAAACCCTTAATGACTCCTCTGAGGATTTCAGGGTGTTCTATCAAAAATCTGTTGAAATAGACCCAAACACAGCAAAATATTAAGGTGAAATATTATCAGTACCAGAAAAAGTATCTCCAATACTTTTTCTCAGTTTTCGGTCTCTTATGATTATGATGATGATTCATTTGTGCTGATTCAACTTGAACCATATTCATATCAGATGCTCTTATGCCCACAGTTAACAAATCTAAGAGTGATCATGAAACAAAACAGAACTCAGAAAGCAGGAAAGTATCTCCAATACTTTTTCTCTTATAAAGAACATACCATTTGTTGCTAGATGCAGCCCACTATGGAAGCAGGAAAAAAATCTACTTAGTCACTGAATCAACACTTACCATGTACCTGGCATGGTGCAAGGCTCATGAGGTGGGATTTATTTCTTCATGCTTTTGTTTTGTTTCCATCGTTAATAGTGATCAGAGCTATGAAGAAAATCTTGGAGGGCAATGAAACAGAATCACAGAAGGGAATTTTGTTTCATTCAGAACTGGGAACAGCCTATTTGAGGGAGGACAGTCACGTGAGATTTAAAAGATAGTGGTTAAGCTACTGTGACTCCCAGTGTCTTTTAACTTTGTATTTTTAACTGAGACCCACAAGAGAAATTCATAGGGGACTGTTGGTCCTGGATTTTTAGGGACAACCAAGATTGACATGTGATTAATTTTCTGAAGACAACTAGATTCTGGCCATGACAAGGGGCTTCTGGGATGAAAAGTTAGGACCACGGAGGGCCAGGGCGAAAGTGGGAATGCGACCAAAAACACCAGTAGGACCAAGAACCAGTGAGGCCAGGGCAAGGGAGAAAGGAGCGTCAGAGAGCAGGTAGCATGGCCTCCAAGAAGTTCAGGTGCAGAATGAAGGCCATCAGGAGAATATCTGTCCATTAACCTGCCCGGAGCCCTCTTTGTATTCTCCTAGACACCTGAAACTATTCTGCAGCGTTTTTCGTTGCTGATTTAGTCATTACAAAAAATGTAGAGTTTCACTGCTGATTTTTCTCCAGACCATTTGTGCATTCTTGCTCTGAGCACCCCAATCCATAATCATTGTCAGCTGAGACGAAACTAGCTGCTAAACTACTTACCAATGTATTCAGTCTCCACGGCATCGATCCCAGCAGAAATGCAGATCAGCTTTCCAGGGCGAACCTCCCTCCTGAAGAAGTGAGTCTAGGCCAGCAAGTGCCGTCTGGAGGAACCCTGAAGTGCCCCCCGGTTGTGTAGGGTCTTGGTTGTCACATAGTGCATTTGACACAACACAGGCAGGGCTCCGTAATCTGCTGCCTCCAGCAGTAAGATAATGATGTTGTAGTTTCTCTTCTCTTCCTCTTGCCCACTAGAATTTACTTGGATCCTAGCGAATAAAGAAGGGAGAAGGGAGATCAGTCCTCCCCATCACCTGCTAGCATCCACCACCATTTTGGAATAGCTGGGCTCTGCAGCTGTGTAGACGACAAGGTGCATACCAGTGCCACATGAGCCATGTTTTAGGACCAGCCAATGGTCAGGGCACACAACATAAAGTGAGAGAGAGGAACCGAGGCTGGAGGGCTCAGGGCACATGCCCAAAAACTACAGACACTAAATGACTGGAGTCCGGTTAAATAAAGTGAACCCTCTTTTCCACAATTTCCTTCTCTTTCTATCAGCCTTGGCAATTGTCCCCACGACAAGAAGGAGCCTAGCTGGGGCCACTCTGCAAATTCATGAGGCAGGGGAGACATCCAAGCTCGGCATATGCATGATGATTACAGGAAGAGGAAAACATCTGAACTATTTAGCATCTCACAGTTCAAATGGGGCAGTTGCTGAGATGCTGGTGCAGAAGAGACAAATGGGGTGGGGAAAATTTTCTAATCTTAATAAAATCCTTTTGCTTTTTCCAGTAAGTAAAGGAGTGAGTGATGATGTGTCTGACCCTTCTTTAATATCATCAACTGGAGCGAGAAAGACCTGAAAGAAAATATTTAGAAAAAGAGTGTTCATATTATGCCTTGCCTGTGCTATGCCTTAATACATTCTCTCATTAGCAATAAGCCAATTCCATATAAACAATGTTTTCTCAGCAGGCAACAGCAAGTTAATAAGGTACTCTTAACACTCATTAAAGCTCATATGCTTCAAGAACATGCTTAGAAATATTGTGGGTTTCCTGGCGCTCGGCACACATTTCAATGGGGAATAAATGGGTGCATGGAATACAGTGAAGAGCAAGTTCCTTCAACACGTTCTGTCTTTTCTTGCCACTGCTCAGTAACAAAGGAAGCAGTGAGCAAAGCAATTATTTGGGCTTTACCTGGAAACAGGAAAAGACCAGACATCTAAAATTGGACAAAATGTACATGTCAGAGACTAATTCAGACTTTTTTAAATGACTTTTTTTGTTACCTTGGGAAGATGTTTTAAGTTTTTATTGGAAACAAATGTCACTGTTGAGGCAGATGGGAAAATAATCTAAGTTTAGAAAATGTAAGTCATTATTAATTGACCTTAGTTATCAGAGAAAGTTTTTTTCAAAGATCTGCTAACTTCAACTCCAAACTGGACACAACTGCTTCCTTTAACTTACTTCCTTTAACTCCTCAATCAGCTACAATAACTCATATTTGAGACTGATTTTATTTGCCTTTAACCAAAACTTGTTAGAAACAGCCTGGTCAATTATTTCTCTTTCCTCATCCTATTTGTTTTTGTTACTTCTGTGGGAAAATGTGGCCAGTGTTTACAAAACACCACAAGAAACACCTCTCAATTGTTTTCTGGCATTATTAACTTGCTATTGTTACCAGCAACTCTGCATCTCCACAACTACCAACAGAGTTTATTGCTTGTTTCTTTACTCGGATTGATTGACATTAATAGGGTGAAATGTAACGACTTACAGTCAGTATTTTGGAATAACAAAAATGATTATTTTGGAAGTTCTTTGCAATATTCTATACAGTTCAAAAGCCAACATCTAAAAATGTATACTGCTTGGAGAAATATAACAATTTAGTTTCAATTATAAATTAAATACATGTAAACTCCTTAAATCATTCTTAAAATTGGCAACTGTAAATCAGTTACCAGGATCTTTCAAGAATATTATTTAAAGCCATATAGTATAGAAGTGTTTTCTATTGATTAAAAATAGATGTAGATAGAGATTCCATACTAGATGCTTACCCACATCTTCATCTACCTTACTTTTTCTTTCTCTTATGAAGCAAAACTGTTTTTACAAAATAGGCTTGTTATTTCTAGGCTCCCCTAATGACCCATTATGATCAAAATGACAACTTAGTAGCTTTAACTTTAACTGGTTTGGTACAATCAATGCTTTAATTTGGTAAGTAGATTCACTTCTCCATATATTTCACATGTTAAAAGGTTACTTTTATTTTTAGTAAAAATAAAATAATTGTGTTAGTTTCAATAAAATTACTTCCTTTTTCCTTTTCAACTCCTGCTTTCCTTCTTTCAGTGGACGTTATGTGCACTTCCAGCATTGCCAACATTTTACAGCTTCAATACCCTACTGTGAACATACTTATTTTTAATTCGAAGCAAATTGAAACACATTTTAAGAGTTGAAAGTTCACATCCTCCTTTTAAAAACCTCAGTGCACTTCAGTGTGTCACAAAGTCAGATCTGATTACCACTGAGTTAGCGGTCAAATTATTTGTATCCAAATTAGGATTTCTCATCTTTCTTTCTAAAAATTGTCTGTGTTCTGAAGTTTTTAACAGGGAAAAAACCTTATTTTTATGATTCTGTTTCTGGCAATTAAATAATTTTTGAGACAAAGGGATACTTTGGCTCAAAAATTATTTTAAGAATAAGAAAATCGAGCTCTAGTACATATAATTTATCACATGGCAAACAAGAAAAATAAAATACAGAATAAACTGACAATTAACTCATTAACAATATTCCTTTGTTCAGTGTCTGTTATGTTGTTATTGGGAATCCAGAAAAGCAAATCTATTGAATAGAATTTTTAAGAAAAAAAGTTAAATTTTATATTCTACTCTGAGATGTTCTGGCTGTACTGTCACCTGTCCTAACTGAAACAAGGGTATTAAACATCATTTTTAATATAAACACATTTCATTGTCATTTAAGTTATTATCAAGCCGCCGAAGGGCCTAAGAGTTGATATTCCTTCACTTCAAAAGAGAATATTCCCGGTGACGATGTGCCCATCAACTGCACTCATGTGGTTTTGATTTTTATTCTCTTCTTGTCTTTATAATTTTTACTTTGATTTTTTTCATATGGTCACAGAACTGACTTAGCAGTGCGACTTTGTCTCTAATTCATTCATTTGGCCATTCTAAACCTTTCATTAGGCATCTGATATATAGTCATGTAGTTTATTTAAATAAATAGGCAGTAGTGCAGGACAGATACTGAAATTAACCCCAGCTGCGTCACTACTTAGCTGAGTGAACTTGACTTTGACCTTGCTTAACCTCAATTACCTCACCTGAAAATGGGGACAATATAATGATTATATAGGATTATTCAGAAGGTGACATGAGATCAACATAAAGCACATTGCCCTGTGCCTAGCGTATTGTAAACTCTCAAGAAATAGTAGCCACTATGAAAGATAAAAGCCAGTTACTAAAACGCTATAAAATTATATGAATTTAATTGTAGAACTTACTAGAAAGGCATTCATTATGTAAAAGAAATCTTAGAATGGAAAAAGGAGTCTCAAACATTAACATGATTGAAGACAATAGGGACTGTTTCAATATGGCCAGAGCAATACTGACACGGAGCCGGTATACTGATATTTATGACATTTAGCCCTTCTTGTCCCACCAGAATTCTGGGCAGCTCTCTGGGATTGAAATACATTCTGGAACTTTCTAAATGAGCTGACAGGCCTCACAGTCAAGTTACCTTTGAATCCTTAGTTGTGAAAAGCATGGTGTTGGAGCTCCCGGACCGTATAGTTTAGTTAATGCCTCCCCTATTTTGCTGTAGTATTTTGTTCTGAGTTATTTGTGCTTTGTTACTTTCCAATCACAAACAACTATGTTTATTTTACTCCTCCTAATGGATGTGCCATGATACAGTATTTCTTTACTAACAAGGTTTACATCTTAAACACTTTTAGGGTATGAATTACCAAGGGAAAGAAGTACTTTCCACTCATTTGCCTTTTAGCATTTACGTTTTCTTCTTAGCTATACAACAAGGAAGAGCATTTGGTGTATCCCAAGTCCCAGAACTGGGTAATGAGTTCTTTTATTTATTTAAAATATTTGCTTCACTTGTTTAAATATCAAATAAATCATTAGTAATTTCTTCAGTGTTCATTACATATTTAAACCAAGAACAAAAAGAAAAACAAGCATGATCATATTGTGAGGTTTACATGATAAAGAGTAAACTGAACTCTTGATTTACCACAGAGGAGTGTTGTGCAGAAAGCATGATCACCCATCTCCACGGGTAAGTTTTCTGACTCTTCATAAAATTTGCCAAGCTTTCCTCACATCATTAAGGTAAGAGTTAAATTCTAATGCAAGAAATCATTTGTTTTTACCTGAACAATTGTATCTTGACTTTTATTTATAGCCATGTGAATGTCTTCCAGTCCCTACGTCTCTCCTCAACCAGATTAAAAAAGAAACAGAAGAAAGAAAAAAAATTCCCTTTCATTGCATCCCCACAAAGTAACTCACGAAGTTCATCATCTGTGACGGACAGAAAAGGCAAATTAACAGTAAGACTAAAAAGGGAACAGGCGGCATCTTGACGTCTCACAGAAGAACTTTTGGACGCGCTTCCTTTCGTGGTTCCCAGGCCCAAGTGAAAGTTCCCAAGCACCTTCTTAAGCAAGTTTCATGTTGGGAAAGTTTAATGTTACGAGTCATGTTGATTATGTCAGTCAATTTTTTTAAGCCTAAACGAAATTAAGAGCATCATGCATGACTTACAATAAACCCTAATGAAACGCTCAGAACTGTTTAAAAAGCTGCAGCAGGTTTTTAAGGAAATTGGTTGCCTGTATTTACTCTTTGAATTAAGTGTTAAAGGAAAACAGAATAATAATATATAAAACCTGGGTTTCCTGTAACAACAATAATTATGATAACTAACATCTGTATATGGCTTTACAGTTTGCAAAGTGCTTTCTCATACATTACCTCATTTAGCGGAGTGGAAATGTTTAATGATCCCAGTTCCAAACTGCCTTTCATTAATAGTATATATGTTATATTAATAAGCACATTTAGAAGAAACTATCTTTATAAGCACTCTGCTAAGTGTGAACAAAAGGCTGATAAGGAGATGCTGAAATCCAATATCAACCCCATAAATCAAATAAACATCAAATAAAATCTGTCAAACACTTCATAACATTGTGTGCGTGTCATCAAACTCAAGGCAAATCCTGCTGTGTCACCTCGAAATGATGAAGAGACCTAAGGTGTGAGAGCATGCTGTTAGAAGTTTCATTAAAGCCTTATTTACTAGTTCAGAACGAATTTACATTGATCTTTTAAACTATTGCTAACCACAAGTGCATTAAACCTAAACAGTCTTCATTTACTGAGAAATAAATGTGTCAGCAGAACCATGACTTTTGTCCAATGTTGTTCCGGCATTTAAGGCATTTAATTCACAAAGGCTCAGTGTTAAGCTTTTTATTGCTTGTTGTGCTAAAGCATGTTCGTTTAATTGCAAATATATTTCCTTCCTGCATCATTATCAAAATTGTTATCTTAAGGAAATATTGTTTTTAAATAATCTGCTGGAAAACCAGTGTGGTACGTGGGCTTATTCAGAATAATTGTTTCCTGCTACAGATGGGTTAGCAATTAAGTGGTAACACTGCTTGAACAATTTTAAAAGGAGGTGAAGATAAACGGAGTCAGATTGTGCTGATCCGAGTTATAAGAAGCTTTGGCATTTTTGTGGAGTCAACATGCACTCGTGGCTGATTTAATCAATACCTCACTGTTTACATTTTTAAGTAACTTTGTTATTGGTTCCAGGGCCTAATCTAATAAATAAGCAATTGTAATGTATTGTATAATTTTGTGAGATGTAAATTATGTCAAAAGTCACCTTGGTCTTTCTGTCTTTGAAATGGAGACAAACGTCTTGGATTTGACTTTGACTTTGAACTTTTCCTATATTAACTTAGGAAAAAGACTTGAAATCAGGCTTCAGATTTTAAAAATCCCAGTAACACTATTATGAGGACACCAATACTAAAGGCAGAAAATTAGGGACACTATTTTAAATAAGAAAAGAAACGGCAACACTTGACTTCAGATACTCCAGGGATTACATGCAGTTTTTAAATTGTTTTTCAGCAGCTAAATACAACAGACATGAGGTTTCCATTTCAGTGAGTGAAAAATTACTGACAGTACTCCCACTAAACCACACTAAATAAGTTGCATCATGTTGTCCAATACATAGGACTTTAAAAAATGCTCACTAAAAGATAAATCCTTTGCCTAATTGTATTTAAATTCAAGAAGAGAACAACTCTTTACTGAGGAGATGAGCATAAAGGCACTTTTATGAGTATTCATTATTCCTGGAGCTAATTCTATTGATAACTAGAAAGTAAACCACAATAAGCCAAGTTTCCAGTGGGAAGCAACCGAGGTAACCCACATTTCAATATCACTGTCCAGCTAAAAATAAAAATCCCAGAAACTGACTGGATATTGTTCTATTTCAAAAGAAGTGAGGACTCCTTCTTGTCTCTATTATGACATGGAATTATGTCTCAGTTTATTTTAGGGGAGAAATAATTTAAAAATGAATAGCAGCGCGAGACTCAAAATGGGTGGACTCCTGCAGGGGACCAGTGAGTAATTAGCCACATCCTGCACAGCCAGACTGAATGACACGGACAACACAAGGTGATAAGTGAGAGACAGAGACAGGCAACCACTCCCTGCCTTCATCCACCAGTCTGTGCTCTCAGAGAAATGCCCTCTCCGCCATGGGGATCGGGGTGCTGGCAAGGGGAAGCACGGCGTTCCAAAGGTACAGATGGCACCCACCCCAAACTTCAACGATGCATCTAAAACCTGGACTGCCGTGCAGCCAGGAGGGCATCCAACTGGTCCAGGGCATTTTCTCTTCTTTCCCTGCAGAGCTAATGGGGCCGGGGGGTCCAGCAATGGGACGGAAATGGATAGCAGCCACTAAATAGGTACAAGAAAGGGATGTCCGTGTTGGGAAGTTGGCTGCATCTCTGAATCCTTTCTCTCAAAGAATGGCGGTGTTACCTTGACACGATATGGACATCCTCCCAAGGCTTTGCACGCATGAATCTTTTAACATGTTCTTCTCTCGCCGCAACCTTTTCCCGTTGTCACCCTCCTCCTCTCACAGGTCCCTCATCGTTATAAGTATTGCAATTCTGGAGCACTTGTGTGCCCTTCCAGCGGCTTCGGGGCTCCTCTCTCTGCCCTTACCTTCACACACCTCCTACCACTTTCTTTTTGAGCAAACACTACCTGTGGTTTTCTAGTAGTTTCCACCATCCATTTAGGTACTCCAAAGTGTTGGGTTATTGTTTTAAATGCCTTCTTGAAATCAAGGCCAAATTCCTTTCTGAGGTCAAAGCTCAGCTTTATTCTTGGCCACAGTGACCTAACATTCAGCAATCTTCTGCCCTCCATAAAAGCAAATGGCATGCACTAAATTGTGCTGCATGGTAGTAACCCTTCGCTGCTCTAGAACTGCAGAAATGCTCAGCTCAGTTTACCTTCTTTTGGTCTGGTCGTACCTTAGCTTTTATAAGACACCAAGTACAGTCACTCCTCAGTATCCACATGGGATTGGTTCCAGGACCCTGAGGATTATCTACAAATGCCCAAGTCCCTTATATAAAATGGCACATTATTTGCATATAACGTATATACAACTTCTATGCAGTCAAGTGTTACTTAACAACAGGGATGCTTCTGAGGGATTTATCGTTAGGTGGTTTTGTCATCGGATGAACATCACACTGTACTTACACAAACCTAGATGGTATAGCCTACCACACAACTAGGCTGGATGGTACTACCTATTGCTCCTAAGCTACAACCCTGTATAGCACGCTACTGTACTGAATGCTGTGGCAACTGTAGCAAAATGCTAAGTATTTGGGCATCTAAGCATATCTAAACATAGACAAAGTACAGAAAAAATAAGGTATCATAATCTTACGGGATCACCTTTATACATGCAGTCAGGTGTTGATCAAAAAGTCATTATGGGGTACATGACTCTACTTTAAATCATCTCTAGGTTACTTGTAATAACTAATACAATGTAAATGCTATGTAAATACTTGTTATACTATATATTTAAATTTTTTATTATTTTTCACTATGTCATTTATTTTCTGAATATTGATTCTCAGTTGATTGAATCCATGGATACATAACCCATAGATATGGAGAGCTGACTGTATACGCATTTGCATTCCCTGAAAATTCAGACATGTTGCTTCTTTCTATCACTTTCTATCTAATTCTTCTTTTAAGAAAATCTTTGTTCAACAAAAATGAAGGGTCCCCTGGAGATTTTAGAGGGCAGGAAAACATCTGAGTACCTTCAAAAGTACAGTAAAGTTTCATTAGAAAACCTGAAACAATGTATGCGTTCTTTTTATGAAAGGCAACATCAATGCTAACTTTCAAGTTTCTGTGTTGATATCAACACAAAAGTCTTGGCAGAACAAATCAGACTGGCAAATGTGTTTTATTTAGCATATGCAGCCTTGTTAATTTTTTCAGTGGATTTGATTGCCATACTTAAAAATCTGATAGCCTGACAGTAGCAACCACATTCCCAGAGAATGAGTGAGCAGTCATTGCCCTCCATAGACTCAACATGTGCTTTCCAGGTTTTCAGAATCCTAGCTCACTTATCTTGAATACAGAACCCATGCAACCCCTCAGGGCACTTTTCAATCAACTTTTTAATAAATTAATACATTACTTGATGAACAAAAAATACATTTTTACTCATAAAGGGTTCTAATGTTCTAATTTTTCCATGTGCTTTTGTATACATTTTCTTAATTATTCCAACCATCTCCCAATCCAATGACTGTACCTATTTGCTGTTTTTGATAGATGAGGAAACACGGTTAGCTCCTTTGCAGACCTGGCATCTGACAGAAACCACGAGCATCCATCCAGGGCATTGAATGCTAACCTCATTCAAGCTTTGCAAGTCAAGGGCTGAAGAGTCACGAACCCACCCAACTGTTCACAAACAGTGCCTTTGTCCTGAAGATTATGCCATGTGGTTTAAGCACAAGAAACTACTAGCAGCAGCATCTTTAAATATTTACAAGTCTCTAATATATGTATATGTTTGTTTTGGTCAGTTTGTCTAATTGGTGGGAGCTTGGTTTTTATAAATTCAGGATGCCTTCAATGCATGAACTTTTAATTCACATCAAGAATTAGAAATAGTCCCAGCTACTTGAGGGCTGGGGTAGGAGAATAGCCTGAATCCAGGAGCGTGAGACTGCAGCGAGCTATGACCATGCCACTGTTTGACAAAGTGAGATTCCAACTCTCTTAAGCACATATACACTGTGGAATACTATGCAGCCATAGAAAAAGGATGAGTTCATGTCCTTTGCAGGGACATGGATGAAGCTGGAAACCATCATTCTTAGCAAACTAACACAGGAACAGAAAACCAAACACCACACGCTCTCATTCATAAGTGGGAGGTGAACAATGAGAACACATGGACACAGGGAGGGGAACATCACACACGGGGGCATGTTGGGGGGTTGGAGACTAGGGGAGGGATAGCATTAAAAGAAATGCCTAATGTAGATGACGGGTTGATGGGTGCAGCAAACCACCATGGCACATGTATACCTATGTAACAAACCTGTATGTTCTGCACATGTATCCCAGAACTTAAAGTATATATATATAGATAGATAGATAGATAGATAGACAGATAGATAGACATTTTTCAGCTGTAACCTTATCCAGCCTGTTTACCTAGTATGAATTATAATAATTATAGTTACCATTTCAATAATACTGAGCAGTAAGTAGAACAGATCCCACTAGAAAAAAACTAAGAAGAAGAAGACCAAGATTATATACATTATAATGGCATCATTTCAGGAGCTTATGTAAGGAATAAGCCATTCACTAATGAGCATAAACCATATTTACACATTAAGTAATTCTAATCTTCAATGCATTGTTCTATTTTTTCTTTCAATATTTTATTTTCCCCTGATCTTCCTTTACTCCTCAGCAGGACTCACTGGAAAAGGCATGTTCTTTGCTAAAACAAGGTCAATAATATTGTCATTTTCAACTGTGCTATCATTTTCACAGGTCCAAGTTGAAATGAAATCAATTATGAGAACAAATAGCATAGTTCTATCACTAATGAATGGATTTAGCATTGTTTCCCATATTCCTACCACTTAAAATGGAAGAAATAGAGCAAATGTGGTATACAGAAAGCTCAAATAGTCCGTGCTAATGGTGGAAATGCTTAAGTATCATCCGTATACAGCTAATATAAACCAAAGTGGTTTATTACCACGGTTTTGTGATTTATGACTCACATTATGACTTTATTTTGAAATGGTTGCATGAAATATTAATGTGTGGTGAAAGAACACACAACAAGGCGTAGAGATCACGTTTTATCAGATGTACGGGCGCTCAGTGATTTCTTCCTCGTAAGACACTGAGCTCCAATCTCAGGATCCTATTTGTTCTCTTATTGTAATCAGTCCCTCATAATCAAACTTTCCAAGGTGAGGCAGCTCTACTTTTGCTCCTAGATTATAGGTTATGTACCGTTAATTTTTAAAAAGATGGAGTAGTTTATAACAAATGTGAATAATTTATAGCAAATGTTCTCAGCATTGATTAGTGTCCTTTGGAAAAAGAACGTCTTCTTGATATGCATCATTTCTCTAATGCCTTATGAACAGTCAGAAAACCTGTTACTGCACTGCTTAATGGACAAATCAAGTTTAATTTTAATCATATATAATATGAAAAATAAGTCCCTATGTTTTTCCCTGTTTGGAATTTGCCAGGCATTAACACTAAGCATTAGCTCAAAGCAATCTAAAGAGAAGTTAACAATAGGAGAGTTGCCTCTCCCTTGAAATTTACATTTTATCCAGTTTCTTCAAACTCTTGGATCTATGGTTTCTGTAGTTGTTTACTGTGCTGCCTCTTAGGTCATTCCTCACCCTACTTCATGAAGTTCCAATCTGGGGCCTTGTTTAAGTAACAGATTCCACAACAACTTTACTGCACAGTAAATCAATTTACACTGAGTTCCTTACTTCATTTAAATTTGATCAACTATATCTGACGCATAAAAATGGAATATCTTTTTGAATCATCACGAAAGTTATGTTTGGTTTCTATTGTACTGAAGTCTCCAACCATAATTTCATTCTACTGTTACGTATTTTTAAATGTCAATTGCTATAAATAAAAATAAATAAAATAATAGCTAATATTGCACTTTCTATGTGCATGATGTACACTGTCTAAGAGCTTTGCATATATTAACTCATCTATTCTCTCAATAACCTGGAAATAAGTACTGTTCTTAAGCTTATTAGACAAAGAGGAAACTGAGGCACAGAATTGGTAAGTCGCCCTGATACCACCACCAGCAGCTGCAGAACTGGAATGAAGAACTGAGCTGGTTTGCCTTCAGAGTCCATGCTCTGACCACGATACTACCATTTCTATTGTCCTTTGCCCAGAAACATTTGGTTTCAAAGTTCTTTGTAAAAAAAAAAAACCAGAAAATGATAAAGATCTTATGATTTGGGATTGCAGGATACAAACCTAACTTTACAAAGGTCCAGTGTTAAAAATAGATGTGTCCTTCAATATCTATGGCTATCCAAATGGCTCCTTCCATTCTCTGGGAAGGCTCCGTGAAGCAAATCCTCCTCCAAAATCCTCCCAGAATAGTAAAATGCAAAGCAAAGGGCACTTTGGTCAAGGAGAGCTTGCATATAAATCCAAGCTAAATCACTTCCTACCTGAGTAATCCTGGGACTGTTACTGAACCTCTCTGAGCCAAGATTTTTATTTCCAAACTGAGATAATAACACTTACCAGTAGTACAGTTGCAATGATTAGAGATAATGTTTGTAAAGTGTTTGGCATCAAGTGGACTTTTGCTAAGATATATAATAGTTGTTATCACTGTTTTTGTTCTATCATTGTTATTCTTTCTGCAAGCCTATCCTCAGAATGAGTCACTACATGAATTCAGGGAACGCAGCCCTTGGTAACATTAACCCTTAAGATCTTTAGCTAACTCCCCTTCCCCTTTCTAGGACCACTCAAACTTTTCTTAGAATGTATTCAGTTAAATCCACATGCATTCTTAGCCTCAAACAGTCAATGACGAAATCCAGACAAGAGACACCGAAAATGCAGGGAGGGTGTGACGGTTCCACATAAATATCACTGCTAAGGAAAAGTCCTTTGAGGGAAAACACCTCACTCTCACCTGTGTGGCTTGATTGTAAATACCTGACCTCCAGGATTCCTTGTCTGTTAATGATGAGTCTGTTCTTACTTGGGTAAGGGCTTCACTGAAGAAATAGAACAAAAAGCAGGTAGGAAAGAACACCAGAATCCCTGTGATTTGGGAAAAGATGACAAAGGGAAATAGACAAGAGAGAGAAAGGAAGAAAGAAGAGAGAGGGAGAAAAACTGTCTTCCAGAGAGAAAGCAAATCGATAGTAGACACTCTGTGGGGAATCATTGTGGTAGAAATAGAATGGAAACTGAGCCAGGGTCATTTACTGTTTTGTGCATTCAGTTATAGGAAAGAGCATGAATAACAAAGAAATCTGTCCACAGACATGGAACTCCCCCACAACAGAACAGGCCAATTCCAATGCTATGGTTTTTTGTTTTTCTATTTTTACTTTTTAAAATGAAATAGCACAATACATTCTAATGGCTGCTTAGGTTTGTAGCTTAGTTGTCACTGGTCAAGAGGAGGAGGACTAACTGCTCCTCCCAACCTCACTGGAGGTGGATGAAAATGCAGCCCTTTCTCTGCCTAAAGGCATCATTCTCAAATATGTGATTTTTAAAGTTGCCTCTGTCTCCTAAGATATACTCATGAGGTGAGAATTGCCTCTGCTTAGAGCAATTATCAAAATGCTGCTTATTTTTTTCTTTATATTTATTACTTCCACCTCCTGGGTTCAGGTGATTCTCCTACCTCAGCCTCCCTAGTAGCTGGGATTACAGGCATGTGCCACCATGCATGGCTAATTTCCACATTTTTAGTAGAGATGGGGCTTTGCCATGTTGGCCAGGCCGGTCTCAAACTCCTGACCTCAGGTGATCCGCCCACCTAGGCTTCCCAAAATACTGGGATTACAGGCGTTAGCCACCATGCCCAACTCATGACCACTTTTTAAAAACTTTTCTGCCTCCTTTCTCTCATCTTTCTGTCCCAATTTTAATCTTCCCCTGAGTCCAGCTCAGAACCCAACCCCTATGACAGGACTTCAGTCTAGCACTCTGCATCTCTCCTTTCAATGACCCAATTGCCTGGCTGAAATGAGTAAATGCCATAGGAATGAGATCTATATCAACAACTATCAATGTATGCTCTATATTAAACATTCTTAAAAGCCAAAAGGACTATTTTGTAGGGGCTACCACACTAATTAGAAGGCAAGCTATTTTTTAAATACAACCGCTTATGTATACTAAACACAATCACTCTCAAATACTATGTTTCACATATTCTGGTTCTAGTGTTGTTGACAAGTAGATTATTAAGTAAACCAGTTCATTCATGGATTATCCATACACATTAAAAATCAGAGTTTGGCAAATGTAAACAAGCTATTTGGGCTTATCAAAGCTATGTTTAGACTATTGCTTTTTGGTTATTAAAAAAAGAAATTCTCTTTGTAGCAATTGTGAATGGAAGTCCATTCAGGATTTGACTCTCTGCTTGTCTATTGTTGGTAGAAAATGTCGTACATATACACCATGGAATACTATGCAGCCACAAAAAGGAACAAGATCATGTCCCATGGAACTGAAAGCCATCATCCTCAGCAAACTAACACAAGAACAGAATACCAAACACCACATATTCTCACTTGTAAGTGGGAGCTGAACAATGAGAACACAGGGAGGGAAACAACACACACTGGGGCCTGTTGGTGGGTGGGAGGAAGGAAAGAATCAGGATAAACAGCTAATGCAGGCTGGGCTTAGCACCTAGGTGATGGGTTGATAAGAGCAGCAAACTACCATGGCACACGATTACCTATGTAACAAACCTGCACGTTTTGCACGTGTATCTCAGAACTTAAAAGAAAATAAAATTTTTTTAAAAATTGACTTTTGTAGAAGAGAAGAGTTCCCAGGATATTTGGAATATCATGCATTCTAGACTCTGAAAGGAGTTATGAGTTCCAGTTTCAACCAAAAATTTTTTCCCTAACTAGTAATTTCAAAAGGAGAAAAAGGTAAGATGTGTATGCTATAACTCAGGTCATTTTCACGAGAAGAAAACAATACCTAAAACAAAAACAAAAACCAATCAGGCCCTATACCTTATATGAAGATAAAGGAAGATCTTCCTCAATCTCAGTTTACTTTATATATTCTTTGAGAGGTAACCATGTCTTATCTCCCCCCAAAATTCCTTTTAAAAGGAAATTTCCAAAGATGCTTTATTCTGTGAATAAAGCAACATCCTAATTTGTTCAGTGGTTTCCATAATACACAATTTTAGAAGGCCTACTATGTACCAGGCATCGTGCCACAGCCGAGAGGATCCAGCAATGAACATGAGATTGCCTTTGATTCATGAGATTTACAAGCTAGTAGGGATAGAGAACACTTCAAAATAAAAAAAAATAGTTTTTTGTATATTTAAGTTTTCTACATTCTTATATATGTGATGTATTTCATATTTTGAAGAATGTGCAGAAAATAATCAAGCTTCCAAATAAAGATTTTTTTAAAGAACTTCAATAGTGAGAATTTAGGAGAACAGAAGATCAGAGGGCTGCAGGGGCTAACCTAGACTAAAAGCCCATGCAAATAAGTTAAGAGGAGAAGGGGGTAAGTACACACCTGCTTCATCTAGGTGACCAGCAAGCATTTAGCAATAGTCTTTTCAAAACGACAGCTCCTTATATTGTCAAATCTCAAGAAGTGATATTTATGGTTAAAAAACGTCAGACCCAATATAAAACCCATAAGGGAGATGGTTTTGGAAAAGCAGAATTTTCAGCTATGATGTCCTTTTATAAACAAGCAGATACTTTCCCCAAATATAATTCAATGCCTCAGTCTACCTCCTGCTGAAACCACTACCACCACCACTAAAGACTGAATATATGGGAAAATTTAGGGGTCACTTTCAAAATATGTCCCAGGATAAAGGGAATTTAAAAATGTAAAGTGCCAAAGATGCAAAAGAAACAAAAATGAAAAAAATATCTGGCACTAAAGTTTTCAAAAGCTTGGGAATATGATTTAAAATAAAAATAAAATAAAATCAGCCAAGCGGTGTTAGTAGGTTAGCCAATCAAGTTGCAAGAAGACAGAAATCAACATCATCAGCATTTGACACCACTACTGGGGGAAAAATAGGGGATGGAGTTCTGTTTATGGCCTTTTAAAAAATGCCATTACTTGGACAAGAGCCATAACAGAAAAGCACAGCTTATTTCAGTTCTGTGAACTGTAAATATCAGAGCCAACACCCATGAAAAGTTCACCATTGGCCAATTGGTTTTGCCTGGCCAATTGGAGATGGTAAAAGGCCTGCTATGGATGACACTCTTTCTGATATAAGTTGTTTCTTGCTTTTTCTCCCTCTCTACTGTATGTCTTTAAATTCTTTATAACATTCCTTTCTCACTACCATTCAATTAGCTTTCAGATGAGTGAGGAGCACCTACGCACCAAGATTGCCACCGTACCAAGTACCATCACAAGAGTTCACAACCAGCTGCTTAAAAGTAATTGGCATCATAATGTGCAGAAAAAAATACTTTTCTAATGGTTGCCTGGAAGATTTATATCACTAAAATGTAATTAAAAAGTAGATTTAGAAATATACTCAGCAACCAAAAAGATTAAATATTAATGTGAAGTGTAATTAATAAATTATACATCTCTTGATTACTAATGGCTTATTGACTGTAAAAGCATAACATTATGGAATATTAGGGCAAACAAAGGCTTTTGGGGAATATTGTTCAGCTTCAAGGATGCTGCTGCTGCTGCTCTTGAATTTCCACAAGAAATCCTGATTTTTGAAGAGAAATAAAATTTGCCTAATTATTTCCATTATCATTCTTCACTCATTCTATATGTCACTGAGTCTGTCATTCTTTACAAAATGAAAACTTGGTAGTTTCCCGAATCCTTTTTTATTGCACTAAGACAATTTCTGCTGCATGTTCTATTGGCTATCCAGTTGAAATTAAGTTTTACATTTAAAAGTAGTTCTAAACCTCCCATACAAAAATAAGGTGTCTAATACCATTGGCAGTGACATCAGTACAGAGAAATATCTGGAACGAGGTGGGTATGTGATGGGTAATGCCTGCAGGGCAATGCAGTCTGCAGAGCAAGATAAAACCATGAACAGAAAGAGGGGGCTGTCCAGACATCGATAAACATAAGTAAACTGCAATCACTTCATACTCTTTTGAAAAATGTTCAGGCCAAGTGCAGGGGCTCATGCCTGTAATTTCAACACTAGGAGGCCAAGGCAGGAGGATCACTTGAGTCCAGGAGTTCAAGTCCAGCCTGGGCAATATAGTGAGATCTTCTCTCTATAAATTAAAAAAAAAAAAAAAAAAAAAAAAAAAACCTGGCATGGGGTCACGTAGCTGTAGTCCCAGCTACTTGGGAGGCAGGAGGACTGCTTGAGCCCAGGAGGTGGAGGCTGCAGTGAACCATGATCGTGCCACTACACTTGAGCCCAGGCAACAGACCAAGACCCTATTTCAAAAAAAAAAAAAAATTTCAAGATATTCATCAGAATCTTAGAATGTGGGAGTTCTAGGAAGTGCCTTGGGGGTTATGTAGTCTACCAGCTTCATTTTGTACAAGAACTTGAAATTCTCTTATCCAAGGCAGTTGCATGACTTAAGATTTCAAGAATAGTCAATGGCAGAATGGGAACAATAGCTCAGGTTTCCCCACACTGATAGCAATAGGAGGCCAACAAATTCTTAGGCAGACAGGGATAGGTCCCTGGTGAAACTCAACCTTCAAGCCAAGGACAGTCTGAAGCCCTCAAACCACCAGTTCTGGATAGAGTCCACAGACTGGAGTGAGAACTTCCATTCCCATTGGGTGCAATCACCCCCCGACTGGTCCCAGGCCAAGGTCTTGGGCCAAGCCTTCACTTCAACCCCGATTTGTCCCAGGCCAAGCTTTCATTTCAGTCCCTGATTGGTTCTTTACCCTATCATATCTCTTTCTGAAAGGTGTTTTTCCCAAGCCTACCCATAAACCAATCAGCACATGGTTCCCCATTCCAAGCGCATAAAAACCCCAAACTCAGCCTCACAGCTGGCAACCTCCTTCCGGGTCCCCTCTCATTGCTAAGAGCTTTCTTTTTGTCACTCAATAAAACTCTACTCTGCCTTACTCACTCTCCAGTGTCCACAATACCTCATTCCTCTTGGTCATGAGACAAGAAGTTGGAACTTGCTGAACTGTGGGAGTGAAAGAGCTGTAATACTCCCTCCTGCTTGCTGAACTATGGGAGTGAAAAAGCCACACCACCACCAATCCAAAGTTTTTTCCTTTGTTTCTTGTGATAATTGAGGAACTACAATGGTCTGATTTGTTATAGATCTTAACCTGCAGGTCTCCTGATTTTTGTGTTTTTCTAAGACATTTCATTATGTTATACACAGAGGCAAGCTACGTGTAAACCATTAGAACCAAGCTTCAAATAGCAACCATTAGGATCAATCAAGGGTTGAAGTGAAGGCTTGGTTTAGGACCTTCGCCCAGGACCAATCAGGGACTGAGTGCACCAAATGGAATGGAAGTTCTCACTCTGGTCCATGGACTCTATCCAAAACTGGTAGTTTGGCGTTCAGGATTCGACCATCCCATACTTAAGATTTTCTCCCAAATCAACTCCCACTATCTCTTTGTCTAAGACAATTTATGCTTTAGGCCAAAGCATCTTCCAATGGAGAAAAATCAGCAGAGCAAGACAGGACCACAGACCTAAAAATCAGTCTTTTTTTCCTTCTGAACTTAGACAACAGCTTATTCCATTCCCAGCCCTCCAAAGCAGAACAAATAACTCAATTCAGCATTTAGATCAATAAAAGAAAGACTTTGGCAGGAATAATATCTGGGAAACCGTGGCCAATAAGTTTTGCTGTGAAAATTTCCCAGAGCTGGACCAGTGAGGGTGCCCCAAAAATTCATCTTATTTTTAAAGTGGAGTGTTTCCAGAGTCAGAATTCAAGGAGAAGGAAGTCTTATCTCTTATTCTACAGAAAGCCCATGAGCAACTAGACCTTGGCTCTCATCGCACCTTCAATGTTTTTTCTTCAGGTAGGCACACTCTACCTGCATACTTTCTTCATAGCATGCATCATAATTATACTTTTTGTCTATGTATCTAACTATTGTATCTATTTATCTGTTTTAGCTACATTTTTGTCTTTCAGCTTATTTTATCTATTTGTCTGTTTAATGCTATTTAAGGCTATCTTTTAGAGTAGACTCTAAGCTCAATGAAAGGAAAAATTTGTACTCATTTAACACCATAGACAAGCACCATGGTGGAAGCCTGAATGCTCCCTAAGTATCTGCTAGGCAGTAACGGCATGCACAAGGACAGAACATTCCTGAAAAACCCCCAAGGTTGCTCTAGCTCTGCCTGGCATTGACATTCTAGGTCAGTGGTTCTATTTCAATAGTGGAATTTCTCCCAGTTTTCCCTGTGCAGCCAAAAATGTGAGAAAGGAGGAGGCAGTCTTCCCTCACTAGGAAGATGGCCACCATCCACATGGAAAATGCTGTGAGGACAAGAATGGGACAATATGCTCCATTTCACTTCAAAGCCAATGTGGATTGAGGTGCACAGCACTTCACACAAGAGGAAAACCAAAACAACTTCTAGAACTGAGCAGTCGGTCTTACCCCAGACACAAGGAGGAAAGGATAACTAAACTATAGCCCTGAACAAGAAATAAAATCAAAGGGGGAAAAAAAAAGTAGGCAAGGCATTCCCAAGTTATCTTAAATACATGATTCTAGTAATTTCATTAATAAATACATGATTTTTCATTTAACAGATACATAATTCTTTTTTTCACTTGATTTTAGTTCACAAACCATAAATTCTGGTTCATAGAATTTTCCTTGGCTACTTATAAAAGATGTCACTTATATATCCTTATATATGTCACTCTGTAGAAGTCCTTGGTTGAATTTTTAAAATTTCAACGTAAGTTCAAAGATGTCAGATTTGTTGCTAAAGATAAGATTTTAACATTTTGACAGTATGACATCATATCACTTCTTGAGCAGCGTTCCTGTCTCAGTTCACTCCACTTTCTCTAAATTGCCATTTCGTTGCTTTTCTTTGACCACCAATTCAGTAGCTGACAATAACAAAACAACCTGGAAACTATGTGGACAAATTAACATGGACTCCAAGTCTCGAAAATACAAACTCATTTGCTCAACTCTAATAGAAATTATATCACTGGAAATTACTTTTCTAATCATAAATAATGACATAATCAACAAATCCTTATGACGCTATATTTCTGCAGGCAAACAATGTTCAATGTCACCAGCAACACTACTCATTTAACAAGGAAATTTTTTAAACTGCTTAACAAATCATCAGTGGTTCACAAATGTCATAAAATTTCTCATTTCAAAAACGAGAAAATTAAGGCCTTGTGGGGTTGAATCGTTATCAAGTAATCAGTCGGCTCGCTGCCCAGTGTGGGCCTGGCCAATATTATGGCGCCAGCCTTTGAGAAAAGGAAAGCTTTATTTTGAATTCACCTCACTGACCTGGGGTTTGGGTTGGGTTTTATAAGCATAGGGTGACGGGCAAGTTCAATCTGATTGAATCCTGGATCCCGTCATGGGGTATCTGTTCTTAAATCAGTCCCTGATCCTCGGTCAGAGTGAGCGCTTAGGTTCCCCCTGCAGTTAAACACCTGGTTCATCTGGGCAAGCTGAGGTTATGACTTTCAACCTGCGAGTCCATGGCAACTGAAAAAACTCAAAACTTCTCTGAGTAAGTTAAGTCTGATTCGTCTAGCGTCTTTATAAAATGACTTAAGGTTCCACAGTCATTTTAAAGTAATACATTACTTAACTGTATTCATTTGGATGCCATTATTTTATTTTATAAAACTAGTCATCCTGGCAGAAGTGTACCTGATTAACACCTTGACAACTACTTTGCCTATTTTATTAACAGCTGCATTTAACCCACGTGGCAGGATAACTAATTTCTGTTGTTTTTGTATTTTTGCCTCCTCCTTCCAAGATAGCAGTGGAGTACTGTGTTAAATCTTGCTTCAGAAGAGCTTGTTTAAAATAGTTATGAAGAAAGTAAAATGCATAGAAAAACACGTTATGATTTTAAATTAACAAAAGATGTCTACTGTAAATACATTGTGCATGCATATAAGGTCTGAACAAAAACATGAAAAGATGTGCTCTGAGTATCAATTTTAAACATTTCTACCAGTATGATATTTACTCAAACAAAAATTAAAATTTAATATAATTAAGTATGTATTCCAAGACAACAAATGGAGGTTGACTGTTAATTCTGGAAAAGATTCCAAATACTTTGACCAGTAGTGCCTAAAAGTATAAAATCCATCATGTGGCATTTTATCAGACATGCTGTGGTTATTTAATGAGACTCACTTTTGCAGTTTCTGTTGGTAACACAAACATTTTGGATTTTCATTGTTTATAACCACAATCCCTCATGACAATGTCAAGATCCAAAAATTTCTGGAAACTGAAATGTTTGTGCTAATTCATCAGGGGGCAAAACCTGCTCTACAGTCACATTTAACTATTAATAGTCCTTATCCCACTAATGGGACTACTGATACTTTTGACGATAGAAATAGTAACAGTTTTTATTGTGGAGCAAGGCTGCAAACCCTGCCAGGGCTGTTACAGCGTGTGTGATGCAGGTATCATATGACCTTCCAAAATCGGAAAACCTCCAAATTTCAAACCTCGGTTCAAGAGATAGATGTTGGGCCTGTATTCTGTCCTTTTTCACTGTGGAATGTTGTCATCCTCTAAGGAACAGCATCCAAATCCCTTTGCTGTGCTTCCTCCCTTGATCACAAGCCACACATAACCCAAATTTGAGCAGCTCTTGGTGTTAATCACCTGAAAACTTCCCAGCAAAATGAGTCAAGGAAAACCATCCTTGGCACTTGTGGATGGCTTGTTGGAAACCCATAAAGACAGACGTTGGATCGTGGGCTATAAAGGTGATGACAAGTGAAATCTTATATATGCTATTTTAAATACTCATCTACCTAAAATATTCTGGAAGCTCTCAAGAATGTAAGACACTAATATCTCTAAAATGTTTTCTATTTTAAAATGAATAACAATAAGGGTTTGTGATTTGGTTTTGAAAGAAAATTATTTCGCAGCAATTTAAGCACCAAAAATACAGAATAATCTAGTATTTTACATTTATGCAGAGGTGCTCTGGAAATGGAAAAATAGGAAGAATAATTAAGCTTTGAATATTTCAACTTTTAAATAATTTTTAATATTTGGAAAAAGAGGTCATTTAATGTTCAAATCCATGTGGACTCATGCATACCTGTTACACAAAAGCATCTTAATATCCAAGTTGACTTTTTCTTGAAATAAGAAGTATTTTCTATCACTTTATAACCAAATCTTAGTTTATGTCTTCCTGTGTAAATTCATCAAATTTACAAAATGAACAGGCAGCACAAAGAGAGCCACTGAACCCTCGATGAGTAAAGTACTCCATGGATAAGTCATATTTTGGGTAACATATTAACTCTTTGCAGTCTGCTCAGGGGCCGTTTAGCATATTTAAATCATGAATAAGAAAATCAACATCAATTAATATTGTCCCAGTGCCGGGAGGGTACTTGGCACTGTCTATTGGACTCATGTGGAACAGTCATTAACTGTCTCTGTTCTCAAAGGGCACTTTCCAAACATACGATAACACTCATCTGATTCTTTCCCCAAACCTCAGAAAACCAACAGAAAATGTAATTTTAGCAAATTAAGAGACTTTGTTTTTTAATGGATACTGTATATCAGCTGGCTTAAATCTGTGTCTTTGAGGTGGTAGAGGAAGGACTGGGAGAAATAAAGGTACAAGGCAGAGAACTGATGACAAGAAGAAAGAAAGTAGCAAAGGCCAGAGAGAAGACTCTGGTTCCTTGTGCTGGGTGTCCATGGAGTATCCCCTTCCCCAGGGCACATGGTTCATCCTTGCATTCGCTCATTCATTTATTTCTGTATTCCCAGAGCTTGTTCTGTGCCAAACATTGTCCTGGGTTCTGGGGACAAGAGGGAATAAAGTAACCCTTGCCTTCAAATATACAGTGGGGACAGTAGTGGTCCCTACCTCTTTGGGTTGTTGTGAAGATAAAATGAGCTATCAGAATAAAGCCCAGAGCATATCTTACAAGGAACAAATGCCCTAATATTTTTTAATAAAAAACCAAAAGAGTCTAGTTTGGAAATAGGCACATAGACATTGTAAGTGCAGTGTGATGAGGGAAAATAGAGGATACTCTGGAAGCAGAGAATCCAGGCTGCAGGAGGGAGGAGAGGAGGAGGTTAGGAGGAGCTCCAGAATCCTGTTGCCTGTCTCTGCATCATGCAGATGGCAGTGCTGTGCAGGTTAGGCTACCCTATGGAGCAGGCACAGAAGCCAGGCTGCAAGGAGGGAGGAGAGGGCTAGATTAGGAGGGGCTCCAGAATCCTGTTGCTGTCTCTGTATCATGCAGATGGCAGGGCTGTGCTGGTTAGGCTGCCCTATGGAGGAGGCAGGAATCCAGGCTGTGCGCCCTCCCCTAACCATGTCGCACCTGGGGCCATATGCACCACAATTAGGGGACGTCGTCTCTTCAGACAAAGGTGACTTCCTCTCTGCAAGCCCCATGCCCTCCAAGAGGGGAGCCTCCCAGGCTTTAAGCAAGAGGAGAAACTGATCAGGTCCCTATTTCTGGCAAATCACACAGGATGACTGACTGTGCTTTGCCCACAGTCCCGGAGCACTCTCTTAGGTATAGTCACTGTGTCCGGGCTCTGTCTGTGGCATTTTCCTGCCCTTTCCCAGGGCTGTCTCAGTGGTTGGGAGAAGGGCCAGACTCTAGCAGACCTTGATACCACTTAGAAAAGCCACCTGCATGGGCCCCCGAGTCGGGAGTGCTGAGACTGCCTACTTAGTTGCCAGCACAACCAGGTATGGGCCAGCCTGTGGGCCACGTGTCTTCAATAAAGTGGGGGACACTGGAAACCGGCTAGTACCACATAGGGCTGAATGCAGCTGCTGCTGGGGTTCATGTTCCATCAGTTAAAGTCTAGAGAGGAAGAGAGAAGGAGGGCAATCCCAAATACCCCACCTGGAGGCAGCAGCATGACATCCCTGGCGGGTGACATAACAGGGATGCAGCAGGAGGTGAAGGTCATGTTCAAGGTGATTTCTGCACCTGTTGAATGAGCTTTGGGAGCCTGCTGTGTGCAAGGCTCTGAGCCAGGGCACCAGGGATTCAAAAGTGAATAGAACACAGCTCCAGGGTACATGGTCAGCTGCATCAGACAGATGCACAAATACTTGAAGTAAATGGTTTGAGGGAGGGTGCTATCAGCATACAAGAGTCCACACAGGCCATAGAGAGAGGGGGGAGCTAGTTCTATATGCCAGAGACTCAGAAAAGGGTTTTCTGAAGGAAGTGAGCCGTGGACTGAGATTGAAGCTAAGGGGCAGGGGTGGGGTGCAGTTCTAGGTGGACCCTTTGCCACAAAAGCAAACAGAAAGAACCTGGCAACAGCCTGGAGCCTCTGGGAAATTCAGGGACTTTAGTATAACTGGAAGGCGGTCAGATGGCAGCTCTGCCAAGACAGGACACAAAGGGGAGGCTGGTCCAGGCCAGAGACTTGAGGCACTGGAATGCCAAGTGAAGGAATGTGGTGTCCTTTGGGTAAGAGTAAGCAAGGGCCCCTGAACTTGGGTAGTAACAGGAGATGTTGCAGAGGAAACAGCAGGATTTGTCACCATACTGCCAGGAAGAGGCGAAGGAGCCCAGTAGGTTAGAGGGCTCCAAGCAATAACAAGGATGGAAGCAATAATGCCAGTGCCACGCACCAGCCCTTCCTGCGCCCAGAACACCTGGTCCCATCCATGCCCAGGGGCTCGGGACTGGTAGTGGCTAGGCTGGATTGTCACTGACACCCCACTGCTGGCTCCACTGGGCCAGGCTGAGCTTTCTGCATGGAGGGAGCTGGGGCCAGGTGATGTAGGCGCACCCTGGAGAAGGTGAGGGGCTCTAGTCCCAGGCTCCTTTCCCATTTCCCGGCCTTCCCTTGTGATTGTTTCCCTCCCTTTTACCATCAAGTCACCCTGCATACTCCACTGTATGAGCAGATCACAGGATCTGCCTTCAAGTCTGCTCTTGAGAACACCAGGTAAACACCATACTCCTCTTTCTCAAGAGGCTTATCAGTTCCACTTACAAATGCACTTGCTCCATCATCCAAGGCCTGTGCTCTAAGAAAGAGATCACTGTTTTTCGGTAGAGTTAGAGGTGGCAGACAATGCCCAATACCCCCACCAATTGCTTAGAGCATTTATCAGCCAGGGAGCAGGCTGCCCTGGAGAGTCATCTGCATCAGCTCAGGCCCTGGGCCTCTCACAGTGTCGTCCTCCAGGCCCATGGCCTCTACCCCACCTATCTGTGCTAAAGGCTAACTATGGCACCCCTCAAAGAAGGGGGTCCTGAGTTAAACCCCAAACTCCAGAGTCCCTTATCCCATCTGTTTCCTCAGTCCATCCCACCCCCCATTCCAAGGTCTTACTCCTCCACTTTTAAACCTCCAAGGAAACCAAAAATAACTCATCACATAGCTCAGGGCTTGGGGAAGCTACCTTCAATACCTTAGAGGATTACAGAGGAAGTGAAAACAAAACAACCATGACTCAGTCTCTCTGCCATTTATAAATTATGAAAATAAATGTTCACTTAATTCACAGAGGTGGTGTGGATTAATCTTTGGCTTTGAACTTCCAAGGTTTCAGAAGTTCCGAAAATTGAGTAGGTCTCTATGCCATATAAATGATTGTTTCTACTGTTAAAAAGAAAGATATGAGGATAATTTTCTCTATGCCATATAAATGATTGTTTCTACTGTTAAAAAGAAAGATATGAGGATAATTTTCTCTATGCCATATAAATGATTGTTTCTACTGTTAAAAAGAAAGATATGAGGATAATTTTCTCTATGCCATATAAATGATTGTTTCTACTGTTAAAAAGAAAGATATGAGGATAATTTTTTGCCCACAAACTGGGAACCCGGATAATGCTGTGATGCCATGGAGTTTATTTCAATTCTTTAGTTATGTATATAATAAAGAAAAATTCTCAATTTACAGAAACTTGAAAAAAAAAAAAAAATGAAAGATGTTCCTGCTGCATGTTAGTCAAACTTCTGTTTCCTGAGTAAGCTAGGGACCCTCAACAGATTTCTAATTCCAAATTCTAATAAAGTATTACATAGGTAACATTGGAAGTTATCTAGTGCCTGTGACCTTTATTGTGCTCATTTATAGAAAGGGGATAAACGAAACCCACCTTTCTTGTGTGGGTTCAAAAGTGACAGCAGGGATGTGGGCATTCAGGACATTGAGAAGTTGGGTGCACCCCTTCTTTCCTAATGGATGAAACACACAGCATGAGACTGTAAAAGCCAAAGTCCTTGTACATTATGGTCTGAGGATTTGCCTGCTTAGAAACATCAGAGACCAAATTATTTTTAAAAAAAAAGGGAAAAGCCAAAAGTAAGACTCAAAATCTTGCGATGCAAACATCCTGGGGCTTTAGGGGATATCAGGGTTAATTCACTGCCTGCTGTCCCCCTGGTTTACTCTTCCCCTCATAGACCCCGTTTTTCAAGGTCAGACCTGGACAATTCTCTAAAGACACAGAGCAGCAAATAGGAGTTAAGGGCAGAGTGAGCTGGGTCCAGAAGTAGGGAGAGGAGAATTTCTCAGCATTGTTTTCAAGCTCAGGTGAATGTCAGGAAAAGAACTCACATCATTCCCAACTGGGCTCTAGAGAGAATTCACTGAGCACCAACTATTGGCTAGAAGTGTGTTGAACACTCTAAACGCCTTACCTGAATCTTATCCACCCCTCTTAGAAAGTAGGCATGTCAAAATCCTACTTCTCTAAGTTCTTAAAGGGAATGACAAAGACATGTGCAAAGTGACTCACTGACATAAGCCGTGGTTTAAGCCTGTCTGCGCTTTCTGAGAGTAATCACACATATCATTTAGTAAGCCCTTACTCCGTACCAGACACTGTGCCAGGTGCTCCATACGTATTATTTCTAGTATTCCTCCCCAGATCCTACATGTCAGAGATTATGACTATTCCCATTTTATAGATAAGAAAACTGACTTTCAGAAAAGTAAAGTTCCTTGCTCAAGGACACAGAGCATGTGGGATTTACAGCCAGAATTCATCTTTCTCTCTGCTCTATTTCCTCAGGATTAAAGGCTCACACTTTAAGCACAGATGAGGCAGGATATTATTGAAATAACTCCAGGTTCTGATCTATATAGACTTTGAAAATATCCCAGGGTAGCCACTTCCTGGCCTACAGAACCCTAATTTTGTTCAGGCAGTAACATGTCATCCTGGATGAATTATTTGTTCTAAGAAAATCATGAAAACCCCGATTGTCTTAGCCAATGACTGGTTTAGCGGTTGCTATGTGACTCTCTTCTGACCAAAGAGATGAAAAAAAGCCTGTTCTTTACTTCTGGGAAAGACTTTTCTCCCTGACTGAGAAGACCTGTGGAAGAGAAAGCCCTTTTGTGGCAGCTCCTCCTGCTGTCTGGAACACTATCATGTGAGGACATAATGGTTGGAGCAGGGGCAGCTGTCTTGTGAGCATGAGTGGAAGGCAGTGGGCATTGCTCATACTCTAAGGATATCGGAATGAAGAAGAAAAACTTTAGAAGCTTGGTTTCCTAGTAACCCCTCAAGCCTACCCTGAGACCACTTACTTCCAGAATTTTTGTAACATCAAATAAGTGTTCTTATGGCTTAAGCCACTGTCAATAAATTTTCTATTACTCCAAATGTGTCCCAACTGATATAGCTATAAAGTAGAATCAAATCATAATGTATATTTATTCTGCAAATGAAATTCGAGTGTTTTTGGTGGCTGAGTTGCTGACTCTGAATATGGCTCTACTTCTCAAAGTCACCTAAAAGGACTGTTAGTGACTTGGAGATTTGAACCAACTCTAGTTCTTTCTTTGCTTCTGTAGGAGAGGCAAAACTTTTCCTCAACCCTCTTAGGTTCTGCAGCAGAGGTAAGTTCAACTAACAAAAGCCAGATTAGCAGGAGAAACGCATACAGATTTTATTTGATGTTAATTTTTTCACATGACACATGGGACTTCATAGAGAAGAAGTGAAAACCTGAAAGGTAGAATTGAGAGCTTATATACCATTTTAACAGTGATGCATTTGTGGAGAAGTGACAAGATAAAGAGGTTAGGACAATAAATTGTGGGAAAATTACTAGAAAATACAGCGGGGTAACCAATCGAACAGAAGGGTTATTTTAGGAAGGTTTATTTGTGCAGACTCATCTTTGTATCATCTTGCCATCTCTGATGATACAAATGTTCTCTTCTTCCTGGTACCAGGAGAATACCTTTCTCATAGGAAATTTATGCCCTCCTTTTAGGCAGAAGAGTAGGGGGCAGACAGCCCTTCCTACATCTGCTTTTCTTAATTGCCTTCAGCTCAAAATAATCAATATGCCAAAGCAGCATATTTTGGGGTGACATATTCTGATCGCTTTTACTTCAAAGTAAATAATATGATTTTACCTTCCTGTTTAAAATATAATAAATCTTTTCTATTTAAATAATTTATATTTAAGTTTTAAATGTAGGTATAATTAAAACATTAATTTTATGATATTATCATATTACTAAATAGCCTACTAACATTTAATCACAATGCTTACTGCATTTTGCATTTAAACTTTTTAAATTAGTATGTAATTATTATAACTTAACCATTAAAGAAATGCATAAAGCAAAAGTGAAGGCTATCCCAGAATTAAAATGTACTAAAACTTTTTACTAGTTATAAAATTAATTTACATTGTATTTGATCTTCACCGATGTTGTGTGTATGAATAGCTTAATTCCTTTTAAATGAGCAGTATTCCACTACACAGACATACTACAGTGTAATTATTGATTCTCCTATTGATAAACATTTATTTCCACTTTGAAACTATTATGAATAATGCTGTATAACATCCTTGTACATTTTTTTTTTTTTTTTTTTTTTTAGTGCACCTTTTTTGTTTTCATTTATCTGGACTGGAGAGCAAGCAAAGCTAAGTTGTAAGGATAGAAAACAGAACAATGGTTGCTGCTAAGGGTGGCACAAGGGGGTTTCTGAGGTCATGGAAATGCTCTATGCCCTGTTACGGTGATCGTGCAGGTATATACATTTATCAAAACTTATAAAACTTTGAGCCTTAATGTGTGTAAATTATACTCTATCTATAAGAATCATAAAAAAGAAAACAGTCCAAAAACAGTATAAGATTGTGGTAGATGCAGAGAATCCGCGGTTGGCATTCCTTCCGGCCATGCTCTTGCACGCCTTCCAAACTGCAAACGCTGGAAAGTTGAAAACCACATTTCTCAGATTCCCTTGAATCAAAGGGAAGGAGCCAACTGGATCTTCACCCATGTTGTGTGTATCAATAGTTTAATTCCTTTTTAATGAGCAGTATTCCATTGCACAGACATTGGAGTCAAACTGGCTTCTTCAAACTAGATACATTCATGCAAGACTTGCAAAGGAGAAGCAAACAGGGGCAGAGGTAGAGGCCATCATCCCATGAACTGGAAAGCAGCAGGGATCTCCTGCAGTTCCTCTCCCATACCAATGGCCAGGGCAGCTGGACCCCTGGCAAGGCCAAATCACCATTCCAGTGTCCAGTTCCCAGCCTCATGCCTGCTGATGGGCAGTAAGAGCAGCAGCAGCTACAGAAAGAAGCTACAAGTCTGGTTTGGTTTGTTTTGTTTGTCTAACCAGGAACCTTTTGGGGCATGCATAATAGCTGACAGTATTATATAGTGAATACACATATATCTATCACCCAGATTCTACAATTGTTAACATTGTGTTAGATTTGCTTTATCATGTATCCACCATATATTCATCCATTACTTGGCCTTATTTTCTGACTCATTGATGGTTTGTATTTTAACTCAGCAATTCCACTGACGGCCTCCCACTTCCATCCTGCCCAAGGCAGTGGCTTCTCCACAGGACCAGCACCCACACTTGTTCTTGGAGTCTTCCTGGGAGCCAGCTAGGCCTTCCAATGATTGTGTAGGTTCCTCATTCATCATCCCTGCTACGGTCTGTTTTACTACAATGCATCTTTCAAAGGCTCCAACACAGTTCATGTAGAATTAGGAGTTAGGAGGTGATGTCCCTTTAACATGACAAATGTGTTGGTTCATACAAGTTTCTTAGCAAGAGAAGCAGGAAAAGAAAAATCTTCAGCTTGGCTACAAAATATTTCCTAGTTCTGTCCCAGGAAAATTAAACCTGATCACCTACAGCAGAGGTGTCCCTAACCTTGAAGGCTCTTGCAAGGGGCTGGTTGCTCTTTCTCTTGTGCTAAGAGCTTCCATCTGTATTTTCTCAATCCACACACCAGCATTTTGCTTTTTTTTTTAATTTTTCATTTTTAACATTCTTAAGGCTAAGTCCAATCATCACAGTTCATGCTTCAATTGCCCAACTGTCCCCAAAGTTACAAGCATCACGTTTACCAATACTGTAGGTGCAAAGTCATGTAGGTTTTGGTGGTCTTCACTGAACCCGTATAACTGTGTTAATAATTTTGAAGAGCACAGAGTTTTTCAGGAATATATGTATTATGTTATAGAAGAAATAACTGTATTAAATCTATTTCTGGTTAAAACAGCTAGAGTAACTCTGCCACCTGCAATTGAAATCCAGCTGATACAGAAATAAAGTCAAGCACCCCGCCCTACCCCAGACCCCAGCTCTATCCCAATAATAACCATCAAAGACAGATTTTTGGATCCTTTCACCTAAGAGACTATATTACAGATGCCTCCCTATACTGGGCCACACTTACCCACATTAGCTGAGCAGTTTCTTCAACATCAGGGCATGTAGTTCTCCCTCATTATCTGGGGTTTGCTGTAATTTCTTTAAACAACCTTCCTCCTCCTTTCACCTACAGACACTTAGGATGTTTCAACCATTCATTACAAGGAAGGGTATAGTTGGCATCTTTCAAGATACCACTTTACCTAAGAGACTGAACACGGGTGCAGGGTGCTTCCTGAGAGAATGTGCATGGTTTGTTGTTGTCCTGCAAAGGGGATGTTCTGTCACACTTCTATTGAGCTGATAGACATACAAGCACCATCACCAGCCAATTTTAAATTCATTTTTGTCATTGTTCATTTGATGGATTAGAAAAAACAGCATCTTGTCTTAATTTGAGTTTCTTATTATTGAGAAGGGTTGAAGAGTTTTTGTTTACTAGCCATTTACCTTTTTCCCCCCAACTGATTGCTTGCTTTTTTATTTTAAATTGATCTGTAAATATTTTATATGTCAATGAAATTCACTCTTTGTCCAATGTATTTGAAAATGTTAGGGCTCACCATTTGCCTTTTGGGTTTACTTATTTTTTTTGTCATGCAGAAATTTTCAACTTTTATGTAACTAAAATCACCAATCTTTCCCCTTATTTTACCTCTGATTATTATGTAATGTTTACAAACTTCTCACCCTTTCCAAAAACATATAGTCTTTCCCTCAGTATCTTTGAGGGCTTTGGTCCAGGACCTCTCACGGATACCAAAATAGTGGATACCCAAGTCCCTGATAGAAAAAGTTGCATAGTATCTGCATATCACCTATGCAATCCTCCTGTATACTTTAAATTATCCCTACATTATTTATAATACCTCATACAAAGCAAATACCATGTAAATTGTTGTTACACTGTATTGTTTAGGGAATAAAGACAAGAAAAATGTCTGTACCTGTTCAGACACACACAGTTTTTTTTTCCCAGACATTTTTGATCCAAGGTTGGTTGAATCCACACGTGCAAAACTCATAGACATGGAGGGCCAACTGTATATATAATTATTTATTTTCTAGTAATATAATGTTTTTTACGGTTAACTCTTTGGTCCACCTGAAATTGTTTTGGTATTGAGAGTGGGTTTTTTAATCCACATGGGTAGTAAGTTGGATCAACATAATTTATTGAATTATCTTTAATTTATTCGTGAATGAATGGGCTTCCTATAAATTTTGGGCTATTTCTGGAACATTCTGTTCAATCCCTATGTCTGCTGTTACTCCAGGTCCAAATGTTTTGATATTGTAATAATATCAAAACATATAATATTGTAATAATACAAGAAACATTCAATATATGGTGTAAATTGGCTCCTCTCTTAATACTCTCTTCAAATGTCATATTTTTTAGAACCTGTGGTCAGAAGCCAGAAACAGGAACTTCTAGGGAGGAGCAAAAAGAACAGGAATTTATTCTGAGCAGGGTGGCCAAATATACATATTCAATAAGCTACAGGAGATATGAATATTTATGAGAAGAGATACATGTGCATGTGCAATTGAGCTTCCTGCCTCTCTGTGTGACCCATGTACAAAAAATGGTGGTACTAGCATGATCTGAGGGTGGAATTTCCACTCTTTTGAAGTCTAAACGTGAAGCAGAGGACATGCAAACCCTTACTGCACATTCTTTATAGACTACCCAGAATCATTTCATGGTTGGTGATCTCTTATCAGGCAAAAAAGAAGGAGCGTTGCAGTTGCTTGCTGTCAGTGGTGGAGTCTTTTGAAAGGGCTTCTGTTTAGCCCTTAGGGAAGAAAGCCTAATTGTGGTAAGTAAGGGAGGGGGCTGTATTAGTCAGAGTTCTCTAGAGGGACAGAACTAATAGGATAGATGTATATATAAAGGGGAGTTTATTAAGGAGTATTGACTCACACGATCACAAGGTGAGGTCCCACAATAGGTTGTCTGCAAGCTGAGGAGCAAGGACGCCTGTCTGTCCCAAAACCTCAAAAGTAGGAAAGCCGACAGTCTGTGGTTGAAGGTCCAATGGTCCCAACATTGAAGAACTTGGAGTCAGATGTTCGAGGGTAGGAAGCATCCAGCATGGGAGAAAGATGAAGGCAGGAAGACTCAGCCAGTCTTGTCCTTCCATGTTCTCCTGCCTGCTTTTATTCTGACTGTGCTGGCAGCTGATTAGATGGTGCCCACCAAGATTGAGGGTGGGTCTGCTTTTCCCAGTCCATTGACTCAAATATTAATCTCCTTTGGCAACACCCTCACAGACACACCCAGGATCAATACTTTACATCCTTTAATCCCATCAAGTTGACACTCAATATTAACCAACATAGAGGTATAATGAGGCATGTTCAACCTCCCATCCCCTCATGGATGAGAACTCAGTTTTCAAGGTTACTCTGGAGCCCTCTTAACCAAGAGAATGTCCATTCAATCAGTTGAGGGGACTTCAAGTTTTATTTTTGGTTTATAGGTGGAAGACTCAGAGCCCATCAGGAAAGCATGAAGAAAGCAAACTAAAAGAGAGAAGCTGGTGGACACTTGGAATAATAAAAAAAGAGTCTTCTTAGAATTGTGTTTTCCTAAACTTTGGGAAAATTTAAAAAAACAACTCTCTGCTTTCAAACAGTAACTTGGGAGAAACAAAGTCTGACTGTCTGCTGGTGACGGATTATCAACACCAAGTGCAGTAAACCTCATTAATTTTCCCTAATTGGGCAGAAAGTTTTGGAAAAGTCTGAAGTACAGAAACAAATTCAGCTTAATTTCAAGTTCATATGGTAACAAGGATGACAGGGTCTCAGGAAGGGAGAGAGTAGAATGTCTCAGATAATTTTTTAAGGGTTTCAATAATAGATTTTTTTAAGTCATTAGGAATTAGAATACTCACTGATTCACAGAAGGATTTAAATACAAAATGGTTTTACATGTATTTAGAAACCTTTGTTGGCCTCCAACCTTATGAAGACTAAATATTTCCCTTTTTATACTTTTAATTTGCTTGGCAAACCCTCCCCCCCACTTCAAGCCCTAATATATCAATGCACTTTACCAGCATTTTAAATTTATCCCCGATTCTGAATTAGTGAACTTCTCACTGGGCAAGATTATATGATTTTTTTTTTCCTCAAAATCTTCAATACTTTCATGCTCCCAGGAAATGCACCTGTCAATATGTCATGTGCTTTCTCTCATTTGCTTAAAAGCAGGAACTACGTTTCATTTTTCACCCTGGATTCTAAAGCAGTTGGAGAGCTGGAAAGTGAAGGGCCTGTCAGAGAGGGAGCAAATACATCTAACCGTGGTGAAAAGGTGATGAAAGACTTGTGCCTACATTTCCTCAATTTGTTCTTAAAATAATTGTTGACACACTCTGATTGAGGACCAACTCTTGATTTTCCAAGGCTTCAGTCACAGAGATTGGGAACAAAAGACACCATTATTTAAAACACAAATGTGAGCAATTAGTTCCCACTTTTTCCTCTTAGTATTTTCAAAGATACTAATAAGTAGTTAAGTTGACTTCTTTGAATTTGGTATTTTGCTCCTTCCCCCTGCCCACTCTTTTAGAGATATGCAGTTAGACAGTGAGCTACTTAAGAGCAATGACATGAAGAAAATTTGAAAATATGACACAGGCTATGTAAGGCCTATGGGCATTTCTAATAGACCAAACAACTCAACAGTGGATTTAAACGGGAAAAAGATATGTGTGATATTGGGAGGGTATGTTAGTTTGTTCTCACACTGCCATAAAGAAATATCTAAGACTGTGTAATTTGTAAAGAAAAATTACAGGCTCATGGTTCTGCAGGCTGTACAGGAAGCATAGAAGCTTCTGTTTCTGGGGAGGCCTGAGGAAACTTACAACAATTGTGGAAGGACAGGGGAAACAATGCACTTTGCGTGGCCAAAGTAGGAAGAAGAGAGAGAAGGGGGAGGTGCTACACACTTTTAAACAACAGGATCTCATAATTCCCGCACTCGCTATCACGAGAATAGTATCAAGAAGACTGTGCTAAACCACGAGAAACTGCTCTCATGATCAGATCACTTCCTACCAGGCCCACCTCCAGCACTGGGGATTGCAATTTGACATAGGATTTGGGCAGAGACACAAATGCAAACCATATCATTCCATCCCTTGTCCCTCCCAAATCTCATATCCTTCTCTTATTGTAACAGAGGGGAGGAGACTAAAACTGGAGAGTGTGGCAA
The DNA here is from genome assembly GCF_024542745.1 of Macaca thibetana thibetana. Classification (NCBI taxonomy): domain Eukaryota; kingdom Metazoa; phylum Chordata; class Mammalia; order Primates; family Cercopithecidae; genus Macaca; species Macaca thibetana. Next base: position 161,365,655 of record NC_065580.1, on the reverse strand, counting down.
ATAGCATCAGTGTTGCAACAGTGTCCCCAGACACTCAGGGTCCGTATCACAGTTAGACATGATACTCTTTACCTGCTATATAAACACAGACGACTCCCAACCTCCTTCCTTACTGACTTCACCTTTACAGTGTACCACTGGGAGGCTGGAGGTGCTGGAAGTTAATGTCCCTGGAGCAGCTCTCAGCCCAGAATGAGTGGGAGTTGGAGGACAAATATTCAGCTTTTCTCCCCTTAGGGCAGGACAGCTCTGAAAGCATATTCTACCCTACTGTTCAATGACACACTTTGCAAATGAGTCACTGACCAGCCTTTGTTCTGGACTACCTTGTCAAGGACGTCTGTATAGAAAAAAGCCTTGGAACACAGAGATAACACCTCCCTCTGGAGTGAAGAGCAGGCATGCTTACTGCCCATTATATGAGATCTGAGTTCCCTAAGTACAAGGTTCCAACCCACTGATTGTGTAGGCAAAATCTAGGCCCCACTGTACCATGCCTACGGGATTAGGGAGGCAAGGAGAACCAACACAGTGATGCTCATGCTGCCTGTTGTGCTGAAAGGAATAGAGGTCTTTGTCTCTGATATAATGGTCTCATATCATCTGCCAGCATCCATGGCATGTGGCAGGCCAACTCATTAGCTTCTAAGTATGGGGAAGATCTCAGATCCATCACAGTTCTTCACTAAACTCATTGACCTCACATCATGGAAAGCAGCCAATTGCAGGATGAAATTTTAATTTGGTTTACATTAAAAGAATAATTTTCTAAAATCATATATTTTAAAACTTTATTATGTTGTTCAGATAGAATCAGAATTAAAATGGAATACTTTGATAAATGGATCTCCTGTGTTCTTCTAGTCACAAAATTTGAAGTTGAACCACTCAAGTCCCCAGCAAGTGGCAGACATACCATGAGCAATAGAGTTAATACAATGATTATCTCAGATAGTGTTGTTGTTGTTTAAAGATTCAGGAGACAAGTCCAGCTCCTCTTCCCAAGAATGAATGCAGCCTACAGGAATGAGGAACTGCGAGCTTCTGGGGTATATAGTAATAGGTATGTATGTACACAGTGTACACAGTAACAACCAAATACAACGAATCCATAACTTTTGCTTCTCACTTGTGACCCTATAGGTCAATATTTATATTTTATTTGTTTATTCATTTATTTATTACAGCACAAAAAAGTTTATTAAGCATATGCCTTAAAATGATGAATGAAGGAAAAATATAATTAATGATGAAAAAGAGAAAAGTTGTTTTGCAAGTTAAACGGGAAAAGCAAACACACGTCTGGCACTGGGATTGGCGATGGGCTTGAAGTCCAAAGCATTTTCGTACTCGTCCATAGGTAACCAGACCATGTGCAGAACAGAAACAGGAAGCATTAGGAAGTTCATCATGTCTCTGTAGCCCCATGGAAAGCGGTTACCTCTATTTCACAGATGACTAAAAACAAATCAATCCCAGTATGGCTTAAGAACCTTGGTTTTGCTTTCACTAAAAGTTGTCATATATGTTAATAAAAAGTATTTCAGAAAAAGCTCTTTCTAGACTACCCATTAAAAAATGGCTTATTTTACTATCACTGGTGCTCTCTATACTTGAAATTTCCCAATCACAGAAAGCACAAAGTTAGGACAACATTGAAAAAGTTAGTTATGTAAGCTTCACTGTCGGCATAATAAGCTTCACTTCAAATCAAAGACGGAAGAAAGACCCAAAGCCAGGGAAATAATTTCACCCTTGCTTAATATGCTTTTCAGATTAATCTCAGAATGACACCAAAAGGCCAAGATAAGAAATGCAGGCAGTGAATACAAGCAAATAGCATTTAATATTAGAAGTTTACATATTGCATAAGTGATAAAATAGTAGGTATTAACAATGTTCTCAAACACCTTAATTTGTCTTCATTTTGCTTGTTTGTTTAAGAACTTTCAGTTTCAAACGGAAATAAAATTAGTTTTCTCCCTTGGAAATAGGATATTCATTGCCTGGCCTGATTTTGACACTGAGGTTGTAAGTAATTTGGACAACAAACGCCCTCAAACACACAGTCACTTACTAAGTACCTGTGCCACACCAGACATTGTGCTCGATGTTAAGAATTCAAAGAGGAATAAGCAGGGCCTATGCCTTTGAGGAGCTTGAATTCTGATAGAGACATTTTTTTCCCAAGATAAAAAAATGAATACATGACTTAGTTGTTTTATATAGGCTCTGAAAATTGGATTTTTTTTTCCCAAATTTTCTGCAAAATGGAAACCCAGGGAGAAATGAAGACAAGGTTTTATTCAGCAGGTTAATTACATATTATAACTATGGTAGGAGCTTCCAATTTCCTTACTGGGGTGGGCAAAAAATACACATCAAAATCGCTTACGTTCATGTACGTTTTTTAGGTTACCTCTCACTTTAGTTGCTTGGTTTCTTGAAATTCCTTCAACCAGAACAATGAAATGGTCTTGAGTCTGTGTTTGATTGGACCTTGATGGGACAATGGAGCCCAAGGCCAAGAGCATCTCCAAAAAGGTGAGAAACAGGATCCTCATAGCCCAGCCTAGATCCCAAAGACAGAGATCAGCTGTGGATTGAGGACCAAGCCTCCACTGACAATACAGGAGGCTCCTTGGGCCGTCCTGTCCTTAACGCTAAAGACAGAGTGTGAAGAACCAAGTAACGTTGAGGTATGTTCCACGAACTGTTCTCTTTTACACAAATTATTCCAGGGGAAGCTCCCTACCTCAATTTATGATGCTCATATAACCTAGGAACCAAAACAAGGACATTACAAGAAAAATTTACTATAGGCTAATAATCTATCTTATGACTACAAATGCAAAAACCCTAAATAAAATATTGGTAACCTAAATCCATAAAACTTAAATAAATACATGATGGCCATGTATGATTTATCTCAGCAATACAGGATTAGGTTAACACTGGAGAAATCTCCAAATATAATTCGCAGCCCATTACAGGAGAAAAGCTATACGACCACCAAAATAGATGCAAAAAAAGCACAAAGGCAAAATTCAACATCTTGCATGGTAACAAAACAAGTACCCTAAATAAGTTAAGAGTGGAAGGAATTCACGTAATATGATACATGGAATCTATCCAAATTATACAAAATAGTCAAGAATTAGAAGCATTCTCCTAAAGGGAACAAAGCAAGTCAGGAACAAAACAAGAATGCCTACTCTAGCTGCTTCTATTTAACATTGTACCAGAAGGTCAAGATGAGAAGATCACTGGAGCTCATGAGTTCAAGACCAGACTGGGTAATATAGGGAGACCTCATCTCTATTAAAAAAAATAAAACTAAATGACATTGTTCCAGAGATGCTAGCCAGCATGACAAGGCATGGCAAAGAAATAACTGATATAATGCTTAGAAAGGAAGAAATAAAATTGTCATTATTTGTAGGCTATACGATTACTTAGAAAATTCAAGAGAACCTACAACTCATTAGAAATAGTGGTAAAGAAATAGCTCAGAAGAACTGATTAGAGAGATTAACAACAGACCAACTTGCGCATGTGCATTTCACATATGACAGAAAGGTAATATAAACCAGTGGGGAAAGAATGAACTATTCAAAAAATGGTTCTGGGTCGACTGACTATCCATTTGGAAAAAAACAACTTTCTCTCATTCCAGTTACAAAAAAATAAATTCCAGATGAATTTGAAAAGGTTTTCTAAATTTAACATTCATGGAAGAAAAATCGAGATTTGTTTTAGAACTCCAAGGAAGAGAATCATTTCTAAACCAAGGCACAAAAATGACACATAATAAAGAAAATAGTGATACATTTTTTCGCTACATTAAAATTTGAAATCTCTGTGTGGCACCGTAAACAGAGTGAAATCTAGAAGCCAAATACTGGAGAAGACATGAGCGACACAAATAGCTACAAAAGAGACTTTCTTTTAGGTCTTCTTAGTCAGAAATAGGTCTGGGGAAGCAAGGAATAGGGAGAGACAGAAAATTACAGTTAGATAGGAGAAATAAGTTCTAGTGTTCTATACCACTGTAGGATGACTATAGTTGACAATTATATATAGTTTCAAATAACTAGGAGAAGGATACTGAATGTTCCCAACACAAAGAAATGATAACTGTTTGAGATGATGGATATGCTATTTATGCTGATCTGATGATTATATATTATATTCATTGAAACATCACTATGTGCCTCATGGATATGTACAATTATTATTTGTCAATTAAAAAATAAAATAATGAGTCTGATGACCATCAATCATCGCTCATCCACAACGAGGAAGAACTGTCTTCCTTTCTTAGCAGATTGTCTCTTTACACTTTAACTAAATTGGGTCACTTTTCACAAAAATGAAGGAGAAAAATGTTGGCTGAATAAACAATCTATAGCATCTGGCAAAGGCAGTTCACAGGCAAATGACAAAAGAGCAAACCAGAATGGCTGATAAACAAATGAAAAGTTGTGAACCTCACTAGTAGTTGGAAGAATAGAATTTGAGAGAGAGAGAGAGGTCACCACACAACCAGCATACTGAAGCATTCTAAATAATCTAATAACACCAATTTATTGGGGTTTTCTGAAGCCCATCTCTGCTTGCCTGTCTTACAAGCCTCTGAAATTCAATGTGTTCAAAAGCGAACCACTTCCTCCAAACCCTTTCTTCTTCTCAATCCAGTAAATGCTACCACCAAGAACTCGAGGGAAAGACTTGAGTCATCCTTACAACTGCCATAGCCTCACCCCTGTTATGCAGTCACCCTGACAATATCTGTAAATCCTCTGGGTCTGTCTCCACACCTCTAGAATCCATCTCCACTGCCTGGAAGATGTTGTCATCATTTCCTGCATGGATAACCTTTACATCCACTTAACCAGTCTTTCTTCCTCCTTATCTCACTGCCTGCCAACCATTATTCAGTGAGCAATGTGACTAACTCTCCCACAGTTAAATACATTCTATAGTCTTTGTTATAAAGATCAAGTTGAAATCCCAAATGGGATGGCCCTTAACAATTTGGCTGTTTCTCTTCCAGCCTCATATACAGTTTCCCCTGTATTCCCCCTTCCTACTGTGTTTCTTCTCCCCAAGTATAATACACTCATTAGAGTTATTTCAGCAAGGATCTAGGAGCAGTAAATTCATCTAATATTTGTTTGAAATCTTCTCTTATTGTGCTTTCATTATGGAATGATTATTTATTTCAGGATAACAGTTATTTAAGTAACAGGAGTTTAATGGCCTCCTTCTAGCTTTTGTCTGAGATTATCCTCACTTATTAAACAAAGGCTACTTCACAAAAGAGATTCACTACTCTAATTACCTTCTTTTCGTTTATTTCGGACCACACTGATGATCCTGCAAGAAACCCAGCAATGGGGACAACACTCACGTCTATCCAGCTTTGCAGGGTAATATAAGCTCAAAAATATTCATGTACCTTGTCATCATTTAAGGCAAAGTCAGACTATTATGCTTAGCTTCCTATGATTAAAAAAAAATCTGTAAGTGATAAATGTCTGAGATGATGGATATGCCAATTACTCTGATCTGATTACTACACAGTCTAGGTATCAAAACATCACTATGTACTCCATGAATATGTACAATTTATTATTTGTCAATTTAAAAATAAAATTTTAAAAACTGTAAGTTAAATAACTATTTTAAACTTTCTATTTTAGTCCTATATGTAAAAGCCAGACATGAGACTCAACGTTCAGAACACTGAGACTAACTTATTTTGTAAAATAGATCATTTCCTATCAGCTGGCCAGTTTAGATAAATGCATGTTATTAATTAGATTACTTGTACCCTCACATTGGCACAACTAACATGTATTCATGTCTAAAACACTAATATTTGTGTTTACACAAATATTACATCAAAAATTTGTGTAATACATTTATTGATTTATAGCAAAGATAGAGGTTAAAGTTGTTTTGAGTTCTATTGTATCACAAAACTATTAAATTAGTGCTCAGAAGAGAAAGACATGTTTTGAGAAAATAGAAAAGATTCCAGGAGTCTACTGGCCAAAAGGAAAACATGCCAAGGAGTGACATACACATACAGCCACATGCTTCTTAGAGTGTATGATATGGTTTGGCTGTGTCCCCACCCAAATCTCATCTTGATTGTAGTTCCCATAATCCCCACAAGTCATGGGAGGTACCCAGTGGGAGGTAATTGAATCATGGGGGCACTTACTCCCATGTTGTTCTCACGATAGTGAGTTCTCGTGATAGTGAGTGATGGTTTTATAAGGGGCTTCCCCAGTCACCTGGTTCTCATTCTTCTCCTTACTGTGGCAATGTGAAGAAAGACCTATTTGCTTCCCCTTCTGCCATGATTATAAATTTCCTGAGACCTCCCCAGCCATGCTGAACTCTGAATTAATTAAACCTCCTTGCTTTATAAATAACCTAGTCTTGGGTACATCTTTATTAGCAATGTGAGAATGGACTAATACAGTGTATGAATTTATATCAAATTTCCTTGAGGTAGACACACTTATTTTGTGCAAGGAATATATTTGACCTAAACATGCATAAAACATAGATATTCACTTTTAAACCAGCAAAAAGATCACTAATTCTTCCTCCTTAATTTGCATTTCTTTTGTTATTCATGTATGAAATCTCAATACACCATATAACCCTTGGCATAAATTCAGTCACATATGTGATCTCTTGATAGTCGAATGTGTATAAGCATTGTCTCAATGTAAAAAGGCTGTAAGTTATTTGGGGGCAAGGACAATGATTTTCATTGTTGTTATTTGTCATTCTTTTCTAATTAATAGATTTGAGTTCCCCAAATGCCACACTTCCTTTTACCACCAGGGCTTTGCATGTGGTGTTCCCCCTACCTGAAGCAGACAGTTCCTGCCTCTCATTCTCCAAGATATTGAACTTCAAATATGGTAAAAGGATATTATGAGAAACTCTATACCAATAAATGTGACAATTGATATGAAATAAACACATTCCTTGACAATCACATCTTACCAAAACTGACACAAGAAGAAAGAGAAAATATAAATAGCTCCATATTTATCTTGGAAATTGAATCTGCCAATATAAATATGAATAAAAACATAAATTTTCCCACAAAGAAAACTTCAGGTTCAAATGACTTCACTGTGAGTTTTTAATGTAAATATGAAATAATGTCAATGCTACAAGAACCCTCTAAAGACAAAATTCAGCTTAACTTTGACACTAAAATCTGCAAGTGCATTACAAGATGAAGAATTATAACCAAATTCATTTCTTAGATTACAAAATTCTGAGCAAATTATTTGCAAACTGAATCTAGTAATGCACAGAAAAGAAAATCACATTACGATAAATTTGAATTTATCCTAGGAATGCAAAGTTGGAATAATATTAGAAGATCAATTAATCTGGTTAACCACATCACCAGATTAAAGGTAAAATAATCATCTAGTAAAGGTAAATATATATGTGTGTATATATGTATATATGTGTATATGTGTATATATAGTATATATGTATCTATATAGTCCTTCCAATAGATGCAGAAAAACAATTAGATAAAATTCAATGTTCATTCATGTTAAAAAAAAAAAAAAAAAAAAAAAAAAAAAAGACCTTTAACCAACTAGGAATAGAAAGGGACCTTCTTAACCTATAAAAAAACTATAGTAAATATAGTGCTTCATGGTAAAACATTGAAAGATTTTCTTGGGAAATCAGGAAAAAGATTCAGGTGCATTATTACTTCCATCAACATTATAGCAGATGTTCTAGCAAGTGCTAGAAAAAGTGCAAAGAAAATAAATAAATAAAAATCATTACCAAAAAACACAACTTTTATTATTCCCAGGTCATATGTTATGTATGATTTGAGTATCTACATTCATGAGTAAATTTGGGATGGAACTTTCCTTTCTCATTCTTGTTAGATCTAGTATCAAGTTTATAATAGCTAACTTTTTCAATGCTCTGAAATAGTTTATGTATATATTAACCATGTCTCTCATTTTCTGTGCCCTGATGTTTTGACATCTGAGGCTTTGCTAAGCCTAGAGGGACTGCTCCTCCCCAAATTTTTCTATTCCTAGAGATAGTAAACAAGGCACCCATAAGATTGCCTTTCAAATGCAAACCAGCGAATCCAGAGCCCAGAACCCCAACCACTGCCTTGGCTGGGCTCTCAAGCTCTAGGCCACTATCCATCTACCCTGTTCACCTCAGAGCTAAGCACCAAACAAGCAGGGACAGCCCCCATGCTTCGGAGCCCACTGAAATTATTCAAACTTGCCAGTTCTAAACCTGTTCACCCTGCCTCACCCATTACTTTTAATAGAAGCCACAAAAAGTTCTTGCTGAAGTTTCTCCCTCTTCCTCTGCCTCCTGACCAACCCCTGTGCTTCCCTGTGTGGCCCCCAACAGTGTGGCATACCCCCTTCTCTTGAGATCTGTGAGTAACAAACTATCTGTTCAATGGCAGTCACGTCCTAACCTGTTGATCTTGCCATACCTAAATAATAAAAACTATATCTCAAGACAATGTAAAATTAAAATTATTTGTAGAACTTGCCGATAAGTTCTGAAGACTTTCTGCATGAGATTTTTCACAACAGCTTTTTATGTTTATAGAATTGTGTATTATTAAGTATTATTTCTTCCTGAGACAATAGGAAGTAATATTGTTCCAGTGATATGCTGCTTTAGCTGCCTTCCTCAAGTTTTATGATGGAGTATTTTTGTTTTCTAAATACCTTAATTTTCCATCATTTTTCTTTGTTTCATGTTCTAACCCTTTGATTTTGCAAACCTTTTTTTAATTTCCATAATTATTCCTTTACACTCTCGTCTGAAGAAATCTCATCCAACACCCTGACCTTAAACACCAACTAAAGACCAATGATCCCTAATTTTATACTCTCAGCTCCTGAGCTCTAGATATGTAAATCAAACATCCTACTTAATATTTGCATCCGAATGCCTAATAAGTATTCACAGACTTCATGGCAAGCAACATGCTGATTTCTATTCAGAAGGTCCTTTCCCTCAGACTACTTCTTTCCAGTCACCCATTTGTCAAAAATGTGGAGCCATAATTAATTTTTCCTTTCTCCTTCATCCCTACAACTTACCACTCACAAGTCCTGTCACCTCCAGCCCTACAGCACCTCCCTGGCCAGTTTACCCTCCTTCCCTTCCACTGTGGTCATCCTGGTCTAAACATCTGTCATCTCTCACCAGCACACCTGCCTTGCCTCCCAGCTAGAGTCCCTGCCTCTCCCTTTATCGCCCACCACTCATTCTCCGCACAGTGGGTAGAATTATCCGGACCCTATCCCTGCCCTGTTTAAAACCTCCAAGTGTAGCTCATCAAACCCCTTTACCAATGCCCATTAGAACTGGCCCTTGTCTCCCTCACCTTACATGATTTTTCTCTTTGTTTTTATATTTCAGCCACACTGGCCTTTTCATTTTAATAAAAATCATTTAGGGCCTTTTATGCCCAAATTTCTCTTGGCCCGGAAGGTTCTTGCCCAAACATTTTTCCTTTATCCACATCTCAGACAGGTCTTCTCTGGTTATTCAGTCTAAAATGAACTCCTTTCCTGCAGTCCTTCATTGTTTTAGAGATGAGTATGTTGCCAACACTGGCCTTGAATTCCTGGGCTCAAGTAATCCTCATGCCTCAGCCTCCAAAGTAGCTGGGATGACAGGCATGTGCCACTGCACCTGACTTGAATCTCCTTTTTTCATTACATCACTGTTTTATTTTGTATTTTTTCTATTGTACTTATTGCAACCCCAAATTATCTTATTTCTTTTTGTTGTACTTTCCTATAACCTGTTTCCATGAGAGCCAAAAGTCTTGACTAATTTTTCACTGCTTTAGCTTAGGATGATACCTGGCACACAATAGATGCTCACTATAATGGTTTGAACGATTAATAAATGGACATGAGAAATATACTCACAATGGGCCGTGACAAGTGTTTGAGAAAATAGTTTGAGACCATGTGCTGCAGAGCCTGTGTTGGTTAAGGGATGGTGAGAAACAGGTGGGTGCCTAAGTACTCAACGAAAAAGTCAGGCAAGAAGGAATATGGACACTGTCATTACCTTTGACTTCTCCCGCCTTTGAGTTAAGATTCCTTGTCAGGCTGAAGGCTTGCAGTGTAGTTGCCTCTTGTTTGAAATTTAGTTACCAGTACTGTGAGAGTCAAATAAGCAGTGGGGAATATTGTAATAAGTGACTATTCTAAACTCTAGGGAAATTCAAAAATGGAATTCAAGTCTTCCTTAAAAGAAAAGAAGACATCTTAGGAAATGAGGTCTTTCAAATAAATATTACTAAGCATCAATTTGGGCATTATCCGAATTCTGACATCACAAGTGAAAACAATTTCAACTCCACTTACAGAGATGTCAGATTCAGGGAGTTTTACAACAGGAAATGGAAAAAGGTTAAGGCTTTAACTTGATTCAGATGTCATTTGATATATATACATAGGAAATTAGGTCACTGAAAATAATGTTTTCAATCGAGAAATTTACAGCCCAGAATAAAATGATGTTTTAATCCATTTAAGCCAGTGTTCCTTATCATTTAGCTGGTGATGTGTTATTCTGCACTGAACACTTAAAAGCTACAAACAATGGAAAACCTGAAAAAGATAGCTATGCTTGTTTCTCTTACTAGCATTTTAATGAGAGTAAATTTAAGCTATTGAGCACAGCTATTTGCATGGAAAAAAAAAAAAAGATTGGTGACTGCCATCCATTAAGACATGGGTGACCAAGACTTTGATACCAGCCTGGACAACATAGCAAGAACCCATCTCTACAAAAAATAAAAATAAAAATTAGGTGGGCATTGTGGCACATGCCTGTAGTCCCAGCTACTTGGGAGGCTGAATCAGGAGAATTGCTTGAGGCCAGGAGTTCGAGGCTGTAGTGACCTATGATCACACCACTGCATTACAGCCTGGGTGACAGAGCAAGACTCTGTCTATAAAAAATAAAATAAAGACTTCATGGGTGACTACAAAAATGCAGGAAATATTCATTAATGTCAAAGTCACTCAGTTTATGAAGCAAACTACCTGTGAGGAATCAAGCCAAAAAAGTGTGGATGAACCCTTATGTCTACGTAAGCAATCAAGACCCAACTCAAATATCACCTTCTATGTGAACACTTGACACTCCTCTTAAGAAGGATTATCATTCCTCCCTGTTTATCAATGTATAAATCTCTATTCTTATACACACTTCATTAGATAATAAATCAGTCTCCCACACTCAACTGTCAGCTTCTTAAAAACAGAAATCCTTTTTTAATCATCTTTGAATCGCCAGCTCCCAATAGTGTCAAGCATTCAAGAAAGATTTACTGAAAAAGCAAAGTAAACAAGTATTTAAGTGAGGATCTCCTATATAACAAGTGGTGATCATTGACTCATTAGCAATAATTTTTTTAATCCAATCTATTCCTGCCCTTAAATACTTTATGCTCTGGTTCTGGGATCTAAAGGGGAGGGGCCTGCTTTCCATTTCTGACTCTGCCTTCACCCACCTCACTTTGTCAGGAGCATACAGCAACCTGCCTGTATTTTCTCTGGCAAAAGTTGCTTATGTTCCAAATCAACACACACAGTCCTAATAATAAAGAATCAAGGAATTGTGTCACATCATCTCAAAACTTGACTATTCCTAAAGTCCTTTCTAAAATTAAAGAAAAGGTCCACGAAATTCCAAACCATTTTCTAAAGCAAGCATCTGATTCAAGTAATGCTAAAGAACAGGCTTGTAACATTTTTTAAGGAAAGAAAAATTTTAAATGTAACATATGCAAGTCACTATACTAATTTACTTAGAAAATATGTCTAGTAAAGAGTGGCTTCTAGCATAAATTATACATTTAATATGTCCAGCTATAAATCAAAACCACTCACCACAGGGTTTTTCTACAGACATTGTCCCACTCCCCATTAATTTTGCTGACTGGAATTTCATTGGAAGATTAAGCAGTTAATTTTTCAAGTAGTAGCACAAGTTCTCTCTTCTCTTAATGGAAGATGGTGAGAGAACAGTATTTTCCACATTTCTGGCCTATATGTGGAGATGAAAGAGTCTGATTTTACCAGGTTGCAAAAATAATGCTCCTATTTAGGTTTTCTTTATTTACCATATCCATTGTGTAGAAGTTGAGAATGTTCTTATTCAAGGGAATTACAAAATACATATTTTATATTTATTTTATTTATGGGAATACATATAAATAAATACATATTGTATATGTATTTTATTTACCATGTATTTATATATGGGAAAAGCTGCTATACTAGAGATATGTAAGTCATGCCATCTTAATTGTGTGAAATAGTTATGATTTGAAATATTATGTTCCATTATCCCCACAAGAATACTCAGACCTATCGCACATTGAGTTTGGTATTTGCTTTGGATAATAAGGACCCTGTAATGACCACACTATGTCACGCAAAGTGAGATACAATAAATGGGTGTTACAACACAGCCTTCCTTTTGGGAGTTAGTTCTGTTCTTTAACTCTGATTTTATAAGCAGCCTCACTCTACTTTAACTCTTTTGAAAAGCTACTTAACCATGTATTTCCCACCAGGCAGTCTTAAAGATTATTGTGACCTTGCCTACAATATAAAATTTTGTGGTAGTGTTGACAGATATTTCCTAATCCCGATAATCAGCAAGTGCCTCTTAAACATCTTATGCTAAATATTATGTCTTGTATTAATATTAATACCACTTTTTCTAAACTGTTTTCCTAAATCATGTGACAAGCATTCCAAAAAGGATGTCCTGCAGAAAGAGAACACAGGAGTACAGCTTACAAAGAAAATAAAGAAAAATGTAGATTCTGCTTTCAATTTATTCAAAATATACTGTTCTTTCCAGTTAAAGAAGAAAATGATTACATATTCAGTTATCTTGAAATAATTAAAAGGTCATCAATTTTCTGTCACAGATGTGATATGGTTTAATTACATTCTATAAATGTATTGACCAGGCCATCACGGGAGACCGTCTTGCTGAGAGGTTATTATCTTAACAACAAACTGATGTCCATTGAGTGGAATAGAAGTATGTATATAGAGATTTGTGTACATGCGTGGATTAAAAAAGGACTGAGAAACTGGGAATGACAGAGTTGGCTGGAACCAAAGAGAGCATGAGATTTGCTCATGTTTTCCGAAGATAAAATAAAATATTTATTCATAGAAATACAGAATTTGCTTATATTAATAAATAAATTTTTCCCGGTACAAGAACTTTTATCCGTATCAGACTATTGAAACTGGGCAAAGAAAATGGCAGACAAAAATGTAATTAAATAGAACATCTCTCAAACTAATCACATTTTCAATGTCCCCCATTCTATAGTAAAACAGTTAAAAGAAACAAGTCTGCACGTGTCTTGGAAAGCTAAAGGATTCATGCTGGTATCACCCAATCATGTGTCTCCACCAGCTAGGAAAGCCCTACATAGGAAGTGGCTTGGAAAAAACAGAAACGGTAGCTTCCGCCATGCCTCTGTTTACTCCAGGATTCCATCCAATAAGCTCTACCGCAAATAAGAGGGTGGACTGTGAAGTCCATGCATCCTACATTAGGCCAGTACCCACACTGGCTGCTCCCTGAAGCTGCATGAATGTAGGTATTCAGTTCCACTTATGTGTTGCAAGATTCTTCCTCTTGCTTATCTGATCTTATCTGATCCCAACAGATTCCAGCTTCTGCACAGAGCCATAGTGATTCCCACAGTCTACGGTGGCACCCATATTAGAGTATATTTTGAAAGCTTCTAGGGATTATTCTAAAGTGCAATAAAGTTGAAAACCATAGCATTCTATGCTGCTGACTCCAGCCCTTCTGGAATCCTTATATGCCTCTCCCAAAGTGAGCCCCTCTCCGAGTGTATTTTACTTGTGTTCCCTAGTTTGCATATCCTGCTTTCTGCAACACCTTTCAAGGCTGAGACTGAGTCTCATTTATCTTTAAATCACTACAAACTTAGCCCAGCCTTTTGTAGACCATCAATATACTGATAAATAAATAAATGGGTAAGATGTTGAATAAATGGCTCCACATTACTAGTCTTCTGTTTTCTATTCAGAAAAATGAATATATTCTCCTCCAACCCACAAAGATATTGGAAAAGTAAATTGAGTTTAAGGAAAGCATTTGTTCAAACAAATGTATGCCATATAAAGTAATAGTATTGTTAATGTCTAAGAAGGTATGTTCACTTTCCCTTGATCAAATAGGAAAGCTGCAGATAGGATGTTTAGTAAAAACTTATATCAATTTACTCATTCAAGCCTCTCTCAGGAAATCATTCCTTTTCAATTTGTAGCTTTCAGTCATCATCCTGGAAGTAACTTCTATAAAGCAGAATTCTTGGCTGTAGCGATTTTGAATTCCTCTCAGAGAGACAGATAAATGATGAGCTAAATTTCATTTCACTTATGAATGAGACTGGAACGTGAAGATGTGGACCCAAAGGGTCACATAAAAGATTATGTGAGAAGTCAGTTCTGCTCCAGGATTCCGAGCTGGATCAAACTGAAGAGCAAAACAAAATCAGAAGCCACTATTGATACTAACTCAGCAGCCAAGGCTTGAAGAGGCAAAACCTAGACTGCCCCAAGAGAGAGAATTACGTATACCGTGCTTGAAGGGTGCTCTGGCCAACCATTCTACTGCTGTTGGGATATGGAAAATAGCAGTATTCCCTTCCAATTGCAGCTGTAACAAATGACCACAAACTTAGTGGCAAAAAACCAAAAAACAAAAAGCAAAAAAAAACAGGACATAAACATCCCAGAGATTTATTCTCTTATAGTCCTAGAGATCAGAAGCCCAACGTAAGTCTCAAGTAGCTCACATGGAGATGTCAGCAGAGCTGGGTCTTTCTGGAAGATCCAGGGGAGAATCTGTTCCTTGCTTCTGCCAGCATCTGAGGGCAGCAGGCAGCCCTGAGCTCCTGGCTACATGGCTCCAATCTCTGCCTCTCTGGTCACACGGCCTTCTCCTCTCTTGTAGTCAAGTCTCCTCTGCCTCCCCCTTGCAAGGACTTTTAGGATTGCATTCAGGGCCCACCCCAATAATCCAGGATAATTTCTCCTTCTCAAGATCCTTAGCTTACTCACATGTGCAAAATCCCAAGTCCTTATTGCCATGCAAGGTAATATACACGGGTTCTCAAGATTTAGGTGTAGACATCTTTGACAGCCATTATTCAGCCTACTACAGACCCATAATCAGATAAAAATAAGGTGTAGCCACAAATAACCATAATGATAGTTAAATGTAATTAAATGCTGCAAGTAATGATGTTCTAAGAGAAGTACAGAGGGAACCATGTGGAAGTGAGAGAGGGGATGAGTCCTTCCCACCAAGAAGCGTCAGGGAGGGCTCTGAGGGCTACGGGACGTCATCTTGTCTTGAGAGACCAGAAGAATTCAGAAAGATTACAACTCAAAACATTAAGTAAAAAAATCGATAATCAATACTCCTCCCATGATGCACACATACCCAAAATAAAACAAAACAGCTTTTTAAAAAAGAATGATATTGGGAGAACTGTGGACTTGTCAGCCAGTAACCAATGGTGCAAATTGACAGTAAGTAGGATGTTCTAATTTTGGAATCAACAGAACAACATAATCAAGAAATAAAGTATCTCATAAATAAAAAATAAATATAATGTATGGTTTTTATTTTATTTTTAAGAAATATTTTAAATGAATGAAAAGGGGTAAACCATTTCATAAACAGCCTTGGAGTGGGCAACTGATTAGTGTGTGTGTGTGTGTGTGTGTGTGTGTGTATGTGTATATATATATGCACACGTATATATACACACATATATATATTTAGATTAGAATCACTCAAAATAAGTCAAGGGAATTTAAAAATTAAATGTGAAATATCAACATATAAGAAATCAAGAAAAAATAGAAAGAAATATTTACCATCACTGGAGGAGGTACAATTTATTAAACTTAGAATAAAAACATTAACATATTTAACTGTGTTATAAATGTAAGCTTCTGTTCTTTCAAAAATAAATAAATAGAAGCAAATTAAAAGGCATCTTACTTGGGGGGAAATAGAGGAGATATTACATAGACAAAGTACTAATATTCTTAAAAAGCTCAATCAAATTGAGTTTTAAAATACTGAAGGCTCAATAGATAAATTGGCAAAGGATGTGAATAGGCAATTTCCAAAAAGGAAACTCTAAACAATCAACAAATGTGTGGAAAACACTTTCCTTCACTAGCAATCAAAGAATGGCACATTTAAAATAAAAATGGAGTAACATTTGACCTCTATCAAATTAACCAGATTTTTTTTAGAAAGATAATGATATCCACCACTGCCGAGGGCACTGTGAAAGGGTACTCTACAATATTGCTAACATTTTGGTATAATCCTTTCGGAAAGCAATTTGGCAAAGAGCCTTATGATGTTTATACTCTCCAATGCAGTACTTACACTTTTGAGAATGGAGCCTAAGAAAATAATCCTGAATATTGAGAGGCATTATTTTTAATAGCAAAAAAAAAAAAAAAAAAAAAAAATTCAGAAGTAATCTAAATACCAGACAAAAAAGTAATAGTTACACAAATCACATATGTTCACTCCATTAGTTATTATTTAACTTTAAAAAATTATGTTTAGAAAGAATATGCAAATATGGAAAATATATGTCAGTGTTAAAATATAAAATGAAAAACACGTCAATGTTCAATTAAAAAGCAAAAAAATATTGTATTCATAACATTTCTACTTAGTTTTTTTGTAAAATAGAGTAAATATCAGAAGGACATATAAGAAAACACTGTATTATGTCTGTCTCTAGATAGTGAAACCATGAATGATTATATAAATACTACATATGCTTTTTAAATTCTTATTTTTTAATTCAAAGGACTTATTCTTTTGTTGTCATTGTCAAAATCTTACAGTATGTCACATAAAGCTTTATCTAAAACTACATTTTTTAAATGACCAAAATTAAAGTTTTTCCTTCGATGTTCAAGAAATAATTTTTTATTTCTTTTTTGTAAATAATAACTGGGTTTTGTATTTACTTTTTTGTTGCTGGTATGTAATAATGCAAGAATTATAGATTTGAGATTTCTCTCAAGAGGAAATCCAGACCTCTTTCCTTCTAAGAAAACTGTTATCTGCTACAGCATTTTAAATCTACATTGATTACGCCACGGCCATCATAAAGTGTTTCTACTTGCTCATAATTTCCCCCATAAACTTTAAGTTTCAAATAAGAAATGATACGGTTTTGTAAAAAATCTAATCATGCTTTTTGGCAGATATGGATCTTGAGATAAAAGCTAAGTTGATTTCATGATTTTTAAAAAGACTCCCCAATATTAATACCATATATGAGTATAATCGTATTAGCAATTAGCTTTTAAACTAATTGCTTCAGTTTGTTCACTGAAGGTAACATTTGCAAATCATTTTAAGAAATTCATCAAATGACTCTCCACTGTTGGATTTGGCAAAAATGGAGTTTGAAGTTGAGGGAAGGGGCAAGGAATGCAGAATCTAGGGATCTTGCCAATTTGGGAACCAAAACCCAAAGGAGAAATTAAAAAAGGAGGTGCCAAGGACATATCCTAAGTCCCGGATCCTCAATCAGGGAGCCAGTTGGTGTCGAGAACCAAACAGAGCATTCTGTCCTAGAAACCAGACACGGAATCCACCCGAGAATGAGGTTCACTTGGGATATTTTAAGAAAAGGAACCCACTTTTGTTCCCTGGTATGACCAGTCCTGCACCCTCTCCCTTCTCATGGGCAGCAGCCACCCCGATTGCATCTTCTACAAGAGTGCTGTGCAGCAAAGCTGTCCATCATGGTGGGAATGATTTCTATCGCTGCTGTCCAATGCAGAGCCCCTAGCCACCTGTGACTCGACTTGGAATATGGCTTGTGCAACTGAGAAACTGAATTGAAGGATGTCTTGGCCACTGAAGGAACCCCATTCCCATGGACCAGGAAGGCTGCCCTGGTCAAACATCCTATTGCCTTTAGGATGCAGGGGAGCCTTTGAATTGCTTCTTTCACTTCTCTTGCCTGGTTTGTAGCTGTGCTGGATCACGTGGGAGGCTGTGGCCTCCTGATACACTATGACATTCTAAACAACCTTACCAGGCTTCACCTCATCATGAACACCTCAACATTCTAGAACAGCTAGTGCTGGAACCAATAGCCACATGTAGCTATTTAACTTTAAATTTAAATAAATGAAATTTAAATAAAATTAAAAATTCAATTTCTCACTTGCACAAGCCATATTTCAAGTTAAGCTACAGGTGGCTTGGCGCTCCGCATTGGACAGCACAGATGCAGACCATTCCCGCCACAATGGAACGTTTCCCTGCACAGCACTCTTGTAGAAGGTACCTGGTCTAGCAGATGCTGAGTGGGCCTAGTTTCCTCCTTTTCTAAGACACAGAAACACAGAGGGTCTGACTTAAAGAGCCTCCAGGGAAGAGGCCTAAGTGCTGTTAGCATTTAATTAATTAATTAAAATTTGCCTTCAGCCTCGTGTAAGATAGACCCCCTGACTGTGGTCAGCAGTTGCACGCAGACTTTGTCATTTTGCTTACTGACCACACATTCTCATGGATCAATTCTAAATTGGATTATTGTTAGTTTTAAAAGCGCCTGAGCAGCAGAAAGCAGCCGAGATGGCAGGCAAAGGGGAGATTGATAGCAGAATAAACAGGGAAAGTGACAAGATCCGAGGCTGAATTGATCACTGTCAGCGCGTCCGTGGTCAGCTGTCTGCCCTTTAGTGCCCAGAGTAAACATCAGAATAATGTTTAGACAAACACATTTGATTTTTGAGGTAATGGGTATGTCAACTAATGACAAACCTTAGAAAGGTCAAAGGGATATCCATTTTTCAGACTTTTTCAACCATTAATCGTTGATTTTGGTAGCAGTGCACTTCTAGGCAGAGCATAGAGGGAACTTTGGCGTGGGTGGGGACCAGGGCAAATCTCCCTAGAATTCACCTGGCCATCAACATTTTCCTCTATAATAAAATTTTGTTGGAAGCAGAGGGTTCATTCCTTAAAAATGGAGGCTTCACTCGATGCAGAATTTCAGTTGTCTAAAGAAAATCTGCAACAATCTTCTCAATCCTCCAAAGGGACATGGTCCATTAGCACCCACTAGAATTATGCGGACCTTGCCTGTCACCAAAAACCTAACAAAGTGTGGAAAATTGCTTTATCAGCAGCAGTTTACCATTGAGGAACTTACGCTATTGTTCCAAAAATAAGATAATGTTGGTGAATCATGAGTACCCAAAATTACAGTTTGGTACAATTTATAATTGGCTGGGTTACATTTTAATGCGATTTTTTTTTCTTTATACTACCGTCCATTAACTGTGACTTGGGAGGCCAATTGGAATTGACGGCAACTATACTGAGAGCTCCAAAATTAACGTGGTTTTTCTGATCGTGTAAGGCATTTTTCTTTTGCCCGCAGAGATGTGGCAGATGAAACCAGACGGGAATGGAACGTGGTCTAGAAACTGGCTTGCCTCTAGAAAAGCTGAGCACTACAACTCTGCTTCCCACAGAACGTCATGGTGTGAGGGCATTTGCTTTGTTCATATCATACTCAATCAATCTGTTTAAATAAAGCCACTTACCAAAATGCTGGGACTCTCTAAAGTTCCTCAAGCACATAAGTGCACCTTGGAAGTCAGAGAAATGTGAAGAATGTATTTGGGTTGTACCTGTAAAATATGTGTAGGATGCATATCCCTCAGAGAAAATAGCGGGATGGGAGAGAAAGCACAAAAACATATGGACGGCTGTTTCCTTAGTTGTGTAAAATCCCAGCAAACTTACTGAGAAGGTGGGTACGTAGGAAATAAGTGTGCATTTGAATACATTTGCAGGGTGGGTGGTGTCAGCTCAGGCTGCCATAACAAAACACCCTAGACTGGCGTGAACAACAGACAGTTATTTTCTCAGTTCTGGAAGCTGGAAGTCCAAGATCGAGGTGCCGGCATTGCTGAGTTTGAGTTCTAGTGAGGGTTGTCTTCCTAGCTTGTAAACAGATACTCACTTGGCACAGGGGAAAGGAGAGAGGGAGATCTCCCTAAAGTCTCCTCTTCTAAAGGCACTAATCCCATCATGAGGGCCCCACCTTCATGACCTCAATCTAAACCTTTGGCTTTCCAAAGACGCCATCTCCAAATACCATCGCACTGGGAGTTGGGCTTCAGCACATGAATTGACAGTCAGAGGGACACAGCTCAGCCCATATTGGGAGGCACATGCTTATCAGTTTTTGGAGGTGGGTGTTACTGATGTTCACCAATTTCCAGTTCTTGTCTATTTCTGGTAAAGCGCTACTTACATTTCTTCACTCCCTTGAAATTAAGCTTGGCTATGTGGTTAGTCATGGTTCATGAAATATGACATGTGTCACTTTTGGCATTTCATGACTGTTACTCAGCTCTCCTCCCATGTCTTCCCCTGTTAGCGAGCCCCAAAGCCCCTTGGGGAGGTCATGATGTCATAAAATGACAATCTAGTTACTATTGCTGCAAAAGAACTAAATGGCGTAAAATAATCATTGACTTATGCTCGTGGGAGACAGGGATCTGTAGATAAATCAGGGTATGTGAGTCCTGAGTCAGCGGTAGAATATGCTGCAATTAAAAACTTGATGTAAGAGTATTATTTGGCAAAAAGAAAAGGAAGGTGTACTGATCCATGCCACAGCATGGATGAATGTTGAGAACATTATGCTAAGTGAAAGAAGCCAGGCCCAAAAGGTCACATATTGTATGATTCTATTTATATGAAATAACCAGAATAGACAAACCTATTGAGACAGAAAATAGATTAGGGATTGCCAGAAGATGGAGGGATGGGGAACAGGAAATTATTGATTAATAAACATGGGGTTTCCGTTTGGGATGATGAAAAAGTTCTGGAACCACATAGTGGTGATTATTCCACATTATACATGGACTTAATGTTACTGAATTTTATATGCTACAATGGTTAAAATGGTAAATTTTACCTCAGAAAGAAAACTAATATGATATCCAAGCATATTACAGAAAAACAGCACACAAAATCAAAGAACTAACTTCCTCCTAACACTCAGAATATAAGGTCCTTATTGGGTTACTGGGTAGAGTGTGGATACATCCCATTAAAAATGGTTGACTGAGAAATTAAAGAGCAATAGAAATAATAAAAAGCCTAGAAAGAGATGCTGTGCCAAAAAGTGACTAGATGTAGAGTGATTAACACTGGACAAGAGGCAGCAATAATATTTAAGGATAGGAGGGTTTATCTAAGATTGTTTGACCTACCCATAGAGGTTCTATTAGGATAACAACAAAACAGTGTTTCTGCTTAATTCCCTACCATAATTCATTTAGGCAAAAAAGTCCTATCCCAGAACCACTGGGGTGCTTCATGCCAACTTTTAATAAACTTGGTAGATAGAAATCCATTTTCATTATCTTCCCAAATTTCAATGTGTGGTGAAATTCAAATC
The DNA here is from genome assembly GCF_024542745.1 of Macaca thibetana thibetana. Lineage (NCBI taxonomy): Eukaryota > Metazoa > Chordata > Mammalia > Primates > Cercopithecidae > Macaca > Macaca thibetana. The sequence continues at coordinate 161,344,027 of NC_065580.1, read as the reverse complement.
TTTGTGTAATATTTTCCTCACAAATAGGGAAAGCTGACAGTTGTGCCATTTAGAAGACAGAGCATGAATTGGTGCCTATTGGAGAAGGAAGGTAAAAGATCCCTCTAAGTGGATGGCTCATGTTATGATGATGTCCATTCCAGTTACTATTGCTGCAAAAAAAAAAAAAAAAAAAACTAAATGGCATAAAATAACCATTGACTTATGCTCACAGAAAATAGAGACCCACTGTGGCAGGTTGTCAGCCAGAACCAATGAGCAGAGTGGCAGCTGCGACCTGAGAGGTAATTCTCCAAATGAGAAAAGCCCTTTATTTGGGAGGAAAACTACATTGATAAGGTCAACTAACAAGCTACGGCCAGAATGCATAGCTAAGATGACCCAGAGAGTAAGGGAAAGGCCCAGATAGGTACAGTCAGGCTCCCTTCCTAAAGTTGGTATTTAGCACCACAAGAATGTATTTTGTTTAGATGTTTCTAAGGTAGTCATTTTGAAATTCATAGACTAGCAGGCAGTAATAATTTCATGAATCAAACTGCCCAAATCCAACGATGAATATTTCATGTACAGTGGCAGCATCTCAGAGTGAGGGCAGACTTAGAGCAGGGACTGGAAAAATTCCATCTGAACCACTGGCCTTAAGCATAAAAATACAATAAATGATTCTGAAATGACTTTCACAGATAGACACATGTTGCCCTATGAGCATCTTCAGGAATCTTCTTTAGAGAGGGCTTATTGTACACCATGAGTTAGAATTGCAAATCAGCATCTAAAGAGGGAGAAAGGGGTAAATTTAAAAAGCAGATTTCCATAGAGAGACACAAAGGAAGTCAAACAGGGACAAAGAAACAAAAATGGGAAGTGAGGAAGTGGGATCAAAGGAGGGACACAAATGAAAACAAGAAAGATGCCAAGAGAGAAAGACTCATTTCATCCCTGGAAATGTTCTGGTGCCCAATGCAGTAATGGGAGATTCTGTCACAGGTGGACAGCTAAGAGGAAAGGAGGGAGGACGTGGTTGGCTTTTCATTTAGTCCTGCCCCTTGGCTTATTCTTTCTGATCCGACACAGCAGAGTCTACTTGTTCATTGGCCAAATGTCAAAAAGTCACCATAAGGGGCTGGCAAGGAAAATGACCAGGAACGCACGGCATGCCGGAGTCACTCATCTTATCTGCCCCATTGACATAAATTGCACAAAAGGACACTCTGTCATCATGAAAGGAGAAAGATGGGTACTTGGATGATCTTGAGCTTAACCCACTTACAAAGGACTTGGGAAACCAGGAGACCAGCCAAGTCTCCATATCCCCTGGCCCCAGGGTGTATCACTTATACCTCCATCCACTCACCTATATCTGAATGCCCAAATATTCTGCAAACCTTTATAAAAAATAGAACTGTGCGGAATGCAGTTTATACTCTCAAGAAGAAAGGAGGTGTTTTTGTTTGTTTATTTGTTTGTTTTGCTGTTTCAGGTCTGCAACACTCTTCAGAATGAAACCAGTACTTTCTCTACACTGTGACTAGGAACCTGTCTTTTCCCCAGGTCTCCTGCAAAATTTCTAGCACCTTCCTCACACAAGTTGCAGGAAGCATAGAGCTTTGAAATTATAACGACGGAAAAGGAAATGGAAAGATAGGCCCAACTTTTAGTCTTCTGGGACTCCAGATCATATTTATGTGTTCAAAACAGTAACTTTCCCCTAGAAAAGTGGGATGCCACCATTCTACACACTGGGTGGACCATTTCCTAGCTGCATTTGCTACAAGCACATAGGGCCCTGGCAGAAACCTCCTTTGATTTCTACAATTGCCCTTTTTAAACGTAACAATAGCCAAAGTCTACTCTCTCCCTGCATTGCATCTGTTTCATCTGCATCCCGGGTTTCTGCAATAAAGCAAACCTCCAATTTATTAATTTTTTTGAAAAGATAACTTAAGTCCAAGGTTACCAAATGTCTTAAGCTAACCAAAAATGTAAAGACCAGTAAGGATTTAGAATTCCCTATACTAGTCCCCTGATCGGTAATCAGGTGACGGGTTGTTTGTTTGTTTTTTCATCTGTTTATTTGTTTTCCAGGCACGTTATGATGTGAGGTTCTTTAGCTACATATATGTATCTCCTTCAGTGGTCTCAGTGATTTCCAGCTTTGCAGGATATCACTTGGAGACAGAATGATGCAAACAAAAATTTTAGATTAAAAAAAAATTTTTTAAATATAAAAAATTAAAAATAAACTCTAGATTCAGGGCTTTCCAAGAGCCAAATGCTCTGAGGGCCAGTCCCAGCTACTTTCCAGCTGTGTGAGCTGAGGTCAGTTACCTAAACTTCCCATGCATCAGTTTCCTGCATCGACAAAGCTCTGGTAAGGATTTCTGCCCTACATAGTTCACAACACTAAAATGAGAAAATAGGGAAGTGCTAAGAATTTTAAAGAATTCGAATATGAGGTCTTATTACCGCTAACACAGACTTCCGCCCACAACAATCACTGGAAGACTTATGGGTTATGTATGTTCCAGTCACCTACAAAGTAACAAATCAGCAACTTCCTATCCAATCTACTACATAGCTTCCTCCCATAACCTAACCCTGTGTATGCTAACAGCCCACCTACAAACGGATTTCTCTCTATGATATTTAACACCCATTAATATTTATGCAGCTGTGTTTAGGTTAAAAAATAAGTCAAGCCAAGGTAAGAGGCATTTAAAAAAATTATTTTATAAGTTAAACAGTCAAATTGACTTTTTTCCCTTTTGCTGTAGAGTTCTATAAATTTTAACACAGCTGTAGGTTTGTATAACCACCACCACAATCAGGATACGGAACAGTTCTATCACCCTAAAAGAATTCCCTATGACTCTCCCTTTATAGTTCTACTCTTTCCCCTGCCCCAGCTCCAAAAACCATTGATCTGTTCTCTAGATCTATTCTGACATTTTCAAAATAGGTCACATAAATTGAATTATACAGTATACGGCCTTTTGAACCTGCCTTTTTCCATTCAGCATAATGCCTTTGAAAATCATCCAAGTTATCACGTGTATCATCTGTTCTTGTTTATTGCTGAATAGTATTCCATGGCATGGATATACCAGTTTGTTTAATCATTCAACTGGTTTATTTGAAGGACATCTGGTTTATTTCCAGATCTTGGCAATTTTAAATACAACAGCTATAAACATTTATGTGTCCGTTGTTGTGCGATCATAAGTTTTCATTACTCCAGGATAAACCCCAAGAGTGGGATTGCTATTAAACAGTGACTTGTAAATATCAACATCACATTAAACATCCAGATTTTATTCAAGGCAACCTCATAATATAAGAGACTAATATCATGATTTATCAACACTCAAAAACTAACATGCCTTAACCCCTTTGAAAATTTGAGTTGTTTCATCTACAGCCATACCACTCTGAACACACCCCATCTCATCTGAAAATTTAAGTTTTTTTGATATATTTTGTGGTATTTGATTTTTTGTGGTATTACTATTTTGCATAAATGTTAATGAAAAATATCATTTTAACAATTGCAAAAACATTGCAGTGATGCTTTCAAGAGTTCTTCCTATTGAGATTCTCATTCAATTTCCCAAAATAAAGTAAAATTTAAAATCTAAGTAGAGAGGAACCACCACTTCAGAGTCTGAGTTAATACAAACTTGCTCTGGCATAATTGAAAAATCACTATGCTAAACTTTGTAAAGAATACACCACCATCCCCCCAACAAAGTACACCCTAGAGTGTTTGAAGATTATGTTATGAGTGGCCCAAATGCCTGGGTTTGGCATTTGTTAAACAATCCTACAGGAGCTGCTGTCGCTGGGGTTCTGTGGGTTCATCCGTGGCTGACACCTCTCATCCTGAATCCCTTGGGTCCCATGGGCCCTGGAACGATCTATATTCTCCCGGTTGAAGATGATAGCATAATGTCAGTGTACTTAAAATTCAATTTCATTCTTCCTAATCTATGCACCATTATGCAGGTCTTTGAAATAGTCTCCAAAGAAGGTAAGTCTGTATTGATTCCATTCCCTTACATAGCAACTGGTGTGTAGCAACCCATAGTATAATATGAGGGGGAGAAAATATTGATTCTGGGAAACTTAATATTATTAAAAGACAGTTGTATTAAATCTCTTTCCTGGACTTAGCTGAGCACTTTTTTTTTTTCCTTTTCCCATTTTCAAAAAAAATCAATGAAGCTAATACTCTTGTTAGTCTTAGAGTTTCTACTACAGCAGTTTCATGTCATCATAGAACCTACGGGAGGTTTGTAGGCTCAGCACTTGAGGCTTGGAGTCCTCTGCTGACTGATGAGCATAACATTTCTGTCTTCAGTTATTCCGGCCACTCAGAGCGGGCATGTAATATTTAAATTTTATTTTCCATGGATCTGTTTTCCTTGATGTGTAAAAGTCTCAAGATATGGCTGGCCGGGCGCGGTGGCTCAAGCCTGTAATCCCAGCACTTTGGGAGGCCGAGACGGGCGGATCACGAGGTCAGGAGATCGAGACCATCCTGGCTAACACGGTGAAACCCCCGTCTCTACTAAAAAATACAAAAATCTAGCCGGGCGAGGTGGCGGGCGCCTGTAGTCCCAGCTGCTCGGGAGGCTGAGGCAGGAGAATGGTGTAAACCCGGGAGGCGGAGCTTGCAGTGAGCTGAGATCCGGCCACTGCAGTCCAGCCTGGGCAACACAGCGAGACTCCGTCTCAAAAAAAAAAAAAAAAAAAAAAGATATGGCTTAACCTTAGTTATAAACGCCTAAGTGCATGTGATGAAGCTCATTACACACATGCAATTTTCAGTTTGAGAGAAGTCTAAAGAAATAAAATCAACATGGGGGTAGGGGGAGGTTTTTTTGATGGAAAACACCTGCCAGTTGAAAATCCCAGATTCTCTTTTTTGAGGACCATCCAAACTTGAGCTTTTTTTTTTTTTTAACGAAAAAGGAACAGCTGCTTCTGATTTGTGACAAGATTAAAGCATTTTGGAATCTCTCTCCAGATATCCAAGTTCTGATAGAATGTCTGCTGTGTCATTATCAAATATAACAAGACTGTAACATGGCTCCAGAGTCAATGAACCAAACACTGGAATCTTCTTCTAATTATATAATATAAAACTACTTATAATTCTGATGCCATGAATTTGGAATTCGTGATTAAGATGGGTTAGGCTTTGCTAAGCAAGCGTTTTCTTCATAGATACTGCAACTCATATTTTAAAAATAAGATGGCAAGAATAATGCTGAAAATATGTGAAAAACAAACTATCTCCAAACCCCTGAAAGACTCTAGAAGCCACAATTAGCATGAAAATATCTGTGGTGCTTTTAATAGTTATTTTATATCTCTGTCTCCGGCTTCTCTGGAGAGTGGTGCTCTCAGCTGCCAGGAGAACAACTAAGTCCACCTGGATATTCCAGACCCCATAAATGCATATGCTCCAGACTGGATGTGATTTTTGTACTCCTGTTAATTGTTCCTCCTGTTTTCCCATTTTCCCATCTTCACTGTCATCTACAAGAGAAATTCAAAAAGTGACCAAAGATCGCTGACTTGGTGGACACAGCTTAGGAAATTTCAGTCTCATTTGCCTCCTCTCCCCTAGAATACAGTTTGCTGCCTCCTCCTTGCTCACCTGGATCATGGCAAGGGCCTCCTGAAGGGCTTCCATCTAGTATCTCTTCCCCAACCTCTGCAATCAGAGTGAGCCTCCTGGGGGAAAAAAAAAAGGTGTCAAATCATATTGAAAACTGCCATGGGCTTGACATCACCTGTCGGATAAAACAGTCATCAGCATTGCGTACTAGCAAGGCTTTGCATGGAAAGATGAGGAAGAAAAGCCCAGACAGGCAGCAATGAAGAAATACTTATGTCATACTTGGGTCATGGTAAGAAGACCAAATTAGCTCAAACAGGGATTTCTTTGTAAGTGATGGTTATAGAAGGTAACTACAAAGAAGTAAAGCGGGTCCAGATCAGTGAAGACTCAAAAGACTCAGTCTGAGACTTTCTGACTTTATCCCTCATGCCACGGGAGCCATAGAATGTTCATGAGCAGAAGAGGCAGATAAAACACAGTCCAGTTGGAATCACCAATCACTCCCCCAGTAGCATACACACCACTGAATGTCATTAGGCTACTAGTTATTTTTCCTAGTGACCACCCCCATTGTCTTTCACTAAGAAAAAAAAAAATTATTGACAAGTAATTCTTTAGGTGCTTCCCTTTCATATATTTTCAATTTTTAAGTACACTTTATACTGGCTTAACAAACATAAATGCCATTCTAGAAATTTACAATATAGTAGTATAATATTAGTGTATGATTTAATGTGTTGGCTCTTTCTCCAGAGACTAAAAACAAAGAAGCATAATATATCGTCAGATAAAATATTAACATATTAATGAAAATACTTCATTTCCCTGAACCAAAGAAAACCAAAATGATGATGAGGAATGCATTAATGAGGGTTTTAAGCATAAATGACAGAAATTCTAATGCCATTTCCAAATATGTTAAATTACTTAAAATTAGAATAAAATGTATCAATACTTACAGATCATCAGAGTCACTTTCTATCCTGATCACTATGTCACAAGCCCCTAAGCTGACCAGTTGTCACTTCCAAGATATCCCTAAAGCAGCTCAAATTTACCATGGCCAAAGCTGAACACATTATTATCTTCCCCAAATCTTCTCAGTCTCTGTTAAGGGAGTAAGTGTCCACCTGTTCCCCTCAGCTAGAAATGTTGTAATCATCCTTGTCTCCTTTTTCTCTCCCTAAACCCCTGCATTGGTTCCTCATAGTCATCACTTTTATCTCCAAAATGTCTGTCTGAATCAGGCTCACTCAGCATTCTCACCATCAATGCCTTACCATCAATCAACCTCCCAAAAGATTCCAGTAGCCTCCTGAACAGCCTCTTACCAATACTCCAACAGCCAGCTGGTCTCTTCTAATTTGAACATTCCTGGAATCCCCTCTCTCCCTCCTCCACCTGACAAACCTCTCTTGCCCTTCCAGCCTGAACTCAAATGTCACTTCCCTTGCATTCTCATCATCTCCCACTTCCTTGCCAAAAGAATCAACAGTTTCCTCCTCTAGATTCCCTCTCCTATGTGTTCTTTCTTGATTACAACACTCATCCCATTTCTACTATGACTCAATGCTTAAGAATCTGTGTCCTTGGCCGGGCGTGGTGGTTCATGCTTGTAATCCTAGCACTTGAAGAGGCCAAGGCGGGCGGATCACAAGGTCAGGAGTTCGAGACTAGCCTAGCCAACATGGTGAAACCCCCATCTCTACTAAAAATACAAAAATTAGCTGGGCATGGTGTTGGGCACCTATAATCACAGCTACTCGGGAGGTTGAAGCAGGAGAGTTGCTTGAACTCGGGAGGTGGAGGTTGCGGTGAGCCGAGATCGCGCCACTGCACTCCAGCCTGGGTGACAGAGCAAGACTCCATCTTAAAAAACAAAACAAAAATCTGTGTCCTCTGATACATTTGTGCATTTATTGGGGTTCGGGACCATGTGTTATTCTTCTTTGAGTTTCTGGTGAATGTGGTTCATGCCACCCTCACTATGCTCTCCTTTGAGTAAAGTGATACACCTGATCCAAAATGTCATCATTTGCAATTTAAGCTTTTAAAATTTTCATAGCTGCACATCTTGACTCATGTAAATTACCACTGCCCAACCTTCTTTCGTAGTTGTTTCTATTTGGTCTTCTTAAGAATGGGGCACTTACATGCAGAATTTGGTACAAGATTTTACCCCTGGCAGGATGCCTAAATGACATACAGAGGAAAGGGAGGATAGGGTAAAAGATCTATATGTACTTCAGCAGGTACCTCGATAGCCCACACCCCAACCCTGGTATTGGCTTCTAGAGAAAACAGTTATGCAGAGAGAACCATCTGTGCTCCCAAAGCAGAGACGAGAATGTTCTATGATTGATAATCATCTGTGGGCAAAAGTAGCAGCATGGCCTCTGAAGCGATCGCTCCTCATGCCAACTAAACGGCTTTCTCAGCCCACACCTGCCCTGAACTAGTCAATTACCAACGTTGAGAAAGCAGGAAATGAATGGCTCATGATTTTAAGCATCAATAATTTAAATAAAAAAGTCATAAAGAGTCATCCTTCTTCCTGGAGTGTAAATGAATGTGATTCTAAGTGTATGGTAAAGACACGATAATTGCCAGCAAATTAACTCCCAATGAAGATGAAGAGGGATATCTGTCTCCTTTGACTCTTGGACAATTTCCTTCCAAAGGGATTTTACTGTCCCACATTCGGAGTGAGAACTCAACTCAGTACAGGCCGTGCTTCTGTGTTGAAGAATGATCACCAGGCAGTCACATAGGAGCGGCTTCGGCCAGCGACACTGGTATCCCCACTTGGTGCTGACAAGGTTATATACTCTGCAACTAGTGTTCTGTAAATCCAGTCATGAGTTGGTCCAGAGTTGTTTTTAGGTAAGGAGAAGTCAGTTCTTCTCTCACCCAGATCCTCTCTGGCACACTGACCTTTGAGAATAAGAAGTGTGCATGTTTTAATTCTATGCTCAGCAATGTTCTGTTGAATTTAATCAGAGGCTGCATAATTTTTTAGAACTCAAACTGGTGTCAGATCTCCATTAAATTGCAGGTGGCTTCCCCACCCTTTTTGCCTTCATCATCTCTCTCCAGTTTGAGAGTCCTCTCTACCCTGCAATTTTCACCAGTCTGTTTAATCCAAAGTAACTTTGTGAGACAACCTCATTAAAACTAAGGTATTGGTGGTCCTATGTGTTATCTCCTCCACTGGAGGAGATCACTTAAAAATCATTTGGAAGTTTCTTTTGCTGTGCAGAAGCTCTTTAATTTAATTAGATCCCATCTGTCAATTTTGACTTTTGTTGCCATTGCTTTCGGTGTTTTAGTCATGAAGTCTTTGCCCATGCCTATGTCCTGAATAGTATTGCCTAGGTTTTCTTCTAGGGTTTTTTATGGTTTTAGGTCTTACATATAAGTCTTTAATCCATCTTGAGTTCATTTTTGTATAAGGTAAAGGGAAGGGGTCAGTTTCAGTTTTCTGCATACGGCTAGCCAGTTTTCCCAACATCATTTATTAAATAGGGAATCCTTTCCCTGTTGCTTGTTTTTGTCAGGTTTGTCAAAGATCAGATGGTTGTAGACATGTGGAGTTATGTCTGAGGCTTCTGTTCCTTTCCATTGGACTATATCTCTGTTTTGGTACCGGTACCATGCTGTTTTTGTTACTGTAACCTTGTAGTATAGTTTGAAGTCAGGTAGCATGATGCCTCCAGCTTTGTTCTTTTTGCTTAGGATTGTGTTGAGTATACAGTCTCTTTTTTTATTCCATTAGGGAGTTGAATAATGAGAACACATGGACACAGGGAGGAGAACATCACATACCAGGGCCTGTCAGTGGGTGGGGGGCTAGGGGAGAGACAGCATTAGGAGAAATACCTAATGTAGGTGACAGGTTGATGGGTACAGCAAACCACCATGGCACGTGTATACCTATGTAACAAACCTGCACATTCTGCACATGTATCCCAGAACATAATTTTAAAAATCATCTGGAAAGGATTTGGTATGTACATATAACAATTTGTCTATCCATCCATAAACTGGTGGACATGAAGGACTGATGCATGGTACAACATAAATGAGCCTTGAAAACATGACATTAAGTGAAAGGAGCCAGACATAAAAGACCTTGTGCTGTATGATTCCATTTATATGAAATGCCCCGAATAGGCTAATCCACAGAGATAGATGCAGATTGGTTGCTACCAGGGGTTAGAGAAAAGGGAAATGAGAATTAACTGCTCAGTGACTATGGGATTTCCTTTTGGGGTGACGAAAATGTTTTGGAACTACATAAGGGTGATGGTTTCACAACATTGTGATTGTACTTAATGCCACTGACTTATTCACTTTAAATGCTTAACTTTATGTTATTCAAATTTCACTTAATTTTAAAAGGTGGGGGAAGTGGGGGAATCTATACTTGACCAAGTATGAATCTTTGATGGTGAAATTTCAGAAGTAGTGGGAATAGAAAAGAAGTTTCCTATTAAAAAGCTTTCACAGGGTCTCTAAATCTCTGGTATGCCTGCCTCCGATGTCTCACCTTTGTTGGGGCCCTTCTGTAAAGCCAAGTTAGTGCAAAAGAAACCAAGCCAGGCTTCATTGGATATATCCATCTTCTGTGAAGAAAAATAAAAATATTATATAATAAGCAACCAATGCTAACTGGGATTATTATCACTGTCAATATTCTATGCTGACCTTCTACTTTCTGTGGCCTAAAATTAGATCGTGTATTGTTTATGAAACTTTTACTTGGGGATGTGTTTTAGGTTGCATGGGTTTTCTGCTGCTGTGGCAGCAGGACCAAGCCAAGGCAAAAGGCCTGGTGTTACTCACAGTTGGCTTTATGATTTCACCCAAGGACAGGGACCAAGGCATGCAGCTGAAAAAGCAACATTGGTTTCTGGTCTCTGATGACACATGTGTTTCTTCTTTCTTTCTAATGCTCCTAGCAAAACAGAGTCCTACCCAGTGCCTTTCCCAAGGAGACCCTGGTTGAGACTCCAGACTACAGCATCTAGAAGTCTGAGGCTTGAAGACCATCTCACTCAATTCCTGCTGGGTCTCTGATATGAACATCAGTCCTTCTCAGGGTAGGAATTTGACATTGCGAGAGGGAAAAACAAAGAAATGAGCTTTGGGCATGTACAGTTTTTCTGTTCTGCTTTTTTGAACTTGAGAAGTAGTATGTTCAACATTGTCTTTCCACAATAAAACCAGAAACATGGTACATCTCTCAGGGTCCAGTCAGGAGGCAGCCATCACTCCAGCTATTTTAACAAGGAAAATGTAACACAAATAACTATTTTTTTTGTTTGTTTTTGTTTTTACAAATTTTTTATAGGTTTAAAATTTCTCCAAAGTTTAAAAGTGAGGTAATGTTGTATTTTTTTTTTATACTTTAAGTTCTAGGGTACATGTGCATAACGTGCAGGTTTGTTACATATGTATACTTGTGCCATGTTCGTGTGCTGCACCCATCAACTCATCAGCACCCATCAACTCGTCATTTACATCAGGTAAAACTCAGAATGCAATCTCTCCCCCCTCCCCTCTCCCACTGTTAACTATTAAAGGTGGTGAACTACTGATATAGTTTTGTTGGGTCCCCACCCAAATCTCATCTCGAATTATAGCTCCCATAATCTCCACATGTCATGGGAGGAACCCGGTGGGAGGTAATTGAATCATGGGGTGGGTTTTTCTTGCGCTGTTCTTGTGATAGTCAGTCTCATGAGATCTGATGGTTTTATAAACGGCAGTTCCCCTGCACAAGCTCTCTTGCCTGCCACCATGTAAGATGCACCTTTGCTTCTCCTTCGCCTTCCGCCGTAATTGTAAGGCCTCTCCATCCATATGGAACCGTAAGTCCATTAAGCCTCTTTTTCTTTATAAATTACTCAGTCTCAGGAATTTTTTTTTCTTTTTTTTTTTTTTTTTGTGATAGAGTCTTGTTCTGTTGCCCAGGTGGAGTTCAGTGGCACGATCTCGGCTCACTGCAACCTCTGCCTCTCAGGTTCAAGTGATTCTCCTGCCTCAGCCTCCCAAGTAGCCAGGATTACAGGCACCCACCACCACACCCAGCTAATTTTTAGATTTTTAGTAGAGATGGGGTTTCACCATCTTGGCCAGGCTGGTCTTGAACTCCTGACCTGTGATCCACCCACCTTGGCCTCCCAAAGTGCTGGAATTACAAGTGTGAGCCACTGCGCCTGGCCCTTGGGTATTTCTTTATAATGGTATGAAAACAGACTGATACAACTACTAAAAGGAACTTTAAAAGGACCTTAAGGATGTAGCAAAAGAGCAGTTATTACCTCTAGGCTGAAGGACAGTGAAAAATTAAAGGAACCAAGGATGGGCAGAGGGGCCTTCTACCTCCACTGAGGCTGAGGTTCAGATCTCCTCAGAGATTTTTGCCAAATGTTATTCTTGTTCATGCCAAGCCTGCCTTGTGGGAATGAGTAAGACAGATCACCATTCCATCCCTTATTACTGACTAGTTAGATTGCATGGCACAAAGGTCAGTATCCTTGGTGTCTGCAAAGTACTTCTTTCCCTCTGCATCGTGAGTATTTGCCCCATTCCGGAGGCCACACGACACAACTGTAAGAGTTGAACTCCAAGGAGAAGACTCTTGGTAAACTTATTATTAGAGACTTTTATTTAAAATTTTTTTGCCATTCTTTTTTCGCCACATATTTTTTTGGGCCAACATTTTTTCCCAATTTTTATTTGCTGCCACAGGAACTCACAAATTGCTGGTGGAGAAGCTTTCTGGAAAGCAAAGGCATGGGGTGGTCTGCAAAAGCAGGCCATCTGTTGTTGTAGGAGGCTGTGGGCAGGAAGGAGCTTCTGAGAAGCAACCAGTGCTGGGGAGAGCATGGCCTGAAGCAGAGCTGGGACTCAGGTGCATGTGCCAGGTGCTACTGCATTGAATGATAATAACTAGCCAAGTCCAGAACTCAGCAGGGACGTTCCTGGCACTACACCACTCTGGCACCCTCTACTGATGACATGTACATTCACCCAGCTGGCTAAGAAGAAATGTTTACAGGGTCCAGCTCCAGTGTCACAAAGCAGAGCAGAGAAGGATGAATTTGAAGCTGATAGACAATAAATTGACACCTGCCATTGATTGGGATTCCCATTCTCCATCCGATCTCACTTCCAGTGTAGGTAAACCCTTCACACCAGTGAGCTGCTATCAGAGTGTCTTCATCTATGAAAGGAACATGGACAGCCGGCTTCACCCAACTCCAGCTGCCAGTACTCAAGAGTATTTCTAGGCAGGTCAAGGAACATCACTAAACTTCCTAAATCGGTAACAGAAATATTTTCACAATGTCTTAGGTAGAGGAAAAAAGTCAAGAGGAGGATGTTTGTAAAGTTAAGTGTGCCCAAAATGGCTGTATTTTCCTTTGAAGTCAGTTTTCTTTTCCTTTTGAGCGCTCAGACTTTCTATCTTCCTTTAACAGTTAAAGAAGACTCACATGACTGGGTTCTAGCCAATGGAAGATAAACAAAAATAATCTATCCCACTTCCAGGTCTGTCCCCTAGAAGACCTCTGGCACGATCCCTCCTGCCTTCTCTTACCCTGGACCCACACACTGACTGCAGAGCAGATCTCAGGAAAGAGCAGAGCATCTAGGAAAGTAGCTTGTTTCTGAGTCACCACCTGGAGGACGGCCTTCCTGAAGAGTTTCCCAGCTGGAAATATTCTAATTGGATTGCAAGGAGAGGAAGAAATAGCCCTTCATGCCCAGGTTCTGAAAACGTGATTCTCAGACCAGTGGCATGAGCATCACCTGAAAACTTGTCAAAAATGAAAATTCTCAGGCCCCACCTCAGACTTAACCAGAAACTCTGGGAGTGAGGGGCCCAGCAGTTAGGTGATTTGGGTGTTCTAAAGTTGAACAATCACTGCCTTATTGTGTAAAAACACTAAAATTCGGAGGGTTTTTTCCTTAAGGCACATAGACAACCACTCACATAAAACTCAAACTAAACCCCTCTTCATAAAAACCTTAAATGAAGAAGTTAATAACCAGTTAAAATGTGCCTGCCCAGTAACAGCCCTTTCCCCAAGCAGACCTCCTCCTTGCCTGGGTACTAGACTGCCTTTGTAGGACTAACATTAGCCACAAGATTAGAAATTATGGTTTAGGAGTCATGCAGCTGCAGGATACCAGATTCTGACTCTCCCTAAATTGCCCCTAAGATCAGTGCTTGAGATATTTTGCAGACCCTGGACTTGATGGATCAGCTGGCCCCACCCAGATCAATAAACTGGCTCACCTGGTCTTCTGGCTCCCACTCACGGACTGACTGAGCACAAGAAGACAGCTCCAACGCCCTACGATTTCATCACCGACCAATCAGCACTCCTGGCTCACTGGCTTACCCCCACCCACCAAGTTATTCTTAAAAACTCTGCTCCCTGAATGCTCAGGGAGACTGATCTCAGTAATAATAAAACTCCAGTCTCCCACAAAAGTAAAGAAATAAGCAAACAGGCTGGGCGCGACAGCTCATGCCTGTAATCCCAGCACTTTGGGAAGTTAAGGCGGGCGGATCACCTGAGATCAGGAGTTTGAGACCAGCCTGACCAACATGGTGAAACCCTGTCTCTACTAAAAATACCAAAAATTAGCTGGGCGTAGTGACAGGCACCTGTAATCTCAGCTACTCGGGAGACGGAGGCAGGAGAATCGCTTGAACCTGGGAGGCGGAGGTTGCAGTGAGCCGAAGTTGCGCCATTACTCCAGCCTGGACAATGAGAGCAAAACTTCGTCTCAAAATAAATAAATAAATAAAACGTGTCTGCCACCTCACCAGGGATTGTTGTCATGTCTCCATCAGCCACAACACTCCTAAAGAGTCCATACATCCACAAGACCCCTGAATAGACCAGGCAGAGACAGCACTGGTGTTGCAGACTTCATGCTTTTCAATGTTTCGCTGTTTTACTCCCCATACTACCTATTTTGGATCTGCACATTTGTTCTAAGCCTGAATCAAGCTGATTAGGTTGTTATAAGGTTGAAGGTTTATTAACCTCAGATATCACCTGTGACATTTGACTAGACGCCAGAAAACAAGGGCTGTGTTCATTAATTGAGTTACTTTAGACAAGTGACTTAACCTGCTCACTTTTATCGCTCTCTCTGAAAAGTCAAATAATCCCCGACAGACCTGCTTTAAAATCACCTGCAGGAAAAATTCTCAAAAAAGAATAAGACAATAGACTGCATTTCCATATTTAGAGATATTCCATATGATCGTTTTTACATTCATCAAAGTTTAGACAACAGAAAACACCAAGTGGTTCCTCTTCCACTCCTTACAACAGCTGTGTACAGAAGACTTCGAAGAAACAAACTCAGTAAACTCATATTCAATGTAGAACTATCCAAGTGCAAAGTTTTCTACTTCGATTATTGATTTAAACATAAGGTCACTTCTAGAAAAACGTGAGTTGTTTAATTTCTCAAATATAAAGCCCAAACTTGAAAAATGTCCAAGAAAAAAATAATCATATAAGGAAAATAGGAAGAAATAGGATCATCTGATGTCAAAGGGATATTTTTAGTGAGACATGTCGGTAAACCAGTCCTGCCAGGAATGTAATGCTTCAAAGGAGAGTCCTAACATTTAGCTTCAGCTCCAACAAAGCCACATCTTCAGCACTTAGTTCAGAAGTAATTACCATCTAACTGGCACTGGGGTGGAAGGAGAAAAGAACTATATTCATCTTGTGATTAAATGGCAATTAGCAACTAAGTGCCCTGCAGTAATGTGGCACTTACGACCTCCTCACAGCAGCTTCCCCTGCCAATACCACCAGCCTTCTGGGTATCAAAGCCCAGTACATCAGGGCTAGGACCCCAGGGAATCCCAAGGCTGACCTGCCCACCAGCTACCATAGGCTGGGTGAAGGCACAAATTAGTGGTTAAGAGCATGGACTCTACAGCCAAGCTGCCTGGATTCCGAACACAAATCCACCACTAGCAATCTGCCAACTTGGTCAAGTTACCTAAACCTTTCTGATCATCAGTGTCCTCATCTGAAAACTGGGGG
This sequence comes from Macaca thibetana thibetana, assembly GCF_024542745.1. Classification (NCBI taxonomy): domain Eukaryota; kingdom Metazoa; phylum Chordata; class Mammalia; order Primates; family Cercopithecidae; genus Macaca; species Macaca thibetana. Next base: position 161,328,310 of record NC_065580.1, on the reverse strand, counting down.
AAATAGTTGTTTCTAAGATGTAGCTTGATTGTGAAGCTTTAAGTGAGTTAAAAATCCAGAGCATTGGCCAGGCACGGTGGCTCACGCCTGTAATCCCAGCATTTTGGGAGGCTGAGGCAAGCGGATCATCTGAGGTCAGGAGTTCAAAACCAGCCTGACCAACATGGAGAAACCCTGTCTCTACTGAAAATACAAAATTAGCCAGGCATGGTGGCGGATGCCTGTAATCCCAGCTATTTGGGAGCCTGAGGCAGGAAAATCACTTGAACCCAGGAGGCGGAGGTTGCGGTGAGCCGAGATCGCGCCATTGGACTCCAGCCTGGGCGACAAAAGTGAAACTCCATCTCAAAAACAAAAAAAAAAGGCAAAGCTTTTAAGAGAGTTCCCAATACATGGTGAAGCCCCAATCAAAAAACGCTAATTTTTCCCTAGGCTCCAGTAGCTTCCCCTTCACAAGGCTGGGATAGATTAACTCTTTTCTGCCAATGCATTGTTTAATGCTAAATACAATATTTAAATGTATTGTACAGCTCCAAACAAAAACTAAACAAAACAAGCATCTTTTCAGTCATGAATCCTGGTTCATCCTATTCCCAAGGGTCCACCTTCAGTTGTTCCAAATTGTGAAACAAATAGAAGCAATTTTTAGGAAGCCCTGGACAGAAACCATTTATTGCCCAAGAATAAGTCTGTGGCTCTGGACCAGAGATTGGGAAGTCCCACCTCTCCAGCAGAAGTAAATGAGGACAGACCAACGTCATGCCAAAGGGAAGACGCACATGGCCAGCTCTTGATGATCTACAACAAGGTAGCCTCTGAGGCTGGCATCTCCTCTTGTCACAGTGATTGTGAATTTGATGCACAAACTATTTCCAAAATTAGTTTTAAAACATAAGTAGAGGATAAATCTGTCGCAAACCATAGCACTTCTTTAAGGCTATTTCTCTGTAGCAGCAGGTGTCTATTTGCTCTCGCAGTTCTTGCCCGACTTTGCTCTGTGTCACAGAAACTTTCATTCCCCACACTCCTTGCTATCTGGCTTCTAAGTAGTTTTGGTCAGTAGGAGGCAATGGTAAGACTGGAGAGTCTTACGCTACATAGAACAGGACCCCCAACAGTGCCCACATCTCCTCTGTGGGCTGAGCTCCCACCAGAGAGCCCTTCACAACTCCAGCCAGGCAGCCCCGACCCTGGGGCAGGGTAACCCCACACTGAGCAGTGCCCTAGTTTTGATATCTCATCCTTCCATTGTTCCTCCAGCCCAAGGGGTGGCGGTAGAATATTCTTATTGCAAATTACTGATTGCCTGGTGGTTCTCTGGTGGTTTCTCAGCTCTTACATCACCTGTAAAACCAATTCCCTTTATTAAATTCCCTCTGTTTGAAAAGGGCTAGGCTGGATTTTTGTTTCCTGAAGGGTTGGGGTCTCTGACTAATAAGCCATTAATTGTACTTATGTGTCATTCTCCATGATTTCGGTGTTAAGAGCACTGGAGTAGGAGTCAGGAGTCCTGAGTTCTGGTCCCAGGTCTGCCCCTAATTGACCGTGTGACCATAAACATGCTTTTCTGTGCCTCAGTTTCCTGAGCTGGTTCAAGCACATTCACGGGCAAGCCGTTTCACATTAACAGCAGAATCAGGACAAAGTGATCCAATCTGTTTTAGGGCTGAGGGAAGGAATTCAGGAGGGCTTGGGTCATTCCTGCGTATGTGTTTGTATGTCTTATATGATCTTGTAATTTCCCAGGGAACTCATAGGTATGTAATTTCCTCAGTATTCATGATTTTCACCCTGATTTTTCACATTTAGAATTAAAAATAGCCTAGCACATTAACGTTGCAAAATAAGGATTGGTGAAGCTAATACTATCCAAATTAATACCCCAACAAAATTAGTATAAAAATACTGGATAATAAACATGAAAGTATGGTAAATTCAGGGCCTCAGAAAGTAGATTTGTGTTTTCTTTCTCTTTTCTAAACTAGCAGTTCCAGTATGACGAGTTATAAGCATAGCCATGCAAAATTTCCAGTGTGCCATCTGTAACCTGACCTTTTTAACTTTTTCTAATAATTAATAATTTTGAATTATTCTTATTTGATATTAATGTCCATAACAGTTGTTTATTAGCCTTTCATTGATTTTAAGCCAGAGTTGCGATCAGCACATACATTTTTTCTGGAGATGGAATCTCACTCTGTTGCCTAGGCTGGTCTTGAACTCATGGGCCCAAGAGATCCTCCTGCCTCAGGCCCCCAAGTAGCTGAGATTACACATGTACACCATCATTCCCAGCTGCAATCAGTACATACTTAAGTCAGTTATCAATTCATGCCCTTTACTGAAAGAACATTTAAACATGACTATTTTTATATGCATGGGTCTACATACATATCACACACACACACACACATACACACACAAACACGCACTGAACTCTGAAGGTATTTCTACAGTGAAAACTGTAATAAATTCTTTCTTCTCGGGCAACATAGTCCTAAACTTCACCCTAAATAATCTATTTTTTAAGTCCTCACTGCTTCTTGAAAGATTGATCTATCCCTTTTATCAAAAGCAAAAGCCAGTCCCAAACTATTCACGTGTACCTTCCATGACCAATATGGTAGCCACCAAACAGCAGTAGCCATTGGGTACTTGAAATGTGGCTGCTCCAAATAGCATTGTGCCAGAAATGTAAAAAATATACCATATTTTGCATGCTCAACGTGAGAAAAGCATAAAGTACATTATTAATAGTTTTATGTTAATTGCACATTGAAAGTATAATATTTTGGACATGTTGGGATATACTGTTAAAATTAATTTCATCTGTCCCTTTTACTACAAAATTTAAAGTTGCATTGCATCACATTTCTACTGGACAGCACTGATTCTACAAGTTAAGGAAAGGAAAAGCCACTTCTACCATTCTTTGCCTTTTTACGAGAATCTTAATGAAGAGGAGCAGTATTGATACATTGATGGGGTGGGGGTGGGGGAATGGCAGAACTTACAGGAAAGATGGATGTGCCTGAGTTTTAACTTGCTGACACTCAAATCAAGCTTTGGCCTATAGAGAAAATTACAAAGACCCAATTAATAGTGCTGTACACTGGAAACAACATCATTGTGTTAATAGCTTGTGCTGCCTTCAAATGTCCAAGACAGAAGAGCTTAAAGCATTTTATTTTTATCGACTGAAGGCTGAAGGAAGTAAGGACCTCAGAATTAAAGTTTCAGAGAATCGAACTGGCCCTTTGCTCCCACATTTGATGATCATTCAAAAAAGTGTACATGTAAAATATGTCTTACAAATATACAGAAGGCTAAAGCCTTAGTCTATTCAGAGGAAATGATCACACATATATTCTACCTTACATCTAAATAATTCCATTCATCATCTCAATACATGGGCTTGGCACGGACCCTGGTACACAGTGGGTGTTTAATGTTTGTGGAACTGAACTAAACGCACAACCTAACAAGCATTACAATTACTGGGACTCAGGATCCAGTCATGCTGTTTAAAACAAGGAAGCAAAGATACGGCTCCAGAAATTCAGAAATACAGTTGCAGAAATTACCAGAAACATGCCAGAGCTATTAAAAGGATGGAAAGCAGAATCAAACATTTTCGGAGAGCCACAGAGTGCCACGATGCCTAATAACTCATTAGGACCTTGCTTTTCTGCAGGGTGGTATAATAACCATTTGGCTAGTATTTTAATGGGCAAAAAGGTCTCTTCACCACCACAGTCTGTATTCCCTTGCATTCTTTTGTCTAGGCATTTTACACTTACAAATATATTTACACATATTTAAAGAGTGTATTCTTTTTTCCTTGAACGAATCATGTGGGCACTGGGATGGACCTCCAGGGATTTTGGGTGGACGAGACCAATAACAGGAATTGCTAATGTGGTTTCTATTGAATGCGATGGATTCATGAGGTAGAATCATTTGATAAACCAAGAGTACTACATTTTTACTCCATTCATCTTTGTCTTTTGGATTCCAGGGTGACTCTGCCAACAGTGCCACTATGAGCTGAATGAGCAGTCTTGCCTGAAGAAGGTGGCTTCAGGAACAAATGTCGCTATTCCTTGACTCTTGTAAGCTCCTGCATTTCAGCCCTGGACCCTCACCTTGAATTTACTCTAAAGCTATGCTTTACAGATTTGCTTTTATTTTCCCAGAGAATTAAAGGGATGAACTCCAAGGCTTTGGGAGTTTCATCTTCTCCCTGTCACATAGTATGTAACCAGGATGCAACCATCATGGTCTTTAAAAATCCCAGGGGCTGTTATTTATCAGGTGTACTAAGCTGAATAGCAATCCCTAAAAGGATATGTTTATGTTCAAACCTCTCAGGACCTGTGAATGTGACCTTATCTGGGAAAAGCATTTTTTGCATATAATTAAGGATTTCTGAGATCATCCTGGATTTAGGATGGGCCCTAAATCTAATGACAGGTGTCCTTATAGGGGAAAGACAGAGGGAGTTTGACACTGCTAGGGTTTGGATATGGTTTGTCTCCATTGAAACTCATGTTGAAGCTTGAGTCCCAATGTGGCAGTGTTGGGAGGTGAGGCCTAGTGGGCACATTTGGGTCCCCTTCCCATGTGCCGAATTCCCATTTGACTTCCACCATGCTATGGTGCAGCTCAAAAGCCCTCACCAGAAGTCGAGCAGATGTCAGAGCCATTCTTTGAACTTCACAGTCTGCAGAACCGTGAGCTAAATTAACCCTCTTTCTTTAAAAGTTTCCCAGTCTTAGATATTCGGTTTATAGCAACACAAAATGGATTAAAAACAGAAGCTCACTTCCTTTCCAAGTAGGACCGGAAAAGGTTGTCTAGTATAATTCTCACATAGTGCTGGAATCCGGTTCCCACCTCCATCCCTCCAAATACACACACATTCACACATGCTCTTTGTCTGTATCCATGAACCTCTATGGAGTTCACCTCCTCCTACAATGGCATCCACCTATGGGCTCCCCTGAGAATCTTTGGAGAGCAAGAACTGTGTTCTCAACCTCCAAGTGCTCCCAGCACCTAGGGCCATATCCAGCACACACAGGGGCTTAAGACATGTTTGTTAAGTGAACAAACAGAACTAATCTATGATTAAAAATGAACTCCTAGTAATACTTGTGTCTGAGTCCTAGTTCTTTCCTCAAGGGTCTGCTGATTGATTGTGCTTCTCCGTGGCCAACATGACATCTGGACATCTAGTCCATCATCTGACTTATATAGACTTCATCACATAGGCCACTGTTGAGCAGAGGCATAGACAGACAAGACCCTGACCTCTTATGGGAATTTGCATGTACGTTCTTTGTTCAAACTCCCACTCCTTCAAACCTCAACTCAAATGCAGTGACCTCTGGGAATCCTTTCTGAATTTCCCTATGCAGGTTTTACCTCCTTCTCTCATTGTATTATAGAAAACTCTTGGTATTGAAATCTAGTAGACACTCAGTAAATAATGGTCACTATGGCATTTTTTGTTGGTGGTGAAGGAGGTAGTGGTTTCAATATGATTCCCTCTGCTTGAAGTATTTCCCTTATTTATACCAATTATCTTGATTTATTATAATTTATTTGCATGTCTTCTTTCCCCTCTATACTAGACACTCCAAGGGGTGGAAGCCAAGTTTTCCCCTTGAAATCATGAGTATCCATTAGGCAGAAGACACTGTAATAATAATAATCTCAAAGAAAAATACAGTCTGTGCATACTATCCACTAAACCAAGCAACAGCAGGGTTTGGCCTGTGTACTAAATCCAACCATGGTCTGGTTTTATACAGTGTGCTGAGAGAATGAGAGAGATGTTAAGAGAGGAACCGGAGGTGGCCCCACAAAACCCGAAGCACTTATTATCTGGCCCGCTACAGAAAAAGGATGCTGAACTGAACACTAAACACACAAGCATCTGGCTTGTAATTTAACTGTGGCTTTAATTTCTTATATGATGACCTCATATTCGCTTACCCAGAAATTCTACCAAGGGCTCAGAAATGGCTCAGACCCCAGATTGGGCCTGGAGAGCCTTGATGAGACTAATGCATCCACACACCAAAAGGAGGCAGTTTTGTGTTTTAAAAGCATCTGCTAGTACTTCAGATTTTAAACACTTCCTCTCCAGTCATTGTAAGTTGAGCCTCTAATTTTTAAAACATTATGAGTCAGGAGGAAGGAGGACTGTCTTCAGTTGCTTGTGGGGCCAAGCCTTCACCAAAACCACTTCAAAAAGCAAGTTCCTTAAAAAGGAACCCTTAACCAGGCTGAGCTGGTGTAGGAAGTGGACCTGCAACACAAGGGTCAGAACACAGCACTGTTCGGTCAGAAAAAAAGATGGAAACCTGCCCAAACCAGAAATGCGAAGTGTAACGTGCATGTGTATTCACGGGGAACGTCACTGGACACCGCTGGTGGGTCTACACCACGTTCTAGGGCAAGTTGGTTTTGTTTTTCTACTCAGGGGAAAATTTGGTTTCCATAGGCCCTTTAAACCGGCATAGCTTTGTGTTTTTGTTGCTTTACTGTTTTCTTTTTTATGAGTAAAACTTTTCTCTGATAATGACTGCATCTTCCTAAAAGCTTCTTCTGAGTTCTTATTTTCAAAGAAGCTGAATCCATCTTGATATTTTCCTGCCATAATTGCCCCAGGCCAATTTCTTCTAAAGGAATTAAAAATGCAAATCTAATATTCTAATTGCATAATAGGATAATCTTGGCAGCTAGATCAATACTATCTCCCACTGTCAATAATATGGCGGGGATGCGTGTATGTCAGAGCCCACCGGTCTCACTTTATCACTGGCCCCATGGCCCATCCACATCTATAAGATGTGACATTTTATTAGTGGCCTTCCATCAATCAACTCTAATTTGTGCATCAGAGAGATGCGTGTTGTCATCTCAGCATCCACGTTGCCCTGAGCACCAGACAACACAGAGTTGAAGCCTCATGTTTCCAAGGACTAAGTTAAAAGGCAGGAAAAGGGTGGATGACAGCTCCACAAAGGATTTCTTCCTGGAGGCCATCCAATGAATTAAGAAGCAAAGAACCTACAAGTCATCTCAAAGAGGAAGACTTCAGAAAACAAGAATATGGACAGCTCCCAAACCTGTCAGTGCAGCTACAAACCATTGCAAGCAGCACAGGCCTGGAGTCAGGAGACCTGGTTGTGAGGTCTGGCTTGGCCATTCCGTGCTGGGTCACCTAGCCTCTATCTGCCTCAGTTGCCTCTTGTGTAAAGTAAGAGTGTTGACCTAGGTTGTTCCTACCTAAAACTTATTTGACTTCAAGTATAATAAAGATTGTACTCTGACCGGGTGCGGTGGCTCACGCCTGTAATTCCAGCATTTTGGGAGGCCAAGGTGGGTGGATCACAAGGTCAAGAGATTGATACCATCCTGGCTAACACGGTGAAACCCCGTCTCTACTAAAAATACAAAAATTAGCTGGGCATGGTGGCGTGTACCTGTAGTCCCAGCTACTCAAGAGGCTGAGGCGAGAGAATCGCTTGAACCTGGGAGGAAGAGGTTGCAGTGAGCACCAGTGCACTCCAGCCTGGCGACAGAGCGAGACTCTGCCTAAAAAAAAAGAAAAAAGAAAAAAAATAAAACTGTACTCTGAGTAGCATGGGTGAAGACGTCTGTCAGTTTGATAGAGATCAGAGACGTCGTTGGTACTTCTGGGCAATTTGCCAATTAACAGTAGAAACATCATAATTAACGCTTATCATCCAAACTATGTTTCCATTAAGAAGTGTTTTTCCAATAGCGCTCCTTCACCTTTTAAATGTTCTCAGCCAGGCACAGTGGCTGATGCCTCTAATCTCAGCACTTTGGGAAGCCAAGGAGGGAGGAGCACTTGAGCCCCGGAGTTTGTTGAGACCAGCCTGGGCAACATGGTGAAACCCCCGTTTCTACTAAAACTACACACACACAAATTAGCCGGGTGTGGTGGCATGCACCTGTATTCCCAGCTACTTGGGAGACTAAGGTGCGAGGGTCACTTGAGCCCAGGAGGTCGAGGCTGCAGTGAGCCATGATTGCGCCACTTCACTCCAGCCTGGGTGGCAGAATGAAACCCTGTCTCAAAAAAAGTAAATGGAACATAAATGTTCTCTCTGTAGCTGAAATCATTCTTCAGTTCTCAGATACCATACTATTTGGTTTAAAATATTTTGGTTCAAAATATTTGGCTCAAAAAATCTGCTTCAATTTATCCACCTTAACCAGAAAAAAAATACTTGCATAAACTGTGTTTAAAAAATCATAAATTTCCTTAAATATAATTAAGCAATAGGGTATAATAAAACTTTAGGTTCTTATTAAATCTGATTTTAGGGAAGGCTAATTTTAAAGAGACAATCAGAACAAAGACTTAAATTCTTTGATGAACAAAATACCTTTCCAAATTTGTGACAGCATACAATGTAACTCAAAATGCAAGTTATTTGACTTTGGAGAAAAATGCTCTGTATGTATTTTACTTGTAACTGTAGTAAGATTTCTTATTGATATGGTTCTTTGCAGTTTATTCAAATAACAATTATCCACTACATGCTGGGTATTGTGTAAGAGGCTTTCATACATATTTTAAAATTTGGTTCTTAAAGTGACATTGGGGATTAGTTGAGACTGGCATTATTGTCCTGAAGGAGAAAATGAAGGCTAGAAAACAGTAAGAGACATCCCCAGAAATTATCAGCAATGTGAAAAGTGACAGAAGACTCAACAATGAGTTAAAAAAAAAAGCAGGAAAAAGATGAAATATTCCTGAAAACTTAAGGCAGGCAAATTTTCCAAGAGGGGTAAGGGAAGGGTTTGGAGACAGAGAGGGAGCCGGGGCAGAGGAAGAGATACAAGTCCTCTGTGAAATACAAACCAGGGGGCTTAGTATTGATCCTTGGGAGAACACGAGAACTAATCGTTACAGGTTGCTCTTTGTGAGCTCGGGGACGAGAAAACAGTGACTGCCAAGAGTCTCTTCCACAGTCACCCGATTGAATCTCGTTTCCTCTCCTGATAGGGTTATCGGACAGGGGGATCGTGGATCTGGATTTCAGCGAGGCACTTGACAGAGTTGCTCAGGATATTCTTATAGACAAGATGGAGAAATAGGGATGGGAGTAGGACACAGCTAAGTGGATTTGCAGCTGGCTGAACAAATGCATCAAAGTGTTGAATAATAGAATGATGTCAGCCTGGAAGGAAATTGAGCCTTGTGCTACAGGGCTCTGTTTTGGGCCCTGTTCTGTTCAGCAAGCTCATGGGTGACTTGAACAGAGTGGTACGAGGAATGCCTGTTAGGACAGTGAATGACATCCGTATGGGAGGAATTGCTAACACATTAAACAAAAGACTCAGGATCCAAAATGTTCTCATCCTGCTAGACCAATGACCCCAAACCATTGAGAAGAAATGTAATCAGAATGAATGTAAAGTCCTTTAATCGATTCCAAAATCAGTAACACAAAAAAGGATGTGAGATTCTTGGCTTAGGAGCAGTTCATGGAGCAAAGACCTGGCCCCCTGGCACAACGTGCTCCCATAATATGTTGCAGCCAATAACAAAACCTAAGGGATTTTGGACTGCATTAGCAGGAGCCCAGGGCCTCCTCCAAGAGTAGTTTTAATTCCACTACATGATAGACTGATAAACACCCGGGTGCAGGTGAGGTGTTGCATTTTAAGACAAATAGAAAATTCAGAGGAGGGAAAAAATACTAGGGCAAGACATGGCTTTCATACAAGGTGAGAAACGGTTCACGTGGTTGGTGACATTTAGCCAAGGAGAGGCAAGGTGGCAGTCTTCTAATATTTGAAGAGCTGACATAGGAAGAATGAGAAAACAAAATCTTCACTGCTCTACATGGATTAAGAGTTACAGAATTGTGGATTAAGTCTCAGGGCAACTTAAACATGCAGTTCTCACATGAGCGACTGAGTTCCCAGCACTGAGGGGATTCCCAGGCTGGGCTGGTGGAAGAAGCATTTCTTTTTAGAGTGAGAAGTTGTTTTGCCTACTTCTACAGGACAAAATAATTTTGGTATGTGCAGAAGTGTTGACAATGAAATTGCCATAAGTACTGCCTGCTGATTAAATCCAACACATACGCCTTAGCCAATGATTATTTCAAGGCACTTTGTATACATAGGGAAGGGGTAACGAAAAAGTGAAAATGACCACATCACACTGTGTTCCCTGGAGGAGCTTAAAAATCTAAAGACACGTAAGTAAGTAATTTCACTTAAAAGACAAAATAAACTAGATTATTATATTTTATAACAGATTATAATAAAATAAATTATAATAAAGAAAGAGAAGCCACGCATGGTGGCTCATGCCTGTAGTCCCAGAATTTTGGGATACCAAGGCTGGGGTACTTCTTGAGGCCAGGAGTCCATGACTAGCCTGGGTAATATAGTGAGACCCCATCTCTATAAAAATAATAAAAAAATTTAAAAATTAGCCAGGCATGGTGGCACACACCTGTAGTTCCAGCTACTCAGGAGGCTGAGGTGGGAGAATTGCCTGAGCCTAGGAGTTCAAAGCTTCAGTGAGCTATGATGGCACCACTGCACTACAGCCTGGGTGACAGAGTGAGACCCTGTCTCTAAAAGAAAAGCAGAAGATAGAAAGAGCTACAGGAATAAAGAAAGGGTAAGAATTCATTTTAAGTTGAGTTAGAGGCTGATCAAAGAAGGCTTCACAAAACAGGTAGCATTCAACCTGAATGCATGTTGGGTTTCCAGCTCAGACATCCAGGCAGCTCAGGTACAGCCCTGGTGAAACTCTAGATGTGGCCACCCTGCATCTTTTCCCATATTGAGCCATTTGAAAGGCCATCTTGTCTGTGCTGTTATTTCAAAGAGATTTTGTTCTCTGCCCATACCCGGCAACTCGACAGTTTAGATCTCCTTTGCTTCCTGCCTTCCCTGTCATCCTCACTGTTATGAGGGACTAACCTCCAATTATTTTGCCCATGGTCACCTGTAGACACAGCCCTGGCGCAGGAGTCACATTCCATTCGTTTTACCATGTAAGGTAACCTGATCACAGGAAGGCCATCCCCTCACCACTGCCATATTTTTGGTTAGAGCAATGCAGGGGTGACAGGACTCTTTCAGGTCTGTCTGCTGTAGGTACCAGGTGGGGGTCAGTTAGACACCTGGAACAAGAAGGTGGAATGATGGGGCAGGTGTGAAGCAGGTAGGCACTTCAGAGCTGGGCACTCAACCTTGGGGATGCCTTCGGGGGTGCAATTATGTTCCTCTCTCCTCTTGCTGAGACAAGTGGCTTGCCGTCCCTGGTCATGAAGAAGACACTTTGCTTTTCAGGCATGACTGCATATCCCATGCAGCAAGGTGAGCTAAGATGATACCCTCTGCCACCCTCCTTGAGCTCTCCCCCTTCAATTTCGTGAGGATCCCTCCTAGCCCTTGAGGGTAGTAATCCACCCAGCAGTGGTTGCCGACATCACTGGGATTTACAGGTCTCAACCATCACACGGGCTCCCAGCCTATGGCCAAGTAACATTATCCCCTAAGCTATGTGTCCCTGGGAGGCACTTCCCAGACATTACCAGCTGCTTAGACATACAATTCACTTCCAGTAGTTTAAACCCGAACCAGGACTCAGAGATTGTTGCTGCATCTCTACCTCTTCTCTATCACAATGCCAACTGTGGCCTCCCTTGAGAGCCAAGTATTTAAAAATTAATCACCAGGTTTCATTCCACAAAGAAGATCCTGTTCTATTTATTTCTCCTTTTTCTTCAGATCCTCTCCTGGAAATCTGATGGAAAGAGCCATATGACTTGCCATTTTCTTCCTCTATAAAGTGGTGTGAAAATTGCACAGAAGGTCATCGGGAGGCACTTCCAGTCCAAGACACCTCCTCACCCAGAGAAGGAGAGGGGGGTGTTTCCAACATTGGTCAACTGCTGTAAGTCTGATGTGCTTTGGGGCATTGACTAATGGTAAGAGTAGGTAGACTTCTAAATAGCCTCAATCCTTCACTCTTCCATCTGTAGTCATACCCTTTGCAATATGACTTTATGTCTCTTCCCATCAAGAAGTGGAGTCTTCCCTATACCCTGAAGCTGGCTTACTGTTATAATTTGCTTTAGGCAAGAGAATGAAGTGGGAGTGAAAGTCTGCCAGTCTGGGGCCTCAGTATTAAGAGCCCCTGCATGCTTCTACCTCCTCTCTTCGAATGTACTCAGCCTCCCTGAGAACAAACCCAGGCTAGCCTGCTGGAGGAGGAAAGACTGCTTGGAACAGAGACTTGCCATCCCATCATACTCTATCTCATCACTCACCATCCCAGCATAGCCAGCCCCCAGCTGACTCAGAAGGTAATTGAGTCAACCAAGACAAGAAAAACCACCCAGCTAAGCCCAGCCCGAACTGCCAAGCCCCAGACTCATGAGTGAAACAAATGGCTATTGCTTTAAGCTACTCTATCTTGGGGTGGTTTGTTATGCAGTATGAGCTAACTGATGCAGACTCCATGGTTTATCAGCATAAACTTCCACATTGGCAGTTTCAAAAAAGGCACCACCTGGCTCATCTCAAACATTCAGCAGGGTGATGGTGTCCCCATTTGTTTCCTTCACTTGATCTTCTGGAACCATTTTCTTGAGCCTGCAGGACCTAACATTGAAACTGGAAGAAAAGGGTCTTGGGGGATGGGTTGAGTTGCCATATGTTTCCTTTTCACAAAAGTCCTTGCAAAGCATATTTCTTTTATTTCATCCTTGGATGATTGCCTTCAATTTCTTTGTTTCATAAGCTTCTATTCTCCCAAAGAGCTGCGACAGCATTGATTTCAACCTATGATTGCCAGTGAAATATTAAACCCTATTGATTTGAAACTCAGGATTAGTTGCAAGTTGGATACTCTGCATATTTTGAAGATGGGAAATTTTATTTCTTCTACTTGAAGAGTAATCACAACCTCACAGTATTCTTGCTTTTTTGATGTAGAACTTCAAATCCGATTTCTTATTTGGTTCCCTAAAATTGTGAAATGCACTATGTTCACTAACTAATCACTTTACTCTTTCAAATGAAGCCTTCATACTTATTACTAAGTATGCCAATGTGAAAATACATATTCTCTCCAATATCTATACATTGAATACTGTCATTATGATTCCTCCACCTCCCCAAACATCAACAAAAACCTTATTGGCTATAAGTAAAGATATCATATTCTGAGTAGGAATTCAGCAGAATCATTTTTCTTTTACTAAGCAGAGTTTATCATTAGTTTGATGTCTACTGAAAGCACACCACTGTGTCTAAGACTCCCATTAGCTTGAAGCTCACCCCAGTACATGGCTACTACTGAAAATCTTCATCCTAAAATGCCCTCCAAGAATATATCGTCACACTGCTGAAATAAAACTTCTCTGGATGACTCAAGACAGGATCTGCAATGGGTTGTCTGAAAACCAAGTTCATCTGAAGATGCAAAAGGCTAAAGACGTGGCAATTAATTGCCTCCCAATTCTTAATTCACAGCTACGTTAATCATAAGCCTCTCCAAAATAAAAACAGTTAAACACTTTGAAACAAGACATTTCAAAAAATGTATACACCAGTGAACATTTTTACTCAACAGACATATATCTATGTAATAGCTGTATCCAACTTTAGAAACTGTTGCCCTAGTATGTTCTAAATAGAGCCTAGGAACACAGGGTCCCCCTCCCTCTCCTTTCACCTGAGGTCTCCCCAAACCCTGACCCGCATTCCGCACCCCTCCCTAGTATTCATCCAGGAGGAGGCCCAGTGGCAGAGCCAGCAGTCCCAGTGGCATAGCGGTAGGATGGAGTGAGAGTAAAGCCCCAGGGGAAGTTGCAGCCCCGCAAACCTCAGACTGTATTTTCCTCTGTCTCCCACACCACCATTCTAAGACTTTCCTCCTCCTTAACCCCAAGCTTTGGCATTACTCCTGAGATAAAATGTCCAGAAAGTGGAGTTGCAGGGGTCCCTTCTGAAATGTAGCTGAGATGCCCTAAGAACCTATTCCCAATTTATTCTTTGATCTCCCCCTTCCTTTCTCAAGCAGCACTCAAAGGACCAGTCTGACATCTGCAAGCCATGGCAGACAGAGATACAAACCTGTGATCCTAAGAGTCTTCAAGGGAAGTCCTGCTGAACTTAGCCTTTCCCAAAAGGGTCACAGATAAAAAATGAGCAGGTGAAGAGCAGACAAGCCCACTCACCATTGTTTGTGTCTCTATCAACTTATGAGCTGCTGATTTCACTTCTTTGAGTATATACCCAGGAAAGGAACTGCTGGATCATATGGTAGTTCTATTTTTAATTTTTTGAGTAATTCCATATTATTTTCCATAATATCTGTGCAAATTTACATTTCCACCAAGAGTGTACGAGGGTTCCCTTTTTTCCACGTCCTCACCGACACCTGTTACCCTGTGTCTTTTTTATAATATCCGTCCTGATAGGTGTGAGGTGATATCTCATCATGATTTTTTGCACTTCCCTTGTGTGGAGCACTTTTTCGTCTACGTGTTAACCATTTTTATGTCTTCTTTGAAAAATTTCTAGTCAGGTCCTTTGACCATTTTTAAATCAGATTAATTTTTCTTATTGCGTTGTATGAGTTCCTTATATATATTGGAAACATACAAAAAAATTAAAGCTTAGTTTATACCCATCCCCCAAAATATTGATAAATATTTTTGACACTGTATCACCAGCTATCAAAACTCATTATTTAAAGTAATGCATCATATTCAAGAATTAAAAATGAAAATTATATTTAGCAGTTTTTTATAGCTTAGAGAAATGTTATTGAGGCTGAATTCCACTGAAATGAGATAACATCTTACAAGTAACATACATGTAATTATTAATAAATATTAATATATGACATGTTTTAAAATAGAGAGACGTAAGTACATTTTCAAAAAGTAACCAAAGTAGAAACACAGAACCTGAACTTTCAGGCACAAATAGTACTTTGACATGGTCTCTTTCTTTCTGTTGACATTTGGTTGTATATTATTCAAAGATGCTACAGAAAGTTGCTAATAACTGGCTGCCAGAGATCAAAAATCTTGTCTAAAGAGACAAAAAATATTCACACATACAAAAAAGGTTTTTAAAATACTCAGGAACTTTTAAAAGACATCTCATCATCAAACTGTAAGGTCCCCAGTGACAAGAAGCACATGTGTTTTATTTTCTAATATACGCCATGGGACCCAGTGACTGGCACATAGGTGGCCTCAGGATACTGTTCTAGTTGAAAACATCTGGGCACAAATGATAGGCAACTCTTTAACCAGAGCATCTGAACTTGGGCATTTTTTTTTTAATCTGATGAAGTATATAATCAATATTTCTGATGAGAACTCAGTCTTGCTTTTATATTTTTCATGTCTTATCAATGTTTTAACTTTCAACATTTAATACCTCAAGGCTCACTGGTACCTTGTACACCTTAGCATCATCATCAAACTAGACCAGTGTAAATGCCAGGAGCCTAAATGATCCACTTTTCAATTAACTCATTTAGAAATTTCTGAGATTGAGTGAAATAAAGGGAGAATTTTTTTTTTTTTTTTTTTTTTGAGACAGAGTCTCACTCTGTCACCCAGGCTGGAGTGCAGTGGTGCGATCTCGGCTCACTGCAACCTCCGCCTCCCGGGTTCAAGCAATTCTCCTGCCTCAGCCTCCCAAGTAGCTGTAGCTGGGACTACAGGCACATGACGCCACACCCGGCTAATTTTTTGTATTTTAGTAGAGACAGGGTTTCACTGAGTTGCCCAGGCTGGTAGCGAACTCCTGAGCTCAGGCAATCCACCTGACTCGGCCTCCCAAAGTGCTGGGATTACAGGCGTGAGCCACTGCGCCCGGCCAAGGCAGAAATATTTATTCCTGATTTGCCTGGCCTATGCAGAGAGCTCTTCTGAACTCAGGCTGTGCTAGGTCCTTCCCTATAGGAGAAACCACACTTGGCAATGGAACCCTCATTTTTCCTATCCTCCAGCAATTGTCAATTATGGCCAGCGTTCAGTGAGACTCCTATGACATGAAACTTGCAGCTTTTTTCACCAGGAACTGACTTTGGTCAATTTCAGCAAAGGGTGGGGTTTAGTAGAAGGAAACTCACAGAATCAGGAGGGGTCTTCAAAAGGACAGGCCCAGTCCTGGGACCCCAGCAGGAGATGCTGGAAGCTTCTCTCAGGCATTGTGGGATGTTGACTCATCTCTGGTTTGGCTTCTATCACAGTGTGATAAGTTTCCATATTCTTGAGAGAATGTGGAAACCATTCTTCAACCTACAAGTACCATCAACCTATAGGGACATGTACTAATAGGTACTACAGGGTCACATGTCCACTTACCAGTGAGATAGAGTCCAGGGGAAAAATCTCCCCAACCTCAGAACTCACATTGTCCCTAGAAGAATATGCCCAAGTCACCTGTCATCAGGGTCAAACAGGTGCTGGTTTAGGGTATAACCATGTACCAAACGGACACTGAGACTAGCAATGATGTTATTATTACTGCTAACATTTATCAAATGCTTATTATGTACCAGTTGCCCTTCTCATCTTAACGGCTATTTATTAACTCCTCTTTTACACTACAACCTGTGAAGTAATTCTTTTTCAAATAGAACCATCTGGAACCCAGATGTTCCAGAAATAGCTCAGCTGAGAGACTCTCTCTGAAGAAGACCTTAAATTGGTTGAGCCTAGGAGACAGACACTGCAGTTAGCAGGGTTCTAAGATGGTTCTCTGCTCCTCTCCCGAGTTGCAATGCCTCCTATAATCCCCTGCCCTTGATGTATAGAGGTCTAGGACTCCATCTTGCCAGCATAGCTACAGAGATCCCTGCTGGCCTTGCAGGAGCTAACTGCCATGCTGCAACCTGCCTACGGAGAGGGCTGTGTGTCTGGGAATGGTGGGGGCCTCTTGCAGCTGAGGGCCTCAGTCCTACAAACACAACAACCTGAATTCTTCCAACCACCAGTGGGCTTGGAAGAGGACCCTGGTCTCAGGTGAGACGGGCACCGCAGCCAACACTTTGATTGCCGCCTTTGAGACCCTAAGCAGAGAACCAGATAAGCCGTGTATAGGCCCCAGCACCACGACAACTGTGAGACAATAAATGTATATTGTTTTAAGCCACTAAGTTTGGTCAGTTTGTTATGCAGTACAGGAACCTAGTGTAGCCACTGTTAAATTAAAATTGAGACTGAGCCTGAAGACTCCCTGAGTACACAAAGCCTTAACTTTCATTGATTTGCAAAAATAAGCAAAACTGAATTAAAGCTATTTCTTATAAATGCCTATATTAAAGAAAAACAGAACTTAAGCCCAACCAATCAGAAAAAGCTAACAAACTTATAAAAAGAGGGACTTTCTAGTAGGATAGATCAAATAAGGCAACTGTATAGCTGTAGCCAATCAAATGTTTTCTCTTTGCTTTACTTCTGTGTTCATCTATAAAAGCCTCCTCCAGCTGGGAACGGTAGCTCATGCCTGCAATCCCAGCACTTTGGAAGGCCGAGATGGGTGGATCACTTGAGGTCAGGAGTTCAAGACCAGCCTAGCCAACATGCTGAAAACCCATCTCTATGAAAAATAAATACATCAATAATACAAATATTACCTGGTGGCATGCACCTAAAGTCCCAGCTACTAAGGAGACTGAGAGGAGAATCACTTCAACCCAGGAGGTAGAGGTTGCAGTGAGCCGAGATCGTGCCACTGTGCTCCAGCCTGGGTGACAGAGCAAGGCTCTGTCCCAACAACAACAAAAAAAAGGCCTTCCTCTTCTTCCCTCAGTGGAGCTCATGAACCACCTCTGGTTTGGTTGCTGTTTGCTCAATAAGTGTTTTAAAATTTTACTGCGCCTCAGTTTACATGCTTAATGACACCAACAGAGACAGGACTTGCACAAAGCATGAACCACCCTGATGGAAGGACAGTTCCTGTGGGGTGGGTCAGAGGAGGGAAGAATCTACCAAAACAGGACCACCACACATCCTGCCAAACAAGGGGCTTATTTTGCAGCTAGTCAAGCCTATGGGGGCAAATCTGATCTGGCTTCCATTGTGCCTGACACCTCCTTCAGGCTTTGTATAGACTTAAGAGCACTGGGGAATGCTTCCGAAAAATACACAGATGGGCAGTACTGTGTACACTTCAGGCAGATTTCAGGCCCCTGACATTTCCCCTTGTGTCCTCTGCTTCCATACCCAGGAACCCCGACTCTGGATCATACTTTCCCAAGGTGGGGCCATATGGTACCCAAGGAAATGAGAAGTGGTTTTGGGGGGAAGGTCAAAAAATATTATCCTTTTCATGCATGTACATAGATATACATGTGATACATAAACAGATTTACAGTATATCTATGGTGTTATAATTTCATGGGAGACAATAAAACAATGTCTTAAAAAGCTCCACATGGGGAAGATAAAGAAGGTGGAGAAACACTGGTGTGGACAATAATAGTTCATGGTCAAAGCAGAGAAAGGCTTTGAGACACTGATAATACTTTACGTCTTGTCCTGGCTGGTGGTTACATCAATGTGTTTGCCTTGTGAAAATCCACAGGCACATGCTAAAGACCTGTACACTTTATGTAAGGCACACTTCATCAAGGGGGAACGTTTAGCTACAATTGGAAAAGCAAAATCCAATGTTCTGACACTTCTAGCTAAAGACGCTGTCACGTTGGAGTAAAACGCACAGACTCTGGGCAGATACCGAGGCTCTATCTCAGTTCCTCCTTTTCCTTGTGTGCGACCTTGGCTAAATAACACACTTCTGAGCCTCAGTGTTCTCATCGGGAAAATGGGTTTAATAATACAGTCTGCCTCAAAGGGTTGTGGTGAGATTAAATGAGTTTATACATGTAGAGTACTTAGGACAGTGTGTGAAACAGCACACGCTACAGAAGTTCTACTAGTTCTGCTGTCCTGTTTGTTGTTGTTCTGTTTGTTTGAGACAGGGTTTCCCTCTGTTGCCCAGGCTGGAGTACAATGGCACAATCTTGGCTCACTGCAACCCCTGCGTCCCGGGTTCAAGCAATTCTCATGCTTCAGCCTCCTGAGTAGTTGGGATTACAGGTGCGCATCACCACTCAGGCTAATTTTGTATGTTTCACCATGTTGGCCAGGCTGGTCTTGAACTCCTGACTTCAGGTGATCCACCGGCCTCAGCCTCCCCAAGTGTTGGGATTACAGGCGTGAGCCACCGCGCCTGCCCATCCTGGTTTTATTGAAGCTCTTTCTGCCTTGTCCTTTCTCTATCAACTTTAAGTTTCTGAAGAACAGGGAAAACCACCGGTGGTTATCTTTCCCCAGCCCGCAGTGCGGTGCTTTGCAAAACCTAGATGCTCACAGTGTTGTGGTTGAAGTTGTGGAATCATTTACTTTCTTGTGGCATTTTGATACAGTTTAGAATTATTGATCTTGGTTTCTGGGAACAATATGGTTACATATTAGATACTTTCAGACCAAATTCTGTTTTCTCCTTTAAAAATAAGGTAAAGGGTCACAGTTCCCTAGTCTTGACATAGACGAATGACCAACTGGGAGTCAGGAGCCCAGGGCTCTCATTCCATCTCTGCTGGCCACTGGCTGAGGGATCTTTAATAAGAAATTATTTCTCCCACACACACAGGCCTGGGTTTTCTCATCTGGACAATGAGACAGCTGGATCAGACAACCTCTAAGGTTCTTCCTGTGTGGTTTTGTAGTTAATAACAACAACAACAATAACAGGAGCAGCAACTTCACCTTTAATGTGTGCCAGGCAGGAGTCAGAGTACAGTACTCACCCCTTCAGTCCCCATGATATACATGCTCTCATTATCCCCATTTTACAGATGGAGAAACTGAGGCACAGTAGTCCCCCCTGCTGGTAAATGACAGAACCAATATCTGGCTCCAGAGCCTGTATTCAACCATTACCAGGTACTGCCACCTCCAAGTTCACAAAGACATAAAACATAAAGAAATTATTCACATACTTCCCCTAGCAAGCTGTGTATAGAGCCAGCACTCTCAGACCTCCGTGACATCGTCCCTCCATTCACCTTTCAAGAAGCAACTCCACATCCACTATTTCATGAAACTTTTCTGAGTCAGCACCAAGAGCCACACCCCCTACTTTTGCATGCATCCCCATCTGGGCCTCTATGTGATAGTCACAGTGTTTTGTGTTGATTCCTGTTATTTTATTGAATTGTCCCATGTCCCTAAGTAAATGACTACCCTTCTGAGGTCAGAGACTGTCTTCATCTATTGATATTCTCCTTCAGGAGCAGATAGTAGAGTTCAATAAATATTACAAACAGAGCACTACTTACATTTACATATACAGTCGTCTCTCGGCTTCCAAGGGAAATTAGTTCCAGGACCCCCTGAGGATATCAAAACCTGAGGATGCTCAAGTCCTAAAGCTGCCCCCTGGAACCCAAGGATATGAAAAGCCAGACCTTTATATCAGTGAGTTCCACATCCTGCAAATACAGTACTGTACTTTCCATGTGCGGTTGTCTGAATCCATGAATGTGGAATGTAGGGACATGGAGGGGCACCCGCAGTGCATCATACTCTGGGACAATCTATTAATTTAGCTGATAGAATGTGGGATGGGGAAAAAGAGAAGGCTGGGCTCCTGAGTTCATGGTTGTGGTTGGATGGTGGCATGGTGAACCAAGACAGGCCCTAGAGGAGGAGTGTACTTGGACAGGGAAGACGAGGTAGGAAACAGAATGTGTTTATTTCTACAACACAGTGTGAGGACTGAGCACCAGACGTGCACCAAGTTGCCAGAGGAACTTCCTGAGGAGCCCTGGACTCTTCACTCCCGTCCTCACAAGAGTGACCCTGGAGGAGCAATGCATCATTGCAATGTCACTTCCATGTTCACCTTTTTGAATATTAATGACCCTGCTGGCCTGTGTTCTGCTGGCTGTACCTGTCCCTAGAGGAAGTGGAGGCAGAGCAGATGAACTCAGGGTTTGGGATTGAAATTCCATCAGGCCTTTGGGTCAATGGAAATCTTTTATGCTATGACAGTGACACAGGCTCATGTCTTCTTTCACGTAATTCCAGAAGCTGGGTGACAGTCGTGTTCATCTCTAACCCCAAATCCTGTGGCTGTGGGGCCAGAAAGCACACGAGCAGAATCGGGGGTCTGTATTGAGCAGACCACTCAACACAGGTGGCTATAGCTACAAGTGCCATGTCCTGACACCAATGGATCCCAACCCTGCTGTCTGGGGGAAAAGCTAATTTTAAGATTTATACTAGGAATGCACACATGAAAAGAGGATTTGATCTTTTTTGGCATATCTGGTTTGCAGCTGTGTGTCTGCACTGGATTGTTAATAATATCAGAAACATATCTGAACCACCTAGAGATGTGCCTCTGTTGTCAACACTGTCTGGAAATAGCTGTCAGGCCCACACTAAACAAGGCTCTCAAAGAAGGGAGTGAGGAGAGGTTATGTGTTCTAATAGAAGTTATAAAAACCTATCAGTTCAGGAAGAAAGACCAAGCTGCAAAGATAGAGTTGGAAAATGTGCCATCACTGCTTGAGTAGTAGCCAAAATACCTGGAAACCTGAGAGAAGTTGGTCAGGGCCAGTGCACAGTCTAAAGTAGTGATGGCGAATATGCATCCAACCTTGCAGCGTTTGTTTACCCATATCCTGCCTACTGCCCGACTATTGTCTGCAGCCGTGGGCTCTGTGTGATTAAAGGCCACGTAGTGCAATCCCTGTCTGAGGCTAACACACACCTACACTCACACATAAACTGCAGTAGACGCAACAAGCATCCATCCATATTCCTTTGACCCTTCTCTTTTCACTGCCTCTGGCCCCAATTCCAAATTCCAGCACCTGCACGTCTGTCAAAAGGCCTTCTCTGGTCACCAGAGCCTGATCTTCTCATAGACATTGTGGATTGGAACTGATAGGAAATTAATGCCTCCAGGGCCAACCCTTACCCAGTGACTGACAGGAGTTGGTAGGTAAATACACCCTGAGGTGGGAATAATTTGAAATTAATGTTCAACACTGTTTACCAGAGTCCCCTGAGGGAATGAGGCTCTAGTTTCCCACAAAAATACTTGCTGAACTTGAATCCTTGTCTCAAAATCTGTTTCTGGGAAATCTAAACTTGGGCACCTGGATGTATATTACACACATATAAACACACACAGTACTCTACTATTCATAGAAAGTTTTAAGTTGTACAACACCCTTTACTTATACTATCTTATTTTATATTTGGGTCAACTTTGTTATTGTTCCTATCATTCCATTTTTTAAAATGAGGAAACCATCTCACAGAGGCGAATATAGATCACCAAAAGTCATATAGAAGGCTCAAAGCCACTACCTGCTGCTATCAATGCTTTTGGATTTTCTACTGTACCTATGCTACCCCAGTGGAGGACAAATCAACAAAAGGACACACTTCCAAAGAGCTCACTTAGAGTCAGAGTGTCTCTTGGTAAAAGCTAAAATTGCTGGAATGGCAGAGCCATGTAACTCTTGGGGTGAACTGATCCCTACTCATCTCCCACAAAGTCTCCCTTATTATCTCCTAACACATGCTACAAACATAGTAGGTATTCAATAGCTACATGATAGATAGAAAGATAAATGGATGGATGGATGGATAATGAATGGGTGGATGGATGGATAGATAGATGGATGAATGAACAGACAGATGGATGGATACATGGATGAATGGATGATGAATGAGTGGATGCATAGATGAATGGATGGGGATGGATGGATAGATGGAGGGATGGATTAATGAATGGATGGATTCATGGATGGGGATAGATGAATGGATGAATGATAAATGGGTGGATGGATGAATGAATGAGTGGACAGATGGATGGATGAATGAATGAGGCTGGGCACAGTGGCTCATGCCTGTAATCCCAGCACTTTGGGAGGCCAAGGCAGGTGGATCACGAGGTCAGGAGATCGAGACCATCCTGGCTAACACAGTGAAACCCCGTCTCTACTAAAAATGCAAAAAATTAGCCGGGCGTGGCGGCAGGTGCCTGTAGTCCCAGCTACTTGGGAGGCTGAGGCAGGTGAATGGCGTGAACCCAGGAGGTGGAGCTTGCAGTGAGCCGAGATTGCACCACTGCACTCCAGCCTGGGCGACTGAGCGAGACTCCGTTTCAAAAAAATAAAAAAGATGGATGGATGAATGAATGGATGCAAGGAGTGGATGGATGAAAGGATGGATGGATGGATGGATGGATGGGGATAAATGAATGTATGAATGATAAATGGGTAGGTAGATAGATAAAAGAATAAGTAGATGGATGGATGGATGGATGGATGGGTAGATGGACGGTGATAGATGAATAGATGAATGATAAATGGCTGGATGGATGAATGAATGAGTGGATGGATAGATGGATGGGGATAGACAATGGATGAATGATAAATGGGGGGATGGATGGATGAATGAATGAGTGGATGGATGGATGGATGGATGGGGATAGACAAATGGATGAATGATAAATGGGTGGATGGATGAATGAACGAGTGGATAGATGGATGAATGAATGGATGCAAGGAGGAGTGGATGGATGGATGGATGACCATATCAGTCCATATGAATGTCTGAGCCTATTGTAGCCTTAGCCTTAGCAAGAACAGGGCTGAAGTTACAACTTAAATATGATTTGTATGTAACTTTTGCTTATTTTATTGTCTATTTACCAGCACCAAACACATCTGAGATGGTGTGTATGAAAATGCCATCTACTAATGATGTCAGAAAAGAAAGAGCTTGAGAAAAACAAGTGTCAATTACTCACCAGAAGTGAGGCTTATTCTTATGCTTTAGGGAGAATAAAAACCACCTGGGAAGCTTATAAGCTTGTGATGCATCAGCATCACAAGTACACACGTTGCTTGAAGAGGGAGTCAAGCAGAATGTAAAAGGCATCACCCCACCCCAGATATGCACTGAAAGTGTTATGGGCAAAATAAAATAAACATCCTAGACTGGGAGGATAAGTTTGGGGCCTAAAAATTGAACTCCACACCCAGTGTATACATCTTTTCTAATGCAGGCAACAGCACACTGTTCTCATCTTTGCTCGAACACATTCTGTTACGGGAAGTTTTTTACCTCCTGTAACTGTTCATTCATTTTTGAATAGTTTGGTTACAAAGTTCTTAGTGGTTCCATTTCTGTTCACTGATGCTGTAAGGATTGGGTAAAATCCCCATGTACCATGATACCCAATGGAATATATAGGGATAAATGGTGTGTCAGTTCTAAAATAAGCACCCTTCTTATTTCTTCAAGTGTCCATGCTATAGGGTTTGATGAATTCTTAAGCATCTGGGTCGACATCCTCTCAACCTATCATTGTTTATCAATGTTTCTCTGAGAATGTGGTACTAAATTTATACTTCCAGCTGTGCTCTGATAAAAGTAGAGAGGGCCCATCACACCCTTTATTATGGACAATCTACCTCCATCATTGCCTTCTAGAATCACATTAGCTGATCTGGTAGCCACATCCTATTAAGCCAAAACTCAATTAAAACCTCTGGAGTCTTTTGTCACTAGAAATCTCTCTGTGTGTGGCCATTGATTCAGTTATCAGCACTCTGAATAAAGCCACTCATCCATGTTGTGAATTATCTGACTATTCAGCCTGCATTTTGGCATCTCTCCATGTACTCCACGTAGAAAGAAATGCATTGCATCTTCAGCCTTCCTCTGTTCACTAGACCTGGGTAGAGCTATCAAAATCAATTGTCTGACCCCTGCTCCTGGAGGCACACCATCATGATATTAGAGGAGAGGCACTGGTATGGGATGTGATAATACCCTCGTAAAGACACCAGATAACACTTTATTTCCAGAGAGTAGATGTATAAATAATTGTTCTCATCCTTTCAAAAATGACCACTTCCTATGCTGATTCAGGATAATGAAGAAACACAGGGCTCTCTCAGCATACTCAAGAAATGAAACTTTAGTCTGAAAGTCTGCTGTTTTTTAAAAAAATAGTTTACTCCATTTACATTTATTCTGATTACTGATCATTTATTTGGATATATTTTTGCTATAATTTTCCTTTCTTTTCTGTTTTTTTCTTTTTCCTTACCTGCCTCCTGCTCTATTTTGTTTTTTTAATTCTTACTCTTTTTAATTTCTTAGTCTTCTTTTGGAATTATTTATCCATATTAGTATACTTTCATGAATATGATATTAAGCACAATTTTCTATTATTTTTTCTATTCTGAAGCTAATCAATATCTCTACCTTGTAAAGACGGACCTCTAACTTGCCTCCAAATTCTGCTTTTCTATCATCTTTGGTATTGTTGTTCAGTACCTTATTTTCATTTTTAAAAACTCTTCAAATATTATTGATATTAATATTATTCTTATAGTAGGTTTGCAAAATGTTTCCCCAGTTTCTTAACTGCCCTTGCTCTCTGCTGTCCACTGGGTCCTTCCAGCTTCCATCTCCTTCTTTTAACATTATGGCATTTGACCTTTCACATAGTGAGTCTCTTAGTCTTTGTATGTCTAAAAGTGTCTTTATTTTACCTTCATTCATTATAGAGCAAGGGGGGAAACTATTTTATTGAGAGGTTTCTGAGGGGACTGAAAAGAGGAGAAATGATGAGGTTCTTTGCCAGAGGCTCTTTGGGCAGTTCAGGTTCAGATCTGCTGGGGAAAGCTCTGCTCCCTCTTGAGTGATCATTTAACTGAACGGAAATTTGAAATTGATCGTTTTTTTCCCTTTACCATTTAGAAAATAATATTCAATTACCATCTAACATTTGTCATTGCCAATGAGAAGTGTGCTGTCGGTCTGAATGCTGCTCCTTTTTTAGGTAAGCTTTTTAAAGATTTTTATTTTTATATCACCTTGCATATTCTGTAGTTTCACTACAATGTGTTAGGTGTGGATTAATAATATGTATCCTTCTCAAGGTTTAGGGTGCTACCGGAAACTGGTCTAATGATTTTTAACTACAGAAATTCTCCACCAATTTTTAAAAATATTGTCCCCAGCACTTTGGGAGGCCAAGGCTGGTGGATCACGAGGTCAAGAGATCAAGACTATTCTGGCCAACATGGTGAAATCCCATCAATACTGAAAATACAAAAATTAGCTGGTTGTGGTGGCAGGCGTCTGTAGTACCAGCTACTCGGGAGGCTGAGGCAGGAGAATCGCTTGAACCCCGGAGGCAGAGGATGAAGTAAGCCGAGATTGCACCATTGCACTCCAGCCAGGCGACAGAGCGAGACACTATCTAAATATATATATATATATGTAATATATATATATGTATGTATAAATTATTTATTTATATAGTATCTCCCATTCATTCCATAAATTCCTTTTGGAAATCCTGTTAGCTGTATTTTGGAGCTTCTTGTTTTACTTTTATCAGCTCAATTTATAACTTGTATTTGTATCTTTTTACCTCTTGGAGCTGTATTCTAAGTGGATTTTTCAGGTTTATCTTCAGAAATGTTTCTCCAATTGCATCAGCAATCCTTTGTATCTTTTACAAATCCACCTGCTTTTCTTTCGTCTTATGTTATAAAATCTATTCCTCACAGGGTCACTTTGGACATCTAAATCATGCTTATTTTCAGTTCCGTGGACTTTACTCTCATCTGCAGTTCTTTGGGAACACTCATTTGTTGTATCTGTGGGCTGTCTCTCTCAGCGGTAAATGCCTTTGTGTGTTTGTAATGCTATGGTTACTTGAGGGAAATAAGAATGTACCACTTGGCACAGTGTGCATGATGTAAACTTATCTTTGTTGTATGTTGGCTCCTGAAGAAATTCTGCCCATGTGCCCTGGGTTATGAGGGTGATCCCATGGGGTAGTTTAACTTTGGCTCCTGCAGACCCCATGGGGTCCACCAGCTCCAGGTTTTTTTTTTTTTTTTTGTCTGTTTTTTTCCATCATCTCTATGCTAAACTGGATTTTGTTTTGATTTTTTTGAGACAGAGTCTTGCTCTGTCACCCAGGCTGGAGTGCAGTGGCGCAATCTTGGCTCACTGCAGCCACCACCTCCCAGTTTCAAGCTATTCTCCTGCCTCAGTCTCCCGAGTAGCTTACAGGCGCACACCACCATGCTCAGCTGATTTTTGTATTTATAGAAGAGAGGGGGTTTCACCGTGTTGGCCAGGCTGGCCTCAAACTCCTGACCTCAGATGATCTGCCTGCTGGCCTCCCAAAGTGCTGGAATTACAGGCGTGAGCCATCGCACCTGGCCTAAATTGGTTTTTAATGAGGTTTATTGGCTTGAGTCTGGCTGTGTGCATTTAGTCTCATGCTCACACATTGTGGAAGCTTGTGTACTCTGATTTTCCTCAAGTAACTCTTTTTCTACC
Organism: Macaca thibetana thibetana; assembly: GCF_024542745.1. NCBI lineage: Eukaryota > Metazoa > Chordata > Mammalia > Primates > Cercopithecidae > Macaca > Macaca thibetana. The sequence goes on along the minus strand of NC_065580.1, from coordinate 161,300,855 downwards.
CAAGATATGGAATACAAAGCCCACATCTGGGGCTGGTGAGTGGGGCTTTTAATTCCCATCTCAATGGCAGGACAATCTTTATTGCTGGGAGTTCAGTCCCACCTCCTACCAACCAAGGATCTTGCAGCTTAGACTCCCTCTCAGTGCAGTCATTCATGGTAGACACCTTAACCCAGAGTCCCCAGGCCTTCTTCTGCTCCAACTCTGGCTTCTTGTTTCGGCGCCTAGAGAGCTTCCTTTTCCAGCCCTCCAACTCATCTGTGGACTTTCATGTTTTTGTTATTTTTGTAGTAGAAGGGGACTTTCCCAATTATCTCAGTTGGCCATCTTTACCGAAAGTCTGAAGGAACTTTGGAACTTTAGAGGAAATAATTCACAGGCAATGCTTTCCCCTCAGCCTTTAATTGGATGTTTTTTCAGCTATACATCTCTGCATCCAAGTCCTACAAGAGCAAGCAAGTGCCTTTGTAACAAGACAAAAAAAAAAAGAGGCAAAATATTCACTAAGGCAAAAGCCAAACCCTACAGAAACTACTCGGAAAGAGAAAGCACCATATGAATAAACAAGTTTCAATGTGCTCAGTGAACAGTAGTCTTGGTATCTTCTATGTGCTCATCAAAGGTAAGATGTTGGTTAAGCAAAAGGAAAGTTTCTGCCTTTGTGTCCTTGACCCCAAAGCAAAAGAACTCATATTATAGGAAGCAACATTTTTCTTATAAATATAATTTGGAGAAGAGGACTCTTTCTTTGCAATTCCTCCCCTTCACCCCAATTCCAGTCAGAAACTCTGAGCAGTTGTGTGTTTGCAAAGCTGAATGAGCCTGAAGTCGAGCTGTTCAATAATGTACAATAGAAATGTTAACTGCAGTATTGATTTTTCATTATGTTTGTATTGCCTGTTTAATTTTATTTTCCTTGCAGGAAACTTTTTAATCAAAAATCCAGTTACTGAAGAACCCCATAAGCCAACCGATGCTGGTGAGACTGGAGGAAGCACGGGCAGTAAGCCTCTCCTGCCTATTCCCTCTTCCACCTTCACCCACCCCCAGTGAGAGTTCAGAACCGAAAGCTCCTCCAACTGAGAGTAAATGCGTGTGACCTTCAGTTCCACAGAGGTTAACCTACTCTGATTAACTTTTCCATGTTATTCCATTAAATAAAAACAGTTTTGACACCCAGAGACTAAAGCATCCTAGAGATAATACAATAACCCTATGCAATCATTCCAAATTGGATTGTAATAATTCATTTAAGTGACCATACATATTTGTTATATGTAATATGAAACATCGCAAAATGAAATCAATAGAAATGTTTCTTGTTAATGAAGATATACTGGGCTGTTATGTGTGGGTTGTGGACTCAATACCCACAGAAATCTTATTTGTATTATAAATTTCAGGGTATCCTGAGAGTTACAAATGAAGATAGCATTTCTTAAAGAAGCGATGGCTGGTCATTTAGAAAATTATATCATAAATTTTATGTCATTTCTTGGTCTTTCAAGGTCTTTGCCCAGCAACATAGTCTTATGATTTAGGTAAAAATTCTAGCTGAGTGATTACATTCAACTATTTGCAAATGGACTTTTCCCCAAACTTTCATTTTTACAATCCGGATTTAAAAATAACTTCACTTTGGTAAGTCTGAAGATCTTACCTCATAATATTTTAATACAAATTGTAGAATATTTTATTCCTCTTAACATAAAAACTGAAGATACAGAGGCAGTGAGAGATAGGTATAGGTATAGCTTATAGATATAAGTATAAATATATAACTATATACATAGGTACAAGCCAATTAATGAGACTATGGTGGGGTTTCACTGGAATGCTACCTTTAACTTCACATATGAAATATAGTATATAGTAGAGTTTATATGTTTATTTATATATATAAATAAAATAAGATTTTTAAGTTTTGCATTAAGTAAACTCATACAGTGTTTTAAAGGCACATTTTAATAAATTCTTCTGCATTCTGAATGATATCACAGTGAGATTTCACTATGGTAAATATCTGCAGCAGAAACAAAGAATTAGTGAATTCATTAGCTGTATGAATCTATTTATACTTCTGTTGTCAAAGCTCATATTCTTTACTTCTAGTGAGACCTTACTTACATCTTGAACAAGACCCATCAGATGATCCTTACCTCTAGTGAGAATGAAGAATTATAAAATGCAAATACAGTTATTTGCACTAAATAAGTGGTCATCCTAGAAAATACAAATTTAAGACAGGTTCACAACAAATAACAGTAAGCATTTTTCTTCATCTATTACATGTTTTCTTGATGCTACTCTCTTTATTTTCTGCCATACCTCTGGAATCCTCAATTTTAAATAACTGCAAATTTGCTTTTAAATAAAGCCAATTCTTAGCCTGCTTTGACTGATTCAATAATTTTAATCTGAAATCTAGTTCTACCTGCCTCCCTCATGAGACTGTTGGATTTGGATGGTGCCCATTCCACATCCACTAAAGGGTTGTTCACATGGAGAAGGGCTGGGCTTGCCTTTGTCTTTACCTCCTGATTTCTCAGTCTCTTAAATATTTTGAAACTCAGAACTTCAGGCTCTGTTGCCCTCTAACTTTCCTCTGTAGTGTTTTCTACCCTCCTCTCCTTAACTCACCCCATTCACTTCAGACTTTGGTTTTGCTGTTTGGATCCTTAAGTGTCCACATGTACAAGTCACTGTTCCTTGAGGTTCTTCACACTCTTTCTACAAACCACACCTGACACTTTCACCAACAGGAACTGCTCTGCCTCTAAACCTGGAAACACTGAGATTCTCTTTGTTTTCATCCTCTACTTCACTGACTCTCACTTATGCTTCCAATGTATTATGGGGGGGTCTTCGAAAAGTTTATAGAAGATGCATACTATGAGGAAACTATGCATAGATTTCAAACCATATTTTGCACTGAAATAAACTCATACTAACTTATTACAGCATGTCTGAACAGAATCAAGTTTGAGACACTAAGAATAAGACATCATTTTGAAAAAAGCCCCTTTCAGAACAATGTGAATTCTGCTAAAATTGAAGCAAGAACAAACATTAAATTTATAGTGAACCTTTGTGGAAGAATGGTGAAATCATTGACGCTTTACAAAATGGAGACAATGGCACCAAAGAAATCAGCAGTTTACATATGGGTAACTTGTTTAAAAAGGGATGAGACAGCATTGAAGATGAAACCCACAGCAGCAAATCATTCATATCAAATTGCAAAAAAAAAAAAAAAAAAAAAAAAAAATTAAATTAATCTTATTCAGGCCCTAATTGCAAAGAAGTGATCATTAACAGCAGAAACAATAGCCAACACTATAGACAAATCAACTGGTTCCGTTCTCAACAAAAATAAATAAATTTGGTTCAAAATTTTAACAAAAAATTAAATACAAGCAAGCTTTCCAGTCAATGAGTGCCAAAACTATTGTGCTCAGTTCAGTGGCAGACCAGCGCAGAGCTTTCAATGGAAATTTTAAACAAGTGGGATCAAGATCTTGAAACATTTCTTCAAAGAACTGTAACAGAAGATGAAATGGCTTTATCAGTACAATCCTGAATGCAAAGCACAATCAGAGCAATGGCTACCAACAAGTGGACATTGTCCAGTCAAAGCAAGAGTGGACCAGTCAAGAACAAAGGTCATGGCAACAGTTTTCTGGGATGCTCAAGGCATTCTGCTTGTTGACTTTCTGGAGGATCAAAGAACAATAACATCTGCTTATTATAAGAGTGTTTTGAGAAAGTTAGCCAAAGCTTTAGCAAAAAAAAAAAAAAAAAAAAAAAAAAAAATCAGAGAAAGCATCACCAGAGAGTCCTTCTTCACCACAACAATGCTCCTAGTCATTAAACATGGGTGATGTGGGGAGAGTTTCAATGGGAAATCATCAGGCATCACCTTACAATCCTGATTTGGCTCCTTCTGGTCTCTTTTTGTTTTCTAATCTTAAACATATCTGTAAAAGGCACCCATTTATCTTCAGTTAATAATGTAAAATATGGTGCATAAACATGGATAAATTCCCGGGACCCTCAGTTCTTTAGAGATGGACTGAGTGGCTGGTATCATCACTTACAAAAGTGTCTTGAACTTGATGGAGCTTACGTTGAGAAATAAAATTTTTAGTTTTACTTTTATCTTTTAATTCAATTTTTCACGACCTTTTTGAAGTTCCCTCATATTTCTACCTCTTCAAGGGCTATTTTGCATCATCACAGCCAGAATCTCACCCTTTCTCCTGGCTCTGCCCTCATCCTGATAACATTTCCAAGCTCTACTGCCTTTAAAAACCAAAGGCAATTCCCTGGGCTCCCATTTCCTCTCTAGTGCTTATCTCTCTCCTGCCCTTCTCAGTGAAATTTCTTGAAGAGATAGCTTACACTTCTCTCTGCTTCTGCCCTTCCCTCTCACTGCTCAATTTTACCACCACATAAAACTTCTCTGGCCAAAGTCCCCAGTGCCCCATTAATTTCCAAATCCTATTGAATATGTCTGTCTGTATTTATCTCTATCCCCTGTGGCTATGAATTCCCATTTTTGTAACATTTTCATTCCATGAAGTCCCAGCTCCATGAAAGATTTCTCTTTTTTCTATCTGTTCTTGTTTTAATTTTATTTTGATTTTAAATGAACTAGTTCAAACACTCACAAAAGCACAGAAAACAGTATGTCCATCTTTGTCTTACTTTCTTACCCTATTTTGTCTTACTTTCTTACCCTCTATAATTGCCCTTGGTGACCTCATCCACTGTTATGTCCCCTTAACCCCCAACAGTGCTCACCGCAAGGCCATCCCCACATCTTTTGATCTGTGGGTCTCTCTATCCTGCTCCTTCTTGCCACCCCCGCTGGATGTGCCAGTGGCTGCTGAACACAGCTGACCTTTTTGCCACTCACCAGCCTGCTCGCCTCCTTCATCGTTTCTGCCGACCAAGTCAGAAACATATGCACCCTTCTGGCAAAATCCTGTTATTGGATCTTGGAAATGCCTTTATACTCTGTCCCCTTCTCCTGTCCCTCCATATCCCCCTGAACGTGGCTTTAATTCAGGCTTTTGTCCTCCTCATTGTATTTAGTGTAAGTCTCCTCATTAGCCTGCTCTCTGCAGTCTTTCCCCATCACCCTCCAATCCATTCTCTACCCATCTGCACCACGCATATTTTTTCTTTTTACAATTAAAATCCTATCATGTCACTTCCGTACTTGGGAGGTAATGGGGACCCTTCCTGAACTCACCATAAGATCTAGACTGTAACATGGGATACCAGCTCCTGCATAATTCTTGGCTCCCACTCACAAACCCTCTGCTGTTCCAAGCTAGACCACCTGTCCTTCCCAGAATGCCATGCCCTGGGTCCTCCCTTGGCCACAGGGCTAAATCTGTCTTCCATCAGGGCTGCTCTAGCGTGCTTCCTTGTTTGAGTGGCTTTGCCTGTATCTCAGGTCCGGGATGACACCGCCCCTTGGCACACACTTCTGCCATTGCTCTTACCATACGGCAGCTACTGTTGGCATATTTGTCTCCCTGACCCATCTGCGTAAGCCCAGAAAGCAGGGACTGTTCTGACCAGGATTTACTGCATTTCCTGCATCTAGTAACTGCTCAGTAAGTACCCAACATATCCTGACTCACACACTTGTTCATATGCATAGAGATGGTATACTGGGACTTATTAGAAAATCAAAAACACAGCGAAGGATTGTAAACACCCCAGTAAGGGCAGTGTTCAGGATAACTAAAACAAACATTTAAACTGAAGAGCCATACTTTCAGTTGCTTTAAAGCAAGTCAAATGAAGTTAGCATCATAAATTACTCCCATGTCCTCTAAAGCTATTACTTGGTAACCCATAGGCATATAATCAAATGCTCACTTAAAAGGTTGAACCCTTGTGTAAGCACAGAAAACTGGAGCCTGATTTCTATGCATGAGGTGATGCACCAATGACAAACCTTTATACCAGAGCACGACTCTGAAACTGTTCACATTGTGTTGTGGTGTGACTATGGGCAGAAATGCAGACCTGGCTATTTAGAAGAGAAAGAGGAAGAAGGGCAGGATCTACATCTAAGAGCCCGTGCCCACAATTGGCTAAGAATCAGAGTTAAACCAAGTGCCTCATCCCTAGAGTCTGGGGAGGCAAAGGCTTGTCTTCCTCTCATCAAAGAATACATTTTATATCCCCCTAACCTGCCGATTAGAGTAACTGGATCACACTAAGATAACTTATTTCCTTTTCTTTGATTAATAAGCTCAAGATTATAATGTATTGAAAGTGAAAATATTATTATATATTCTCCAGAGATAGATTCCCATGCAATCTGGTTATTCTTTCTTTGTTCCCCCAACAAGTCAAATTCTCTGGTCTTTTCTTCCATGTTTGATGTCCCAGGAGTCTGGCCCTAGAAATGTCACCAATGAGCCTCCTTGCTCTGAGGCTTCTGTTTGGGCTCAGCCAAAGGGAGGCACTGTCAGGAGATTGGGGTTGGATGAGAGAAAGGCCAGGACACTTATTCCTGCCATATCCTCTGTGCCAACCCTCAGTTTTGCCCCTGGCTGCGCTCCTCTGCCTGTAGCCCCAAGCCCCATCAGGAGAGGCCTTTCCTGTAGATCTCATCTACTCACCCTGTCCCTTCAGGCCCCAGGGCACTAACAGATTTCACTGATGCTCCCCTCTGGGTACACCACTGCCTTGATTCCTTTATCCCTTGACCTCTGAAATAGCTTCTTCAATGAACTCCTGGAATGGGCCATCTCTTTCCTGCCAGGAATCTTCTGGGAAAACCCTCCTATGTGACTTCCCATTCCATGAGCCTCACTGTAGAAACCACACACACATGTGGCGAGACAGTAGCCCTTCGTGCTATGGTCCATGGACAAGCAGATCTTTGCCATGGTCAGTATTAACCCCCAAATCCCTTCCCCCTTTGTTTTAGTCAGAGTTCCCCAGAGAAAGAAAACCAATAGCATTGTTTAAGAAATTGGCTTATGCAATTGTGGGGGCTGGCAAATCTAAAATCCATAAGGCAAGCCAACAGGCTGAGGTAAGAGTCAATGTTGCAGTCTTGAGTTCAACAGCTAGAAACTCAGGCAGAATTTCAATGTTGCAGTTTGGAGACAGAATTTCTTCTTCTTCGGGGAATCTTGGTCTTTGTTCTTATTAACAAAGACACGTTATAGAAGGAAATATGCTTTACCTAAAGTCAATTGAAGTAAATGTTAATTATATCTAAAATACACCTTCACAGCAACATCTGGACTAGTGTTTAACCAAACAACTGTTCTCTAGCCAGTTGACACATAAAATTAACGATTACACCCATCTACCACATGGATTCAGTTTCCTTTGGAGCAAGGAGGTTTCTCTTTACTTCAAAAGCTAGTAAGGGCTGGAAACTCACTTATGTCCTCTGATACAGTTTGTATTCACTTGTGTTCTCTGATACAGGAGGTAAGGAAAAGAAACGTGTAATTAAACAACAAAAATAACCACCTTCCTACCATCGAAGGAAACCATCCAAAACGCCATCAGAGCCTGCACAGAGTATGACCCTGTCTTTTTCCTTTTTTATTTTTTCTTTTTTTCTTATTGACACTGATTGGCTTGTGCTTGAAGCTGCCCAAGAAATTTAGAAATATAGGCAATAGAATTAGAAGGAGTTTGAACTGTGACCCCAGAGAGCAAACCCTGACAACTCAGTATGTTAAACTGTATTAAAATGTATGGCTTTGAAGGAAGGGATCAATATGTTTTTTTCTGTTTGTGAAGAGCCTGCACTAAATGATAGTGAGAAACAAGCAGCCCCAGAACACAGATGCAGCCGAAGGATTTCCATGGCTTGTGCTCACTCAAGTTGACTATCTCGATGCAAAGGGAAAATGTGAAGGGCTTCCAGAAAGAAGAGCTGAGATATTTGCTCATTGGTTTATTTGCAAACCAAGAAATCAGTTTTTAGTTGCATATGACTTTAACAACCACATCACTGCCTCTTTGGGCCTGACTCAAGACACTATTATAACTTACAGTGAAATATGACTGAAAACCCAGCTTCTCCTAGCCTGTGTTCCATGGGAGGTCCAGTAGGAGGCTGAAGGGTTTTGCAATGGCTGTTGTCCTCTGCTTGTTGCCTCAACTCCCATCAAGACCCCTCTCCTCGAGGTATACCCTTCCTCCCCTACCCTTCAGAACTACGGGAGGTACCAACTTCCCAAAATCCCCTGGCTGCATTTCCCTCCCTTCTTATGAAACCTAATCAATGGTTCCATAGATACTTTTTTTGATAAACATAGAAATTGACCATTCTGGTCTTAAAGCCGGAAACTTACATTTGCTTTATCTGAGTTCCTTCTTCAGTGACCTTCAGGCCTCTCAAAGAAGTATCAAAGGGCCAGGCATGGTGGCTCATGCCTGTAATCTCAGCACTTTGGGAGGCCAAAGCAGATGGATCACTTGAGGCCAGGAGATCGAGACCAGCCTGGCCAATATGGTGAAATCCTGTCTCTACTGAAAATATAAAAATGAGCCAGGCATGGTGGCGCATGCCTGTAATCCCAACTACTCTGGAGGCTGAGGCACGAGAATCGCTTGAGCCTGGGAGGCAGAGGTTGCAGTATGCTGAGATTGCACCACTGTACTTGCCTGGGCAACAGAGAGAGACTCTGCCTCCAAAAGAAAAAAAAAGTATCAAAGAACTGAAACTCGACAGATCACCACAACCAGACAATGAGATATGGGGGCCCTCATTCATCATGATTGCTTCCTTGCCCCTCCCTAGTTTCTATTTTCTTACACATTGTTTCGTTTATTTCATTTCTTCTCTGCTATATAACCCCCTAGGTTTAGTCCCTCAGGGAAATGAATTTGAGACTGAGCTCCCATCTCCTCAGCTGCAACACCCGATTAAAGCTTTCCTTCTTGGCAATACTTGTCATCTCAGTGATTGGCTTTCTGTGCTTAGGTAAGCAGCAGGACATAGACCAAACCCCTGGTGTTTCAGTGACATTTACAGCCAACAGATGAGGAGCCACATGCCAAAAATGAAAAACCATTTAAGTCCTGGGAGAAAAAATCAGTGCCATTAATCCTAGAAATCTTTGTACCATCTCCCAACAAGAATTATTCCTTAAAACAGGTTCACAAAGGAGTTATGGGGTAGCTTTTTCACAATCCTCCAAATCACGACGTCATTTCCTTTTCACTTGCTCTTGTTTCTGCATGCATTATTTTTTTTCTTTTTTTTTAAGACTGCTTTCTGCCTCTGTGGTCATCTTCCTTTTTTTTCTTTCTTTTTTTTTTTTTTTTTTTTTTTTAACCATTCTTTTATCAGTTTTAATTCATCATGATCTTAAGAAGCCTCGGTGTAGGCTGTAGTCTCTCTCTCTTTCTCTCTCTCTCTCTCTCCGTCACCCCCAGAAAAGCATGCTTTCTTAATGGAAAAGGCTACTCAAATGCAGAGGACCTCTTTACCATGTGCATCTGTTGCAATAGGACCAACTGGAGTATCCAATTATAATAAAAGGAATTCAACAGAACTATTATCCTAATAGATGGAACACTCCTTCAGTAATCATCCACATGAGCCGAAGACCCAGATTCTCTCATCCACGCACCAAAACAAAGGACTTTTTAAATAAGAAACAAACATAAGGGAGCTGCGAGACATATTACATGCAAGCGGTTTGCTTTCATGCTGTAATTCCTTAGATAAACAGAGCTCAAAATTTACTTCTGGAACTTCAGAGCTTTCCTTCCTGTGTAAGTTTTTCTTTTGTTATTAAGACGGCTTTGCATGGTTTCAGCTTGCACAGTCATTTTTATGGTTTCACATCACCAGGCAAAGTGAAGACAGCCTATACCTACAGTGCCACCATGAGAACAAGATGGACTTTTCTTTCCTCCCTTTGTGAAATCTCTGCAACTACTTGCTAGAAAGGAGCCAACAGGAAAGAGACATTGGAAACACAGGGAAAAATGCTAAAGAGCACTTTGGAACAGATACTTTCCCTTCTCTTCATGCAGAGAAGCCATCCACTAGACATCGTTGGATAACGGCTCTTGTGGAAATCGCCATCACTGGGAAGGGCATGGCTACTGGGTCCAGGTGCCTTAGATGCAGCCAGCAGTATGCACAGATTAATATTTTTCTTTCCCAAAGAGGGGACTGGGGCTTTGATAAGGGATTTCTCCAGCGACACACAGCTGGCAAGGACAGTCAGTGGCTGGCACACCTCTCTCAAGACCCAACAGCAGTGAGTTAAGGACCGCCCTCTGCCCCGGATGTCAGTCATTCTTGGGTTGCAGCTTACCCACTCCACACTGACATGGTTACTTTATTCTCTGCCTGCCCATCCAGGCTGTGAGCCACCAAAGTGGGAGCAGGTGCCCTTCTCTCCTGAGGACCCTTGGGCCTACTGTAGGGCCTGGCTTAGCAAAGGCTAAAGTGAGTAGTCCAGGAGTGGATCCCTGCCCCGGCTGAGTCTGGGCATCTGTCTCTCCCTGTACCCATGACCTCTGTAAGCCAAAGGCGTCCGTAGATCCCTCTGTCCCCTCTCCCCTGCAAATCTGGCTGCTTAAGCACTGTCTTTCTTGCTAAACCCCTACAGTGTGCTCTTGGCTGGATCATTGCTCATGGGGTATCCCTTCCAATCTCAGCGGCCAGCATGCCTTCCTCGTGCTTATTCCACACCTGCCTCCACCCCTCAGACGGGAGGCTGGGCCACAGCCACGGCTGAAGTGAGGAAGGTTCAAGTCCCTCAGGGCATGCTCCTCACACTCACACATCACAGATGGATGCCCTCTTTGGGTACCCTGTGCCATCGGCCTCACACTCACTCTGTCCCATGCCCTTGCTCTTTTAGCATTTGGGACACACAGTAGCTCTGGAGCTGCTCCGCCTCCTCCTTTCCCTTATACCCTGATTCAGGTCTATAACCGTCTTCTCATGAATTCCCACAAATGCTGGTCAAGGGCACCTTGGGCACAGGGCAGACCCCATCCCAGAGTCCCCCAAGATTCTGCTTCTTGATTCTTTTTTTTTTTTTCTAATCACTTAGTTCTCCCTGGAGCATTTAACAACATTCTGTACAGAGCATTTACTTTTCCAGTGTTACTGCTTCTCTCATTACCTGTCAAGGAAAGCCCTTCTCCATTGGCGCACAGCTGAGCAAATCCCTGAGCAGAGACTTTATCTGACCTGCCAAGAGCCATCCAGCCATTCAGTGACACTCAAGCATAGAGATGCCGTGCTAAAATCTCCTGTCTCTCAACTATGGGCACCTTCTCTGGTCTCATGGAAACAAGGACAGCCTTGGTAGAAAGAACAACACTACATAGCAGGGGCACATAGCGCAGCATACATGTATAGTTTGATGCTTAAAATGACGGTCACTAGAGTTAGACTGACCTAGTTTCAATCCAATTCATCTGTGTTTTAGCTGCATAACTTTGTGCAGGTTAGCTAACCTCTCACGGTCCTAGTTTTCTTATCTGTTGCATGGGAATGTCACCTTGCAAAACTGAGAAGATAAATAACAAAAATGCTTAATGCAAGGTCCAGCATAAATGAAGAGGCAATTATCATGATTAATTTAAAGACAATAACCATATAATTGAATTGACCTAATTAAAACAGAAACAGGAATTGGATGACAGGTATGGCAAAAGCTACCTCTTCCCTGTCATCCCTCCTGGAGCCCCATGTCTTTTTCCTCTGCTCTTCCCATTGGCACAAATCCTCTAAGACTCCCATCCACCTGCTGCCTCTACAATTTCTCCCATATTTACTTTCTTGAGGAGCTCAAGTGCTTCAAGGTTTTGATTCTTCTTGTTGTCATTGCTGATTAAATTGCACATATAGGATCTCCTTCTTCTTCCTAGTGTCTAGGTTCTTCCTGTCTCTGTCAGTGTTTCCCAAAATTGTCTGATCATAATACTCATGGGGGCAGGGGGAGGACTTGTTTTAAAATCTCTGAATCCCAGGTTTCCTATGAGTGCAGGAATCTGCAAGTTTAACAGGTCTCCTAGAGCGAGCCCACCGCCAGGCAAGGCTGAGATTAAACAACTGGTTGACCCCAGCAATCATGGTCTCCACACTCCACACCAAGTTGCATGACTGACGAAGGAATGCGCACTGTTTTCTTTTGTAATAGCAAAAGCAGAGGGGAAGAAAATGTGGAGCCCAAAACACCAGAATGTCATATTTCTACAGCTTATGAAGACAGCAGGACACTTTAGATCTTTAGAAATATGGGATCTTTAGAAATATGTGATGTTCAAATGGCCACCATATCTGCAGGACGCTTCTACTGAGAATCACAAGATTTAACATTAAATGTGCTTATTATTAGTTAGAACACCTTTGGCTATGACCGGTATGCTATAATAATATAGACAATGTCACTCATTTAGCAAGATGTCTAAAAGCAGGTGGTCCCGGGAGAGTGTGGGGCAGTTCAGCAGTGCCATCGATGGAGGACCTAGCATCTTGTGATCTTTCTGCCCTGTGCTTCTCAGCATGCTGGCTTTTCAACTCAAGATTGCAACACAGATGGGGGCTATGGTTCCAGCGTCATCCCATCATTTACACAAACATTTTCAACTCAGGAAGAAGTGCCAAGCCAACTTGCCATATTCTCTTTTTTAAAACACTTGACAGGCAGGGAGGGGGGCAGATTCTCCTTAAAAGCACTTGCCCTTGTACCTTAGTGGGTAGAACTGAGTCACAGGCCTACCACTGCAACACTCACTAGCAAAAGAGAGTAGGATTATTTAGTTTGCTTTAACCTAATCATGGTTCATCCCCGAAGCTCATCTCCACTGAGCTGATTTCTAGAATAAAGACAGAAAGGAGGAAAAAATGACTCTTAAATAGGAAACCAGTGGATTTAGGAAAATGCAAAATATCACAGAGCCAGAACTCAAACTTTTGTAAATCTCAGTTTCCAGAGCCTTTACGCCAACTGATTCCAATGACATCCAACTTTACTTCCAAACAAACCCCTGTATGCTTGCTGGCCTTCCATCAAAGCAAAGTTATTGTTACATTTGTGCTAGATTGCTATGTTACATCCAGACTTTTAACAAAAACAAACTAAACCCAAACACCTACTATTGCCACACAGAGCACCTAGTGGCCTCAGGGTTCAGCAGGGCAGCAGTGAGGAGTTCTAGCAAAGCCTCTCCCACCTGAGTGTGGACCCTCAGCTGACAAGGCTGGTCTTGGCTGTGCTGTTCCATTTGCACAAAGATTCTGATAGACTCCTCCATCTTTAGATTGCAGCAGCTGGGGGTTAGCATAGATTTTCTCTTCCAAAAATAAAAAAAAAAATTATCTTAAAAAAAAGCATTTAGTAGTTATGAGATACGTCATAAAAAATACTCTCTACATGTTAATTATTGAATAAATGTTTATATTATTAACTTATATCCTATCCCTTTCCACAAGTGATCTGGAGAAGCTTTTGAAAATATAGTCAATCTGAATAAGATTAGTGGATTGTATCAATGTCAGTTTCCTGGTTGTGATATTGCATCATACTTATGCAAGATGGTATCATTGGGGGACCCTGGGTAAAAGATACAGTGGCTCTCTCTATATTATTTCTTACAACCTAATGTGAATCTACCACTGTCTTAAAATAAGCAAGCTAAACTGTAAAAATAAATATAGTCAAAAGAGTAAAATATATTCCTCATCTCAAACATGTATCGTTTCTTTGTGTTGGGAACGCTCAATATCTTGATTCTAGCTATTAGAAACTATATAATGTATTCCTGTTAACTGTAGTTGGAATCCTACAGTGGGATAGAACACTGAAACTTACCCTTTCTATCTAGATGGATATGCTGATTACCCTGATCTGATCACTATAACATTACATATATTGAAACATCACTATGTACCCCATAAATAGGTATGATTATTATATGTCAATTTAAAACTAATTTGAAAATTTTTAATTAAAAAAATTAAATACTAAACTATAAATACTAAGCATATCACAGCAAAAGGGAAAGTGGGTGACAAAATGGTAAATCTGGGAGTTGGAGAAAAGCAGGAATGCAAGCCCACAGCTCTCTGCAGTTGCTAGCAGTGATCTGAAAGTCTGATCTAAGCTTCCTCTCCTGGTGGCCAAACAGGGAATCAGTCACAAGGATCTCAGGGTTCACAAGACATTTTTTAAGCCAGGGTCGGTGCAGGTGGCTGCAGTTCTGATACTGGAGGAATTTGTTCCTTAGATCTCTCTGCATATCTGTTGTATAACTTATGCAGCAACGCTCCTACAAGAGATAACAAAGAAAAATTCACAGAACTATTTTTTAAATGTTCTTGAATATACGTAGATAGTGGAACTCCTTGGTATAAATTTCAGTGGGGAAAAAAAAGCAATTTTCTAAAGGGCCAGTTAATTTCATCAGTGGGTAATGAAAGAAAGTGTTGTGATGTAATTTGGTCACCTTTCTGCTGTCGTTACCTAGTGATCACTGATGAACATGTTCATCCTGACACTGAAATACACATCCTTCAGGACCAGTGCACAAACGCATCTCTTCAGTACATTTTCTAGTGTCTTCCTTTTAAGCAAAAATCAACTACTTGCAGGCAACTCCCAACCCCTCCCCTTCCTCTCCCTCAATGCCATGCCCAGCACCGCTCCTTGGCTGCATGACCCCAAATGCAACTTACACGAGGCACCGGTCACAACACTGGCAGAACCTCTACAAGTGCCTGACCCAAGGAGCCACTCCAGAGAGCACGCACGGAGCAGCTGAGGCCACAGTGGTTCTGGGCTCACTGCCAAGCTCTCTCTCACTTGTCAGCAAAGGCAAAATTGGAATTTTTTCTTTTTTAAACAGTCCCTGGCCAAGTGTTTCTGCGCTGGGTGTTACTTTGCTTCAGATAGGCACAAATCCAACCTCTCCTCTGCAGCACAAGCTGGAGAAATCAAAAGTTTAAGAAATACCTTAAATGGCTCCATCCACTCAAACCATGCTGGGTGGTGCAGCTCAAAAGGCAAAGAATTCAAACACGTGGTCCCTAACCTCGCAGAGCTGATTATCTGTCCAAGGCCAAGGGTAGATAAAGTTCTTGGAGAAGCAACACAGAACTGAATCAAATGAAAATCAAAATGCTGTAAACTCAAGATTTAAGTGCTGGGTTTGACGGAACAATCTGGGAGATATACCCAGAAAGTGGGCTTTAAATTTGTCTTGGAAAGAGGACTTCCATCGATTGTCAGAGACGAGAGAGTGTTCCCTACGTGAAGCATAGCGGGGGTGGGGGGGGACCATGATGGTGAGAATTTAAATATTTAAATTCATCCTTGGGGGACAGGGCATCGATTGACACGGTTGGCATAGCAAGGCCAGGGTGGGAATAAATGGGAGAGAAAGTTAGAGAAGGAGAAGCAGCTAATAAAAGTCTTTGAATACTACACTGTAGCATTTAGAGGATTCACAAAGAATGACTTCAGCAGGTACATACAAGCCAGCCTAACCAAAAGCAAAGACAACGGAATGTCTCATGCATAAGAGTTCTCTGCCTAAATTATTTTTGATCTATTGGCACATCTTTTATAATCTACTAAAAAATTAAATTTTTCATTCATCTATTGTATTCAACAAGCAAAAGCTGCAAGCCCAGATTATTAATGATGTCAGATCTTGTATTCCTAAAACAAATGCATAACAGTCCCATTTCTGATGACAAAAAGAGAGTCATTTGTTTCAATCATGGAGCACAAATCTTATTAAACATTGCCAACCTACTGCCAAGCTGGCTGCTCACCAATGCACGGCTACAGAACAAATGGAATCCAGAGGACTGTCAATCTTCAGATAGTGTCACTGCCCCCAAAATAATAAACTTAGGGGGAGATAAATCTGTTATGACTTGAACATTTTTGCTTCTTAACTCTGGAGTCTTCAAGTTCAGCAATTTCCTAATTCTTTCATGCGGCAATAAGGCTGTTTGGCAAATGCTGGTGAGAATGGCTAAACTGAGTTTACCTGCATATAAACCTTATACACACTCATATCATCAACTGACTTACCCTTTCAGGAAAGTAACTTAGTAAGGGAAATAAAAAGCATTAATAATATGCATGCCTTTTGATCCAATAAGTCTGTTCCTCAGTCTAAGGAAATAATACAGAATACAGAAAAGATGTTGCACTTAAGAATGTCCATCACACTGTTGTTTCTAATGGCCAAAAAATAAAAATAAATATTGAGCCAACCCATTTTCCAATAGAAGGGGCATATTTAATAATGCCCCAGGCCTGGAAAGAAATGTTTATGGTGTAATGTTACATATACACTATGCCCTATATAGTGTGATTTCAAGTATATGAATAAGATTCCCAGAATGAAGAATAATCAAGAAAAGCACCAAAATTTTGACAATAGCTTTTTTTTTTGAGTGTTGAGATTTTATGTGCCTATTTATGTTCTTTTTTCTTTGCTGTATTTTCAAAACTTTCTCAATGATCACGCATCACTTTTAAAAGCCAGTACAACACAAGAACAGAAAACCAAACACTGCATGCTCTCACTCATAAGTGGGAGTTGAACAATGAGAACACATGGACACAGAAAGGAGAACACACACTGGGGCCTGTCGGGGGGTTGGGGGACCAGGGGAGGGATAGCATTAGGAGAAATACCTAATGTTGATGACAGACTGATGGGTGCAGCAAACCACCATGGCACGTGTACACCTATGTAACAAACCTGCACTTTTCGAACATGTACCCCAGAATATAAAGTATAATTAAAAAAAAAAAAAAGAACTATCAAAACATTTCTGAACAAGTTCCTCCTGGAAGGTCGTTGAGCTGGGACACACCAGGAGGAGTGAAGGGCAAAGGTAAGGAGGGAAAACAAGAAGCAAGGGAAGTTCCTGTTGCCCCAGAAGGAGAAACGTGTTTCAGGATTGCCAAAAGGAGCTTAGAATGATTTTGAGGGAATGAGGCCAGGGTTAGGGTGTTTCCAGGGTCTCAGAATAGGACCAGCTCCCACCCAGATGCCCTTGAGGTAGGAGACATTAAATTTAAAAAAAAGAAAAAAAAAAAACACTGAGTTTAGAAGGACCCAAAAAGAAGCAAGGTTTATGTTCCAATTCTTAGAATTCTGGGCGACCACTTGAGGGTGGTGCCCAAAGGTAACATGAGGTGATCCCAGCAAAGTAGAAATGTCAGAGTAGGATCTGGAGGCCCTGAAATAACCACCACCCCAGATGTCCACAGCCTGAGAAGCAAGGCATAGAAAGATCCAGAAGTTGCCATGAGCCTCAGTGGTGAACAGGTCAATGGACTGAAGAGGCACAGAGTGCAGACAAGGAGGGGCCAAGTGACGACACTAATGACCAAGTAGCCTACAGGAACCTCAGACAAGGCCAGCAGATGCTGCAACATACCCAAGACCAGAAGGGTCTACTGTTCTGTCCAGTTTACCCCCACAGCCTCAAGCACGCAGAGTTAAGTAAATTATACTCCTAGCTAACAGCTAATGACATACCATCACTTAATGGTGCAATCTCCTCATTAGGTTCTGATTGATTAATTGCCTTTTATTCCCATTCCCATAACCACCTATCTCTCCTGCCATGGGCATGCACTCCATTGTCTTTTACTAATTTGGATGTATTCTTGAGATTTACATAGTTTTCATTTGAATAAATGGTAATATGCTAAGCAATGATGGGTTTTTTGTTTGTTTGTTTGTTTGTTTGTTTTTGAGACGGAGTCTCACTCTGTTGCCCAGGTTGGAGTGCAGTGGCGCGATCTCCACTCACTGCAAGCTCCACCTCCCGGGTTCATGCCATTCTCCTGCCTCAGCCTCCCGAGCAGCTGGGACTACAGGCACCCGCCACCACACCCGGCTAATTTTTTGTATTTTTAGTAGAGACGGGGTTTCACTGTGTTAGCCAGGATGGTCTCAATCTCCTGACCTCGTGATTCGTCCAACTCGGCCTCCCAAAGTGCTGGGATTACAGGCGTGAGACACCGCACCCGGAACCTGATCCTCTTTTCTTCCTTTCTCTGCTCAGCACTACGTGTTTAAGGTCTAGTCATTCTGATGTGTGTATGCCTACTTTCGTTTTTCTTGATTTATGAAACTTTCCCCACAGCAACAAACACCTCAGATTCAGTCAACTCCAGCACAGGCACTTCTGCAATAGATCTTCTTTTGTGTGTTTTCTTATGGACCCCTTTGAGAATCTCTCTGATATTTATCACCTGGACTGGAACTTAAGCGACACACCTGCTCAACCTAAGGCTTGTTTCTTGCCTTTAAACATGGTTCATAAGTCTTCACTTCTATCAACAATGCTTGAAAGGTGCAGTTTTCCCAAATCCACACCCACGCACGCACACATATACACACACCCCTGTAAGAGACACAGAGTACATTGCCCAGGTGCCACTTCAAGGAAGGACTTGCTGCCCAGCTGCAGGGAGTGTGGTCAACAGGTGGCCTCCAGCTGTCAGCAACTGCAGGGTCTTGCCTTGATTGCAGAACACGCAGTCTTTCACCTCCTGGAGTTGATTATCTGACCAATGCCAAATACAGATTGGCCCCAGGTTTCGCCCCTCCCAGGGCAGCCTGCTGCGGGGTGTATAAAGGGCCAGCTATCTCAGCCAGGTGCCTGCAACCCTGAAGGGCAACCTCCATTCCAGCTCCTTCTGGGTTGGGTGAGACTTTGTCCTGTTACATCACACGTCTACTTCTCCTGCCAGTCTTGCATCCTCCCCACTCTCTTCTCAGCTCATTCCAAATAAACACCTTAAGTCAAACCTTGATTCAATGTCGGCTCAGTATGTGCTCTGGGAGAGCCCAGCCTACAACAGCATGGCTCAACTTCTTAATTTTGCCAATCCACTGTGTAGAAAATGGCATCTCATTGTATTCATTTTCATTTCACAGCTTCCTAATAATTCAGAACACTTATTAATACAAACATTACTTGTTCAGTGATCCCTTCCTCTGAATTTATTTGTTATAACCATTTTCTTAGATTTTGTGGCATTTTCTTAATATGCAAGAATTCCTTGATCATCCTACATAATTTTTTTTTTTTTTTTTTTTTCCTGAGACAGAGTCTCACTCTGTTGCCCAGGCTGGAGTGCAGTGGCGAGATCTCAGCTCACTGCAAGCTTCACCTCCTGGGTTCACGCCATTCTCCTGCCTCAGCCTCCCGAATAGCTGTGTGTGTGTGTGTGTGTGTGTGTGTGTGTGTGTGTGTGTGTGTGTGTGTGTGTGTGTGTGTGTGTGTGTGTGTGTGTGTGTGTGTGTGTGTGTGTGTGTGTGTGTGTGTGTGTGTGTGTGTGTGTGTATTTTTAGTAGAGATGGGGTTTCACCATGTTAGCCAGGATATTCTCTATCTCCTGACCTCGTGATCCGCCTGCCTCGGCCTCCCAAAGTGCTGGGATTACAAGCGTGAGCCACCGCCCCCAGCCTATATAAGTATTTTTTATACACACACACACAGAGTGAAGTGATTACTACAGTCAAGCACATTAACACTATAGAAGACTTCCTGGTTTAAGATGTTGCAAATATCTTCTCCCAGCGTGCAGGCTATTAACTTTGTCTATATGAGGTCCAACAATGAATCAAAATTCTTAGCTTTGATGTGATAAAATCTACCAGGCTTTTATGTTTTTTTGTAATATTGAAGTCCTTTTCTCTTTTTTGAGACGGAGTTTTGCTCTGTCACCCAGGCTGGAATATAGTGGCATGATCTCAGCTCACTGCAACCTCCACCTCCTGGGTTCAAGTGATTCTCCTGCCTCAGCCTCTCAAGTAGCTGGGACTACAGGCGCATGCTGCCATGCCCGGCTAATTTTTGTATTTTTAGCAGAGACGGGGTTTCACTATGTTGACCAGGTTTGTTTCGAACTCCTGACCTCATGATCTTCCCCGCCTTGACTTCCCAAAGTGCTGGGATTACAGGCGTGAGCCACCGCACCCGGCCTAATACTCACGAAGATATTCTTCTACATTTTTTTCTATTACCTTTATAGTACTATATTTTATATTTAGGTTTTTAATTTATCTGGAGCTCAGCTTTGTACATCGTAGTGAACATGACTGGGATTCAGTTTTTTTTACATTCAGGTGGAGAGGAAGTTTTCTCAGCAGAAATAAAGGAAAAAATAGTGATATCACCACATGGGAAGGGGAGAGGTCTGCAAGGGGAATAACAACCACTGGTAGAGGCATATTATTTAAAGATAGAAAGTAACTAATAACAGCTAAAAGTAACTAGAAGTAACTAATAACAGCTAAAAACAGAAGCAGTTAAAGGTAAAGGCCTCAAGGGATGGAGGAGGGCAGGAAGTTAGGGAAAAGGGGGAAGCAGCGGCTGCAATGTCCTTGTTTCTCTTGTATTACCTCAGTAATTTTTTATTATTCTTACTTGAGTTAAACTTTTAAAAAATCACACTTGTTATGAATCCTTCCCAAGGGACCTCTGATTTCCTGAGTCAGAGATTCATCCAAGTCCTACTTATTCCCCACCCACCCATGGCATGCATTCCTTTTCAAATGACTCCCCAAATGCATACATCACCATAGACACACTTTATGACACCTTGGGGATGGGAATCAGCCCAACTGAGATAGAGAGTGAGCGGAGGGTCCCCAGTGGATGATGAAGCCACAAGGCCAGTGGAGATGGGGTTTGCAAAGAGTCTATGGGTCCCTTTATTTTCCCACAGCAGATGTGTTCTTGCTGAAAAGGGAAGGGCATATCCTTAAGTTATTCTGCAGTAAGGTATCTGTCTGCGAGTATATACCGCTCTCATCCTCCCCCTAAAGATAGTTTAACTGTCCACTGTCTACTGTCCAGCAAATTCAGATCACCAAGAACCACCATATACTATGGTATAGGTTCTAGATGTGAAGGCCCTAAAAATTCCCTAAAGCTGTGTTTCTGGATGAGGCATCATTGTGCTTTGCAAAGAGCACTGGACTGGGAATCAGGGAGCTGCATTCTGTCTACTGGCTTTGACCTTGAACCAGTCCTCCAACTCTATGAGCTTAAATTTCCTCTAAGAAAATAGGTTAACAGATATTAGTTTCTAACACCCCATCCCATTTTAACTAGCTATGATTAAAACATATGATTATATTCCTGGAGAATCCCATGGTAGCAAAATACTTTTAAAAATGTGTTTTGAATCCAACAAGTATATTTCACCAAAATTGATGACAACGCAAAAATCTTTATTTGTGCATTCAATTGTCCTTTTAAAATATGTCCTTTAAATGCATTAACTGGTTAGTAAATAACTGAAATAATTTCACAATCTAATAAGTGCACATTAGAATCCAACACAGCTTCTGAGTGTTCTACTTAAGAAAAGATGAGCCGGGCGCGGTGGCTCAAGCCTGTAATCCCAGCACTTTGGGAGGCCGAGGCGGGCGGATCACAAGGTCAGGAGATCGAGACCACAGTGAAACCCCGTCTCTACTAAAAATACAAAAAATTAGCTGGGCGCGGTGGCGGGCACCTGTAGTCCCAGCTACTCAGGAGGCTGAGGCAGGAGAATGGCGTGAGCCCAGGAGGCGGAGCTTGCAGTGAGCCGAGATCGCGCCACTGCACTCCAGCCTGGGCAACAGCGTGAGACTCCGTCTCAAAAAAAAAAAAAAAAAAGAAAAGATGAATCCTTAACATTTTTATGCTTCTTAGACATTTATAATATTGCCAGTTCATTAGATGAATATATTGCCATACTTCATGACTGCTCAAAGTTTTGTTATCAGCCCAAATATTTGACATTCTGGAAAGTGAGAGACATCTCTGTGGGCTAACCTTCCTTCTTGTGTTCACACAGCATTTCATCAGACCTATATTAAAAAATCGGCAAGGTATTGTGGTTTGTGCCTATAACCCCAGCAATTTGGGAGGCCAAGATGAGAGCGTCGCTTGAGACCAGGAGTTTGAGATCAGCCTTAGCAACATAGCAAGGCCCTGTCTCTATAAAAAAAAAAAAATTAAAAATCAGCCTGGTGTTGTGGCATACGCCTTTAGCCCTAGCTACTTGTGAGGCTGAGGTGAGAGGATCACTTGAGCCCAGAAGTTTGAAACTGCAGTGAGCTATGATTGTGCACTCCAACCCATGCCACAGAGATAACCTATAAGAGAAAAAAAGAAAGAGGAAAGAAGGAAGGAAGAGAGAGAGAGAGAGAGAGAGAGAGAAAGAAGGAAGGAAGGAAGGGAAGGAAAGAGAAAGGAAGGAACCCGGGAAAGGAGGGAGGGAGATAGGGGGAGAGAGAGAGAGAGACAGAAAGAAAAGAAAAGAAGGGAAGGAAGGAAGGAAAAGAGAAAGGAAGGAGGGAAGGAAGAGAGGGAGAAAGAAAGGAAAGGAAAGGAAAGGAAGGAAGGAAGGAAGGAAGGAAGGAAGGAAGGAAGGAAGGAAGGAAGGAAGGAGACAGAGAAAGGAAGGAAGGAAGGAGGGAAGGAAGGAAAAAGAAAAGAAGGAGAAAAGAGAGAAAGAGAAAAGAGAAGAAGGAAGGAAGGAGGGAGGGAGGAAAGGGAGGAGGGAGGGAGGAAAGGAAGGAGGGAGGGAGGAAAGGAAGGAGGGAGGGAGGGAGGGAGGGAAGGAAGGAAGGAAGGAAGGAAGGAAAGAAGGAGGGAAGGAGGGAAGGAAGGAAGGAGGGAGGGAGGGAAGGAGGGAAGGAAGGAGGGAGGGAGGGAAGGAGGGAAGGAGGGGAGGGAAAGGGAAGGGAAGGAGGGAAGGAAGAAGGGGAAGGAAGGAGGGAAGGAAGGAAGGAAGGGAGGGAGGGAAAGGAGAAAGAAAGAAAAAAGAAAAGAAGGAAAAGAAAAGAAAGGAAGGGAGGGAGGGAGGGAGGAAGCGAAGGAGGAAGGAAAAGAAAGAGAAAGGAAGGAAGGAGGAAGGAAGGGAGGGAGGGAAAGAAAGAAAAAGAGGGAAAGAAAGAAAAGAAAAGAGAGAGAGGAAAGAAGGAAGGAAGGGAGGGAGGGAGGGAAAAAAGGAAGGAAGGAAGGGGAAGGAAGCAAGGAGAAGGAAGGAAGGAAGGAAGGAAAGAAGCGGGGGAGGGAAAAGAAAAGAAGGAAGGAGAAAAGAGAGAAAAGAAAGAAAGAAAGAGGAAAAGAAAAGAAATCTCCCCTATTTCCTATAGTGAAGTCAGGTAACAGCTTCCCTAAGCCCTTCTAATCATTTGTCAAATGCACCTGGAAAAATCCCACACCTTGATGACTTGAATTTTCCATTCCCAGCTAAAGAAAGTCAGGAGATCCAATGTTTGTTTTTTTCTACTGTTTGTAGGGGAAAAAAAAAGTGTATGGCATTTTCTACCCTGCAGTGCTCCCTGTTATGGGAACTGGTTGGTGTCCCAGTGTACATTTGAACAAATGATCGGTTATTTCATATGTATCAGTATATTATAGTTTTTCTACAAAAAGGGAAAACATTATAATATGAATTATTGAACATAACTAATTGAGCAATCTATGAGTTGTTGGCCATTTAGGTCATTCCAGCTTTTCCCTGCTGAACAACCTAAGGATGACAGAACCAAAAGCTTAACTCAAATACAGTCAGAAGGAAAATGCTTTTTAGTTATATAGCAAAAATAGAAAATTGGAGTTCTTTGCTGATGATGGGAAAGAACAAAAAGACAACATCCCCTTGTGATTCAGAGACTGAAACCTGAAAAGGGAAGGAGAATCCCCTAAAAATGGGTGCAGGAATCCCTACTCTCCCTTTCTCTCCTCTTATTCATTCCCCTTCTTGGCCTCCTCTGCCTAAGCTGGAGTCAGGGACTTGTGTGTTCCCCACAGAGACTCGCACCAGGCTGCCATCTGGCCCTGGCCCTGACCCAGTGGGCACTAATTATCCTCAGTCAGCAGATGTGGCATCTCCTTCTTGACATGTGTCCCCTCAGGCCCTGCATGGTATTTGATGACGTGGACCACAGTTTTCTTCTGAAATTGCGCCCTCCTCTTCTGGCTTCTAGGATAACTCTTTCTAAGACCACTCTCTGTTCTTCCCATCATCAAATGCTGCTCTTCACCACGGTGCTTTCCCTCACTTTCTTGACAGCTTTTCCAAGGGAAATTCCATCTTTCATAGGGCCAAACCTTAGCCACGTGATGATGACTCCGACTGAATTCTCTATAGAGTTCCAGGACAAAATTTTCAGTTTCTAATTGTATCTTCTCCATCTTGCATTTTAAAAATTTAAATACATTCATTTCTCTCCTGATTCCACTAAAAAGAAAAAAATTTTGATCTCTTTGCCAAGTTCTTTCAATTAATGTTACCATATTATCCCATTCATTCAGGTTTGAAATCTCATAGTCGTCTTTAACTCTTCTTTATTCCTATATCTAATCAGCCACTATCTCCTGTCAGTTCTATTTCCCCAAAACGGTCACATTTTGATTACCTGAGGCTGAATTAAACATGGTTGAGGCTGAGCAGTGAGTTGGGGCCCCTTTACCTCTTCAGCTGAGAGCATTTGTTGGCCAACTCTCAGGTGGAGAAGCAAGAACCCTGAAAGCAGAAGAGCTGCCTTTGATGTAAGCAGGGAAGAGAGATCAGAACTCTGTTTGGCCTCCCTTTCTCAGCCTCCTGCCTCCACCCCAAGTCATATATACTCCCAAGACTGGACCTATTTCCAAAGTGAATGATCAGCATTCATCCACTAACCAGAAGCATGTCCCAGCCCTCTTCTGTGTCCCGCCATTAGAAAATCACAAGCTGACGGTAGCTTCGATTTAGTTCCAATTAGGAATTAATATCATCTTCTTCACTACCAATTTCTCCCAGTTAATGGAATATGAATGGTAATTCCAGAATCTTTTATCTCCTTTCTCACTACCATAGCCCCTATTCAAATCTTCAGCATCTCACATCTAGATGATTGTAGAAAGAGCCTGCTGGTCTTCTCTGCTTACAGTCACATTCCAATTTAGCTCTCACCTTGCATTATTCTAATATACACCCTAGATCATATTGCTTCTTGATCAAAAGCTTCAATGGTCAAGTATTGAACATTGCTTATCTATCATTGACATTGCTAGTATTCCTGCTATAACAAGTTCTCCCTTATTCAGAATCCATTTAAAATGTAGTGCAAAACACACACAAACTGACAGTAACCTAAGTGCCCACCAGCAAGGAATTGTTAAGTAAAGTCTAGTACATCCATGACATGAGATAATAGGAGGTTATCCATCATATGGAATAATAGGAAGTCATTTGAAAGGATGAGATGATAGCAGCCGGGCGCGGTAGCTCATGCCTGTAATCCCAGCACTTTGGGAGACCAAGGTGGGCGGATCACGAGGTCAGGAGATTGAGACCATCCTGGCTAATCTGGTGAAACCCCGTCTCTACTAAAAATACAAAAAAAAAATAGCCTGGTGTGGTGGCATGTGCCTGCAGTCCCAGCTACTTGGGAGGCTGAGGCAGGAGAATCTCTTGAACCCGGGAGGTGGAGATTGCAGTGAGCTGAGATCGTGCCACTGCACTCCAGCCTGGGCGACAGAGCAAATCTCCATCTCAAAAAAAAAAAAAAGAAAAAAAAAGAATGAGATGATGGCATACAAATATATCTACCACATATATTCCTTGTTTTATGTTTTACAGGCAAACCAAAATTTAGGAAGAACACACATCAAACAGTTATAACCCATAGCCATCTCAGGAGTGAGATTAAGGGAAAATAGGGATTCTATGTTTATTTTGTAATTGTTTTATAAGTGTCTGTATTCTTAAAATGTGTTACAGCATGCAGGTATTATTTTTAAATATCTAAAGCCAATAAAGGTTTATAAATGCATTTGTTATCTAAGAGCTTCATTCAGAAATTATTTGTGTATGTATAAACCTAAGATTTAATAATATAATGTACTCACTAGACTGTGTTCATTAAAGGTAGAGTTTGTATAGTCAATTTGCTTTTGTATTTTCCCAGAATGCTTCTCAGAATCTGTATAGTGCCTGGCATATTAGAAGAGACGTGTGTGTGTGTGTGTGTGTGTGTGTGTATAAGATTTGCTACATATTTCTCTAACTTCATAGAACATGATGGAACATGTACTGTGATCCTAGAATCATTTCTCTATTGCTGTACACAAGCCCATATATATGACAGTAGTTTTGCATATTTGCAAATGCAAATATATACACAACCAAATGGGAGAATGATCTGCATATTGTCATTGTGCTGACAAACCTGTCTTGATCACTGCTATGGGGACTCCAAATTACCGAGGGCTTTGAAAAGGACAAGAGCAATTCCATAGGGAATAGGCAATTAGGTTTTGGAACAACGTGCACAGGCTGGCGTTAACTGGTTCCCGTGAGTCAGGGCCATTCCATTTTGGGGGTTAAACACATCAGCGAGATGTCCCTTTCTGTGCAGCTGACAAGGGGGGGTTCTACCCCACACACCGAGGGACAGGGGTCCCAGAATCTTCTGGGGAATGAGGAAACAGATTCCAACCCTCAAATAACCTGATTGGAAAGGGAGTGTTTTTATATACGTTCGTCTCCAAAATCCAGCCAGCAAATGATAAACATTAGCTGGTGTTTAGCTAAATGTTAAAAATCTCATTGAGGCAAAGGCAATTCTAGAAAGGAACAACAACAAAAAAAGCCAGCTCAGCCTCTGCCCCATGGCCTCGATTTCTCTCCCAAACCCCATGAAGCTGAGAGGTGGAAAGTCTAGAAACAGAATTGAACATGTCTAATCTCTTTTACAACAATGTTCTTATTTTAACCCATGTCATCAGGGGAAATGGCTGAAAATAGTGACAAATACAACATCAATAAACATAATAATAATTGATTTCCCAGAGATGAAAAATTTGAAATTAGTGGCCATTTCCCCCTAGAGCATTGGTTGATTAATTTAATATTCATCTTAGTCTTTCAAAGACATCCTCTTACGCTGAGCTGCTCTGCCAGACTTTGTGATGGGTTTTGTGGTTTAGGGCCCGGTGGTTAAAGTATATTGCACAGTTCTGCAGTTTTAAAGAGAATTCTGATAGTTTAAGGATGACTGCAGCCAACAATAGCAAGAACAACAGTTAAGACACATCAAGCAATTAAATTGCCAGAGATTGGAACTGGAATTTTTCATACAGGATATAAGTTCAGTGACTGAACTACTCAACGTTTTTCTAGCTTACGTATCCAAGCAACAGAATTTGAGAGGTACAACCTCTATTCCCCCAGAGCACCAACACCCAACTTTCACGTAATTAATTCAGAATCTCAACACAGAGCAAGGTGAATTTCAAGTGACTATTCTCCTTCCTCTCTCCCTTCTTTCTTTCCCTTTTCCCCTTCCTTTCTTACTCATCTTTCTCCCCTTCCCTCCCTCCCTCATTTCCTTCTTCCTTTCTTCCTTCTCACCTTTAAACCATTTCAAAGTTTGATGTTCATATTTATCCTGAGAGACAAGTGAAATAAGCATTATTATCCTTTTTTACAGACAAATGAAATGAGACACAGAGGTTCAGTGACTTTCCCAGACTTTCTTGTGACTGAATAAATAGCCCAGGGAAAGAAGTTTTGAACCTCCTGAGTTCCAGGTTGGCACTTTCTCTTTTTCATTTTTTATTATACTTTTAAGTTCTGGGGGTACATGTGCAGAACATGCACTTTGTTACATAGGTATACAAGTGCCATGGTGGTTTGCTGCACCCATCAACCCATCACCTACATTAGGAATTTCTCCTAATGGTATCCCTCCCCTAGCCTCCCCACCCCCAACACGCCCCAGTGTGTGATGTTCCCCTCCCTGTGTCCATGTGTTCTCATCATTCAATTCCCACTTATGAGTAAGAATATGTGGTGTTTGGTTTTCTGTTTTTGTGTTTGCTGAGAATGAGCGTTTCCAGCTTCATCCACATCCCTGCAAAGGACATGAACTCATCCTTTTTTATGGCTGCATAGTATTCCATGTGTATATGTGCCACATTTTCTTTATCTAGTCTATCGTCGGTGGACATTTGGGTTGGTTCCAAGTCCTTCGTTAGCACTTTTTCTACAAGTAGCTGGCCCCAGAGCATGTCAGGGAGAACTCCAGCCTGGGCCATCAATCACAGCTTCATCCATCATCCCTGTGAGCACTCCTGCATGGAGTCAGCATCGGGGTGTGCAGAGGCACCCTCACCTCTTGTCCATTACCAAATGCCGCATCATGAGAAATATCTACTTTATCATTTTAAACATGTAAGAGTAAACTGGCTTCCACATTCTTAGGAACTAGGAATACATCAGACCTCTTTATCAGACCTCATCTGCACAGGTGAGCCTAAACCCCTTGTTTTGGAAATGTTTGATATGGCTCCTGGCACTGGGTGCCTGGTCCCTTCCCTTCAGAGTTTCCCTTACTTTTCCTGGGACCATTGCTATGCAGTGTAATTTGTCCTGTCCTGAGCCCCTAAGACACTCGGTCTAGTATCCTTGTCCCCATAAATCTACCAGAGGATGGTGATTTTGATTTCCACTGTCTCAAATGCATGCACTTTGACCTCACACTCTCATTTTTCTGCACCATCTCAGGGTCCCTACTATTGTATCCAGGAGGTCTAAAAAACCTTCTGTGAAGACATATTTAACCTCCAAATAAAGCATTTGTAATTATTTCCCAGGACAGTTATTCATCTACAAACTCATCCGCAGTGGATTTACCTAAGGAAAGTAAACAACAGGAGGTAAATTAGGGACTTTCACGAATGCAGTCTTCCCTATGACACCCTGCACAGAATAACTCTCCCTAAACAAGGGTAAAGGTGAGATGGCAGCACTGTTAAGTCATCTGAAGGCCAAGCTTCCTAGGTCATGTAGTATCAGGCATCGATAAAGGACTCTGGTAAATAAATGAAGCCATTTCTCTAAGGAATAAAAAAAAAATCATCACTTTTAAATGCTTAAGAATGCATTTTGTCAACATGTTTTCATTAAGATACAGCTTTCTGAAACGTATCAGAAACAAAGGGAAGAAAAATCTCTTCCTTTCCTTTCCAAACTTCTGCCTTCCAGAGCATTTGAGGCAGAGCGATGCTGGGAATATAAGAAACAGAAACAGTGGGGAGGGCAGAGCTGAGGAATCAAGTTAGAGCGGCAGACACAGCCTGTGTCACTGACCATGGTCTCCTGCACGGGCCCCATTTATAACCTGGTCTTTAACTTTGTTTATCTTCGTGGACATTCGCAGAAGCATCATACTTTCCAGAAGTTGGGGCCCTATAATCATTATTTGTCTTTGGAGAAAATGGGATTATGGGCCTTTAATTGCTCTTCTCAGAAAGTCGATGTTGTAATAGATCACTCTTCACTGACCCTCTTCTCCAGGTGGGGCTTCTGCGTTTTCACGGTTTCCCCTTGGCCTTGGCGTTGTAACAAAAAACAGTAAAGGTGGGCTCCTCGGTACTAAACCTCAACCACAAGCAGAAAGGAAGTGGAGAAGGCTCACCTTCTTCAGTGTTTGAGAGTGGAAACCCCCAGCTGTCCTAGGAACGAGCACCTGTTTATGGAAGTGAATGCAAATTGTAGAGGTTTCCAACTTGTGTGCATCTGCTACAGCCACCACAACAAAGGACCACAGACTGGGCGGCCCGAACCACAGACATTCATTTCTCACCGTCCTGGAGGCTGGAAGTCTGAGATCCAGGTGTCGGCAGGGTTGGCTCCTTCTGAGGCTGTGTGGGAAGGCTCTGTTCCAGGCCTCTGTTCTGGGCTTGTAGATGCCATCCTCTCCCTGTGTTTTCACACCGTCTTCCCTCTGTGCATGTCTGTCTCTGTGGCCAAATGTCCCCTTTTACCTTTTAGTGAGGTCACCAATCACTAGGTTAGGGCTCACCCTAACGATACACTTTTAACTTGACGACCTCTAGTAAATATCCTATTTCCAAATAAGGTCACATTTTGAGGTACTAGGAATTAGGCCTTCCAATGTGTGAATCTGACAGGGAATCATTCAACCCGCAACACAGCTCAATTAAATCATCCCAGGTTTCAGACAGAGGATGGTTTGGGGTGAAGACTGTCTCCCCCAGTTGGCAGCAGCTGTGGTTTTCCTGTCCTTCTCCTGTGTGTGGTTTCACCTCCGCAGTCAGCTTTCAGCTCTGAAGGGCAATGACTAAGGGCTCTTTGGGTACACAGAGGTGAGTCGTTCTGATAAGATTGGGGAAGATCCTAGAAGACCCCTGGATGTGCCAGTGGACTCTGAATGTTTTGCTTGGCTAAGTTCTGATGTGATATCCCCTGCTGCAGGTAAGGCATGACAGAAACCAAGGAGTGAGTACAGAAGGGAGTGGTCAACAAAGACATTCATCGGGACAGCAATTAAGACTCAGAGAGGCCGGGCATGGTGGCTCACACCTGTTATCCCAGCACTTTGGAAGCTGAGGCAGGTGGCTCACCTGAGGTCAGGACTTCAAGACCAAACTGGCCAACACAGTGAAACCCTGTCTCTACTAAAAATACAAAAATTAGCCGAGCATGGTGGCATGCACGTAGTCACAGCTACTCAGGGGGCTGAGGCCGGAGAATGGCTTGAACCCCGGAGGCAGAGCTTGCAGTGAGCCGAGAATGCGCCACTGCACTCCAGCCTGGGTGACAGAGTGAGCCTCCGTCTCAAAAAAAAAAAAAAAAAAAAGACTCAGAGATAGCCAGCTGTGGCTCCAGCCTTTCATCTAACACCATGCTTGGCTAACACTACCCTCCCTACCTTTCCTCCTCCCTCCTTCTCCCCAGACAAAAGCTTCTCCTTCTTGGCTGCACACCTTTACCAGACTTCCTGATATTCTGGCCTAAGCTGTGTCTCTGTGCTTTCCTAAGTGTAAAAGTTTCTTATGGCTGCTGCACCAAATTACCACAAAGTTAGTTACTTAAAACAATACAAATTTATTGTAGTATGGTTTCAGAACCAGAAGTCTGAAATGGGTCTCGCTGGGCTAAAATCATATTGTCATCAGGGCTGCATTCCTTTCAGGAGGCTTTAGGGGAGTCCCTATTTCCTTGCCTCTTCTAGCTTCTAAAGGCTACCTGCATTCCTTGGCTTGTGGTCTCTTCTTCCATCTGCAGTGCCGGCAGCGGGGCATCTTCACATGTGTCTCTCTAACACTGACCTTCTTCTTCCACTTATGAGGGCCCCTATGACGACTTCCATCTGCCACTTTAATTCCCCCCTTCCTATGTAACATAAAACCGATTCTAGGATTAGGATGTGGACATCTTTTCAGAAGGCAGGAGGGAGCATTATTCCGCCAACCATACTAAGCGAGACAAATTCCTTCCTACAAGGAATTCCAGTGACAATTGTTATGAGAATAAGGTGTTTATGTCATGACATAAGGACTGAACGTTTCCACTGGGGTTTTGTTTGTCGTTATTGTTTTTGTTTTGGTTTGGCTTTTTGAAACAGGGTCTCGCTCTGTCATCCAGGCTGGAGTGCAGTGGTGCGAATTTGGCTCACTGAAACCTCTGCCTCCCGGGATCAAGTGATCCTCCACCTCAGCCTCCCGAGTACCTGGGCTACAGATGCACACCACCACGCCTGGCTAATTTTTGTATTTTTTCTAGAGATGGGGTTTCACTATGTTGCCCAGGCTGGTCTTGAACTCCTGGGCTCAAGTGATCTACCCATCTCGGCCTCCCAAAGTGCTGGGATTACAGGTGTGAGCCTACTGGGGTTTTTGACCAAAAACAGAACCTGAGTAAGGACAGTTTGGAATTCAGTGAGCCAAAACATGAAGGAAGAATCAGTGAATGAGCAAGTAAATACAGACAATACGTGTAAGTGTGTCAACTGTTTTTAGGGAAGTACCCAGGTTATTAATCTTAGAGAGTAGAGCAAGCACCAGGGAGGGGTGAGCGCATTTGATTAAAGCCTTAATTATAGATTGTGCAATCTCCATGTCCAAGGAATCAAAACTCCTAGCTTCATGGATCCTCTTCCCAGTCCACTTGCCAATCAGCTTTCTGGAGCAATCTGGCACAGGAAGGAGTAGGAGAGTAATAAGCAGCCCAGATCCCCCTGCTAGCTAGACTGCACAGTCCCCAGAGGGTCCTTCCAGGGAGTTGGGTCTCCATAGAGTACTCCCAAATCAATCAACGCCCTTTAGCCAATCTCAGTGCTGAGCCCCGTGGTACAGCACCCTTGGGATCCAACCTATGCATACTCTCCAAGCCCTGCTGGTTCATGCTACCTGGGTTTTACAGTGCTTTACCTTCAATTTGGGGCCCAGCACAGCATCCACTGGGGCATGCTGTGCTATAACCATAGTGATAGGTCTAAGGGCCAAAAGGGGTGGGGTAAGCACAGACTAAGGAGACGATTCTCATTACCTTGCAGAGGAGAGGTCTCTGTACTATCGCCAGGCTAGAAGGAAGTTCTGGCTCTTCCCAGGAGGTGTGGGCTCCTTTTGCAACTTAGAGGGTTCAGGAGGACCCAGGGATTCAAGATTTTAATGGCATCAACACAGATTCCTCTACCCGAGCAGAGCTGGGGATGAGGTGAGGTGAGGTGAGGGAGGCATCTAGGGGACAAAATTTCAGGACTCATATACTCCCTGAACATGCATGGACCTGAGAGTGAACACTTCAACACCTCCTTAAATTTTGCACCATGGGCCCCTTGCTTGCCTCACGCTAGCTGCTGCCTTGCATCTAAGTGCCAGGTCCCAGTCTCTTCTAACCAGGAACCGGACTTTGGCACAGAAAATTGACCTTGCATGGTATTTAACCTACTTTAGCAGGGACCCCAGAAGACTGCATAAATTGGCTATTAGGATGGAGCCTCAAAGCATGAGAAAAGTGCTGTCTGAACTTAGTGAGGTTCCGATGCCAGAGTCGCTGGGAGCAACTGCAGGGAACAAGCTGGAGAGGAGATATGACAGAAGACACCCAGAAAACCCACCAGATCATCACATTCCATGGGAAGTCCCCTGCAGAAACTGTCTGGATCCTGGAGGACGATGGTAGACCACTCAAACTCAACTAAGCAGCAGCCATTTTTTCCTTCAATTCCTGACATGATATCTTTGTTGGAGAGATGAATAATGTCTCAGGTACATTCTACACAGCCATTGATTTGGTGAAGCCACTCCTTTCTAATTCCATCAAAAAAGAAGATCAGAAGCTATTTGCAATGAAATAGAAAGAATAAAAAATATTTCTTTACAGTTTTGCCCCAAGGACTATGTTACCTCTTTCACCATTGGTCATATTATAGTCTGTGGAGATCTGGACATCCCTACATCTGGGCGTTCCATAGAACGTCACATGGATATGCACTACAGATGACATCATTCTGTAGTGCAGGCCAAATGAGCAAGAATTGACTAGTACAAGTCAGACACATATGTTCCAGAGGATGAGAGATAAAAGCCTATGAAGATTCAGAGGCTTGCTACATCAATAAAATGTTTAGGAGTCCAACGGTCAAGGGGTATGCCAGGGCACTGCATCCAAAATAAAGGATCAAATATTTTATCTTACATCTCCCACTATGAAGAGGAAAGCCCAAAGGTGAACTCAAGGACCAACTTATAATATTCTCCACTAGCAATGATCATTGTACCATGAGCAGGAGAGGAGATTACCAACAGTGCTAGGTTTTCTGTATAAATAAACATTTGTTGAGGCTCTCCAAAGAACATTAGCAACAAGAAAGAACATAAAACACAAAACTTAATCAAATTTCGAAGCTAGTACATCAGTTAGCTATTCCTGCATAACAAACCTAAAACTTAAGCCACTAAAACTTAGTGGCTTAAGGCAATTACCATTTGCTTAGCTCATAATTCAGTCAGCAACTTGATCTGGGCTCATTTGGATGGGTACCATGATTTTGCCTGGGCTCATTCCTACATCTTTGCTCAGTTGAGGAGTCAGCTA
Source organism: Macaca thibetana thibetana (assembly GCF_024542745.1). NCBI lineage: Eukaryota > Metazoa > Chordata > Mammalia > Primates > Cercopithecidae > Macaca > Macaca thibetana. The sequence goes on along the minus strand of NC_065580.1, from coordinate 161,266,944 downwards.
AGGATTGGCTCGTTTGGGGTGGCCTCAGCTAGAACATCTTACCTTTGCTTTATGTGTCTGCTCATCCCCAGCAAGCTACTCTGTCTTGTCTTATTCATAAGATATCTGGGCAGGGTTCTAAGAAAGAATAGCCACATGTAAGACCTCTTGAGTTCTCACGCAAGGCCCAGAAAGGGCACACCGTGACTTCTGCTGAATTCTATTGGCCAATGCAAGTCACAGGCCAGTAACAGATTCAAAGGTAGAGGAAATAGACTCCACCTCTTGAAGGAAGAGTTGCAAAGTCACATTACAAGGAACATGGATACAGGGGAAAGTGAAGAGTTGTGGCAGTTTTTGCAGTCTATTAATCTGCTGGATTCTGTATGAATTAACATTTATGGGAGCTTCCAAAGAGGAGCAGCCCCTAAGTGGGTGAGAGAAGTAAGAGCCGGATCAAATTTCTGGACCAGTCTTTTCAAGGCAAGAGTCAGACATTTCTAAATAGATTTGATGACCCTCCTTAGAAATGCAGCAGGACAATGTGGCCCCAGTCAAGCCCTGATCTCTCTCTGTGTTCAATCCTACCCTCTGAAGTGACCTCTGTATGTCCCCTGTCCTCTTTTAGTCAACTTAGAATTGACTATCACTTCTGCCTTCAGAACAGAGCAAATTTGTAAACGTACTGAAAAAGGTGGACAATATGTTCAAGAAAATAGGAACAAATTTCTATAATCTGCTTGTCACCCTCCTGCATGATTTTTAATGACATTCTTTGCTTCAAAGGAAAATAAAAATAAGGAAGTAATCTGACATATAAACTGCACTTAAATGCCAGTAAGTCTTCACACACAAAGAAAGAAACAATAAGGAAAGAGAAAACCCTAAAAATATGGAGGTGGGGAGCCAAATGCAGCATATGTTTTTGAGAATCTAATCTTTCCAGCGAATCTCCCAGACAGCTGTCAGAGTGAGCTCGGTGGTGGGGTGGATGAAGTGATAAGACGTGGTACTGTGTAAAGCTCCACCCTAGGCTTCATCATTGGAATGTCAGCCATCACCCTTCTCCTTTGCAAATTGGCATTTCATGAAACAAAGCACAATTTCTCAAATCCCAAATCCTATTTTTACTTCTATTTGCCAAGTTATTTTCTCTGCTCTTACTTTTTCTGATTTTCCTTTGTCTACTCTGTTTTCTTTCTTTTTTTTTTTTTTCTTTTTCCTTCCCCATTAAGGAACAAGGATTTTCAAGCTTTGCTTCCTTATCAAGCTATGAGTCCAAAGAATCAGACCTTTCGGTTTCCCTTTTCCATTTTAAGATATGATGAGTCAAGTAGATTTGTAAGGTAGCAGAGGTGCCATGTAACACAATCATGGCTCCAAGAACAGGAATTTGGAAGAAAAAAAGGAAGTAATAAGGCTTCTCCCTGTTCCAATCCCTTTAAAATGCAGATTTAAGAAAAGGTGCTAGGGAGTCAGACAGGAGGAACTAAAAGAGCTTTTTGATTTCAAATTCTGAGCTCAGAGCTTGAAGAGAATTTAGAGACCTTCTAGCTGCAAACCAATCTGATCTCTCTAAATTTAAGCACATCCCTTCCTGGGCTCAAGGAAACATTGTCCACAAGAGCACCTACCCTGAGGACAAGTCTTGTATAGGGATCAATAAGATACTCTAAATCGAACTTGCCCTAATGAGCTTTATCTATTTTAAAAAAGACCAAACAATGGGAGGCAGCATAGCATGGTGGTTAAGAGCACAGACCCAAGACATCATGGGTTTCAATCCTGGCTCTACCAGTGTTATGGGTTGAATGTGTTCTGAACCTCCAAAACCCACATGTTGAAGTCCTAATCCCTAGGACCTCAGAATATGACATTATTTGGAGATAGGGTCTTTACAGAGGGTAATCAAATAAAAATAAGGTGATTAGGGTGGGCCCTAATGCAATATAACTGATGTTCTTATATTAAAAGAAAGGAATTTGGACACATAAACAACAAGCACACTAGGAGACTGCCCTGTGAAGATAAAGACAGAGACTGGGGTGATGTGTCTAAAAGCCAAGGAATGTGAAAGATTGCAGCAACTCCCAGAAGCTGGGGGAGAGTCAGGAACAGATCCTACCTCACAGCCTCAGAAGGAACCACTCCTGCTGACCCCTTGATCTTGGACTTCTGGCCTCCAGAGCTGTCAGAGAATAAATTTCCATTGTTTAAAGCACCTAGTCTGTGCTACTTTGTCTGGGCAGCCCTGGCGAGGTCACACAGCCTGTCACCATCTATCTGTGTGACTCTGGCATGGTTTCTCCTTGCCCTGTAACATGTAGATGACAATAAATGTCTAAGTCAGAGGGTCGTTAGGAACACTAATTAAATAAATTAACATGCAAATGTTTCAAATAGAAGTTGACACAAAGAAAGAGGTATATGAATGGATCAGTCCCTTCTCACACTACTATAAGGACATACCAGAGACTAGGTAATTTAGAAAGGAAAGAGGTTTATTTGACTCACAGTTCCGCAGGGCTGGGGAGGCCTTGGGAAACTTACAATCATGGTGGAAAGGGAAGCACGCATGTCCTTTTTAAAATGGCAGTAGCAAAGAGAAGTGCAGAGCAAAAGGGGGAAAAGCCCCTTATAAAATCATCAGATCTCACGAGAACTCACTCACTATTACAAGAACAGCAGCATGGGGATAACCACCCCCATGAGTCAATTACCTCCCACCAGGTCCCTCCCATGCATGACATGTGGGGATTATGGGAACTACAATTCAAGATGAGATGTGGGTGGGGACACAGACAAACCATATCAATGAATCTTTGTTAAATAAAAAAAAATTAAAACCAACATCTGCATGAGTCATTATAGGTATTATTAATTAATGAATTTGCTTGACTCTTCAGTCAGTGTGGTATTAGAGGGAAAATAAGAAATCCTTTGGAAAGCCAAAACGCCATTGCTTATTCCAAGCATTGTCTACAAATTGTTATAATCAGAGTTACGTTGTTTTCTTTGTTTTTGTTTAAATCATTTGGATCTGGCAGTGCCAGATTTAGGTTTCTAATAAATCATTAATCTATGAGTTAATAATTCATGTTAATTGGTGGCATAAGCCACTTTCTCTGGCAAATGTGAGCAAAGGCCACAACTTTTTAACAGCAAGGGTGAAACCTTTTCTGAGTTTTTTTTCCCTCCCCCATGGTCTATCAAGGAAATATTAAGATATGAAAGAAAAATTTTAACCAGGGCTGGGAAAGCAAGATAATTCCAAGGATAAAAGTGTAGACTGTCAGCCATACTTCCTAGCCAAGCACTGCCTCCATAGCCTGCTGAAGGAAAAGGAGGTCTCCAGGGAATTCAGGGGGACTCCAGCCCCGCACAAGCCCACCCAAAAAGGATACAGCCATGCAGGTCTGTAAACCTTTGACAAGACAACTTATAATCATTAAACATGTTGACTCATTGATCAAAAAACTTTTTTTTTCAGAAAATAAAAGAAGGCATTTGAGAGATTAGCTCACCAATGGGATTTTTCACAAAGAATGATAATTTTCCTAAATTACAAGGCACAGGCTTAAGAATAGAGAACATCCATTCATACTGGGTGACAGCCACAGAATGCTAAGCAAACCCCTTCCACCATTGACTTCTTTGATTTTAATTAATGTATATATGCTCTGCCTTTTTGTTTCCAGAAAGAATTTCAAGTAATTCCTGATTGCAGGCCACAGAAGCCAAGAAATAAGACTTCTTACCCGAACTAATGTGCCTTTACTTTTCAACTCATGGATTTGCCCCTAGATCTGGGAAGCAGCCACAAGTGGCCTAGATGTTCTCAGTGTTTTATACCTTTTTTGGCCTTAATGCTTATTTGCAAGGTTCTTGTCAAGTTACAGGCTGATGTGATGAAATGACTTTTTCCCATTTGGAAAATAACATTATACTTAGTAGCTTGTTTCAGTCTTGATTAAAAGATAGATGTAAAATATGCAAAGAATGATGTCTAAAGACTTAAAGATAAAATTTACACGGAAGCCACTAGTTTAGAGAGATTCAGTTAGCTCCTCCGGCTCTTGTTTTTCTGAAGAAAATTTGAATAGCATATGCTTTTCATTGTGCTCCTTTTCAGCCATTTACATATTGGGAAAATGTATATTTGGCAACCGGTCCTATTTTTAGGAGTCCTTGAAACTTGCCCTTTGAAAATGTTTTCATTTTTGGCACATATGTGTGTCTTAAGCAGAATGAAAACACAAAGCTAAAAAAGAAAAATATGTACAAAAAGGAATGATTTTTCCAGCCCCATGTAGCACAATAAGAAAGCAATCATTCAGTTGTGACTTTAAAAAATGGATTCTTGCCTGGATTTTCCAATGATTTCCTTCTAAATGAGCGTTTCTCTGCAGAACTGAACTAATGTAAAGAGACAGTTTGTTCCAGTGCCAGAACTAAACCAGCAAAAAAAAGGACGGAGGCTCTATTTTCATAGGAGGAACTTAACAAAATAATACCCACTCTGTTTCTCTGCAGCCTCTTGTGTCAATTCAGAAGAAAGTGCCATATGCCCATTGCGTGACTTGAAGCGTGTTTTCCCAGCCTGACTCTTGGCCACCACTCGTTCTGTTATTTGCAATCAGTAACAAAGATTCATCCTTGTGTCCATCATGCAGCAAGGAGAATCTTTGTCACTTAGTGTAATTAATAGCTGGACCTCACAAGGGAAGGTGGGAGAAGGAAGCCGTTCATGCAAAGACCTGGATAAATTCGGAATAGGCTTTGCGAATCCTTGCTGCCTTTTGACCAATGAAGATGCCAGAGCCCCAGCAGAAGAGGAAATATGGTAAGCAAAGTGTTTTCTCTGGAGCTGTGTGTGTTATAACCCCAAGCTCTGTAACTGTAGTTCAGGAGAGCTCTCTAACTTTCCCTATCAAGCCAGATGACCATCAAGGACTCCCCTCTACGTGTATGTCCTATTTCCGTGTATTTCATCCTTCCCACTTTTCTTCCACAACACTGTCTTCACCAACCTCTAGATAGATACCACTATAGAATAAAAATCAAAAAGAGAGGCCTAATGTTTGATGAGTGCCTCCCCTAGACTATGTGGTTAAATCACTCAACAAGCTTTCAGAGAATGTGTAATGGGCCCTATTTTCAAAATGAGAGGACTGAAAAGAGGTTTGGAGAGGCCAGTGCTGAGGTTAGGCTCAGGGAACACAGATGGAAATAGCCGAATCAGGACCACATCAAGGGCACTCTAATGCCGAGATTCTTAGCTCACTTTTCCCTGTATTGTGACCTTTTCTTTCACTTTATTTTTTTTTTTTAAATAGAGATGGGGTCTTGTTATGTTTCCCAGTCTGGTCTTGAACTCCTGACCTCAAGCAATCCTCCCGTCTTGACCCTCCAAAGTGCTGGGGTTGCAGGCATGAGCCACTGCACCCAGCCTCCTTAACTTTCTGAACTCCTACTTATTTATTTTTGTGACCCTACTTCTTTTTTCTTCCTCCTCCTGTACAAAAATGGCTGGATGGATTCCACTTGTCCCTGGACCTTTAAATTCCTGTCTTCCATACCTGAACAAACCCAATTTATCTCTCGAAGTTTCAGAGAGCCCCTAAATACTAATAGTTCCTCACCATCGTCTCACTTGCAATCTGTGCGTCTCAGAGTTCCCTTCCCAGAGGCCATTTTTTGCCTTTAATTAGCAAATGCATAAGATTCTAGGATTCATGAGATTTTTTTCCTTCTATTTCTGCCCAAGGAGAAAGCAAACATGTACTGCTGCCTTTGCCATCCCAGGCCCATAATCTCTGTGGTCTTTCTTCACCTTTAAAAACCTCACCTCATGTATCTTTTCTTAGGCTCATCCCTCAAATATTCAGGTTATTTCCCCCAGGCTTCCTCTCACCTCTCTCCTCCTGGGTACACTGGCTAGGAGTGTCCAGCCTCGTTCATGACGGGGTCGGATCTCCTTTCCTTGCTCTGTTGCTTTCCACAGCGGAACCAGCATCCTCCCTGACTCCCTGTCACTCCTCAGGAACCACGACTCCCTGTTGCCCTCCTCTGGACAGGACTGTTTTCCATCCATCCTCCTCCCTGCTCAGACCTCCATCCATAGCAGTGTTTCTAAACCTCCAGCTCCCTCTCCCTCATCCCATCTGTGTTAGTCCATTGTCACACTGCTGATAAAGACATACCTGAAACTGGGCAATTTACAAAAGAAAGAGGTTTGATTGGACTCACAGTCCCATGTGGCTGGGGAAGCCTCACAATCATGATGGAAGGCAAAGAGGAGCAAGACACATCTTACACGAATGGCAGCAGGCAAAGAGAGAGCTTGTGCAGAGAAACTCCCGTTTTTAAAACCATCAGATCTTGTAAGACTCACTCACTGTCATGAGAACAGCACAGGAAAGATCGGCCCCCATAACACAATCACCTCCCACTAGGTTCCTCCCACGATGTGTGGGAATTGTGGGTATTAAAATTCAAGACAAGATTTGGGTGGGGACACAGCCCAACCATAGCACCATCTTCTCAAGGATCCTTTTCCACACATCTCACAGGGTCTGCTCCTGTCCTAGCCAGCTGAATAGTCATCCTAGGCCTCCAAAGTATTGCCAGTCAATGTTCATGGCTCTCTTTATCCAATTTGGGAACTCATCACTGCCCCTGAAACCCAACTGCTTCATGATAGGCTGCAGCAATGACAATTTTGGAGGCCCAGCCCCTCCACAAGTTTGTTCTGATTTGGGGTGTGCCCATTTGTGCTCTACCTAAGCTCCTGAGGATAGGGGCTCCTGTTAGTCTTAGTGACACTATGTATATAATAAATTATAATGCTATAAGTGGGCATTAAATTCTAATTCTTTTTTGAGACTGCGTCTTGCTCTGCTGCCAGCCTAGATAGTGCAGTGGTGCGATCTCAGCTCACTGCAATCTCCACCTCCTGGGTTCAAGCGATTCTCATGCCTCAGGTTCCCGAGTAGCTGGGATTACAGGCATGCACCATCATGCCTGGCTAATTTTTGTATTTTTAGTAGAGACGAGGTTTCACCATGTTGGCCAGGATGGTCTCAATCTCCTGACCTCGTGTTCTGCGTACCTCAGCCTCCCAAAGTGCTGGGATTACAGGCATGAGCCACCGCTCCTGGCCTAAATTCTAATTCTTTAAATATGTAGAAAGCATAGTCATTCCTTCCAAGTCCATGAAAGTGTCTTGCCTACAACATGTGTTATTTTTCAATCCAAGGTACTCTGCTGAAAGTTCAGACCAGCATGGCAAGCTGCACAAGCACAATTTATTCCTACCACACCACACAATTTTTGGCTGATGTGTTCCTAAGTATTTAAGTCACTGAACATTCCCTTCTTGCCACCCCAACTCCTCTCACATGACACCACCAATTTTGCCTTAAGGGAAACCTAAATGCAGATTCCTGTGACCTTGAGTGGACAAGATGGAGAGTTAGTTCCTGCTGTGATCCTATCATCCATCTGTAGAACCTAGCAGAAACTAAGCTAAAACTTAGGAACAGTGGGAAATGAAGCAGGGTTGCTCTCAAGCCCATCTGTCTGGCCCAGACCTCTGCAAGTCCTAGGCTGAATTGCCTTCCAGATGTCCACCAAGATCAAAAATGTCACTACTTCAGACCAGATTCTTTGCTTCCTCCCCACAGGTGAAACCAGGCAGAGACTTGGGAGTTATCCCGGACTCCTTCCCTTAAATGATCCCTCCCACACGATGCAAGTCCTGTCCACCTCTTGCTGAACAGATCACCTAAAGTCACCCGAGCCTGTCCTCTGCTCTCTGTCCCCATCACATCCTCTTCAGTGTAGAATTAGGAATGGGACTGCAGTTCCTTCACTGCCTTTTACCTGCACCCTAGGAATATTTACCCTTCACCAACTCCCTGTTGCTTACACCATCAACTTGTGGAGACCTCTGGGCCTGAGAGATGGATGTGGGGGTGACTGGAACCTCAGTTATCACTCAGCCTCTTTGTCACTCACTCTCTGCCTCAGAATTCGCAGCTTAACAAAGACTGACGTAGCCTTCTGGTAGACCCATAAATGGAAGCTATCAGGACCATGGCAGAAGCTGATTCATATTCCATGGGTGCATACAAGGTTTTCCAAGGCCCAGCCTCCACTGCGTTTTCATTTGTAGCAATATTGGACTGCCTGTAGGTCCCCAAACTCACTGGCCTTTGCATGTGTGCTCCCAGCACAAAGCTGCTTCCCACATCCCCTCAGCTCCATACAACTCCTCCTCGTTACTCATAAAGGAAAATCTATTTACAGATTTTGCTTGCTCAGATGCAACAGCCCCTAGGATGGCCTTCTGACTTCAACTACCTCCTCCTTATCCCTGTCTTAGTCTGCTCCAGCTGCCATAGCAAATACCACAGACTCAATCGCTTAAACATCAGATATTTATCTTCTCACAGTTCTGGAGGTCAGAAGTCTAAGAGCAGGTTCCTGGTAATGGCTCTCTTTCTGGGTTGTAAATGGCAAGTCCTCACCATGTCCTCAGGCAACCTTTCCTCAGGGCCTGCCCACACAGACGGAGATCTCTGGTGTATCTTTTTCTTCTTTTCTTTTTTAAACTGGTAACCAATTTATTAAAATACTTGACTTAAGAATCTGCAATGGTGGCTTCAACCTCAAGCTCTCGCTCAATACTGCTGGAAGTCATCCACTCAACAATCTCAGAAGGGCTGTGCGAGTCAACGGGTGGCTTGTGGATTCTCATCTGGAAACGATCCCATGTCTTAGATGTTTTCTCCTTCACCTCAAGGAGTTTTCTTGTAGTACTTCTCAAAGTCTTGGTAGGCATTCTAACTGGTCCTTTCACTTCAGGATTCTTTTCCTTTGCTCCTCTGATCAAGTCAGCACACATTTCTCTGGAGATTTTATGTGGCGGCTCATTAGTGTGATTCGAATTCAGCAAATCACTACCTCCAGCTCCATGGTTGTTTTTCTGGGATCTTTAAAAGCCATGGCTGTGGCACAGTTTCTTGACCGACTTGTTCATTGGCGAGAGTGAACAGTGGTGCAACAGGAACAAAAAGCTATTATTTTTTTCCCATAGGTTATTAGGGAACAGGTGGTAGTAAGTTACATACGTTCTTCAGTGGTGATTTGCGAGATTATGATGCACCCATCACCCAAGCGGTATACACTGCACTCAGTTTGTAGTCTTATCCCTCACCTCCTTCCCACCCTTTCCCCTTGAGTCCCCAAGGTCCATTGTGTCATTCTTACGCTTCTGCATCCTCATAGGTCAGCTCCCACTTATGAGTGAGAACATATGATGTTTGGTTTTCTACTCCTGAGTTACTTCACTTTTAGTCTATAATCTCACCCAGGTCACAGCGAATGCCACTAATTCATTCCTTTTTGTGGCTGAGTAATATTCTTTCTCTTCTTAGAAGGTCACCAATTCTATCAGAGTAGGACCTCACCCTTATGACCCATTAAACCTTAACCTCCTAAAAGCCCTACATTCAAACACAGGAAATCACAGCTTCAACACAGGAATTCTAAAGAACACAATTTGGTCCATAGCAACCCATACCCCAAATTCCCTCATAGAACAAAACACACTACCTGCATACAGAAGAAAAATGACTGTCCTTGAGTACTCTACAAATTAGTTTGTTTAGTGTTTTATTATAAAAGTTATTATTTGCAATCTATCTTACTATAATTGCACTATGTTCCATTATTTTTTGATAAGTAGAAATGCAATATGTTTGCATGTATGTGTTTTAATTAGTACCTTATGAAACTAGTAATAGCTGGCTATTTTTATCTAAATATGTCCATTTTGTAGAGTTAAATCTATGTATGTGTGTAGTTTATCTTTATACATTGATCAACCAGATAAACTTGTAAGTTAACTTTTATTTGCTATGTGCATTATTCGTTCCACAAAATTCTAACAAAAAAGGTTAAAAACAACCCACATGATTATGTAAACATCAAACTATACTTTATGAAACTACAGAAGTTTCACTGTTGCCATCAATCTGTGAGTCACAGCAGGAAAGTGAATTAATGGGCTGATAAGGGTCCATTTCACCTGCTTTTGAAGGAACCACACCTCTCCTCTTTCATGAATTATTAAAATCGAGAGTCAAAAGTTGCCATTCTGGAAATGGATGGATGCTGTTAGCTGTCATGTGACAAGTGAGGTTTTATTTATTTTTAACTCACAGTTCCCTCTCACATACATACTGAGAGACAGAAGAAAATGCTGGGAATCATTAAACACAACTGGTTTTATGGTGTCTAACTACATCTTCAGTGTTTACTAAGACTAAAATTTAATCTTTAATCTCAATTATATTACACATCATGAATAATGTGGACCTGTATTCCAGCTCCTCATTTCTTATGAAGTCAGTCTACAAAATAATCAGATTAATTTATAGAAATTACCCAGGAAAAATGGTCTGATGACTATGGTTACAGCTCACTTGCTTAACTTATTCAGTGTTAAGCTTAATTTCCACAAGAGGTTGGAGCTACTAAGAGTTGTTTGTTAAGAAGCTGTGAAAAGAGCATACTTAGGTGTTTCCACACCAAACCAGACTGTGAGCTCCAGAAATGGGCATGAGAGGCCTTACAAGACTCTCCTCCTTTATGGCCATTTCCTAAAGCAAATATCGAAAGCCTGCATTACCCATGAGTTGAACCATCCTATGCCTACAAAATGGCCACTCAGAAGGATTACATAAAAGTTGCCATTCCTTTCTAATAGAAATGAGTTTGTGCACTGAAAGTCAGCAATTCATCCCCATTATATCCCAGAGGACTAATTTCTGCAGCTAGAGAACTGGAAAACCTCAGCATTTTTCAGGGAGTCCAGAAATGCTATCCTATAGCTCTCCCTGCACCATCCTATCCTCCTCCTTGCCCACAGCCACTGATGAGTCAGTGATAAGACTCTGTCTTCACCTCAACTTGGATTTCATTTTTACTTTCCACTCCCTTAGACTTGATGTTCTAGAACATTCCTTGCTTTTCTTTTTCTTTTTTTTTTTTTTTTTTTTTTTTTTTTTTTGAGAAGGAGTCTCACTTTGTCTCCCAGGCTGGAGTGCAGTGGCACAATCTCGGCTCACTGCAAGCTCTGCCTCCCAGGTTCACGCCATTCTCCTGCCTCAGCCTCCCGAGCAGCTGGGACTACAGGCACCCGCCACCACGCCCGGCTAATTTTTTGTATTTCTAGTAGAGACGGGGTTTCACCGTGTTAGCCAGGATGGTCTCGATCTCCTGACCTCGTGATCCGCCCGCCTCGGCCTCCCAAAGTGCTGGGATTACAGGCGTGAGCCACCGCGCCAGGCCCATTCCTTGCTTTTCAGACTACCTTCAGCTTGATCCAAGATTCAAACACCAGTTTCCCTGGTGTTTTTTAGAGACAGGGTCTCTCTATGTTGCCCAGGCTGGACTTGAACCCTAGGCCCAAGCAATCATTCCACCTAAGCTTCCCAAGTAGCTGGGACTACTGGTGACTCCATGCATTCTGAAGAGGAAACTAGCATCCTCCCCACACAGCCCATTTTCAGTCCTATTACAGTTCTACCTTTTTTATAAATGATAAACTGATAACGGCTTCAAGAAACAAGTAAACTTTGAAAGATTGCAAAGGAACCCTTCCCTTCACCCTCCTCCATTTCCCCTCCATATATTCACCTTATTTTCCAGAGCCTGCTCTCCTCAACTACCTCACTCCAATATACCACATGTTGACTTCTGAAGAAAGCCAATGTGTGGAAGCCAATGTGTGGTAAATTGCTCATTGCTAATTAAAGTGTATTTAATTTTGCAGAGTAACAATTATAAGCAGTATTTCACACATTCTTAGCAGTCAGAGAAGCCTTCCTGCAAATGACCACCACTCTTCTCTCTGCCTCTTTTTCCCCTCCTCTCCCACCCACGCACACATCCCTTTCTGTTTATAGAATTCATAAAAGCATATAGCAAGCTGAATCTAAAAAGTCCCTGGTCCCTGCTAAAGAAGTGTGTTATAAAGAGTGGAAGAAACAGCCAAAGAAGCTATTACCAGTGAAAAGGGAGACCTCAAACCTTAATATTGTTTCCCATTTCTTTGCTCAACCCGTTGGAAGAGATTTTATGGGTTTTGTTTTTCCAGTACGGTTGGCTCTTGCAGAACATAGATATTAACTATGCAGGTTCATTTATACACAGACTCTTTTTTAGTAAAAGTTATACCGAGTGTGCCTCCTCTCCTGACTCCCCTTACACCTCCTCCATTTCTGCTGCCTCTGCCATTCTTGAGACAGCAAGGTCAACCCCTCCACTTCCTCCTCATCAGCCTACTCGACATAAACATGATGAAGATGAAGACCTTTATGATGATCCAATTCCACTCAATGAATAGTAAATGTATTTCATCCACCTTTTCCTTAATAACATTTTTTCTGTAGCTTACTTTATTGTGAGAATGCGGTATATAATATATGTGTGTGTGTGTATATGTGTGTATATATATATACACACATATATATAAAACATACAAAATATGTGCTAATTGACTGTCTGTGTTATCAGCAAGGCTTCCAGCCAACAGTAGGCTATTGGTTACGTTTTTGAAGAGCAGGCTATTGGTTAAGTTATACATGGATTTTCAACTGCATGGCGGGGGTCAGCATCCCTAACCACCACATTGTTCAAGGATCAACTATAATTTCTTTGCTGTGCCCAAATTTGAGAGGTACTTAAAACTGCTGATAGAATTTTTCCTGTGTAAAAATAGGTGGCATTTGTCTGAGAAAACCCAAACCTGGGAAAGCACAGATTCAATCTGAATTCCAAAAGGGTGTGCTTTCCATCTGTACACTGAAAGATTTCCCTGTAATTTCATTTGCTGGGGCCTGCACATTTTTCAAAGTAAACTTGAGGAAGGAAGAGAACACTTGTCCTTGAGAAGTTTATAGCAACAGAAGCACCAGAATAGAAACTTTAGATAACTTAGAAAAATTAAACACCTCTAAACAGCACCCCAAAAAGGTTAACCATCTTTAAGAGTTAAAGTTTTTAAGAACAAAGGCCAGAGGTACATGAACCTTCCCTGACTCACCTGGACTTTGGCAGGAAATAAGCAAAGTGCTGATGCCCGACGTAGCCATGACCTGGGGAAGGTATTGTTTCACATGATCCTGTTCCTGAGTGCTTAGGCAAGGCTCGACCAGCCTGAGTCTCACTCTGGTTCCCACCACACCTTGTTTATTATGTCACAAAACTTTCATGAAGTTAAGCCAGGCATAGCGGGGCTCATCTGACTACAGCTATAAGCCTCCAGAAGAGCGCTGGCACTAAGACAGACATTTGTCGAAGGGCGACTACCTCTCTCCTTGCCATTCAATTATGTCCTGTTTATTATGAATTTTATTTCATTCCTCCATCAGAATTTCCTTTCCAATTATGGATAGTGAAAAGATATCTTATCAAACATCAGATCCAGGGCATTCGGACTTTCATGTGTCCAGAAGACAAACCCCTCGTGTTGCCTTTAAAATACCTCTTGGCCAGGCATGGTGGCTCACACCTGTAATCCCAGAGCTTTGGGAGGCAAAGGTGGGCAGATCACCTGAGGTCAGGAGTACAAGACCAGCCTGGCCAACTTGGTGAAACCCCATCTCTACTAAAAATACAAAAATTAGTCAGGCATGGTGGCAGGTGCCTGTAATCCCAGCTACTCGGGAGGCTGAGGCAGGGAGAATCACATGAACCCTGGAGGTGGAGGGTGCAGTGAGCCGAGATCACGCCATTACACTCCAGCCTGGGCAAGAAGAGTAAGACTCCATCTAAAATAAATAAATAAATAAAATACCTCTCAAATATCTCACCTTTGCCTATTTTTATTGTTTCAGGAGCTATGTATATAGTAATGCCACTCTCCAAAGACATCTTCAAAGATGTAGCATCATTAATTCAATGGTTTTTTTTCAAAAAAAAAAAAAACTTTCGAGTCAACATAACTTTTTCCCTGACCACTTTGTTCCTTGATGTTCTTACCTCTACCTGGTGTCAAACCTGTCTGTGAGCACAGTTAGATAGGGCTTCTCACTGTTCTCTGGGCGCATAAAATCCGTCTCCCTCCCTGTCTTCTCTCCCTCTCCCTATGCCTTTCTCGGGTTCTCCCTTTTCCTGCCTACCTCATCTCTACCCTTCCTCCTTCCAGAAGCTCTCAAATATAAATTGAGAAAGAAGAAAACTTCCCAAACAAAACTATACAAGCAAATCCATCCGGCATAGTATCTGTCACTCTGTATGAAAATCATTAGGTAAGTGTGACCTGAGAGAATTAAAGAAAATAAATAGTAGCAACTAGAAACCAATGCACCTGGTATAGCTAATAAATAAAGAAAATATGAGATTTTTAGTGGAAGGAGTTAAATAAGACCACTGAAAGTTGATGTGATAGGAACCACATCAGGACTACCCACCTTTAAAATAAACTAATCCTGCACTTTTGGAAATCAAAACTACAGCTGGCAGTATCCAGTTCACATCACTGTGCTGAGTGCCTACCGAAATGAGGTTTTGTGTTCCCATGTATATCGCAGCACCACGCACAACAGCAAAGATATGGAACTACCCTAAGTGTCCAGCAACAGATGAATGGATAAAGAAATGGTGGTATATGTACAAAGTGGAATACTAGGCCATTAAGAAGAATAAAATCCTGTCATTTGCAGTAACATGGATGGAACTGGAAGTCATTATGTTAAGTGAAATAACCCAGGCACAAAAAGACAAATATTGCATGTTTTCACTCATAGGTGGGAGCTAAGAAAAGGTGAGCACATGGAGGTAGAGAGTGGAATGATAGATACCAGAAACTGGGAAGGGTGTGTGGGTGGGAGGCGGGGGCATGAAGAGGGGTAGGTTAATGGGTACAAACATACAATTAGATGGAAGGAACAAGTGCTAGTGTTCCATAGCAGAGTAGGGTGACTATAGTTAAAAATAGTATATTGCATATTTCAAAATAACTAGAAGGGAGAACTTAAAATGTTCCCAACACACAGAAATGAGAAATACTTGGGTGATGAATACACTAAAAACCCCGACTTGATCATTTCACATTTATGCATGTCATAAAATTGCACATGCACCCCCTAAATATGTACAAATATAATATATTGATAAAATAAAATGACTGCTATGTTACACACTGGGGTTGGAGGGCTAAATCAGAAGTGATCTCTGCCCCAAGGAGTGAATCAGACTAAGGATTCCCCTACAAGTTGGTCAGTGTGATGACAGGTGTGTAGGAAGAACAGAGGACTAGACTTCAATGTCCTGGGGACAGGGATGGGATCTGGCATATGTAAGAGGAAACAGCCAACCTCAGGTGTAAGCAGAGTAGAAGACAAGAAAGAAATAATCAGCAGAAGGTTTGCCGAGATATCACGGGGGGAGTATGTGAATAGAACAAAGGCCGGGGGAAGGTGTGGAAGGAAGAGTCTGGCCATGCAAGAAGCACGGAGCAGGTGAACTTTCACCTGCAGACTGTTCTAGAAAGCAGCACATCTGATGCATTCTTCACTCTCCTTGGTGATAACTTCCTCTATCCGAATGTAGAGGAGACTATGAGAAATGCTACCTAGGATGAAGTTCTGATTAACCAAGAAAAACCATCTCTGGGAGAGTCGAAGTAGCAGAAATACAGAAGAAAGCTTCTGCATCACCTTGGAGTTTCACAGCCAGACAGGAGAGTGAATTTGAAAAAAAACTAAAAAACAAGTCAGAAAAAAAAATTATGACCAGGCATGGTGGCTCACACTTGTAACCCCAGAACTTTGGGAGGCCGAGACAGGCAGGCAGATCACTTGAGATCAGGAATTGGATACCAGCCTGGCCAACCATGGTGAAATGCCCCCTCTACTAAAAATACAAAAATTAGCTGGGTGTCGTGGCATGCACTTAGCTCCTCGGGAGGCTAAGGCATGAGAGTTGCTTGAACCTGGGAGGCAGAGGTTGCAGTGAGCTGAGATCACGCCACTGCACTCCAGCCTGAGCAAGAGTAAGACTCCCTCTCATAAAAAAAAATAAAATAAAATAAAATAAAATAAAATAAAAAACCTAAGGCCGAGTACGGTGGCTCATGCCTGTAATCCCAGCACTTTGGGAGGCCAAGGTGGGTAGATCACAAGGTCAGGAGATCAAGACCATTCTGGCTAACACAGTGAAACCCCGTCTCTACTAAAAATTAAAAAAAATTAGCCAGGCGTGGTGGTGGGCACCTGTAATCCTAGCTACTCAGGAGGCTAAGGCAGGAGAATGGCATGAACCCAGGGGCGGAGCTTGCAGTGAGTGGAGATCATGCCACTGCATTCCAGCCTGGGTGACAGAGCAAGACTCTGTCTCAAAGAAAACCAAAAAAATTACATAGACTTCCATGGGCAAAGTCATGAGAAAAGAAGACAACTGAAGAGGAATTCAAGGCTCTAGAAAAGTAAAATTGGTTGTAGTGATCCAGTCAGAAATGATGCCTGTATGACTACTTAAAAACATCTTTCATTAAAAACATTTTAGAAATTATCAATAGAAAAAGTTATAAAAATGAGATTAAAATCACTCATAATTTCATTAACCAGAAATAATTTTTTCTGCAATAAATATAATTAAATTAGAAAATAGTATAAACAGTACATCCTACTTTTCTTTCACTTAATGTAAGAGTATCTGCCATCAATGTAGCTTTCTTTCAAAAATGTGACTTTTCAAAAAAATAACAGATCCTGGCGAGGTTGTGGAGAAAAGGGAAACTTATACACTGTTGTTGGTAAATTAAATTAGTTCAACCATTGTAGAAAGCAGTATGGCGATTCCGCAAAGAGCTAAAAGTGAAACTACCACTCAACCCAGAAACCCCATTACTGGGAATACACCCAGAGGAATATAAAGCATTCCACCATAAAGACACATGCATGCCAATGTTCACCGCAGCACTGTTCACAATAGCAAACATGGAATCAACCTAAATGCCCATCAATAACAGACTGGATAAAGAAAATGCATTACCTATCCACCATGGAATATTATGCAGCCACAAAGAATAAGATCAAGGATGGAGCCGGAGGCTATTATCCTTAGCAAACCAACACAGAAACAGAAAAGCAAATACTGCATGTTCCCACTTATAAGTGAGAGCTAAATGATAAGAACTTGTGAACACAGAGAAGGAAACAACAGACACTGGAGTCTACTTGATGGGGAGGGGATGAGGAGGAAGAGGAGCAGAAAAGATAACTATTGGGTACTGGGCTTAATACCTGGGTGACATAATAATATGTACAACAAATCCCCATGACACATGTTTACCTATGTAACAAACCTTCACATGTGCCCCCAAACCTAAAATAAAAATTAAAAAAAAAGAAAATGTGTCTTTTCATAGCTGTGAATGGTGTCCATTGAATGGATGTTAGACAATGATTTTAGCACTTCCTTATTGCTGGAAAGAGGTTATTAATAATTTATTGACATGATAAATAACACCATGATGAACATCTTCAAGACCTTTGCTATTCCTTCACAACAGGGTGGGCTCCTCCTTGGCTCCTATGTGAATATGGATTGCCGACGTTCTTACCTGGACTGCTGTGAAAATATTCCTGGCTAGCTAAGGCACTTGTCTACGGAAAATACTACAGAGCTTACTTTTCAGTTATCCTTGATAATAGAGGGAAAAGGAGATGAAAACAGGCGCTATTTCATCTACTTTTGGCTTGGCCTAAAAATGCATGGGAACAGTTCCAGAGAATTTCCAGACACCGTGGGTGGCTTTGAGGGGCTATTTTTACAATAACTAATTTTGTTCATTTTCCTTTGTGCCAATCAGAAATTCGGCCAATGGATCTTCCCCCACCCTCCTCATTCTAGTCTCTATAAAACATATTACTTTTTCTTTATACATACCACACACAGGGGAAGGGAGAAATACACAAGAGATAGAAATGCAACTAACTTTGTCCAGGCCCTGCAAGTTGTTCATGAAATTACAAAGGCAAGGGAAAGAATAAAAACACTGTTGGAAGAGAAGCCAGAACTCTGAGCTGAAGCATTGGCTTGTGTGTTACAGCAGAAGCCTGCATGTGGTCGATGGTTAGAGAAGACAGTAGCCATGGGGTCAAGAGGACAGATGGGCATGGGCAATCCAGGAAGCCAAGCCTGCTGTCAGTGGCCTATGGAGAAGCTGAGACTCTTTTTGTCCACAGTTGAATAAATTTGCTGTTAGAAGAAACTCCTCTGAGGCAGCTTGAGGCCTTCATGAAAAATGCCGCCTAACCTCTAAGGAATAATGTCTATGATGGTTCTCACAAAATCTGCAACGAATTGTTGAGCATCCCTAAAGGCTGGTGTCCTGCACCGCCTGCCAAAGGTAAAGCCAGTGGACATGTGTATCTCAGAAATCTCAGAAACAGCTGATTCTTTAGAGCCTTGTTCAAACGAAAATACTCCCAGAGGTCTTGCAAATAGGCTGCATTGCTCACCACTCAGACGGGAGCCTTCCATGAGCAAAGGACAGACACAGCTTCACAATGGCTCCAGCTGCGAGGAACTGCATTTTTCTGAGAGCCAGATGTGTTTCTCCAGATAACACATTGTCCTCCCTACTGGAAGCTCCAGAGAACTCCAGGAGAAGAAGGAAGAAGAGGCTTTAAAAATATCTAGCCATGCAGTTAGTCACCAAGCAGCTCTTCACCTTGTTGTTCTCTTTCCCAATGTCAGTTAGGTCACCTCTGAACAGAAGAACACCCACTGGGGGCCCATGGAGGAGACAGTGTCCCGGGGAGCACAAGTAGGCTGCTGGCTGCAGCCAGGGAAGAGGAGGGCAGTGAAATGAACAGGCTCAAGTAGCAGCCTGCTCTTGGCAGGAGTTGCTGCTAATTTTCCTTGGCTGGCTCTGACTACCTGTCTGAAAGCAATGCAATGCAGGAAGGAAATTTTTCAAGAGATTAAACTATTATTGTTTCCTGTGTGGCTGTCTTCGCTGGTGTATGAAAAAAAAAAAAAAAAAGGCTTTAAGGGCACTTGAAAAGAGATTTGTCTGAATAGCAGGGTAGTTGTGATTCATCCCCCACCTCCAGTCGGGATTTGGCCAATTTCCTCAGGAAAGTGGTTGATTAGGACCCATAGATTTATCCGTGGCCTAAATATAAGATGTCATAAAGGTGATTAATGGTAAGCTCACCATCAGAGGGAGTTAAGAATTTATAAAAGCTATTTTTAACGGGTTGGAAGGGGAAAACCTCATTTGTCCTGTTGCCAACATGTTTCAATAGTTAAAAACCTCTTTGTAGGCCCTGATAATTCATGCTACCAACTGTTAAAGGTCGTTGTATTTTCTGATTTTACAAGTTTGTTTGAAAAATTGATTCACTGTGTTTGGCTGTTTATATAAAAGCAATGAGGGGAAAGGAAAAGACCACGTTATTTCCACCACGATTAGCAATTGCTGCACGTGGTGACACTTTAGTACAAGAGCCTTGTTTCTTCTTTCCACCCTGCCTCAGGGGAGAAAAGGGGCCTTTCTGTTTATGCTCCTACCACATAAATGGCAATTGATAGAGGGTGTCCCGAGATAGTTTTCAGAGCCCAAAAAAAATTAACCTGAGGTTCCCAAATCAGGGAAAATTGCAGTAGTTCAAAAAATGGAAGATGGCACTGATGGCTCCTAGCAGTGTCTAGTGTCGTTCCTTTGGGTCTCATCACCCAGAGATGCTCCAAAATGTTACTTTATTCGGATGGTAATTCCATAAACAAAGCCTCCCTTTAAAACATGACATCTTCTTCCCAGTTACAATGTGTTTAAATCATCTTTGTTTATAGGAACATATCTGATCCACCTCTTCATAGGAAAGCTGAATTTCCTATAAAGCACCCACCAAATAAATTATCTAAAATGAGCATTTAACATTGGCAGAAGAATGTGGTCACACACTAATGAATAGTTGTTGAATACAAAAGGTTGCCACTGATGTCTAGATATTTGGATGTTTCATGGATGGCAGAAACATAAAGTCCATTCTTCAATGTGTATGGCATGGGGTGGGATGTGGGGAAGGGCTAATTATTGAAATATAATCAATTGCTATCAACAATTTTGAGTTACTGGCAAAAACAGATAAAATACTTTTTTTTTCTTTTTCTTTTTTTTTTTTTTTTTTTTTTTTTTTAAAGAAACAGGGTTCTGCTCCACCTCCCAGGCTGGAGTGCAGTGGCGCAACCATCACTCACTGCAGCCTCAAACTCCTGGGCTCAAGTGATCCTTTCACCTTGGCCTCCCAAAGTGCTGAGATTACAGGCATGAGCCACCATGCTAGCCAAGGTAAGATTCTTGCAATACTTTGATTTATTTTTTTTTTTATTCTTGCAATACTTTGATTTATTTCTTGCAATACTTTGATTTATTTTTATTTTGAAAGATGACCCCAATCAACATGATGCAGTACAGGGTATTCCTTGATTCATTCATAAATATTATAGGACATGCTAATGTGCCAAGTATACTCAGGGACTAGAGAGGCAAATATGAGTAAGATTTCAATGAGCTCCACAGGAAGCCTGGCAGATAAAGAAGGCTCTTACAACAGAGGGAGATAAGAGAGATGATAATATGTATATATGCACTCCTTCCCTGGGGGTCAGAGAGAGGTAAAATTTTTTCTCCTAGAGTGCCAAAAGTAGCAATAATAAGAGCAATAATAGCTAACTAGAAGCTTCTGTTTTAGGGCACAACACAAAAGCTCCAAGAATGGCTTTTTCTCAGATCTTATTGTCCTGAATTTACTCCGACCACCACACCTAGCTGCAAAGGAGGCAGGAAATGTAGTTTCTCTCTGAGCAGCCATTGCCACCTGCAGGACAGAGTTTCTATTACCAAAAAGAAGAAAGGAAAGACAACTCTAGGGAAGAAGGAGCAGTTTTTGCACATGTCATTTTAAACTACTGCGATGTAGGAGTCGAAAAGGAACCATAACATCAGAAAGTAGCCATTGGCACGACCGTTTCTGTTGAGCGTACAAGGCCACGTACTGAACAGCCTGCAATGAAAGGTAAGGCATTTTCTCATTATTTTGCATTAAAATTGTTCATAATCATATTTAATATTTTATAACAAATATTTATAATAATGTTTCATTTATTTTCTCATTAAAAAAGAGCAATACAAGCTGTATGAGTTTTGTTTAAAAAGTAGTAGAGAACCTAAGAGCAAGGAGAAGGAAAGGAGATGAGATAAGCGTTGAGTCCGCAGACTCATGGAAAAATAGCAAAAGCAAGGAAGATCATCCCAAATCAGAGTTAGCTGCTGTGATGGGCTGCTTCCTCAGTCATCTGTGAGCCCTTCCAGAAGAGGTTGTGTTTTATTTATCTTTGCGTCCTGAGCACCCAGTAGGGCTCATTTCCTGGCATTTGATTAATGTTAAAGTGAAGGAAAGAACACTTTATTTGGCTTTTAAATAATGAATAAAATGCACTAAGGGCTGTCGCAGAAGAGCCATTTGACCTTGACGTCACAATCACAAGGTCTCAAATTTTAACTTTCAAGACACTTATATGACATATATAGATGACACACATAGTTGAAAGATGATGATATTCACCATGCAATTTTGGTTTCCTCTGTTATCAGGCCACACCACGTGTTACACACAATAAATTGGTTTTTATAAACCCTATAAATATCTTGTGCCCAACACCATTATACTGAGTTGAACAGTTTGTCTTTAGGTTAAAAAGAATTTGTTTGGGTCAGGTGCAGTGGCTCACACCTGTTATCTCTACACGTTGGGTGGATCACTTGAGATCAGGAATCCAAGACCAGCCTGTCCAACATGGTGAAACCCCATATCTACTAAAACTACCAAAAATTAGCCAGGCGTGGTGGTGGGCACCTGTAATTCCAGTTACTTGGGAGGCTGAGGCAGGAGAATAGCTTGAACCCAGGAGGCAGAGGTTGCAGTGAGCTGAGATCATGCCACTGCACTCCAGCCTGGGTGACAGATAGAGATTCCATATCAATAATAGTAATAATAATAACAATTTGTGTGTTAAATGTAAATTCACAGAGTCCAGAATGCTTGAAAGGTTATTTTAGCTTTTTTTTTCTTCATCTTTTTTAAAATTGGGTTTTTGTTTGTTTCTTTATACCTAGGATCTCAGAAAAACTTGAAGTATCCCAAGCTTTTCTCAAGTTCTTTAACTATTCTAAGGTCATTGACTTCATCTATACTCGGAATTTCCTTTTTTTTTCCCCCCAGACAGATTTTCATTCTTGTTGCCCAGGCTGGAGTGCAATGGTGCGATCTCGGCTCACTGCAACCTCCACCTCCTGGGTTCAAGTGATTCTCCTGCCTCAGTCTCCCAAGTAGCTGGGATTACAGGCATGCGCCACCAAACCTGGCAAATTTTTTTGTATTTTTAGTAGAGATGCGGTTTCACCATGTTGGCCAGGCTGGTCTCGAACTCCTGACCTCAGGTGATCCACCTGCTTCGGCCTCCCAAAGTGCTGGAATTACAGGCATGAGCCACTGCACCTGGCCACTTCACCTATACTCTTAAGTGCAGGTGTCCCAAAGACTCTCTCTTCATTTTTCCCATTTAGATTTGTGAACTGGGCTTCCCTCCCTTGCCCAGGTGAAGTCACTATGTTCTGGCAATTCCCTGGCCCTTTCCATCCTTCATAACTGCTACTCTAAGGCTCAGCACTCTTGCTGGGCCTCAGGATAGTCAGGCTGGGACCTTATCTTCTGGCTCAAAAGCAGGTAAACAAAGAAACAAAGTTTAGATGGACACAGTCCCCAGTTTCCTCCCTCCTCCAGAGGTGCCTATTTGGACATTACAGTGTTTGGGGGCACCTACAACACTCCCCATTCAAACTTGATAAATGTACACCTAACTGGATCCAAATCCCAAATCTCACACAAAGAACTTAAATGCAAGCAATCTCTAAACAGATTTTCTAAAAAGTGTGATTTTTTTGTTTCATCTTAACCCACGGGGTTCATTCTAATAAGAAAGGTCCATAAAAACAACACAATGACAAAAACAGTGATTCTTCTTCAAGCCTAAGTTTCAACACAAATATCGACAATACTGGCATAAGAAACAGATTTTGTAAAACTGTGATTCAGTTTTACAAAATCTAGGCTCGCTCACCTTTCCCAGCTCTACTTCTCCTCTCCATGACAATGTCTATGACTTTTGTGAACAACTGCTGAGATGCAGGGGTGACTTTCAGATCTTCAGTTCCAGCCTCAGCCTCTCTTCCGGGCCTGCAAGTCATGTACCACTGCCTGTGAGGAGTTGAAACTTGGGTACCTCAACCCTGGGCACTTCAACCTCAGCCCATTCAAATCTGTGCTCATCATCTCACTCCAGACCTGCTCTTCCTTCGAGTTCTCCGGGTCAGTTAGAAACATTACACCTTTCATGGTGCTCCAGCTAAACATCAGGGCATCACCTACCCCACATCTGACCACCCTCCAAACCTCGTTGATTCTGTCTCCTATGTTCTCAAATCCACACACTGATATTACCTCATCCAGCCAACTGTGATTCCTCTTCTGCACAATAACTCTCTAACCGGCCCCTCTGCATCCATTCTTGTCCCTGAATTACCCATTCTTCCCTCTGCACCCCAAAAATACTTAAATATCTTTTTCCTCATTCATTCAACAAATATTTATGAAGTACCTATTGTGAGCTAGGGTACCATGCCAAGTACAGTATACAGTAGTGAGCAAAAGAGCTGTAGCTCCCATCCTCATGGAGTAGACATGAATCCAATTGTGTCATCTCCGTGCTCAGTATCTGTGGCTTGCAGAAGACAGCCCCCAAAGATGTCCACGTCCTCATGGAATAGGGGTACAAGCTAAAACATGCAAGCAGTCACCAAACACTGGAAAAGGCAAGAAAAAGTAGCTTCCTATAGAGCTTCCTGAAAGAACATAGCACTGCCAACACCTTGATCTTAGCCCAGTGAGACCCAGTTTGGACTCAGAATCTCTAGAACTATGCTATTTTAAGCCTCAAAGTATATGATAATTTATTAGGCCAGCCATAGAAAACTAATATGTTGGTTTCCTAATATTCAAAGTATTATAACAGCCCAGTATCCTTCAAAAGCTTCCCAGTGCCTCTGGGATAAAGCAGAATCCTTAGCAAGGATGGCAAGACTCTTATGAACTGCCCTGACAGCCACAGCCTCACCCAGTCACTCTCACTTCCTCTGTCTACTGCCAGAAAGCTAAACCTTCAGCTCTCAAAGGAGGTATTCTCTCTGAGCCTGGAACAAACTCTTCCCACTTCCTGGAACCCTCCCTCTTTTCCTCCCTGCTTTGTCTGCTGCACACCTACTCCCCACTCCAACCTTCAAGTTAAAGGCCCTCAGCCTGTTCATGCTAGAGGTATCCATGCTCCCTGTACTTACCTGTTCACACCTGCCCCCGTGGGTTTTAATGTCTCTAATCCACACTTAATTAAAAACTAGAGGGCAGAATCTAGGATTCTTTTATTCACCATTGTGAATGCCTACCAAGGTGGGCACTCAACACAAATTTTCAAAATGAATGAATGTACCGATAAGGGACAAAAGGTAAGTTTCTCTTTCACCCAAAGCACAGCTCCCATTATGTATATCTGGCCACTTGTCACACTCCAACAGCTGCTTTATCGTCCAAAATCACTTTGACATCTTAAATTCTGATTGCTTTACATGCACACGAGAAAAAAAAAAAAAAAAACCTCCACTGTTATCCATCTTCTTATTTTTTACAAATTGCAATTTTGAGTTTTTAATCTGGTGACATTTTCTCACCTTCTAGCATCACCTACAAGGTGCCAGCTACACTTCCTGGGACCCTGTATTCATTCACTCCAAGCAGATCACCAGTCATCAAACACAATATGACCAGTGATAGGCAATATCTACAATAGCCATTAGCCAGTGCCCCCTCAGAATCACTTTACCCCTCTAGGAAGATGGCGCTTCCAACCTCCCACGGCCAAGCGCTCACATGGAGCATCAGCTGTGGTGGAGAAAAGTGCGTACAAGGAAGTGGACTCCTCCCATTGTGTCCACTCAGCACCTCCTCCAGTGGGGACCTCATCTCCTTTCTGAGGACTCTTCTTCCTTCCCCCACTACACCTGTGAATACAAGGTGAGGCCCCTTTGTGGCCACATTTCAGGCCAACTACAACGGTTCCCTGGAAAATTTAAAACTAAGAAAGAGATGCTGCTCTCTCCCATTTCCGACAATATGCACCAAAGAAGCTAAAAGAAACGCAGTCCAGGAGGAAGCGAGAGAGGGAGGAATAAACCAAGGCAGAGAAGGATAGGATTATGTCTGAGGGCCATTCCTGAGGTTGGGAGTGACCCAATCTCATCTTTGGGTTCCATGAGGCAGCCCAACATCCATTTAGCACATTCTCCTTTTCACCTTAGCTATTTAAGTTGTGTTTTCATCACTTACAACTAATATGTTGTAAACCCTTATAAACCACAGCAAACAGCGAGTCCATCTATGACTGTACAGAAGCTGGCATCATATGCAAAGTGAACCATGTTCCAGGTAGCAGCATACTCTCAGAGAATGCAAGATCATCATTCATCCATCTTACTGTAGTAAGTGCAGACCTCACTACACGCACAGTTGTTGCTGGAGGGCTTAGGTGGGTCTCCAGATGCCAGAGAGACTCTAACCCCACTTGGTGTTCCCAGTTCTTGACACCACAGCGAGAAAGAATCCAGGGATGAGTCAGAATGAAGTGAAACGCAAGAGGCTTTTATTGCAAAGCGAAAGTACACACTCAGCAGTGGGAGTGCAAGCGTTCTTGGGAGACTGAGTCATGCACAACACAGGTGGGGCTTCACATTTCTAATCTTACGAGCTCTTCTAATTAGAGGTGGAATAATCATGACGTTTTCTAGGGAAAAGGTGGGGATATTTTTAGAATTGAGGTCCCACCCTTTTTTTTTTTTTTTTTTTTTTTCTGGAGTGCAGTAGTGCCATCTCAGCTCACAGCAACCTCTGCCTCTCAGGTTCAAACGATTCTCCTACCTCAGCCTCCTGAGTAGCTGGGATTAGAAGCGCACGCCACCATACCCGGCTAATTTTTGTATTTTCAGTAGAGACGGGGTTTCGTCATGTTGGCCAGGCTGGTCTTGAACTCCTGACCTCAGGTGATCCATCCACCCTCCTCGGCCTCCCTCAGTGCTGGGATTACAGGAGTGAGCCACTGCACCCTGTCACCACTCATTTTTATACTAAATATGGGCATGCTCGCCCCTTAGTCATGTTCGCTAGTGGGTGTGTGATTTATAATGAGCGTATAATTAGGTGTGAGGTAGGGCATAGGGACAAATCCAGTGCCAGGCTGGATCTAGCCAGGTTCAACCAGCTTAGCCCTCACCCTGTTTGTGAGGGTCTTATCAGCCCAAGCCCATCCTTATCCTTGTAGCTAATTCTAACCGCTCCTTTCTTGCTGCTGTGTGAAATTGCTGCTTGATATTTTCCCGCTTCTCCAGTGACCACCCAGCATTCCTATTTTATGGGTGTTTCTTTAATTAGGAAGTGGAATAATCATTATTCTGGAAAAAGAGGGAATTTCAGGGACCCCTGTTTACCAACCCCTTTCTCCCTTATTTGGATTTGCCTGGAAGAGTCATGGACCTGTCACCCTGACCAGGGTTTTGGCCATTTTCTCTCCCTCATTTTGGGTTTTCTGTTACCCTGCAGCTTCTCTGGCTATTAGAAAACTAGAACTAAGTATAACGTGATAATGCCCCCAAAAGAGTGTTGGGGAGGGAGAAGACAGATGCAAATAATAACAATAACCTTAATGATAAATTAGTGGTGCATATGTGTAACAGACACATCTAAACTGAGTTAATGCGGAGACAAGGTAGAGAGATGTAGTTTCCAGGCTTGAAGCCCATCCAGCCAGTTTCTGTTGCAAAAAAAGTCCTCAGTCAGGTTAAATGAAGGAATGAAAATGAGATGAAAAGAGAGATGGTGGCACCAATTCTCCTCCTTCTTCTCTTCTGAACATTCTGCACCCCATTCCTTGTTATTTATTTTCAAGGAAAACTTGAAGTAATTTTGAATAGGCAAGTTTTCTTCGCTTACCATGCACATTAGGATGTGACCCTGGGCAGCCTAGGACAATAGCTCCGAATCCCGTGCTTTCCAGTGCCTTAGAGAAACACACACTGGATCACCATGGATACAGTGGGAAAACAGCAGAATTGAGAGCAGGTCCAGACTGCCATAGTCTCAAGGCTCTGCTTCTAGGATGTGCAGAAACACACAGGGAAACACTATGGGACCCTAAGGCTTCATGATACTCCTGACCGGGAAGCCAAACTCTCCTCCGGATCAGACTCAGGTCACTTCCTGTAGCCACTCTCAGCAGTCCAGTCCAATTCCCACTACAGAAGCACACCTCACTAGAGCAACAGAGAACTTAGCCCTCCCCAGAACACAAGAATCTGAGGACAAGTTCACTCCTCAGATGTGTGGATCTAAGGCAAAACATTGTCCGTGAGCCCCCCAGTGCACACTCCTCACCATCACCTCATTTTTTATTTTGGTGTGTCTCAAAGAAAAATTTAACCTCAATAGCACCTGTGAAGAAAACAAAAGAAGTCACAAGTGGAAGGATTGGAATTAGGAAAAAAAATGGAATAGAAATGGTCGCTCAAAGATGCATGAATGAGTCCTAAATTAATTTTCACATTTACTGGAGCACCATGCATTTATAGAGTTGCAACCCATCCACCAGCAGCAACATGGGGCTCCCCCCACCTCCCCAGGGTATTAACATCTATTTACCAGGACAAAAAGATCTATCTCAAACAAGGAGCTAGTCTGGATGTTAGTTGCTTCCAAATATCAGTTTGATAGCATTATAATGGACTAAGTGTTGATTTCAGCTCGTTGGTAAACCCAACACGTCATAGAGTCGTTTGAAACAGAAAAATTAAGCAGGTACATGTTGGGATAGAAAAAAAAATATTAACAAAACTTCAAGTGGGAAATGCATTTATTAAATTAATTGTGCAGGAAAATGATAGAAAAGGTAGGAGGAGAGAAAGGACATTTCCCTAGATACAATATGTCTTAGAGGCCTGGAACAGGACACTCAAGCCTAAAATAACTCTTGATTCCTTGGGTTCCGTGTCTTTTAGCAGAAGCTAACTTTTCTGGCTCAGAATGTATAACTGAACTCCAGTGTGAAATATTGAAAGAAAATGACTACAGAGGACCTATTTAGACCTTCCTGGCAAGAGCCAGGTTAGAGGAGAGGAGGGAAAGGGCTGTTTATCTTGACAGAGGATTTCCTTACCAGAACATGGAAAACATTCTTTTTGTCAAATATGGTTAATAGTCACCCAGTAACACAAAGAGTAGTTTCAGCAGCTTAACATCAACATGGGGTGACTGGGAAAGCTGACCGTGCCCCAGCAGATGGAACATGTGCTAACTCACAGCCATGCCTTGGATGGGGACAGTGTTGTTGATGAGTGCATAGGAAAAATATCATTACCTAGTACACTTTCCACCAAGGAAAATGTTGTCACCTACTTAGTAGGTAATGTAGACATGCCCAACCAAAAATGAGGCAAGCAGCAATATTAACACATCCTCAAAATGCCTTGAAAGACCCAGCTGCCTTTTCAAATAGGAAGAACAGAGGATGCCCTCACACATACAACTTCCCCATTCTGAGGGGAATAACTGACTTTTCGTAGCATTGCAACCAACTCCCTCACTAAGCTCTGTGGGCATTTCCCCCTAGAGGTTGAGGCCTCTGAACAGAACATCTGTGATGAGAACAGTATGGAGTAATGGAAACATCTTGGATTTTAGACTTGGTTATGTAGCTTCTAGCCCTGAGTCTGCCACTAACTGGGTTTCCTGAAACAATACAGAGTCTCTCCGGGTCACAATTTCCTAAAAACCTTTTCAATTCCAACATTTAAAAAGACAGTCACAGAGATAGAAACACTCTTAAAGGTTATGTATATTAGACATAAAGCCCTGAGTTAACCCTCTAGTTTCAAGACAAATATCAATATTAAGGTTTGGTTTTGTTTTCCAAGACATCCAACATTTTTGTTTCATTCTTCCCGTTTCAGAATTAGCTCAAGGAACTTTTATATGTGGTTCATCATATTTGCTCTTTCCTCCATCCACATCTCTTAAGGCACAGTTTTCTGTATCTTCTCTCTACATGATCCCAAATTAAATAAATAAATATTAATTTTGTTCTCAAATTCTTTGACATTCTAATTACCTAAAACGCTCTTCTTTTATACCTGAGTTTCTTTTTTTTTTAAAGGGTCATTACTACTTCTTACTTGAGAATTATGCAAATTTGGGGGGCAGCTTTTATATTTTTTCCTGCAAATAAAACTAAGAATATTGTGAGGTGTCAGGTGTGCTTATTTCCCTGGGAATCTGAGCAATTATGAGTTCATTTTGAGTTTTTTCATTCAAATAACAAAAGCTGGAAGCAGCAAACTCTTAAATCAGAAAAGTACTTCGCAATATCATGTACTTGTGCTTGGTTTGGTAGATTGCAAATATAGTCAATAACTTTGTATCTGTTCCCATCAAGAGACTGAGTCTATTTCCCTGCCCCTTTAATCTAGCCATGTGTCTTGCTCTCGTAAATAGAAGGCAGCAGAAGTGCTATTTGGCCACTTCTCATGGGAACGTCTCAGCTTTGTCCTCTAGAGGTTTAGAATTAGAATCCTGCCACCACCTGAACAACTGCTAATAGCTTACTGAAAGATGAGAGACCTTTAGCAGTCACCCCCTCACCTCAGTCTCTAACCAACCAACCACCAATCAAGTGAATGAAGCTATCTGGGATTGGCCAGCACAAGCTGACCCACAAAATGACTCACAAGCAAGCCCAGCCAAGACCAGCTGAGCTCAAATCAGACCAAAAGAACCACCTAGCAGAATCATGAGCTAACCAAATGGTTGTTGTTTGAAGCCATTTGATTTTGGGATTGTTTCTTATGCAGCAAACACTAACTGACACATCCAGTTTGTTTTTAACAAAGGCTAATCTAAGCATAATTCTGCATTGTGTTTTGTTTATTTATTTAGAGATAGGGTCTCGCTATTTTGCCTAGGGTGGTCTTGAAACGCTGATCTCAAGTCAGCCTCCTACCTCAACCTCCTGAAGTATAAGATTACAGACAAGTCACCACGCCCAGCCTGCATTATGTTTTAGATAATATAAAGTAAGTAGTATGCTCTCAGTAACCCCCTTTTATCTTGTCTTTTCTTTGCCCTCAGCACACAGTACTCTCTCCAGATACTGCCATTTTCTGCTATCCTGAGTCCAGTCCCAAGGGATACTATTTAATAAAATCGATTTGAGCAAATACATGAACAGAAAGAGTATTTTCAGATACATTATCTCATTATATTTCATTTTATTCTCACAACAACCCATGAAGTGATAAACGTCATTCCCATTTTACAGATAAGGAAACCACAGCTCAGAAAGGAAAAAGTTTGCCCATGGCCACTAAACTAGAACTTTAAGGAACTCCAAACCTTAAAGTTCCCTACCCACCACACTCCCGCCTCACGTTTCTCTCCATCTAAGATATTGGCATTTCAAAAGAAAAGAATTTGCATTCCTGGAGAAGAGGCTCCTTGCCACCAACTCTACTGAAAATTCATACATTCATAGTAGATTACAGAAAACATTTTGGAGAGGTCATTCCTGACGTTCCTCAAATTATAATTCATATTCCTCAAATGTAAAAGAGTGCAAGCTCCTCCTCTGTCAGAGACCCAAAGAAAGGAATCCATTTAAGCAGTATGCCCTTTAGTTACACACTCAGAATATTATTGTGCACCACTGTTTGATTGAAGGATAACTTATGGACGTTTCTTTAAGGATGTCATTACTGCCTCCATTTAATGACTGTTAGCCTAAACCTGTGGTTCTCAAAGGCTTAGATTCTCATCTAGGACCAACAGCATCAGCTCCTCCCGGAAACTTGTTGAAACTACAAGCTCTAAGGCCCCACCCCAGACCCGCTGAATCAAACCTATGGAGGTGGGGTTGAGCTATGTGTTTTTTAACAAGCCCTCCACATCACTGGGATGCATGCTTAGAGGTGAGGAGTGAGAACTCCATGACAATTGCTCAATCCACTGACTTTGTAGAGTAAGGGTTGATAAACTGCAGCCCATGGGCCAAGTCCAGTCAGCCACCTGTTTTTGTAAATAAAGTTTTATTGGAACACAGAAGTCAGTTTGCTTCCGTATTGCTTATGACTGCTTCCACACCACAAGAGCAAAGTTAAGAAGTTGAGACTGAGACCATATGGTCCACAAAACCAAAAATAGTTACAATCTGGTCCTTTACAGAAAGAGTTTATCAACTCCTGTCCTGGAGGTTGACTACATTCAGGTGCAATGGATAAGAACATAGGTTTAATATTCAGACAATATAAGGTTTAAAACCAATCTTCACCATTTACTAAGTGGGCCACCATGAGAAGTTTCTTAATTGCTCTAACTAGGACTGCATTTCTTCCTCCTCTATACACTGGAGACAGTAAACTTGTAAGGTCGTTGAAAGGATGAAATGAGATTGTGTATATGAAGTGCTGAACAAGGCACGTGAGTGGCTTTGCACTCATCTCTATAAATAAATAGTGTCTGTCTCCTTAAGGCATCATGTGAACAACTGGAAAGCTGTGCACTTGGAGTGGATGCTGGGATGCACCCCTCTCAGATCCCCTTCAATAAAGGACTAGTTGTCCCAGCTACAGTCAGTGTCCACAGAAGCTTTCAGCTCTCAGGGCCTGCAGGAGTGGCCTCAGAGGCCCCAGTCATGCCCTTTCTGATTGATTGGGAAGGAGCATAAAAGCCTGGCCATCTTAGCTCCAGTCAGAAGAACTCTGAGGTCCATTTGAGCTCCAGAGTCCCCTGTGGGGTTGACTGAGGCTGCAACTCAACTTCTTTCCTGCCCACTCCTGCCCCTATCCAACAGGTGTTGCTTCCATCCTGAGGACTCTCTCCAGTGAACATCCTGCATGCCAAGGTCTGCCCTCTTAGTGAACCCAACCATGACATCTCAAGACTTGGAGAAAATGTCCAGAACTGTCTGACATAAAATACCATGATACTCCCATGGCAATAAGCCTTGAAGATAAAGTCTAGGCAAGTGGGGAGAGGTTTTTGAAAATTTCCACTGGAGGATGCTATCTTTGGTGGACCAAGTTATATTTCCATGGTGGTGGTAGCTGCAACAAGAAAAACCTGAGTTCCCTGGTGCACTGATTGCAGAGATGTTTAAACTCATCTTTATAGCTTAGTGCCGTGGGCAGCTACCCAGGTGACCCATCCCATAGCCTATCTCTGATTCCAAAAGCTCCTTCAAGTCTTAGTAGATAGGAAACAGGGCATCAAAATGACACCTGAGTCCAGCCCAAGGAAAGCACTAGGTTGTTGCAGAGGAGAAGTAGCAGCCAGTGTAGATGCTGAGTGAAGACCCTCTGACGTGTGACCAGGCTTATCCTCTGAAAGGACCATCACACTAGTGCCCACCTGGGTGGACTTTCAGTAGACAATCTCCATTTTAAAAAAGAAGGAGGAGGAGGAGAAGAGGAAAAAGGAAAAGGAGTATCAGAAGGAGAAGGAAAAGAAGAAATTGAGATGAGGAAGAAACAAGAAGGAAGGAACTAGGAAGGGAAGGTGGGGAAAAGGAAGAAAGGGGAAAGGGAGGGAAGGAGGGAGAGAAGACATGAGGGAATGGGGAGAGATGAAAAAAAGTAGAGCTTCTATTCATAATGGTCAAACTATCAAAATGCCCATCAACAACAGAATGTAAACTTTATCAAACTGTACACTTAGGATATGTCCATGGCCACTTTTCTGTATTGTGTTATATATCAACTGAAACTGCTAAAAGGAAGAGTTCTCACTGGCTTCTTATGCCCCAAAAACAGCAAGTAAAAGCTGAGGCTTACGGAAATCAATCCTGAAATTAGGCCACCAGGATAATCCACGGGGTAAAAAGAAAACAGAAAAATGCTTCAAAAACACCTAATTGAAGCCTGGTGACTTTGTCTACAAAGAAACACACTATTTTCATCACTAGAAGTAAGCTTTTATTCCAGATTCTTTCAATATGCACATTTGCAAAACTGTGGCTTATTTCTCCAAAGGCCTTACTAAATGCTCCACTGTTTACTAAAGAGCCAGTCTTGAAGAGCAAGGGAAAGTTTACAAGCTGCTAATGAGGGCTTAGCACCCTGGGAAGGACAAATAGCTCTACTCAACAGCTCCACAGAGGGAAATGAACCCCTGTGCCTGACAGGTGCCAGCCAGGAAGCGCAGTCCTGTATTGATTGCTAGGTAGCTAGAGCAGGAGGAGGTCTGGGTGAATTATCATTTCATTGACTCAGTGCAAGAGGTATGCTGAGCTTAGGTCACTGGGTTCTCCACAAGCCAAGGCAGATAACAAGAAAACAACACACCATAGTAATAGCTTGATTATAACTGCCCTATGCCACTTTTCCTTTTGACTTAGGGGAAATTGTCTTTGCAGGAAAATTAAGGGGAAGGGACACAAGGAAGACTCAGTCCCATTTATTTGCTTGTTTCACTCATTCAGATGACAAAACTTTTATCAAGTACCAACTTTGCACCAGACACCCCTATAGATGCTGCATCTGCAACATTGAACAAGATCTTCAAACTCCTTTCCCACATGGAGTTGATATTCTGGTGGGTGAAACTAAAACACAAATAATCAAATAAGTACCTGTGTAACATCAGGTGGGAACAAGAGATAGATCTGGTTGGGAGATGTTGCTTCACAAAAGGGCATCTCATAAATCTCTCCCTAAGGAGGGGGCATTTGTCATGTAGGCCAGAGTAATACATTCCTATTTTTTCTTATGTTATTGAAAATTATTGGAAGACTTTAAGCAATGGAATGATATCATCTGATTGTGCTTGTGAAGACTCACTCTGGCTGCCTGTAGATGCATTTTAGGACAAGAGTAGAAGCCTAGAGCTATGGGAAAAAAGAGATGGTAGAGATCAGAGAAGTATATACAGATTTGCAATGTTTTGGAGGCTGAAGCAAAAGGATCACTAACAGCTTGAGTAGAGGTTTTGAGGGAGAGAAGGAAATCAAGGCTTGAGCTGAAGTGGTTAGCGGTACCATTTACTGGAACATTCCCGCCTCTTGATCCCCATAATAAAAAGAACTTTTTGCTTATGGAATGTCCTCTGGCTCTATTGTCTAGAGAAGATAGAACTGGCTTGGACATATTCCTAAGAAGCGAGAAATGGCAGCCTCATTATTTTATTTCAGCCCTTGTAGGCTGTAACTTTGGGAGCACACAATTCATAAATAAATTCTAAGTACCTTATTTATCTCTTTTTTTCCACTTGATTGAAATCCTGGGCATTGAATTCTACTAGGATGATGAATTTGGCTGGAACTTTGTCACATTCATTCAAGACTAATATGGTGTTATCTAGTACAAGAAACAGATGAGAAATCATTCCTGTAGGACTGAAGCTCAGACACGGCGTAAAGGAAACACATGAGACATAAGGAAATCATTGGAACACAGACATTAGACAGTCTTGTGCTGAATTAGACAATGTCTTAGTTCACCCAAAATGTAGTATTTATAGGCATGGCAAGGAATTGGGAATTAACTTGGGCCCACAGTGGTTGTGTTTCAAAGGTGAATTTTCTTAGCACTATTTAAGAGCATTGAACTTTGCATAAGCAACTAATCAACCTAGGAAAAGCATCCAGTCAACAAGTATTTTTTGAGATATTTTTGTCTTCCAAGTACCAAGAAGAGTACAGTGGGGGTCAGAATGAACCAGCTCAGCTCCCTGATGAACTAGGGATCTAAAGGGAAAGACAGCACTGGCAAGGTGATTCTAAATCATGAAATACTTGAAAGGAGAAGTACAGAATGCTGTGGGAGTGCACACCAGGAGACCAACCCGGTGCAAGGAGTCGTGTTGAGACAGGACAGGTGTCAACAAGGCAAAAAGAAAGCAGACACCTCAAACAGAGCCAACAGTCAGGAGCAAGTGGGAAACAGTATGGCGAGGAAATCTGAGGAGTAGGGCATACTTATCTCGAGGAGAGGGCTTAGAAGAGAAGGATGGACAAAGAGGCAGGAGAGGCCAGCAAGGGCTGGATCAGGTGGCTAAGGCCTGATAAACCACACCTGTTGTTTATTCTAAAGGCAGTAGGAAGCCACTAAGTGGTCAGAAGTAGAGGAATCAAGGGCTGGGTTTTTAAAGATCACTTTAAAGTGATCAGGATGGGAAGGGATGGCCTAGCACAAGTGTGTTCATGGCGAGACAGGGAGGAGGCTTGATGAGGCAGGGGCAGGGGTGGGGAACTGCAAGAGTTGCTTAGGCAGCAGCATGATGGATAGGTGTGTGCCATGCACAGAGCAGGGCAGAGGTGGGAGCTGTGGCAGGCCAGGAGCCAGCAGGGTCACCAGGATTCCTGGGTTTCAGGCCAGAGCATTTTACTAACATGGAAAACTCCAGAAGTTTGCATGAGTCTGTTCATTCAATTCCGATTTCCACCCTAGGTAATAAGAATGCAGTCTAGAAGGAAATGTAGAATGAAAGTCAAAGAAACCAAAGGAACAGAGAGAAAAATCCAAGAGTTTAACAGAAACGGAAAGTAAGAGAGAAGGGAAAACATGTTACCAAAAACATATATAATTAAGCCCCTCCACACACCCCCGCCACCTGACAAAAGGAGAGGAATCAACAGCATACACGACTCAGTCGAGTTGAGAGAGGCAAGTGCGGCAACTGCCTGCCCTGTGATTTCTGGATGGCTAGAAGATACAGAGTTATTCTAGCTGGGGGCCCACAGACATAAGGCAAAGGCCAGCGGAGAAAAAAAGACATCAGCTGTGTGGAGATGGAAGGGAATCTTGTGTCCCATGGAGTGAAGTCTTAGACCATGCATGAGAAGGCTGGACATAGAAACCAGAACACCACATTTGTACCCTCTCTTGCCCATTCTTGGATAGAAATGGAAATACCAATGATTGGCCCTGAAATGCAAAGGTTCTATAAAAAGGGTGGTGTCCAGGGAATCTCAGTGTGCAGTTAAAGGCTTCTTGTTTAATGGCTGACATGTAAGGTATCTAATATTTTCTGCTCACTTAACCTCTTAACTCTGAGAATGAAGCGATTGTCCAAGATTGCAGACATGCCATCAGGAGTGCTGGCAAAGGGTTAAAATATGTCATCTGTAAGACTCCACGTAACTATTTCCCAGGAGAATTCATGAAAAATATTACAGATGATGTATTACACCTTGAATGAACCTCTTTGTCCCACAAGTGTGTTTCTCCACTGCTTTGGAGAACCTCCCAGAAGGAGAGAAAATGGGAATTAATTTATTCCAAGAGATCCTATTATTTAATGACACATACAGTAAGAGATCCAGAATCGCAATCACCCAAACCATGCAAGCAATGGCAAGTGCTCAAAAGAAAGATGGGGACATCCGAATGATAGGTAAAGCTTTTTTGCAAAGACACTGGGGAGAGGAATGCAGTGGAATAAAACTCTGCAATGTTAACTGAGGGTTTCCCTTTGCATTTCCTTGAACTATGGAAATTCTCCCTGCCTTGCCCAACTCAGAGTCAGTAATACGCAGTCACTGAGTCAGGGAAGGAACATTACAGTAGGAAAATGAGAAGAAAGAAGAAGAGTTTTGAATGAGACTTTGAATATGGCTTTCCTTGTTCAGAATCACAGCCTTCATCTTTCCAGAGACTAAGATTTTGAGCTTGAATCACCATGTTCTAAATCCTTCAGGAAATAAAGCCCAGTTTGTTTCTTTCTCTGGGTCCCAGGCAGAGAAATCAAGTGAATCCTGCTCTTCAGTTCTTAGCTGTTTATTACAGGCATCAACCAGCCTGTGCAAAACTCCTCTCTGTTTTATTTTTTCCCCTTTCATCCGTAATCCCCACTCCATTTCCTAGAGCCCTGCAGGTAACCCACTCTGGAGGGTTTGTTGATCCCTGAATATGCATATATCCTTGTAAACTATCCAGAGCCATTATGAGTATGTTTAATTAATTAATCATAAATTATTAAGTTATTAATAATAATCTATCCACATTGCCATGTTTACATCTGTATTGTGGCTGCTCTCTGCAACCACACACACATGCACACGAAAACCTCAGGGCATCAAATTTATACAACAAACAAGAGATTGGGGGAAAAAATGAATTATGAGCTATGAGCCAGATTGTCTTGCTCCAGACAGGACATCCCTTCTGTGTGCTGTCAGTGCCTTTCTCTGTTCTGGGAGAAGGGAACACAAGAATCCACAGGGAAGAAAACAGTGAAGACATCAATGAGCATCCTGAGAGAGAAGCTCCTTCTCCTGTCTCCAAGACCAAGACCAGGGATTCACAAGATAATCCCAGGTAGGTCCAGAGAATGAGAGGTCCTTTTCCATGTATGAAGTTTGTGAAAAAGGAGCAAGACCTCAAAGTTTTCTCATGCCTCATTCAGTATAGCAATGGGAGGAATGCCTGCATGGGATGCCTTGGATGCCCTGAGCCCCAATGCCCATGCAGGATGCAGTGTGCTAGGACTTTGCCTTCGCTGCTGGGCCAGCCTTGCGGGTTGGGTGGGGCGGGCAGATGTAGCATCAAACACCTGACAATGACCCTGGCCCAACAGCTTTGTGCCTACGGTGTCTCAGCTCTCTATAGCCCCCAAGATGAGGATGAAACCACAGGGAAAAAGGGAAAGACCATGAATTAACAGAAATTTAATTTCTAACATCCAGCAGAATGGAGAGTCAATAAAAATTAGGTCATAATAGAAATATGAAAAGGTTACATTTTGTGTACAATTGATTTGTTTTGTACCTACTACACACCTCCCTCCTTCCCCAGGGTCATGGGGTTTTTTGTGTTAATTAGAAAATTCAAAAATATTCTAAATCTGGGACAGTTCAGGTCCTAGAAATTCTGGATACATGATCTTCTGTATACTATAAAACATAAGGTTAAAGGAAGTAGTTCTCTTCCTAAAAAACTAAAGACAGAACTACCATTTCATCCAGCAATCTCACCACTGGGTATTTATCCAAAAGACAAGAAATCAGCATATCAGAGATACTTGTACCCCCATGTTTATTGTAGCACTATTTACAATAACCAAAATATGGAATAAACTTAAATGTTCGTCGACAGATGAATGGATAAAGAAAATGTGGTATATACACAATGGAATATTATTCCCCCATAAAAAAGAATGAAATTCTGTCATTTGCAGCCACATAGATGAAACTGGAGGTCATTATATTAAGTGAAACAAGCCAGGCACGAAAGACAAATGTCACATGTTCTCACTCATGGAACTCACAGAGGTACAGAGAGTAGAATGGTGGTTATCAGAGGCTGGGGATGGGAGAGGGGAAAGGGAGATGAAGAGAAGTTGCTTAAAGGGCACAAAAACTCAGACAGAAGAAATAAGTTCTAGTATTTGGAAGTACTGTAGGAAAATCACAGTTAATAATTTATTGAATGTTTCAAATAGAAGAGAAGAATTATAATGTTCCCAAAACAAAGATAAATGTTTGAGGTGATGGATGTCCCAGTTACCCTGATTTGGTCATTGCACATTGTATACAGGTATCAAAACATTACATGTACCCCAAAATATATACAACGCTTATATATCAATAAATTAAATTAAGTTAAATAAGCAGGAAGCACCAGGAGGAACTCCTGATGCATTTTATGCTTAAAACAAAAAATCCTAGGTCTTTCCATAGACAAACCCTAAAAATGATGATAAATGTAGTGGAAACAAGGTCTCTTGGTGCTCCAAATATTGTTTCCCAAAACAAAGGAACAAGACATCCCAGAGTAAGGGCTGACTCCTGGCTTGAAACAGGGTATGTAGAAGAGGGGCCTTCAACGCACTGTCACACTGGAAAGCAAGGAAGCCATCAAAGACAGCCAGGGTGTTTCAAAAGGACTCAGAAATCAACTTATGAGGCCCCCACTGGTCAAGGATGGCACAAGGTGAGCATGAGTAAGGACACTAACTATAACAGACAGAAACATACCAAATAGATTTAATCCAAAATTTCATAACGACACTGCAAAATCATTGATTGCCTTTGAAGACCAGTAAACCAATCTGTTATTTTGAGAACTGATGAGTAAAGAGAAAGAGTCAAGCATATACCCTGCCTTTCCTACACAAAGAGAAAAACCAGACATTATGTCCCCCATGGAAGAACCAACCCCACCTGTAAAATAACCTTGCCAAAAAGTGTGAATCTTAGTCCATTTAAGCATTTGGATCTAATACCAGCTCATAGGAAATCCAGGTAACAAAAGAACGTGTTACCACAGGTCTACAACTGAGGAACAAACCAGGGGAAGCCCTGAAGGTTAAAAGGTAAAGAGCAAGGGAAAATATACATTAAAAATGACATTACAGGCATGTTAGCAAATCACAGTATATGGGTCTTAGTTGATACTTATTCAAATAAATAAAAGTTTAAAAATGACAGTACAATCAGGGAAATGTAAATACTCACTGGATATTTCATGATGTTGAGGGAATATTAAAGTGAGATAATACAGTATTTTTATTTAAAATGGGGAACCTATGTCTTTAGAGATATGTATAGATAAAATAATATGATGCTTGGAATTTGCCTCAAAATAACCTGGAAGGGAGGTGCTATGCATTGGCTCTGTGTTGCTGCTCAAATCTCATGTTGAATTATAACCCCCAGTGTGGGAGGTGGGGCCTGGTGGGAGGTGACTGGATCATGGGGACAGATTTCCCCCTTGGTTCGGTCCTTGAGATGGTGAGTTCTCACAAGATCTGGTTATTTAAGAGTGTGTGGTACCTCCCCCAATTCCCTTCTTCCTCCTGCTCCAGCCATGTGAGATATCTCACTCCCCCTTTGCCTTCCGCCATGATTGAAAGCTTCCAGAGGCCCCTCCAGAAGCAGAAGTTGCTATGTTTCCTGTACAGCCTGCAGAACCGTGAGTCAATTAAACTTCTTTTGTTTATAAATTACCCAGTCTCAGGTATTTCTTTATAGCAATGTGAGAACAGACTAATACAGGAGGTGCTGGAGGTACAGAGAATATGAGATTGTTCATAAGCTGATTGTTGTTAAAGCAAATTGGTGGAAACATGGGAGTTCATTATACTCTATTGTTGTACATAAGTATTTGAATTTTTCCATAATAAAAAGTTTGTGCAAAAAAAGAGTTTTTAGTATGGGAAGTTGTTTTTCAAGTTATAAGATAATCACTCTTACTCTCCTGAGTGAAGAAGCTGTATTCGTCAGGGTCCTCCAAAGAAAGAGAAGCAGTAGAATTATAGAGTTATACAAGAGGGATTTATTATAGGAATCAGCTCATGTGATTATGGAGACCGAGAAGTCCACCACCTGCTGTCAGCAAGCTGGAGACTCAGGAAATCCGGTGGTACAAATCAGTCTGAATCCAAAGCCTAAGAATCAGGAGTCCTGTTGTCCGAAGGCAGGAGAAGATTGGATGTTCCAGCTCAAAAAGAAAGAGTGAATTCACCTGTCCTCTACCTTTTTGTTATATTCGAGCCTTCAACAGGTTGATAATCCCCACCTGTATCGATGACAGCAATCTTCTTTACCCTGTCTA
Source organism: Macaca thibetana thibetana (assembly GCF_024542745.1). Lineage (NCBI taxonomy): Eukaryota > Metazoa > Chordata > Mammalia > Primates > Cercopithecidae > Macaca > Macaca thibetana. Next base: position 161,226,185 of record NC_065580.1, on the reverse strand, counting down.
CTAATTCAAATACTGATCTCTTCCAGAACACCCTTATAGACACACTCAGAAATAATTTTTTATCAGCTATCTGGGTATCCCTTAACCCAGTCAAGCCGACATATAAAATTAACCATCACAGAAGCCTAATGAAACACGAGGGTGGAGACACATCCTTGGTTGTTCTGTGTGTTCTATTCACCAAGGCTGTTTGGGGGGTCTGAGGCAGGAACCCCACTTCAAAGCTTTGCTATCAGAACTACAAGAGCCAGACACATCCGAAAGTCAGCACTGACTACCAACCTTCTTCCAAGACAGCCAGGGTCAGATTCAGCAAGGCTGACAGTCCAGGGAGGTTGTTCTTTATAGTAACAATTTTCTTTTTGTTAAGAAACTACAATAGATATAGTCTGCTCATTCATGTATAGAAATATTACTTATCAAAATAGTAGTATTTTATTAAGTTTTAAAAATTAAAACTCTGACCTCTGAGTAAAATGTAAATTCTAGGTCTAATAGATAAGGATTGCAGAATAAAGTATAGTAGAACTTCTTTTTTAATCCAAAAGAAAACTATTAAGAAGTAAATATCAACTAAAAGTCAAAGGAGAAAAGAATAAGTCCTAAGTTCACGGATAGAACTTACATTTTCTTCAACCATATCATCAGGGTATAAAAATATTGATAAGCAGCTTAATGTCTACTAAGAAGAAAAATAATTGGAAAGCTCTTGAATTATACAAGTTTGCTCTTCCATTCTCAACTTTCATTGGCTTTTTATCAAATTCCAGTGACGCATACCTTGGTAGCACCTCCTCAAATTAGTGAAAAGAAATATAAGACAGACTATTTGAAAATTAAAATAAATAAGAAGAAAGTCTGTCTTATGCATTTGGTGAGTAGGTTTATGGAATTCAGTATTCCCAGGAGGAAGGAGAGCTGTGAGGCCATTCGCAGATGACAGAATCATAAAGAATTATTAAGAAAGATTTTGGCTGGGCCAGTCTTTGTCCTGAGTTTGATATCATAGCCTCCAAGAAAAATGACCTTAGACTTCACCCACAGTAACAATCTGAATATGACTTCTTCTGAGAGAGTTGATCCTAAAGAAAGATCCAGTGCTAAATAAAGATCTCATTATAGATCGTTATAGATCATTCCTTCACAGTTAGAGTCACCTTCCTTCCATCCTGTCAGAAAAGATATTTCTGGAACATCACAGATCACAATAACACGGCCAGATAAGAATATGATCCCAAGAGATTCCTCCTATCCACCCCCACCAATAACCAGTCTAATACGCTTTCCCTGAAGTGTCTTCCAACCAGTTCACATGCTCCAGAAGCAGCCCATCCTGCCCATTGCGGCTCCCGCAGCTCCCTGTTTCTGTCCTATTTCCAATCACTGTGCTGGAAACATAAGCCCTTCTGTAGACCATCAGAGAGAGCTCCTTGACCCCTTCTCCCAGATGTCTTTTACATCAGGCAAGAAGGCATGGCAAATGGGTCATTCACATTTAACTCCAACAAAGTCCGCAACAAAAAGCAGGGGTTGTCAATGGCATTCGTATGTAGAAAGTCCCTAGTATTCAGACTTGCTTTTTCGATCACTATTACCCACAAAATATCTACTCAAACCGTGGGACGTTGGCTGATGTCAAAATTCTTTCTGAATGACTATGAAGTCTGCCCATACAGTTTATACCCATATAATAGTGAAGGCTCACTCTCCACATTTTCTGTGAAATTAACAACTTTGAGAACTTGCAATCTACCAGCATTCCCAGCAGCTAACTGTAGGTAATAGATAGGATGTCTTATTTATTTAGTAGTTTTTATTCTAGCCACCAAATCTCTTTTAAAAAAAGAAATGCTTCTAAAACTAATATTTACTTGTTCCTCCAGAAATACTTTAATTGGCTTTGTGAAATCAATGGTTCCCTTGATAACTGATAAAAGAGTGTCTCTTTTCCCTGTCCTGGCAATATCTTGCTTTAAATAACAGGACAGATCATTCTTTCACAAATATGAAAAACAGATTTTCGGAAACAAGCTTATTTTATTAAGCCATGTTATTTAATTTTATCTGACATTTGCAAGTCATTTTTGCTAGTAAGCACTCTACATTAATACCTTGAGTTCACATAGAGTTTAACAATATGAATTTCCTATCAGAGAAAAGGACAATATATGTTTGGCAGAAGCCAAAGTCATGAAGAATTAACAGTTATCAAATCCCAAAGGGGAAACAAATTCTCTTTGCTCCTCTCTTGCCAGCTGTCATGAATCCAATTTGCACTTTCGAAATTCTGCCTGTTATCCAGATTCGGGAATGAGAAGACTAGTAACTTAGCATACTCGTGTCCAACCATACCAAATCCAAACATTTACACACACCCAATTGCCACCAAGGTAGAAAAAGGGTATCAGCTTAAATGATTTTTATATCAAACATACCGAGAATGTACCACAGAGAATAAGTTATTTTCACATGCTTAAGTAGATATAACAAAAACCAATCTCAAATTATAAATTCAATGGATTCCTGAAAAAATTGTACTACATGAAAATCTCCTTTCCCATTGACTATTTTATTTTATTTTATTTTATTTTGAGATGGGGTCTCACTCTGTCACCCAAGCTGGAGTGCAGTGCTGTGATCTCGCCTCACTGAGACCTCCAACTCTCAGGCTCAAGCAATCCTCCCATCTCAGCCTCCCGAGTAGCTGGGACCACAGGCATGTGCCACCACACCCAGCTAATTTTTGTTTTTCGTTTTGTTGGTGGTGGTGGTGGTGGTGGTGGTTTCGCCATGTTACCCAGGCTGGTCTCGAACTCCTGACCTCAAGTGATCCACCCACCTCGGCCTCCCAAAGTGCTAGGATTACAGGTGTGAGGCACCCCACCTGGCCCATTGACATATATTTTTAAATACATAAAACAAGGTTCAAAGTTTTAAAATGCAGGAATCAAGCAGTAATACAAACAGCAAATATCAAACAATAATAGATTTTAAGGAAGAGTGTTCTTTCTTATAAGCGTAACTCATGTGAAAATACACTTTGTGTGGGCCTTAAAATCTCCACAACTTTTCTGGGCCTTCAGAAACACTGCTTCATCTGCACAGAGCCACGTCCACCTGAGAAATTCCTACTCAACCATAAAGACACAACCCAAGTATCACTGCCTCTACAGATCCAGGTTTTCCTGCCCTGTGATCCCTTAAGAAAAAAATGTCAACACCTTTCCATGAACCCCAAGGCAGAATGAGGGCTTTCCTTTCTCTCCTGGCCCCTGAGAATTCCTCCTTGGTAGCCTTGAGCACAAGCATAGGTTGTTGTCATCATTGCTGAAAGCTGGTATCTTTTAGGACCATGTATACTCTTTGGGAGGAGATACTCAATGCACCTTTGGGGTTCAGTGCCTACATCCGTGCCTGGCATCTCACTGGTGCTAACTAAACACTTATGAGTGACAAAAAAAATGAAGAAATTTAAAAATGTTAAATGGTATCTTGAATTCTTAAAAGCTTATCATACCCCACAAACTGGCCTCAATGGCGAATTCAGAAACATTTCCAGTTACCAGGTTCCTTAGATCTCCTGGCATCAATTCAGTGGGGTACTTTTAGTTTGGTTGCTCTTAGTAAACCCTGAGCTCTCTGGTTTCAGAAAGGATCCACAGACTTTCAAGACCCTGAGGTGCTCATCAGTTTACATCAGGGTGACTCAACAAGAAGCTAAAGCCCAGGGACACCCCACTTAAGAATATCTTAATTGGCAGGCTTTTTAAACTGATTTCCCAGTTGATTAATGAGTACTACCAGAGGGATTATGTAATTTACAGAGCAGGAACAGCTCCGGAACTGAAGGTTGCAAATTAAAGGTATGTGCAACATCCCAACAGCAAATTCAGCCAGGCATGGTGGCTCATGCCTATAATCCCAGCGCTTTGGGAAGCCCAGGCTGAAGGATTGCTTGAGCCCAGGAGTTCAAGACCGGCCTGTATAACATAGTCAAAACACATCTCTACAAAAAATATTTTTTAAAAAACACTAGCCAGGCATGGTGGCACATGCCTGTAGTGTCAGCTACTTGGGAGGATCTCTTGAGCCAAAGAGGTCAAGGCTGCAGTGAGCCACGATTGTGCCACTGCACTCCAACAGCAAATTCTAAAGAAATGCAAAGAAGACTGCATATCAAGGGCCAACACATCCTCCCAAGCAGGCCATGTGATGCCCATGTCACATGCTCATGCTGGTAGGAGCTCTCCCCTGCAGTTTTTAGAGAGCTGTTTAGACAGATGGCAGAGCATGCACCAGCTTTTAGAGTCTCCCTGATAAAGAGCTTAGGGTTAATGTCTACAGGACTGACATAGTTCTTAAGCTCCACAACTCTCAAGGAACACAAGAAACCTTTGGATATCAAAGGGCTGATGGGTGTTGTGAGGCAGAGCAGCAAGTCAGAAGTCATGAGCAAAACCAGCCATAGAAAATGACCCACAATGCTTTTCTGTAGGCTTATATCATGGAAAATTAAAATCCACTTTAAGCTACACTGAGTATTGATGGAATTGCAACCAACATGACAACAGAGGTTCAATGTTTTCAATAGGTGAAGACAAAATAAGGCCATACTGGAAGTAAATTACCAGCAGGCCTCACAAGGGGGTGGGAAATTGGAAAATTCTCTAATGAATATTACATGGCAGACAGAGAAGGTATTTTTCCTTTTGCATATTTTAGTTTGCAAGTTATGAACCTAAAAGCTTGATAACCTAGAGTCCATATTCTACCTGTCAATCTTCAGCCGAGAAAAGGGCTTTTATATTATCCAACATTCTGGAATCTACTTAATGCAACCACCATAGTTTATAGATGATGAAGTCACAGATTGGCTTGAACTGAAACAACCTCAGGAAGGTATAACGTAAGACAGGCACATGGGACAGTTGGTTGCTAAAAGCTCTTGACATCAGTGGGTGCCCTTGTATATGAATGTTTTTAAGCCCTTCCTGGACACTCAAGTATGCAACTGAAGCACAACATTTTTCCAGTACCCTTTGAATAACTATGTGGCAAAACTTGTTCACGGAATTTATTTCAATGTATCTTAAGAATTCCTAACTCAGCTGAATTAAAAATTTAATTGCTCTTTCTTCTTTCTGCCTCTATAGTCATATTTTGCTATCAATCTGTTTTCATTTATTCAAATTGCTATACAGCTCTGCAGTGTTCACCATTACCAAGAATTATTGCCACTTTATTTATTTATTTATTTATTTATTTACTGAGATGAAGTCCTGCTCTGTCGCCCAGGCTGAAGTGCAGTGGCGTGATCTCAACTCACTGCAATCTTCGCCTACCGGGTTCGAGTGATTCTCTTGCCTCAGCCTCCCCAGTAGCTGGGATTACAGGTACACACCACCACACCCAACTAATTTTTTTGTATTTTTATTAGAGACGGGGTTTTACCATGATGGCCAGGCTGATCTTGAACTCCCACCCTCAGGTGATCCAACCACCTCAGCCTCCCAAAGTGCCGGGACTACAGGCATGACACACGCGCCTATTGACACTTTCTAATAGCAAGGTCCAGATTTTGAAAATCTGAAGAGTTTATGTACCTACTCAACAAAGTAGATACAAACAGATGTTTACAGCTGCTTTTATTAATTTTCTTTATTCCATGGTCTCAGCCAATGCATATAACTAAAAACTGATATCATATAAGCTACTAGGATTTTGAATCTGCAATTTCTAATTATTGTTAACAAACTCTCCCAGAGAAAATTATGAAGACAGATGTATTAGTCTGTTTTCATGTTGCTAGAAAGAACTGCCCGAGGCTGGGTAATTTATAAACGAAAGAGGTTTAATCAACTCACAGTTCAGCATGGCTAGGGAGGCCTCAGGAAACTTACAATCATGGTGGAAGGGAAGGGGAAGCAAGGCACCTTCTTCATAAGGCAGCAGGAAGAAGTGCCCAGTGAAGGGGGAAGAGTCCTTATAAAACCATCAGATCTCATGAGAACTCACTCACTATCATGAGAACAGCAGACAGGAAACCTCCCTCATGATTCAATTACCTCCATGTGGTCCCTTCCTTGACACATGGGGATTATGGGGATGACAAGATGAGATTTTGGTGGGGACAAAAAGCCTAACCATATCAACAGTCTTCTACTTTCATACAAAATAAACATCCCTGTGGTACGTGGATTTGGGATTGCAGAAAGCAAATAACTTTGAATACAACTTAAATAACATATTTCGCATGACAGGATTCCCGAATATACGTAAGATGTCCTTAAATGTACTTTACCTTTAGATATATTCTTCAAAATTTTATTTCTAATATTTCAATCATTCTTTTCTCCAATTTTATGAGTTTTTAACCTACATTTCTTATCACAGTTATTAGCATTTGAGTATTAGCATTTTTCACTTAATTCTATAAATTAAAGCCAAAATTCTAGAAATACTTAAATAATTGTTCAAATACTGCCTTTCAGTCAAAGATAGCAAAGGAGCTACAGTTGAAAGTTCTTGTCAAAGGCAACATCGCACACACAGCTCATTCAGCAGCTGACATCTGAAGTCTGCCTTGAAATCATCAATATCTCCAAGTGTGAGTAAATTTAAATCCAGAGACCATCTGTACTTCCAAGTGATGGTAGGACAGAGTGACCCAAATCACTGGGCCCCTTCTGTCCTGCAGCCACACTGGGACATTCTCAGTTACTCACAAAGACCATGCTCTCTCAAATTCCAGCTTTCACACAAGCAGCTTCCACAGCCTAGAACAACCTTTTCCCACCCATCTTCTCCAGTTTTCTTCTGGGGTATTCCTGCTCTTCAGTTCTCAGCTTAAATGTAGCCTTCCACGAACCTCTAGATCAAACTCTGCATCCTCCAACATCACTCGCACCTGAGGCTCGGCAACTCTCCCAGGCTTGTAATGATGCTTGGTGGCTACCTTCCTGAAATGACCAACAGCTCTACATGCACAATCTGGAAACCCTTCTCCTCTGTCCAACCCATTCCCATTGCCAGGCACATAACACATGCCCATCTTTGAAGAAATGGATTAAATCAAGTTTAATGAAAAGCTCAGTGAACAGAATTTTTTTCTGAATTAGTAACTTTCCTTTTGTCATGCTTAAGGAGGAGAGAGAGAGAGAGAGAGAGAGAGAGAGAGAGTGTCTGCATCGGGGTGAAGCAATACAACTGGGCCATGGAGGTTGTTTACATGGCATTCCAGTGGGACAAGTCTTCTTTCTTACAGACAGGTTTCCAAGGCCAAGCAAAGCAAACCAAGGCATGCTTTGGCCAAACATCTGTGATATTTTGATCCTCATCCATTTCTTCATACCAACAGAGATCTGGCCTCTCTGTGTAGTAGCATCAACGTTCTCTAATATTCCGTGTTGGCCACATGTTCCCCCAAAGCCAAGGAAACAATCCTGTCTTCAGCTGGGAGCTGGAGAGTTGATTCAAATGTAAAGCAGAAATCCAGGTTCCAAAATGAGAGCCACAGTGAGTCCTGCGATTTTCAGTTTTGCAGAAAGGGCAATATAACAAGGATTGATTCTCTGTGATCACCAATGGCCCCTGTGTTAGTCTGTTATGCTGCTATAAAGAACTGCCTGAGACTAGGTAAATTATAAAGGAAACAGGTTTAATTGACTCACAGTTCAGGGAGGGAGCTGGGGAGACCGCAGGAAACTTAACAATCATGGTGGAAGGGGAAGCAAACACATCCCTCTTCATATGGCGGCAGGAAGGAGACAAATGAGAGTGAAAGAGGGAGAAGCCCCTTATAAAACCATCAGATCTCATGAGAACTCACTATCACAAGAACAGCATGAGGGTAACTGCCCCCTTGATCCCATCACCTCCCACCAGGGCCCTCCCACGACACATGGGGATTATGGAAACTACAATTCAAGATGAGATTTGGGTGGGGACACCTCCCAACCATATCAGCCCCCTTCTCAGCTCCCAGATACACAAAGCAAACAACCAAAACCACAGATAAGGAATTCCACATGCTTTATCTTAAACAATAAATAAAAAATTTTTAATTTTCATTTAAATATATTTAATTATATGTTTATATAATTATATTATAATTATATATTTATATCATATATTAATTTATATATTATACTTATATTTTATATGTATATTTAATTATATATTTATATTATATAATTATATAAATATATAATAAATTACATTTATATAATCATATAATTATATTATCATAAATAATTATTATTATTTTCCAAGTTAGAAATAAAAAAGGGAGGAGTAATAAAAGAAATATGAGGTCCAGGCAAGGTGGCTCACTCCTGTAATCCTAGCACTTTGGAGGGTGGAGTTGGGAGGATTGCTTGAGGTCACGAGTTCAAGATCAGCCTGGGAAACAAGGCAGGACTCTGTCTCTACAGAAAACTTTAAAAATTAGCCGGCGTGGTACCATGCAACTGAAGTCACAGCTACTTGAGAGGCTGAGGCAGGGGGCTCACATGAGCCCAGGGGTTTGAGGCTGCAGTGAGCAATGACCATACTCCAGCCTAGGGGACAGAGCAAGACCTGCTCTAAAAAGAAAAAATAAAGAAATATAAAACTTGCTTCTAAGACAATAATATTAACAATGAGCTTTTTAAACAAATATTTTCTAAAATACACCGTTCAGCAAATTCTTTTTTATCCAAATTTTTCTACTGAAAGTTAACTTGATATTGCTGCAGAGGTTCTGAAGCTTGGCTCTTTGCCTCCAATTAGGGGTCATTGTACCTGAGTCACCAGCAGGTACGGGAATACCAACAGGCCTCTGCCTCAATGTGGTAACATAAAGCAATACAGAAACAATTTTTGGCTTTGCTGCAAATGTGCATAATGGAAAGCAAATATTATTAAAAAGACAATCATTTTTAGTGATTAAAATAATCCAAGGCAGAAAAAATTTCTCTCATAAGTTTCTAAGTTCTCATTTATCATCATTTTGCCGCAAGAAGCCAGAGTAATTTTATTTTTCCTGACTTCTATTAAAAAGATCAATACATATGATTCCAAAGAGTCTCGGCTCATGAAAAGATGGAGCAGGCCTGTAATCACATATGAAAGTATTGGTTGTCATTAGCAGAAAGATTGATCTGAAAAGACAGCCGGCCCAGAGTGAAGGGACTTAAAAATTTCCATTGGACTGCCCAGCAACTTTCACCTTCCAGATAATTAAATACAGATAACAGATTACCATATTAGAGGAAAGAATTGGATTGGGGATATTCAGTGGATACCCACTTTAGCAAAGCAATACCAAATCTTTCAATAATGATTTTGTCTGATGCAAAAAAAATTAATGCTGCCTGACAGTACAAAGTTATTGTTCAAGGTACACTTAAGTCAAAGTTGTTGGGTAAAATTCTTATAGTTACCTGTGGCTTCAGAGGCTCTAATGAATGCACATGGTCAGTTGACTTTTTAAAACAGAGCTAAGGAACAGAGTCAGACAAATTCCATGGGCTTATTCCATGAACAGAACTTCTTTCCACTTTCTTCAGTGAGTTATTGATATGACCCTTGATGATGATTGTATAAAACTCACAAGAACTGAACTCATAGCTGTGCAAAGGGCTTTCTTCACTCCATAGCTCTTCTTTCCAGAAATCTACTTATGGTATAGTAAAAATGCTAGCTATAAAACAAGATGGAATTTGTATAGGACGTTGAAAGAGCATGATAAACTTGGAAATTCAGAGTTGTGGTCCAAGGACATTGTAAACTAGAGGTCAGCATTTTTAACATCTTCATCCTTGTCCTACATATGTGCAATATTGACAAACCTCAGGATGATGTTTTCATGCTCCAGAGTTGAGAGAAAAGATGCAGCGAGAGGCTGAGACCAGGAGCAAGAGGGATGCTCTTAACCAAATGTTGGCCTGTATATTTTCAAGACATCTGAATATTTCATCACTCTTCAATCCCTTTACTTACTTAGCTGCCAGCAAATAAATACCTGGGAATCTCACAGTATTCAGAACTGTTCATAATTATCAACCACTGATCATCAGTAACCACGTAAAGGTTGGTATTGGAAAAAGATGCCAACATCCATTCCCTAGAGCAATAATATTAAGAGTAAGTGTACGTTGCATTTGTGTTAAGTACCATTGTTCGTAATGGACTTCAAAAGAGTTTCAGACATTTTATGTAAGTACAATACTCTATCACGCTTCTACAAATTCCTAAATGCCCTCATTATCTAAATTTTACACAAAATCTCATTGTCATGGTATCTACCGGACACTTCAGTGTCTACAAAGCAAAACTGTTTTCCTTCAGGTCTAAATTAAACAAAACATAAACACTTGTTTTTATGAAAATACCAGAAAATGTTCATGCTTTTGGAATTTCCTGTAATAATAGTATCAGGAGTAAATTCCTCTAAATACAGAGGACAGGAATAAGACTAGCCAGAAATTATTTTTAGTTTTCCAAACTTAGTAAATTCTTGCCCATTTTAAGTTGAAAGGTTTATTTTCTTTTCTTGCAACTAAGAAAACTTCTCTATTTTACTAATTAAGTCAATATTTTTAAGATAGAGAGAAATGTAATTTTTCCCATGCTTTGTATAAGATTCTGTGTAAGTACAAAGGTGCATGGTCATATTCCAGGCTGGTAAGGAAGACACATCTTTTTAAAGCCAATTATCTTTTTAAGACTATCAAGATAATAATCACTGAAGGGGATTACTGCCTTAAAAGTGGAGCATGATGGCTCTCCAAGACTAGAGAGGGTTATAGAAACTGCCCATCCTGGACCTAATGAAGGGTTCTCAGAAGGTGACTCTTCAGTCATCAGACACCACAATGGACAGACAGTCCGTGATGTAGCTGTAACTGCTCAGTGACAAGAGCATCTGTTGCGAGGTCCCTGTCCCTCCTCTGCCCTGCTCTGTCTTCTGCATGTCTTGAGGGAAGGGCTATGATATGACACCCTGGGTTAACAATGCATCCCAAGGAAGACGGCATGGCTTGTACAATGTTCCAAGACACGGGGCTCTGATTTGCACTGGGCTGGGTTGATGGCAAGGTGTAAAAGTTATATCACATTCCTGTCCTCTGTGCAGTCTGACAAGTAAGAAGTGGCTGAAGCACAAAACATGAGCTAAATAGGACCTCAAGCATTCTGCTTTTCCAAACACCAAGGAAATTATAGCATTAAATAAACCAAGAGAGAGGAAAAACTATCGTGTAGCTGTATTACTCATGGATCTCCAGAGAAACAGAACCAATAGAGGTATAGAGAGAAAGAGATTTAGTATAAGGACTTGGCTCACATAATTATACAGACTGACAAGTTCCAAGATCTACAGAGTGAGTTGAGAAGCTGGAGACCCAAGAGAGCCAATGGTGCAGTTCCATTCTGGGTTCAAAGGCCTGAGAACCAGGTGAGCAGGTGGTGTAAATTCCAGTCCAAAGGTTGGTAGGCAGAACACCCAGAAAGAGCCAATATTTCAGTTCAAGTCTGAAGGCAGGAAAAAGCTCCTGTTCCAGCTTGAAGGACAGTAGGCAAGAGGAATTCTTTCTTACTTGGGGGAGGTTCAGCCTTTTGTTCTACTCAGGCTTTTGACTAACTGGATGTGGCCCATCCACATTAGAGAGGGCCATTTGCTTTACTCAGTACACCAATTTAAGTGTTGCTCTCATCCAAAAACATCCTCATGGAAACATCCAGAATAATGTTAACCGAATATCTAGGCATCCCATGGCCCAGTCGAGTTGACACATAAAATTAACCATCATGGTAACCATGTCAAATGCTAAGCAAATAGTTTTCCTATTATTTGCTTGTCTTAATACAAGTGAAATTTTTGTTTATTCCTTTTTTATTATTCCTTTTGTCCATCTGGTTTAGTATAAATAAATATTTCTTTTGAACTTCAATAAGCAATAGATGTCCAGTAAAATTGCACAGAAAACCCTTTTCCCTCCAGCTAAAGCAACTTCAAAAAACATTTATTTAATAAAATGAAGAATCAATAAAATTTTAATTTTAGGTAGTCGGATTCAATGCCAAGCTGTCCTGGAAAGAAATTTGATAGGAATGCATGCTCCTTCTTTTCTTTGTTCAGAAATATAAAATTAAAAGCAGAATTAACTTAATAATCATCATACTGGTTGGCTTGATGATGATAAGTTTGACTGAGAAACACACATCTAGCTTCTATTCCTTTGAAACTGCATTTTCTAACTCTATTACATCCTTGTGGAACCTCAAAGGGAGTTCTACTGACAGCAGTATTTGCATTGCCTGAAAGTTTGTTAACAAATCAGCTTTGTTAAAAATGCTGACTTGGGGCTCAACCCCAAGCCCACAAAATCAGAATACCTGGAGGTAGGGCACAGGAATCTGTGTTTTAAGAAGCTCTTCAGCGTGCTAATTGTATCAAATTAGCATTTTTAGTAGAGATGGGGTTGTATTAAATGATACTTTATCCAGTTCACAGAATCAGATATACCACGGGTTAAACCTCAACGAGAGAAACTTGGTACAATCTTCCAGGAAAAACCGAATTTACCAGCCAAGTAGGCACACACTCCAATTTGACTATTGAGAATTCTGTGCTTAACTGTGTTTTCTCATTTCCTCTAAATTTTGAACAATTGCATTCATTTTGATAAAGTTGGAGGAATTACAGGATATCAATTCACTGCAATATTTTCATTTTAAATTTTCATATTAAATTAAATGTTAAAATAGTACATTTGCTTTGCATTTTCCTCTACCATCTTGACATAAATAGCTCTCAGAAAACATTTCAAATGGTGTCATTTCTCTATTAATATTTCCTTTTTTTTTTTTTTTTCCTTTGGAGATACGGAGTCTTGCTCTGTCACCCAGGCTGGAGTGCAGTGGCACAATCTCGGCTCAGCTCGGCTCACTGCAACCTCCGCCTCCCGGGTGCAAGCAATTCTCCTGCCTCAGCCTCCCGAGTAGCTGGGACGACAGGTGCACACCACCATGCCCGGCTAATTTCTTTCATATTTTTGTGGAGATGGGGTGTCACCATGTTGCCCAGGCTGGTCTTGAACTCCTGAGCTGAGGCAATCCACCTGCCTCAGCCTCCTAAAGTGCTAGGATTACAAGCGTGACATATTTTCAATAAAAAGTTAGGCACTGATCAGTAGGCATGAGCCAGGTGTTGGCTAAGAAGGCCAGCCCAGAGAAGTCCTGGATTAACAGGGTTGGCTTATTTATTGTGGATCATCTGTTAATTTTGCCTCCCCATTCCAGACCTCAAAGAGCTTCTAGCCTATTTATAGCCCTTAATCAGCTCAAACTCCCTCTTTGTAAGAAATACATTGAAAGAAGCCACATTTTGAAATAGCAGAGGCCAGGTGTGGTGGCTCATGCCCGTAACCACGGCACTTTGGGAGGCCAAGGTGGGTGGACCACCTGAAGTCAGGAGTTTGAGACCAGCCTGGCCAACATGGAAAAATCCATCTCTACTAAAAATGCAAAAAAAGTAGCTGGGTGTGGTGGTGTGCACCTGTAATCCCAGCTACTTGGGAGGCTGAGGCAGGAGAATCACTTGAACCTGGGAGGTGGAGGCTGCAATGAGTCAAGATCGCACCACTGCACTCCAGCCTAGGTGACAGAGCGAGACTCCATCTCAAATAAATTAAACAAATAAATAAATAAAATAGTGGGGTTTTCTTTCTCTTCTCTGGCCTCCATTCACAATATCTTCTTCTTGTCCATTCTACACAGCAATAATTCTCCATCAAGACATTCATCGTCTTTATGTTGGCCTCTGTTGCCTGTGGAACCCTTCTTGCATGATGGCGCCTCCCCAAGACCAGCCTCACTAACCAAGCCCTACTCTCCAGAACTTTCTTTTCTCCCCTTCCCAATAAAAATGTTCTGTATAATTTCCCATTCTCAAGAGACCTGCTTTCAACTACCTATATATTCAAAAAATCTGTCTGACACTGTTCCCTTTAGGATAATAATAATCATGCACACTAGGTAGCACATGTCAGGTTACAATTTGGTGCAAAGAAAGATGTGGAACTGCAAAACCAAAGTCCCAGATCCAGCCATAATCATGTAACCTTGGGGAAGATTTCGCTCTCAAATAAATCATAATTTGATAAGGTGGATAAGACAACAAATACACAGTAGACTGGCAACTACCAAAGGAAGGTGCAAAGTGCTTCGGGAATCAAGAACAGAAGAGCTCCCATCCAGTTGGACATGAGCTTCAGGAACAGTCTTTCAGAGGAAGCCACCCTGGTTTACAGTAAACTCACTCCTTGCTGGAGTCACACTTGAAACCAAGTAGCTATACCCACAACCACTCCATCCACGGACAAGAACTGTGTTCATGCAGACTCATGCCATGTTGTTTTTCCTCTCAGCTCTGCTCAGAGTGAAGTTCGTCATGCAGCAATGAGAAATGAGAAATGAGAAATGAGAAAATGAGAAAAGAAAGAAAATGAGAAAAGAAAAGAAAATGAGAAAAGAAAATGGCTTAAAGTCATTCTGACATAAGTAGCTGCAGACAAGAACTGTCATCATTGTCCCTGCAAACTCCTCTTGAAGAAGCATTGCAAGATGTGTGCAAGGGGTGTATGCCTGTGTGTGAATGAGGACAAGCAGGTGTGCAGCTCTTCTATGATTCTTGCCTCAAACTAACTAGATAGCCTTCCTGCCTATCAGTAAATAAGGGCATACTGAGCATTTGCTGTGAGCCAGGCTCCATGATGAGGCTATAAACGACGCACTCAGGAGCTTGGAGTCCAGATAGTCATAGAGCATTAAACAAATAATGACAAGTGCCGACATAAAGCATAGTTACAAGTTTAAGACTAAAGCCTACACAGCTGCCATACAGTGATTCTACCTCTGTTCTATGGTTCTAGGATGTACTGCTGCAAGGAAAAGCATTATTACTCTTGTCCTTGTATTGGGTTGTGTTGCAAATGCCTGTCTCAGCTCCTTGAAGACAGTCCAGTGGCCTCAGCATGGAGTCCTCACACAGTCCCTGGGACCACTGTACTAAGCAGTGGTTCTCAGCCTGTATGAACAAACGGATCACCTGGGGTACTAGAGGGTAGATACCTGGCCTCACTCTCCCAGAAATTCTGATTCTGTGGATCTATGCTGTGTTTGAAAAACCCACCTGAGTATTTGAAAACCCACTTCACATAGCAGCAGACAGTATATGAACTACCCCTCAAGAAACCCTGTGACCTAGAGAGCAATGAACTAAAACCTCCAGTTTTCCTTATTCAAATTAAAAATGTAATTTGATATGCTACATTCACTTCAGAATATCTCAAAAAACATACACAAATATTCACAAAATAGAATACCTTTTCTTGCCTTCAAAAGACAGTAAGTTGCAAACGATTACATTCTGAAAATAGAGGAAAGTTCACAATCCTGCTATTTAAACTCTTTGTAATGAGGTTTTTTTTTTTAAATATAGAACTTTAATATGTGCTCCAAATGAATAAAAAGATTATTCATTTATCATTCAGTTTTTTAAAATATTCACTGGTAAATCCCTCCTTTAGGAAGCATAAATAAATATCTAAGTGTAAAAAATATGCTAAGCCAAGTACTAAATACTGCCAACAATTCATAATGGAAATAAAATCAGCTTCAAAATCCAAGCTAAACCACAGATTAAACAGAGGGTTTTCATGTGACCTCTAAATCAATTCTTTTGTTTTCTTTTGCCATTTTTAATGACAAACAACTGGAATTTAAAAAAAAAAAAACATATTTTCATAAATTTGAATGTTGTTCTTTCACATAACATTGATTCTAAAGCAATGTCATCAATAGTCACAAGCGAAAGAAAAGGAACCTCCAAAGCCATAAATTCGATTGGAACTTAGATACCAAGTTTGCGAGTAAAGATCAGCAAATAATTTTTTATAAGATATTAAGACTTCAGATAAGCCCAGAATGATATGAACTTAGATGGACAGGCAGGAAGAGTAGGAACAGGAAAAATGTGTTTCCCAACACGTCATTGAGGGTTACTGTGAGAAATTGTGTGTAAAAATTTTCAAAACAATGAACA
Organism: Macaca thibetana thibetana; assembly: GCF_024542745.1. Lineage (NCBI taxonomy): Eukaryota > Metazoa > Chordata > Mammalia > Primates > Cercopithecidae > Macaca > Macaca thibetana. Next base: position 161,210,098 of record NC_065580.1, on the reverse strand, counting down.
TTAAAACAGCTCAGCTGTAAAGTCAGCATTGAAAATAAATGGAACGATGGCCGGGTGCGGTGGCTCAAGCCTGTAATCCCAGCACTTTGGGAGGCCGAGACGGGCGGATCACGAGGTCAGGAGATCAAGACCATCCTGGCTGACACAGTGAAACCCCGTCTCTACTTTAAAAAATACAAAAAACTAGCCGGGCGAGGTGGCGGCGCCTGTAGTCCCAGCTACTCGGGAGGCTGAGGCAGGAGAATGGCGTGAACCCGGGAGGCGGAGCTTGCAGTGAGCTGAGATCCGGCCACTGCACTCCAGCCTGGGCGGCAGAGCGAGACTCCGTCTCAAAAAAAAAAAAAAAAAGAAAATAAATGGAACGGAATCATTCTTTCAATTAGTGAACAGTTATCATGTAGATGCCCCAGTTCTGATACAGTGATCTATGTCAGAGACACAGGGTAAGTAATACGTGCACTCACCACCTAGCCTGCAAAGTGACAGACAGATGTGCAGCTCATGTTGTGGCAAGATGTCTATTGCACTGGTCCCGTGAAACAGCGATTCAGAGATGGTAAGGAGGGCGTGGCAACTGCTTCCTGGGGAGTGTGATTAGGACGGCCTCACAGAGGTGAGTGTGTTGCAGACTTTGGGTCGGGCAAGTCTCTGGGTCAAAGCATCATCAGCTTGGGGCAGCTGCTTGTTTAATCTGCTTGGAGTTCCTTCTTTGGACTTCTTCTTGACTTTCATTACAAATTCTTCCTGGGGAGTCCTTCATGTCCACGTGTTCAGCTATCATCCTTATGTTTATGACTCCCAAAACTATGTCCTGAGACAAAAATCTCCTTCCTGTGATTCAAAATCACAGCCAAATTGCCTTCTGGATAAAGTACAGGCCTCTCAAATTTGACACTTCTAAATCGAAATTCATCAACTTTTCCATCCCTGCCCTCAACTCAAACCTCTACATCCTCTGTTACTTGCTTTTTCAATGACTAGCACAGCCACTCAACTAGTGCCTAAGACAGAAATCATACATAATCTCAGACTCCTTCCTCTTCTCACCATATCCCAGTCACCAAGCCTGCCCTCTCCCACTTAAATCTCATGTTCCTCTTATTCTTCCACAGTTGCGATCATAATTGATGCTCTCAGCCTGGTTTACCTGGTATCCCTGTCTCCAGTCTTATTCCCTTGCAATCCACCCTTGGCACTTCTGCCGTAATGGACTGTAATTGATAGCTGATAACTTTGTTTCTCTTATTAAAATCCCCCAGTGGTGCCTCAGGATAAATTCTGTACTCTTCATCAATAAATTCTGCACCTTTCATGAACTGAGGACTCTCATCCACCATCCTTTTTTCCCACTGCCCCAGGAAGGCACTCAGAGCTCTTCCCATGCCTTGACATACACCGTCTTCTCTCCCTTTCTATCAATAGACCACCTTCTCGGCCAGACCAACTTCTTCCCAGCTCGGTGACCTCCTCCTTTGGGGAACCACCCCTGATATCCCTAGGCTGAGTCAGGTCACCCTCTTTTCCACCTGCTTCCTGTGGCTGTCACTACTGAACACACCTCCCAGGGTTGGTAGTAGTAGGACTCTTTGTCCGCCTCCTGCAAGCTGACATGTGAAGCTCGAGGGCAGAACTATGTTTGGTTCTTTTTTTTGTTTTTTTTTTTTGTTTGGTTTTGTTTTGTTTTTAAGTTCTGGGATATATGTGCAGAACATGCAGGTTTGTCACATAGGTATGCATGTGCCATGGTGGTTTGCTGCACTGATCAACCTGTCGTCTAGGTTTTAAGCCCTACATGCATTAGGTATTGGTCCATCCTAATGCTCTCTCTCCCCTTGCCCCCTATTCCCAACAGGCCCTGGTATGTGATGTTCCCCTCCCTGTGTCCATGTGTTTTCACTGTTCAACTCCCACTTATGAGTGAGAACATGCAGTGTTTGGTTTTCTGTTACCATGTTAGTTTGCTGAGAATAATGGCTTCCAACTTCATCCATGTCCCTGCAAAGGACATGAACTAATTCTTGTTTATGGCTTCATAGTATTCCATGGTGTATATGTGCCACATTTTCTTTATCCAGCCAGTTCATCTTTATAGTCCTTGTGCCTACCATGAAGCTTAACACATAAGAATACTTCAACTGTTTGTGGATTTTCTTAATTAAACAATGCCATTCACTGAATTTCACGATTATTCCCATTCAAAAGGAATAGTTTTAAAACCTCAGGAAGCATGTGACTATCCAACAAATTTTACCCCTCGAAAACAAACTACCAAACAGCAAACCTCCACATTTTGAAGTTATATAACTATCATGCAAAAGCAACCGATTAGTATGGAACATTTGGGTCAATCAGTTGTTTTTTTCTATATCGTACCAAATACTTGATTTGGTGGTGGTAGTGGTTGTTTAAATGTTGCTTAAACCATTATATTATCTCAGGCTTGCAAGGCAGCTGAGTCAATGGAGCAGTTGTTTAAGTATCATGTGGGCTCAGTCTGTGCAGCTTTGGCAGATATTACTGAGTTATTGCAACCAATTCTCACCAGTGCTTTTTTGAGCATCTACTTCATAGCAGATGAATGCATAGAGCCTACCTCCATACTTCTCAGAATCTTAGCCCCTGGACCACCTTTCTCCAGATCACCTGAGAGTCTTGCTAGAAATGCAGATTCTTGCACCCTACCCAAGATATCCTAAACCAGAACCTCCAGAGGCAGGGTCTGGCCATGTACCTTTTAAGAAGGTCCATCCTACTGATATCATCCAAACTCAAGTGTGAGTGGTACTGGTCTACTCTTCAGTCAGTCCCACGGAAAGTGGAAAGAAAGGATAAAGAAGTGGGGTGATGAGGGAGTGAGGGGAGCCAAGTGGGAGAGTGACGTGGTAGAACACTGGAACAGTTACTCACAAAGAGATCCAATACAGTAATGGTATACACAATAAGAGTTCATTTCTGTTTCACATAAAAGTCTGGGTGTATGTGGTCCTGGGCTGATACGGAGGTATCATGGTTTCAAGGACCTAGGATTCTTCTATTTCTTCTATTAGCGCTTTTCTTCTATTAGATCTTCTAATACTTTGTGGTTCTGCCATCCTTAGGGTCTTTCTCTTAATCTATATAGTCTAAGATAGCTCATTATCTCCTCCTCCTTTGAACCAGACAAAAGGAAAGGAAGAGGGTCCCTTCCCCTTAAAAGCACTAGCCAGAAGGCACCCTCGCCATGGCTGTTCATATTCCACAACTTACCTGTGTTATCTCCATCCGACAACAAAGGAGAGGGAGAAATATACTGGGGAAAGGAGAAGCCCATGTGCCCAGCTAAAATGTGAGTTCTGTAACAATGGGGGGAAGGGAAAATAGATAATGGAGTCAACTTACTATCTCTGTCACCTGAGAGGAAAAGGGGAAGCGGGAGGGGAAGAGTTGGAAGGGGGGCTAAAAGGGAATGAAAAAGAATATAAAATTTACTATTGTCCATTTTTCAAAAGCCCCTACCCCTGCCCCCCACCCCCACACATCTATTCTAGTCTGCTGTTCCTGATTTTCTAAGCTTCTTTAATCAAGCTTGTTGCATTCACTTTCACTCACACCCCTCTAGCCTTGGCCTTGGACATTGACTTTGATTGGAAAACAATCTGCTGCCAATTCTCCCAATATTATCAGCATAATGGGCTGCAGGCACAATCTGTTTCTCAAAGTTCTCTGCTTTATGTTAAAAGTCAGGAGCCCGAGGATGAATTTTAAACAGTGCAGTTGCCTTATTTGTGGTTCGAGATGGTTGGTTAGTCAGCCCTATCCCCGCACTCTTTGTAGGCAAATGGTGTGGGCAGTGTTGCAGACCTGTGCTTGAGGAACTGAATCTCCACATGCATAATCACCCTGACTTTCAGGTGAAAACTGCACTTTGGTTTACAGTCTGGCTGCTGGAGAAAGTCTAAAGCGTGAAGGGACAGATAGCCTCAGTGTTATCCGGACACTCTAGCTACCTTCCTGTGGAGTAAGGATTCCCGTGGCCTCATGCCCAAAATGCTGACCTCTGAAGAACAATCCCCTCCAGCGTTTCACGGGCACAAGATGAACCATGTGACATTCATTCCGTGGATCAGACGTCAGGTCAGACCTTATTGCTTTTGGACAGCAGCCATTACATGATTTACAGAGCAAAGAACAGGTACAATACAAACCTCAGAGTACATGACAAAGTTAGAGGGTATTTCTAAGCATGAAAATATGCAACATTTCAGGAGTAATGTCATAAAAAGAGGGATCAGACCAATAGATCACTGTCTCCATTTAACTGTAATCTCTAAAAATAACTTTAGCTCTCATTTCTGAGTCAGAGAGAAACTTTAGAAGTTACATTCATGCTTTTAGGAGGCAATATGTAACCCAACTTCTCCAAAACTGAACTTAAATATAATCTAAGTCAGAATTCAATCCCCCAAGGACATTTCAGTATAGATTCAGACTCACAAAGCAGAGGAAGAGATAATGTGGTTTTATTCCAAAGCACAGACTTAAACACATGGCAACACTCACCATTCTCAAAGTTCCCAATTGCTTCATTTGCTCCCAAGAGTCAACTGGCTTCTATAAGAAAATTACATGCGGTCAGAAAATTACAGGAGGCCTGGTTCTTTGGGAGTAATGATCCATTCATTTGATAATTTGCTAAATGCTTACTCTTTCTGCTCGTCATTTTTTCCTCCTGGTTAGTACATCATGCATATGGTGACAAGAGATAAAGAAATGGACAAGCTCCCAGAAAAAGACAAGAAATGGTGACCAAAAAACAAAGATATAAAATGTCTTTTAAAATAAACTTAATATTTTGAAAAATACCTTTTATGAAAAATACCAGTGGAATAATTTAGACGTACCCTTGTAGCCCCACAGATGCTGATTTTTCAGATGGTGATGCCACATACCCCCACCACTGGCATGGATCCCACTGAAAAGGGCCTCCGGGGACAGCCAAGCACAACCCTGAATAGACATCTGGCTGCAGACAAATCCTCCTTGTCTCCAGAGACTTCTGCAGGATTGCAACTCTGGTTTTTAAAATGTGAGTATATGAGACACCTGGTCTGTAGGCTCTGGTTTTAGAGGTGAATCCTTCACATTAATGATTCAGAGGTTGATTTTTCTCCTTTGTTGGCCCTTCTTGTCCATTTTTATCTTCTCAGTGATCACGTTTCAGTGCTCACTAGGACCTGGACCGGGGGCAGGGTAAACCGAGGTAAGTAGCTCTGTGTTACTGCCTACTACTATGCCCACGGATGTGTGGTGTTGAGAAGGGTAAAACTAAAAGCCAGAATTCCTTTCCAGGATGAAATAAATGCAAGATAAGCACAGGGAGTTGCTCAGGTGCCTGAGGAAGGTGGCCAACTCCAGATGTCCACAAAGTGTCCATGTCAGGTGACCTAGAGGTGTGAAAATCAGGCAGATTGCTCTTATGCCCAGTAGCAAGGATATCAAGTATGTCAGCTCTTTTTGGTGTGACTTAATATAGCCTACTTAAAAGGAAAAATAGAAAATCTATGTGAACAGTTTCCAGCTGCCGGCTCTAATTTCCCATGATGGCCCATGACAAGGAGTGCACAGTGCTATTGATCAGTTACATTATCAGAAAAGGGCTGGAGTTTGTTCTCGCTCTTTTCTTTCTCGTTGCTCTTTGTCAGTGTCCTTAGGAAATCTATCTAATTCTGAGGCTTCTCCAGACAAGCAAGATGGGCAAGAAGACATTTATACTGGATGGCTTCTAAAAACATTTTATACCAGTTTTAATATTTTGGAAAATAACTGCACAATAATCCAAAATTAGCAAAAGACAGAAAATATGCCTACATGCTCATGTCCTATGTATTTCATGTCTTGGACCAAAATATTCTATTCTTCTCATGAAACCACTTACAGTTACCAAACTGAAAAATCCAACAGACATTATGTTTCAGCAAATTTCTTCATTTCCCTTTTGAGTTCTTTGGGAAGAATAGAACAAAGTGCAGAGAAATACTTCTTATCTAGGCCATAAAATCAGGAGGGAAGGCCTGTGATCTATTCAATGTTGAGCACCAAGCTCAGTACCTGGCACACAATAGTTGCTCAATAAATTTTGTTACGACACGCTGAATGACTCTTTCCAACAAGTAACTAGATTTTTCTGCCACTTCCCTCTATTCAAAGCTCTAACAAAGAACTTTTTAAAGGTGTGAGCCCATTGTCTCTATTAAAGAGTTTTCCAATGCAACTTTTCCTCAAACTAGTAGCTTTCTCTTGTATACTCAAAAGTCACCTTGTTTAGGTTAGCAATGGAGCATAGAGGTTTGAAGTCATGCAAACATGGATTCACCTGGCCTGGTTCTGCCACTTGCTAATGTCATTACAACTTCAACAAGTTGCCTAATTTCTGCGAGCCTCATTTTTCCCACCTATAATGGATCATAATATTTCCACAAGGCTATCTATGGATTAAGTGAATAATACGTACAAAACAGCTCAAAAAGTGTCTGATAATATTTATGATGACCACTTTATTTTAAATATTACAATCATTATCATCACTGTGATCTACTTGAAGCTTTAGAATAATCCTACAGCATGCTTTATAATTAAAACACTGTTATATATCTAATTAAGAAAGTTTTCTTGCTCATACATTTATAAGCTATTCTTTTGTGCTGTATGATACCAAAGGAAAGTTACGTATAGTTTTTGTAATACAGTTTTTGTATATATAGTTCAGGGACAGACAATATTCTAGTATGCAAATTCTTGAATGCAAATTTCTTTAGTGTTTTGAGTAGTCTATATAATACTTTAATATATGTGTGTATATATTATATGTAATATATACATTATGTGTATTATAGATACACATGCTAAATATATTATAAATTATATTATATAAAGATAATATATTAAAATATGTAATCTATAATTATCTAATAAATCATTATATATTATATATAGGTCAGGTGCAGTGGTTCATGCCTGTAATCCCAGCTCTTTGGGAGGCTGAAGCAAGAGGATCCTTTGAGCCTAGGCGTTCGATCACAGCCTAGGCAACATAGTGAGACTCAGTCTCTAAAAATAAATAAATAAAATAAATAAAAACAAATAAAATTGTACATACATTTTATATATATACATATATACACACACATATATATACATATATATACATATATGTGTGTGTATATATGTAATTTGCCATTATAAGCTGGCCGTAACTTTCCCAAGGTCAACAGGCTGTCATTGGCCACAAAACACAAAGGAGAAAGTAGTATACATCTACACATCCCCCAAAGTCTAAGGCTGCAAATGGCTGGCATAGAAAACATCCAGTCCTACTACACCTGAATACTGTCTCCAGAAGGCTCTTAGAATGAATCAAAGGTGAAAGAGGGCATAGATGGAAGCCATTGATCAGCCCCCAACTCCATACATACTGCATTCCATCCTTTAGAGGCATAATAATTGGTTCATTCCTACTTTCAATTCAGAAATATTAATTGAGCATCTGCAATGTGCTAAACACTGCTTTGCTTTCAATGATGGAGATGAAGCAGTGAGCAAAACAAGAAAAGTGCCTGCCCACATGGAGCTTCTATTCCAAAGTAATTTGTTTCTTGGTAGCAAGAACAAGAAGGCTGAGTAATAGACCTTACAGTTGGTGTATATTTTTTAACCTTTCTAAAAGTTCTTAATTATCTGCTGTCTAACTTTTAAGCCAAATTTCATGCATAATGATAGACAAAAGAAGCCAATCACAAAGCTACACATCTTGTAGGTATAAAATGACATGACCAGTCTGACCACCAAATACGATGGGGCTTTCTTAACTAGTCAAGTACACTGTTGGCAAAAGATAGTGGGCTATTCAAAATGACATGCCAAAACATGTAAGGTGATTTTAATCAATTATTTTGGCCAATTTCAAAGGTATTTATCACAAAGCAACACAGTCTTGCTAAAATACTTCTTTAAACACAGAGTTCTTTGTTCCTAAACCTTTAAGAAGTAAAGGGAGTATCCAGACACTGTACCTGTTTTGTAAGTTAAAGTGAAAAAATACTGCACAGAAACTTATAGTTGATATCTCTTCAGAAGAGAAATTCATCAGCAAGGTAATAATTCCCAGTAGCTACACAAAGAAACCACAGTCTTCAGAAAAACCACATAACAGAGAATGGAATACTGTGAGCAGCCCACATAATTACTCATGATAGATAAGTGTATTAAAAATTAAATATAAATTATTGCGGGCATTATAGTTTTGGCACAAGATGAAAAAAGTGCTTTATGTTACTTAAAAGTTTTAATAACTGCCTTAAATTTGGCTCAGTTGAAAATAAGCTTATCCTGAATAAATATAAAGCATTTATTATTTGAAGCATTGCTTTCAATACAACTGTAGGTTTAAAAACAAAAAACAAGCTCTTTAATTTTCTAAAAGTTGCTATGTGGCATTGGTCTTTTTAAAAAGTACTAAAAAGAGATACAAATAGGTGAATTTTAAACAGGGTTGTTCTAAGGAGGATTACTTTAACATATGAAAATCTCTTACTAAAACTCTGCTAAATCCTAAAATCAAATCCAGATGATTTTGAATCTAAATATGAGAGGGGAAAAAAATAAATCTTTTAAAGAAAAACATAAGACAGTATCTTCATGACCTTGGAGTAGGCAAAGATTCCTTAAATAACACAAAAAGCACTAATCTTAAAACAAAAAAAAGATAGATTATATTAAAATTAAGAATTTCTGTTTATCAGTACTAAGAGAGTGAAAAGAAACCATAGAGCAGAAAAAGATGCTTGCAATACATGTCTCCAACAAAGAACTGACACCTAGATATATAAAGAATGCCTGGCCTGGTGCCGCGGCTCATACCTGTAATCAGCACTTTGGGAGGCCGAGGCTGGAGGATCACTTAAGCTCAAAAGTTTGAGATCAGCCTGGGTAACATAGTGAGAACTTGTCCCCACTGAAAAAAAATGTTCTTAAATTTAGCTGGGTTCAGTGGCGTGCACCTGTAGTTCCAGCTGCTTGGGAGACTGAAGCAGGAGATTGCTTGAGCACAGGTCAAGGCTGCAATGAGCTATGATTATTCTATGTACTATAGCCTGGGTGACAGAGCAAGGCCCTGTCTCAAAAAAATAAAAAATAAAATAAAAATAAGGAGGAGGAGGAGGAGAATATGAAGAGGAGGAGGAGGAGGAAACAAGAATTTCTACAACTCAATTCAATAAGAAAATGAAAGACAATAGAAAAATAAGCAAAGGACCTTAATACCTACTTCACATAGAACAATATCCTAACAGCCAATAAATATATGGCAAGGAGCTCACTTTCATTTGTCATCACTGAAATGCCACAAGGAGAGACATTATACTTCCATCCAAGTGGCTGAAATTTTAAAAAGAGGCAAATACCCAACAGAGCAACTGACATTCACATATACTGCTGGTGGGGATGTAAATTGGTACAAATACTTTAGAAAACTGTTTGGCAGTATATGCTAAGCAGAGGTCTTCAAAATGCGGTCCCCGGACCAGTAGCAAAAGCATCACCTGGAACTTGCCAGAAGCCCACATTCTTGGGCCCTACTCCACACCTACTGAATCAGAAACACTCCAGGTGTTTCTCAGAGATCTGTGTTTTAACAACCCCCACAGGTGGTTCTGATGCGTGTGCAATCTTGAGAACCACTGTGCTAAAGCTCAGCATATGCATAGCCTCTAACTCAGAAACTGTACTCTTAGAAATGTCTACCGGATGGCTCAAGCCTGTAATCCCAGCACTTTGGGAGGCCGAGACGGGCGGATCACGAGGTCAGGAGATCGAGACCATCCTGGCTAACACGGTGAAACCCTGTCTCTACTAAAAATACAAAAAAAAAAAAACTAGCCGGGCGAGGTGGCGGGCGCCTGTAGTCCCAGCTACTCCGGAGGCTGAGGCAGGAGAATGGCGTAAACCCGGGAGGCGGAGCTTGCAGTGAGCTGAGATCCGGCCACTGCACTCCAGCCCGGGCTACAGAGCAAGACTCCATCTCAAAAAAAAAAAAAAAAAAGAAAGAAAAAAAAAGAAATGTCTACCGGAGATGTGTAGGAGCTTTCATCAAAATACATGTACAAGAGTGTTTGCAGTAGCACCACTCAAAATAGCCAAAAACTGGAAATTACCTGATACGGTTTAGCTGTGTCCCCACTGAAATCTCATCTTGAATTGTAGCTCCCATGATCCCTATGTGTCATGGGACAGACCCAGCTGGAAGTAACTGAATCATGGGGGCGGGTTTTTCCCATGGTGTTCTCATGATAGGGAGTAAGTCTTGCCAGATCTGATGGTTTTATAAAAGGCAGTTCCCCTGCACATGCTCTCTTGCCTGCTGCCAGGTAAGACATGCCTTTGCTCCTCCTTCACCTTCCACCATGCTTGTGAGGCCTCCCCAGCCATGTGGAACTGTGAGTGCATTAAACCTCTTTTTCTTTATAAATTACCCAGCCTCGGGTATGGCAGCGTGAGAAGGAACTAATACATTACCTAAATGCCATCAGTAGGAAGGACAAACAAATCATGCTATAGTCACTAAGTAGGAGTCTACACAGCAATGAGGCTACACAATCTATAATTTTATGCAACAGTGTAGATGAACCTCACATACATAATGATAGACAAAAGAAGCCAATCACAAAGCTACACATCTTGTAGGATTCCATTTGTAGAAAGTACAAAAACAGGCAAAACCTGACACTGCTATTACAAGTCAGGATATGGTTGTGATTAGGAGAGACCAATAAGTGAAGACTGCAAGGGCTCTAAGGAAGTTTTCCAGATGCCCCCAGCATTTTTTTTTTTCTTGAGCTGGGGTTGGTTACAGAAATGATTGGTCTACGAAAATGCATTGTGCTATATGCTTATCATGTGGGCACTTTTCTGCCAGTATACATCAACAAAAAGGTTTTCTTAACACTTGATTAATATAATTATTTTCAAATTGTATGATAAGTGTGAATTACTTTAGGTAGAATATTTGCATCGGAAAAAGTTTAGGACATTAAAGAGTAATGTCCTAATATTCTAGTCTAGGGAATTGTAATCAATATGGCAAAAGAAGAAAAAAGCTTACAAGATCAAATACCAATGAAAGCTTCCCTGAATGACCACATCAAGGTACTAAAAATGGTCCCTGGGGTGAGATTGAGCAATAGAAACCCACCAGTGGGCATAGGTCATCAGTAAATCTGTGCTTTAATAATTAAAATGTAAGCAATATATTTATATACCCCTTAATTCCATAAGAATTTTCAGTGGTTGTAATTGCATTAACCTACTCATCAGTCAGGTTAAGCAGCCATCAGCGGACCATGAGAAGCAAAGGAGAAGGTCAGGCACATTAACTAGCTGATGTTTGCTTCTGATTAAAGTCGGCTTACTGATGTATGTATGTACATATGTACGTATGTATGTATGTATGTATTTTAACAGCAGAGTCAGTGAATTTTTAAAAAGACAATGCTTGTCATTTCATCTCTGTCGCCAGCAAAGCCCTCATTCCACCTTGAGCTCCCTTCTGAGTAGCCAGGGCTCTGGGTCAGCCATGGGCTCAATCTACTTTTACCGACAAGGATGCTGTGTTAGTCCATTTTCACGATGCTGATAAAGACATACCCGAGACTGGGTAATTTATGAAGAAAGAGAGGTTTAATGGACTCAGTTCCATGTGGCAGAGGAGGCCTCACAATCATGGCGGCTGGCAGAGAATGAGAACCAAGAGAAATGAATTTCCCCTTATAAAACCATCAGATCTCGTGGGACTTATTGACTACCACGAGAACATTATAGGGGAAACCGCCCCTATGATTCAATTATCTCCCACCGGGACCCTCCCATGTGGAAATTATGGGAGCTGCAATTCAAGATGAGATTTGGGTGGGGACACACCCAAACCATATCAGACGCTGACATCAGTCAGTTTCATCATTTGCATAACTCAATAGAAGCCACACACCTACACTTTTTTGCTTCAAAAAAATTCTCTTTTTGAAATATTTTTTGAAGAGGTAATTTGCTCATATGGTTCAAAACTCAACAGGTAGAAAGCATTATGTAGAAAAGTGTCTCCTGCCTCATCCTCTTTCTTGGTCATTCAGGTCCCCTCTCTGGAGGCAACCAGTTTTCTGTGTAACTTCCCAGAGATTTAATATTTATTGGAAAATAAAAATTTACACCTGTTTCTATACATTTCATTGTGCCCTTCCCTCCTTTCCATACCAATGGAAGCAAACTGTTCTACATTTAATATTTTGACCTTCCAAGAGTTAGAAAACGGCATCCTCTTTGTTTTTGCAGCTGCATAGTCATCCACGGTGAATGAATGTACCCCATTAGCCACAATTAATATCAGTCACACCCCAACAGTTTATATCTATTTATATCCATTCATTTATATTCATTTATATCTATTCATCTTTTCTCATCGAAGAGCACTGTAATGAATATTGTTCTATGTACATCTCTGTAACCAGGTGAACGTGTGTTTTGAGGATAAAATTCAAGTTAGTTCTCACTTTATTGTTAAATGCTTTAGTTTGAAAAAATCTAGACCTACAGAAAACTTGCAAGAACATTACATTGAACCACTTACAATAATGTCTTTAGCACTGCAACCTAATGACCACTTATGTGCAGGGATACATCATTTGCAATGAATTCTAAGAAAGCTAGCGGACTTAGCTATTTGAAGGAGTTTTTTTTGTTTGCTTGTTTTATTTGTTTGTTTGTTCGTTTTTTAATACATCCAAAAAGAGAGCAAAAACTGCAGTGGGGGATGTTGAGAGTCTCAGCAACAGCCAGCCCCCACAGCTGCCCTGCATGTCTGCAGTCTCTCAAGCTGGCACACAGGACAGGGCAACGGGAACATTTTTTTGTAAAGAACCAGATGCTATGTACTTTAGGCTTTGTCATCCACACATTCTCAGTCATCACTACTCAACTCCACTCTTGTAGCATGAGAAAAGTCATAAACACCACATGAACAACAATGCATGTGACTGTGTTCCAAATCGTTTACAAAACTGTCTACAAAAACAAGTAGAGGGCTGGGTTTGGTCTGCTGGCCATAGTTTGCCAATGCCTACTCTTAGAGTTGATATGAACATTACTCCTTTTAAAGGAGACCAGACTCTAGGCTCACTCCAAATGCAGGGAAATATTTTCAGCTATCCAAAATCAATCACAGGTGCTACTTGCTGGCCTCTGACCTAAAGCATTTCAGGTCTGCACTGCTAATAGGTGTCAGTTTCAGGGCATGGGCACTGTTCTTGAATACACCCACCGTATGAGCAGGACAAATAAGTCCCCTTGAAGGCAGGCACCTAAGGAAGCCTACAGGTCTAAGTGTGCAAGAATGTAGGTGTGAAAACACATTATCTCACTCAACAGAAAGTACAGCTGGGATTGCCCAAGTGATGTGGTCCCTATGATGTAAAATATGAAAATGTCTTCCAACTAGTTTCATCAATGAAACCTTTATGGGTGATTTCTTTTAAGCCTTTACTTATGCCTCTTGAATTGCATGTTTTATTTCATTGGGTAGTTACTTCCCTAGAGGTAAGGGACCCTGTCAGAATATCTTTACTGACTAAAAACAAGCTATGCTTTTGGTGCCCTGGAAACATATAACAATACTATATAATATTAACTAAGCCAAGGCTTAGCTGGGAAGTAACTGGATCTCCTGTTCCTTTTCAACACTGTTTTTGCCCCTTCTCATTGTCATCCTTCTCACTCTTCCCTCTTTTCAAACCATGTTTTATGTTTCTGTCCCTCTTTCTCTTGCCTTAAACCAATCAAAACCAAACAAATAAAAGGAAGTAGAGAGCAGCAAGACTTCATACTGAAAACGTCCTTAAAGGAAATGGCTTTCACATTTATCATTTTTCTCATTATTTTGAGTCAGTTTTTGAGAGCAAGAACATATATCTTTACTATATTAAAAATCAGAGTCACTCTAACCATGTAATAAACCCAGAACATGTATTCATGGTGACCATACCTCCAGTGGTTTATGACTTAAACTCAGAAAGTTTCTTTAATTGATCCCTGCTATGGGTTTGATACTAATGTCAATTAAAAGCAGCACATGATGACCCTTATGCAATAAAAATAAGAAAACACTAATATATTGAACTGACATAGAATATGCAAATTTGTTCATTATAAAAATAAATATGTCTGTTGAAAGGCTGACAAACAACCAGTGGCTCACTGATAATACCCTCTAATCCCAAGAAGAAAACATAGACCAAAATAAAAAGATAATACACTTCGTATAAAGACGAGAAAGCAAAGTGTCCCCTTGTTACGTAACATTAGAGTGCTCTCTCATACCTACAGTTGCTTTCGTTCTATGTCAAATGGGATTACGCTGCCCACCTGCAGGCGCTGGGAGGAACAAGTTAGAGGCTCCATGGAAAAGCATCTTGAAAATAGCCAAGTGCTCTGCAAATGCAGGTCGTCATTTATCAAAAAAAAAAAAAAAAAAAAAGGCAGGAGGAAATCCATCTGTTCTAAAACCTCTCTCCTCAATATTCTTATTATCTACATGACTTAAAGATGGGTTTATCAAATTCATGTTTACAATTATGTGATGTCGGTTAAAATAATCACGCACACAATCAGAACAAATGGTTGACTACTTACATTTCCTTTGTCATTCTGTCTAGGATGAGATTTTGTTATTGAGCCATAAAAAAATGTCATTATCCCTCGGTTCATTGTTAATTCTTAGAAATCTAGAATCCTTTTTGTGTCTTTGGAATCTCTTTCACACACAGCCAGTTGGATAGAAAACAGAAGGTACTTGAGAGGTGAGGAACTGTTAGTGAACTGATGTGGAAGCTTCTAAAGGCATTGCTCCTGAAATGCCAAGTTTTGGCAGGAATGGAAGCTGAGGGCCTGCCCACCACAGCCAGCCAGATTGGGTGCCTTCTGAGCCCACTGTCTAGCTCAAGCCCTAGCCTGTCAGTCCTGAAAATACCAGCAAGTACTGTCCTCCTCCTAATAGCATTATATGTAGTGTCTCTCGAAAAACCCAGGAGGGGTCAGATGAATGACAGCTTAAAGTAAATCGCACACTCCTGAGCCAACAGTCCTGGGCTCCAACCCCAGGCCATCACTTAAGGCTCTGAGACCTCAGGATGGCACTCAGCATCCAGGCGCTTCACATCCTGTGAACACCTGTCATGCTTTGGGCACCCACACGCAGACACACACCAACACTTCTTAAACACTCTGCCTGCGTTTAGGGCTCTCTCTCCCTTACGGGTCCTCCCTTCCCTAGAAATAAGCCAGAACCTCATTTCCCAACCCTTCCTTGCATCGAGTTTGCTGATATATGATCCAGGCTTTGTGGATCTGACGCACTCCCAAGAGACTTCAAAGCAGTGGAAAGCAATGTGGACAAGCATGAGTGCCCCACAATTTCTATTGTGGGAGAGGAAATAGAAGCCTCTAGCTTTGGGGAGCATCAGCAAAAGAGGTCTCCACATTAGTGGTAAAAGCTGTGGTATCTCTGCCCTGTGAAGGTGGCAGATGGTCATCACAGACTTTCTACCCTTACAAGGGTCTGAAGTACCCAATACATTCTATACTAAGTTCCATGTACACTCAAGCAAATTAGAGTATGTCCTGCTGCTGAACAAACTCGGTTGTTTCACTTACCAAATGGAAATTGTCAGAGGTGCATCACAAAAATGTTAAGAATCACTAGGAACACCCAGCTCAAAGCACCTAGAGCACAGGCAAAAAGCACACATCAAATGTGAGTTCTTCCCTTACTTTCTGATAATCAAATACTTTTATTTTTCTATTTATTTTGTTACTATTAACATGTTATGTCTTCTTTTACTACCTTTTTAATGATTAACCTAAAGATTACAATTTTTTTTTTTTTTTTCGAGATGGAGTTTAGCTCTTGTCACCCAGGCTAGAGTGCAATGGTGCAATCTCGGCTCACTGCAACCCCTGCCTCCCAGGTTCAAGAGATTCTCCTGCCTCAGCCTGGGATTACAGGCGTCCACCACCACACCCGGCTAATTTTTATATTTTTAGTAGAGACGGGGTTGCACCACATCGGCCAGGCTGGTCTCGAACTCCTGTCCTCAAGTGATTTACTTGCCTCGGTCTCCCAAAGTGCTGGGATTACAGGTGTGAGCCACTGCACCAGGCCACAACATGCTTTCTTGATTTATCACAGTCATATACACAGCATCATTTTATCACCAATTTTACTAGAACTTTAGAGCTGTCTGATTCCATTTGCCTCGCCACTTCTTTTGCTTTACTGCTATTGTACACCTTTATCGTATCAGTGTTAAACTTCATGAGACATTACAATTATTGCTTTGTACAATCAGTAATTACTTCTATTTAACCTCTCCCTTACTCATCCTAGTATATTTATTTCTTCGTGCAGCCATGTGGAATTGTTCTCCTTCTGCCTGAAGAAAAAAAGGTTTTCTTTCAGTACAGACCTGCTAGCCATGAATTCCCTCCATTGTTATTTGTCTAAAAGTACCTTCCCTTCACTTTCACTATTGAAAATATTCTTCATTCTATTTGTGTGGCAGGTTTTCTTTTTCTTCACTTGAAACATGTTCTATTGTCCTGTGGATGCCACTGCGTCTCATGAGCATTCAGCTGTCAGTTTTGCCATGGCTGTTTGAAGGGTAACGTGTCTTTTTCTCAAGTTGTTTTGGTTTGTGTTTTTTAAGTTCTGGGATACATGTGCAGAATATGCAGGCTTGTTCCATAGGTATACATGTGCCATGGCAGTTTGCTGCACCCCTCAACCCATCATCTAGGTTTTAAGCCCCGCATGCATTAAGTATTTGTCCTGATGTTCTCCCTTCCATTCCCCCCACCCCCCGACAGGCCCCAGTGTGTGATGTTCCCCTCCCTGTGTCCATGTGTTCTCACTGTTCAACTCCCACTTATCAGTGAGTACATGCAGTGTTTGGTTTTCTGCTCCTGTGTTAGTTCGTTGAGCATGATGATGGGAGTGTAAATTAGTTCAACCATTGTGGAAGACAGTGTGGCAATTCCTCAAGGATCTAGAAAAAGAAATAATACCATTTGACCCAGCAATCCCACTACGGGGTATATACCCAAAGGATCAGAAATCATTCTACTATAAAAACACATGCACACACATGTTAACTGCAGCATTATTTATAATAGTGAAGACCTGGAACCACCCCAAATGCTCATCAATGATAGACTGGATAAAGAAAAGGTGGTACATATACACCATGGAATACTATGCAGCCATAAAAAAGAAGGAGATCATGTCCTTTGCAGGGATATGGATGAAGCTCAAGTTGTTTTTAAGATTCGATTTTTTTACTTTGGCCTTCAGCAGTTTTACTATGATGTTTCTAGGTATGTTTTTGTTTGTATTTCTATCACTCAAAATCCCATGTGCTTCCTTTTTTTCCCTTTGACACAGGATCTCTGTCGCCCAGACTGGAGTGCAGTGGTGTGATCTCGACTGACTGCAGTCTCCACCTCCTGGGCTCAAGCAATCATCCCTCCTCAGCCCCCCAAGTACCAGGGACTAGAGATGCACCACCATGGCTGGCTAATTTTCTGTATTTTTGCAGAGACGGGGTTTCACTATATTGCCCAGGCTGGTCTTGATCTCCTGGGCTCAGACAATTCACCTGCCTTAGCCTCCCAATGTCCTAGGATTACAGGGATGAGCCACTGCGCCTGGCCTCGAAGTGCTTCTTGAATCTAAGGGTTCAGTTTGGTGAAATTCTCAGCCATTATCACTAAAAATTTTTTTGGCTACATTTTCTTCCTCCATTCACTCAGGGAATTCAATTTTGTATATATTCGACCTTTTCAGCATATTTGACCTGGGTCTTACACACCTATTTTTTTTAATCTGACCCTAAGTGTTCATTGGTCCTGTGTTCTGCTGTGTCCAATTAACTGCTAAGCTCAATATATTCCTAATTTCAGATATTGTAATTTCCCATTATAGAATATCCATTTGATTTCTTATAGACTTTTAGTATGTGACAAAAGTCTATCCTTTTATCCGTTTTGTCCATTTTCTCTATTTTCAAGCATATTAATCATAGTTAGCTTTAAGTCCTTATCTAGTATTTTTATTTTTATTTTTATGAAACAGGGTGTTGTTCTGTCACTCAGGATGGAGTGCAGTCGTGTGATCACAGCTCACCACAACCTCAATCTCCTGGGCTCAAGTGACCCTTCTGCCTCAGCCTCCCATGTAGCTGGGACTACAGGCACACATCACCATGCCCAGCTAATTTTTAAATTTTTTTGTGGAGATGGGGTCTATGTTGCCCAGAATGGTTCTGCTAATTTTAATATTTGATCATCTGTGGGTCTTTTTATCTGTTTTTCTCTTGCAGCCAAATTATAAAACATGTAGAAGTCAAACTTGGGAGGCTGAAGCGTATCACTTGAGCCTAGAAGGTCAAGGCTGCGATGAGCTACAATCACTCTACTGTACTCCAACCTGGGCAACAGAGCAAGACTCTATCACGAAAATCAAGACTTTTGTATGTCTTATAATCTTCTATTGTATTCCAGACATTAAAAACTGCAAACACTCCAGGTGACTTTATCATCCATTAAGGAGAATTTTCTTTCCTCTATTAAGTGGATATTGTAAAGGGCAGATCATTTCAATCCAACCATGGGTTAAGCTGAAAATGGGCTAGGTTTTGGTTTTTGTAAGGCTCATTATGGTTTTATAAGGCTCTGCTTTTCCTCCATTTCTGTGATATGGGAATTCTAGGGTTCGTGGTGATACTGGTGGGGTCTTTGGCTCTTCAGCCATGAAAGATCCCGGGAGTTTCAGGTTTTCCCTTCAGAGATGTTGACCTTAGCTCTCTATCTTCCCACCAGTGCAGCCAAAAACATCTTGATAGGGAGACTATCCAACTGTTTGTTTCTCATTCATACCCAGAATTGGTCAGTGACCCCAGAGGGGTGGGGAATAGTTGGTAATTGCTAGTTCATCCTAAAAGGATTCCCTCCTTGCTTTCTTAGATCTCTGCGCCTACAAAAATATGCCTTTTGTAAATTTAAATTGTATCTGTTTTCTCACAACTGTTGCAGCAAGAGCACTGGCTGGCCAGGACCTTCCACATCCTGGCAGTAGGTCCCCCTGCTCTCCTTTGTAGCAAATGATAAAACTGGTGACTTGATTCTTATTAAGCACCCTGAAATTTTTCATTAATAACAGAAGAAAGTGGAATAAAAGGAGATCCCAAACAACTTGATTGTTGGGTTTTAAGAAACTTTTAAAATGGTGTTTGTTTCATTCTCAGATCTGAAGAACATTTTATTTGGAATAAGAACCACTTTTTACAGACAGACCAGGTTGACAGAATTTAAATCACAATTTCCAGTTCAGATTCAATTTAATCATTCCATTTATACAAACCACAAATCAAAACAAAACCATTGTGACAGACGAGAACCGTTTTGCCTATAAATTTTATCCTTGTGATTAAGACATGCTTGTAATAAATTATTTGTTTTTTGTTAAAATAATATTGATTCACTTTACCCCACCCTCAGTCAGAATAAGCTTCATACTGACATAACAGAAAAAGAACTGATTGTTAAAAACCTGGAAAGCAGCCAAATTTACAACAGATTGCTCCTCCTATTTATAAAAAGCTGCTATATATGATTATTGCAAATAATTTCCTCCAAGCAATGCATGCACAAGTTGCTGCCTTGAGAAATATGGAAAGTTAGAAATTAGAACTTTACATGTAGTATATAAATCTACTCAGTGCAAGGAATGTGAGTGCTGGGAACCCACCAAGTACTGTAGGAAAGACTTCTTGCATAGCCCTTTATTTCTAGGAGTACAATGACTCTTGGAGGGTATCAGTGGCGCTTCCGGCTTAAAAATACAACAGGGGCTTGTCATATTTAGGTGATGAACTACGTGATGTTCGTGGTAATTTCTGACCCTTTCCCATTTCCATGGCTATTAGCCCTTTTCAGAACTTCTCCACGACCCCCTAGTTGGTGTCTTCTTTTGCCCTAAATTCCTGAGGCCCTTGCTAAGTCCTATCCTTTTAAAGTTATACCACTTCACCTTCCTAAACTTATCACTGCCATCCCCTTCCACCACACTGCTGCTGCTACCTGTGCCTTCCTTGGAGGAGACTTGCAAGGAGAGTAGAATGGAAATTCAGAAAATAAGCATTTTAAGGCCCTTCTATCTTAACAGGGAGGTACAGCCCACCTTATGTAATGCACAGGGTCAGTCCCAGCCAGATTAATTGAGGAAATGGGTGGTTGTTCTTGCAGAATGAGCTGGGACAAGAATGCTAACATTAACTGTTCACAGTTTCCAGCCCTTTCTTTGGTTGTGCCATCTCTATCCTGTCATAGCTGGTAAAAAATTCAAAGGCCACTTTTATTTTTTCAATCAACAGCTTGACAGGATCTAATAAAAATGCAATCCCTTTAATGGACAGGTTAATGCACTGGTGAATTGAGGTCTAGGGCCCCTGTACCTGGCACACACACAATCTCTTTCCTGAAACAGCTCTTCCCTTCCCATCAAAGGGTATGAATTATTTGTCCAAACAATCTTCCACTGTAAACTTAATACAAAAACTTGGTTGGTGTTGAAATTTGGGTGGGGCCCACCGAATCTAAAGCTCTATAGTTCAGGGGGAAAATTAGGCACATAGTATACTAAAATATCAAATGAAACCAAAACACTCTACCTGCCAAGCATTTCCAGCAGCCAAATACCAATGTTAGATTGAGGTGGATGGTTCAAACTTAACAAGGTCAAAGAAGTGCTGCTTAAAAAGCTTTCAATATTGTTTCTTCAACAAATGGCCTGTTTCCTTGTTCTTTCATCAGTTTTTTCCAAAGTTTCAAGGTCTCAAAATGTGTAAGTCACTTTTTCCATATTTTGTTAGGAAATAAATTTATAATTATTTAAGTTACTTTTACATATTCAGGAAAACATATATCTTTCTCAAAACACATTATATATGCTTTCACTGCCCTTTATAGACGGCACATGGGGCGGGCGCGGTGGCTCAAGCCTGTAATCCCAGCACTTTCGGAGGCCGAGACGGGTGGATCATGAGGTCAGGAGATCAAGACCATCCTGGCTAACACGGTGAAACTCCGTCTCTACTAAAAAATACAAAAAACTAGCCGGGCGAGGTGGCAGGCGCCTGTAGTCCCAGCTACTCGGGAGGCTGAGGCAGGAGAATGGCGTGAACCCGGGAGGTGAAGCTTGCAGTGAGCTGAGATCCGGCCACTGCACTCCAGCCTGGGCGACAGAGCGAGACTCCATCTCAAAAAAAAAAAAAAAAAAAAAAAAAAGAACAAAAGATGGCACATGGGGCTGGGCACGGTGGCTCACGCCTGTAATCCCAGCAGTTTGGGAGGCTGAGGTGGGTGGATCACGAGGTCAGGAGATCGAGACCATCCTGGCTAACAGGGTGAAACCCCATCTCTACAAAAATACAAAAAAAAAAATTAGCTCGGCATGGTGGCAGGCACCTGTAGTCCCAGCTACTCGGGAGGCTGAGGCAGGAGAATGGCAGGAACCCAACCCAGGAGGCGGAGCTTGCAGTGAGCCAACATTGCACCACTGCACTCCAGCCTGGGCAATAGAGTAAGACTCCGTGTTATTAAAAAAAAAAAAAAAAAAAAAAAAAAAAAAGATGGCACATGGGCCAGGCACAATGGCTCACGCCGGTAATCCCAACATTTTCAGAGTCCAAGGTGGGTGGATCGCTTGATTTCAGGAGTTCGAGACTAGCCTGGACAACTTGGCAAAACCCCATCTCTACAAAAAATACAAAAATTAGTCGAGCATAGTGGCCCCACCTGTAGCCCTAGCTACTCGGAAAGCTGAGGTGGGAGGATCGTGTGAGACCAAGAGGCAGAGGTTGTAGTGAGCCAAGATCGTGCCACTGTACTCCAGCCTGGGTGACAGAGCAGGACCCTGTCTCATAGAAAAGATAGTAGATTGGTACATTTTTGCTCATGCAGGTGAATGACCACACTACTGAGATGATAACTAAATGACAGCCCATCTTCTTTGGTATGTCCAGCTCTGACCAGGAATTCCGCCATTTCTGAGGTACCCAAAACCAGTTTAATTTCAACAAAGAGTTTGACTGAACCAAGAATATTTTCATCTCTCAGTCATCCAAACTATAAACCTGACTCTTGTCCCTTATTTCAACCTTGAGCCATACCCAAAAGCTTCATGCACATTTTGAGACACCTTCCTTTACAGAACACCTAAAATCTGAAGTCCCCAGCCAGTTCTTGGTGTCGTAATCTTTACACACGGCTGCATCAACTTGTTGCCTATTGTGTCTCTAACTCAATAACACATGGATTCAGAGAGACTATGAGTCAAATCATGTCCCATCCAAACATAACTACACACAGAAAAGTCCTGTGTGACACAGTATGTAGGGTGGATATTAGTTTTGGCTTCCTTCTCTGACTTCAAAAAATGAACCCACCATGAAATAACAATGGTTAACTTCACAGATCAGCACAATTTTACAAAGCACTTTCAGCACCATTATCTCATCTGGGCCCCACAAGAACTCCATGAAGTGGACAAAGCCGGCATTCTCCTTATTTTAAACATTATGACATTAGGATCCAGAAAGGTTCATTACCTTCCCAACAGCTCCCAGCTGGTAAGCGGCAGAGTCCCAGTGGCACGATGGTTCCAAACCATCACACAGCCTCAGAAAAACTCTAATTAATGTAGTCTTAGCACAAAGTACAGGACCTATTAAAGCATTAAAATCAGCAATCATTGGGATAAATATCTCTTAAAATTAAGCCTTCTGAATGTGATGCCAAGTTATTAGAAAGCTCTAGCACCTTGAGACAATTGTAGCGCTTAAACTTCTCTCCTCTCTCTCTTTCTACAAGTTCGCTAGGCTCTTCGTCCCTTCTCTGCTGCGTATTTTAAACGTTACAAATATCCTATTATGTTAAAATGGTTGGGAAGTATGACTTCATTGTTCAATTAGTGATGTGACATTATCCCAATAGTAATGTAACTATTTTTTAGGATCCACTTTGCACTTATACAACGCCCCTCCCCCACCCTGTCAGATCCTGTCTTTATTTAAAATTTTAATATTTTGTTCATCATGGATTTTTGTATTTTTTATTTACAAAATATATTACTGAGCTGGGTGCAGCGGCTCACACCTGTAATCTCAGCACTTTGTGAGGCTAAGGCAGAAGGATCACTTAGCAGAATAAAACTGAAAATCAACTCCAAAAGGAAGTGTCAAAATTCTACAAATACATGGAAATTGAATACAATCTGCTCTTGAATGATCTTTGGGTTAACAATGAAATCAGGATGGAAATTGAAAAATTCTTTGAAATAAATGATGACAGTGACACAACCTATCAAAACCTCTGGGGAGATGATCATCATGGCAGATGGGAGGCAGGACTATATTGCAGCTCCAATTCAGACGGACAGAGCAGCGTGCAGAGGCTTACATCATGAATTTTGGCTACAGAACGACTGCAAGAACAAACCAGGAATCCCAAGAGGAGCCACAGACCCTCTGAAGAAGGTGGACTGCTCGTGCAGGACCCAGGAGACACTCCAAATACTATGAGTGCTCAAACTGCAGACGTGGGAAAGGAGATCCTCCATCCTGAGCACACATCCCCACTGGCGAAAATGAAGGTTTAGTTTGCGGGACAAGTCTCGGACCTTACCTGGAGCTGAGTCAATTTAGAGAACTAAGCAAAATACAGGGGTAGAGGAAGCACCAGGAAAGGCTTTGGGAGCTCGCTGGGTCCCCAGGCAGGTCATTCCTGCCTGGCAACACAGAGATCCTTTGGGAAGGCGGCCAGAGGCACAGGAGAAAATGCCACAGGGAGAAGAAGTGTTCAGCTGAACTTTGTAACAGTTTGAACCAGACAAGAAGCCTCCTGGCCAGAACTAGGGGGAAGGCATGAATCCAGCATGCAGACTTTACAGACAGGGGAAGAAACATGCCCTTCTCTTTCGCAGCTAGGAGGCAGGTAGCCTGGGGCAAGTTCTCAAGTCCAGTTCACCCACTGCCTAGAAACAGACTTGGGCCTGTTAGTAGGGGCACAGTGGGAGTGAGACCGACCCTTTGGTTTGCATGGGAGCTGGGTGAGGCCTGTGACTGCCGGCTTTCCCCCACTTCCCTGACAACCTGCATGACTCAGCAGAGGCAGCCATAATCCTCATAGGTACACAACTCCATTAACCTGGGAACCTCACCCCCATCCCCTACAACAGCTGCAGCAAGACCCTCCCAAGTAGAGTCTGAGCTCAGGCACGCCTAGCCCTGTCCCCATCTGATGGGCCTTCCCTACCCACCCTGGTAGCTGAAGACAAAGGGCATGTACTCTGGGGAGTTCTAGGGCCCCACCTACCACTGTTTCCTCTCACACTACCACAGCTGACACTCTAGAAAGCGCCACCTCCCAGCAGGTGGCCAACCAGCACAAAAATAGAGCATTAAACCACCGAGAATCCTCACAGAGCCCATTTCACACCCCTGCCACCTCCACTGGAACAGGTGCTGGTATCCACCGCTGAGACCCAGAGACAGGACTCTATGCAGACAATCCCCAGTACCATACCGAAGCCAGGTAGACATGATGGGTGGCTAGACCTAGAAGAAAGACGATAATCACTGCAGCTCAGCTACCAGGAAGCCACATCCATAGAAAAAGGGGCAGCGTACTACTTCTAGGGAACACTCCATGGAACAAAAGAATCTGAACAACAGCCTTCAGCCCTACACCTTCCCTCTGACAGAGCCTACCCAAATGAGAAGGAACTAGAACACCAACTCTGGTAATATGACAAAACAAGGCTCTTTAACACCCCCAAAAAATCACACTGGCTCATCAGCAATGGATCCAAACCAAGAAGAAATCCCTGATTTACCTGAAAAAGAATTCAGGTTAGTTATTAAACTAATCAGATAGTCACCAGAGAAAGGCAAAGCCCAGTGCAAGGAAATCCAAAAGGTGATACAAGAAGTGAAGACAGAAATATTCAAGTAAATAGATAACATAAAGAAAAAACGATCAAAACTTCAGGAAACATTGGACACACTTATAGAAATGCAAAATGCTCTGGAAAGTCTCAGCAACAGAATTAAACAAGTAGAAAAAAGAAATTCAGAGCTTGAAGACAAGGTCTTCGACATTCAAAGAAGAATTGGTACCAATCCTTTTGACACTATTCCACAAGGTAGAGAAAGAAGGAATCCTCCTTAATTCATTCTATGAAGCCAGCATCACCCTCATATCAAAACCAGGAAAGGACATAACCAAAAAAGAAAACTATAGACCAATATCCCTGATGTATATTGTATTAGTCTGTTTACACACTGCTAATAAAGATATACCTGAGATTGGAAAGAAAAAGAGGTTTAATTGGACTTACAGTTCCACATGGCTAGAGAGGCCTCAGAATCATGGCGGGAGGCAAAAGGCACTTCTTACAATGGCAGCAGCAAGAGAAAATGAGGAAGAATCGAAAGTGTAAACCCCTGATAAATCCATCAGATTTCGTGAGACTTATTCACTATCACAAGAATAGCACAGGAAAGACCGGCCCCCATGATTCAATTACCTCCCCCTGGGTCCCTCCCACAACATCGGAGAATTCTGGGAGATATAATTCAAGTTGAGATTTGGGTGGGGACACAGCCAAACCATATCAAACATAGATGCTAAAACCCTTACCAAAATACTAGCAAACCGAATCCAACAATGTATCAAAAAGATAATCCACAACGATCATGTGGGTTTTATACCAGGGATGCAGGGATACTTTAACATATGCAAGTCAATAAATGTGATACACCACATAAACAAAATTAAAAACAAAAACCATATGATCATCTCAATAGATGCAGAAAAAGCATTCGACAAAACCCAGAATCCCTTTATGATTAAAACTCTCAGCAAAAACAGCGTACAAGGGACATACCTCAATGTAATAAAAGCCATCTATGCTAAACCCACAGTAAACATAGTACTGGATGGGGAAAAGTTGAAAGTATTCCCTCTGAGAACTAGAACAAGAGAAGGATGCCCACTCTCACCATTCCTCTTCAACTATAGTACTGGAAATCCTAACCAGAGCAATCAGGCAAGAGAAACAAATAAAGGGCATCCAAATTGGTAAAGAGGAAGTCACACTGTTACTGTTTGCTGATGATATGATTGTTTACCTCAAAAACCCTAAAGACTCCTCCAGAAAGCTCCTAGAACTGATAAAAGAATTCAGCAAAGTTTCCAAAAACAAGATTAATGTACACAAATCAGTAGCTCTTCTATACACCAATAGCAACCAAGCAGAAAATCAAATCAAGAACTCAACCCATTTTACAATGGCTTCAAAAAAAATATTTAGGAATATACCTAACCTCTACAGAGAAAACTACAAAACACTGCTGAAAGAAATCATACACAACTGAAAGAAATACAACACAAACAAGTGGAAACACATCCCATGCTCATGGATGCGCAGAATCAATATTGAGAAAACGCTCACACTGCCAAAAGCAATCTATAAATTCAATGCAATCCCCATCAAAATACCACCATCATTCTTCACAGAATTAGAAAAAAATTATAAAATGCATATGGAACCAAAAAGGAGCCTGCATAACCAAAGTAAGACTAAGCAAAAACAACAAATCTGGAGGCATCACATTACCTGATTTCAAACTATACTATAAGGCCATAGTCACCAAAACAGCATTAGTACTGGTATAAAAATAGGCACATACACCCATGGAACAGAATAGAGAACCCAGAAATAAACCTGAATACTTACAGCCAACTGATCTTCGACAAAACAAACAAAAACATAAAATGGTGATAGGACACCCTTTTCAACAAATGGTGCTGGGATAATTGGCTAGCCACATGTAGGAGAATGAAACTGGATCCTCATCTCTCACCTTATACAAAAATCAACTCAAGATAGATTAAGGACTTAAATCTAGGAAGTGAAACTATTAAAATTCTAGAAGATAACATTGGAAAACCCCTTCTAGACATTGGCTTAGGCAAGGATTTCAGGACCAAGAACCCAAAAGAAAATGCAATAAAAACAAAGGTAAATAGCTTGGACTTAACTAAGCTGAAGAGCTTTTGCACAGCAAAAGGAACAGTCAGCAGAACAGACAATCCACAGAGTGGGAAAAAGTTTTCACAATCTATACATCTGACAAAGGACTAATATGTAAAATCTATAATGAACTCAAACAAATTATTAAGAAAAAAATAAACAATCTCATCAAAAAGTAGACTAAGAACATGAATAGACAATTCTCAAAAGAAGATATACAAATGGCCAACAAACATATGAAAAAATGCTCAACATCACTAATGACCATGGAAATGCAAATCAAAATCACAATGCAATACCACCTTACCCCATCAAGAATGGCCATAATCAAAAAATCAAAAAACAGTGGATGTTGGCATGGAGGCAGTGATCAGGGAACACTTCTACACTGCTAGTAGGAATGTAAACTAGTACAGTCACTATAGAAAACGGTATGGAAATTCCTTAAAGAACAAAAAGTGGAATTACCATTTGATCCAGCAATCCCACTACTGGGTATCTACCCAGAAGAACAGAAGTTATTTTAGGGAAAAGATACTTGCACATGCATGTTTATAGCAGCACAATTCACAACTGCAAAATCGTGGAACCAACCCAAATGCCCATCAATCAACAAGTTGATAAAGAAACTGTGGTATATATACACAATGGAATACTACTCAGTCAAAAAGGAATGAATTAACAGCATTTGCAGCAACCTAAATGAGATGGAAGACTATTTTCTAAGTGAAGTAACTCAGGAATGAAAAACCAAACATCATATGTGCTCACTGATATGTGGGAGCTAAGCTATGAGGACGAAAAGGCATAAGAATGATACAATGGACTTTAGGGACTTGGGGGAAAGTTATGAGGGGGCCGGGGATAAAAAACTGCAAATAGGGTGCAACGTATACTGCTTGGGTGATGGGTGCACCAAAATCTCACAAATCACCACTAAAGAACCTACTCATATAACCAAATACCACCTGTACCCCCAATAACCTATGGAAAATTTTTAAAATAATTTTTAAAAACAAAAACCTCTGGGATACAGCAAAAGCAGTGCTAAGAGGAAAGTTCATAGCATTAAATGCCTACATCAAAAAGTCTGAAACAGTGCACGTAGACAACCTAATGTCACACCTCAAGAAACTAGAGAAACAAGAACAAACTAAACCCAAACCCAGCAAAAGAAAAGAAATAACAAAGATCAGAGCAGAGCTAAATGAAATTGAAACAAAAAAAAATACAAAAGATAAATGAAACAAAAAGCTGGTTCTTTGAAAAGGCAAAAGAAACTGATAGACCATTTGTGAGATTAGCCAGGAAAAAAAGAGAGAAAATCCAAATAAGCTCAATTAGAAATGAAACTGAAGATATTACAACTGACACCACAGAAATACAAAAGATCATTCAAGGCTACTATGAACACCTTTATGTGCACAAACTAGAAAATACAGAGGAGATGGATAAATTTTTGGAAATATACAACCCTCCTAGATTAAATCAGAAAAAAATATAAACCCTAAACAGGCCAGTAACAAGTGGCAAGATTCAATCAATAATTTTTTTAAATTGCCAACAAAAAAAAGTCCAGGACCACATGGATTCACTGCTGAATTCTACCAGACATTCAAAGAAGAATTTGTACCAATCCTACTGAAACTATTCCAAAAGAAAAGGACAGAATCTTCCCTAAATTATTCTATGAGGCCAGTATCACCCTAATACCAAAACCAGGAAAGAACATAACAAAAAAGGAAAACTACAGACCAATAATCCTGATGAACATAGATACAAAAGCCCTCAACAAAATACTAGATAACCGAATCCAACAGCATATCAAAAAGATGATACATCACAGTCAAGTCGGTTTTATACCAGAGATGCAGGGATGGTTTAACACATGCTGGTCAATAAATGTGATATGTCACATAAACAGCATATGATCATCTCAATAGATGCAGAAAAAGCATTTGCTAAAATCCCACATCCCTTTATGATAAAAACCCTCAACAAAATAGGCATAGAAGTGACTTACCTCAAAGTAATAAAAGTTATATATGGCTCACCCACAGCCAACATCATACCGAACGGGGAAAAGCTAAAAGCTTTCTCCCTGAGAACTGGAATAAACAGGGATGCCCACTTTCACCACTTCTATTCAACACAGTGCTGGAAGTCCAGGCCAGAGCAATCAGACAAGAGAAGGAAATAAAAAGCATCCAAATTGGAAAAGGGGAAGTCAAACTGTCATTGTTCACTGATTATATGACTGTATACCTAGAAAACCCTAAAGACTATCCAAAAAGTTCCTAGACCTGATAAACAAATTCAGTGATGTCTCAGGATACAAAATCAATGTACACAAATCAGCAGCACTGCTATACACCAACAATGATCAAGCTGAGAATCAAATCAAGAACGCAACCCTTTTTACAACAGCTGTAAACAATAAAATAAAATAAAATAAAATACTTAGGAATATACTTAACCAAGAAGGCAAAAGGTTTCTACAAAGAAAACTGCTGAAAGAAATCATAGATGATACAATTAAATGGAAACACATCCCATGCTCATGGATGGGTAGAATCAATATTGTGAAAATGTACTGCCCAAAGCAACCTAGAGACTCAATGCAATTCTCATCAAAATACCATCATTCTTCACAGAACTAGAAAAAACAATCCTAAAATTCATATGGAACCAAAAATGAGCCCCCATAGCCAAAGAAAATGTGGCATCATATTACCTGACTTAAAATTATACTACAAGTCCATAGTTACAAAAGCAGCAGGGTACTAGTATAAAAATAGGCACATAGACCAATGGAACAGAAAAGAAAACTCAGAAATATGGCCAAATACTTACAACTAACTGATCTTCAACAAAGCATACAAAAACATACATTGGGAAAAAGACTGCCTATTCAATAAGTGGTGCTGGGAAAACTGGCAAGCCACATGTAGAAGAAGGAAACTGGATCCTCAAGTCTCAGCTTGTGCAAAAATCAACTCAAAATGGATTAAAGAATTAAATCTAAAAGCTAAAACCATAAAAATTCTAGAAGATGACATTGGAAAAACTCTTCTAGACATTGGCTTAGGTAAAAAATTCCTGACTAAGACCCCAAAAGCAAATGCAACAAAAACAAAAATAAATAAATGGGACCTAATTATATTAAAAAGCTTCTGCACAGCAGGAGAAACAATCAGCAGAGTAAACAGACAACCCACAGAGTGGTAGAAAATATTTGCGGCCGGGCGCGGTGGCTCAAGCCTGTAATCCCAGCACTTTGGGAGGCCGAGACGGGCGGATCACGAGGTCAGGAGATCGAGACCATCCTGGCTAACACAGTGAAACCCCGTCTCTACTAAAAATACAAAAACTTAGCCGGGCGAGGTGGCAGGCGCCTGTAGTCCCAGCTACTCGGGAGGCTGAGGCAGGAGAATGGCGTAAACCCGGGAGGCGGAGCTTGCAGTGAGCTGAGATCCGGCCACTGCACTCCAACCTGGGTGACAGAGCGAGACTCCGTCTCAAAAAAAAAAAAAAAAAAAAAGAAAATATTTGCAAACTATACATCCTGAAAAGGACTAATATCCAGAATCTACAAGGAACTCAAGCAAATCAGCAAGAAAAAAAAATCCCATCAAAAAGCGGGCAAAAGACATTAATAGACAATTCTCAAAAGAAGATTGTATCAGTCCGTTCTCACATTGCTATAAGGAACTACCTGAGACTGGGTAATTTATAAAGAAAAGAGGTTTAATTGGCTCATGATTTCACAGGCTGTACAGGAAGCATGCCTGGGAAGCCTCTAGAAACTTACAATTATGGTGGAAGGGGAAGAGGAAGCAGGCACATCCTACATGGCTGGAGCAGGAGGAAGAGAGAGAAGGGGGAGGTGCTACACAGTTTTAAACAGCCATATCTGATGAGAACTCTATCACAAGAGAGCACTAGAGGGATGGCACTAAACCATTAGAAACCACCCCCATGATCCAATCACCTCCCACCAGCCCCGCCCCCCAACACTGGGGATTACAATTCATCACGAGATTTGAGTGGGTACCCAGAGCCAAACAATATCAAAAATATACAGACAGCCAACAAACATGAAAAAATGCTTAACATCACTAATTATCAAATATGAGATACCACCTTACTCCTGCAAGAATGGTCGTGATTTATAAGTCAAAAAACAACAGATGTTGGCATGGATAGGGTGGGAAGACTTCTTTGCACTGCTGGTGGAAATGTAAACTAGTAAAACTACTATGGAAAAAAGTATAAGGATTCTTTAAAGAACTAAAAGTAGACTACCATTCTATCCAGTAATCCCACTACTGAGTATATTCCTAAAGGAAGTCACTATATGAAAAAGACACATGTACACGCATGTTTATAGCTACACAATTCACAATTGCAAAGATACAGAACCAACCAAAGTGCCCATCAACCAACAAGTGGATAAAGAAAATAATACATATACATACACCATAGAATATTAGCCATAAAAAGGAATGAAATAATATCTTTTGTACCAGCTTAGATGGAACTGGAGACCATTGTTCTAAGTGAAGTAACTCAGGAATGGAAAATCAACTATTCATTCTCACTAAGTGGGAGCTAAGCTATGAGGATGCAAAAGCATAAGAATGATAAAACGGACATTGGGAACTTGGGGGTAAGGTTGAGAGGGAGGTGACAGATAAAAAGCTGCATATTGGTTGCAGTGTATACTGCTTGAGTGACAGGTGCACCAAAATCTCAGAAATCATCACTAATGAATTTATCCATGTAGTCAAAAACCAGTTATACCCAAAAAACTACTGAAATAAAAATAATTATAAATGGCTGTATCATTTGTCTTGATGACTGAGTTTTGGGTGCTGCCTTTCTCTGGAATCCTTTTCTAATTAAAAGCAGATAGGTACTCTGGGGTCACACAGACCTGGACTTCAGACTGCTCCAGCCACTCAGGGGACCAAAGTTGACTTTGTTCAACTTACTTAACTGCTCTAATCCTTCATTGCCCATCATAATTGTTGGTGTAAAGAAGTATTTAACTCATAAAATTGTCTCAAAGATGTTCATAAAATGTCTGGCACATGGTAGACATAAAATAAGTGAAAACCATTGTTAAAATTATGACTTTTTTATTTTTCACTGTGGTGAAATATATAACATAACATTTTAGAATTGTTTAAGTTCAACGGTGTTAAGGACATTCAGATGGTTGTACAATCATCATCACTATCCATCTCCTGAACTTTTTTCATTCTGCATAACTGAAACATTGTACCCATTAAACAATAACTCCTCATCCCTTCCTCCCCAGCCCCTGATAGTCATCATTCTACCTTCTGTCTCTACGAATTTGGATTCTCTAAGTACACTATGTAAATGGAATCATACGTATTTGTCTTTTTACAGCCAGCTTATTTCACTTAGCATAGTGCCCTCAAGGTTCATCCATGTTGAAGCACGTGTTGGAATTGTTTTACCCTTTAAGCCTGAATGATATTTTCTTGTATGGAAATACCACATTCTGTTTATGCTTCATCCATCAATGGACATTTAGGTTGCTTCCACTTTGGACTATTATGAATAATCCTGCTATGCACATGGATGTACAAATTACTACTGCTATTTTACTCTTATCTTTGTATTTTCTCTAATACTTCTGACAGGGTACAGAATGAAGATTTATCCACACAGTAAAACCATCTTCAAATCACTCTGATAGTAACGCTGGTGCTAGCCTAGCTTCAGAGAGGTGGAACCTGCAGGATTCAAAAACAGTGACTTATCATTTACTGGTTGAGCCTAAAGTTGGGGTGACTATAGTCCTGGACTTACTCAACCAATAAGTGGGGAACATAGAACCAAGCAGTGCTCACCATTCCTCTGTCAAATGGAGAAGCATCTACGAGAACTCCGCTGAATCTGTCAGCAAACACCCATTAGTCCGGTACTTTGGCAAAAACTGTGTAATGTTCAAAAAATTTGCCAAGATAGTCTGCACTGGCACTAAGAATTCCTAGAAGCCAGAGCCTTATGAATTATTGGCTCAGTCAACCTCTTTGTTGAGATTAAACTGGTTTTAGGTACCTGAGAAGTAGTGGAATTCCTGGTCAGAGCTAGACATACCAAAGAAGATAGGCATTTAGTTATCATCTCAGTAGTCTGGTCATTCACTTCTATGAGCAAAAATGTACGGTGTGTGTGTTATTTTTGTTTGTTTGTTTGTTTGTTTTTTGAGACAGGGTCTTGCTTTGCCACCCAGGCTGGAATACAGTGGTATAATCACGGCTCACTGCAGCCTCGACCTCCCAGGCTGAAGGCTTATGAATAATAAGCAAATTCTGCGGAAAAAATTCATTATGTTTTGATCAAAACATGGTTTCATCCAGCTGTGTTATGAGGGCTTTACTATTTTATAAGGCTTAGAATTCTCATCTTCTTTTCCTCATTTATTCACTCTCAGGCATTACGCTGGGTGCTGGGTAACCAGGGCGAGTGGATCACAATATACTGAGACACACAGGTGCAGAGACCATTTTAACAGTTTAATGCACCCCACCTAAGAACATCTTCCAAGATTGCCACAGGAGAATCAATTTCCCTCAGAGAACTTAGGGCATCTTAGGATTGTTACAATTGGTCCTGGGCGTTTTCTTTCTTCTGGTCTTCACCCAGGGTGGCAGCTTGGGGAGGGGTAAATGTTATGGCTTGCATATTAGTAAGGGTTCTTCAGAGAAACAGAACCAATTACATCATAAAGACAAGGAAAGAGAAGGAGAGAGAAAGAGACAGAGAGAGAAATTCATTCTAAGGAATTGGCTTACACTATTGTGAAAGTTGCCAAGTCCAAAACACATGAGGCAAGCCCAAAATTCAGGCAACAGTTGATATTACTGTCTTCAGTTCCAAATCTGCAAGGCAGGCAAGCAAGCTGGAAACAGGCAGGGTTTCTACGTTGCAGTGTCGAGAAAGAATTCCTTCTTCTTCAGGGAAACCTCAATCTTTTCTCTTAAGGTCTTCTACCGATTGGACAAGTCCCGCTCACATTATGTAGGGGAATCTGCTTTACTCCAAGTCTACTGATTTAAATGATAATCACATCTAAAAATACCTTCACAGCAACATCTAGATGCTGTTGACCAAATAGAGACCACAGCCTAGCCAAGATGTCACAAAATTAATCGTCACAGTATGTGAGTTATATCTCAGTTTTTAAAACCTCAATAATTAGAAAGCAATTCTATTCAATTCAAAAAATGAGTGAAACATTTTGAACAGATACTTCACTACAAAAGATATGCAAATGGCAAATAATCACATGAAAAGATGCTCAACATCATTAGGCAAGTGAAAAATTGAGAAGCATTTCAAGACCATGTTTTAAAAATCCCACTTCAACATGAGTTGATCTGAAATGAACTGAGCCTTCTCATGTGAAGTGGCCCATGCTGCTACAGACACCCAATTTGCTTTATTCTTTTAAGGTCTTAACATGACCCTAGCAGTGAAATGATTTTTAATAGTCAAGTGTTAATCTTGGATTCGACTTTTGCCATCCAGTACCTTATCAACATCATCACTCTCCATATTGAGTTTTACGATGTGTAAAGCAACACTCTCTCTGCGTCTTCCTCTCTATCAGCTGCTATTTTGGATGAATGTTTGGTCTTACATTCTTCACCTCAAGGGTCTCACATCTTCAAATTGTCCATTATCTATCAAGCTGATGATCCCTGTAAGTCCTCTAGACCAGAGGTCAGCAAACTTTGTAAAACGCTGGACAGTAAATATTTTAAGTTTTGTGGGTCAGAGTCTCTGTTTCACTACTCACTTCTGCTCATTGTGATACAAAAGTAGCCATATAAAAGGCATACATAAACTGGCATGGCTGTGCTCCAATAAAACTTTATTTACAAAAGTAAATGGTAGGCTGGATATGGCCCATTGGCCCTAATTTATTAACCCCTACTCTGTACAGCAGCCCTGTTCTATTTGTTGGATTTTTTTTCAATAGAAATTGAAAGGAGGAAATGATGTCTTCATACTTGCAAGATGCCTGATCATTATCAACTTAATGGAAAGGGTACACTTGGAGAGTGCAGAAAGACATAGATGACCTGCAAAGCCAGAACCAGAGGTTCCCTCCCAGAGCCACTCCACATGGAAACTCCCATAATGCCATTAACAGGTCCTAAGTGCCTGACAGAGAAGAGATGATCAGTAAAGGTTGGTACCATTATTATTATCAGGACTAGATTAGTATAGCGTATGTTACTGAAGTTGTTAAACTATCAACTAAAGAAAGACAAAAATGTTTTTTAATCAATCTCATCTCATGGTTTATGGAACACGAATTGCCAGCTTCCTTTTTGGGGAAAGAAGCTGAGGCCTTGGTGGTTAAAAACAAAACCAGAAATTCCAAGTAAAAGGAGGAGATGGTAAAACCAGGTTTGAAACCCTTGCCAAGCACTGACACATGTAAGCACTACTCATGGCCGTTTTCTTGAGCAAAATGGCCCACAAACTATTATACTTGTGGATTTACTCCATTTTGCCCAATAATAATTAATTTTATTGCAGCAACTGGGGGCTCCAGTTATCCCTAAACTTTGAAACTCTGCCAGTTCACTGAGAAGCTTTTTGTTGTTGTTTTGTTTGGTTGGTTGGTTGGTTTTGTTTTTGAGACGAAGTTTCGCTCTTGTTGCCCAGGAGTGCAATGGCGTGATCTCAGCTCACCGCAACCTCGGCCTCCCGGGTTCAAGTGATTCTCCTGCCTCAGCCTCCCAAGTAGCTGGGATTACAGGCATGTGCCACAACGCCTGGCTCATTTTATATTTTTAGTAAAGACAGGGTTTTTCCATGTTGGTCAAGCTGTTCTCGAACTCCCAATCTCAGGTGATCCGCCCACCTCAGCCTCCCAAAGTGCTGGGATTACAGGTATGAGCCACCGCACCCGGCCCACTGAGAGGTTTTATACGTGGAGGCAGCCAGATGTTGGTAGAAAGGGCATGCCATGAGCTGGAGAGCCTTGGAGGTTTGGGTTCAAGTCCTTGCTTTGGTTTCTCTGTGTTTTAGTTCACTCACCTAATGAAATATGGATCATAATACCTACCAAGTGAATGTTATGGATTGCATTCTGTCCCCTCAAAAAATGTGTTGGAGTTCTAACTTGTAGTACCTATTTTACGTGACGTTATTTGAAGATGGAGTCTTTACAGAATTAATCAAGTAAAGACAAGGTCATTGAGGTAAGCTCTAATCCAATATGACTGGTGTCCTTACAAAAATAATGGGAAAATGTGCGCCCCAAAACAAATATACATACAGAAAACACAAAGTGAAGATGGAAACAGAGATTGGAATTCTGCTGCCACAAACCAAGGACTGTCTGGAACTACCAGAAAAGCTGGAAAAGGCAAGGAAAGATTTTTCCCCTACAGGCTTCAGAGAGAACAGGACTCTCCCAATACTTTGCCTTTTTACTTCCTCCAGATTTTTTACTAGCCTCCAGAACTGTCAAACAATATACTCCATTGTTCTAAGCCATCTAGTTTGTGGTACTTTGTTACCATAGCCCTAGCCAAGAAACCTTGTGAAGACTCAATGGGATAACGGAAAGAAGTGCATCGTTCCATGGCCATTGCATGATGTATGCTCCAGAATGTTTGTGGAAGACATAAATGTTCTTTTAAATGTCTAGTTTCCATTTAGCAAACCTCTAGTATGTGGTTGTTAGTCAGTTTTGCATTACTATAAAGGAATGCCTGAGGCTGGGTAATTTATAAAGCATAGAGGTTTATTCTGGCTCACGGTTCTGCAAACTGTACAGGAAGCGTGGTGCTGGCATCAGCTTCTAATGGGGCCTCAGGAAGCTTCCAATCATAGTGGAAGGTAAAGGGGGAGCAGGTGTGTCACATGGTGAGTGAGCTAGCAAGAGGGAGAAGGGGGAGGTCCCACATTCTTTTAAGCCATCAGCTCTCACATGAACTAACAGAGTGAGACTCACTGATTACCATGAGGACACCACTAAGTTATTCATGCGAGATCCCCATGCCCCAAACCCCTCCTATCAGGTCCCACATCTAACATTAGGGATCACAAGAGATTTAGAGGGGACAGACATGCAAACTATATCAGTGGCATACTAGGACACTTCGTACATGTTCTCATCAATAATTTTCACAATAATGCTATGAAATATGGGGGTTATCAGTCTCACCCACATTATAGATGAGGAAACTGGAGCCCAAGGAGGTTAAAACACTTGTGCAAGGTGACACAGCTGGGAAGTGGTCACTGCATGGCACTGACTCATTTAGGGTAAGTCACCAAGGTATCCTGAATACAGCAATGACATTAGAGGAATCAAGTAGTCAGAGTTGTTCAAAAGCATGCTCCACATGAATATGTAACATAAGGGATCCATAACATTCAAAAGCCTATTCTATGCAATTTCAGTGGCATACTCCATACTATAGTACTTTAGAAGTACTATGTAATTTAATTCCACAAAAGGATATGAAATCCAGAGGATACAGAGGACATGGAGATGTGCTGCCTATCCAGATCCCCCTTCAAAGAAGGGCTTGCAATCAAAACCACAATGAGATACCATCACACATCAGTCAGGATGACTATCATTAAAAAGTGAAAAATAACAGATGCAGGGAGGTTGTGGAGAAAAAAGAACACATATACACTGTTTGTGGGAGTATAAATTAGTTCAACCACTATGGAAAGCAGTATGGCGATTCCTTGAAGAGCTAAAACCAAAACTACCATTTGACTCAGCAATCCTATTACTGGGAATATAACCAAAGGAATATAAATCATTCTACCATAAACACACATGCATGTGAATGTTCACTGTGGCACCACTCACAACAGGAAAGACATGGAATCAACCTAAATGCCCATCAATGACAGACTAGATAAAGAACACATGGTACATACACACCATGGAATACTATGCAGCCATAAAAAAGAACTAAATCATGTCTTTTGTAGGAACATAGATGGAGCTGGAGGCCATTATCCTTAGCAAACTAAACAGGAACAGAAAACCAAATACATCATGGTCTCACTTATAAGTGGGAGCTAAATGAAGAGAACACATGGACACAAAGAAGGGAACAGACACTGGGGTCTACTTGAAGGTGGAGGGTGGGAGGAGGGAGAGAAGCAGAAAAGATAACTACTGGGTACTAGGTTTAATACCTCGGTGACAAAATAATCTGTACAATAAACCCCGATGACATGAGTTTACCTATGTAACCTTCACATGGACCCTGCACCTAAAATAAAAGTTTAAAAAACAAAAAGAAGAAGAGCTTGCTGCCCAAGCTGTCAACTCCTTTAGTGTTGCCTGAGCTACAGAAAGACCTCGCCCAATGTCACGGTCTTCTGGTGCAGTCTACACTGAATGACTGAACAAGAAGATCAGCTACTGCAGAATTTCAGTGCTAAAGGGTCGTGCTCGCTGTACAGCTCCCCACTTTTAGGTTGGCAGAGGTGTTGTCAGGCCTATATTATGGGTGGGCATCTCCCTCCTCTGCCTACTCTCCTGCCCTATTTTCTTCATTAGACATTGTTTCCTACTGATATGCTGCACACCAAACTCCATGTCTATGTCTGCTTCAGAGAACCCAGGTTTTGCATCTTCCTTTAGCTGCCAAGAAACAATACTGGCCCAGATATGAAGCTGATAAAATATCCAGGGAGAGAAAAGATTCTAAAATCTAGGCCCTTGTAACTTGAGTCCAGAAGGACGAAATGCCGTGAGGTGTGAAGGAAGGGCTTAAGTGCCTGTAAAAAAAAAAAAAAAAAAAAAAAAAAAAAAAAAGGCTCCATACCAGTCTATGGACAGATGTGAGGTCCCATTGACTTAAAATCCAAAGAAAGAATCTCCATGAAATAACACTAAAATACAAGAGTTCATCTTCCCTGGAGGGTTCAGAAATAGTCCCTCTATTATCTGCAGAATCAAATCTGTAAGACCAGATAACCGTATTTTAAAGGAATCTGTGATAAGAACATTGGAACTTGATATTTCAAATTCAATGGATAAATTCCAAAAAACACACATGTATGACTATGAAAAGCCTATTCAAATAAATGGCATTTTCGATTCTCAAAGTCATCAAAAAAAAGATTTTGAAAGTCTTGTGATGTGGGCAAAAACCCCATGCATGGCTAACAAGTAATTGTTTCCTGTGTATATATATTCACATGTCCACTTAAGGTCAAGATCAAAAGAAACTAAGTAAGAACAGAGGAAAGGAAGGACTAAATTGTTCCTTGAGAATTTTTGAGCAGATTAAAAATTTACAGAGAAAATAATTCATTCCAAACATTCACCTCGGAACTCCCGCGTGAAGGGAGCCTGGTACTTCAGTGCTAACCCTGCTATTCAAGTGATCTGATTAACCCTTATCAGGGACCATTAGTGTCAGATAGTAGCAACCAAATCCGCTGTTTGGCCTTAATTTCCTTAAAGAAAAACCTTCTTTGGCATGCAACTCCTCCCTGGTTCACCCCATGGATTATCCAAGGAATAAAGACACACTGAAACATCCGGCACCAAAAAGTGAAGTCACTTCCTGCCAACTCTAACACACCATTCCACATTCCCGCCACAGAACAACACCATCTTCCTGCCCCAAGCTTTGCTGAGCAACAGAAACACGAAATGGCATGCAATGTTGAATATGATGATTATAAAATATGTAGCATGCCACAGTCAATGAGATTGTGAGAGCTTTCGGCCCTGCCTCTTCCGTTTATAGGTCAGGAACCAGAAACCCACATTCACATGGGGCAGTAGAGGTCAAGTCTAGATTTCCGAACTCAAACCAGGCTTATTTCCACTACAAAGCGTCACCACCCACATCATATTTTTCTCCCACAGCATGACTTAAGGAGAAAACAAACCCTTCAGGCTGATTTGATCTAGGAATGTCGTCTCTCCTTTGTTATTATACGCATGTGGCATTATAGACATTTTAAAGATAATTCAGAAAAACTGAGATCCATCACCAAAGAATAATGGCTAGGGAAGAAGAACTCATTTTGAAATTAAAATCCCGTGCCTATTGGTCTCATTTTAAAATGTGGTCTTCTCCCTAGTTTCCACTAAGGGTAAGGAAAAAAAAGATACAGAAAAGAAGACATACATAAAGGGGGAACCCTACAAGAACAGTGAAACTATGACTGGCAGGCAAACTTTTACCAGAATGTGGAAGGAGATGCTGCTAATTACAAAGATAAACCCAGCAGCGGCCCCTCTGGAGCTCTGATTCTCATCTGTCACCATGCTCAGAATCCCAGGTCTGTATGCACAGAAAAACAGCTCAGCCATCCCCATAGGGTGTGGGTGTGGGTTTGTCAGTAGTGAGAGTCTCTTCGGAGCCTGACTTTCTACTTTTACCTCAAGAAGGAAACTAACTAAATGACATAGTGACTGCGAGAGACGGGTGACCAAGGAGGGTGTTGCAGGGTTGGTGGGTGGCTCCAAGCTCTTGAGTGAGCCCAGAGCCTCAGGAGGTGGAGAGGTGATGCAGGGGCAGGGGCAGGCCTTGTCACACGTGCCATCAGTTCAGGGTCAGGAAAGCAAATGGCAAAGGGAGAATCAGGCGTCAGATGTAAATTAAGTGGTTGAAATTTAAAGGGTTGCAGGCCTCAGATGTAAATTAAGTGGTTGAAATTTACAGGGTTGCTGGTGACACCAGGAAGAATGGCAAGAAAACATTTGTCATCTTAAAGTATATCTCTGCTTTATGGCTGGTTAAGGAAAAAGAAAATGGATTTGAGTATACAGAAGACAAACCCGGAATTTGTAGAAAAGTTAGGTGTTCAGGATGAATGGGAGGAGATATGGAGGTAAAAATGAAGACCAAGAAAATAACAGATACCTAGAATGACTTAAATATCGTGAATTCTTGAGGAGGAAACAAGAGAGGCTGAAAAGAGAGCTTTGACTTAAAATCATTCATAAGGTCAGGCACCATGGCTCACACCTGTAATCCCAGCACTTTGGGAGGACAAGGCAGGCAGATCACCTGAGGTCAGGAGTTCAAGACAGGCCTGGCCAACATGGTGAAAGCCCGTCTCTACTAAAAATACAAAAATTAGCCAGGCATGTGGTGCACGCCTGTAATCCCAGCTACTCAGGAGGCCGAGGCAGGAGAATCTCTTGAACCCGGGAGGCAGAGGTTTCCCTGAGCCCAGGTCAAGACTCCGTCTCACAAAATAAAAAAATTAAATTAAATCATTCATGAAAACTTTAAAGAGTTCAAAAATAACCCAATATGTGGAGGAAAAGGTTTATTCACCATGTTCCAACCTAAACTGATGAGAGAAGCCCCCAGTGAAATGTGTTCTAACAACTCTTAAGTCATATGAATGGATTCAAAAGGCATGTAAGTATTCAACCAGAGGAAAAAAGAAGCCATCTACAACAGAACAAAAAGGAAACACCTTCAGTTGTTCCTTCTATAACACTAAAAACTAAGGGAAAATGCAACTACAATTTTGGCTAAATTTAAACTTAAGAAAAGATTATTAAGAGATGGCCAAGTGTGGTGGCTCACGCCTGTAATCCCAGTACTTTGGGAGGCTGAAGTGGTTGGATCAAGAGGTCAGGAGTCCAAGACTGGCCTGACCAACACGGTGAAACCCCACCTCTACTAAAACTACAAAAATTAGCCGGGCATGGTGGCACGTGCCTATAATCCCAGCTACTCAGAAGGCTGAGGTGAGAGAATCGCTTGAACCCAGGAGACAAGAGGTTGCAGTGAGCTGAGATTGTGCCACTGCACTCCAGTCTGGGCGACAGAATGAGATTCCATCTAAAAAAAAAAAAAGAGAGAGAGAGAGAGATACACCAAATGTTCAAAAGATGACTCAAAAACAATAGGCCTTTGTGATACAAAAGGACTGGTGACGAACATTAACATTTGTTAAACAAGGTCTAAATAAATGTTATAAAAATGCTGACCATATAAATATAAATGTAAAATACCTCCCAAAACAATGTATTAAAAAAAATTTAATAGCAATAATCTGAATCCTGAAGCCTAGCTTATATTTTTAAAATCTTATAATTGTATGACTACATCAAAACAGCTTCATGTACTCCATAAATATATACACCTATATATGCACAAAAAATGAAAATAAAAATTATGTAAAAAAAACTTAGAAATAGGAAAGCAGAGTTAAAACACATTAAGCTGCTTGCTTGATATAGAAAACTTTTTAAAATTATCTCATTCTTCATTCTGACTATTATAGAAATACATATTTTAAATGTTTTTATAAATGTAAAGAGTCACTAGTAAAGTCAAAACTAAGGTACATTGACTCAATCTCAGGAGAGTGTAAAGGTTAAAAATAAGTAAGTACACATTTTTTAAAAACTAAAACATTAGAAAGAGGAAGAAAACATTTTTAAAAAGTAGAAACTTTCTGACAAAAATAAAACATTAAAAGATGATCAGATTGAATTTTTTAAATCAAACATATTTTGCTCTCGAGATATTTTGAAAATAAAATGATCAGGAAAACTTTATTTTTAATGAACAAAGATTTGTTAGACAAATTGTTAAGTGGATTTAAAAACAGGAAAGTGTAGCAATATTTATTTCTGACAAAGTTGAATTTCAGGCAGAATACTGAACAGTATAGGGACTGAAAATTTATATCAATACAGATAGAATTTAAAATGTATACATAATAATCTTTCCTGAATAGCATATCAAATATATGAAGCAAAAATTATTTCAGATAAATAATAAAGGATAGAACCATTACATAGAAATTAATACACATTCCTAAATAACCTTTGAT
Organism: Macaca thibetana thibetana; assembly: GCF_024542745.1. Taxonomy (NCBI): domain Eukaryota; kingdom Metazoa; phylum Chordata; class Mammalia; order Primates; family Cercopithecidae; genus Macaca; species Macaca thibetana. The sequence goes on along the minus strand of NC_065580.1, from coordinate 161,167,017 downwards.
TTAAAAATTAAAACGAACCAGTAAACAAAGTGGTTTTTTTTGTATTTATAAAGTACTTTTATTTTTCTGAAAAATCCTTTTGATTTGATTGCTTATGATGTAGCACATGCAAATGTAAGAATGTACCAATGCCTGAACTAGGAAATAAATTTTCCTAGATTTCTGCAGCGTATTGTACTCATTTTTGTTTCTTTTTAGCAGGTAAACAATTAACTTGTGCTTCTTTCTGGTGACAATTTTATGTGTCACATATGTTCTACTCAGCTGCATAGAGAAATCAAACCAAAATAACAGGTCAAAATAGCAGGGCATATTTATGGCCAGGCACTGTGCTTAGCAATTTTTCTTTTTATTATTATACTTTAGGTTCTAGGGTACATGTGCACAACGTGCAGGTTTGTTACATATGTATGCATGTGCCATGTTGGGGTGCTGCACCCATTAACTCGTCATTTACATTAGGTATATCTCCTAATGCTATCCCTCCCCCCTCCCCACAATAGGCCCCTGTGTGTGATGTTCTCCTTCCTGTGTCCAAGTGGTCTCATTGTTCAATTCCCACCTATGAGTGAGAATATGCGGTGTTTGGTTTTCTGTTCTTGTGATAGTTTGCTGAGAATGATGGTTTCCAGCTGCATCCATGTCCCTACAAAGGACAAGAACTCATCCTTTTTTATAGCTGCATAGTATTCCATGGTGTGTATGTGCCACATTTTCTTAATCCAGTCTGTCACTGATGGACCTTTGGGTTGATTCCAAGTCTTTGCTATTGTGAATAGTGCCACAATAAACATAACGTGTGCATGTGTCTTTATAGCAGTATGATTTATAATCCTTTGGGTATATACCCAGTAATGGGATGGCTGGGTCAAATGGTATTTCTAGTTCTAGATCCTTGAGGAATCGCTACACTGTTTTCCACAATGGTTGAACTACTTTACAGTCCCACCAACAGTGTAAAAATGTTCCTATTTCTCCACATCCTCTCCAGCACCTGTTGTTTCCTGATTTTTTTAATGATTGCCATTCTAACTGGTGTGAGATGGTATCTCATTGTGGTTTTGATTTGCATTTCTCTGATGGCGAGTGACAATGAGCATTTTTTCATGTGTCTGTTGGCTGTATGAAAGTCTTCTTCTGAGAAGTGTCTGTTCATATTCTTTGCCCACTTTTTGATGGGGTTGTTTTTTTCTTCTAAATTTGATTGAGTTCTTTGTAGGTTCTGGATATTAGCCCTTTGTCAGATGAGTAGATTGCAAAAATTTTCTCCCATTCTGTAGGTTGCCTGTTCACTCTGATGGTAGTTTCTTTTGCTGTGCAGAAGCTCTTTAGTTTAATAAGATCCCATTTGTCAATTTTGGCTTTTGTTGCCATTGCTTTTGGTGTTTTAAGACATGAAGTCCTTGCCCATGCCTATGTCCTGAATGGTATTACCTAGGTTTTCTTCTAGGGTTTTTATGGTATTAGGTCTAACATTTAAGTCTCTAATCCATCTTGAATTAATTTTCATATAAGGAGTAAGGAAAGGATCCAGTTTCAGCTTTCTACTTATGGCTAGCCAATTTTCCCAGCACCGTTTATTAAATAGGGAATCCTTTCCCCATTTCTTGTTTCTCTCAGGTTTGTCAAAGATCAGATGGCTGTAGATGTGTGGTATTATTTCTGAGGGCTCTGTTCTGTTCCATTGGTCTATATCTCTGTTTTGGTACCTGTACCATGCTGTTTTGGTTACTGTAGCCTTGTAGTATAGTTTGAAGTCAGGTAGCATGATGCCTCCAGCTTTGTTCCTTTGGCTTAGGATTGTCTTGGCAATGTGGGCTCTTTTTTGGTTCCATATGAACTTTAAAGCAGTTTTTTCCAATTCTGTGAAGAAACTCATTGGTAGCATAATGGGGATGGCATTGAATCTATAAATTACCTTGGGTAGTATGGCTATTTTCACGATATTGATTGTTCCTATCCATGAGCATGGTATGTTCTTCCATTTGTTTGTGTCCTCTTTTATTTCACTGAGCAGTGGTTTGTAGTTCTCCTTGAAGAGGTCCTTTACATCCCTTGTAAGTTGGATTCCTAGGTATTTTATTCTCTTTGAAGCTATTGTGAATGGGAGTTCATTCATGATTGGGCTCTCTGTTTGTCTGTTACTGGTGTATAAGAATGCTTGTGATTTTTGCACATTAATTTTGTATCCTGAGACTTGGCTGAAGTTGCTTATCAGCTTAAGGAGATTTTAGGCTGAGACCATGGGGTTTTCTAAATATACAATCATGTCATCTGCAAACAGGGATAATTTGACTTCTTCTTTTCCTAACTGAATACCCTTTATTTCTTTCTCTTGCCCGATTGCCCTAGCCAGAACTTTCAACACTATGTTGAATAGGAGTGGTGAGAGAGGGCATCCTTGTCTTGTGCCAGTTTTCAAAGGGAATGCTTCCAGTTTTTGCCCATTCAGTACAATATCGGCTGTGGGTTTGTCATAAATAGCTCTTATTATTTTGAGATACGTTCCATCAGTACCGAATTTATTGAGAGTTTTTAGCATGAAGCGCTGTTGAATTTTGTCAAAGGCCTTTTCTGCATCTATTGAGACAATCATGTGGTTTTTGTCTTTGGTTCTGCTTATATGCCGGATTACGTTTATTGATTTGCATATGTTGAACCAGCCTTGCATCCCAGGGATGAAGCCCACTTGATCATGGTGGATAAGCTTTTTGATGTGCTGCTGGATTCGGTTTGCCAGTATTTTACTGAGGATTTTTGCATCGATGTTCATCAGGGATATTGGTATAAAATTCTCTTTTTTTGTTGTGTCTCTTCCAGGCTTTGGTATCAGGATGATGTTGGCCTCCTAAAATGAGTTAGGGAGGATTCCCTCTTTTTCTATTGATTGGAATAGTTTCAGAAGGAATGGTACCAGCTCCTCCTTGTACCTCTGGTAGAATTCGGCTGTGAATCCATCTGGTCCTGGACTTTTCTTGGTTGGTAGGCTATTAATTATTGCCTCAATTTCAGAGCCTACTATTGGTCTATTCAGAGATTCAATTTCTTCCTGGTTTAGTCTTGGGAGAGTGTAAGTGTCCAGGAAATTATCCATTTCTTCTGGGTTTTCTAGTTTATTTGCGTAGAGGTGTTTATAGTATTCTCTGATGGTAGTTTGTATTTCTGTGGGGTCGGTGGTGATATCCCCCTTATCATTTTTTATTGTGTCTACTTGATTCTTCTTTTCTTCTTTATTAGTCTTGCTAACAGTCTATCAATTTTGTTGATCTTTTCAAAAATCCAGCTCCTGGATTCATTGATTTTTGGGGGGTTTCTTGTGTCTCTGTCTCCTTCAGTTCTGCTCTGATCTCAGTTATTTCTTGCCTTCTGCTAGCTTTTGAATGTGTTTGCTCTTGCTTCTCTAGTTCTTTTAATTGTGATGTTAGGGTGTCAATTTTAGATCTTTCCTGCTTTCTCTTGTGGGCATTTAGTGCTATAAATTTCGCTCTACACACTGCTTTAAATGTGTCCCAGAGATTCTGGTATGTTGTATCTTTGTTCTCATTGGTTTCAAAGAACATCTTTATTTCTGCCTTCATTTCGTCATGTACCCAGTAGTCATTCAGGAGCAGGTTGTTCAGTTCCATGTAGTTGAGTGGTTTTGATTGAGTTTCTTAGTCCTGAGTTCTAGTTTGATTGCACTATGGTCTGAGAGACAGTTTGTTATAATTTCTGTTCTTTTATATTTGCTGAGGAGTGCTTTACTTCCAACTATGTGGTCAATTTTGGAATAAGTGTGATGTGGTGCTGAGAAGAATGTATATTCTGTTGATTTGGGGTGGAGAGTTCTTTAGATGTCTATTAGGTCTGCTTGGTGCAGAGCTCAGTTCAATTTCTGGCTATGCTTGTTAACTTTCTGTCTCGTTGATCTGTCTAATGTTGACAGTGGGGTGTTGAAGTCTCCCATTATTATTGTATGGGAGTCTAAGTCTCTTTGTAAGTCTCTAAGGACTTGCTTTATGAATCTTGGTGCTCCTGTATTGGGTGCATATATATTTAGGATAGTTAGCTCTTCCTGATGAATTGATCCCTTTACCATTATGTAATGGCCTTGTCTCTTTTGATCTTTGATGGTTTAAAGTCTGTTTTATCAGAGACTAAGATTGCAACCCCTGCTTTTGTTTTCCATTTGCTTGGTAGGTCTTCCTCCATTCCTTTATTTTCAGCCTATGTGTGTCTCTGCATGTGAGATGGGTCTCCTGAATACAGCAAACTGATGGGTCTTGACTCTATCCAATTTGCCAGTCTGTGTCTTTTAATTGGACCATTTAGTCCATTTACATTTAAGGTTAATATTGTTATGTGTGAACTTGATCCTGCCATTATGATATTAGCTGGTTATTTTGCTCTTTAGTTGATGCAGTTTCTTCCCAGCATCGATGGACTTTACATTTTGACATGGTTTTGCAATGGCTGGTACCCGTTGTTCCTTTCTATGTTTAGTGCTTCCTTCAGGATCTCTCGTAGGGCAGGCCTGGTGGTGACAAAATCTCTAAGCATTTGCTTGTCTGTAAAGGATTTTATTTCTCCTTCACTTATGAAACTTAGTTTGGCTGGATATGAAATTCTGGGTTGAAAATTCTGTTAAGAATGTTGAATATTGGCCCCCACTCTCTTCTGGCTTGTAGAGTTTCTGCCAAGAGATCTGCTGTTAGTCTGATGGGCTTCCCTTTGTGGGTAACCCGACCTTTCTCTCTGGCTGCCCTTAAGACTTTTTTCCTTCATTTCAACTTTGGTGAATCTGACAATTATGTGTCTTGGAGTTGCTCTTCTCAAGGAGTATCTTTGTGGAGTTCTCTGTATTTCCTGAATGTTGGCCTGCCTTACTAGGGTGGGGAAGTTCTCCTGGATGATATCCTGCAGTGTTTTCCAACTTGGTTCCATTTTCCCTGTCACTTTCAGGCACACCAATCATACTTAGATTTGGTCTTTTCACATAATCCCGTATTTCTGGGAAGCTTTGTTCATTTCTTTTTACTGTTTTTTTCTCTACACTTCTCTTCTCGCTTCATTTCATTCATTTGATCTTCAATCACTGATACTCTTTCTTCCAGTTGATCGAGTCGGTTACTGAAGCTTGTGCATTTGTCACGTAGTTCTCGTGTCACGGTTTTCATCTCTATCAGTTCTTTTAAGGTCTGCTCTGCATTGATTATTCTAGTTATCCATTTGTCCATTCTTTTTTCAAGGTTTTTAGTTTCTTTGCTCTGGATACGTCGTTCCTCCTTTAGCTCTGAGAAGTCTGATCGACTGAAGCCTTCTTCTCTCAACTCGTCAAAGTCATTCTCCACCCAGCTTTGTTCCGTTGCTGGTGATGAGCTGCGTTCCTTTGGAGGGAGAGACACGCTCTGATTTTTTGAATTTCCAGCTTTTCTGCACTGCTTTTTCCCCACCTTTGCGGTTTTATCTGCCTTTGGTCTTTGATTATGGTGATGTACTGATGGGGTTTTGGTGTGGATGTCCTTTCTGTTTGTTAGTTTTCCTTCTAACAGTCAGGACCCTCAGCTGCAGGTCTGTTGGAGTTTGCTTGAGGTCCACTCCAGACCCTATTTGCCTGGGTATCAGCAGCGGAGGCTGCAGAAGATAGAATATTGCTGACCAGTGAGTGTTGCTGTCTGATTCTTGCTCTGGAAGCTTCGTCTCAGGGGTGTACCCAGCCGTATGAGGTGTGAGGTGTCGGTCTGCACCTAGTGGGGGATGTCTCCCAGTTAGGCTACTCAGGGGTCAGGGACCCACTTGAGCAGGCAGTCTGTCGGGTCTCAGATCTCAACCTCCGTGCTGGGAGAACCACTGCCCTCTTCAAAGCTGTCAGACAGGGACATTGACATCTGCAGAGGTTTCTGCTGCTTTTTGTTTAGCTATGCCCTGTCCCCAGAGGTGGAGTCCACAGAGGCAGGCAGGCAGGCCTCCTTGAGCTGCGGTGGGCTCCACCCAATTGGAGCTCCCCTGTGGCTTTGTTTACCTACTTAAGCCTCAGCAATGGCAGGCACCCCTCCCCCAGCCTCGCTGCTGCCTTGCAGTTACATTTCAGACTGCTGTGCTAGCAATGAGAGAGGCTCCGTGGGAGTGGGACCCTCCAGGCCAGGTGTGGGATATAATCTCGTGTGCCGTTTGCTAAGACCCTTGGTAAAGGGCAGTATTAGGGTGGGAGTTACCCGATTTTCCAGGTGTTGTGTGTCTCAATTTCCCTTGGCTAGGAAAAGGAATTCCTTTCCCCCTTGCGCTTCCCAGGTGAGGCGATGCCTCGCCCTGCTTCAGCTCTTGCTGGTCGGGCTGCACCCGCAGACCAGCATCGACTGTCTGACACACCCCAGTAAGATTAACCCGGTACCTCAGTTGAAAATGCAGAAATCACCTGTCTTCTGTGTCGCTCACGCTGGGAGCTGGAGGCTGGAGCTGTTCCTATCTGGCCATCTTGGGCACCCCCCACAAAGTATTTTTAAGTGTGTAAAATTTTAAAATATATAATCAATACTCTCAAGATAGGATCAAATAGCTTTCATAAGAAAGCTTACATTTCAATTCTGTTAGTATTAAAAAGGAAACAAACAAACAAAAAAAAAATGAACTAAGCCCATAATCCAAAAAGGAAACAAATCTAAAGAGGGCAGAAAATACTTTTCACAAAATTATTGTCATTCAACAAATTATATAATTAATTGATAAGTCCTGGAGCTGATTCTTTGGAAAACATATACCTAAATACACACACATTTCTAGCACTTAAATTAATAAAATCAGAAAATAAAAATATACCTATGTAAATGAAGTAGAAATGATCACAAATAAAAAGATTGTAAGTTATAAAACATTTTTATAGATCGATGCTAATAATATATTCACAGAATGACAGATTCCTCCAAGAAAATGTTCATTATCAAAACAACAGCAAAAGCATCTCATGTAGACAAGCCAAAAACTACGGAAAATTTTTCAAAAGCTATCCAAAATTCATCTCCAAGAGGTTACAGACCATAACATGTTTTTAGGTAAACTCTTTTAAAAAAGGAATAGATTATTTTTATGATATATAAATCACTTCAGAGCATAGAAAATATAGAAAGCCTACCAGCACTGTATACATAATTTGCCCAATCCTGAAACCAAAACCAGAGAAGAGAGGAAAGAGGAAATCCAAAAGAAAAAAAAAAAGAGGAAAAAAATCCTATTATAGACCAATCTCACAACAACAGACACAAAAATTCTACATAAAATACCACAAAGTGAATTTCATATTATTTTAGAAGAATGGCCCACCATTATCAGATTTGCACAAGAAATGCTGGACCCTTTAATATGAGGTATTGTATTAATATGACACATTTGGGCCAATTAGGGAAACAGTATGACACTCTTCAGCTAGATAAAAATAGTTGCTAGAGTCAGCTGTTCACATACTAAATAGATACCAGAGAAAAAATAAGTTTCCAGATATCCAGATAATTCTTTAAGAAGAAAAGGATCAAAGTGTAAATTATCCAGATGTCTGAGATTAAAATATTCATTAGTTCAAACAGAATATCCTCTGAGAAAGAGAAATAGAACACTAGAAGCCATTTCCTTTTTATTACAAGCAATAGGAATGCCCCATTCCTAAAGAAGGCCATCCAGAGCGCCAACCTTACTGCAATTTGGTGCAGGCCATTGGCCCTCTGTTAGGCCATGGATTCTCTCTTGCTCTGCTCAGTGTCTAGCCTCAGCCCAAGTCCCACTTGATCCCCTCCAGGAAGCTCCACTAACATGCTCTTCTCTTCCTTCCCTCCTGACCTCTGGGACAGAACTCTCTGGGAACACTCCGTCCTGTTCACTATTTCCTTATCTGTCTCTCCTGAGACCACAAACTCCTGCAGGCCCTGGTTTGTATTATATAATTTCATTATCCAACCCTGCAACACAGAGTAAGCACTCAATTAGTGTTCTTTGTTTAATTAATCAATATACCAAAAATTTTCAAGTACATATCTGCATTAATTTCTGTGCAGCAAAACAATTCTAAATTAATAATGGAGTCATGTTTTCCTCCAACAAATCAGTCCAAAACCCTAATGCAGGCATGTACATAGGTACACTCTGAGCAAGTTTTAAGTCATTTCCTGACTCCAGCCCTGGCACTTGAGCTTTTAGAGCTTGCCACATGCATCTAGGGAACAAAAGCTAAAAAGCATTCCGCTGTCATTTTTCTTCCTGGTTCTGTTTCGTCTGTGTAGACAGTGAGAAAACACTGCTAGGCCAATCCAGGCTTCCCAGTTCAATTACACGCTGGTAAAGGGTAATCTTCAAATGAAACTTTAACCCAAAGAATTTACCTTACTCAGCTAATGGCCTAAATGTCTCCTTTGGCAAAACACAAGAGAATCTCCCTCTCTTTTAAAAGGCAACTTTTTGTGTTTTCACATTGCCTGTACCAAGTTACACTAATCAAGACCACACTAATGTGGCCACCTTCCACCCCTTAACCAATCGGCCAAGCTTCATGGGAATAAAAATTGCTCCAAAAACTGAGAATCCTAAGTACTGCATGTATTAATTGGGGTGGGGAAAGCCTGTTCTGCTTCATTACTCCCACACTGGAATTATATTATAACATAGATAATATGTTGGTGGAATCCACCAAGAAATTGACTGACATTAATATTTGAGGAAATGGCAAAGGAAAGTTGCTCGATTTTTGTGTCTTGTTGCATTTTAGGCTTAGGGTTCTAAAGGGTTGGCTGCTCTATTTTCTTATTGGGTCTTGAAATTGATTTTTTTTTTTTTTTTTCAAGAGACAGGATCTAGCACTGTCACCCAGGCCGGAGAGCAGTGGCACAATCACAGCTCACTGCAACCTCAGACTCCTGGGCTCAAATGATCCTGCCACTTCAGCCTCCTGAGTAGCTGGGACTCTACGGACATGACACCACACCCAGCTAATTTTTTTTATTATTATTAACTTTATGGAGATGGGGTCTCAATATGTTACCCAGGCTTCAAGTAGTTTTGTTTGTTTGTTTGTTTTTTGGTTTTTTGGGGGTTTTCTTGAGATGGAGTTTCTCTCTTGTTGCCCAGGCTAGAGTGCAATAGCATGATCTCGGTTCACTGCAACGTCCACCTCCCAGGTTCAAGCAATTCTCCTGCCTCAGCCTCCCAAGTAGCTGGGATTACAGGCATGCGCTACCACACCCAGCTAATTTTGCATCTTTAGAAGAGACACAGTTTTGCCATGTTGGTCAGGCTGGTCTCGAACTCCTGACCTCAGGTGATCCTCCTGAATTGGCCTCCCAAAGTGCTGGGATTATAGGTGTGAGTCACCATGCCCGGCTTCAAGTAGTTTTTTTAAAAGAATCAGGACAGTCTTAAACGTTCAGTTAAATAGAAGAGGGAAGGTACAGCCTAGGAGGGTGCTAGTGGATTGTCTGAAGAAAGCAAACAGCAGACAGACAAGATTAGCATTAACAGCAAGACCACATCTGCATCACGCAAAAGGAAGAGGAGGCTGGCAGGAATCCAGGAAAACTGAGCAATGAAGTCAGCAAATCCAAATTATTCCACACAAATTCCCATTTTCAAAAGATGGGCCAGGTCCATAAATATATCCACGAGCCCGTCGGCTAAACTTGTAGGCGCCTACCTAAATATTTCAGATGTGGAAGTAGAGCATCTACTGTGTTAAAAAGCCATTTTTACCCAACTCTTTACATCACAAAGCAATTATTGCTCACTCGCCACTTTAATTTGTAGTGACAACCTAATGTCAGATACTACCAAAGAAAACAAATGAAAAATAGAAGTTAGTCTCCTACATGACATATGTTTATGCCAAAAAGATTAGTTAAAAATCCATCTTCCTCTACCTGAATTTAGAGGATGTTTGAGGGAACTGTCAGGAAAATCATTACTAATGAAGTACCAGACTATGTGAAACAATGGTTACAAAGGAAATTTAAAAGACTAATGCAATTGCAGATGTCACAGAGTTTTCATTAGCAAAGGAAGATGCTGGGAATCTTCATGTTTTTGGAAGAGCCTGTGATAATTACAAGACCGCTATATCTTATCCAATCCTGTATTCCCATCCAACTCTCGGCCTTTTTTCTCGACTCAGACTCCTCCTACTACGTCTGGGTACTTGACCTCTCCTATAAAAACTGGAAAGGAAATTACTGTGATCCTCCATCCCTGCCAACCAAACGCCAGACCTACTTTTTGGCTAGCACTGCCTATAATATTAATAAACCATCCATCCTTGAATTAATTACCCATTCAAAGTGACCTACAAATGTGCAAACCATCATAACTCACCCAGCTCCCTGAGGCATCTCAATATCCCACCCAGGAGCCCACAAGACGACAGCTTTGCCCGTGAAAGGGATGGGGCTTAGTCTAAAGATATACACCCATCTATGCCTGTGGCCACTAGGTTCTGGCACGGGGAGTAGGGAGCAGTGAAAATCACAAAGAGGAGATGGGAAAGACAAAGAGCAGGAGTGGGGGCCCAAGGGTGGTAGTTTGCAAAGTGGGCTCAAATGATTTGTATCTCCACATAGACAGGCCCTCCATGCCCTTTGTCTAGTAACTGGATCTTTTTAATGAAAAAGCCTGGCTATGGAACCAAGGAATAATAGGAAGATATTGCAGCAAGGAGAAAAGAGCAAGAAGTCACCATCTCAGACTTCTCCTAGAACATTTTCATCTCAGTTTCTTTTTATTGCCCATGTCAACTTGAGAAACCAGACTTCCAGTGGCTTGGCCCATCCTAGACTTTTCTTCTTCCCAAAGTTCAGGCATTGGCCAACATTGTCATTCCCCATTTGCTTGGTGCTAATAAAAAGAGCAATTGTATCTCACGCTTGCATTGGCAAATGAACGAGTGACTGGGAATGTGGCTCCATGACTACTATTTCTATAAAATTTGTTTTTAAAAAATTCAACAAAAATACTAATAAAAACCTTTATGGTGAAGGACTATAAACCTATGAATGAGCTAAGAGTCCAACTTCCCTTTTTATGTATATCAAATACCAAGAATCAGACTCACAGCAGTTTTGAGATGGCTTAGTGAGACCCCAAAGATGTACCAGTCCTACAGGTTGAGATACACCTCTGAATCCACACGAATAATTTTCCTGTTGTATCGAGTGTGTTTTTAGTTAGAAGAACTATAGTTCTTGTATCAGGGACGGGTAATTAGGATTATTTTGCATGAAGCTGAAAAGTCAACTCATTTGTGCTGAGGGGAGGGAACTCTGCCAAGTCCTGAGATGTAAACCTGGACCTAGACCTGAGTCTGTGCAGGAGACAGGAGGACAGCCAAGGCTTTTGACTCTACATTCTTCCAGGAATCCAGCCTGTACAGCACCAGGGGGCCTGAGAGCCCATGGAGGCAGAAGGATGCAACAGACAGGGTGACAGCATCCTCACCTAGCCAGGGGCAGGGCAGGGCTCCAATCCCTGTGGGAAATTAGTGTGCAGACTCGGGGCTGATGAAGTCTCTCCTAGGGACTGCTCACCCAAGGTCTCAGGAAAGATGAGAGTAAAATAGGACTGATGTTTTCAGATGGGGCAGGCAGGGCACCTAGGGCTCACCAGACTTACAGTAGAAGAGAATGGAAGTCACTACAGATCCCACTCACCGGTAGAAATGGGCTGCTCTGTACACCAGCTGGGATAGGCTGAAGGACTGAGCAGGACTGAACCAGCAAGCAGACAGGCTTTCTACCCACAACTGGGCCAGGCTGGGATGGACACAACCATGGTGAAAAAGATACCTAGAGGCAAGATGGGCAGCAGCCCAGGTCCATTTCACATCAGTGAGGAAGCACTGCAGCCCTTGTGCCTAGAAACAGCACTTTAATTACAGGCGCTGCTGATGGGCTGAGTCAAGTGTTAAATGATGCATCTGCCGCTGAATAGAAGTCACTCCTGAAGCCTGTACTCTGTTCATTTCTCAAGCACTTACTGAGCATGAACAAGATGTTGGCATCTGAACATGAGCAAGGGGTAAATGTGAACACATCAATCCTCACCATGTGTTAAGGAACCACAGAACATTTCAGACGCTGCTCGTGAGCTGCTGCTTTTCTTTTTTTTTCTTTTTTGAGACAGAGTCTTGCTCTGTCACCCAGGCTGGAGTGTCATGGTGTGATCTCGGCTCACTGCAACCTCTGCCTCCTGGGTTCAAGCGATTCTCCTGTCTCAGCCTCCCGAGTAGCTGGGATTACAGGCCTGTGCCACCATGCCCAACTAATTTTTATATTCTTAGTAGAGATGGGGCTTTACCATGTTGGCCAGGCTGGTCTTGAACTCCTGACCTCAGGTGATCTACCCACCTTGGCCTCCCAAAATGCTGGGATGAGCACTGCACCCAACAGCTGCTCCTTTACTTTGTATTCAACAAGGGAATCTCTGGTATCTCTGGTTAGGAGTCAAGTTTTACATTGACAACAGCCCTTCTGGGTTTTGTTATTTGTTTCCTTTTTTAAAAAAACCAAGTTTTAGCTCCATGGCTTTTTAAAAAATATTAAATTCACTGTACATGTTTTTCTAAGTGGATTTTATAATGTATGTAACGTGGATAGTGTTAAGAATGTGTAGCAGGTTTCAGGATTTTTTTTAACTTAGCACTTTGGAAACTATAGAATTAATAAGAACTTTTTGTTTTTTACTTAACACTTGGTGCCATTTTCACATCACCAATATATGATACACAAATGCAGCTGGGGAAGACCCTTCATACTTTCTCATTGTTTCTGTGAATAACATGAGGCAGTCGTCCATTAAGTTGAATAATACATGGACCCATGAAACCAATTTCACACACTTACCTCTACCCATCTTTAGACCCTACCTGCTCAGTAAGTTCGAGCATGGAGTAGAGGATGTGCCTGTGGTGATTCATTTCCTGTGTCAACCTGGCCGGGCATGGGGTGCCCCGATTAAGCATTATTTTGGGGTGTGTCTGAGAGGGTGTTCAGATGAGAGCAGCATTTGAATTGGTGGACTTCATAAAGTAAATGGCACTCCCCAATGTGGGTGGGCATCATCTCATCTGTTGAGAGCCTGCACAGAACAAAAAGCAGGGGAAGGAGGAATTGATCCTTTTTGCTTCCTGCCCACCCACCTGAGCTGGAACAGCTCATCTCATCTCCTGCCCTTAGACTGGGAGCTACATCACCAGCTTCCCTGGTTCTCAGGCCTTCAGACTTCTCCTAAATTATACCAATGGCTTTCCTGGGTCTCCAGCTTGCAGAAGGCACAGCATGGACTTCCCCTCATCTGTAATGAAGTAAGCCAATTCCTAACAATAGGTCTGTGTGTGGGTGTGTGTGTGTAAGCACGTATATGTAAAGGGTTTGTTTTATTGGTTCTGTTTCTCTGGAGAACCCTAATAGGGTGCTCCTGGAGTGACTGATTTCTATTCAACACCAAATGTATCAGATCATCAGCATGGGCAACTTGTTTTAAATTATAATATTTCTTAAGCATGAACCATCAAAAACTAGAAATAAACTCCCTCTGATTACAGCACTGCAACTATAAAATTAAAATAATATTTAAAATAAACACAATCAAAATGGTAAAAAGCCACACAATTTCAAGTTAATATACCTATGTCAACATGGCAGGTGGGGATGTGACTGTACCTGTGACTGCTGAGGCACCTGTGGTCTCGGTCTAGCCTGTGGCATGACCATGTGTGCCATGAGCTATGTGTTTTCCCAACACTTCTCTCCACTCACACCGTGGTAAGGCTTTGCTTATACAACACTTAGGTGATAATCTAGATCCTTCGCATGGAGAGAAATCTCACTGTCTATATCTTAGGTCTACCTCGATTCCTTTTTGCATTGGCATGTGACAAAAATATTAGTCTCTGCTGCTTTGCTATGCCAGGGTCTCTTCACCACAGCTGCCCACAGAGTGCCTATCACTGTCTTTTTAATCAACTTCACAATGGAGCATCTCCCCACTGTCTCTAACTTCAACCCCTCTTCTTTTTAGAGGCAGGGTGCTGCAATGCCTCCGAAAATCAGACTTCGAATGACAGTGCCAGATTGTGCCAGGTTCCAAGAATCCACGTAGAGTTTAGGTTCAAAAACAAGCACCCAAGGCAACAATATTGAAGTCTAAATTACCCTTGAAATTTTCCTAAAGTGCTAATCAAGTATAAGATACATAGCTTTATCTATACAGACCTCTACGGTAATTATTTTGCTCACTTAAGTTTAAGAACCACTGAAACAGACTGCTACAGACTGAATGTTTGCATCCCCTCAAAATGTATATGTTGACAGGCTGGGCAGGGTGGCTCACACTTGTAATTCCAACACTTTGGAAGGTGAAGACTGAAGGATCACTTGAGGCCAGGAGTTCAGACCAGTCCGGCAAATATAGCAAGACCTCATCTCTACAAAAAATTTAAAAATTAGCCAGGTATGGTGGCACATGGCTGTAGTACCAGCTACTCAGGAGGCTGAGGCAGGAGAATCTCTGGAGCCCAGGAGTTTGAGGCAGCAGTGAGCCATGATCGTTCCCACTGCACTCCAGCCTGAGTGGCAGAATGAGACCCAGTCTCTTTATACATATTAAAACATATGTGTGTAATATATATGCAATTTATCACACAGATATTTTGCATATGCAATGCAATTCTGTAAATTCAGTGTTGCACTGAGAATTAATTATCCTTCCATATACATATGGAAATCCTAACCCTTAATGTGATGGTATTTGAAGGTGGGGGCCTTTGAAAGATAATCAGGTCACCTCATGAATGGGATTAGTGCCCTTTTAAAACAAACCTCAGAGAGCTCCCTCACCCCATCTACCATATGAGAACTCAGTGAAGACAGTATTCTATGAACCAGGAAGTGGGCCCTCACCAGACACCAAATCTGCCAGCTCCTTGATTGTGGACTTCCCAGCCTCCAGAACCATGAGACATAAATTTCTATCATTTACAAAAGCCACCCAAGCTATGGTACTTTACTATAGCAGGTCAAACTGACTAAGCCACAGCCTTAAAAAATGATCAAAAGGGAATTTTCTCCATAGAAGTCTGGGTATCTAAACCACCCCACATGTTACACAACTGTAGTCCCTGGGTTGAATATGTTACACAACTGTAGTCCCTGGGTTGAATGGGACAGCAGTAGAGAATTCTAAAGTGTTCTTGCTTGCCAGAATTTACTCTCTTAGTTTCTAATATTGAGCATCTAAACTTAACCTGTGTTAGTAGATGCAGTCATGTTGTGAAATCTAAAGAAAATTGTGGAGTCTCATCCCAGGACAAGTATATAAAGTAAGCTGTTAAATTAAAAGTGCATACAGGCCAGGCGCGGTGGCTCAAGCCTGTAATCCCAGCACTTTGGGAGGCCGAGACGGGCGGATCACAAGGTCAGGAGATCGAGACCATCCTGGCTAACACGATGAAACCCCGTCTCTACTAAAAAAATACAAAAAACTAGCCAGGCGAGGTGGCGGGCGCCTGTAGTCCCAGCTACTCGGGAGGCTAAGGCGTAGCCTTAACCCGGAAGGCGGAGCTTGCAGTGAGCAGAGATCCGGCCACCGCACTCCAGCCTGGGTGACAGAGTGAGACTCCGTCTCAAAAAAAAAAAAAAAAAAGTGCATACAATGCAATTCTGTAGATTCAATGTTGCACTGAAAAATTAATTGTCCTTCCTTGTTTAGTCCTATAATTAATTCATCAAAAGATATTTCCCTAAAATATTTTTGCAAATAAGGTTAATTTTGTTGGAACATCGAATTCTATATGTATTTACTGAAGAAAAAATGAATCTTATTAAAAACCTAGGATAGTATACTGTGCCCAAAATATCAGATTTTCACTGGGCTGAAAATCAGGAGAAATACTTACAGCTCATAAAGGTGTCATATGAGAAGAAGCAAAAGGAATGCTTGGTTATCAAGACAGAGAGGCTGAAATATGATGACAGATCTAGTACCCTAAATCAAACCAAACCACAATCAGAATATCTGGTCTGCATAATTTTCCCAAAAGCATTTCAACATGGTACATTTGGCTCCCCTTAAAGCAATATAGTCTCTGTACATATTCCATTAAAATAATCAAAATGATTAAGATAACTTAAAAATTGTCTAAATATAAAAATAGCATTTAAAATTAAATAAACACATAAAAATAATCCACATGATTGATTCTGTTAAATGTTTCCCTGGTTGTCCCCACTCACCTCTGGCCTCCTATCACCAAAAGGAATATTTTTTCCTATATTAATTGCCTTTGTTCCTTCTACAGCCACTTGGCTCTGATCACATCACTCCCCACCCCTCTGTTTATCCCACTAAGAAACCTGGAAGTCATTCTCAATGCTTTCCCTCTCCCTTACCTCCATATTTAAGCAATTGCCAAGCCCTGGTAGTTACTCTGGGTAAACCCCAAACTATCCCCTCTTCGCCTGTGCTGCTACATCCAGTTCAGACAATCAGCATCTCCCACCTGCACTATTGAAGCATTCTCCTAATTTTGTATCCACTCTCGCTTCCTGCTGAGCTCTTCTCCACTCAGCAGCCAGAATGACCTTCTGAAAATGCAAATATATCATGAACCTTGACTTGACACTTTTACTTACTGCCCATTTCTCCTGGAATCATGGCTGAATCCCTCCCAACCTGCCAGGCATGTTCCCCATGACCTGGCCCCTGCCACCGTCTCCAGCCTCAGCAGAGGTTGCTCTCCCCCACTCACTCCATCAGGTCTCTGTGGCCTTGCAAGGGCTTCATGCATCCTCAGCCTGGGATGATGCCTGCTCCTCCCCATCCATCTGGCCAACCCCACCACCCTCAAAGTCCTTTCATCCTAGGAAGCCTGAACCCCCTACCTCTCTAGACCACTTCCCTTGTTACACCTTCTCGGGACGAGGTAGGCAGAATGACCCCCAATGATGTTCATGCCCTGATCCTTAAAACCTATGGATATGTTACTTTACATGAGAAAAAGGAGTGCAGGTGTGATTCAGCTAAGAGTCTTGAGATGGGGCGCATACCCTGGGTTATCTAGGTGGGCCCAGTGTCATCAAGAGTCCTTAAAAGCAGAGAACCTTCCTCACCTGCAATCAGAAGGTGACGGGAGGACAGAAGACAGGTTAGAGAAGTGACACTGCTGGCTTTGCAGACAGAGAAAGGGGCCATGAGTCAAGGAATGTGGGTGCCTCCAGAAGGGGGAAATGTCAAGGACATGAATTTCCATGTCCTCTAGAAGGAACACAGTCATGGCAACAGCTTGGTGTTAGCCTGGTGAGATCCATGGCAGATCTGACTCATGGAACTGTAAGAAAAAAAAATCAGTGCTGTTTTAAGCCACTAAGTTTGTGGTAATTTGTTATACAGCAATAGGAAACCAGCACATATGGCATCTGTGATATTTGTCATCATTGTAATATTGGTAATTACTGAAATCACGTGATGGTTAAAAAACACAGACCCTGAAGCCAGACAGACTGGGTCAACCTCCCACCATCCCTCACTAGCCAGGCTCCTTGGGACAAGTTAACCTAAGAGACTCACTAAGTTTCCATCTCCTCATCTGTAAGAAGGTGATCATCGTGCTTACCCCCAGGGTTGTATTGAGAATAAAAAGAAATAATATGAGCAAAGTATTTAGCACAGGGGCTGGCACAGAGAGGGCCTTCAGTATAGGTGAGCCCCAATGAGTATTATCATTGTTATTTGTGGGATTATTTGTTTTCCCCTTGAGGTTATAAGCTCCATGAAGACAGATGCCATGACTTTATTGCTCATGGCTATATTTCCAGGAACAAGCACAGAGTTTATCAGAGCAGGTATTCAAGGAAGAAATGAATGAATGGGTCTACCTGTGAACTACTGACACAGTGTGCCCCACAAAATATGCTAGGCAGCTGCTACCTATGCAGGCATTATGCCAAGTGCTGACCAACAGAAAAGGGGAGGGGAATGTCCCTTATTTTCTATGAGCTTTCAGCAGCCCAGGGTTTCCAAAAGGTGTATACAGGGTGACAGCACAAGACAGCATGGACCAAATGGTACAAGAATGTCAAAGCAGGGGGCACTTCAGAGGTAAGATGAAATGGTCCCATTATCTTGGATGATCTGGGAAGCTTTCCTGGAGGTGTGAGATGTGAGTGGGTCTTTGACTCTACGTGAAGTTTCTATTGGATGGGAACAAAGACGACAAAATATTCTGGGGGTCAGTAAGTGGCATTAGCAAAGGTACTGAGACAGGCAGTTAAAGGTCCTCGAAAGGGTCATTTTGACTTAGATTAAGGATTAATGCCAAGGACTAGGAGACATTAGCCTGCAAGAGTAGTAAGGTTAGTTTTTAGATGGTCCTGGATGCCAGTTAAGGATGACGGATTGCCCCAAAACAGAAAGGAGGGTCAGTGAAGATACCTGATCCAGGACATAACATACTGCAACAAGTCTACAGGGTAATGGCAGCACTGGGCTGGACAAAGAGCTGTCTGTGAAGGTGAATATTGAGTGTCAACTTGATTGGATTGAAGGATGCAAAGTATTGTTCCTGGGTGTGTCTGTGAGGGTGTTGCCAAAGGAGATTAACATTTGAGTCAGTGGGCTGGGAGAGGCAGCCTCACCCTCATTCTGGGTGGGCACCATCTAATCAGCTGCCAGAATGACCAGAATCAAAGCAGGCAGAAGAACATGGAAAGACTAGACTGGCTGAGTCTCCTGGCCTCCATCTTTCTCCCGTGCTGGATGCTTCCTGCCCTCAAACATCAGACTCCAAGTTCTTCAGCTTTAAGACTTGGACTGGCTTCCTTCTTCCTCAGTTTGCAGACGGCCTATTGTGGGACCTCACCCTTGTGACCATGTGAGTCAATACTCCTTAATAAACTTCCCTCTCTATATATAGTTATCCTATTAGTTCTGTCCTTCTAGAGAACCCTAATATGCTGTCCTAACACATCATGTGTTGATTATACCTTGTTTTAAAAAATTGGAGAACAAAATGATCAGATGCCGATCTTTGTTTTAAAAACCTCTTTTGAATGTGTTGTTCCCGGGTATGATCTGGATGCTTGCCAGGGTGGTCTGGAGACCTCAGTCTGTTTGCTATCCCGGGAAAAATCATGGTCGCCCACTGACTTCCTCTTTTCTCACAAATGGAGGACAAGGTAGCTTTTCTGTTGCAGGTTTCATCGGGACTTATCTCCCTCCCGGGGGTGTTAGCATTTCAGTCTTGTGCTCAGCCATCTTGCAGTATTGAGAGTAAAATACAGGGTAAGTCATATCCTCAATAGTCCTTGCCAAGAACACCAAAATCTTAGCCTGAGGGTGATAACCGTTTCCATCTAAACGTAATACCAGCCTTTCTAAAAAAGGGCAAGCTAGCCAGGTGTGGTGGCTCACGCTTGTAGTCCCAGCACTTCGGGAGGCTGAGGTGGGCAGATCACCTGAGGCCAGGAGTTCAAGACCAGCCTGGGCAATATGGTGAAACCCCATCTCTACTAAAAATACAAAAAATAAGCCGGGCGTGGTGGTGGGCACCTATAATCCCAACTACTCGGGAGGCTGAGGCAAGAGAATTGATTGAACCTGCGAGGTGGAGGCTGCAGTAAGCCGAGATCACACCACTGTACTCCAGCCTGGGAACAGGAGCAAAACTCCGTCTAACAGGGAAAAAAAAAAAAAAAAAAAAAAAAAGGCTAGTTTTGTCCCATCAGGGGCTGGCACAGACACAGAGACCAAAGCCCAGCCACCTCCTGGGACTCTCTGCTGTCAAACAGGAAGGTACAGATCTTTCTCCACCCATGCTCTACGATGCCAAACTCTATTATAAAACATTTACTGGAGAAAGGTATCAAACGGGAATTTATTTCTATCACAAATAGCACTCAAATATTTCCCAGATAGTTTCTGCAATCAGTCGTGTGCACCTTTTCGAAGTTTTAAATGTTTCCAAACTTTTTGGAAATGTATAGTAATTGATACAGGACTTTAAGTTTAGTATTACTGTTCATGCCACATTTTCACCTGATTTCCAGTCTTTTGTGGTATTCTTGATTGGTAAGCCATTTGATTTTATCTTTTATTGAGGGCCTTTGAATTTAGCATAATGCTGAAATGATTCATCAATCATAATAAAAGACTTCAAAGGGAAGCAAGCTAAACTTCAGGATTCTGAGGAGTATACCCGACAGTCAACTTCTTGTATTTCAACTTCAGGACAATAAGCCTAGTGGAGGATTTTGCTATAAAGACATAATGAGTATGTTAGTCACATCTAAAAATCATCTGCTGTCCACATGTTCAGATTCATATATGTATATGAATATATATACACACACATATGTGTGTGTGTGCATTTCATCTGACATTCATTTATTCTGTAGCAAGTTATGTTTTAGGCTATTCTTTTCTACAGATCCATTCCCTGAGCATCAGAGGTCACTGGAAAAGAAAAATAAGGTGAATTCCCTTGGGTGGGAGCCATGCTTGGCCAAATCCAGAGAAACTGTGTGGTGCTTAATTCCAGCTTAGTCCATACAGGCCCTAGTTTGAAACAAAGTTGAAATCCCTCAAGCAATTGTTTTCAAATCAACATTTCAGAAATATTTTTCAGTCATACTTACATGAATTCAAAACGTTTTCAAAGTATTGAGTGTTTTGCTGTATTAAATTTGTAAAAAGGCAAAAGATAATTAGTGTGTGTTGATAATGTTAATAGGTATTTTAGAAATGATGATAGTGAAGTTTAAAAA
Source organism: Macaca thibetana thibetana (assembly GCF_024542745.1). Lineage (NCBI taxonomy): Eukaryota > Metazoa > Chordata > Mammalia > Primates > Cercopithecidae > Macaca > Macaca thibetana. The sequence continues at coordinate 161,146,258 of NC_065580.1, read as the reverse complement.
AGGAACATCAACCAAACATAAAGAACTCTCTTTTCAAAATATCAATTTAAAATACAGGATCTCCCATCGTTTACAATGGACTCAGTAGTGAGGCACACGAACAGCAGTAAAACACATCCCTGAGGCATCCATAAGAAAACAGACAACTAAGCATCCATAATGCTGGCCAGACTGCAATACACAGCAAAATAGAAGTATTGATTCTGTAGCAAGAAATAGAGGCTACAAAGGAAAACGCACTCTGTTCTCAGTAGGCGAATCTGGAAGCTCTGTACATGGTAGTTGCAATTTTTTTTTTTTTTTTTTTTTTAACACCAGGCTGGAGTGCAGTGGTGCGATCATGGCTCACTACAGCCTCGACCTCCAAGGCTCAAACGATTCTGTCATTTCAGCCTCCCATGTAGCTGAGATTACAGGTGCCCACCACCACATCCGGTTAGTTTTTGTATTTTAGCAGAGTCGGGATTTTGCCATGCTGCCCAGGCTGGTCTCCAACTCCTGGGGTCAAGTGACCCACCCATATTTGATTTCATCTTTTATTGAGGGCCTTTGAATTTAGCACAATGTTGAAATGACTCATCAATCATAACAAAAGACTTTAAAGGGATCCAAGGTAAACTTCAGGATTCTGAAGAGTATACCGGTCAATTTCTTGTATGAGGCTCCATCTCCAGCCTCCTGAAGTGCTGGGATTACAGACGTGAGCCACCAGGCCTGGCCAGTAGTTCTATTTAAATTAGCTGGTAAAAGGTACATAAGATTTCAACAACCAGGGAAGAAGACCTCAGTCAAGAACAACACGGCCATAGACTAAAGGCGTGAGACTGGATGGCACAAATCTGAGGCAGGGTGTCTGGGGACTGAGAGCACCTGTTGCTAAGGTGATAAATTAAGATCAGATTGTAGGCCGGGCGCGGTGGCTCAAGCCTGTAATCCCAGCACTTTGGGAGGCCGAGACGGGCGGATCACAAGGTCAGGAGATCGAGACCATCCTGGCTAACCCGGTGAAACCCCGTCTCTACTAAAAAATACAAAAAAAAAACTAGCCGGGCGAGGTGGCGGGAGGCTGAGGCAGGAGAATGGCATAAACCCGGGAGGCGGAGCTTGCAGTGAGCTGAGATCCAGCCACTACACTCCAGCCTGGGCGACAGAGCGAGACTCCGTCTCAGAAAAAAAAAAAAAAAAAAAAAGATCAGATTGTAAAGGGCTCCAAATGCCATGCTAGAGAGTTAGAACATTCTCTGCAGGACACGGGTGCGGAGAAGGTTTTGAACAAAGCACTTTAGACAGATGAATCTGAGGGTAACCCTAAAGACAACATGGATGCTGAAGAAAGAGGAGGAAAGATTCTCTAACAAATAAGTGCACTGGCTTACACAAAAAGCAGGTGGGCTTACACCTGGAGGGTAATGATGGAAACAGAAAAGAACAATCAAAATTCAATAGTATGTCAATATCCGGTAACTGACGCCATCTGGAATGAGGGGAAATGATTCAAGACTTTCCAACTGGGACAGGTGGAGAGAGAGGGGTGTAATCTAGGAAGACGGAAAACGCAAGAGGAAATCAGATTCTGAAAACAAGTAATTCCTGATTCCTTTCAAATAAAAGGTGAGGCCTGATGTGAGTCTTAAAGTCTTAAAGTTCACTGGTTAAAAGGAAAACAGTGGGGGAGGGAAGCACAGTCCAGCAGGATGCAAACAGGTGAGCAAAGCCACAGGTTAGAACATGGAAGCGATCGAGGAAGGCAAGAAAAGGGGACTGGGGCATAAAGCTGGGTCACGTGCTAGGACCAGTGAGGGGGTGACCATGAAAAAGCAATAATAAGATTGGTGACCACTCAGATGTAGAGGATAGAGGTGTGGGGGCAGGGTGGACCGAGAAAGTCTCTCAGGTTTCAAGCTTAAGTGACTCTGGGGCTTTTGTGCCCACATTTAAAATGGAAAATAGATGTGAACAATCAAGGAAAAATGACTGATACTGAGTTTAAGGCACCTGAGAGACAGGAGGGCTCATTGCCTCCCAGAGACAGGTGCAGCACCAAACCTGGGGAAAGGAAGACCCAGTTTAAAGATAAAAGGATTGTTACCCTTCAGATAGCAAATAAAACCATGCGTGTAGGTGGTATCGCTTTGAAAAAGGAAAGAGAAGGAAAGCCCACAGTGTCTCTCTACAGACAAGACAACCAAAGACTAAACACCATTTAGATTAAAAGAAAAGAAATAATCTTACAGTAGTGTTGTAAAGAGATATTAATATCAAAAGACTAAATAGAACTAACATCAACAGCAATTTACAGCCTTATTCATTAGCATGCTGCTTATTGTTCCACTGACAATTTTAATCACCTGGTTAAGCAAAATCTTTACCTTTTTTTTTTTTTTTTTTTTTTTTGAGACAGAGTCTCACTATGTACCCAGGCTGGAGAGCTGTGGCGCGATCTCAGCTCACCACCTCCCAGGTTCAAGCAATTCTCCTGCTTCAGCCTCCTGAGTAGCTGGGATTACAGGTATGCACCACCATGCCCAGCTAATTTTTGTATTTTTAGTAGAGACGAGTTTTCACCATGTTGGCCAGGCTGGTCTCGAACTTCTGACCTCAGGTGATCCACCTGCCTTGGCCTCCCAAAGTTCTGGGATTACAGGTGTGAGCCAACACACCCAGCCAATCTTTGCCTTTCATTAAAGTCATCAATTTCCCGCCATCAATGAAAATGTATTTTGATGACCACATGGATATCAGAAGTGATGCATCCTGCTTTCTGTCCCCATGTTCCAGTGCAATCAATGCTTTACACATCGAACATTCCAGTGGAGAACGGTGACTTGAGTGGCAACACCACTCGTAGAACAAATTAGAACAAATTAGAAAATGTTCATCTAATGCTCTATCCAAAGATAAGCAAGGTCTTGATCCTACAATTCTGTTAAATCAAGTTTAAGAGTGTAGGTATCCTTTATTAGCAAAATCCTTACCTTTGGAAAATGCTTTTTTTGTTTGTTTGTTTGTTTTTTACAGAGCTGGTGAAATATACCAGGCTAACTTCTTGTCACCAGGATTCATCCATAAAACTTTTGTGGGTTCCCCCTGAGTAGCCCTTGGAGCTCTCTTCTTGACTCTCATAAATGTAGAAAATGTTCTCATTTATGAGTGAGAACATGCAGTGTTTGGTTTTCTGTTCCTGTGTTAGTTTGCTGAGGATGACATATATACCATGGAATACTACATTCCATAGTCCCTGCAAAGCACATGATCTTATTCCTTTTTATGGCAGCACAGTAGTCCATGTGTATATGTACCACATTTTCTTTATCCTGTCTATCACTGATGGGCATTTGGGTTGGTTCCATGTCTTTGCTATTACGAATAGTGCTGCAATGAGAGCATCAGGACAAATAGCTAATGCATGTGGGGCTTATAACCTAGGTGATGGGCTGATAGGTACAGCAAACCACCAACCATGGCACTCATACACCTGTGTAACAAACCTGCATGTTCTGCACATGTACCTCAGAACTTAAAGTAAAATAAGAGAAAGAAAATGGTAAAAGAAAAAATTTAAAAAAGAGGCAGGGCACAGTGGTTCATGCCTGTAATCCCAGCACTTTGGGAGGCCGAGGCAAGTAGATCACGAGGTCAAGAGCTCAAGACCAGCCTGGCCAATGTGGTGAAAGCCCATCTCTACTAAAAATACAAAAACTAGCCAGGTGTGGTGGTGGGTGCCTGTAATCCCAACTACTCGGGAGGCTGAGGCAGGAGAATCACTTGAACCCGGGAGGCGAAGGTTGCAGTGAGCCAAGACCGTGGCATTGCACTCCAGCCTGGGCGACAGAGTGAGACTCTACCTCAAAAAAAAAAAAAAAAAAAAAAAAAACAGGAAAAGAAAGTGAATGACACTGCCTTAAATGGATGCTCTCTGAGGAGTCGAAACTGCATTTAGCAGAAGCCTGAGAAATGCAGCACCTCAGTCAACTCCAAGAAGCACAGCAGCCTGACAAGACCTGCCAGGAGCTCTTCCTCCTGAAGCTCCACGCAACAATGCAGAGCTAGAAACTTTTGGTCTTCAATTATCAAATGGAGCAACCAGTGTAACTAAAGTCAAATAACCTCACGGGCATGCTGACCACCCTTTGTGAAAGACACGCCCAATGGTCCAGACCAGTCACACTGATGGGGCTCAAAGGCAGGCAAGGGTCCCAGCCTGGATGAACCGTTCACACTGGGCAAGAGCGGCTCACTCACGGCTTCCTGCCCCAAGTTTTCTACTTCCTCTCTCTCTCTGCCTGCTGCCCCCCCAACCCACCCCGGTCCCCAGGGAGGCTGTGTCCTTCTTTCATTTCTTGGGTCAGGTTTCGGGCTGACACGTGGTAATTGATTCCGTGGCTGGTTAGACGGGTGTTAAGTGGGAGGGATGAAGTTTCACTGAAAACAAATAGCACTTCATGGGTCTGACCTTTCCTCTTGGAAGCTTTTGTTGTGGTCGACTCTAGGCTGTGCAGTTCAAACCTGTGTGAGCTAGTTGTGTCTATGTCGGCAGTTCCCCAGTTCACCTTCACCAGCTCCCAGTGTGCAGTGACAGCCAGATTGTCTCATTGTCACTTCTGGCATGATGACAGCCCAGCGTCAGGTGGAGGCAACGATTCACACCTGAGAATTAGTGTCCCGGGGACTGAGACGACTGAGTATGGCCTGAGCCTTCAGAATAGCACAACTTCATGGAAGAGACTTGCATTCAAACAAACAAACAAAAACAACAACAACAATCCCATCAAAAAGTGGGCTAGGGACATGAATAGACAAGTCTCAAAAGAAGATATACAAATGGCCAACAAGCATATGAAAAAATGCTCAACATCACTAACGATCAGGGAAATGCAAATCAAAACCACAATGCAATACCACCTTATTCCTGCAAGAATGGCCATAATCAAAAAATCAAAAAATAATAGATGTTGGCGAGGATGCAGTGAAAAGGGAACACTTTTACGCTGTTGGTGAGAATGTAAACCAGTACAACCACTATGGAAAACAGTGTAGAGATACCTTAAAGAACTAAAAGTAGATCTACTGTTTGATCCAGCAATCCCACTACTAGAAATCTACCCAGAGGAAAATAAGTCATTATACAAAAAGGATACTTGCACATGCATGTTTATAGCAGCACAATTGTAATTGCAAAAATATGGAACCACCCATCAATCAATGAGTGGATAAAGAAAATGTAGTGTGTATATACATATACATATATGTATATATATGTGTGTGCATATATATGTGTGTGTGCATATATATGATAGAATACTACTCAGCCATAAAAAGGAACAAAATAATGACATTTGCAGCAACCTGGATGGAATTGGAGACTATTATTTTAAGTGAAGTAATTCAGGAATGGAAAACCAAACATTGTATGTCCTCGCTGATGTGTGGGAGCTAAGCTATGGGGATGCAAAGGCATAAGAATGATACATTGAACTTTGTGAACTTGGGGGAAAGGATGAGGGGTGGCAAGGGATAAAAGATTACACACTGGGTACAGTGTACACTGCTCAGGTGATGGGTGCACCAAAATCTCAGAAATCACTGCTAAAGTACTTATTCATGTAACCAAACACCACCTGTTCCCCAAAAACCTATTAAAATAAAAAAAATTTTAAAAAAGGACTTGCATTCAAGAAATAAGATGGATAAATCTTGGATAATACACTTGGTCCAAGTGCGACTTCCAGTTTATGGCACAATTTCAGTTCCAGCCACCCAAAGGAGGCATCAGCACTAAGCTTTACCCACATGAAGTTCAAGTTCCCCCAGTGAAACCTTTGGGTTACAGTCATGCATGTTCTCTGCATTCTCCACATCCTCCTTCAGAACTAAAGGATGCCTTTCCCCAGGGCTGAGAGGGATGTCAGTGGCAGCTTTCAGCTGTCTATCCTCTGCAGATGCTGCCTTTGGCTGAAGGCAGCCACCTTACCCAGGATTACACCCTCTTCCTGTGACAGCCAGTGTCCAATAAGCCATGGACCAGGAGCACGATGGTCTGAGCTTCTGGCCCCAGCTCAGCGTGACTCTGAAGGCCATGCTAGCTTCCCATAGGATGACAGTGGCACTATCCAATTCTTACCTGTCACCTCCTGCTTCTTTTCTCCTTGATCACAGGAGTGCCCCCACCCAAACTTCCAGCAGTCCAGTCTCCCCCAGGGGTCTGCCTCCTGGAAACCCAGGTTAGGATTTTGGAGCCACATCACCCACTCCCTAGCCAGCGATGAGGACCCCATCACATAGCCCCTCACTCAAAGTAGCAGTGGACATTTTGGGAGGCCAAGGTGAGAAGATCACTTGAGGCCAGGAGTTCAAGACCAGCCGGAGCAACATAGTAACATGCTATCTCGACAAAAAAAACTTTAAAATTAGCCACATGTGGTGGCACATGATGTCTGTAGTCCCAACTACTTGCTGAGGCAGGGGGACCGCTTGAGCCCAGTGGTTCAAGGTTGTATTAAACTGTGATTGTGCCACTGCACTCTAGACTGGGTGAGATCTTATCTCTAAAATAAATAAAACTAAATTAAAAAGTAACAGCGGAATTGTTAAGACTTTCACCAGAGTGAACTGGGGGAGGGTTACCAGGGACAGGAGATGCAGGAGCCTGTGCTGAGTTGAGCATCAGCTGTTTGAGAAATACATATAGGAAAGAGGAGCAATAAAGTCAGTGAGATTGCCTGGCTGTTGCTGAGAACAAGTGATGTTTGGGAGACTGACAAGAAAAGGTTGAGGACACTGACCATGAATTAAAGGATATGAGTGAAAGCCAGGGCCCTACTGGCCAGCATCTGAAGGGACTCTCTTACTCACACTCAAGAGGCAGAAAAAGCTAAGGATGGGGTTTAGAACTTAGTTACAAAAACAGCAGAGTGTCACAGAATTTTAACCACCAACTAGACAAGTCTGCTATGACCAAAATCAGAGCTCCCACTGGGAAGGAATGATACCTTGATATAGGGGACCTTGAATCCCTAGAACACCTGAACTCTCTGAGGCTCCAGAATAGGCTTCCCCAGGGGAGGGCTCGCACCTCCCTCTTGCTGGAAGACACTCTGCAGGGACCTCTGCCTGCAAGACAGCACATACCCAGGATCTGTCCCTTCTTCCTCTTCTATCTCTGCCCACAAGACATTCTACACCCAAGATCAATCTCCTCTTCCTCTTCTGGCCCCCAGGCCAATGTCAAGAGGATAGACCCTGAAGGATCTGTAAGCCCCACAAATGTGCTGGTGGGAGCCAGGAGAGGGTGTCGGGACTTGGTCCTCAGGGCTCTAGGTCAAGGGGGTAGAACACAAAGTCAGATAAGGAAGAGTTTATTAACACTGGAACATTCTCTCGTGATATATGATGTAATACCTGCATTCGTCTGCTAGGGCTGCCGCAACAAACTACCACAGACTATGGGCTTAAAACAATAGACATGTATTGTCTCATGGTCCTGGAAGCTAGATGTCTGAGATGAAGATTATTAGTCAGGGTTCTCCAGAGAAACAGAACCAACAAAGATAGACAGACAGACAGATAATATATATAGTTGATAAATAATAGGTTAGATAATAGATGATAGATAAGTAGATAGATAATAGAGATAAGATAGGTGGTAGATAGACAATAGATGATAAACAGATAATAGATGATAGATAATAATAGAGATAGATTAGATAGACAATAGAATAGATAGATAATAGATGACAATAGAGATGATAAATAAATAGACAGCAGATAGATGATAGAGATAGATTAGACAGATAGATAATAGAGAGAGAGAGAGACAGACAGACAATCAATGAAGACATTTATTTGGGGGAAAGCTCACATGATTATGGAGGCTGAGAAGTGCCACAGTCTGCTGTCTGCAAGCTGGAGACCCAGGAGTGTTTTTGGTGTAACTCAGTCCAAATCCAAAGGTCTGAGAACCAGGGTATGTACTGGTGTTAAGTCCCCAAGTTCAAAGGATTGAGATCCAGTAGGTTTGATGTCCAAGGTCAGGAGAAGATGGATATCCCAAGGTCTGAGAACCAGGGTATGTGCTGGTGTTAAGTCCCCAGGTTCAAAGGATTGAGATCCAGTAGGTTTGATGTCCAAGGTCAGGAGAAAATGGATATCCCAAGGTCTGAGAACCAGGGTATGTGCTGGTGTTAAGTCCCCAAGTTCAAAGGATTGAGATCCAGTAGGTTTGATGTCCAAGGTCAGGAGAAGATGGATATCTCAGCTCAAGAAGAGGGAGAGAGTTCCCCCTTCTTCTGGCTTTTCGTTCTCCTCAGCCCCCCAGTGCCTTCCCAGTGGGATGCTGCCTGCTTACCACTGAGGGCAGATCTTTTTTTACTAGTCTCCTGATTCAAATGCTGATCTCTTCCACAAACAACCTCACAGGCACACCCAGAAATAACATATTACCAGATATCTGGACATCCCTCAGCCCAGGTCAATTGGGCTATAACTAACCATCACAGAAGGCAGGGTTGGTGTTTTTCTTTTCTTTTTTTTTTTTTTTTTTTTTTTTTTTTTTTTTTTCTGGAGAAGGAGTCTCACTCTATCGCCCCCAGGCTGGAGCGCACTGGTGCAATTTCGGCTCACTCCAACCCCTCCTCCCAGGTTCAAGGGATTCTGCCTCAGCTTCCTGAGTACCTGGGATTACAGGCACGTACCACCACACCCAGCTAATTTTTGTATTTTTAGTAGAGATGGGGTTTCAGCCTGATGGCCAGCCTGGTCTCTGGTCTCGAACTCCTGACCTCAGATGATCCACCCACCCTGGCTGCCCAAAGTGCTGGGATTTCAGGCGTGAGCCACCACACCTGGCCAGGGTTGGTGTTGTCTGAGGCTTCTCTGATTTAGAGGTGGCCACCTTCTCCCTGTGTCCTCACATGGTCATCCCCCATTCCCCTGTAACTGTGTCCAAATTTTTTCTTCTTATAAGGACATCAGTCATTGGATTAGAGCCCTCTCATATGACTTCATTTAACCTTAAGTACCTCTTTAAAGACCTATCTCCAAATATAGTCACACTCTGAGCTACTGAAGGTTAGGACTTCAATATATAAATGTAGGTTGAGGATGGGAGAGGACACAATATCTCAACAAAAATTATAAGGTGGTATCAGCATGATGCTGGGATGGTTCTTGGAAGCCTGGAGCAAGCAATAGCCATACTAAGTGAAATAGGAATGCCAGAATTATCATGGCAGACACAGGGGAAAAGTCAAAACACTCTGAGTGGACAGCTACAGTGGGCACACCTCTTAAGGCCAGAAAACGTACCAGAGGCTGTTCTGTGGGAGGGTCCAGCAGATATGTCACTTACCAAAGTACAAAGAAGTGTGCCAATAAGAGGTGCCAGGATTACTGAAAACCTCAGTGGTTGCCATTCTCTGTGGGCCAGGAATGATGGTAGGAGACATCTAACAATGGGGGTGGTAGGATCTCCAAATATCAGAAACCAGGCATCTATGCACAGCTATCAGAAGCCAGACAGACAATAATCCTGACTGTCAAGGTCAGAGTGCCACCCTCTGTGGGTCATCAGGCATAGTTAAGAAAAAATTGTTAGAGAATAACATCCCTTAGAGGCCAGGCAGAGCAGCAACCCAAGTATCACTCAATCTACAGCATCAGAAGAATTCACGTTTGGTGGTCAGGAAGCTGAAGACCACTGGCCCAATAATAACTCAGGGCTCTCAGCCTACTTTCCAGATCTGAATGAATTTCAGACCCAGAATGGTCGACATTGATACACAGAGACATGAAGCACCCTCGTGGCCTCCCTGTTATATGCCTCCCAGGTGGTAACAACCAGAACCAGTTCTGGTTCATAGTAGGGCACTGGAGCACTGCCTAGTGGAGCTGTGAGAAGAGGGTCACCATCCTCCAGGCCCCAGAATGGTAGATCTACCAACAACTTGCACCATGCGCCTGGAAAAGCAGTGGACATTCAACACCAGCCCATGAAAGCAGTCGGGAGGGAGGCTGTACCCTGCAAAGAGGAGCAGAGCTGCCCAAGACCATGGGAACCCACCTCTTGCATCAGTGTGACCTGGCTGTGAGACATGGAGTCAAAGGAAATCATTTTGGAGCTTTAAGATTTGACTGCCCTGCTGGATTTCAGACTTGCATGGGGCCCAGAACCCCTTGGTTTTGGCTAATTTCTCCCATTTGGAATGGCTGTATTTCTCCAATTCCTGTACTCCCATTGTATCTAGGAAGTAACTAACTTATTTTTGATTTTACAGGCTCATAGGCAGAAGGGACTTGCCTTATCTCAGAAGAGACTTTGGACTTGGACTTTTGGGTTAATGCTGGTGTGAGTTAAGACTTTGGGGGACTGTTGGGAAGGCATGATTGGTTTTGAAATGTGAGGACATGAGATTTGGGAGGGGCCAGGGCAGAATGACATGGTTTGGTTCTGTGACCCCACTCAAATCTCACCTTGAATTGCAATAATCCCCCCACATCAAGGGTGAGACCAGATGGAGATAATTGAATCATGGGGGTGGTTGCCCCTATACTGTTCTCATAATAGTGAGTGAGTTCTCAAGATATCTGATGGTTTTACAAGCATCTGGCATTTCCCCCAATGGCACTTCTTCTCTTGCTTGCCACCACGTAAAATGTGCCTTTCGCCTTTCACCATGATTGTGCGGCCTCCCCAGCCATGTGGAACTGTGAGTCCATTAAACCTCTTTTCCTTTATAAATTACCCAGTCTCGGGTATGTCTTTATCAGCAGCATGAAAACGGACTAATAGAGGGTGTCTGCAACTCTCCACCTCCACAGATTTCTTGGTGTGTAAGATAAGAGCTATCAGTGAGAAAGGCCAAGGGAAAGTTTCTAAAACTGTCCACCCCAGCCAAAATAGTAAATCAAAAATAATAGTACATTCTGGGGTAGGGGTTAGGGGAGGTTTGGATCTTAAAGCTTAGAACTATCCTTAAAGACCTTAAGGATGCAGGGGTATGCCCCCTCTCATATCACCATTTAATTAATTTGGTCCCTGCAGAAACCAGACAGGTCCTGGAGGATAAAAGACTCCTGTAAATTCAAACAAGTAGCAGCCCACAGCTGGCTCTGAAGCTTCCTTGCCATATGTTGTATCTTCACTATAAGCACAGGCCCCAGGTACACATTGTGCAGCCTTTGATCTGGGGACTGTGTTCTTTTCATCTCTATCAAAAAGGAGGATCAGAAACAGTTCACAGCCACTCAGAACAGACAACAGTATTGACTTACAGCACTGACCCAGGGCTATGTTAACTCTCCCCACCATGTCATCATATCGTCTGAGGACACCTGGGCCAGCTGGACCTCCGCAGAACATCACCGTGGTGATGACACTTGTAAACCAGACCCAGTGAACAAGAAGTGGCAAGTGTGCTGGGACCTTTGTAAGTCAGACTCATGCAATAAAGAAATAGGCAGGAAAAATTCTATGAAGCTTCAAGGTCCCGCCACATTAGTATACTTTTAAAAGTCCAGGGTCTGCAGCATGCCAAGACATCTTGGCCAAAGTAAAGAACAAATTCTATATCTTACTCCTCCTAAAACAATGAATGTAACACAACACTCTTTGGATTCTGGAAATATTAATTCCACAATTGGGAATATTGATCACACTCACATAGCAAGGGACCCAAAAAGGCTGCCAGTTTTGAATGGGAACCAAAACAGCAAAAGGTCCAAGCTGCAAGGCAACTAGCCCCATAGCTTGGCCACAGGACCCAGAAGTTCCTAACGCATTAGAGGTAGTGATGATGGAAAAAGATACCCTGTCATGTTTGGCAATCCACATTGGCAAATCACAACTCAAATACTTAAGAGTTCTAGAGCAACACTGTGCCAACTATAGCAAGAACAATATAACTTTGGAAGGAACAGCTCCTAGCATGCTGTTGGGCCCTGGAAGACACGGCATACCTGACCATGGGACACCAAGTATCAGTCATTCATGTTGAGCCAGGTCCTGTCACACCCACAAAGCCACACAGCTGGGCAAGTGCAGCAGTAATTGATGGAAAGAAGGAAGCGGTATATCTAGATCAAGGGCATAGCAAGCTATGTAAGCAGGTAGCTCAGACTCCATATTATTCATCACTATTGCATCAATGCCTCTCTTGAGCTCACACCTATGGCCACATGGGAGGTCCCTTATGAACAGCCCATGGAGGAGGAAAAGACCCAAGATTAAATCAGTAAGTCAGAGAATTATTGACCCATAAGTCAGCTGAGTTTGACGATACAAGTCAAAAATAGCCAGTGGCTGCGTACTGCCTCATTCAGGAGCTGGCCTTGAATGACAGTGGTGGGAGGAAATCCAGGGGACAGAGCTTTCGGCTGTGCACACTACATATTGAAGGGGAATTAGAAACTGCTAGTGTGTAAATATTGTTAGCTTCACACACTTCGACTGAACTTGAGTAGACAACAATATCCCCAAATCTAGCTGAGCCTTAGAGTCAACTGAGAAGCTTTTGAAGAAAGTGCGTGCCTAAGCCCTACCCCCAAATGACTGCAATAGATGTTCCAGGTATAGAGCTCAGAAACTAACATCTTAAGTAAGATCCTTAGGTGATTGTGATTTTGCTGGTCCTTGGACTGGTATTAGGAAACGTTTGTCTAAGCGATTAGCAATGCCATAACAAAAACAAAAACATTAATAATAAATGCAAACACATATAACACTACGTGCTTAATATATACTTACTTTTTAATCCTCACAACCACTTCAGGAGGTATGTATTATCATTAATCCCATTGCAGATGAGAAAATTGAAGTTAAGTGACTTACCCAAGGTCACAGAGCAAGTGAATAACAGAGCCAGTGTTTTAACTTTGTCTTACTCTAGAGTCTTTCTGCTTAACCATAATGCCGTAATGGAAAAGGCAGTCAATAAAGGAGAAGGGAGCTGAAATATCTGTAATCCAAAAAGCACATACAGTATATAGGGCCAATTTCTGCATTTACCTAAAATGAAGACAAAATGTTTTTCCAAATAATTTAACTTCAATATCTGAATCCATTTACAGTAGCACGTGAGCACCACCTAGTGGCTCTGTAGGGCTGCTTGAAGTGATCTCTTAAGTGCTCTCTTAAGTAGAATCAGCTCAGAACAGAGAAGTTATTAAAATTTAGTAGACGCAAGCTTCCAATTCCAGAAGGACAAATTCTGTGACTTCAAAAATGTTTACAAACATAGTGAGACAATACATATTAGGGAAAAGATAAAAACAGGTGAAGTAAAAAATAGTAATAGAACTGATTACATAGTAGAGGTTTTTTTAGTGAAAACACAAGAAAACACGAAAGAGAAAACGTCATATGCAAATCATTTTTAAGTTTAAATTCTGATAATGAATTTACTTCAGGTATACACTAAAAACTTTTTTTTTTTCTTTTGAGACAGGGTCTCGCTCTGTCACCCAGGCTAGAGTGCAGTGGCACAATCTTGACTCCCTGCAACCTAAAAGTGATTCTTGTGCCTCAGCCTCCTGAGCAGCTGGGACTACAGGTGTGCACCACCATGCCCAGCTAATTTTTTTTTTTTTTTTTTTGTAGAGACAGGGTTTTTGCCAAGTTGCCCAGGCTGGTCTCAAACTCCTGGGCTCAAGTAATCCACCTGCCTCAGCCTCCTCCCAAAGTGCTGGTAAAAACCTTTTGACTCCTCACCTTTTCTAGGAGTGATCCTAATTCAGCATCTTCTTCCTGACCAGGCATTAAGACACCATCTGCTCCTGCCTCTCTCCCACGAGACCTCAAGGCAACCCAACGAGATAAAAAGGGCTGGAGATTTAGGGATCCACTTCCTGTCTTCCGTCTGATTTCTGTGAGGTTCATTTTCTCTAAAGAACTATTGAATCCAAATATACAGAGCCAAGGCAGAGCAATCTCAGCAACAGGCAGCATCAGTTCTGAGTACGCACCATGGGGGCCAACCTGGGAGGTGAGAAGCAAGGGCTGGAAAGAAAGTAGCAAGGGCCAAGAGCAAGAGATGATGCTGAGTCCCAGGAATCTAATTTAGAGCCAATGCCAGGACACAGCAGAGTGAGAAGACAGAGTGTGGTTCCATGAACAGAGCCTGGTCTCCATAGCCTCTGGTGAGGTGATCTTTCCAGGGACTAGAAAGCATCAGTGCTTCTTGAGGGTTTTTTTGTTTTTTGGGTTTTTTGTTGTTTTTTGAGACAGGGTCTCACTCTATCTCCCAGGCTGGAGTGCAGTGGCACAATCTCGGCTCACTGCAGTCTCCACCTCCTGAGTTCAAGCCATTCTACTGCCTCAGCCTCCCAAGTAGTTGAGCCCACAGGGATGCCCCACCACATCTGGCTAATTTTTGTATTTTTATCAGAGACAGGGTTTTGCCATGTTGGCCAGACTGGTCTTGAACTCCTGACCTCAGGTGATCCATCCGCCTCGGCCTCCCAAAGTGCTGGGATTATAGGTGTGAGCCATTGCACCTGGCCATCAGCGTTTCAGATGGCCTATCATGGGACTCTGCAACCTCCAAGTGAGCCAATTCCCCTAATAAATCCCCTCTCATATATCTCTATGGATAGATAGGTAGATAATTGATAGATGAGAGACAGAGAGAATAGGATAAATAAGATAGAGAGGCAGACAGATAGATACAATAGATAAATAGATGGATGGATGGATGGATAGATGGATAGATGCACCAGAGGCAACTGTGGGCTGCTACTTGTTTGAGCTTGCAGGAGTCTATCATCCTCCAGGACCTGTCTGGTTTCTGCCGGGACCAAACTAATTAAATGGTGATATGACAGGGGCCATATTCCTGTATCCTATAGGTCTTTAAGGATAGTTCTAAGCTTCAAGATCCAAAAGATAAATTGATAGATGGATAGGTAGATGAATGGCTAGATGGGTGGATAGATAAAGATAGATAGGTAGGTAGATAGATCCATCTTTCTAGAGAACTCTGATTAAAACCAATACTTTATAAGAATCCTTTATAAAATGTAGCTAGTGATCTTGGACAACCCTCTAAAGTAAGAAGGTCATGAGTCTTCTCTGCAAACAGGTTTTGACAGTGAGAAGGAAAAGTAAATAGTGACACCTGGACTCCTGGAAAGGAAAAGAAAACTCGTTTGTAGCAATGAAGTTGCTAAAAGAAGCAACTAGAAAACAAGCTACTCCATCTTCAGATCTTTGCTTGGTAAAGCCTCTACTTTCAGGTGAGTGGGGTGGCTTTCCTGATGAGAATCAAGAAGGCCGGGCTCTCTCTCTGGGAAGCTCCCAGCTTCATGATCCTGTGGCAGAAGAAACCCAAGTCTGGAAGAATCCAGGACCTCATCTGAGCCTTTCTCTCCAGCATCAGAAGAAAATCCACAATTGCCTAACAAGCGCACATTCCAAACACACACCCAGTTAATGAAAACTACACACACAAGAGAGATAGGTTCCACCTGCCCGTGACAATCTGGAGTAGAAAAACCAGATGGAAAACAGCCTCAGGACTTTATTCTGAATACGTACATCTAAGGGGGAATTGAGTTTCTCAAAACTAAAGGCTTTCTGTTTACAAACATGCTGTTTTTGCCAAAGAGAATTCTTTCTTTTAGGTGCTTTGGGAAAACTGCAGAGTCCTCGGGTTTGGGGCCAAAGACGCCCAAATGTTGCAATCCTAAACCTTTGGCAGCGACAAAAACATGTTGGCAAGTGGAAAGTTTTCAGCGTGGGGCTTTTCGTGTTGTTTTGTTTGGGTGTGTGTTTGTTTACTTGCTTGGTGCCAAAGGGTTTCCTCCATATCTTCCCAGAACCCGAGAGCATGTTGGTGCTCCACTTGAGATGTTGGCCCCAAACCACGTGCACTCCTGTTGTACATCCTGTATAGTTTCAGGCCCCCCAAAAACAGCCTTTGAGTTCAGAGAGACACTCTTTCCTACCTTCAAACCCTAAGTGAAGCCTCGGACAATCAGAGGGGATGACATGAAGCATTTGGCCTCCATGGCTGTGGATTTCATGAGGGCTGAATTTCTGAATTTTGGTCTCTGATCAACCCACAGTTCTGTTGCTCCCTCTATCTCACCCTAACAGGCCACATTTCTATCTCTTTCCATCTCTCCGGCTACTACCTGTGCTGGAGTAGCCATTTGATTTATGAACTATGGCTTCCCACCTGTTACCACTAGACATTCAAAGATCGGCCCAGCAGAATGTGGACACAAAGAGCACGGAATTCCAAGATAGATCTTCACATTGTAACAGGGCAGGGATGATCATCTTGAAAATCAAGGCTTTTGATTAACAAGACTTGGGTCTTTTGTAACTCAGGAGGCTAAGCCTTGTCCTGGGGTATAAAGTTCTGGCCATGAGAGAATAGAGGAGGGTCTAAGTGCCCCACCCAGACCCTGAACAGGCCAAAGAGGGAGGAAAGGCTGGGGAGAGGACCTGAGCTGGATGCAGGACCGAGAGGGTCAACATGGAGAGAGCCAGTCAGTGCTCAACCCTGTCTGTCACCACCTCCAAATGGGGAGCTGAGAGGGTACAGAAGCTGTACCCCCATTCAGTACTGCGGATGGTCCAGGTAGCCAAGATGGCCCCTTGAGCTCAGGGCTGTTAGTCTCCCCTGCTACCAGTGCTGCATGAGGCCCATCCCACCTGTGTGTGTGTGCCCCATTCAGCACCTCGCACCCAGAAAACTGACAACTGAGGGCCACTGCCTCTCTCCCCTCCTGCCCTAGCTCCCCCTACTCCAACCCAGGCCCCCTTCCTAACTGGCTTTTCATGAGAGCTGCACCTTCTGAGTCATCAGAGATTCTCGGCATCAGCTTTGCAGTCTCTATCCCCTCTGAGGCTCATCGATGGTCAGATGCTGAGTCTGGTACCTTTTCCATCCACCTCTGGTACTACTGCCTGGCTCAAGAATCTCATTTTATGTCTCTAAATGGAAACAATTTAATGTTCCCCTAATTGATACCTCACTCTCAGTCTCCCCACATGAATCCTCATATCTACTCTGGCTCCTGTTTCTGTCTGCTGGCCCTTTCCCTCTCTATTCTTCCTCCTCCTTTCCCATTTTCATATGTGTCACCAGCCCCATGTAGTGCCAGACAGGCTATATTTTTTCAGTGTCTCAAATGCAAGGGTGATAGTCTCACTCCTTCAAGCCTTCACAGATGTTCTCTCTGCCTAGAACACATTAACCCCTTTTCTCCTTCTCATCTTTCAGATATCCTGGGTGCCACTTCCTCCAGGAAGGCCATGATGCTTTCACCAATGGTGGCAGAAGCACTGATTCCCATGGGCTGAAACTATAAGGAAACATATTCATGTCATTTAACAGGAGCCCAGAGGCAGTGTGGGCATCAGTGGTACCGCACCACCATCAAGGACCCTGTCTCTTTCCCTCTTGTTTGTCATCCCCCGTGCTGGCTCCATCTTCAAGCTGTAGTAAGATGTCTGTGCCGGTTCTAGACACCACATTCAGACACTCTGCTATCTGGAGGGTGAAGGGAGTTTCTCTTTCTGTACCTGCTATCAGGCATGAGGAGACATTTCCAAGACAATGCCCTCTTTCCTCCCCCTAACCAGAACTCCCTTTACATTTCATTGGCCAAAATTGAGTTCACATGTCACTCCGCCAACCACTGGCGATAGAAGTGGCAATAATCTTGTGAATAATTCGCTGTTGGGCCACCTCTCAGGCTGAGTGGGCTCAGCTTTCCCCAAGGCGCTGGCTGTGCTGAAAGTGTGGGGATCTGATCAAAACCCAGATTCTGGCTCACACCTGGAATCCCAGTGCTTTGGGAGGGTGAGGTGAGAGGATGGCTTGACGCCAGGAGTTTGAGAGCAGCCTGGGCAACATAGCAAGACCCTACCTCTACAAAAAAAAAAAAAATGCTTTTTAAATAACCCAGATTCTATTTGGAGAGAATTAGAAGGCAACAGGCCAGCCCGCAGCATTTGTTCTCCCTTGCATCTGGCTCTAAGTTCCTTTCACAGCCTCCTCTTCCTCCTGCATACTCTAACCTAAAGGTGAGAGTACACCACCCCCACCACTGCCCCCTTCTCCCCACCATCTCTTCACACTGAAACTCCATCTCGTAAAGCCCAACCTTGAAGGACAATTCCAAAATGAACCTTTTCTGATCCTTCCACCCACACATACTTGTCCTGAGTATGTAGACTGATGCTCTCCAATGACACCACCATACACCCTTTCCTACTGTTTTCTGAATATCTGGCTTCTTTGGAAGTTCCTTAACAGCCAAGCTGATGTGACTGACAGCTGCACTTCCTCTTGCATCTAGTCCCCAATTCGCACATGTTGGGTGTTGTGATAGCTAATACTGTGTGTCAACTTAATGGGACTGAAACATGCAAAGTATCATTCCTGGGGTGTGTCTGTGAGGGTGTTTGCCAAAGGAGATTAACATTTGAGTCAGTGGACTGGGAAAGACAGACCCACCCTCCATCTGGGTGGGCACCATCTAATCAGCTGCCAGCGTGGCCAGAATCAAAGCAGGCAGAAGAACGAGGAAAGACTAGACTGGCTGAGTCTTCTGGCCTCCATCTTTCTCCCGTGCTGGATGCTTCCTGGCCTCAAACATCAGACTCCAAGTTCTTCAGCTTTGGGAATTGGACTGGCTTCCTTCCTTGCTCCTCGGCTTGCTGACGACCTACTGTAGGACCTGACCTTGTGATCGTGAGAATTAATGCTCCTTAATAAACTCCCCTTTGTATCTATCCTATTAACTCTATCCCTCCAGAGAACCCTGACTACTACAGGTGTGAGCTATAAATGGCTGTGAGCTCAGAGTCCACAGCCAAGCATTTTAGGCTACGCTCAGCTGTGCACCTACTGTGTGTACTTGGGCAAGTCACCAGGCTTCTCGAATATAAAATAAGGCTCTTAAATCAGACTTCTCCGAGACTCTTGACAATTCCATGTTTGTTACTTAGGGCTGCTGCTGCAACAAATTACCACAAGCTAGGCAACTTAAAACACCAGAAATCTATCCTCTCCCCCATTCCAAAGGCCAGAAGTCAGGTGTCAGCAGATGTGGTACCTCCTGGAGGCTCTAAGGGAGAAGGTGTGCCATGCTCTCCCCTGGCTTCTGGGGGCAGCTAGCAGCCCTTGGCATTCAGGGCTTGGAGATGCATCACCCCACGCCCTGCCTCCATTTTTCACATTACCTATTCTGCTGTGTCTCCGGGTCTCAAATCTCCTTCTCGTTTCTCTTATAGGGACACCAGTCGTTGGATTCAGGGCTCACCCTAAGTCCAGAATGATCTCATCCTGCGATCTTTAATTTGCTGTTACCTGCAAAGATGCTATTTCCAAATAAAGGCATATTCACAGGTACCAGGTCTTAGGCCTTCAACATATCTTTTGGGGGAATATAATTCTACCCTCTATAAGCTGTAGACTTCTACCATTACTCAAGCCTGGCTACATACCACACCAAAGACACAACTAATGACCACTCAAGGCTGAAATGTTTTTCTGGTTTTTTTTTTTTTTTTTTGAGACAGAGTCTTGCTCGGTCACCCAAGCTGGAGTATAGTGGCATGATCACTGCAACCTCCGCCTCTCAGGTTCAAGCAATTCTCCTGCTTCAAGCTCCCAAATAGCTGGGACTACAGGCATGCACCATCACACCCGGTCAATTTCTTTTTTTTTTTTTTTTTTTTTTTTTTTTGGTATTTTTAGTACAGATGGGTTTCACCAAGTTGGCCAGGCTGGTCTTGAACTCCTGACCTCAGGCAATCCACCCACCTTGGTCTCCCAAAGTGCTGGGATTACAGGCACGAGCCACCGTGCCCAACCATTTCTTTCTTTCTTTTAATCACCTGTAGATCCATTTGTGGATTATTCAACTACCCTTAACTTGAAAGTTGAGTGACCTTTTCAACGTATTTCTCTTTTCATTTCTTAAAATACTGGCAGTGAGTCAGTCTCCAAATTTCAGATACTGATACTGAACACTACCTCCATGCTACTAGATCATTTATTTTGGTTTCTGTTACTGATTCCTGGCCTCCAAGTCCCTAGAAGCACAGCCACAGAGGCCGTGTATGCGTCCCAGCTGCCTTTTCACTCCTCGATGTCTTAAACCCTGACGATGAAGGGCAAAGACCCTTAGAAGAATCACACGCAGGCCTCCATGTTTCCTGAGCTCTGTTTAGAGAGAATCAAATCAGTCTCATATAGGCCACAAGGAGACCGGCAGTACTATGGCAACCTCAGACACGACCCAAAGTGTCCCCAGCACACCCCACGCAAGCATTATTTTTTAAATGCATTTGCAGTGGGGAAAAGTACTTCTGATACTTCTATACCTAGTTGTACCAAATAACGCATTTCTGCAGTTGATGGATGAGGTGAACAAAAGCAATCCTTTTGCTTCCTTGACAAATGGAGCTCTGCAGGCTTCATGGCTGGCAAACCAATCCTATAGAACCCGATGCTTGGAGACAGAGCTCCACCAGGAAACAAGGCCAAGCTGTGTGCTGCTCTTACGTCATGTCTATTTTAGAAGTTGACTTTGGCAGAGGTGTTGACCACTGACACAATCTATCTACTTCCAGAAAAGATAAGCGGGGAGGGAATCAAACATGGAATTGTCTTTAAATTCTCACTTGGAAACAGACACCTTGACTTGAAAAGGGGAGAATACTAGCTACCATGATGATGAACAAGTTGGAACAAATTATAAAGAAAATGTGGAAGCTATAAATAATTTATTTTTAAAGAACCTATGTGCTAAACTATCTCCTGACTAGGAAATGTAAATCTCCAGACTATAGTCTATCTGAGGCAATGTTTTTCCAGAACTATTGGAAAGTGTCTACATAATGAAATAAACTCAGTATTTTGAAGAGTTCACTGTTAAGAAGACTCCTAGGACACGAGGAGCAACTGGATGATCACACACTCATGGTTGTACCCTCAAGTAAAGAAAAATGAGAACTTTAAGTCACCCAAGATGAGGACGCTCTGTAGCCAGACTGCCCTCATTCAAATCACCAGGAATGTTTCCATCCCATGCCAGCTTTCTCTCTTTCAATAGTGAATGGATAAAAAGGGAAAATTCAAAAGGGATAGTCACAGCGCCTCCTAGTTCCCACCTCAGTCCTATCTCAAAATACCTGAAAATTCTGCCACAGACCTTTTTCCTTTACTCTAGAACAAAACGACAAAATTAAACTTTATAAAAGTTTATGAGACTAAACCTTACAGAACCTGTTACTGAGGTTCAACGCTATATTTTTCAACTAATAATGTGAATTTTTCCATGCTGAAGAGTCATGTATTTGGGTCACCAAATAAAAAAAGACACAGCTGTAATAGAAACCTTTTTTTTGGGGGGGTGGGGGGGAAGTCCTGACTAATCACAAAGTGATGCAAATTCGAAAGGAAATACTGAGACTGTATTTTTACCCAGCTGAGTAGTCAGATGTTTGGAAATGCCCTGGATTTTTCTAAATAGTTCCTGCTGTTAACAGCAAAACGGCTCAGATGCTTCAGAAAGAAAGAACACACACTGAAACCTACTTTTCTTAATCACACAGCTGCTCCCTTCCAACTGCAAGAGGGGATCTAAGTGTAAAGATGTTAAAGCTTAGATGTTCACCCTGAGCTCCACACGGATTTTTATGAAAATGACTGAGAAGTGTAATTTTGGGAATATGCAGAGAACTTCAAACAAGAGGCTGGAAAAAGTAGGAGGTGATGAAGGAGTTAGCATATTTTCAATTTGTTTCTCCTACAACCTGTGAGAGAACCCAGATAGTTGATGGGCTCCCAGAGAAAACTCAGGTAGCTGCACTCCAGAGAGTCTGGCGAGGCCCTGGCCAGCACCAGAGACCCGTGGTGAGCTGGCCTCCAGGAGAAGGTGGTGACAGTGGCAGCCAAGTTACATGGCACCAGATCCCAGAGGACAACCTCTGGCAACCGCCTATGCACTCCCCTGCAGCCTTCTCTTCAAAAGTGAAGATGGGAGAGTCTGGTCAACCACAGGTGAGGTGGCAATTCAGAGGGAAGCCTGCACACTGTCAGCTCAGCCAGCCCTAATAAGGACCAGACACCCAGAAATATTTGCAAACTCGGCAGGGGCGAGAGTGAAAAGCGGAGTTGGCTGGCCTCAAACCACCACCAGCTGAGCAGGGCTCCTCGGCCAGGGTGTGTCTTCTGGGACTCCCGGGGCAAAAGGTGGCATTAGAGATGCAAATTCAAAACGGGCTGGGGGATCTGGGGCCAGGTTTTGTCCTGGGTGACTGCTTGGCACTTTCCCCAAAACAGCACACAGAACCTGTGAAAAATGTGCTCTGGCCCCCTTCGACCTCGACCCTGAGGATTGAGGGTGGCAACTGGGGTGGGTTTGCTCAAAGTCCTTATCACCACTCACTGGCATGTGTTCCCTGGCTCAGAGTCTGTCCCCAAGAAATGGGAAGAAAATACACAGCTCCCAAGGAGCTCCCAGCAGTGGAACCCAGAGAGTTCTACGCCAGGACCCTCTGAGGCTAGCCTCTCTGGGGACGGCACATGCAGAGGAATCCATGAGAAGGCTTAACTTTCTGAAGATGCCATACTTAGCTCTTCTTAAAGATTTTTTTTTCTTTTTTTTTTCTTTTTTTTTTTGAGACAGAGTTTCACTCTGTCACCAGGTTGGAGTACAACGGCGCAATCTCTGCCCACTGCAACCTCTGCCTCCCAGGTTCAAGCGATTCTCCCACCTCAGCCTCCTGAGTAGCTGGGATTACAGGCACGCACCACCACACCCAGCTAATTTTTGTATTTTTTAGGAGAGACGGGGTTTCACCATGTTGGTCAGGCTGATCTTGAACTCCTGGCCTCAAGTGATCCACCTGCCTTGGCCTTCCAAAGTGCTGGGATTACAGGCCTGAGCCACCGCACCTGGCCAAGATTACTTTTTTAGATTGTTAATCTGGCCACCTTTGATTAGAAGCGAGGTCAATACATAAAACGTTCCAATCAAATTCTGCAATATAATTTTTCAGCATTCTTATGGGAACCCTACCCATGAGCAAAACTGGCATCAAGGGCAATTGGTCATTCTTTATTTTGGGAGGAGGGGAAAATGAGGGGACCTGCAACCACAGAGAACCATGAGCTACATGACTCCTTCATTGTTCCCACTTCAAGACCAGCCCACTGGTTACAAAGCAGGAAAAAGGCAGGGGCGCTGCCAGGAGCCCAGGGCCATTGTTATGGGCTGAATTGTTCCCTACCGCCACCAAATTCACTGCTGAAATCCTAACTCCCAGGACTTCAGAATGTGAGCTTATTTGGAAATAGGGTCTTTGCAGATGTCATGAGTTAAGAGGAGGTCATACTGACACAGGTGAGCCCCTAACCCAACATGACTGGACTTACTGTATAAAAGAATGCTATGTGAAAAGACAAACACAGACGGAGAGAAGGTGATGTAAAGACACAGGGAAGAAGTAGCTGTCTGCAAGCCAGGGGGTGCTTTCCTGAGACCACCAGCTGCTAGAAGAGAGGCCTGGAACAGATTCCCCCTCATGACTTCCAGCCCCAGAACCAGGAGACAATAAATGCCTGTTGTTTAAGCCACTCAGTCTTTGGAACTTTGTCCCAGCAACCCCAGGAAACTAAGGCAGCCACATATGACTTTCATAGGCCCCTGGCACTTTTGTCTTTGTGGGCCCCATTCTCCGTAAAAAATATCCAGAATGGCTCCGCAACTGTGTTGGTATAGAGGCAAATAAAATCCAGGCTGGAGCATATGCACTTTTTCTTCTGATTTTAAAAGAAAAAAAAAAACATGTTCATGGGTCTCTAAGAGTCCCACAGGTTGGCTCTGTGCCTTTCACACCTCATGGAGAAGTCCACCCTGTAGGAAGAGTCACTGAGGTCCCCAGACTGGGTCGGGCACCTCCCTGGCCTTTCTCTATCTTGGCACCACATGGAAATTACCTGTTATAGTGTCTAACAGCTCCCTCTACCCACCCCTGGCTCACACTCCAGCAAAGAGACAGATCTCATTTATCTTTGCAGCCCTGGCACACCTTAAATGTTCAATAAATAGCTTCTGTACCAACTTGAACTGAACAGATAGAGACCTAAGTTATTCAAGGTCATTACTGAAACATGAAGCAAGAAAAGAGCAAAAGAAGGACATTTTGGCAAGAACGGAGCTTTAATAGCTGGAGCCTCGGCTCCTGGTAGCAGGATGAGGATCTGGGAGCTCAGCCCAGGAAAGTTTCTGAAACTGCAGTAAAACGAGTGTTTTATAACCACCTATTCTGTTCCATTTTTTTTTCTCTGTCTTCATCTTTAAATTTTGTTTTTCACAGTCCAGAGCTTCGTGTGGTTTATTAATACTTATATCAGTTATACTTTGCCCTTCTTCAAATGAGAGTTTCTCAAATGCTGACTTTTCCACTGAGATTTTCTGACAGTAGCTTTGGCCTTTCTAGACCCAACCTCACTTATGGTTCATGACAAGTTTATAACTCGTTCTCATCTTGGGACAATTTCTACTTTTCCTGCTGACCATGCTTCATCTTTGCCATATCTCAGCATGAAAAAAGATTTTCTCCACCAGAAACTGACATGAGTAAACAGGAAACCCTTGGTTAGCCCTTCTGCCACCACATAAAATTTTTAAAAGAAAGAAACAGTCATTCTTCTGGACACTGGGAAGAGATAAACACAAAAATGTACAGTATGATTGGGAAGATAAGACTTCTACGTTTCTAATCATGTGTCATAAACTTTCAGAAGAATGTTCCACAAAAAGCACTCAATGGGAGACAGTGTCACACAAGTAGTAGATCCTAAGGACATACATTTGGGAGGTGCAGGATCAAAAAGGCGAAGCCAGTTTCTACAATGCAGAATTTCTCAGATCCTTGAAAGTGCTAACATGCTAGATGAATCTCCATGAGGCAGATCAAATAGCAGGCACTTCCTAGAATGCCTTGACCACGGAATCCTACAGGCAGGTGGGGTACAGGGAGAGGTGTGTGGGGAGAGGGATACACGTTCCAAAAATATTCTAGAAAACACTAGCCTAGCAATGATCTGTCAAGTTTCAAAGATGAAACACCCTATTTGCACAAGAACTTTCTGGCATAAGGACCATTCACTGTGACTATTCACATGAGGAATATTCACTGTGGGATGAAGCCATTGGAGAGGGTATCTTAATAGAAGTGTGATTCGTATTCAGGCTCAAAACACAGCTAGATGGGCCTTCCTTAGTGAGAGAGAGAGAGGAGTGTGAGGAGGATGTAACGGCTGGGAAAATCGCTTCAGCAAAGGAAAAAATTTACAAGCTGTGTCTGAAGAGCACCAGAAGACTGGTGTGGAATGGTTACCGTTGATGAAACCAGAAAGAGGAGGAGACATGGGTGGGAAGGAGTGTTCGAACCTGACTATGAGTGAGAGTCTCACCCTGTGGGATGCATGGGAAACAAGGACTCAACCTCCAGGGAAAGCACAGCCCATGGGTGTTGGAAGAGCATCACCAAATTAGGCTCCAATGGATAAAAATGCTGCTTCCCGTCTTCTTGGCAGGGGGGGAAGGCAGTGCCAGTGAGCAGGGGTGTGGATCTGGCATTGGGTGGAACACCCTAGCATAGGGGCGAGAGCCCCAGGCGCATCAGGGAACTCACGTTCCACACCTAGTGCTCCCATGACTTCCGATAAGCGATTTAACCTCCCAGGGACTCAATGCCCTCATCTGTAAAATAAAAGGAAATGACACCCTAAGGTTTTCGCACTCTAACACCCTGTTTGTCCATGATGATGTGAACTTCACATCTACCCAGGGCCAGGCAAAGGTACAGGGAACGGGCATTTTGAGGCCAGACACCACACTCCATTCTCTGTCAGCTTCACACAGACTGTGCTGGGCCCATAAACCATCTCACACAGATGGGGAAGGCAGCCGTCCCCATCTGGGCAGCTGTGCAGCCAAATACAGCTGCCTGTACAAGGGTGGGGGTCTCCTTTGCACCCAAGGGGCACAGATTCTGAAAAAAACTAAAGGACAGTATACTGGGGAGTCAGAGGAATTTCATGGGGTGTCCTCTCCCCTTTTGAAATCAGGCAAGATCATGGCCATGCTGTCTTGAATCTTAAACAGAATCAATCAGGTTTATGTTTCCTTAGCTACTTCCCAAACTGCAAAGAATCAATTAACAGTTCCTGAGTCTGTAAAACTAAGAAATCACTGATAGCTGCATAGAGTTTCAGAGTGAACTGAATGGCATAGGTGATATAAAACACAAAACTCCATGCCCAGCCCAGAGTGACAAGTCAATCAACATTCTGGGCTTTGGGGTCTATGCCTGTTGTGCTCAAACCTAATCATTCCCCGGGGTGCATCGCTGATATGCTGTGCCCTCGGTCTCCTACCACCCGTCTCGGGTCTAACGCTGCTCCCTGCCTGCCAGAGGGATTTGGCCACAGCCACTCAGGGTTCCTTTATTCCAGTGCCAAAATGGACATCAAGAGGACTAAGAAAATGTAGACCCATTTGGGCATCTTAAACTCTTAAACTTACAGCTGACACTGTAATTTTAGCTGAAATGTTGGAAAAATTTTGTTTCCCATTATCAGCATGATTCTTACTTACCAAGATGAAATATGGTTTCCTTTGGTTAAAAAAAAAATACCCAATATGTTTTAAAAGATGAAGTAATGCTTAGTAACCTTGGCTGTTTTTTAAAACCCCTTCCTATTAACTGCTCAAGGGACAGGTTGTAATGTTGATCCATGCCACAGTGTATTTGCTTCACTTCCTGCTTCTGGCTGACCCTTTAATAGGAAAATTAATAGGGTAACATGAGTCAATTAATCAGAATGCATATTTTTATGAACTCCACTGCCAGTGCATTAATTCATGACATGTGTTTCAAAAATTGGAAGAATGGCAAAAATATAAGTATAGATTGCTTATGATATATGATTCCAAAAGTCAGACACTGTGAGTCATTCATCCATTCATTCATTCAAGAAGGGTTCACTAAGTACCTACTAAGAGCCAGTCACCATTCCAAGCATTGGAGGTAATCGATGAGTCAAGTCAAAGAGGCACAATAGGCATGAAACAAACCCTTACACATAGATTTATGATAGAGATGTGGAAAGCGTGGGATGGCACACAAACTAGGGGCCACACCAGAGGTCTGGCCAAGATTTAAGAGGCATCAAGTCGCAGGCAGAAGGCAGATTAGGGACTCCTTTGATGGACAGATGGGGAGAGAGGACACAGTGACAGAAAGGCATTCAAGGTAGTAGAAATTTCCTATGAAAATACTCTACGGCTCCAGGGAGCAGTGACTGAAAATAGCTAGCATATAAGGTCCATGGGCGCAGGATAATGAGCAGGGGTTAGATGGAGGAACAGCTAGAACTTAGAAGACCTGAGTGCCACACAAAGGAGGTGGGCTTCATCCTCAGGCAGGACAGAATTTCTGAAGGGGCACTGTGGTCACAAGTCTAAAACGTCACCCTGGAGACAGTGAGGTTGATGGGAAGGGCAAGCCTGGTGGGAAGGAGACTCACCTGGAAGCTACTACCAAGGTTCAAGAGAGGAACAGTGAGGGTTTGGGGTGAGACAGTGGCACCAGGAAGAAAAAGCAGAGTGCATTTCAGGGCTATCTGGTAGCACACCTCAGCAGGGTTTGTTCATGGATAGAGGTGGAGTGAGAAGAACGGCCTGGGTGGTCTCTGGAGGAAAGGCAGCTCCATCGCAGGACACTATGTTAAGTGAAATAAGCCAGGCACAGAAAGACAAATCATGTTCTCACTTATTTGTGGGAGCCAAAAATTAAAACACCTGAACTCATGGAGATGGAGAGTAGAAGGAAGGCTGGGAAGGGTAGTGGGGAGGTAAATGGGAAGTGGGGATAGTTAATGGGTACAACAAATAATTAGAACAAATGAATAACACCTAGTATTTGCAAGCCACAATGGGGTGAATACAGTAAAAAAAAAAAAATAACTTAATTGTACATTTTAAAATAACTAAAAGAGTAGAACTGCATTATTTGTACCCTGATGTGATTATTACACATTGCATGCCTGTATCAAAATATTTCATGTAATCCATAAATACAGGTCACAAAAATTAAAAATTAATTTTTAAAAAATAAATAAAAAATAAGAGGCAACTCCACCAACTCAAGTATAGAAGGGAGGATAAGAACCAGTGCTAAGGAAAGATCATGTGCTCCATTCAGCCACATGGATGTGAGGGGTCCGTGTGACACTCAAAAGGCAGGGGCTTGACAAGCTGCTATGTATGTGGGTCTGAAGCTCAAGAAGTCTGGGCTGGTGAAAGACATTTGGAAATCATCATCGCTATCACCATGGAAAACAAGAGGGCATGCAACTGATTACCCAGGAGGGGCCAGTGGAAAAAGATGAGCCCAGGAAAGAGATAAGGAGCAGCCCAAGAATGATGCAGGAAGACAGAGGATGATAAAGAGAAAGTGCTTTGCACATGGAAAGCACCAGGGTACAGCAGTTACAGAATGTGAAGCTTACATAGATAAATGAAGCAAGGAGGGAGGCAGGACGAGCCTTGAAGCATCGGTGCTTGCAAATTTCAACTCTGATGAACTCAACATAAGGCATTGAGCACCCACCATGAGCAGGGAGGTGCCAACTCATATAAGGCGCCAGGCACAGTGGCTCACGCCCATAATCCCAGCATTTTGGGAGGCTGAGATGGAAAGATCACTTGAGGTCAGGAGTTTGAGACCAGCCTGGGTAACATAGCAAGACCCTGTGTCTGCAAAAAATTTAAAAATTATCCAGGTGTGATGGCATGCACATGTAGTGCTACTCAGAAGTCTAAAGTGGGAGGGTCCTCTGAGCCCAGGAGTTTGAGGCTACAGTGACCTCTGTTCATGCCACTGCACTCCAGCCTAAGCCACAGAGTGAGACCCATCTCAAAAGAAAAAAAGAGAGAAAAAACCCAACGGCTCTCACACTTGAATGGGTGTCAGAAATACCTGAGGGGTTTATTTAAGTACAGACTCGTGGGCCCACCTCAGAGATTTCAATACAGTGGGAGACCCCAGGAACCTGCACACTTCACAAGCACCCAAAGGATTCTCTGGGGGACAGTTAGGAAATCCACACTTAGAAATACTGTGAAAGTGCCGCCCTTATGTCAAAACTAGGGACTTTTCGTAAAAGTATGTCTCAGAAGTCCCTAGTATCAGCTTCTCTTCTCAGAAAAATCTAGGAGACTTCAGGATTGATTTAATCTTCCAAGTGATTTCAACCTTGTAGCTTTCAGTGTCCTCAAACTGCAATCAGCAGTTCTCACTGCTAGAAGAACAATCTGGGTGTTTAAGAAAACGTATCTGCAATTTTCTGCTTCCACCCTGCCTCCTGAATCAGGCTCCCAGAGATGGAGCCCAGCAATCCGGAAATTTCTGAAGTCTTCCCATAGATGTTACAGTTCAGCCAGGTTTGGAAACAACTGAATAGATCATCTCTAATCCAGTGTCAACCCCTAAGAGTCTCTGTATTCAATGAGCATCTGCAAGAGGAATTGTGCTTGGGCTGCCAAAATAAGGCCCTAATAAACCTCCCTGTCAAAAAGAAAGTTTAAGATTCCTTGATGTCAGCAGAGCCTGCAATAGAAACTTTAGTCCAACTGTGAGTTTTCAGAGTAAATATTATTACAATGATGTAGAATTTTAGCTGGCCTGATTAATTATGCAATGGCAGCACTTCAATGGGTTGTAGGCCTAATACAAGCACTCCGTTCTGTCATTGTTACTATCAGGTTCAACAGCCTCCTCAGATCAGTCAGTGAGGATTTAGCATTGTTGTTACAACAACAAGAGGAACGCAGGGAAGAATGAGCGCTTTCGTCAGCTCTAAAATAGAAAACTTCGGCAAGCATACATTTAAGTCAATGCCAAACTACAGATTATCTGGCTAATAAGGATTATTAAGGGAAGTGAGATGCCTAATACAGAGCATAAACGCGACTATCATTTTAAAAGTCCCATTTCATCAGAGGTGAAGGTGACAGACGGTTGCCCATGTGCAGGTTGCGTCCCTAACCCTTTTCTTCCCTCCTGCTGTGGTGATCTCTATCCAGTGCTAACAATGGCCTGTGTCCTCAGATCAGAACTTGCTGAAAAAGAAGGGGAATGCAGAGGCAGGGGACACATGGCAGATGTTACTTCCTCTTATGATAACCCCAGGGAGGCTACACGGTAGCACACATCGCAGGGTTTGCTCATGGACAGAGGTGGAGTGAGAAGAAAGGCCTGGGGTGGTCACTGGAGGAAAGGCAGCTCCTTCGGAGGACATTATGTTAAGTGAAATAAGCCAGGCACAGAAAGATAAATGTCACATGTTCTCACTCATTTGTGGGAACTAAACATTGATTGAATTCATGAAGATGGAGAGTAGAAGGATGGTTACCAGAGGCTGGGAAAGGCAGTAGGGAGGTCGGGGGGAAGTGGAGATGGTTAACGGGTACAAAAAGGAGTTAGAACGAATGAATAAGACCCAGTATTTGCAAGCACAATAGGGTTAATATAGTCAAAAATAACTTAATTGTACATTTTTTAAATAACTAAAAGAGTACAATTGGATTATTTGTAACACAAAGATAAATCCTTGAGGCAATGGATATCCCATTGACCCTGATGTGATTATTACACATTGCATGCCTGTATCAGAGTATCTCATGTAACCCTTAAATATAGGCACCTACAGCTTCCTACAAAACAGAGGAGAATTCCTGTTTAAAAATCTCAGTAGGATTCCCAGTGCCTACATAATAAAACTCAAATTGTTTAGAGAGGTGAGCAAGAGCATTTTCCATCCAGTCTTCTCTCCTACCCACCCTTTCCTTCCCTCACTCTCTCACACCCCTACATACCCACCATTCCAAGAACAGTCAACTTGCACTTTTCACAACTCAGGGCCTTTCTCTGCATGTTCTGCTGCCTCCAGAGCAGCATGCTTCCTGCTCCCTTTCCTCACCTGGCAAACATCTCTCGGGTGGGGAGGCCGTCCTGGATGACTCTAAACATAGTTGATCCACCCTTGGTGCTCTGGAGCTTTGTTTAAACTCCTTTAACATTAAATACTGTGCTAAATGATTTCTCTAACTACCCATCCAATTCTTCCACTGGGGCATGAGTTGCTCAAGGCCAATCCCATGGTAGACTCTCAAAAACATCTGTTGGATGGATAGAAAGAAGGAAGAAAGAGAGGGAGGAAAGAAGGAGGGAGGGAAAAGGGAGGGAGGGAAAAGGGAGGGAGGGAGGGAGGACAGAAAAGGGAAAGGAAACGAAGAAGGAGAAAGGAGACCTGGACTGGTGTCAGGAGACTGATATTTCTCCATCTATTGATACAATAAGCATGCATTGGAAGTAACTATTAAGTTTAAGGCACTGTTCTAATATACTAAGATAAATAAGACACATCTTTGATCCTCACTTAAAAGCTCATAAACCAGCAAGGAAAAAGTTAGATAAACAAGCAAATAATTGCATTAAACACTTTAAAGTCCAATAGAGGTAACTGTGAGGTGCTATGATATCAAAAAGAAAAATCAGCCACACAGCCCAGGGGAGTTGAGTTGAAAGCTGAATCCTAAAGCACAAGTGGGATTGAAAGCAATTTACATTTTCAGTAGAGGGTCAGGGTGTGCAAAGGCATGAAAATAAAGGAAACCCTGGACAAATTTTTAAAAAAGAATGCTGAAGGTATGTTAGCTACCAGGTAGGAAAGAGGAGGCTGGGGAGAGAAGTAGGGTGTGGCCACGAAGGTGTTTAGAGGAAGTGTGTGAACCTGAGTGTAGCCAGAGAGGAAGCTCTGGCTGAACCCCAGGCCTCTGCATGCACCACCCCTTCTTGGAACATTCTCAGGCTCCCCCAGCCTGATCCTGACACCCTTCAGTTAGAGGTTCCAGGCACCCTACCCTTTCCCATCATGACACTCATCAAAATTCACTGAACAATTCTAATATCTGGATGTTCCAGCAAATTGGAAGATTCACCAGGGCTGGCATTGTATCTGTCTTGTTTATTACTATATCCTATACACCTAGAAAGTACCTGTCCTAGAGTAAGCATTCCATAATATTGGTTAAATGAATGCAATAAATGCATGCTTTTCTTGGCCAAATCTTCCCATCATGGAATCTGTGAAATAACAGAGTCCCACCTGAGGTGGAAATAATCCTGGAGGAGAGCTGGTTCTCAGTCAGCCTCCGACACCCAGACACAACATGCTTCCAGCAAGACATGTCAGCTCACCAAGCCTTGGTTTCTTATTTATCAAATGGAGCTATCGGCCTGAACAAACTCTAAGCATGCCTCTAACTCCTAAAGTTGATGATTTTTACCTGATAGTAGCTCCAGATCCATAGTGTTCTATGGAGAGCAGTTCTTTAGTGAGACGAAGATGGAGAAACAAACTCAGTGCCACTCACTTCCAGGACTGTGTCCTCACTGAATTTGTCCTGAGGAAAACAGGTGCCAAGTTCCCTCTTGACTTTATTAGACGTGAAAACATAGTCAGAGATGAAAGGAAAGGTCACCTCTCCTGGGCAAATAAACTTTATTTTAGTAAGTCCCCAGAAGATGGATGTGGAGACCCCAAGGTTTTCCACTTTCAAGTTTAAAACTCCCAGAAAGAGACACTATCCCTAAAGCCAAACCCAGGAGATGGGCTCGAGGTGCCTCTGAAGGCAAAGGACAGTGGTCTGCTCCATGCCCATGAGATTCAGGGGCTGGAAACAAATGAAAGCCATGATTAAAGTAATTTCATCTATGTGTTTCCAGAGACTAATTATATTTATTGCATCTGACACCAGTCAGGGATAGCAAACATCTTTTGTGAGCCTTACAACAAAAGTTGAAAAGCATTACTCATAATGGCTGATTTTGTTTTATTATATCTGACTCAAAGCCAAAGGTAGACAGCACTTAGGGCTCTCTGTGGACATTAATGTTTGAATGCAATACAGATAGCTCCCCTCTCTGGCTTCCCACCAGCACCCACATACGCTGCCCTCCTGCTCTCAGTATGTATGCAAGTGGGTTGTGGAATAGAGAGGCAGTTAAATAGCTCCAGAATTTGTTGTGCAGCCACCATATCCCAAGCACATTGCTAGGCACTGATCCTCACAGGTCAATAAGACAAGAGACTCTGCCCTCTAGGGGTGCACAGGACTGGACAACAGCCCACCAAACATTACCCTGTAAAGGCAGTATTACATGCCATAAGACAGATAAAGTAAGAGTGGATGGGAAAGATATCAAGAAGGAAAGAGTGAGCTCTAGTTGGGAAAAATCAGAAAAGGGGATGGCATATGAAATAAGCCAGCAGAGAAGAGGTTATGTCTTAGGCAGCCACAAATGGGAACTAAATTCTTGGTGCCAAGGACAGCAAGCAAAGGTGAGAAACCGAGGAGGTAGGGCATGTTCAACTAAAGCTTAAGATGGCATGTGTTCATATGGCAAAACAGCACACAGTGGGACAGGAACGATGAAGCATGTGGCCGATAGCCTTGAAGACTACCCAAAGAGTGGGCATCTATTTGACAGCAAGGAGCATTCATGACCTTCGGCACAGGAGTAAGATGCAAAGAGCTACACTCTAAGTAGGTTAGTGCAGGAGCGGTGTGAGTTATCCAGGCCAGCAGGGCTTTTAAGAAATGGCCTTCAATAGCCTGGTTGAGAACCACTGCTCCAGAACACAATCACGCCTGGTGCTAGGGTCTATAGTATTGCTTCAGTGCTACCAAAATTAATATGGTGGGCTTGGCAGGTGTTAATCTGCTGCCCTGAGAACCTATCATAGGTCCATAGATAAATGCAGTTTCAAGTCAGTGCCTTATAAACAACCTTTGAAGACAACCCATTTGTGAGTTATATACTGCCTTCCAAATGATGAAGATTTGCTTCTTATCTTTAAGGGGTGTTTCCACTTTTAAAGAGAACTTGCAGTCTATTAGAAAAGATGGCAGAATTTTAGACAAAGGATCCAGAAGCTCCACACATGAAAGTATTTACGTCCACTTGCTCCCATGACATCAGGACAAGAACATAACTCACCATGGAGGTCCCGCTGCTACACGACAGCCAGTCTCTAGGAACCTTACACACATACACAAAGTTGATATGTCTTTAAAATCCATAAAGTCTTCACAGAGTTAATGTTACTGGAAAATTGTTCTCTCTTTTTAGAACATTAGTCCCTAAGGACAGACTACAGGGAGAAAAAATCTTTTTATGAGCTTGCCCAAGAAAATTATTACACCCCAAAGTCCATCATGGTTATGAAATTCCATTGCATCTGTCTCTTATTTACTTTGAAACCAACATTCTAGATCTACTTGATATACTCAATGCAAAATAATAGTTCTGTTTATTTTTATTTGGCTTTAAAGGACAAAAGTAGGAGAACAAGAGGGATGAGGTCTCAGTTAATGATCAATAAAATATGGCAGAAGTTGACATCTACCTGAGATAAATTAAAATCAAATCTTTGTATCTCTTTACTGTCACAGGGTGACACTGTCAATGGATCCTTTCTTCTTTCCAAACAAGATATTTATGTCTTTCTATATTGACAATTAATATTCCATATTAATTCGGCTCATGCCTATAATCCCAGCACTTTGGGAGGCTGAGGCAGGAAGATCACTTGAGCCCAGAAGTTGAGGATGAGCCTAGGCAACAAAGGGAGACCCCAGATCTACAGAAAAATAAAAAACTAACCAGGCATGGTGATGCACACCTGTAGTCCTACCTAATCAGGAGGCTGAGGCAGGAGCATTCCTTGAGCCTAGGAGGTCAAGGCTGCAGTGCGCCAAAATCACGCCACTGCACTCCAGCCAGGGTGAGAGAACAAGAACCCCTGTCTCAAAAAAAAACAAACAGACTCAACAGCCACTGGTCAAAGTGACTCAACCTGAAGATCTCCCTCTGGTCAAAGATGGGGCAATTTGAACTCTCATAAAGATGAGAATTACAATGGATTAAAATGGATCAAATAAGTTTAAATCCATGAGTTCATAAAGATATTTTTTCAAACCTACTTGATAAACTTTTGAAAATCAACAGCATTATCTTGAAAACTCAGTAAATACAAGGAAAATGTAAAACATTTATTTTAGATTCCTTTACGAACTAAGCCACTAAATAACCAACTAGTAGATGAAAGGAAGAATTTTCTGATAAAATCATTACAGCTAACAAATCAAAGCAGAGTGACAGAATCAGAACATCACCATTCTGCACCCTGCAGTGAATGAATGGATCTAGGCAATGTGCATCACATCCACCAACATCAAAAACAAGGAGCCAACAAGCATGTGAAAGAACACAGTCCCACCTACAATCCGCCAGCCCAGGAGGCTGTACCTGAGGCTGCTGAAGCTTCCGGATCCGGCTGCCAACTTCTAGGAGGGCAGAAAACCGAGGAGCATGTTAACCTGCAACATGAGTGCCCAATCAGCCAAATCCAGATTGAGAACCACTCCATGGGTCAGATGGCCCAGGTTCTTCAATACATAAACTGTAAGAAAAACAAACAGATGGAAGAAAACTTGTAAGTTAAGAGAGAGCAGACAGACAGCAAAACACATATAAAATTATGTATCAAAATTTTATACACACACATCTAGGCTTTTTTAACGGGAAAAACTACAGCATTTAGAGCTATGTGTTTTTAATTAATCCAAAAAGATGCAAAGGATGTTATAACATAATAGCCAGGACAGTGATTACTTTGAGCAAAAGCAAGGAAATTTCTAGAGTAACTGAAAAAATTCTAGTAAAATAAAATGGTCTAAAAATAAATTTAAAAGTAAAATAATTATTATTATACGTTAAGTTGTAGGGTACATGTGCACAACGTGCAGGTTTGTTACATAGGTATACATGTGCCATGTTGGTTTGCTGCACCCATCAACTCATCATTTACATTAGGTATTTCTTCTAACACTATCCCTCCCCCAGTCCCCAATCCTCTTGCCCGGTCCCAGTGTGTGATGTTCCCCACCCTGTGTCCCTGTGTTTTCATTGTTCAACTCCCACTTACGAATGAGAACGTGCGGTGTTTTGTTTTCTGTACTTGTGATAGTTTGCTTAGAATGATGGTTTCCAGCTTCATTCATGTCCCTGCAAAGGACATGAACTCATCCTTTTTTATGGCTGCATAGTATTCCATGGTGTATATGTGCCACATTTTCTTAATCCAGTCTATCATTGATGGACATTTGGGTTGGTTCTAAGTCTTTGTTATTGTGAATAGTGCTGCAACAAACATACATGTGCACATGTCTTTATAGTAGCATGATCTGTAATCCTTTGGGTATATACCCAGTAATGGGATCACTGGGTCAAATGGTATTTGTAGTTCTACATCCCTGAGGAATCGCCACACTGTCTTCTACAATGTTTGAACTAATTTACACTCTCACAACAGTGTAAAAGCATTTCTACTTTTACACATCCTCTTCAGCATACGTTGCTTCCTGACTTTTAATGATTGCCATTCTAACTGGCGTGAGATGGTATCTCATTGTGGTTTTGATTTGCATTTCTCTGATGACCAGTGATGATGAACATTTTTTCATGTCTCTTGGCTGCATAAATGTCTTCTTTTGAGAAGTGTCTGTTCATATCCTTTGCCCACTTTTTGATGGTTTTTTTTTTCAAAAATGATGAAAATGAAAAAAAAAGTTATTTTTAAAAGATTTTCAAAAAAGGGAATCCATTACAATTAGGGATATGACATCGTGAAACCCTTATGATAGACATCTATGAAAAGAAACATCTAAAAGCCTTGAAACTTTCATACCAAACCACCAACTCTGAACGGCGGGTGGCCCTCAGGGTCCAGGAGTAAGACGGGGAGGGAACCAGGAGACTCAGCACAGGAGCAGGTTCATGTTTTGCTCAATATATTTTTGTTCTGTTTGCATTCTCACAAGCAACTTTTCATATATTATTCATATAGATTAAATGACTCAATCAATCTAGGAGTGAGTGAGCTATCAATTGCCCAAGCAAGTGAGTGAGTGAGCAAATGAATAGAGAAAGAAAAATGTATCCCAGTGTCATAGGCAGGTCCTCATAAAATCATGTACAGTAAACTACAAAGAAGAAAACAGATGATGCAAAATCTGATCAACTCAGACATTTTAGAGCCGTATATTTGAAGACACTTAAGTCCCTAGCCAGATTCAATGAGATTATACACTAAAATTTTATAAATGAAAATTTTACAAGGTAACTTCATCGACCAGTCAAATATGAGTTCAGACCCAGATACCATCTTAAATGATCCCTGTGCCCACCCTAATACCATCCTGCCTGCCCTCTGGGACCCTCCAATCATGAGACCCTAACTAAGAAGTCTTGCTGCCCAGGCTGGGCATGGGGACTCCAGGCTGGGCACAGGGACTCCCGCCTGTAATCTCAGCACTTTGGGAGGCTTCAAGGGAGGATTCTTTGAAGCCAAAAGTTAACACCAGCCCTGGCAACACTGGGAGACCCTGTTTCTATAAAAAATTTAAAAATTAGCCAGGTGTGGTGGTACGCACCTGTGGTCCCAGCTACCCAGGAGGTTGAGGTGGGAGGATCGACTGGGCCCAGGAGATTGAACCTGCAGTAAGCCGTGATCACACCACTGCACTCTAGCCTGAGTGACAGAGCAAGACCCTGTCTAAGAAAAAAAAAAAAAAAGAAGTCTTGTTGCCCCTTTAAATTTCATCATCCCCAGAGTATTAGAAAGCACATCTCTGAATCCATCCAGAATTACTTCTTTGCAAATATTCCAAAAACAAAAAAGGCAGGTATGGTAGCTCATGCCTATAATACCAGCACTTTGGGAGGCCAAGGCAGGCAGATCACCTGAGGTCAGGGTCAGGAGTTTGAGACTAGCCTGGCCAACATGATGAAACCCTATCTATACTAAAAACACAAAAATTACCTGGTCATGGTGGCAGTCGCCTATAATCCCAGCTACTCAGGAGGCTGAGACAGGAGAATTGCTTGAACCCGGGAGGCAGAGGTTGCAGAGAGCCGAGATCATGCCATTGCACTCCAGCCTGGGTGACAAGAGCAAAACTCCATCTCAAAAAACAAAAACCAGAACCAAAGCCTCTAACTCACTTATCAACCAGTATCCAAATTCAGAGTAGAGCAGCATTCTTTAAAAATTGAAGCAATTGAAAACAAAAAAAAAAAAAACAAAACAACTCTACCTCCAACCAAAAATCATATGTAACTCTGAGAATCCAAGTTTTCAGATGCTTCTCGGAGGGAGAAAGTGTTGCTTAACTTCTCTCAGCCTCAGTCAGGTTCCTCATCTATAAAATGGGAGGATAAGCATCCCCTGCCTCACCAAGGAGTTATGAGGACTTCATGAAATCCTGCGAAACCCTTAGCACATTGCTAGGCACACAGAAAATGCTCAGAAGATGTTTGCTGTGGTCTTAATATTTTTATTGAGTCATGTTTTAATTGTATTACCTTGGGTAAAGTCTGATAAGGCCAGATGCAGAACAGAAGAGATAAACTGGAAAGAGTTTTACAGATTTGCTACTCACTGCCCTGTGGGGAAAATGCAGTGGGCCACTCCACGGAGTGTTGGCCACCAGGGTTGACAGGAGGAGACAGTAGGAACAGGGAGGGCGTCTTCATTGAGAAGAAGCAGGGAGGTCGGGGGAGGCTGGGTAAGCAGGCTTAGCATTGGCTAGTCTGAGTCATTTCAGTGGACTCCCAGCCATTGGGGCTGTCCTGAGTTACCTGGTATCTGCCCCTGGGATGATTACGGCAGGTGGATAGTGGCTCCAAGTGTGAGACCCTAATTGTATTAGTCCGTTTCACCCTGCTGAGACTGGGTAATTTATAAAGAAAAAGAGGTTTAATGGACTCACAGTTCCATGTGGCTGGGGAGGCCTCATGATCATGGCAGAAGGAGAAAGGCACGTCTTACATGGCTGCAGCAAGAGAGAATGAGAACCAAGCAAAAGCAGTTTCCCCTTATAAAACCATCAGATCTAATGAGACTGATTCACTACCACAAGAACAGTATGAGGGAAACCGCCCCCATGATTCAATTATCTCCCACCAGCTACTCCTACAACATGTGGGAATCGTGGGAGCTACAATTCAACATGAGATTTGGGTGGGGACACAAAGCCAAACCATATCACTAATACAAGAGGTAGCTGGGAATACTGACGTCATCAGCTGCTCAAAAAGGGGAACTGACTGCTTCTAGCCAAGTCCTCAAAACTAGGCCAAAGCAGCATTATAAAATCTACATTATAAGGTAAAAGTCACACTACATAAAATCAGCCATTTTAAAATATAACATTCAATGGCATTTAAAATACTCACAATGTTGTGCAACCAACCACCACCTCTGTCTGGTTCCAAAACACTGTCATCATCCCAAAAGAAACTCTGGACTCATTAAGCAGTTACTCTCCATTCTCCCACTGCTACCACCTCATTTCCAGCCCTGCCAAATCCTGGCAACGACCAATCTGCCTTCTGTCTCTAAGGGCTTACCTATTCCAGATATATGATATAAATTTAATCATACCAAGTGTGACTATCATGGGCTGAATTACGCCTCCCTAAAATTCACATGTTGAAGCTCTCAATTCCCAATGAGACCATATTTGGAGATGGGGCTTTTTAAGAGGTAATTAAGGTTACATTAGATCATAAGGGTGGGGCCCTAATCCAATAGGAGTGGTGTCCTTATCAGAAGAGGAACACACGCCAGGGATGTGAGTGCACAGAGGAAAGGCCATGTGAGGACATAACAAGGTGGCGGCCATCTGCATGCCAAGGAGAAAAGCTCTGGGAGAAAACTAACCTGCCAACACCTTGATCTTAAAACTTCTAGCTTCAAGAACTGGGAGAAATCAATTTCTGTTCTTCAAGCTGCCCAGTCTGTGATATTTCATTATGGCAGCCTGAGCAAATTAACACAGTGGCCTTTTGTGTCACATAGCATAAAGTTTTCAATGCATTGTAGGAGGTATCAGTACGTCACTCCTTTTCGTGGCTGAATAATATTCCATTATATGTATATACCACGATTTTTTTACCCACTCATCCATTAATGGATATTTGGGTTATTTCTATCTTTTGGATACTGTGAATAATGCTGCCATGAACATTCATGTCCATCCATTTCTTTGAGTAACTGTTTTTAATTATTTTAAATACATAGGAATGAAATTACAGGGCCATATGGTAATTCTATATTTACCTTTTCAGGAACCAACAAACTTGTTATTTTTAAAGCATTCACTTCAGTGCCTATCACGTACAGGCCCTGTTTCACAGAGTGGGTGGAAATATCAATGAACCATCATCCCTGCCCTACTGCCTCTGTAGGTTCTCACTGTCTGTGAGAACCACTCCTCCAAAAGAAAAGCAGTAGGTATAATTTTCCATGGTATCTTAGTTTTATTCAAAATGAGTACCTGGGCAAACTCGTGACAATTGAACCTCAAATGTCAAAGTAGCCTTTGTCCTCCAAATATTTATATTTCAAATGTTTATGGGTAAATATACCTATTCTCTTAATTAATGATGATATCCTCTAAGTAGGCCAAACTTGACCTTCTATAGCATCAAATTAATAAAATATATTTCTAGGCCTCTGATCATACACATCCATGCATGAATGGATACAAAATGACAGAAAGGCAGAGAGACAAAGACTGGCAAGCTGAAGAGGGATTGATTAATAGAGTTCACAGAAACACGGTCAGGAAGAAAACATAGATCTCAGAGAACCTAAGCCAGGGCAGAGATTCAAAGAGGAGAACAACACAAGAATGCTAGGATGCAGAGAGGATCTACCAGTTTTGGAAGGAGGCAGGGTTAAGAGATGAGAGAGGAATGTTAGTTTCATGCCCTTGCCAATATCTTTCATAGTTAATTACACCCTGACAGCCAATAAATTCCTCTAATAGTTTTCATTGGAGAAACTATTCTTCTACCCACTCCTACAAATATGAAGCAGTGTCGCTGGTCCAGACTAGCTTCCAGAATCACCCAAGTGGTGCTGATTATCAATGGTGGGTGTGGACAACGGAGAAAACAAGAAGGCATTTTTCTGAGAGCCCTTTTGGCAAAAATCACCATGTATGGTAAATACCAGATTCCACACATCAAGTGTCCTTATTTCCTAAACGAAAGAAATAACTAAGGAGTTTCTCTCTTTCTTGCTCTCTCTCTCTCTCTCTCTCTCTCTCTCTCTCTCTCTCTCCCCCCCACCCCCCGTCCCGCTTGCGCGCGCTCTCTCTCTTCTTACTCTCCCCACTCTCCCCAACCCCTGACCTGAGGATCCACACAATAGCTAACCTTGCTAATCAATCAACTCTCAAAGTCTATTTTTCAGAGACATGGGATTCCTCTTTCTCACCATAGAAGGGTTCTGATTCCACATATGTCACCTAAGACAAAAATTGAGTGTTTCAGAGAAAACAAGCTCACCCATCTCCAACCAGCACTTTCTCTCATGGTTTCGGATGAAGACCATAATATTAAGCATTTCTACAGTACCTTTCGTCTTCCAGTACTTTCCACACACAGCTCCAGAAAGGAGGGAGTGGCGGTAGGCTGACACATCACCTCCAAAACCCTAGACCACTGTTTTTCAGGTGGCTAGTCTACACTGTGACTGTTTA
Organism: Macaca thibetana thibetana; assembly: GCF_024542745.1. NCBI lineage: Eukaryota > Metazoa > Chordata > Mammalia > Primates > Cercopithecidae > Macaca > Macaca thibetana. Next base: position 161,104,546 of record NC_065580.1, on the reverse strand, counting down.
AATAAAGCAGAAACCAGATAAAAGCTCATTCAAAGGGAATAGTTATAGAAAGACAGTGAATTATCTACGGGGCAAACGAAAGTAATAAAATGTTCAAGTCCCCAAACGTAAGGCTCATCTCTGCTAAGGGTGAGTGACTGTGGAGTCAGGCATGCCTGTTTCAAATTCTTATCCTGCCACTTACTATCTCCATATCCTCTGAAAGCATTAATATTCTCATTGGGGAAAAAATGGGAGAAATTACCTACCAAATAGGTTTAAGTGAATTAAGGTCTAGCCTAATGATTAGTAATGGTGGTGGCAGTAATAATAATATGCCACACATCAATGACCCAAATTTTAGAGTGTAATTTATTATGGTATAGAGCTAAATATTCCTAAAATATTAAACAGTTTGGAGACCCTTAAAAGTGTTGAAAAAGTAATGTGTTTTCACTTTTGAGCAATTTGCAGTTTGGTTTTTCAATGGTTTTAAAGTCTCTGCAGCTGACAGCAGGGCTTTATTCATGCAGCACCAGAGGGTAAGCCGAGGCCCTTCCATGCTTGTGGAAGGATATCTGGGTGCGAGAGATGTGCCATGTTATAACCATACAGTCTTCTCCAATCCACCACCACGTTCACCACCACTATTTCCTTTCTGGGCAGACTTGGAGGTGGCGTTATTTGTAGAAGGAATTTCTCCAGAACACAGAAAGGCTTCCCAAGAAGTACTGATTTAAGGATAAAAGTTGTTGGTTAGATTTATGAGTGAAGACAGGAGTGAAGAATGTGGAGGCTTACAATTGCTTTCTCATCAGCAGAGAACTTAGACATGCAAAATAACTTTTTAACCTTGTAGATTTAGGACAACATCTCCCCTTGAATACAACTAACCAAACTGGGCCTGCTAGAATTTTGAATGTCCAACTGGATGTTCACCGATGGCTTTAAAATTCTATCTCCAGCACAGATCTTGCCTATGAATTCCCAAACCATCAATTCCACCTGGGCATCTCAAATTCCACATGTCCAAGTCTGACCTTATCATCATCTTCTCAAATCTAGGCCCGTCTTCCCCACTTCCTTTGACTCTCTCTCAGTGCAACTTCCTGGATCTGGTCTCGCTGGGTAGAAACTGAGGGATCATCCTTGGCACCATTTTCTCCATCTCTGCAACATGCATCACAGGCAACCCATCACCAATTCTTGTCCATTTGCACTCCAAATAACCATCAGGTCTCATTACTTTTCTCCAATTCCATGGCCAACAACCTACAGGCCCAGGAGACCAATCTTTGCTGCATGAACTAGCCCTCCAGCATCTGCCTTGGCCCTGTCCTATTCTCTTCCTCACAGTGACCAGAATAATCTTCTCAAAACTCAAAGTTCTACCTTAAAACCCATCTGGAAATCCCATCGTCCTTGAGTAAAGAAGAAGATCCTGAGCATGGCCTAGAATGCTCACCATGCTCTGAACTCAGACTTCCCTACCCTGAGCTCCAGCCAGAGAACTTCAATTTTACACCCACTCACGCCAAAGGGTATTTATCTATCCATGTTCTTCCTCTCAGAGGCTCTCTTTCCCCTAACTCCCTCTTCCATCCGAACGATTCCTACTTTCCCTTCAAAGCTTCATGCAAAAATCGCTTTCCAAAAAAACTGACTTGGTCAGGTTCGTTGGTTCCATATGGTCCCATGTGCTCATGGAACTGTATCTCTCTTTCATTGATCTCCTTTCAGTCTGCCTTGATTCCCTCACAACACACTTGTGCCCGTGTGTCGCTGTGTGTCCCCTGCTAGACTGTAAGGTCAGTGAGAGCAGGGACTATGTCTGGTTTGCCCACCATTTTAGCCTCACTGCCAAGCCCACTGCCTAGTAAAAACAAGGCACTTGGTGAAAATAGATGTTGAATGAATGAATGAGTGAATGAATGTACAGAAGTATATGACACATCTAACAGCAGGATGGGGGAAATTTGAGTGTAACCTTAAAAAGAGTTCTTCTATAAGGCCGGGTACAGTGGCATGCACCTGTAGTCACTGCTCAAGAAACTGAGGCAGGAGGATGGCTTGAGCCCAGGAGATGCACGCTGTGGTGTGCTATGATCATGCCCATGGACAGGACTATACTCCAACCTGGGCAACAAGCCAGATCCCATCTATTTTCAAAAAAACTTTCTGTAAGATAAAGTCTCAGAACATGGCAAAGGAAGGGCAGAGGGGATATTGTTTCCCAGGAAAATACTACAGCAAATTTGTAGGAAGAAAAGGTGCAAACACTTGGGTACCCTCCCCTCACATCACCCCTTGGAATCTCAGCTTTCCAACTGAGGAAGTAGGGGTGGTAGTGCTTGGAAGAAAGGAGGAAAATGTTGCAAAACATTCTAAAGCTATCAGGACAAAATGTATACGTGCCAGAGAACATGAGGTAGAAATTGTACTTATCTATAGTTTTAGAAAATGAGCAAGGAGGCTGGGCGCAGTGGCTCACATCTGTAATCCCAGTACTTTGCAAGGCCAAGGCAGATTGCTTGAGGTCAGGAGTTCAAGACCAGCCTGGCCAACATGGTGAAACCCTGTCTCTATTAAAAAACACAAAAATCAGCAGGGCATGGTGGCGTGTTTGTAGTCCCAGCTACTTAGGAGGCTGAGGCAGGAGAATCCCTTGAACCCGGGAGGTGGAGGTTGCAGTGAGCCGAGATCACACCACTGCACTCCTGCTTGGGCAACAGAGACTCCATCTCAAAAAAAAAGAAAAGAAAATGAGCAAGGAGATTTCAAAAAACACCCATGCATTTTATATCCCTTACAAATCACATAGCTCCATCTTAAAACCCGTTGAAAATTTCTAATGAATGAGGAGAAACAGTCCTCAGCCCTCCTTCAAGGTATCCAAGGGAGTGAGACCAGGCAAAGGTTTTGTATGTCACAACAGCCACATCGTGTTCCAAAAGGAAGATGAGTAGAGATCTGTCCCACCCAGCAACAAAGAATTCCTCAGCAGAGAGCAGAACCTGATCTGCTTCCAGGCTGAGATTGCAGGAGGATGTTTGCCCAAATGCTGCAATGACTTCCAGTCATGCATTTGTTTGGTTTCGGTAATTACTTGTTCATTTAAAAAGAAAAAGAAATATATGAAAATGAACACTTCTCTCACATGTGTCCCTACATTTCAAATAAAGGTTTCATGAGGCATCTTGAAGGAACTGAAACCCTAGTAACGCAAGAAGAAAACCATCCTGCAGAAAAACTGGCACCCTCCCAAACAGCTATCATTCAGTTCTTTCCAGCACAAAAAGGGAAAGTTTATTTCTTTGTTTACCTTTAAAATTTCAACTTTAAAGCAACGTCAACAACAACCTGACATTGCATTTCAAGCAGAACAACAGCATTCTAAACTCCAGCGTTATAGAAAAGTGAAAAATGGATATGCGGCTGGTTTCTCTTGCCCCGGCTCGTAAGATTGAGAAAATGTTTGAAAAGTAAATCCCAATTACAGGTGGTGGTGTCGCACATTCAGCCTTCTCTTATCCCACCTGTCTTACTCTAGCTTCTCTACCTGGGCTACCTCCAAGCCAGCACAGAGCCCTTTTCTTCCAAGTTTGCTAAACTTTCATCTTTACCTCTCTGACATTTTCTTGCCTTGGCAAAATTCCTAAACCTTTCAGGGTGGTCAACAAACAGTAGGTGTCAGCCTAAGGGTTAAGAATTCATGCTCCCAGATGATAATCATCAGTAGATTGTTTTGGAAAATTAAATACACCTGGGCCAAGTTTCTTACGGCTGTACTCTTTGGAGATGTTTCAATTTATTTTTTAAAAAAAAAGAAGAAACAGTTCAAGAATGTGAACTTCATTTCTCACATATATTTTCCTAAGCTTCTTTTCTTTCCCCCCTTTTTTTTTTTTTTTTTTTTTGATATTTCACTATGTGCTTTGGCTTTTCCCCAGATTTTTAACTACTCTTGTCCTCTCTGACACGTGAAAAATGTTCTTGCATTCTGCCATCTTAGCAAGGGCATCGAATGACAAAAGAAACTTCATTCCAGAAGTCCTGATGGCACTATCGTTAGATCCAGACTCACCTATCTGCAGAGGCTTCCAGAGGCAAGGACCAACAGCACATGGCTTACCTGATAGATGGGGCATTCATTCAGGGATGCTCACTTAGTGCCTACCATGCACCAAACATTGTGCTTGCAGTGAGGCTCCAAGAAACTACTGGGGATGTTCCAGTTCTCCAGGAATTCCCCTCTGTTGTGAGTGATGGACTAGAACAGAAGTAGGCACAGGCCGTACCAGCAGAGCAGACACTTGTTATAGAGGGAAGGCCGGGAACACTGCTTGTGATGTGGCTACTGCTTCACTGGAGGGTGAAGGTAACTAACAGCCATTCCAGAGAGAAAGGCCAGCAGAGACAAAGGCACAGAAACATGAAAGGACAGAGGGCGATGGACACACAGATGTTTCTAGGTGGCCAGACCAGATCACAGCAAGAGTGGCAAAAATGAAACCTATAAATATCTGTTGAAAACAGATTATAATGGGAAAAAATTTTTGCAATCTATCCATCTGACAAAGGGCTAATATCCAGAGTCTACAAGGAACTTAAACAAGTTTACAGGGGAAAAAAATCAAAAAGTGGGCAAAGGATATGAACAGACACTTCTCAAAAGAACACATTTATGCAGACAAAAAACATGAAAAAAAGCTCACCATCATTGGTCATTATAGAAATGCAAATCAAAACCACAATGAGATGCTATCTCACACCAGATAGAATGGTGATCATTAAAAAGTCTGGAAACAACAGATGCTAGAGAGGATGTGGAGAAATAGGAATGCTTTTACACTGTTGGTGGGAGTGTAAATTAGTTCAACCATTGTGGAAGGCAGTGTGGTGATTCCTCAAGGATCCAGAACCAGAAATACCATTACTGGGTATATACCCAAAGGATTATAAATCATTCTACTATAAAAACACATGCACACATACGTTTACTGCAGCACTATTTACAATAGCAAAGACTTGGAACCAACCCAAACACCCAACAATGACAAACTGGATAAAGAAAATGTGGCACATATACACCATGGAATATTATGCAGCCACAAAAAAAGAATGAGTTCCTGTCCTTTGCAGGGACATGGATGAAGCTGGAAACCATCATCCTCAGCAAAGTAACACCAGAATAGAAAACCAAACAATGCATGTTCTCACTCATAAGTGGGAGTTGAACAATAAGAACACATGGACACAGGGAGGGGAACATCTCACACGAGGGCCTGTTAGGGGGTGGGAGGAAAAGGGAGGGAGAGCATTAGGACAAATACCTAATACATGCAGGGCTTAAAACCTAGATGACGGGTTGTTGGGTGCAGCAAACCACCATGGCACATGTATACCTATGTAGCAAACCTGCATGTTCAGCACATGTATCCCAGAACTTAAAAAAAGAAAATATATTTTGAGAGTTTTCAGGTGTCATGCTAAGGAGGTTGGATTTATCCTGCATTAAGAGGGGAAAACACAAGGTGAGCTTTCCATCTAGCAAGGGGTTCAACCAGGAGCTCTACTAGAAAATATAATGCACTGTGTTTCCCCTGTGGCTGGAAGAGAAGTGCACACTGGGAGAGCAGAAAGGAGAGCAAAATACCTTCCGACTGACGACAATTTGGGGAGCACTTCACAAAGAAGGTGGCCTTTGAGCAACACCTTGGAGGATGAGCAGAACTGAGCCCATGAGAGACGGGGTGAGGAAGGTGCTCAGCTGAGAGCAGAGGCACAGGTTGGTGAGTGGGCATGTCTTACTCAGGAAGGAGCTGGGGTCTTCTAGGCTTGGCCTATGGCTGTTGGAGGTTTGCAGCAGGAGAAAAGCTGGTAAGTTACTCTGAGATCCCACTGCGGAGGTCTTTGAATGCCTTGTTAAGGATGTTGTCCCGAAGGCAACAGGAAATCTGCAGGATTAGGATTTAGAAGTTAACTCCGGCAACACGGGTTGGATAAGGAGTCAGACCAGACAAGGACACTAGTCCAGAGGCCACTGCAAAAAACAGGCAACAGATGAGAAGAGCCTGGTGGCTGAGGCAGGGTGTGCTGGGGGTCATGCCGCCCAGCCTCCCGTGAAGCTGGGTGTGGCCCTGTGGAAGGTGAGCAGGAGGGGCGTGCCTGACTACCAGGCCTACCCATCAACGCTCCCAGAGGGCCTCTTTAGTACCTTTTTCCTTCCAGCTGGCAGGCATAAAGCTGACCTCAGAGTGGCCCTGGAAGCCCAATAAACACAGCTGAGCCTTCAGCAGCTTGAATCCCTGAAACGACTGCATGGACAGGGCCACACTGGTGACCAGCTGACTCACCCAGAACTGTTACATGACCAAAAACTAACCTTCTATTGGTTCTGTGCCGTTTTTTACTTTGGGATCTATTTATTGTACCAGCAAAGCATACCCTACCTAACATTGATGGTTAGATGGTACCGTGGAGATGGAAAGAGACCGTCAAAAGATATGGTACAGGTTAGTCCTCAAGACTTGGCTACCCATTTTAAGTGGAAGGTGAGAGTGAAGCGTGAAAGATGGCACCAACATTTGCAACCTGAATGAAGGGGCAGGTGGTGAGGCCATTGATCTGAGAGTGACCATGGGAGGAGAAGGCTTAGAGGAAGGCAATGAGATTCACCTGGGACCTGCAGAAGTTGGAGTATCTGTGGGGAGACCGGGGTGGGGCTATGCAGTGGGCAGTTAGGACCACAGTCATGGAGCCTAATCATAGAGGCCAGTAAAGCTGCCCAGTCACCTCCACAACAGCCCAGGCTGCCCAGGAGGCCTCCTTTTGTACTTTCCTCACACTACCAAAAAAATGCAGCAAATGTCAAAGACACACAGATTGTATTAATTATTTAAAATATCAGTGACAACAATAGGCGAGCTCTGAATGAGTTACAGGTGATAAATTATTCTGGGTTTTAAAAACCCCCACTCTGCCCCTGACTAGCATAGCAGGAAACTTAGTCTCTCAGGGCCTCTGTTTTCTTCCTGTGTAAAATGGATGCCTCTGTCCTTGCTGTGTGGCTGGGAGGAATAAATGGGGTGATGTAGTCACCAGCCCATTACACAGGGCTCAGATAATCACCGGTATGTGTGATTACCATAAGCCATTCTTCTAATATTGATAACAACAGCTGACATTGATTGAATTATTCTTCAGTGTTCCATCTGATCTACCCATTTAATCTTGATAACTCCTTGAGGTAAGTACCCCCATTTTCCCCACTCTATAGATGAGGAAATAGACCAGAGAGGTTAGGTAGCTTGCTCCAGGTGACACAGCTAACAGCAAAGCTGGGCGATGGCCCATGCAGGCAGAGTCTGGCTCAGGGGCTCTCTCCTGCCACATGACACATCCATGGCAGGAGGCACAGTCCTCTCGGGAGCACGGTGTCTCCTTCCTCCTCAGCCCTGACCTAGGATGCATCTCCAATGACTGCGAGCATTTGCTCATCATTTTCACGGAGCATTCAGCAGCAGAGCTGGCAGTTCTCAAGAGGTTCTAAGCGGTTATGGGAACCTCGACTCATTCTTGAAGAGCAGTTTCACAGTAACGGGAAAAAGTCAAGAATTCCAGAGAAATAAATGCCGGCTGGGCAAAATAACCCTGGGGTTTATACAATGCTCTTAATTTTTCAAAGCATGTCCACAGGCTGCATCTCATTTCCAAAGGGTATTGGATACAAGCCCTTCAAAGGCCCAGGGAGGGAACTATGGCACCCTGGCAGAGAATATGGAAACTCTCATGCTGGAAAGAGGCTGTTCACTGCACCTGGCCCTCCTCTGTCTCATGCTGAAACTTCATGAGCCACGACGACAAGTGCGATGGGAGAGAGGACAGAGATCGTCATTGTGGCTGCCCTGGCCCTCGCGTCAATTGCAGGACCCATCCCATTTGGAAATAGCACTGCTGCAAAGAACCCTCTCGAGAGGCTGCTGCCACTGTCATTGTCACTGGTCTCTTTTAGGCGTTCCTATTACTTGTTTCAGTCTGGGGACAAGAGCAGACTGGGGTGCAGGCTCTGCTACAATGTACTGAATGTTAAAGTACCAAAAGGCTAAAACCAGAGCAGCAGAATGATGCTTGGGAATACTCCAGGGCTTGGGGTAGCTCAGCCCCCAGTGCTCTGACTGATGGAGTGTAAATTCCCAAACGGGAGACCCTGCATGCTGTGCTGCCTCCATGTTACCAACAGGATGCCCAGGCAGTTTCAAAACCAAAGATGTGGAGGTCTTCTGTAGGGGAGGAGGTCTCTGACCCTGTCTGAGGGACCCTCTCCAGCACTGAAGCTGCCACGGGCATCGTGGCCAGTCCTCAGCCACCTCCCCAGCTCTCACCACTGGCATGCAAGGGAAGCTGTGTGTGCTGAGGCCTTTTCTCCATGCACAGATGGCCTCAGGCCCCTCTCAGGATTCTGCAGAGCTGGCAGAGGTCCCTCTCCCGGCCAGGATCCTGATTGCCAGACTTCAGCACCCATGAAACCCCACCCTCATCTTCCTCACACAGACTGAGAACTGCATTCACAGTGGGTTTACCCACTGACAGGTCTAACAGAGCACTTCCATCACAGGCATTTTTAAAAGCTGCCCAGGGGGTCTAATAAGCAACACCATAATCGATAAGACCCACTGATTCAAGCTCTTCCGTTTGCTGATGAGGAAGCCAGGCCCAGGATGTGAAAAGATTTTCCTGTATCACACAGCTACGAAGGAAACCCGGTCATCCCCCAGCATGACACAGATGCTGAAACAACTTCAATATTTTCTCTAGGTCTAGAGGAGGGACATCACCTCTTTCGGGGGAAGGGGTAAATTGTCTTTATTTACTTACACATAATACACATTTTAATGCTGAACATTCTATGGGATCTATAAGCTACTAGAAGTAATAAATGAGTTACCAAGATTACAGGATAAGAAAGTAATATACAAAATAGTACTGTATTTCTAAATACTAGCAACAAACATCAAAAATGGACATTTTAAAAACAATACCACTTATAATAGCATTAAATTTTTTGATACTTAGAGATAAATCTGACAAAAAGAATGTTCATCTATACACTAAAAACTGTAAACACTGCTAACAGAAATTTAAAAATCTATTAAATGGGGAGAAAGGCCACGTCTATGAGTTGACTCAGGATTGTTAAAATGTCAAATTAATCTATAGATTCAATGCAATCTCAAACAAAATGCCAGCAATATATTTGTAGATATTTACAAGCTAATTCTAAAATCAGTATGGAAAGCAAAGGGCCTCTTATAGCCAGAACAATTTTGAAAAAGAAATAAGGTGAAGAATTACACCTTATTTAATTGTGTTTGGGGCTTATGGCTTTTTAAATTTTTTAATCAACAGATAATCATTGTATATATTCATGAGGTACAATGTGATGTTTAATATATTCATACATTGTGGAATTATTAAATCAACCTAATTAATATATCCATCACCTCACCTATTTATCATTTCTTGTGATGACAACTTTTAAAATGTACTCTTTGCAATTTTCAAATGTGCCCTACATTATTACTAGCTATAGTCACAATGCTGTGCAATGCATCACTAAAACTTACTTCCCCTTTTTTTTTTTTTTTTTGAGATGGTGTCTCACTCTGTTGCCCAGGCTGGAGTGCAGTGGCACAATCTCGGCTCACTGCAACCTCCACCTCCCAGGTTCAAGCGATTCTTGTGCCTCAGCCTCTCAAGTAGCTGGGACTACAGGCGTGTGCCACTGTGCCTGGCTAATTTTTGTATTTTTAGTAGAGATGGGGTTTCACCATGTTGGCCAGACTGGTCTCGAACTCCTGATATCAAATGATCCACCCGCCTTGGCCTCTTCTCCTATCTATTAATAATTGAAATTGTACATCCTTTGACCAACATCTTTCCTCTCCCCCTCTTCTCCAACAGACTCTGTCTCCGCTTTGTCTACCTGCTTCAATGTGAATATTTCTCTTAGTTGTTCAGTATGCAGGAGTCTTTCACCTAGTTTCTGCTTTCTCTCAGGGAGAATTGATCCATATATAGGTGTTCATTAGGTGCATCCGTCAGAAAAGGGATAGTCAGGACCCTCCTACTCCACCATGTTGCTGATGTAACATCACCTCTTGATTTTAATCCTCCTTAGTGAACAATCATTGGTAACAGCAACTTCTAGCTCTCATTGGTAACAGCAGCTTCTCCCCTTAGCAAAGCAGACTTCATGGCAGGGAGTGCTTAGGCTCAAAGAAGGAGCAGCATTTGGTGATAAACAGGTGCTGGAAAATATTCAGAGCAGTAAGAGCAGAGGTGTGGATGCGGGACCTCCTGAGACCCACAACAGAGACCCAGAGTAAATCGTTCAATGGGATGAGCATAAGGCAGTGAAACAGAAAGGTGAGAGGCAGATTTAAATGATGTATATCCTTGTAACTATCCTTCAAAACTAACTCCCAATTACATTAATATGCTATATGGTAAACCTATGTGAGAGCAATAACGTAGACTCCCTGAGACTGACCCTGTATGGCAAACACATCTAAATGTGTGCTCTGAGCTAGGAAATCTGGCAGCGCCAAACCCGTAGATTTGTTCCTTTTCTATGAGGAACATCTGAGCTCCGAGCCTGGCCCATGGAACACAGGCCGTACTGGGGATCAAGGCCCTTTGTTTTGGGTTAAGTGAAAGTTGCCAGTTGAAGACTGTTAGAGGGAGGGTGCTAAGAGAAAATGTGATGTCAGCTGCATGCCTTTTGCAAGCAGTTGCGGTTCTAATACCCAGCCTGCCACCACTGGGCCACACAGTTCTCCTGTCTGGCCTGCTACCCCTGGACTCTCTCCCCTGCATGTAAGTCCCCAGTAAAACCCATGTCTCATTTGCTGGCTCTGGGCCTCTCCTTCAGCCTCTTGCATCTAGTGCCATCCCCACTGGAGTCAATAGGGACTCGACACAACACATGCATACAGAGATTTAAGTTACACCATGTGTAATTCTATCTTATAGCAGTTTCAAGAAGCCTGCACCCCAGGAGCATTGAAGGGGGATCAAATCTTACTAATCATAGGAAATAGATTCATCTAATCCTTTCCCCATTTCTTGTTTCTCTCATACCATTCAGGACATAGGCATGGGCAAAGACTTCATGTCCAAAACACCAAAAGCAACGGCAGCAAAAGCCAAAATGGACAAATGGGATCTCATTAAACTAAAGAGCTTCTGCACAGCAAAAGAAACTACCATCAGAGTGAACAGGCAACCTACAGAATGGGAGAAAATTTTTGCAATCTACTCATCTGACAAAGGGCTAATATCCAGAACCTACAAAGAACTCAAACAAATTTACAAGAAAAAAACAACCCCATCAAAAAGTGGGCAAATGATATGAACAGACATTTCTCAAAAGAAGACATTCATACAGCCAACAGACACATGAAAAAATGCTCATCATCACTGGCCATCAGAGAAATGCAAATCAAAACCACAATGAGATACCATCTCACACCAGTTAGAATGGCAATCATTAAAAAGTCAGGAAACAACAGGTGCTGGAGAGGATGTGGAGAAATAGGAACACTTTTACACTGTTGGTGGGATTGTAAACTAGTTCAACCATTATGGAAAACAGTATGGCGATTCCTCAAGGATCTAGAACTAGATGTACCATATGACCCAGCCATCCCATTACTGGGTATATACCCAAAGGATTATAAATTATGCTACTATAAAGACACATGCACTCGTATGTTTATTGCAGCACTATTCACAATAGCAAAGACTTGGAATCAACCCAAATGTCCATCAGTGACAGATTGGATTAAGAAAATGTGGCACATATACACCATGGAATACTATGCAGCCATCAAAAAGGATGAGTTTGTGTCCTTTGTAGGGACATGGATGCAGCTGGAAACCATCATTCTTAGCAATCTATCACAAGAACAGAAAACCAAACACCGCATGTTCTCACTCATAGGTGGGAACTGAACAATGAGATCACTTGGACTCAGGAAGGGGAACATCACACACAGGGGCCTGTCATGGGGAGGGGGGAGGGGGGAGGGATTGCATTGGGAGTTATACCTGATGTAAATGACAAGTTGATGGGTGCAGCACACCAACATGGCACAAGTATACATATGTAACAAACCTGCACGTTGTGCACATGTACCCTACAACTTAAAGTATAATAATAATAAATAAATTTAAAAAAAAAAGAGAAAAAAATAAATAAATAAATAAATTATTAAAAAAAAAAAAAAGAAATAGATTCATCTAAAGAAGAATTTTCCAATTGTTGGAGCTTTTCTTAAAAGGCATGGGCTGCTGACAAAGTAAAGAGCTCCCTGTTGCTTAATGCATTCAAGCAACTGGATGCATTCAAGATGGGCTGGATGACCATCTGCCTGGAAGGTCAAAGAGATTTTTACCTTAGTAGGAAGCTGGTGGGAGGACTTTTAAGGAGGCTTCCAATCATGACAGATTGTGGTCTTTTGGGTAAGAACTAAGGCTTCACCTGGGTTTGAACCCCATCTCTGCCCCTTCCAAGCTGGGTGACCCGGGCAAAGCATCTAACCTCTCTGTTCCAGCTTCTTCCATAGTGAAATGGGGACATGTATCAGTGTCTACCTCATAGGGTGATTATAAGGATCAAACAAGTTGTTCCATATAAAGGGTCATGGACATTATCAATGTTGACTAAATGTTGGTCACTGTTATGATGGCGTTGTTATTATGGATTGTGATTCCCCAGCTTTCATTCAAGGAGATACCACTGAAATGGGCTGCGCAACACAAGACATTCCTGCAAGCACAGACCAGGCACAAGATACAGTGTCCTTCTGACAGCTCTTTTTTCCCTTTATCAAAATGAAGCATACAATGAATGGGAAAAAGATGAGACACAGACTTTAAAAATCAATATCCTTATAACCATTCTTCAAATATAATCACTAATTATATTAATTATATTAATACTTATACAGAAGTGTAAGTCTGGTCTATCTTATTAGATAGAATTCCAATGTGAATCCACCTTCAACCCTTTGAACAGCACTTCTGGTGAGGGAGGGTGGAAATTCACACAGGGGACCCTCCCTGCATTTCCACTCTGGCTCCCAGATGCAGCACTTTTCAGAGAAGTTTGCCTTGAACTTCTATGCACCTCCTCCCACCCCCTGCGAATTTACACACAGAGCACCTTTGTGAGCCGTGAGCGGGAGACTGGGCACAGGCAGAGCACAGAGAGGGCTTGTCAAAGTAAACGAGTTGATTCATGTGCAAAAATCCCCCGACTGCGTTTACAGATTAAATTGGAAAAACTTTCAGCTGCTTTTGGTTGAAAATTCCACTCAAGTATTTCACTTGATGCCCGTGCCTTGGGCACATGGCGTTCCAGTGCTTGAACAATAGTCTGCACGTGCAAACACAAAGCTCAGCGGTCTGTGAGTGGCATGTGGCTTCAAAAGGTCTGTGTCATCTGATGGCCAATAGTTTCCTGCATATTTGCTGTATAAACCCATCCTTGTCCACGGATGTACTGAATTAGTGATAAGCCCACAAAGCTTAACAAGGTTCAAGTGGAGGGCTCTTGAATTTTCAACTTCACAGCACTAGATGCTTGAATGAATCTAGCAACAGTGAATTCATTACTTTGTTGGCAGCTTGTGCCTTTTAATAAAGAGGTCCACTGATTAGGAAGAGACAGCTGTAGATCTCACTGTTCCATATAACAGCCACCAACCACTGTGGCCTTTGAACATTTAAAATGTGGCTAATTCCAACCAAGATGTGCTGTATAGGACCTGAACTCAGCTCTGGGTCAAGCAGACCTGACAGATATGTACAGAATTCTCCACCCAAAACAACAGAATATACATTCTTCTCATTGCCACATGGCACTTACTCTAAAATTAATCACATAATCAGAAGTAAAACACTCTTCAGCAAATGCAAAAAGAACTAAAATCATAATAGTCTCTCAGACCACAGTCCAATCAAATTAGAACTCAAGATTAAGAAATTCACTCAAACCACACAACTACATGGAAATTGAACAACCTGCTCCTGAATGACTCCGCGTAAATAATCAAAGTAAGTCAGAAATCAAGAAGTTCTTTGAAACTAATGAGAATGAACAGAGACCGTACTAGAGTCTCTGGAACACAGCTAAGGCAGTGTTAAGAGGGAAATTTATAGCACTAAATGCCCACATCAAAAAGCTAGAAAGATCTCAAATTAACAACCTAACAACACAACTAAAAGAACTAGAGAACCAAAAGCAAACAAACCCCAAAGCCAGCAGAAGACAAGAAACAACCAAGATCAGAGTGGAACTGAAGGAGCTAGAGACACAAAAACCCTTCAAAAAATCAATGAATCCAGAAGCTGTTTTTTTGAAAAAATTAATCAAATAGACTGCTATCTAGACAACGAAGAAGAGAGAGAAGAATAAAATCGACACAATCAGAAATGATAAGGGGGATATCACCACTGACCCCACAGAAATACTAACAACCATCAGAGAATACTATAAACACCTCTATCCACACAAACAAGAAAATCTACAATAAATGGATAAGTTCCTGGACACATACACCCTCCCAAAACTGAACCAGGAAGAAATTAAATCCCTGAATAGACCAATAACAAGTTCTGAAACTGAGGCAGTAATAAATAGCATCCAATAAAAGCTCAGGATCAGACGGATTTACAGCTGAATTTTACCAGAGGTACAAGGAAGAGCTTGTACCATTACTACTGAAACTATCCCAAAAAATTGAAAAAGTGAGACTCCTCCCTAACTCATGTTATGAGACCAGTAACACTGTGATACCAAAATCTTGCAGAGATACAACAAAAAAGAAAACTTCAGGTCAATATCCCTGATGAACACTGATGCAAAAATCCTCAACACAATACTGGCAAACCAAATCCAGCAGCACATCAAAAATCTTATCCACCACAATTAAGTCAGCTTCATCCCTGGGTTGCAAGGTTGGTTCAACATATGCAAATCGATAAATATGATTCATCACATAAACAGAACTAAGGACAAAAACCACACAATTATCTCAATAGATGTAGAAAAGGTCTTTGATAAAATTCAACATCCCTTCATGTTAAAAATATTCAATAAACTAGGTATTGAAGGAACATACCTCAAAATAATAAGAGCCATATATGACAAACCCACAGTCAATATCATACTGAATGGGCAATAGCTAGAAGCATTTCCCATGAAAACCAGCCAAAGACAAGGATACCCTCTCACCTCTCCTATTCAACATAGTATTGGAAGTTCTGGTCAGGGCAATCAGGCAACAGAAAGAAATAGAGTATTAAAACAAAAAGAGAAGAAGTCAAATTATCTTTGTTTGCAGATGACATGATCCTATATCTAGAAAATCCCATTACCTCAGCCCAAAAGTTTCTTAAGCTGATAAGCAACCTCAACAAAGTTTCAGGATACAAAATCAATATGCAAAAATCACTAGCATTCTTATACATCAACAACAGACAAGCAGACAGCCAAGTCAGGAATGAACTCCTATTCACAACGGCTACAAACAGAATTTTAAAAACCTAAGAACAGCTAACAAGGGAAGTGAAGCACCTCTTCAAAGAGAACTACAAACCACTGCTCAAGGAAACCAGAGAGGACACAAACAAATGGAAAAACATTCCATGCTCGTGGATAGGAAGAATCAAGATTGTGAAAATGGCCATACTGTCCAAAGTAGTTTATAGATTCAATGCTAGTCCCATTAAACTACCATTGACATTCTCTGCAGAATTAGAAGAAATTATTTTAAAATTCAGATGGAACCAAAAAAGAGCCTAAATAGCCAAGACAATTCTAAGCAAAAACAACAAAGCTGAAGGCATCAGGCTACCCAACTTCAAATTATACTACAGTAACCAAAACAGTATAGTACCGGTACAAACACAGACACATAGACCAATGGAACAGAATAGAGAACTCAGAAATAAGACTGCACACCTCCAACCATCTGACCTTCAACAAACCTGACAGAAACAAGGAATGGGGAAAGGATTCCCTGTTTAATAAATGGTGCTGGAAGAACTGGCTAGCCATACGCAGAAAGTTGAAACTGGACTCCTTTTTTACACCATATACAAAAATTAACTCAAGATAGATTAAAGACTTCAATAAAAACCCCAAACTATAAAAACCCTAGAAGAAAATCTAGGCAACACCATTCAGGACATAGGCATGGGCAAAAATTTCATGATGAAAATGCCAAAAACAATGGCAACAAAAGCAAAATTGACAAATGGGATCTAATTAAACTAAAGACCTTCTACACAGCAAAACAAACTGTCATCAGAGTGAACAGAAAACCTACAGAATGGAAGAAACATTTTGCAATGTATCCACCTAACAAAGGTCCAATATCCACAGTCTACAAGGAACTTAAACAAATTTACAAGAAAAAAAAAAAAAAAAAACATTAAAAAGTGGGCAAAGGACATGAACAGACACTTCTCCAAAGAAGACATACATGTGGCCAAAAAGTGTATGAAAAAAGGCTCAACATCACTGATTATTAGAGAAATGCAAATCAAAACCACAATGAGATACCATCTCACACCAGTCAAAATGGCGATTATTAAAAAGTCTAAAAACAACAGATGCTGGTGAGGTTGTGGAGAAATAGGAATGCTTTTACACTATTGGTGCGAGTGCAAATTAGTTCAACCATTGTGGAAGACAGTGTGGCGATTCCTCAAAGATCTAGAGGCAGAAATACCACTGGACCCAGCAATCTCATTACTGAGTATATATCCAAAGGAATACAAATCATTCTACTATAAAGATACATGCACATGTATGTTCACTGCGGCACTATTCACAGTAGCAAAGACATGGAACCAACCCAAATGTCCATCAATGATAAACTGGATAAAGAAAATGTGGTACATATACACCATGGAATACTATGCAGCCATAAAAAGGAGCATGCCCTTTGCAGGGATATGGATGGAGCTGGAAGCCATAATTCCAAGTGAAGTAACGCAGGAACAGAAAACAAAACACTGCATGTTCTCACTTACTATTGTGAGCTGGATGATGAGAACACATAAACACATATGGTGGGGGACGACACATACTGGGACCTGCTGGGGGTGGGGGGAGGGAGAACATCAGGAAGAATGGCTCAAAATAAACAAATAAATAAATTAGATGTGCTGTAAAATACACACCAAATTTCAAATAGTACCCAAAAAAAGTCAAATAACTCATTAATAACTTTTTATAGTGATTATACATTAAAATTTGGTTACACTGGATTAAAATATATTACTAAACTTTTACTTGTTTTCTTTTACCTTTGTCAGAGGGCTACTAGAAAATTTTAAATTACCCATATAGCTCACATTATATTTTAATTAGATAATCTTAACCCAGAGTATTTATGAAAACGAGAATCTCAGAGGCAGCCCAGGAATCTGCACGGTTAACAAGCATCCAAGTGACTAAGATCACGGCTATTTGAAAACCCCTGACACAGCAGTGACTTGAAGCATGAGTCAGGACACTTGGATTCTAAACATCATTCAGTTCTTCTTACCTGGGCCTTAGTCTCCTCATCAATAAAATGAAGGGCTTGGATTAGACCTGGAAAGTTGTCTGATTTAAGGCTTCCGATCCCATTACCCACTGATTATTTGTCCATAAACCTAGGCCAGCAAAGATCCCCAGAGACTGAATGGACCCAGATGGGTACCAGATTCAGGCAGGTGTGACTTTAGGGAGGCTTTCCTGGTTTTCACATCCTCCGGAGGACTCTGAAAGAATGTTCACCCGGGGGCTTCCCAGAGGAGTACAGCTAACTCCAGGGGAACCACATAGAACCTTGTCTGCATCAACATCCTTATCACCACCAACTGCCCAAGGACTGCTATGTACAGCAGAGCCCCCCGATATGTCCTAGAGCCGACTCATACCCTTAGGCTGCCCTAAAAATGGCCAAGAGTCCATGGATCAAACAGAAGAACCCAGCCCATCCCAAGAAAGGTGACTCGACTCAACCTACCAACCTATTCAGCCAGAAGAATTCCTTTTCAGAAGCAGATTGGGAAACCAATGTTTTCCCGCTGTGGAACTATCACTTTCACCTTTCCAAGAGGACTCTGACAAAAGTTGCTAACCCACTCTTCAGAACCTTTGAAATTCATCTTTCTAACTGAAGGGAGGTTTTCCATTGGGAAAAAAATGGTTCATTCAAAATAAGAATAAATGGGTTCGGCGTCGGCGTCGCTCCGCGCGGCGGGGCTCTAGGCCGAGGTCTCACCGCGAGCTGCGGGTGAAGCGCTGGCAGCTAAGAGCACGCGAGGAGGCGCCACCCGTTTGGTGTTGGCTTTGGCTCCGGCGTCGTTGTGTCCTGACAACCGCTCCGGTAACCGGTTCCGAGACAGTGGGTGCGGCCGCTTTAGCCCTGAGCGGGCTCCACAGCTGCCTGCGGGTCTCTGCTAGTGCCGGACCCTTTCGTAGCAGACCCTACGCCGAGCTGCGACCCTGAGCCAAGAGAGGGAGCCCCGGCAATGGCGGCCTGGACAACCTCGCACCGGTCAATCAAGGGGATCCTGAAGAACAACTTCCTCTATGGTGGCGTCTGCCGAACAGCCCCACGGGAGTGTGGACTAGGAGCTGAACAAAAAATCCCGGAAGTGGGATGAAATGAACATCCTGGCAACATATCATCCAGCAGACAAAGATTACGGTTTAATGAAAACAGATGAACCAAGCACTTCTTCCCATCGTATTATGGGTGATGATGAAGATGCATGTAGTGACACAGACACCACTGAAAACATGGCACCAGATATCTTAGCTAAGAAATTAGCTGCTGCTGAAGGCGCGGAACCAAAGTATCGGGTTCAGGAACAAGACAACAGTGGAAAGGAGGATAGTAACCTCTCACCTGAAGAACAAGAAACAAAAGTGACAATTTGAAATGAAAAGGAAGCTTCATTACAATGAAAGACTCAATATCAAACTAGCTAGACAGTTTCAAAAAACCTACGTGATGATGACGAAGATGAAAAAATGTTAGAGACTGCAGATGGAGAAAGCATGAACACGGAGGAATCAAATCAAGGATCTACTGCAAGTGACCAAGATTGGTTCAACGCTGTAATTGTTTGTTAGATATAAACCCTGTTACTATAATTGCTTCTTGTTCTCCACAATTCATGACTTAAGTACCAAAATGCATACCAGTTATTATATATTGCCAAAAATTAAATGATAAACTTAGAGACTGATTAGACTGAAAATGCCTAATAGATGTATATATTCTTGTGCCTAGTATTTTACCACCAATACAGTGTAATATCATCGGTCCAAAATTGCATTAATTTTGTAAATACACTGGTTAATTTGTATTAGATATTATATAGCTTTTATGCTTTAGAGGTTAAACAATATATTTGGGGGAAACTATTTTCATCACTCTAAATGTGGTGGTAGCTCTTATAAAGTTTGTCGGCTTTTTTTTTTTTAATCAAAAGCCAACTGAACAACAGGACATATAGACTGATAAATATTCAGGCTGAATAGTATTTTAAAACTTGTCTTCAACTTCATTTGTCTGTTTAATTGAAAAGGATTATAAGAGTTACCGTTGCATTTTCTGGCCTACTACCTTTAAAACTCCTGTTGTGTTTCTTTGTATTTACAAGGAAAGGACTGAACTTTTTCTCATCAAAACTGGCTTTTTTCCCACAAATAAATTATCAGGTTAAACTTGCACTAATGTCTGCTCTGTTTTTTGTTTTGGTTTTTTCTGTTTTATGTTTTTGGTACACTGGGCAGACTTCAGAGCAACTTTTTTTCAATAAATATTCTAAAGTAGCTATCTCGGCATTCCCTTTAAATACCTGTCTTAACCTCCTGCTTTTATTTCTTACTCCTTTCCACACATACGCACACAATCCTTTACCTTTTAAAGGATCATTAAGATTACATTAGGAACTCTTTCTGTCACTCTTCTGTGATTTGCTGCAATATTGAAATTCTTATTTTGACCATCACTGCCTATTCATTCTTCTAATACATGAAGAAAATAGATTAAGTAGCAGCAGTACTATAGGCAGGAAATACAGTTTAACTGCTAAATTTCTATACCTCTCTGATTTACAGCTTGCTAATTAAATTGCTATTATTAGTTTGTTTGGCTTAGACTTAAGAAAACAACTAACTGAGGGTTTTTTTGTTTTCTGGGTTTTTTGTTTTTTTTTTTTGGCATGAGGAGAGAATTGTGGGTAACCAGTGATATGATTATTACTGAATGTACAGACAGAAGTAAGCCTGGACATTGTTTAATTTAAAAACTTTAAACAGTCACTGCCTTAAGGGAATATTATAATATATACAATGACAAATGTACATTATTCTTCTAACACAGTAAGAATTACTTGGAATATTTTCCTGAAATGAAGTGCAGGAAAGCCCTGTGTGTCTTGGTTTAGTGATGGTTTCATTTCTAGCCAATTATTTGTATCTTAATTTTTTGTTAGTACCAAAATAATCTGTTATATGAACAGACTTTTAAAATAATTTCTGTATACTATATATATAAGAAAGCTTTTATTAAACAGCTTATCTTCCACTTGCAAGTTTATGGAAATATCAGTATGTCAAAATAAATAAAAAGTGAGAGAATTCTCTGGTATTAGAAGAATGTGCTTATTATTTTGATTTTTTAAATGGGATATAATCAAAGTACTGCTGAACCATAGGTGCAGTATTCTACTAAACATTTCAGCTAGTAATACCACTGATTTAGCAACAAAACTGTTTATGTCTGCTTTCTGAATTTAGAATGTTGAGATTACTTGTTTAAATCTGTTTTGGGGGATGTAGAGATTAAGTCTGTACATACACGTGTACATATATTCATGCACCTTCTGATTTTGGTTTTCTCGTTTTTGAGTTCTTAGAAAGTATTCACATACTCTTTTTTTGTAGAAGTAGCTGTTGTACAGTGAAGAAAAGGATAAGCCTTTAAACAGTTGATTCTGTTTGTGTTTTCTACAAATTATTTTTTGAAATTTAAATTACAAGCAAACTCGTTTCCTGGTTTTCAGAAATAGATGATTATTTCGGAGCAGTAAGACATGACAAACAGCATGCTCAGGAGGATTTTAGGTAGTCAAATGCAGCTGAGAAAAGGTATTTTCAAGTCCTAAGTTGCTCATTGATATGGTATGAACTAGTCAAAACATGAACCATTATGATTCAAGTTAGATTTTCTTCTGGAGAGACAGATCTGAATGTTCATTTCTAGCCAAAGTAGATTTTACTTTCAACTTTTTAATCAATATCACTTTCTGTGCTTAACTCCTTGGTGTTGCCTTGTCTGTTTTCATTCATCTAAAATTCTGCAGGGATGACTAAAATTTGACATAATGGTATAAATGGATTCTTAAGAATAACTTTAAGTTGAAGATTAAAGCAAGATGCCATTTTCCCCATGACTTTCATTTTGTTTACATTTTTCCCTTTAAGTTAGTATACACTAAACATACATAAAATACAATAATATAACAAAACATAAATGTTCTTATTTTATAGAAGAATAAAATGTCTGATATTGGGATATGACTGGTGGTATTATATTAATAATTATTGTAATAAAATTAGTAACTTCTAAAATTGATGAAATACCTGCTAAGCATAATGAGAAAATTGTAAGAGGCCCCTGCGTGTGCTACATTTCCAACTAAAGATGCTTACCCAGTCCCAGCTCCAGCTTCTACTAGTAAAGGGGCAAGCAGAAGTAAAAACGATGGTGAAAAAAGTCAGAAGCTTATATTGTTTATTCTGGAGAATGCTGTATCTGGGCTCAGTCATTTAGGGAGCTATTCAGTTACCAAGTCCTCTTATTTTGATAGGCATATCTATTAAAAAGATTATTACAAATGCATGGGCAGTTATAATGACATAAATTTGATCATCGCCTAATAGGGCTCCTGGTTGACCCAGTTTGGCTCATATTAAGAGATTTATGTCAGTTCCTACTATTCTGGCTCAAGCACCAAATACTGTAATGTACCAATATGTTTGTGTTTGTTGAAAATAATCAACGATTAATCAATATAGGTAGAAGAGTGAAATGCCTGAGGAAGCCTTCATCCGTAAATCTAAAGACAGAGGTTGAACCCTCTTTTTACTGAGCCTCAAGGTGAATAGTCACATCAAATTGCAAACTCAAAGATGCAGCTTCAATTCTGCCAGGGCTTCCCCTGCCCTTTTCTCTCAACAGCAGAAGTAGACTGAAGACAGGTGATTAGGGTATTTCACTGTTAATCAAATTTTCTTGAGGTTGGATACTACCAATCTAATGAGAATTTAGTTTAATTAAAATGTTTGATTTGCATTCAATTGATGTAAGATAGAGTTGCAGTCCTTAATTTTTCAGGAACAAAATATAAAATATTGCTTAGGGTTTTGAAGGCTCTTGGTCTGCCTAACCTAAATTCCTAATCCAATGTTGAGAATACTGGTTTAAGTGGGAAGAAAAAGGCTGATAACAAAATAAACGAGGGAAGGAAGAATGTTTGTTTTATATTTTCAAATTGTCATTTTGTTTTTATGTTATTGGTTTTGGGGAATGTCATTAATGATGTAGAATAGATTAATCCCATATAAAAATATAAGTTGAGTAGTGCTATGATGGTGATAAATGTTAGTATAATAATGCTGTTATTTTTTGTTAATTCTTGGCTACTAAGTCATTTGGTAAAAATCGTGTAAGTGGAGGTAGGTCTTTTGGAGATAACAGAAATACAAAGATATGGAAGTTACTAGTGATAATTTACCCCATGTATGTAATAATGATAATGTGTGGAAGTTATATTTAAATTAAATAAATATGAATACAGTGATTATTAATATTTTGTAATTTATAGATGTAACATTATTGTAGAAAGGTTGTAGGTTAGAATGGACATTTAGTCTATATGTGTAATTGATAAATAGGCTAGAATTTTGTGTAGTTATGCCCGATTTGGTCTTCCTCATTCTCCTACCAGAATTGATAATATAGCAATAATTAATATTACATTTGGGTTAATAGATGATACTTGGAATTGAGATCAGTGCCAGTTTTTGTCATGTTAATAAGATTATGCCTGATGTTATTGGAATTCCTTGTCTTACTTCTGGGACTCAGAAATGAAATGGAGAAAGCCCACTTTTTATAATTAGTGTTATAGTGATTATTACAGATGCTATTGGGCTGGGAATTTTTATGACTGTTCACTACCCAGAATATGATATATAAAGACATCTATGATTAGGAATATAGATATAGTTGTGTTAAGAAATATTTAGTAGTTGCTTCTTTGGATCATGAATTTAATTTTTTATTAAAATGAGAATAATGGCTAGTACATTTATTTCTAGTCCTATTCAGATTATTAATCTGTGCAAGCTAAATATTGTAACTATAGTTCCTGTAAAGTTCCAACTCATGGTTCACATCACTCTCTGTTATATAGTATACAGAGACATACATATTATATATATATATATGATATCTTTCTAAAAATAAAAAAATGAAATTGCTTTAGTAAGCATTGCCATGTGATTTTTGGAGGGAGGAAGATTGGGAGCAAAGAAGGAAATGGGTAAGATCGGCCCCAATCTAAATCTCAGGTGTGCTTCCCACAAAGGGCTCCAGAGAGTCTCTGGATTCCCCACGACCAGACAGCCACAGCAGGTGGGGTTAGATTGGAGATGAAAGCATTTCAGATACATGTTTGTTGACTCACATGTAAGGATAAAATTTACCAGACTGCCTAAGAGGAAAAGATCCTGGCCCAAACCTTTTCCTTAATCAATGGAAGAATCCTTACTTTCCCCCACTACAAAGAAAGGAGCAAAGAGCCAGCCACGAGGTAGTCAATCTGCACCCGTTCAGACCTGAGTGCAAGGACCTTCTATGGCCTGGAATCTTCAACGCACATGAAAAGGGCTTTTTCTATCCTAAACGGTAATGACCTATTGCAATACGGCTGTGACACTGGAAGATACCAACTCCTATATCTTGCTTTGCTGAGGACACTCACAGTTTTAGCCTCAGACCTTCCTAGATTACAGTTTAGCTTTAGCTCATATTCTCATGTGTGTCTTAAATGTCAGCTTCTGATCAAGCTCATTAAATAGGGGCTGGCCCTTCCCACAGGGGGCTTACTATCTCAGCCAGACAATTCTTGCCATTAGGCAAGAGGAAGAAGACAAGCAAACTTGTAAGAGGTGTAAAGAA
This sequence comes from Macaca thibetana thibetana, assembly GCF_024542745.1. NCBI lineage: Eukaryota > Metazoa > Chordata > Mammalia > Primates > Cercopithecidae > Macaca > Macaca thibetana. The sequence goes on along the minus strand of NC_065580.1, from coordinate 161,080,241 downwards.
TGGAACTGGGACCCAAATTATGAGCTAAGGCCTTGAGTAAACATATACAGAGGTTCCAGGTAAATGGTGATTCTGTTTACAGTGGAACAGGGCCTTCTTTCCCAGGACTTCTCCTCCTAGCTGATCTGATTAGCAGCTCCTTAGACATATCTCCTGCTCCAAAGTTTCCACTGCCACATATACAGGTAATGGTATTTTGCACAAGAAGATAAGCACGGTTCAATAATGGCAGGAGGGTCTGCTAATCAGCTACATCAATTGCCATATATGATCACTAGTCACATTCCCAACTGGTATGGCCCCACCTCTTCCTCTGCATGGAAAACAATTAATGGTATCGTTTTTGCTATCCTTGGATTGTGACTAAAGTATGAGGTGCTTTCGTCATAATTAGAGGTGCTGCATCACCAGGAATCTATGTTAATGAGCAACCAGAACTTCCTGGAAGACAATAGCCCAAGAAGCACCCCACTGTCACCAATGAAGAAGTGACTCTGGGAAGACCTTGGTGCTTGGTCAGTCTCCTGAGCCCCGCCCAGCCCAATCTGCAATGTGTAGAGACTGTAACTGAAAACGGAGGTTGTTTTCACTAATGATATCCAAGGCATTGAGGAAGGGGCAGCTCTGCTTCAGTGACCTTTCATGAAGTACACACCAGGTGAAAAAGGGAATTTGCACCACAAAAAACTACACAGCTGTGGCTCCTAAGGGCTCCAAGCATCATCAGCACAGGCAGAGGAGATGGCATCCCAGGGCAGCAGCAGAGAGGCCTGGAGGGCAGGTGTCACTCACCCCAGGGGTGGCAGATGGTCTCATGTAGACCTGGATGACAATGGAGAAGTCTCTACTGGCACCTTCCCCAGCATCAAGGAAATAAAATGGCAGCTGCCACATAGTAACTAAGCCCTTGAACCAAAGGTTTCTGAGGGCCAAGGTCCCAAAGCAGCTAGAAAAATAGGGTCATCAATACTAGTGGGAACGTCTTTTAATCCCCATGAGTTGTAAGATCTTAACCACAGTCTACAACTTCAAACATTTTCTAGGATGTAAAACTCGCGTGGCTCACGCCTGTAATCCCAACACTTTGGGAGGCCAAGGTGGGCAGATCACAAGGTCAGGAGATCAAAACCATCCTGGCCAAAACGGTGAAACCTCATCTCTACTAAAATACAAAAACAAATAGTCGAGTGTGGTGGCACGTGCCTGTAGTCCCAGCTACTGGGGAGGCTGAGGCAGGTGAATCACTTGAACCCGGGAGGTGGAGATTGCAGTGAGCCAGGATCATGCCACTGCACTCCAGCCTGGCAACAGAATAAGACTCCAAAAAAAAAAAAAAAAAAAAAATGCAGATACACAGAAAGCTTGTGGGTTCCTCCAAAGGGCAGCTCAGAGATTCCTTCTTCTCTGATCTCTCTTCACAATCAGGTTTCACCAGCTTAACCTGAGACTTAAAGGTGCTGAAAACTGAAGGTTTCAGGTGGATAAATGGGACTGCAGAACAGAGATTGGCAGCTATCATTATAACCCAGTGCCAAAGGGGTTAGACCTGTGGGTTCCACCTCTCTGGTGAATGATCACCTTCACTAAGAAGATGGTCATCTACCAGTTATGACCTCACATTTTCCTACTCAATGCCTTTGAGTAGGAGAGTATAGAGAGGACTGGCTATCACCTCTCAGTAGCTACTGCTATTAACTAGCCAATTTTCAACAGCTCCCCTTATACATAAAGCGGGCATGAAAGCAAATTAGAGCTGGATCCTACTAATGGGGGACCAGGAACAGTAAATGTGTTTGGAAAGCCATGGGATTTGAGACAGAAAATCTCACAGATGGCATGATCCAATTCTGTCATTTTTTAGTTATAGAACAGAAGCTAAGTGTCAAAATCAGGCCATGTGGTCAATGAAGGACAGAACAGAATACAAATCCATGCTTGGCTATGGTTGTGGGCTGAATTGTGTGCTCCAGAATAAGGTATGTTGGAGTCCTACCCCCAGAAGCTCCAAATGTGGCCTTACTTGGTAGGATCTTTACAGAGGTCATCAAGTGAAAAGGAGCGCCTTCTTATCATTCTCATGCCTTTGCATTGTCATAGCTTAGTTCCCACTTATGAATGAGAACATGCGACGTTTGGTTTTCCATTCCACTGGGGGAAAGTGTGGGAGGAGGTTGAGGGATAAAGGACTACAAATTTGGTTCAGTGTATACTGCTTGGGTGATGGGCTCACCAAAATTTCACAAGTCACTCCCAAAGAACTTACTCTTGAAACCACATACCACCATTTCCCCAAAACCTATAGAAATAAAAAAATAACAAATAAATAAAAGGAGGTCCTCGGGAAGGGCTCTAATCCAATATGCCTGGTGTCTTTATCAAAAGAGGAAATTTGGACACAGAGACATGCACACAGGGAGGACACCCTGTGAAGACTGCCACGGTCAAGTAATTTCAGCAGGTGGAAGAGAGGTCTGGGGTGGATCTTCCCCTGGCACCCTCAGAGGGGCCCAGCCCTGCAGACACCTTGATCTCAGACTGCTGGCCTCCAGAAGTCTGAGCTAATACATTTCTGTGGTTTAGCAACTCCAGTTCTGGTACTTTGTTTAGGCAGCCCTAACAAACTAAAATAACTACTTCCCAGTCCACTAAGCCACCATACCAGTAGTTTTCCAATTCTGTTCTGTAGGGCCCTAGGGTCCCGGGTAGATGTTTAATAAGTGGCTCTCAGGAGTGGATGTGGGAGACCTGATATGCAGTCACTGCCAATTTCCATGGTGTAAACACTCCCCCTGTGGCCAATTTCAAGTTCCCAGTATGTGGTCACTGAATGCAGAGCCGGGAATTCCTGCACACAGTCACTCTCATGACCAGGAGGAGATTCCAGGAGGCACCTTGGGGCTGGAATGGGGTAAGTGGAGGACCAAAGAAGCAGGACACCAGCATCGCCACCAGCCCAAACTGAGCACTGTATGTATGAGAGCAACACAAGTGAAACTATGAGCTCCAGTACAGTAGCCCATGACCATCAGGGCAACAAACCCACTTCTTTTTCAACCTGAAGTTTTTTGTATCTGTTACACGCCTAGACCTCTGGAACCCCAGACCACTGTCTGTAAAGGTCCAGCAGTTTTAGAGGTCACTCAGGGGCTCTTCGTGGAGGTCACCCTCCTCATCCCTGGCCTCTGTTTCTTGCTCATTAAAGATCATACTGCTTTTCACTTACCTAGAGATGAATTTCAAAAAGAGTGTCTTTCACATTCAGCAGAAGATCAAATTTTCCTCCCCCCCTCAAAAAAAACCACTCTTCAGGAAAAAAATTCCAGAAGAATCTACCCACAGATTCTGAGTCCTTAATCTAGCTATCCAATGTGACACAGACCTCAGACACTGTGAGAACGTTTTGCTTTTACTGGACCTGTTCTCCAGGTCTATGCTTTCTAATTATAAAGTTGATGTCTTAGTCCTTCACCGATCAGTTCCACCAAGAGGACTTGGTGCTTATGGCAATTGAATTGCTTCTTTTTATATATATACACTTTAAGTTCAAGGGTACATGTGCACAACGTGCAGGTTTGTTACATATGTATACATGTGCCATGCTGGTGTGCTGCACCCATTAACTCGTCATTTATATTAGGCATATCTCCTAATGCTATCCCTCCCCCAACCCCTACCCCACGACAGGTCCCGGTGTGTGATATTCCCCTTCCTGTGTCCAAGTGTTCTCATTGTTCAATTCCCATCTACAAGTGAGAACATGTAGTGTTTGTTTCTTTGTCCTTGCGATAGTTTGCTGAGAATGATGGTTTCCAGCTTCATCCATTGAATTGCTTCTTTATCAAGATGTCAGATTCATCCCACCGTTCAACTACCTCTAACACATGAATTGTATCAACTAAGCACATCAAACAGTAATGGTGAAAGGGAGAGGGACTAATGCAGTGGCTCTCAACTCGGGGCAATTTTGCCCCCCAGGAGACATTTGGTGGTGTTCGGACACATTTTTCATGGTCACAGCTGGAGAAAGAGATGCTAGTGGCATCTGGTATGTAGAGGCCAGGGTTGCTGCTACCTATTGTGCAAGGCATAGAGCAGCCCCCAAAGATAAAGAATTATCTAGTCTAACTATCAATAGCAGGAGGTTGAAAAACCCTGAATTCATGAAATGGGGAGCCCATAACACATTGACTGGGAGAAATTTGGTCATTGTCCTATCACCATACTAAGGTGCCAGCGGTAAGATGGTCTAAAGATAGTGGCATATCTTATATATGACACACAAAGAAGAACCTTTATACAACTAAATTATTTTCAATAATAATTACGTAATAATAAGCAAGAACCATCATTTTCTTTAATTTTGCAGCAATTTAAAAAGTTAAAAAGACATTTCTATTTTATAAATTTTATTCAAATTCAAGAAAATACTTAATGTATGAACTACAATTTGCACTTACCAAACAAAAACATTTTACCTTGCAGCACGCACTGTTTTATCTTAAAATTCATGTTAAGCAATGGGGAAAAGATTCCCTATTTAATAAATGGTACTGGGAGAATTGGCTAGTCATATGCAGAAAATTGAAACTGGATCCCTTCCTTACACCTTATACAAAAGTTAACTCAAGGTGGATTAAAGACTTAAATATAAAACCCAAAACTATAAAAACCCTAGAGGCCGGGCGCGGTGGCTCAAGCCTGTAATCCCAGCACTTTGGGAGGCCGAGGCGGGTGGATCACGAGGTCAGGAGATCGAGACTATCCTGGCTAACATGGTGAAACCCCGTCTCTACTAAAAATACAAAAAACTAGCCGGGCAATGGTGGCGGGCGCCTGTAGTCTCAGCTACTTGGGAGGCTGAGGCGGGAGAATGGCGTGAACCCGGGAGGCGGAGCTTGCAAAGCCGAGATCACGCCACTGCACTCCAGCCTGGGAACACAGCGAGACTCCAAAATTGAAATAAATAAATGGGGCCTAAAAATAAAAACCCTAGAAGAAAATCTAGGCAATACCACTCAGGACATAGGCATGGGCAAAGATTTTTATAATGAAATTGTCAAAAGCAATTGCAACAAAAGCCAAAATTGACAAATGGGGCCTAATTAAACTAAAGAACTTCTGCACAGTAAATGAAACTATCATCAGAGTGAACCAAAAACCTACAGAACGGAAGAAAAATTTTGTAATCTATCCATCTGACAAAGGTCTAACATCCAGAATCTACAAGAAACTTAAGAAAATTTACAAGAAAAAATAACAAACAACCTCATTAAAAAGCAGGCAAATTATATGGACAGACACTTCTCAAAAAAAGACAGACATGAGGACAAAAAACATATGAAAAATAGCTCATCATCACAGATCATTAGAGAAAGGCAAATCAAAACCACAATGAGATACCATCTCACGCCAGTCAGAATGGCGACTGTTAAAATCAAGAAACAAAAGATGATGGTGAGGTTGTGGAGAAATAGGAATGCTTTTACACTGTTGGTGGGAATGTAAATTAGTTCAACCATTGTGGAAGACAATGTGGTAATTCCTCAAAGATCTGAAGGCAGAAATACCACTGGATCCAGCAATCTCATTACTGGGTATATACCCAAAGAAATATAAATCATTACACTATAAAGATACATGCACATGTATGTTCATTGCAACACTAGTCACAATAGCAAAGACATGGAATCAACCCAAATGCCCATCAGTGATAGACTGGATAAAGAAAATGTGGTACATATACACCACAGAATACTATGCAGCCACAAAAAGGAATGAGATCATGTCCTCTGCAGGAACATGGTTAAAGCTGGAAGCCATTATCCTCAGCAAACTAATGCAGGAACAGAAAACCAAACACCACATGTTCTCACTTATAAGTGGGAGCTGAACAATATGGACACAGGAAGGCGAGCAACACACACTGGGGCCTGTCAGGGGAGAGTTGGGCGGGAAGATCATTAGGGAAAAGAGCTAATGCATGCTGGGCTTAATACCTAGGTGATGGGTTGACAGGTACAGCACACCACCATGGCACATCTTTACCTATGGAACAAACCTGCCCATCCTGCACATGTACCCCAGAACCTAAAAAAAAATTATTATTTAAAAATAAAATAAAATAAAATTCATGTTAAATTTTAAACACAAAAACTCCAAATGTTCACACAGAATAACAGAATTAGAGTAACTCAAGTCTTATTTCTTCATCTTTACAATCACTGTGCTAATGTTGTTTGTTTGGAATCTACTGTTTAAAGGCAGGAATGTGTACTACTATGGGTTTGGAGGCATAAACTAAACCCCAAGTGAGCTCAAGTGGTCTAAATATTTTTGAACTTAATTTCAAAAAGAACACAGAGTCCACAGGTTGAGGGGCAGGGAGGGAACTGCCTGTATAACCAAATTATAATTGTAACTTCCATGTAAAATAGAGCTTACCTACGAGCCTTGGAGTCAAATACAACCATTTTCTCTACATTCTAGTGGTCACCCAGGCCAGCTGCTTCAATGTGGATAGGGGCTACACAGGCCATGAATATCATGAGAAGGTGAGGATCACTGAGGACCATCTTGGAGGCTGGCTACCACATTTAAATTTCAAGATGGTCTTCAGTTTGGAATTCACTGTTGGTCACTAGTTTGCTTAGTGGAGACCTAGTACACAATACCAAGTGAAATCTTTGTTTCTCTGCTTTAATGGAGGGCATAGGTAATGCACTAAGAGGACTTTCTTATTACAACACCGGATATTTTCAATGCCTTGTTCATATTCCTGTTGCTTCACTCATGGCCAGCCCTGTTCTCACAAGAGGCAAGCTGAGTTGCCAAGCTGGCCAAGCACAGTTATTATGAACAATGTATTATGACCATCTTGGACAGCTCCAATTAGCAAGAAATATGAGCAGTAACTTGTTCTGAATTGGAGCGAACACTTAGAGGGAAGCATTATTTTGATAAATGATCAAGATCTTTCAAACCTCAAATTCACTGCCTGAAATAACTCAGTACCACATTACGCCACGTCTGTTCCAATTCAGTCACTCATTCACTCATTTTACATTCTCCCTTTGCATCCAGCATTTAGGAAGCTCACAAATAGTCACTGAATAAATAATACTATCAACAAGTGAAGACTTATAATTTGATATTTTCATTCTAAATTTAGCATAGAAAAAAACATTAAATACTAAAACATCCACTTAAAAATTATTTAAGTTCAAAATTACATATCACTGTCATAAATGTTGATGCAGATTAAATAGCATGAGGAAATAACTGTAACAAAGCAAAAAATAAAAACTTGTTTTGACAGTATTTTTCAAACTGATAAAAGCAGGGAGCCCTCTTAGCATAGCTGGCAGCACATCAATCTCACAAACTGGAAAAAGCAGCTACTATAGAAAATATATTCTGGATAAATATATAATAAATTTACATATTAGTTGTGTTTTAATGTTAGAACTAAACTGATATATATTCCTTTTTCTACTTTTTTGAATTTCTATTTTCTCGTAAAGTTTTCAGCAGTATGATTTTATGGGGCATGATTTTTAGTTAACAATGTACTATTATGTAATGCAAGAAGTAAAATAGTCTAGTAGAAAAGCATAGTAGAAAGAATGCTGACCTAATGAGAAATCCTGGGAATGAGCACTTGCCATTGCTGATGAGCAGGATGACATCTCTTCACTTCTCAACCTCTTTATCTGTGAAAGGTAAGAACAGGAAATACCACTCACTTTATGCCAGCAAAATACAAAAATTTATTAAGACAGTAGTATCTCATGTTTTCTTACCACAAAAAACAAACAAACAAACAAAGGGATACTAGGAACCTTGGGAGGTGTGGGATATGTCTATTAATATGTCTATTACCTTAATTGTGGTGATGAAATCATGGTATTTGCATACTTCCAAACTCATCAAATTGTTTACATTAAATGAATATGGTTTTTGCATATCAATATACCACAATAAAACTGCTTTGTAAAAGGTATGAGACAGATTTCAGTGTTTCAGAGTTGCTACCTTTGGAAAAAGCAAGCTAAGAAAAATATAATTCCAAATACACTGACTTTTTTTATTGTTTAGCTGAAGAGATTATAGCCCAATCATTTCTGTTTAAAGATAAATGTTTTAAGCTAATAAGCAACGTCAGCAAAGTCTCAGGATACAAAATCAATGTGTAAAAATCACAAATATTCCTATACACCAATAATAGACAGAGAGCCAAATCGTGAGTGAACTCCCATTCACAATTGCTACAAAGAGAAAAAAATACCTAGGAATGCAACTTACAAGGGATGTGAAGGACCTCTTCAAGGAGAACTACAAATCACTGCTCAAGGATATAAAAGAGAACACAAACAAATGGAAAAACATTCTATGCTCATGGATACGAAGAATCAGTATTGTGAAAATGGCCATACTGCTCAAAGTAATTTATAGATTCAATGCTATCCCCATGAAGCTATCATTGACTTTCTTCACAGAATTGGAAAAAACTAGTTTAAATTTCATATGGAACCAAAAAAGAGCCCACATTGCCAAGACAATCCTAAGCCAAAAGAACAAAGCTGGAGGCATCATGCTACCTGACTTCAAACTACACTACAAGGTTACAGTAACCAAAACAGCATGGTACTGGTACCAAAACAGATACCTAGACCAATGGAACAGAACAGAGGCCACAGAAATAATGCTACACATCTACAACCAACTGATCTTTGACAAACCTGACAAAAACAAGAAATGGGGAAGGATTCCCTGTTTAATAAATGGTGTTGGGAAAACTGGCTAGCCATAAGCAGCAAACTGAAACTGGACCCCTTCCTTACAACCTTATACAAAAATTAACTCAAGATGGATTAAAGACTTAAATGTAAGACCTAAAACCATAAAAACCCTAGAAGAAAACCTAGGCAATACCATTCAGGACATAGGCATGGGCAAAGACTTCATGACTAAAACACCAAAAGCAATGGCAACAAAAGCCAAAATTGACAAATGGGATCTAATTAAACTAAAGAGCTTTTGCACAGCAAAAGAAACTATTGTCGAGTGAACAAGCAACTTACAGAATGGGAGAAAATTTTTGCAATGTATCCATCTGACAAAGGACTAATATCCAGAATCTACAAGGATATTTAAACAAATTTACAAGAAAAAAAAACAAACCACCCAGTCAAAAAATGGACAAAAGACATGAACAGACACTTCTCAAAGGAAAATATTTATGTGGCCAACAAACATATGAAAAAAAGCTCATCATCACTGGTCATTAGAGAAATGCAAATCAAAATCACAATGAGATACCATCTCACACCAATTAAACTGGCAGTCATTAAAAAGTCAGGAAACAACAGATGCTGGAGAGGATGTGGAGAAATAGGAATGCTTTTACACTGTTGGTGGGAGTGTAAATTAGTTCAACCATGGTGGAAGACAGTGTGGCGATTCCTCAAGGATCTAGAACCAGAAATATCATTTGACTCAGCAATCCCATTACTGGGTATATACCCAAAGGATTATAAATCATTCTACTATAAAGACACATGCACATGTATGTTTATTTTGGCACTATTCACAATAGCAAAGACTTGGAAACAACCCAAATGCCCATCAATGATAGACTGGATAAAAACAATGTGGCACACATACACCATAGAATACTATGCAGCCATAAAAAAGGATGAGTTCATGTCCTTTGCAAAGACATGGATGAAACTGGAAACCATCATTCTCTGCAAACTAACACAGGAACAGAAAATCAAACACTAGATGTTCTTACTCATAAGTGGGAGTTCAACAATGAGAATACATGGACACAGGGAGGGGAACATCACACACCAGGGCCTGTTGAGGGGTGGGGAAATAGGAGAGGGATAACATTAGGAGAAATATGTAATGTAGATGATGGGTTGATGGGTGCAGCAAACCACCACGGCACAGGTATACCTACGTAAAAACCTGCAAGTTCTGCACATGTATCTCAGAACTTATGGTATAATAAAAAATATATATATAAATGTTTTCTTTAAGAGTATCATTCTGACCATCATGCCTCCCACCATGCCTACACTCGCTCTATCATATCTTGGTTTGTTAATGCATCAGACACCTCAGGTGATAGCCCATCACAGTCATCTACAGCTCAGGACCTGGGGTGAACACCAAAATGGACAACAGAATATGTAGAGAAAGCTCCAGAAGAAGCAGGAACCCATGTCTCTTCCCATTTGATCTATTCTTGGGGGGGGTGTGTGTGTGTGTGTGTGTGTGTGTGTGTGTGTGTGTGTGTGTTCATGTATGTGCAAGTGTCTATGTGTGTGTTTCTCCCAAGTTTCCTCAAGAAAACTTGATCACCAATGTCTCCAGCAGGCTGGACTTCTTGCTGCAGAGAAACAACTCTGGTGGGTAGGTTTTCTTTGTTTTCCTACAAGGAAAGAATGAAGATGGCAGGGTTCAGGAATGTATCAATATAGGATGTTGTTGCTTAAAAAAAGAAAAAGGCCAGGTGCAGTGGCTCAAGCCTGTAATCCCAGCACTTTGGGAGGCCGAGGCGGGTGGATCATGAGGTCAGGAGATCGAGACCATCCTGGTTAACACAGTGAAACCCCGTCTCTACTAAAAATACAAAAAATTAGCCGGGCATGGTGGTGGGCGCCTGTAGTCCCAGCTACTCGGGAGGTTGAGGCAGGAGAATGGCGTGAACCCGGGAGGCAGAGCTTGCAGCGAGCCGAGATCGTGCCACTGCACTCCAGGCTGGGCGACAGAGCAAGACTCCGTCTCAAAAAAAAAAAAGAAAAGAAAAAGAGTCTAAGGTTCTCTGTTTCAGGGAATGGAGGAATAACAAGATGAAAGCAATAGGAAAAATGAACTGGCACGGAAGAGTTGGCTCCAGGAACTTCTCCTATCCCTCTTCAACTTTAAAATCAGAAAGGAGAGCCACTGAAGCATGGAGGATAGGTTTCCGAGCTGCACACTTAGAGCTGCACATGAATTCCCCAAAAGAGTAAAGGTGGAGGCCTTAGAAGACACAGTGAGGACTCCAGGAGGGGAAGAAGAGGACAAACACTCAGGAACAAAAGCAGCAAAGGCAGTCATAGTTACAGATGCCAAAGAGGGAAGAAGGAGAACACATTTCCAACTAAGCAGGAGGGTGTTTGGAGAAAGAATGGGTGGTCAACTGTGCTAAATGTTGGAAAGAGATTACAGAGGAAGGCAAGAGGATGGAGACACAAAGCTTTTTCAGTAAGGTAGCCATTGGTATCTTTGGGCAGCATATTTGTAATAGAATGGTGGGGACAATCACCAATAATTACACCTCACATTACCTCACCAGTAAGGAGAGGACGCACATGAGGAGACAGACCAGCAAAAGAGAGAAAGTATATGGTAGGAAGATTGAACACAACCAAGTGTGAGATTTGGGCATAGGAAATGTATAGACAATGGTTGGGTAACGGCAATAGGATGGAAGAGATGCAAAAGGGCTCAACCTAGAACATGAAGGACCCACTGGGGTGGAGATAGGGTGGACCAGCCTTGAAATCATTTCAGCAAGCAGAGACCAATGTGCAAAGGGGTTGCAAGCAACTAACCAGCAGTCACCCAGGGAGGCAGACAGCATGGGACAGGGGAGAGAGGAGAGCGCCTTTGCATCATGGTGAACCATGATGTTTTCCAATAAGTAAACTGAATCAGGAACAGGAAGAAAGTCGGAACAAGAGCTATTCTAGGAAGTCAGCTGAAAGGCAGCCAAGCCGCATTAGAGAATCAGTGGTGATAACCAGGCTCCCATCAACAGACTGTGTGGTTCAGGGGCAAGACTCCAGCCCCTGGGGAGAGCTGGCAAGGGCAAGCAGAAAGGGCTGGATCCATGGAGGAGTGATGGAGCAGGCTCCCAGAGATGGATCAGGTTCTTGAGACTTTGTGAGCCAGTAAGCAGACCTGGGTGCAAAGTAGGACTGAAAGGGCCAAAAGAATGAGTCATCGCAGCCCAGAGCACTGGGCCAGAACTCCTCAGCCCCTTCCTCGAGCAGGGCAGAGACAGCCTGGGCAGTAGCGTGTTTGGCTCGAAGACTCCAGCAGAAGAGGACTGTGAAGGCTGAGAACCAGGCAGGAGTCAAAGAAGGGGTGCTTTAAGGTAAGGGGATGGTCTAAACAGAAAAGGCAGAAGGCAGGGTAAGAAAGAGTTCAGAGACAGGGTCATAAGCATTTTGTAAGGCTAAGGCCAAGGAAGAAGTGGGAAGGCATAAAATACCGAGAGAATACTTGGCCTTGCTGTCCTCAGATCTAACCAGTTGCAGACCCAGAGCTACTCTAGAATAATTGTTGATTGAATGTGATGCACCCTGAAAGGCACCCAATCAGATTGATCTGCTGTGTGAGGGCCAAGGAAGAATTTCTCCATTGCGAGGACTGACAAACATCCATGCAAGTCCCTACAAGAGGTTATGAACATCACATCTTCTTTTGAAATTACTTTTTCACCATGCAGATTCTCATACTCTGAGATACTTGGTGAGTATGGTTCTAACTGAAGGCCAAGCAACAAGTTCAATATCACCACAGGGAACTCAGCAGCCCCACTCCTTGTCTTCCAAAGCTGCCCAGCTCCTCCTCCCAGTGGCTGATTTTCAGTTTTGCAACTCTTGAAATTCAGATTTATAACTTGGGCTCGCTTTTAGTGGAGATGGCTGAAAAAGTAGATTTCTTCTTAGCCAAACAAAGGCTTCAAAAGCATCTCTTACAATTTTAAGCTTTTCAAATGGCTTCAAAATTCACGAGTACCAATAACAACTTTTTAAAACTTTGTGACTTTAGATCGACACCCAGAAAAATTGTATGCTGGGTTTTCCCTTAAGGAGAGAATATTTTGGATTTGCTTTTGTTAGTTTCGAATGGATGACCCCCCTTGGATTAATACCTTCACCAAAAGGATGAATGGATTGTGCTACTTCAGCTGGGGAGTCCAGGAACCCAAGGGATGCTGCGGAGCCGTTCAGAGGGATCTTGGCATGTAGTATGTTCTCAAAACTTGGAAGCAGCAACGACAATAAGAAGGAGGAGGCAGAAGTAGTAGTAGAAATTCTAATGAAATTCATTGCCCGAAGATTAAAAGTACTCAAAAATGGGTTCAAATCAATCCATTGATTGTGCATCCAAAAACAGCTATAAAGGAAAGCTAGGGATATTTGTGCTATGTCATCATATTTTGAAGGTTAACACTATGAATAACAGCCTACCCTTCTTTACTAAATAGGTTGGCGCCATTTAAAATCCTGAGAATTTCAGGGGTATTTTTCAACTGAAATGGGTATTTTTAACTAGAAACTCAAGTGGTCTGTGGCCACAAATTGAGAAGACCTGGCCTAGTGAACCATTTTGTCAAACATTCTGCCTATGCCTATGAAATAATAGATGCTCAAGGCATCATTTCACATCATAATAGTAGAAATCTAGTTCTTCCAGGGCTAAAGCAGAAGGAGGTAAGGATCTGATGCTCTGGCTTGAGACACAGCCACAGAACATGGTGGGGAGAATGATTCACACATATGTATCTATAATCAGTACTCTCTGCCCCCATGCGACTCTTGACCTGTCTTGTCTCAGGGTTAAGAACACTAACGAGGCCAGGTAGTGGCTCACGCCTGTAATCCCAGCACTTTGGGAGGCCAAGACAGGTGGATTACCTGAAGCCAGGAGTTCAAGACCAGCCTGGCCAACATGGTGAAACCCCATCTCTACTAAAAATACAAAAATTAGCTGGGCATGGTGGTGGGCACCTATAATCCCAGCTACTCGGGAGGCTGAGACATGAGAATTCCTTGAACCTGGGAGGCAGAGGTTGCAGTTAGCTGAGATCTCACCACTGCACTCCAGCCTGGGTGACAGAGTGAGACTCCATCTCAAAAAAAAAAAAAAAAAAAAAAAAAAAGCACTAACAAGTGACAGAAAGGCAGGCTGGCTGTCTCCTTTCCTAAATAAAAATAGGTCCATGTGTTTTAGATTTCTGAAACATAGATGTATAGTTAGCTTTTAAATTTTTTAAATGGTATGAATTTAAGAACCTGACTTTGTCTGTAGCAGTATCCACTGCAGATACAGAATGCACTCAGATCTCACTTTGGATTTTACTCAGGTCCCAGTAATGAGCTCCTATGCAATGCCTGAGGCTATGCTCTGAAGAAGCAGGAAGGGGAGATCTTAAACTACATGATTTTGGAAGGCAAATGTAGATAGCCACCAATCTCTACTACAATGCTGCTTTATGTGGTCCCCGAGAACCTCTGACTTGATGAGTACTGATGGGCCCCCAAAATAAACTCGGGGCTAATGCCGAGCAGGAAACAAAGTGCATTAACCTGTTGGGTAGAATTAATTAATAATTCTCTCTCTCTCAACATGAAAGAAACCCTGCTAGGACTTTTTATTTCTTTTTTTTTTTTTTTTTTTTTTTTTTTTTTTGAGACAGAGGCTTACTCTGTCATCCAGGCTGGAGTGCAGTGGCATGATCTCAGCTCACTGCAGCTCCCAGGTTCAAGTGATTCTCGTGTCTCAGCCTCCCGAGTAGGTGGGATTACAGGCACCCACCACCACACCCAGTTAATTTTTGTATTTTTAGTGAAGACGGGTTTTCACCATGTTGGCCAGGCTGGTCTAGAACTCCAGACCACAAGTGATCTGCCTGCCTCAGCTTCCTAAAGTGTTAGGATCACAGGCGTGAGCCACTGTGCCCAGTACTGCTAGGAATTATCTTGACTGTCTTTCTGACATTCCGTTGTTGTGAGAAACAGCTCACTTGTCCAAACCCAAAGAATGGACTCAGAGAACTGGAGAATAGTGAAAGTGAGACTTTTAATGACAGTCTTGCAAGATCAGGTGTCTGATGGGAAGGCACACCCACCACAGTTACAACAAGCAATTTATCCCCTAGTGCACAGGTCCCTCCTCCAGTTCCTCATAGGCTGAGTACTATGGGGTCAACATCTTCCCAGATGTCACTGATTGGTTGTTGGGTAGGGGCTTCAGGTGGTTTCTTTAAGGTTGTCTTGCTGCATTTTGTTGCAGCCCACAATGCATTACAATCCTAGTCAGCTCAGGGGGTCTTTAAGTATCTGACTTATGTCCTAAGTAGCTGGGCAACTCATAAGAACAGACAAAGCGAGCTATTTTGCAGGCTAGTAAACTTTCATCTTAGACTAAATTTTTTTGGATTAGATGAGGGCAACTAAAGGATAGGGGGGTGCCAACAAGCAGGCATCAGCTATCCAAGCAGGGCCTAGTATATTCTGTTGTTTTCTGTAGTTTGCTCACCTAAGCCAATTTAAGGCACTTTGTCTTAGAAATGAACCACTATATACATTATTTCCTTCATTTGTGGGGAAAGATTATTATTACAAATAGAAATTGCTAATATTTATTGACCACTGACTTTCTGCACTGCACCAATCTTACATATATTAATTCACTTAAATTCTCAACAATCTAGTGAGGGTTTACTGTTTTGCATCCTAGATAATTAAGGGACACAGAAGTTAAATTCCTTGCTCAAAATCTTATGTGACAGAACAAAGATTCAAACCCAAGCACTCTGGATCCTGGGCATAAACTCTTAACCACCCCTCTCATTTCCTCTGAAAAATTAGCAGATTCACTCATAGTGGGCCTACTCATATTTTTAAGTGTAAACATTTTTGTCCTCAGATATTTTGACCCTCCTATGTTAACCATGCTAGGATTTTCTTGTTTCGTCTTTCAGAGGAAGGACACAGGCTCATTTGATGTTTTAGTACACTGCTACCTAAAATCAAAGAAATAAGATCTTATTTGTTCTAAACAAAAGACCTGCTTCACAATAGAAATAAAAATGGTCTCTTTGTTCATTTACTGAATCACTGCGTTGCGCATCTGTTGGCATGAGCAATGCGTGGGCCTTCAGCCATAATATGGTTACCTAAGAGCACAGAGACGGTGTCCACCTTCTACATGTCATTCCAAAATGCCACCAGCGTTCAAAACATAGCTCAGTCTAGTAAACTTCTCCAAAATATGTATGTTATACATTTTTGAGATACCTCTTGTGTTATATACCTGGTGAAAAAAAAAGGAGTTTTGATCATAGCACATGCATCAACAAAAAATTTTCACTCTAAACCTCAGTTTGTAATATGGTTTAAAATAAAATTATAAAGAGTTACCTCTCCCAGTATTAACCAAATAGAGGTTGTTGGAAAAACAATCCTGGGAACTGGGTGCAAGTCTGGGCCCTGAAACTAGGTTGAACCAGCAGCAGTTTACATGAAGGATTACATAAAGTTTTGGACGTGGTACTGAGCAATTTTGCCAGTCTCAATTGTCTAGCATCTTAACCTCATTTCCATATTTGGGGGACTTCTGACACATACTACCATGAAAGGCTATCACTACAGAAGCTGAAATGCCAGGGCCCTGGGTAGAAGGTTGATCACATGACCTCTCATGGCCAATCAGGTTCCCTGGCTGGACGTTGACTCTGGGCTGAGACCCCAGCTTTAATTTTCACTACATTTATCATTTCATCTATTGTGTTTCCTCCACAGACAAATGTAAGACTCCATGAGGGCAGTCAACTTTGTTCACTGCTGTATTCCTACTGCCTAAAATAATGTCTGACTCATAACAAGAAAATATGTACAAATATGTATTTCTTGAATGAATAAAATATGCCTTGTTATCTGAATCAATTTTTTAAATTTCTAAGATCTCAAATTCTCTTGTATAATAGCTGATTCCTAATTTATGGATATGGTGCCACTCTTGTTTCTAAAACATAATATTTACATTAATGATCTTCTATTAGCTCTATGAGCTCTGATGTGGTTTTGCTATGTCCCCACCCAAATCTCATCTTGAATTGTAGCTTTCATAATCCCCATGTGTCTTGGGAGGGAGCCTATGGGAGGTAATTGAATCATGGGGGCAGGTTCCCCCATACTGTTCTCATGTTAGTGAACGAGTCTCACACGATCTGATAGTTTTATAAAGGGGAGTTCCCCTGCACACACTCTCTTGCTTGCCACCATGTAAGACATGCCTCTGCTGTTCCTTCACCTTCCGCCATGATTATGAGGCCTCCCCAGCCATGTGGAACTGTGAGTCCATAAAACCTCTTTTTCTTTCTAAATTACCCAGTTTTGGGTACCTCTTTATTAGCAGAGTGAGAACAGACTAATATAAGCTCTGTTTCCTTGTGTATCATTTCTTCTTCACTGTGACTTTGTGCCTCCCTTTCCTAAAATCTTTGCTCCTTTGTCAGAGAGGGGATAGATGGATACATGTGCAAAGCAAGGCTAACTGACTACAACCTTTCCCCCAGCATTATGCATAATAAAGAAGTTCATTCATTCATTCTTTCATCCAACCATTGTTATTAAGAGAAAGACACAATAGAGCAAAACAAGATTATTTTATTGTTTTGTGGGAGAATGTGTTCACCCCTTCCATTTTGCAACTTGTTCTCCTGAGCAAAACTCTACATATTCTTTCCCATAGCATAATGCCCCATTTTATGCTCCTTGTTCTTTCCTCTCTAAAAGTAAAGGATCTGTATCAGTCCATTCTTGCATTGCTATAAAGAAATACCTGAGACTGGGTAATTTTATAAAAGAAGTTTAACTGGCTGACGGTTCTGCAGGCTGTATGGGAAGTATAGTGGCATCTGCTTCCAGGGAGGCCTCAGGAAGCTTTTACTCATAGGAGAAGTCAAAGTGGGAACAGGCACTTTACAGACCAAAAACAGGAGCGGGGGTAGGGGAGAGCTGCCACACTTTTCGACAACCAGATCTCACAAGAACCCACCCAGTATCATGAAAACAGTACCAAGAGAATGGTGCTCAACTATTCATGAGAAATCCACCTCTATGATCTAATTATCTTCCACCAGGCCCTGCCTCCAACACTGAGGATTACAATTCAATATAGGATTGGGCAGGTACAGCATCCAAACTAGATCAGGATCCAATTAAGATTTGTGAGGAGCCCTTGGAAGAGGACAATGCCCCAAGATGGAAACAGTCAGGATCCTGAGAGTAATCGAGAGAAAAATAAATCTTTATTGAGCTACTTAGATTTTTGGATTATTTCTTACAGCTGAAAAATTATCCAACAAATATTATAGCAAAAGAAGCCCTGAAAGGATATGGAGGAACCACAATAGAAAACACTTACGCTGTATCTCCATCATCTCAGTCAAGGTATTGACAGGAAATTGATGGCATGTTTGAAGGTTTAACTAAAGAGAAATTTACAAATGGACTATTTCCAGAGGTAAAGATGGGGCTGAGGGAACCATCAGGGGATGATAAAGCTCCCAGAAGTTAGCAATAGTGGAAAACCATGACCTCCCTCAGTCCTGAAGGGAGAGGAGAAGGAGCAGTTACCAGAAACCAGGGAGGATAGTAGCCACAATAGAGAGTGTCCCACCAGGAGTTCTGGCTGTGGATTAGAAAATACCACCACTGCCTAGCCCAGGGCAGAGAAGAAAGGAAGAGCAATATTCCAACCTTTCTTCCTATCCTCCAGCTTCAGCGGGAGTCTCCCTTTGATTGGACCAGTTGGAAGGTTGAGGGCAAGGGAAGCCCAGTGATGCAGAGATCAGCCTCCTGGGGCCCAGAAGAAGGCAAATTGGGACAGAGCTTGGACCTGGAAGACAAACTGAAAAAAACCAGAACATCCTCCCAGCAGATCATCATGTCCAACCGCCAGTCACTAGAGATAAGCATCTGTGTCAGCACTGGCATCCACAGAGGGACAGACAATGTTCCAAAAAGCAAAATTGAGCAGAAAACAGGGAATCAAAGACTTAAGGAAAGAGGCATAAAAGTCACCATGAAGAAGAAATAATACCAAAGGAACCATAGCTCACAGAGCAGACAGAAGAGGATTGCTGTGTCATGTTTTGAAAATACAAGCATGGCTATCGTATCCACAAATCAGGAAACAGCTATTATACAAGAGAATTAAAATTAGAAATTAAAAATTTTTAAACAGACAATAAAACATTCATTGGATAAACAGAATTACAAAAAGTTCGTAGTTAAATGGTAACTTGTTGATCTGGAAAATCAAGCCAAGGGATTATTTATGAATATGTAATCAAAAGGGAAAAATGGACAATTTTTTAAATAAAATTTCAATATCTACCTAATGAAAATACTAGAAATGGAAAAAAGAAAATTTTAGAAATGGAAAAGAAGTAATTAAGAAACAAAAAGAAAATTTCCTAAGACCAAAGAAACATTTGAATTAAAAATGCTCATCACTTTCAAAAAGGCCTGCCCTTTGACATATAATTGTAAAATTTAAAAGTTCAGAGCTAGAAGCCGGGCACACTGGCTCACGCCTGTAATCCCAGCACTTTGGGAGGCTGAGGCGGGTGGATCACAAGGTCAGGAGATCAAGACCACGGTGAAACCCCGTCTCTACTAAAAATACAAAAAAAAAAAATTAGCCGGGCGAGGTGGCGGGCGCCTGTAGTCCCAGCTACTCGGGAGGCTGAGCCAGGAGAATGGCGTAAACCCGGGAGGCGGAGCTTGCAGTGAGCCGAGATCGTGCCACTGCACTCCAGCCTGGGCGACAGAGCGAGACTCCGTCTCAAAAAAAAAAAAAAAAAAAAAAAAAAAAGTTCAGAGCTAGAGAGAAAATTCTAAATGCCTCCTGAGAAAATAAGCAGCCTACCTGAAATGGATGAGTGTCTGACCAGCACCAAATTTCTCCTTGACAATACTTGAGGCTAAAAGAGTAATACCTGGAAAGTTCTAAGGAGGAATTACTTTGAATCTAAAACCTGATTCTTATTCAAGTCAACATTCAAAATGAAAAACAAAATAAAGGCATTTTCATAAAGCTTTAAAGATTCTGAAAGTTAACCTCTTGTACATAGACTTTCTCTAATAGATTTAATCAAGCAAAAGAGAATTCACAAAAGAGAAGATGTTGGGCCCAAGAATCAACAGTATGCAGAGAAACCAGTGAAGTACACTTTGGAAATATATTTTACAATTTATAACAACAATCTGCAACTAAACCAGAAGATCTCAACATGAGAGGTGGTGGTGTTGGGAGAGTAAAGGCAATAAAGTGAAAACATGCTAAGGTTCTAGTTTTGTTTGGGGTGTGCTGTAGAAATAGATATCCACTGATTCAAAATATTAATTAACAAACTAGCAATAAGAAAAGAGATATAACTCTCAAAATAAGGTTTCATACATAAAAGCAAATAAGTACTATATTAAAAATTAATGTGACCATCTCAACAAATATGTGATTTTCTATAAAAATATAAATTATCCCAAAAAATTAATCCCAAAAAGATAGAAAATGTGAATAGACTGATAAACTGCTGACAAAAAGAGTCAAACTCTAGAATATTTGAAGAGCCAAATATGTGTGACCAATGGCCAGTGACACAGCCCCAGGAGATCCTAAGAACATGTACCCAAAGTGGTCAGGCTACAGCTTGGATTTATACATTTTGGGGAGACATAAGACATCAATCGATACATGTAAGATGTACATTGGTTCAGTCCAGAAAGGCATGACAACTGAAAGCAGGGGTGATAAGTGGAATAAAATATTTTCTGAATGGTGATTGGTTGAAAGAGTTATTATCTCAAGACCTGAACTGTCTGGGTTAATACAAGGGGTTGTGGAGACCAAGGTTTTATCATGCAAACAAAGCCTCCAGGTAGCAAGCTTCAGAGAGAATAGATTGTAAATGTTTGTTTTCAGACTCAAAGAGACTATTCTATTCAGCCTTTATGTCTCTGTGCTGATGTTAATGCTGGTGAGCTGTGCCTGAATTCCAAAAGGGAGGAGGGTATAACTGAAGCATGTTCAACCCGCCCCTTCTCATCATGGCCTGAACTCGTTTTTCAGGTTACCTTTGGAATGCCATTGGCCAAGAGGAGGGTTCATCAGTCAGTTGGTGGTGGGGGGATGGTGCTTACAATTTTATTTTTTGTTTACAATACACTTATAAAAATTGAAAATATAATCAAAGCTCTAATCCATCAAAAAACAGGTACCAATTCCAAATACTTTTATGGGGATTTCTACTCCTTGAAACAAGTATATTAGTTCATTCTCATGCAACTAATAAAGACATACCCAAGACTAGGTAATTTATAAAGAAAAGAGGTTTAATTGATTCACAGTTCCACAGGGAAGGCTTTGGGAAACTTATGATCATGGCAAAAGGGAAAGCAAACATGTCCTTCTTCACATGGTGCCAGGAAGGAGAAGAACGAGTGCCCAGCAAAGGGGAAAGCCACTTATAAAACCCTCAGATCTTGTGAGAACTAACTCTCTATCAGGAGAACAAGATGGGGGAAACAGCCCCCATGATTGAATTATCTTCACCTGGTCCCTCCCACAACACATAGGGATTATGGGAATTACAATTCAAGATGAGATTTGGGTGGGGTCACAGCCAAACCATATCAGCAAGTGATAATCTTAAATTACATGTGTCTGAAAGTACAAAAAGGTAACTTCTAGACTCTATCTAGATAGCACCATTCTATACAGCTAGCATCACCTTGATTCCAAAACCTGACAAGATTATCACCAAAAAACGTGAAGTAATTGGTCAAGGTTACCATGAACAGAGATTTAAAATTCTAAAAAATATATTAGCAAATCACATTTCGTAATATTTCACTATTTTTTAACCCTGGTCAAGCAAAATTTACCTGAAAATGCAAAGTGGTTCAATATTGGGAAATTTCTTATGTAGTTGACTATATTAATGGATTTGAGGGCAAAAACATTTTGCTCATCTCAACGTATGCCAAAAATTCATTTGATAAATTCAACACACTTTTTGGAATTTTTTTAAAAGTTCTCAGTAGACTAGGAAAGGATGTAAAATCATGCAGCCTAGGGGAAAACTCACAGAAAATATTATATTTAATAATGAAATATTAGAAATTTTCTATTAATGTCAAAAACAAGACAACCATACCAATCATCACAGCTACCACCTATCATTGTCCTATGGGTCCTATCTAAAAATGGAGAAAAGTAAAGTAAATAAGAGATATAAACTGTAGACAAAAAGATAAAAATGTTTCTATTTGTAAACAAATTGTTATCCCAAGAGAATTGACCGAACTATTATTTAAAATAATAAGATCAAATACAAAATCAGTAGCTTTCTAACACATAAGTAATAATAAATTGAATAACTCTCATATTTTCTTCTAATATTTTTAGAGTTTTGCTTTTTATATTTAGTTCTTTAATTCATCTGGAATTCACTTTGGCATAAGGTATAAAGTAGGAATCTAAGCTGAACTTTTAGAATTTTTAGGAATATCATTAATAATAACAATAAATACATACATAACAGACCTAGAAATAAGCCTAATGAAAAATGTTCCAGAACTAAATTAAAAAACAAAAAGAAAAGAAAACCTATACAGCAGTGGTTTTGTTCCCTGGGTGCATATTGGAATCACTACAAGACTAAATCAGAGACCCTAGGGAGGAGATCCAGGCAGGAATATGTGCAGCCAGGATTTTAAATCTCTGTTATAAATTACAATTCTGTTATTTTTTAATAATGCAAATGCAGTAATTTTGGATGAAGAAACAAAAAATTTTAAAGAGGTCATTTCTCTCCAAATTAATCTGTAAATCCTATGCAATCTGAATCAACATTCAACAGAATTTTTTTGGAGCTGGCAAGTTGAGTTTAAAGTTCATCAGGAACAGGAAGTATATAAGAATGGTCAAATGCTTTGAAAAAATTAAAGGAAACTCCTACTAAATATCAGAACATACTTTAAATCTGCATTATATGTCTCATAAAAAGGAGTGTGCTGCTAAAATAGAAAGAGACAAATCAATGAAATAAAACAGTATAGAAACAGCCCCCGATATATATTTCATATTTATAAGGTTTCAATTCAGTGGGAAAAAGGATGGGTCACTAAATAAATTGTGTTGAGACAATTTTATATTTGGTAAGAGAAATTAAGTTAGACTTTCCTCCCTCATAAGCATACTCCAAAACAAATTCCAGATGGATTGAGGAGCTAAAAAATTTCTTTAAACTATAAATATTAGGAGAAAATAGACGGAATTTATAACCTATGAACAAGTGTTCCCAACCATATCAAAACCAGAAGCTCCAAAAGCAAAAATTGAAAGATGTTCTCATGAAATTTTAAAGTCTCCATAAGAAAAGACTCCTTAAGCAAAATTAAATACAAGCAACAGCCTTGAAGAAAATATTTGCAACAATTAACAGGAGTGATATCTAGAATATTCAAAGAATTCATGCAAATTCATAAGGAAAATTTTTTTTTTGAGCTAGGGCCTCACTCCATCACCCAGGCTGGAGCGCAGTGGTGCAATTTTGGTTGTCTGCAACTTCTGCTTCCCAGGCTCAAGTGATCCTCCCACCTCAGCCTACCAAGTAGCTGGGACTACAGGTACATGCCACCATGCCTAGCTAATTTTTGTATTTTTTGTAGAGACAGGGTTTCGTCATGTTGCCCAGGCTGGTCTCGAACTCCTGGGTTCAAGCTCTCTGGCCTCCCAGAGTGCTGAGATTACAGACGTGAGTTACTGTGCCCAGCTGGGGGGAAAAAAAAAATTAAGCGGGAAAAAATGTTTACCAGAACGTCTCAAATATACATATATTTATATATATATATATATATTAAAAAAATACACACACACAAATATATATACCCACCCATAAACACACACACATACATACACACACATATATACACACACGCACACATACACACATACACACTCATAGGGCAAAAGCAAATAACAGGAAATTGAAAATTAAAACAGCAATAACACAATAGTCTCCCATCAATGTGGTAAAAACTTAAGACTGATAAAAAAGCAGTGTTCATAGGGATGAAGGAGGGGAGAAATTGGCCCTTTCATGCATTCTTGGTGAAAGTACAAATTGGTCAAGCTTTTCTGGCAATAATTTTTTAAAAATCATAATCATAACTTTTGAGTCGATAATTTCTAAAGAAATATACCCATGTGTGTGCTGTTTATATAAAGATACTGATCCAAGACTGTGGGCAATAGAAAAAAATTAAAAACATCTAATAGGAGAGCAGTTTAATAAATTGTGGTCATCAATTTAAAATACTGGGCTCATATATGATGGAAAAAAATAAATCACAGAATATTTATAATACACTATCACTTGTTTATTAAAACATGTATATAAGTACAATCTATACATCTCTGCAGGTGCAAAGTCTGCAGAGAAAGAACTGGAAGTGTAGTCACATCCTTTCACTTTGGCTATCAGGAATGTAATATGCAAATGTTCTAGCACATGTCAACCTGAACTGTATTTATTTGTTTTCATGTCTGTCCCCCCTCTAAGCTACCACTTTTTGACAGCCTATGTTTCTTTTTCTCCACAGGCAGTGCTCTATAGATGTCCGATAAATGGCTGCATGGCTTTCTTGCCCTTGAACCTGTCCCACTCAACATTTTAGAGGTTCAAAGAATTACACAAATTACACAACGTCCAGTTTGAAACCCATTAGTGCCATTTACTATTGGTATGACCTTGGGCTGTTAGTTAAACTCATTGAGCCTTAGTTTTCCCATCTATTAGGAGAATAAAATAATGCCTAAGTCATAGCATCACTTGAAGGATTAAATAATCAACCATATAAAAAGTTGCTAGCACAGTGCCTGGCACTGCTATGGATTCAAAACAAACCCTTCCAAATTTAGTGGCTTAAAACTATGACTATGATTCACCATGCATCTAAATCTGACTTTGGGCAGGGCTCATCAGGGACAGCTCATCTTGGCTCTACTGCTATAAGCTGGGACAGCTGGAATGGGGCTGAAGGATCACTCCTAAGGTGGCTCCCTCACATGGCTGGCAAGTTGTTCTGGGTGCTGGACCCTCCCCATGAGAGCCTCTCCACAAAACAGCTTGGGCTTCCTCTCAACATGGCGGACAGATTCCAAGAATAAGCCTCTCAAGAGATATTAATAAAGTAGGCGCTACCAGTTTCTTAAAACTAAGTGTCACTTCTCCATATGCTATTGGTCAAGCAGTTACAGAGTCCAGATCCAATCTGCCTCTGGACACCAATTATTGACATCCCTCTAGCATGCAAAATGCATTTATCCCTCCCAGGATCCTGCAAACATCTCAACCCTCTAAATCCTGTCCAAGTGGAAATGAAGCTCCCTGAGAGTGGCTCTTCGGATACAACACATCAAGTACTGTTCATCACCATCTGACTATTAGGAACTAAAGAGGCGAGTTACATTTACTGACCACCACCCCCCCCCCGCCTTGTCCCCCAAAACAAACACAGTCCACATACAATAGTGGAACAAGCAGAGGATAACCACAAGAGACACTCCCACTAAAAGGGGGAAACAGAAGGCACACAGCTGGCAATGGCCGGGAGAGCACTTCTGCAATCCAGCTCCATAGGTGTTGCAAATTCCTTTCTAGAGCCCAGTACTCCCCAGTGCTCTTGGTTGTACCCTCTGGTCTCCTGTTTCTGCTCCTGAATATCTTCCTCTTCTTTAAGAATACCAAGCTGGTGATTTTTTTTTTTTTTTTTTTTTTTTTTTTTTTTGAGACGGAGTCTTGCTCTGTCGCCCAGGCTGGAGTGCAGTGGCCAGATCTCAGCTCAGTGCAAGATCCGCCTCCCGGGTTCACGCCATTCTCCTGCCTCAGCCTCCCGAGTAGCTGGGACTACAGGCGCCCGCCACCTCGCCCGGCTAGTTTTTTGTATTTTTTAGTAGAGACGGGGTTTCACCGTGTTAGCCAGGATGGTCTCGATCTCCTGACCTCGTGATCCGCCAGTCTCGGCCTCCCAAAGTGCTGGGATTACAGGCGTGAGCCACCGCACCTGGCCCAAGCTGGTGATTTTGTAGGATTCTCAGTCTACTTCCTGCTCCTAGAGGTTGGAGCTCCATCTCTGTCCCTTTCAATCCAGTCAGGTGGTCCTTGCAGTCAATAAATAGAGGCTATTATTATTGTTATTAATAACATGAATAAAAATATAAAGATGACTTACCCAATAGGTAATACTTAACAATACTTTTGGAGGACAGAATTAAATTGGTTAAACCCAATAAGACGAAATTTGGTAAGAGTAAATAAAAGTCCTGCATTTAGACTTTAAAAATCAATTTCATAATTACAGGATGAGGAGGCTTTGGCTGACTGGCATGCTTACCTCCCAGATTAAGCTGTAAGCTTTTAGTGGGAGAAAATTGGGGGGATTTAGCTGACAGCAATCTCACAGTGAAACAAAAGCATGAAGAGACACACACTGTAAGTGGCATCCTGACAAAGCTGCTTGTGCTCAGGATGGTGAAGGAAATAAAACCACATCATAGGAGTAACTGTGGACAACATGAGTGGCTTCCCCTGGAGAAGAGAAAGCCTTAAGGAAGTGGTGGAGCAAGTAATCAACTTCACGTGTTTGAAAGGCCGTCACATAAAAGAGGAATGGACTTTGCTCCAGAGGAGAGAACCAGCATGGCTAGGTGGCGGTTTTAGGAGAGCTGACTTTCACCAGAATAAAAAAGGATTTCCTAACACCCGGAGTCCTTGTGCTCAACCTCAATTGTCCGATTGGCATCACCTGAAGAATGTTAAATAATATTGATGCTCAAAGACCTAAAACCAGAAATATCATTTGACCCAGCAATCCCATTACTGGGTATATACCCAAAGGAATATACATTGTACTACCATAAAAACACATGCACACGTACGTTTATTGCAGCACTATTCACAATAGCAAAGACATGGAACCAACCCAAATGCCCATCAGTGATAGACTGGATAAAGACAATGTGGTACATATACACCATGGAATACTATGCAGCCATGAAAAATAATGAGATCATGTCCTTTGCAGGCACATGGATAGAGCTGGAGGCCCTTATCCTTAGCAAACTAACACAGAAACAGAAAACCAAATACCACATATTCTCATTCATAAGTGGGAGAACACATGGACACATAGATGGGAACAATACACACTGGGGCCTATGGGAAGGTGGAGGGTGGGAGGAGGGAGAGGATCAGGAAAAATAACTAATGGGTACTAGGCTTAACAACTGGGTGGTGAAATAATCTGTATAACAAACCCCCATGACACAAGTTTACCTATGTAACAAACCTGCACATGTAACTTAAAGAAAAGTTTAATAATAATAAGAAACTTAACTTAAAACAAACGTAGTCTAATAATAATATTGATGCCAGCACCTTCCCCAGGACAATTCTATCAGAGTCACTGAGGATGGGTTGCAAGCTGTAACGATTTTATAAAATGGATCAGGTGATGACATTGTACTGCCAGGATTATGTACATTGAAAGGACCTAAAGCAAATATCAATGATCTGCTCACAAAGAACTGACTTAGCCAACTGCAAAAAGGTTTAAGCAAATCTGAGTGGCTGTCAGTATTGTTACTATAGAGAAGTCCTGCATCAAATGATAGGGCAGATGAGCTTTAGATTCCAGGGCAGAAAATGATTAAATTCCACTGAACAACAGAAATGGCCCAGAGATTCCTAATGCAGAGGGAGCTGTGCCATGTTCAGACCGTATTTCTTCCCTCCAACCCATGCCAACTCAGTCTCCTGGAATAAGAAGATGGATCCAGTCCTCAGAGTGGACTTCTTTGTCCAAATGGACAGTTTGAGTCACGGAGCCATTTGTTTAGAATGGCTAAGAAGACTGAAAGTTTAGGGTAGAGCCCATTTTCATTTGAAGTTCTAAGACCTTATTTCTGCAAGGAGGCTCTCCTCTCTCCCTGACTTCTACCCATTGAGTCCCCAGCCCAACTCTAGCTCTTTATAGCAAGGCAAATTATTCTCTTTCTCATCACATTCTGTTCAACTATGTGCAGATAGCTCGTGTTTCCCACCATTTGCCGTTGCTAAGTCAAAGTCCACATGAGGTATTTAGTTCTTATGAATATACATCAGAGCCTGCAGCATCAAATATTGGATTCTCTGCTCTTCTCTGATCTCTCTCCAGCTCTGTTTCTACACCTTTGTATTACTGAAGTCCCACAACATGTGTTAAAATATCCCAGCTGTGTTACCAGGAGCCCAGAACAAGGAATAAACCATACTGATCTTACTCTTGAAAAAATTGTATTTCACAAACAGAATTCTTCCTCATTGTCTTATGTAGTAAGTAACTCTCATTATGAGAGAAGACAGCACTGCAGCCCCATATCCTGTGATCCGAGGGCAGATACCTAGCACATATCAGGTGAATATCTTGTTTCTCCATGTGAAATTGTGTTTAATTGTTTTTCTATTTGCAAACACAGGTCTCCTTCATACTGGGCATTGGCCGTGATGGGTGGCCAAAAGGAGAGACAATTTTCTTGAACATGAATACAGATTAAAGAGGGAGAAATTGTTATAAATCATGGCAGTGTCTTCCAAAGACCGAGTTCACAGCATAAAACTTTCCCGGTTCATTTCAAGCCACTATTGAGTTCATCAATGCTTTATTTGTGAAAGTAAATTCTTAGCCTTACAAAACATCCATTCAAACATCAATGACTCAGAATTCTGGGACTTTCCTGCTAGTCTGGAAATCATGTTTATGATACAAGTGCCTAGTTAATAAAAGCCTGCCTTCCATGCGTCAAAGACCTTTATGATCTTAAAGAAAGAAAAAGTAGAGACGCTGCACTGGCTGCTTTCCTTTGTCCTTCTTTTGCTAAGTCAGTGATGTTTGTGAGGTTTTGTTGCCTTAAAACTAATTGGTGGATGTTTGTGGCAGTGAAACTACACTGCCTGAGACTGTAATGGTGGATCTGTGTCTTTATAAGTTTGTCCAAACCCACAGAATGTGTAATGCAGAGGGTGAACCCTAAAATAAACCACGGGCTCCGTGTGATGGTGATGTAGCAATGCAGGTTCATCGACTGGAATAAATGCACCACTCTGGTGAGGGATGTTGCTAGTTGGGGAAGCCATGCGGGGCCTGAGGTGTGTGGGAAATCTCTGTATCTTCCTCTCAGTTTTGCTGTGTGCTTAAACTGGTCTGAAAAATAAGGTATATTAATACATAGATAAGTAACCAGTCCTGTTGGAAGCTGGCCTTCTTACTGCACTCACGGGCTCTTAAAAATTTGGGAGAGAATGTTTCCGTTCAAAACATAGGAAAAGTGCAAGTAGGAGCGTCATGGAAGGCCGCCTTTGGAAGCTGGAGATTTCTGGAGAGGTTGCCCCTCCCTTAGGATGTTTATACCTGCTGTTCTCCTTACCTGGAAATCTCTTTCCACAGGTTTTGAGTGGCTGATTCTCTCCTGTCATGAAAACTCAACTTACTTATTTTTTTTCTTTTTGAGACAGAGACTTACTCTGTCACCCAGGCTGGAGTGCAGTGGCGCGATCTTGGCTCACTGCAACCTCCACTTCCTGGGTTCAAGCCATTCTCCTGCTTCAGCCTCCCAAGTAGCTGGGACTACAGGCACACACCACCACACCCAGCTAATTTTTTGTATTTTTAGTAGAGACAGGGTTTCACCATGTTGGCCCGGCTGGTCTCAAACTCCTGACCTCAAGTGATCCACCCACCTCAGCCTCCCAAAGTGCTGGGATTACAGGCATGAGCCACTGCAACCCACCAGAATTCAATTTAAATGTCATCTCCTCATAGAAGCCATCCCTGAGGATGGTAAGGTGATGTATCTGCCAAAATGAGCCAGGAGAGAGAGAGAGACTGTGGTCCAAACGATTGGCCCCCATCTCAGCCTCTCTCTGTGTCTATACCCTTGCTCAGCCTCATCGTGCCAAGAATGCATTTTTTTCCCCCTTGGCTTTCAGCTTGGCCATGTGACTTGTTTCAGCCGATGGCATGTGGGCAGGAGAGTTTGTCAGGGCAGCCCAGACCTGAAGCAGCCTTTTGTTTTCCCATTTGCCTCCCAAACCTCTCCACTAGAAGAGCGTGCCACTGCTAACCCCGTGGTTAACCTCCAACCCAGGCAGAGAATGAGAGATGCCTGGAGCAGGACCACCCAGCCACACCCACCCATGGGTGGGCAACCACAATGAATTCTCCTTTCCAGTCACTGAGTTTTGGGGTGCTACTATGTGGCATGATGTGACAAATGATATAGCAGGGGTGTGGAGTCCTCTTCATAAAGAGAACTTTATGGCATCCAGCAAGCATTCGTTGGCCATTTATCACTCTCCACAGCAGTCCTGCAACCCCTTTTGCATTTTGATATTACAGATGAGGACAAAGAATAATTAACAAGTGCCCGTATTGCTTATTATCTTGACATCTGTCATATTTATGTCAAATTATTCTTAATGTACAAAGTATATAATATTACCCATGAGATTGAAATATACCCTGAGGTCAGAAACTCCACTGTAACCCACTGAAGATGAGCCAGCAAAGTCCATCAAGGCTGCCTACTTGGCTCTCCATGCTTCCCCAACTTGGTGTCATGTTGTCCCTGGCAGTGACCTTGGAGGAGGTTGGTAGAGGGTGGAAGAGAAAGGAAAGGGGGCAAAGGACAAGATAGAAGTTAAGAAACTACACTGCCACTTGGTTAGAACCAACAGAATCTACCTCTTACAGGGACATCATGTCCTGAGATATTCATGAAGATTGCACAAGAGATCAAACGTCATCACCCTCTTGGAGAAATGGCTTCAAAACCCAATGAGGCAGTTTATAAGCTCTGAAATCTCCTAACCAATGAGTGGAAAATTTCTTTGGAGGTTCCATGATTTGTCTGCCAACTCCCAAGAATACACACATACAGGCACACACACAGCTGCATCCAGACTTTCCACCTCTTGCTGCTGTCATCCTTGTTAGCTGAGACAAGCCAAGACACACTCACCAGCCCCTTGCTGAGATGTGAGTCACCCCTCATATCCTCTTTCCCAACATCATCATCAATGCCACCTCCCCTTCCCACAGGCTACCCCTCACCACCAAACCACCAGAAAGTGTACAGTGACCACAGCCATGGTGAGACACCAGCAGACTCGCACATCCCTTGCAGATTTATTTGGTTTCATCGATGCATTAGACCACACAGGGAAGAAAATGAGCAAGTGCAAGAGAGAGGTTTCTTTGATCCTAAATCTGGAAATGAAATATATTGACATAAAGCCATGAAAAGCCAGAAATGGCCAATGAGAAACCACAGCTTGACTCTCAGAGTTAAACACCATTATCAAGCTTTTGTATGTCCTTAATGGTTCCTAAAAGCTCCATTTAAAAACAAACCAAAACTCTGGCCAGAGCTGCAGAGACTCTTAGAATCAGTGAGGCCTGGGCCTGGGTGAGATCCGTCAAGCTTGTAAACCTCTTATTCCACCCCTCACCACTCCCCTCACCCAGTGGCATTAACACCCGTGAGCTTCACCCATACATAACTCAGCTCAGCCACTCTTATTATCTTGGCAGCCTCTGGGAGCCTTTCGCCAAGGTTCTGGGCTCTTTCAGTCAACATGACCAATTCCACATCCTTTTATTAATTACTAACCATTTCCCCTTGTAGTCAGCCCTGAAATCCCTGCTTTGATCTGCCTGACAGGTCACGTGGTATGTGCTTCTGAAAACAACCCCTCCCATGGCCGACTTAGAACTGGCAAGCCTGGCAGACATACACACAAGCAGGAAAGACATTTCCTGTAGATACAAGAAAAAGAGGGACTTCTACCAGGAAACCAATGGCCATAAGCAGAGAATTTATTTTGTTAATTCATTCTGTATTTATTCATAGCCTGTTGGTATGTATTTAAGAGCAAAATAGCAGTGGCTGGCATAAACACCCTACATCCTGTCCAATTAGAGAGACCATAACTTATTTAGATCACAAAAAGACCATGATTCTGAAACCTGAAGTCTAATGAGCTGAATTATGTGCTGAACGGAGAAGACTCATGGACGAGCCCTCTTGCAGCTTCCGTTAACCTTTTCTGAAGGCACTGGGTCCTCCACAGATCCTGACCGCAGGCAGAATGGCTGGAATGATGAGATGCCTATCTTTGTAACCAAGATGAGGACATGAGCAGATGTCTTTCATCCAGACCCACTTTCTTCCTTAGACCACTGTCTATATAAACAGCCTTTCTGTTCTCTCAAATGTGGTATTACAACAAACCAGACACATTTTTCAGGGCACGTTGATCTATCCCCAGGGGGTAGGTCTATTAATTCCCTTGAGGCTGACAGTGGATACTTCCAGGGAAATCTGGAGGCAAGCACACTCCTGAATTTAATGAAAATGTTTGATTTTTTTTGGTCCACCCCAAGTATCAGAAAGAAAACAGGCCAGGCATGGTGGCCCACACCTGTAATCCCAGCACTTTGGGAAGCTAAGGCAGGAGGATAGCTTGAGCCCAGTAGTTTGAGATCAGCCTAGGCAACACAGTGAGACTCTCTCTCTACAAAAAAAAAAAAAAAAAAATTAATTAGCTGGGCATGGTGGCACTTGCTTTAGTCCTAGCTACTGGGAAGGCTGAGGTGGGAGGATCACTTGAGCCCAGGAGTTTGAGGCTACAGTGATCAGTGATTGTACCACTCACTCCAGCCTGGGCAACACTGTCTCTATAAAAACATAAAACAAAAAAATACAACAAACGCCATTAACAGACTCAAATTGGTTGGCAAGCATCAGATCCCACGTGAGCTAAAATTGCCACATGATATAAAACACTAAATAACAAATGTTTACCCTTATTAAATATTCAGACCATTTCTGGTTAAGAAAAACCTGAACCTTTTTCACTGCACGGCTTAAGATGCAGGTAAGCTAACCATCATCTTTCCTTTCTCTTGGCAACAGCTATGCATGCAGATTGGTAATGCCCATCCCACTGCAATAAAAAAAATACCACATCGACTCTACTTCTGCTGCAATTACCGTCTGGTGTGAAGATCAAAGGGGCCTTTTCCCCTGGCAGATTACTCGTCTACAGTTCCCTGGCCTGTCAGTGTGGTCTCAGCTGCTCTCACTTGTCCCATTGCTGCTCAGGAATAAGCAGCCGCCTAGATCTTCCAGCTATGCGACTGGGCTTGTAATGACAGTAATTGCCAGTCTGTTAAGTCACCTCCAACCAAAAAGGAAAATGCCTTCCAGACACACTTCTCAGGCCCGTGTGAAGAGATAGGAATGAATTCATAAAAGAAAACTATCCAGTCCTGTTTACACAATGCCACTATGACCAACATGCTTTTTTCTTCTTATTAATGGCTTTCATTTCTGGGCCACACCGTGGAACAAAGGGCTTATGTGTCCACTCCTTGAGACCGTTAAGTCCTTGACTTGCTTTGACCACTAACAAGCCCAGAGAGGTGTAGGTCTATCCTTGTACCAGTTCCTCTCTCCCCAAAGTATTTCTGGGGCTCGGGTTGCCTTTGGGATTATACTCGCCCAGAAAAGAGACCATCTGGGTTCTTACCTGCAACGGGAGCTATGTGAGATTTAAACTAATTTCCTTCTCATTTCCTCACTACCTTTCTGTTTACGTTTGATCCTTGTTGGTTATTGCAGGAAGATGCGAATGGTACCGCAAAGGGATAATACGTATGACAGTTTCAGTCTTCTTTTCCCAGTACAATAAGCCAGTTAGATAATTCATCTCAATAAATGTTAACACGAACATTTTCCATATAAAGCCCATTAGCATCCACACAACTTTGGAATTGTATGTATATGTTAGATTATACTCTCACAGAAGTGGATTTAAAGAGGTGAAATCTTGGCTGCAAAGATTCATTTGGCCGGGTACAGTGGTTCACACCTGTAACCCCCACACTTTGGGAGGCTGAAGCAGGTGGATCACAAGGTCAAGAGATAGAGACCATCCTGATCAACATGGTGAAACCCTGTTTCTACTAAAAATACAAAAATTCACTGGGCGTGGTAGCATGCACCTGTAGTCCCAGCTACTCTGGAGGCTGAGGCAGGAGAATCCCTTGAACCCAGGAGGTGGAGGTTGCAGTGAACTCAGAGTTGTGCCACGGCACTCCAGCCTGGCGACATAGTGAGACTCCATCTCAGGGAAAAAAAAAAAAAAAATATATATATATATATATACACACACACACACACACATATATATACACACACACACATATTCATTAATTAATGTAATCAGATAATGTACACCTACTTTAAATGCATATAAAATATATCCTTGGAAACACTTGGGTGCTGCCTAAAGTCTCTTTTACTCTCAGCTCCACTCTCTCTCTCCTTTCTCCTCCTCTCTGACCCAGGAAGCCTGGAAACTACCTTTTCCAAATCCCTCTTGCCAATCAGCCTCTTGTTAGCTTGTACAATGGGAGGCACTAGTAGCAAACTGGAGGTGGAAGCAAGGGAGACGCTATTTTTTCCATCTTCTGGTAGTACCTCTAGAGATGGTGGTGGCAGCGGCAAAGGCTGGGAAGGGTGGCTTCTCGGTTTCTGCTGGGTCAGCTCAGTGTTAACAGCAACAATCTTGGTGGCTCAGCAAGCATGATGTTCTCTTTGGCTTTCAAGCCTAGGGGGATAGTGACTTCCTGCAGTCACTAATCTGTAAGTAAACTTGACTCCCCGTATTTGCTCCTTCATTCCTCTCAAATCATGCACTACTGATTATTTGTATTAAATTCTTTCTCTGAAATACAGTGGTTTCTAGACAGAAAAATGCACTGATTGGACACTGACTGATAACTTATCACGCAAATAATTTATCCCCATACACTGTATTTGCTATGAAGCAAATGCTAATCAGATGGTTTAAAGATGATATGGTAACAATAAGGTCATTTCATTCAGTCTCTAAATTCACGGCAGATGGGCACGGTGGTGCACACCTATAGTCCCAGGACTTTGGGAGGCCAAGGCAGATGGATCACGTAGTCAGGTGATCGAGACCAGCCTGGCCAACATGGTGAAACCCTGTCTCTACTAAAAATATATATATAAACAAAAAAATTAACTAGGTGTGGTGGTGCACACCTGTAATCCCAGCTACTCAGGAGGCTGAGGCAGGAGAATTGCTTGAACCCAAGAGGTGGAGATTGCAGTGAGCCGAGACCACACTACTGAGTGACACTCCATCTCAAAAAATAAAAAATAAATAAAAAAGATGATATGGTAATGATAAGGTCATTTCATTCAGTTTCTAAATTCACGGCAGATGGGAATGGTGGTGCACGCATGTAGTCCCAGCTACCCGGGAGGCTGCGGTGGGAGGATCCCTTGAGCCCGAGAGGTAGAGGTTGCAATGAGCCGTGATTGCACCACTGCACTCGAGCCTGGGCAACAGAATGAGGCTGTGTCTTAAAAATAAAAATTAAAATTAATAAATGAATGCCAGAATTAGGAAGGAAAATTTAATTATATAAATTCTCTAAGACTCTGTAAAACAGCCAGATGAGTGGTCCAATCCTTTCTCCAAATAGCTTTGGTTTCAATTTTATGTTTGTTGGCTTGGGGTCTGTTCATCTGGGTCATGTGTTGGGCCAGTGTGGGATCTCAGGCATTGTTACTGGGTTTGCACGGCTGTTCCCTGACCTAACATAGCAGCATTAGATGCCAGCACTTTGATCCATGCACACACACAGGATATAGACATAAGAGCTTCCCAAACCAACTGGAAAGAGTCCCAGTGGGACTACTCCATGACATATTCATCAAAGTCAAATGCAGAGCAAATTGAACTGGCTCATTAATTATGAAAATTCTCTCACAAAGTGACATGTTGTTAACTATGTGGAAGCTTAGCACATTTTCACATGGTTCTTTTTGTCTACTTGGATCTAAAATGTCACATTTAGTAATGCATTGAGGTTTTCTTTTCCTTACTTAGGAAGAAAAAGCTATTTTATGCCTAACCCACATCTAAATATATATACTTGTATGTTTACATATGCCCACTATGTGGATAGAGGTAGCCTGTTGGTAAGAAGGAAGTTTGGCATGCCAGAATTTGTTTTACAAAGATATACAGAAGGAATTCAAAAAATAAATGTTGATGATTTTAAAACCGTTGAATCCATGTTGAGCGCCTGCGCCCCCTGGACTAACTGGGCAAATTCAGACATCATATGAAAAGCTGGCCTTATTTCTCTACACATGTTGGCTAAAGCAATGAAAAGAACGTGTGCCTCTCTTCATCATCACTGAAAGGAATTTCAGTTCCTTGGGTCTTTGATTTCTTCCCCCAAAATGTGGGAATGAGAACTTTCAGAAGGTCACAAAAGTTACCCTTCTATATTCAGGCCTTTTATCTAAACTGAGATGGTCATTATGTACTGCTTGACTTTTAA
This sequence comes from Macaca thibetana thibetana, assembly GCF_024542745.1. NCBI lineage: Eukaryota > Metazoa > Chordata > Mammalia > Primates > Cercopithecidae > Macaca > Macaca thibetana. The sequence goes on along the minus strand of NC_065580.1, from coordinate 161,043,894 downwards.
AAGCTCCTAAATGTGACCAGGCACGGTGGCTCACACCTGTAATCCCAACACTTCGGGAGGCTGAGGTGGGTGGATCACCTGAGGTCAGGAGTTCGAGACCAGCCTGACCACCATGGAGAAAGCCTGTCTCTACTAAAAATACAAAATTAGCCGAGAGTGGTGGTGCATGCCTGTAATCCCAGCTACTTGGGAGGCTAAAGCAGGAGAAACGCTTGAACCCGGGAGGCAGAGGTTGCAGTGAGCCAAGATCGCGCCATTGCACTCCAGCCTGGGCAACAAGAGCAAAACTCCATCTAAAAAAAAAAAAAAAAAAAAGCTCCAAAATGCGCCTACTGAATCTTATGACAATGCCTAATCATTGAAAATCCTTTCTGGATCAGTTAGGTTATTGGTTTGGCTGTCATTAAAAAAGGTCAAAGTAACAGCAACTTAAATTGGTAATAGTTTATTTATTTTAAATATGATCTAATCATAAATATTCAAGGTGTTGTAACACTCCATAGTATCAGAGTTCCTGCTCTTCCTGTCTTGCTGTTCTGCCATCCAAAACACATGGCTTCATTTTGCTGGCTACTGACACGTGCGTACTTGTGCCTACCTACGCCGGTGCATGGAGGCCCCATAGCAACTCTGCACATAGCCCTCAAGGTCACATCACACGTGCCACATGGCACTTCTTGCTGCAAGGGAAGCTGTGAAACACAACCTTTGTTCTGGGTTGCACTGGACTCAACATAACTAAAGAAAAGGGGCGGGTGAGACCAGCCATGTCTGCCACACCCTTCTTTTCATTAAAGTGCAGCATTTCCCTAAGTATTGGCACAGAGAAGGCACAAAATAGATATTTGTTCAATGAACAAGTAAACAAATGAATAAATAAAATTCTTCAGGGAATGCTTACCTGAAAACAGACATGAGAACAGTTTGCTAGGATATTCATGGTTGGTTGTTTTCATCAATTTATCAGAGGAGAAATTTAGTTTTTATTAGATCATCAAATCAATTTAAACAGACATATATTTGTATATCAGCATCAGGAAGAGCCATGTAAATGTCCTACGGGTGACATCATCATATTCTTCCCCAGCATTTCTCAAACCTATCTAGCCATGGAACCCTTTGTCAGAGAACATTTACTAATGATTTACAAGACATTCATGAAAAATACTCTCCTGCCTAAAATCTTAGCAGAAAAATAGAATTCAGCCATGCATCCACTTAGGATAGGACCATAAAGAAGTCAATATACATGTAAACAAACTATGTTTTTTTAAAGCAACAAGAGAGAAGTCTTTTCAGCACATACTATTAACAGTCCCATAGTATCTTCCCATGGCTGTGAATAACTAGTAGGTTGACCTGCCGCCTTACATAGTGTCTTCATCTGCCCAGTAATTTCCCAGTAATCCCGGAGTACTGGAAATGGAAGACACCTTGAAATGGTATCAAAGCCATTCATCGGCCTTCAGATCCTATTGTCACTAAACTAACTGAGGGAAACCAACATGAGAGCGAAACCTCATGACAAGAGCTCGTTCCTACACAGGGTCTGGAAAACATCACTTCCACTTTAAGTACACACTAAAAAAGGGTGATGATCCAGACAGACAATCTTAGATGCACTACACGGGTGGATGAGGGGATTGTAACCAGCCCTCCAGGAAATCTGGCATCTGTCCAGAAAACAAGTCTAAATTTTGAAAGGGCTCTGCCTAACACATTCAGTTTATGTCCACAGGTCTCTGAGGAAGTGCACTTATAAAGAGGAGATGACTACGTTAGAAATTATGACTGAGGCAGCTTTTGTGCTGTAACTCTTGCTTAAAAGGGAAGTACGCCAGTTCCCCTTTGAAACAGTTTCTAAGCAGCAGGTGGTTACCACGAGGAAGCGAGGCACACGATGCAGCAGTATTGATATCTGACTGTGTTGTAAAGATCTTTCCTTCATCCGTTCGAAAGATGTGACAGCGAGGGCAGAGAGGGTAGAATTTTTAGCTGGTAATGGTCTCTTTTAATCAAAGAGACCAATAAATTACAAGGAGACTGAGTCACTTGTCCTATCTCAAAGAAATGTCAGAAGAAGAGCTCAGGGCAGTAAAGAAAGTTGAATTAACACAGCCGGGTGTGGTGGCTCACACCTGTAATCCTAGCGCTTTGGGAGGCCATGGCAAGTGGATCACCTAAGGTCAAGACTTCAAGACCAGCCTGGCCAACATGGCAAAACCCTATCTCTACCAAAAATAAAAAATAAATTAAAAATAGCCAGATATGGTGGCACATGCCTGTAATCCCAGCTACTGGTACTGGGGAGGCTGAAGCACTTGAGCCTGGGAGATGGAGGTTGCAGTGAGCCGAGATCATGCCACTGCATTCCAGCCTGGGTGACAGTGTGAGACTCCACCTCAAAAAAAAAAAAAAAAAAAAAAAAAAAAGGAGCTCAGTATTGGAGAACGTTTATAAGTAGCTTGGTTTAGGGGAGGACAAATGAGGAGAAAGCTGATCTAAAATACTTTGGGACAATCTACTAGCCAACTATCTATACTCTCCCACCATAGTTTTCATTATTCCATTAATGAATGCTGAGTCTCCAGAAATTAAAAAAGACTGTTTCTCAACCTGCCTAGGCTGCAATCCATTTTAATGAAGCTAAGTATAGAGACAGAGGGAACCTAGATAATAATAGAAATAACTGTGCTAATGTTTAAAAGAAAAAAAAGAATGAGGTCAAGGTTAATTGCAGTAAATAATAATGAAAAATATGTGTTACTCAATGTAGTCACTAAAAGGATGAAAATATTTTCAAATGTGACTCATGCCAATTGAAACAGGAAGGGAAGTAAAAGCATCAACATCTGACAAGACATTAAACTCCCTAAGTCAGAGCAGCACGGCCCCCGTGGGGAAGAAACTGTCCTCCTCCCAGTGGCACAGAACCAACTCACTCAAGCCAGGTGCCTCCGGAGAAAGTCACTGAATCACATACGTGTGCACACACACACACACGACAATAGCCAGCCAGAGAGTGAGAAAGAGAGGGTATACTGACCCCTAAAGGACCAAGGCAGACTGTAGATATCTTTCAAGATGGAAAGGAATGAAGAAAAAAAAAAAAAAAAGAAGAAAAGGCAATAGATAACTTAGCTCAAAATCATGTTGGGAGAGGGTTGACCTGTTCTTGGACCCAGGGATCTTGAGAGAAAGAGTAAACGAGCCCAAATGTCCTCAGTAGGCACTTGAGGTAAGGAGCCAAGAGCTGACTTAGAACTAAGGAGAGGGAAGGAGGACCCAAAGGAATAATAAAGCAAGAAGGGGAGCACTTAAATACACCGCATGTCTTCAAATTCACAGGCCCTGGGGATTTGTAACTTGAAGAAAATGACCAAAAGTTATTTCTGAAGGCTAGAAAAAGGTACAGAAAACACATGCTGCTTCAAAAGTGGGAGTGGAGAGAGTGGGAGAAAGGGATGACCTGCTTCTATGAATAAATATTCCCACTGTAATTCCCTAACTGGCAAAGTACTCTTGTGTAAATGATACTTTTTAAACCCATAGGCAGAAACCTAGCTAAGAAATAATCAGCACAATTAGGCAGAGTACAAATGTGTCTGTATTTATGCAACTTTCTTGGTTTTTTATTTTAAAAAAAGCATTAAACTTCACATCACAGAAGAATGAAAGCAGTGTCATTTGTTTTAATTTTTTAATATTTTAATTTAACCTAATCAAGATTTTGGTACGAGTGGAATCAACTACCCTAGGAAGGCAGATAGAATTAGAGTCTTGAGGTGCAACTAAAATCTAGATGTTTCCTCCTGACTTTCCCCCACCTCAGCCTCCTCATCCAACTGCCATTGGACCCTCCACCTTCCCAGACTGAACTCAGTACTTCCCCTTCCTTCACTCTATCTCCTCTTCCATTTTCATCTCTCCTTCTCCTCTCAACCCTCTTGCACTCTTTTCTAGATCTCAGTTAATGAAGTCAGCATCCATCCAACCTCCAATGCAAGAAATATTTTGAAAACCCCTGCTTGAAATAAATGTCACTTCCTTCACCTATAGAATAAAATCCAAACTCCCCCAGCATAATAGAGAAAAGTTCTTCATATATAAGTGCCCATCTACCTTTCAAACCTGTCTCCCCTCCTTACCCTATGTTCCCAACACACCCAATTATCCTCCAAGCCCCCAAACCCAATCACATTCCCTTCATCTGGGGTGCCCTCCTGGTCTTTGCCCAGGGAAATGCTATCTACTCCAAGACTCAGCTGAAACACCAGCTCTCTGTGAAGCCCTCCCTAACTCCCCAGGCATAGTCTGTACGTCTCTCTTTTATCCCTCTATCGCCTTGGGTTAATGTAATAGTGCTTCCCCTGTTTCTGGTAATTGATCTGTTTTTAAGACTGTCTTCCCGAGTGGAAAGCAAGAAGATACTGCCTTCATCTTTGCATGTGAGCACTAAGCACCTTTGTCACCTTCCCTAAAGGAACACGCTTCCTGCTATGTTTCTCCCTAGCGCTACCATATACTTGCATGTTTACTTGTTTATTACCTGTCTCTCTCCATTGGAATATGAACTACATGAAAGCAGGTATGTTTGTCTATTCTGCTCTCCCCTGTAGCACCAATGCCCTGAATAATGCCTGGCACATGATAGGTACTTAATACATATTTGAATGAACATGGATCCAAAATGACTTAGAACAGTGTCTAGCACATTCAACATACAAGTACCTCCTACTCCCTAGAAATTTTCTCAGTATTCCTCCACTTCTCCCTCCACCTCCTCTGAATTCCTACCATGACTACATGAGGTTCCACAATACTTGGCATTTCATCCATTAATGTATTTTAATCTTGTCTAAGAAGATTATAAAAATCCCAAGGACAGGTGCCACGTCTTTTAAGAAAATCGGTATTAAGTATAACTAGTGCCAGGCACTTCCATGCTTATTGGATCACTTAATTTTTTCCCTAAACATCCTGCAAAATTATTATATTATTCCAGTTTGACAAATAAACTAACAGAGGTGCAGATCTACCCAAGCTCACATGGCCTTTAAGTAGCTATTCAAATAAGCATTGACTCTAACTTTCATGTTCTTTCCAGTACCTCACACTGCATCTGTTAATTTAGCTCTGACAGGGTGCGGAGGCTCATGCCTGTAATCCTAGCACTCTGGGAGGTTGAGGCGGGTGGATCACCTGAGGCCAGGAGTTTGAGACCAGCCTGGCCAACATGGTGAAACCGTCTCTACTAAAAATACAAAAATTAGCTGGGCGTGGTGGTGTGCGCCTATAATCCCAGCTACTCAGGAGGCTGAGGCAGGTAAATCGCTTGAACCCAGGAGGCAGAGGTTGCAGTGAGCCAAGGTCATGCCACTGCACTTTGGCCTGGACAATGCGAGTGAAACTCTGTCTCAAAAAAAAAAAAAAAGTTGTGTTAGAGATTGAATTGTGTCCCTGCAAAATTTATATGTTGAAGCCCTAACCCACAATATGACTGTTAGATACGGCCTTTAAGGAGATAATGTTAACCTTTTAACCTTCAAGGTCACATGAAGTCATAGTCCAATAAGACTACTATCTTTGCAAGAAGAGAAAGAGACACCAGGAATGTGTGTGTACAGAGAAAAGGCAGCCATCTGAGAGCCACAGGAGAAACCAGCCCTGTCAACACCTTGATTTTGGACTTCTAACCTCCAGAATGGTGAAAAAATAAATGTCTGTCGTTTAACCACCCAGTCTGTGATATTCTGTTAGGATAACCCTAGAAGACTAATGCAAGCCCACTGTTAAATTTTCCAAAGCTACAGAAAAGCCAAAAGGAGAAAAACAATCACCCACAAACTCATCATCCAAAAGCAATCGCTATTAACATATATTCTATGATCTGGTCGTCTTTAACTTCACATATTTTTAAATAATTGTAATTAGACTGGAAATACAAATTGGTTATACCGGTTTTTCAATTAATATTCTTAAGTTGTGTACCATTTTTAAATTAATATTATAATGATACAACAATTACTATTTATCCATAAGAAGAAACTTTTCCAACATATTTTTCAAAATGTTTTCCCTTGTGAAAAGAAGAAAAAAGTTTTCCCTTGTGAATTGTGTATTCTTTGCCTACTCATCTATTTCCTTGCACATTATCCAAAGAATATTCTTTTTTATCCCTTTTTTGGAATGATTTTCTACGCCTTTTCTCAATTATCTCACCCAGTAAGTACCTACCATTGTGCTGAATACAAAACAAGTGTGACCTAATGTTGATGATCAATCATTAAAAACCATTCACCCAACAAAATGATCAAGGTTAACATCAGCAGTATGAAGTCATGTTGATATCACACGCACCTGCCATGATGCAATGAAAAGGGCACTTCATCTTCGTGGTCTTCTTCCCAGAAACCCAAAACCTTGGTCTAATCATGAGAAAATATCAGACACATGCAAATGGGGAACATTCTACAAAATGTCTAACCAGTTCTTTTCAGAAATGTCAAGGTCGGCCGGGCGCGGTGGCTCAAGCCTGTAATCCCAGCACTTTGGGAGGCCGAGACCGGTGGATCACGAGGTCAGGAGATCGAGACCATCCTGGCTAACATGGTGAAACCCCGTCTCTACTAAAAAAAATACAAAAAACTAGCCGGGCGAGGTGGCGGGCGCCTGTTGTCCCAGCTACTCGGGAGGCTGAGGCAGGAGAATGGCGTGAACCCGGGAGGCGGAGCTTGCAGTGAGCTGAGATCTGGCCACTGCACTCCAGCCTGGGCGACAGAGCGAGACTCCGTCTCAAAAAAAAAAAAAAAAAAAAAAAAAAAAAAAAAAGAAATGTCAAGGTCGTGAAAAACGACAAAAGACTGAGAAATTGTCACAGATTGGAGAAGACTAAGGGGGTGTAATGACTAAATGCAGCATCGAGTCCTGGATTAGATTCTGGAAAAGAAAAAAAGTCATTAGTAGGAAAACAAATCAGAATAAAGTCTATCGTCTAATTAATAGTATTGTATCAACGTTGAGTTCTTACTTTTTATGAATATGCCACTGTTATATAAGAGGTTAACATTAAGGAAAACAGGTGAGGAGTACACAAAAAGTTCTCTGTACTGCCTCTGCAACTCTTCCATACATCTAAAATGATTTCGACATTAAAAGGTGGGTTTTGCTTTTAATAATTCACTCTGGATGCATAACTAGTGGCATTTCACAGACAATCACACCTTTATCCAACACAACCTTAACCCTTTCATCACAGCCTTAAATTATAAAATAAAAGAAGTATTTATTGAGTTCCCAATAAATTAGAAGATAGCTAAGACCCAGAAACTGAGATTACATATTGAGTGTGAGTTTGCTGAGCTGAAAAGGAGATTGACAAGAACAAAATTAGGTCCATAAGACAGGTCAAAATCATGCTCTCTGAGCAGAAAAAGTAGACCACACAAACTAAAGACAAGTTCCCCCAAGGCAGCATGGTATGTTGGAAATATCCTGGTTTTGAAATTGAATCACACAACTGCTAATTTCCAGTTGGTTAGAAACCTTAGGAAAGTAAATAATCTTCCAGAGTCTTGGTTTCTTCAAATTTAAAACTGGAGTGGTAAGGTTTACTTTATGAAACTCTGGAGTAGGGGGTCAAACAACTTTTTCTGTGAGTTAGACATATTAGATTAGGGCCCACCCATAGGACCTTGTTTTAACTTAATTACCTCTGCAAAGACCTTATCTCCAAACATGATCACATTGTGACATATTGCAGATTAGGATGTCAACATGTAAATCTGGGGACAAGGGGAAGGAAAGAACAGAAGGAACACAATTCTATCCATAACTCTTTAGTTTTTCTAGCTTCTAAAGGCCACCTGCATTCCTTGGTTCATGGCCCCTTCCTCCATTTTTTTTTTTTTTTTTTTTTTTTTTGAGACGGAGTTTCACTCTTGTTGCCAAGGCTGGACTGTAATGGCATGTACTTGGCTCACTGCAACCTCCACCTCTCGGGTTCAAGCAATTCTCCTGCCTCAGCCTCCCGAGTAGCTGGGATTACAGGCATCCGCCACCACACCTGGCTAATTTTTTTGTATTTTTAGTAGAGACCGGGTTTCACCACATTGGCCAGGTTGGTCTCAAACTCCTGACCTCCGGTGATCCACCTGCCTTGGCCTCCCAAAGTGCTGGGATTATAGGTGTGAGCCACCGCACCTGGCCTTTCCTCCATCTTTAAAGCCAGCAGTATTATGTCTCCAAATAGCATCTCTCTCTGACTTCTGCTTCCATCACCATGTCTTCTCTGACTCTACCTCCCACTTTTCTTAAAGGCCTCTAACTATTACATTATATAATCCCCCTTTCTAAAGATCCTTATTCACATCTACAAAGTCCCTTTTGCTACGTAAGGTGTCATAGTCATGGTTCTAGGAATTAAGACAGGGACGTCTTTGAGGAGCCATTGCTCTGCCTCACAGAGGCACACAACAAGTTCATTGGCGAGCTGCAGCCGTTGGCCCATACTTGTTCCTGCATCTCTCCAAGAGGAAGCATGTGCCAGTTCCAGGCATCTGCATCTGCTGAGCCCTTTTTTTTTTTTCTTTTTTTGAGATGGAGTCTCACCCTTGTCACCCAGGCTGGAGTGCAGTGGCGCGATCTTGGCTCACTGGAACCTCCGTCTCCCAGGTTCAAGCATTCCCCCTGCCTCAGCCTCCTGAGTAGCTGGGATTACAGGAACCCACCACCACACCCAGCTAATTTTTGTACTTTTAGTAGAGATGGCGTTCCGCCATGTTGGACAGGCTGGTCTTGAACTCCTGACTTCAGGTGATCTGCCCACCTCAGCCTCACAAAGTGCTGGGATTACAGGCATGAGCCACTATACTCGGCCAACTAAGCCCCTTCTTGAACCTCTGCTCTTACCTCAGTTCTTGTAACCAGACTATCATCCGGGAAGGCAGATGCAGCAAACAGAGAAAACAGGACATGTGAACATTACCTAGCCCAGGATTCTAGAAACCTGGAAGTATGGTTGGTCCTTTGACTCTCTAGTTGCCCAATCCTGCATGTGTTCACAACCCCATCAATTTCTAATTGCTTCTCATGGTATGTTTTCAATTGATTCCATAAACTGGGTGATTTGAGCATCTCAATTTGGTCTGTGAGACTTCCTCTTCCATGACAGCAAGGAGAGCCTTGGGGTACTGGAGGTGGGATATTGGAGGCTACCACGGCATCAAGGTAATTTTCCACCTGCTATCAGCTTTCATACAGGAGTAGATTTCTGAGTCAAAAGAGCATGGTGAAATTTGAGGGAGGAGGGTGCAATTCAGGACATGGGGCTTGGGCTCAGAGAGGACAAACTTGGAAGAAACCCAGCAGTGAGCAGCCCAGAGCCCAGTGGGGGCCTGAGCATCTGAGTCCTCAGGGGTCAGGGGGGATGACAGAGCAGCAAGCAGTGACAGAGAGGAACTTGCTGGCCACCTTCTCCCTTCACTCCCCACCCAACCAGCCCTGCTTGCACAGTGCCCAAGGCTCAGGGCAGGCCAGATGCCAGGAGCATTGGGTAACCTGCTTTGAGGTGGTTAGTCACACCGATGAACTTGGAATCATGTGGGAAAGCTGACAGGCAGGGCACGAACCAGGGGGCAGGAAAGGAACCTCAAACAGAACCCTTGGTTTCTCTTTTGTGCCGTTTCTGAGCTATCACTTCCATAATTTGTGAAATCCAAACCAGAAGAGGAACGTTAGAAGGCTTGTGTGTACACAGGTTGAAAAAAACGTTCTGCCCTTTTCCCAAAACACCGAGAACAGAAGCATTCCAGATTTTTAGGAAGGAAATGCATATTTAAGTTCAAAACTCCATTTGGAAAACATTAAGAGGTTCCTGTGTATACCAAAATACTGATTTTTTGACTTTTAGAAATGAATTAATTGTTCTTTCAAAAAGATTTTAAAAGTTAAATTAATATCCTTTTAATTCAATGTCAATCTTTTAAAAACTAAAAAAGAGAAAGGGCTTTCTCAATGGCATGGTCACAGAAACACTTTCAACCACTACAATGTGGTTCTTTTATTAGAATGGGAATAAAATGTGTCTTTCCTGGTGAAAGAACATAGTTACAAGGGCCATGCCAAAAACACTTCCTTGAGATCCCCAGTTGCAAATCAGGTAAACCTCGCACGTGTCACCTGCATTAAACCCACCAGCGATTGGAGGAGAGTGTCACAGTCTTTAGAACTGTGGATGTCTTTAGAAACACACAGGGGGCCTCTCACGGATCTCTCCAAGTGATAGAAGATGCTATAAACGTACAAGAGGGTATAAAAAAGCAGGCTTTGCTGACAGAAAGCCTCAGGGTTAAGCTGTCAGAAACTAAATGATGCTGGTATAAGGCAAGGAGAACTTACTTGCAAAACAGAACAATCTGAGTTTTCTGCCTCTGACATGGACTTGTCTAAAAAGATGCTACATGAGAAATATTTTCAAGAATTCTGATAGTATCCTAATTTCAGAGACCCTTGATCCAGCTGTGAGTTTATAACCAGAAGGGTGAAAAACTCTTCCTGAGAAATGTTGTACTTTACTTCTACGTCAAGAAGCCATTAGTCCTCCCTTTAATTCCAATTACAGAAATTCGTGGTAAGAAATGAATCAGAGATGTGAGAACAATGCATCTGTAACAGTGTTTATTTCAGCATCATTTCTGAAAGTAGAAAATGTGAAACAAAACCTAAGTGTCCACGGATAGGGAAATGATTAAATATTAATATTAAATGATTAAGTATGATTAAAAATACAGCATAGGCAAAAGGTGGAATAGTATGTTGCTGTCAAAACTCAGTTTTTGAAGAGTAATGATCTGGAATACAGTATGTTCATTACACAATATAACATTAAAAGGAGGATATAAAGTTATGCATTCAACATGATTTCAGTTTGATCTCTAAAATGGTAAGAATTCTTGTTTTCATAATAATTTTTTGTATTTTCCAAATTTTCTACAATGGAAATGCATGACTTTTATAATCAGGGGGAAAATTATTATTCAAAGAAATGGATTTGTCCCAAAGAAAACCGCCTTTTCAGTGACAGTATGGTTGCAATAGCCCAGCGCATGGATAAAAGTGACTACAATAAAGGTCACCATGATCCCAACGTCTAAAACATCATCTCTCTGTGCCTCCTCAGCAAGGTATCCTCCTGCTAAAGGCAGTGTCTACACCCGTAGGTGGAATACTATTACAGACACTCTGGAGAACCAGGCCAAGAGTGACTTTTCAGTTACATTGATGGCTCAAAGTTCGACCACAAAGCAGCATTAGCAGAGTGGGTTCTGTCTATTCAACAACAGATGATCCTGCCTCCCAACTGTCACAGACAAGCCATTCAACAAATGCACCACCAGCCCAAAAAACACTTGTAGGGTTATAGCACTCTGTGCGATGCGTATTCATGCGAACAGCTAAAGTTTGTGCCTGGCTAATTTTAAAATGTGCTGACTATAAAATTTTCCCAGTATTTCCAGCATAGGGAAGAGCACCTCTCTAATTAAAACAGTTCCTCTGTTCTCTGTTTCTTCTTTCGATGACTTAATATTATCATCATCAGCTTTGTCTTAGGTGTACAACAGTCTAGAGGACTTGTAAACTGATGCCCGGTGAAAGGGGAAAACTGAGCCGTTCAAACGCTTCACACACAGCCTGAGCAGTTGTGTCTGCATGCATTAATGAGCATGCATAGTAATAGAGATTTAGCATGGATACAGAGGGCCATCTAGTGACCAGCTAAGTAAAAAACACAGTGCAGCCTGCAAACTACATGGAGGTAGCCATGGCTCCTTCACCTAAAGTTGTGCTTTATTTGATAAATAAGTATTGAACATCTAACATGTCCAAGGCACTGCACTAAATTTAGGGTCTACAAGGAACAAGACAAAAATCCTTCCGTGAGAGACAGGATTTTCCATAATTTAAATCTGATGGAAAAACATCTCATTAGAAAGCATTTTTTCTGTTGTCTCAATTCATGAAAGACAAAATGAAATTTCATACTCAAAACAGAACATCCCTCAAAGGAAACCCAAATTATTTCCTTTCCTATTGTAAGATAATTTTCTAAAAGCACTAGAAATAAAGTAATATTCTATGTCAGCAATTCCAAACTTGCAATACATGCAACAGGTTTTTTCTTTGATTTGTGTTAACAATTTCCCATATTTCTTCCCCAACCCCAAGGGCTGAGCATTATAGAAACAGTGCTCGTAAAATGAATTAAAACAGACTTAGTTCTGATAATTTTAGAAATTAACTTTATCGTACTCCTTAAGTTAATCAGTCCCAACATTAGGCTCACAAACGGACCAAAAGTAAATACAAAACTGGAAAATGCTGAATGCAAGCCCCAAAACTACTATCAAAGACATGAAAGTGGGAACTTTTCTAACCTAACATTGAAAGGAATGTGTGTGTGTGTGTGTGTGTGTGTTTTAATCCTTTACTCCCTACCACCGCTAAAAAATATAAACATGTGAAAGTTTTGGAATGTATTTTATTTGAATATCATAATGTTTTGCCTGTGTAAAATGGCACATTGCAAACTACACCATCACGCACTTTTCTGTTATAAAAGGAGGAAAACAATTAAATAGTGCTGTACACAGAGCGTGTCAAAAAGTTTGTGTGCAATCCTAGACACAGTTGAGTGCCTTTCGTCTGGGAAGAGCCAGTGACAACCCAACTCACTGGATCATGTAAGACCTATAAAAGTAAAAGCAATTCAACTCAGAGTTTATTTTATTTGGGGGTTTTGGTGAATAAGGAATACAGGATATTGCCATTGTCTTCAAAGTGAAGACTAAGAAACATTAAATTATTCAGTAAACGCAGTAAGTAAAAATAAACTCCAGTTCTACATTATGTACACTTCAGAAAAAGACGCGATGATGAGGGTGGTAATCAGGATAAAACAGAGACCATGAGACCAATGTGGTCACTTACCGTGAGCTACATGCCCCGAAGGCAGATTGGCTATCTTTGGAAAAATCTCAACCCTTTAGATTTAAAGGGTGAGTGAATATTTCCAGAATTTTAAAGTTAAATGTGTTTCGCTATGGCCATTGATGCCTTTTTGTCCTCCTTCATATTCTTCCGAATCTTTAGGGTGGCTCCTTCAGCCCTCTCTAACCTCTCTCACTCCAGCAGCCCTGCAGCAAGCCTCACAGTCCCACGCTGGCCAGAGGAAGGCAAGGGGGCTCAGCCCATGAAACTTCATGCCTGTCTCAGCTCAGCCTCTTTCTTTCTGGCATTTTCTATAGTCATGGCTTTCAAATAGCTCACCTGTCACCATCTTCTTCTGACAGTCTCTTCCCGCTGGTCTGAATACAAGTACCAGGCCAGGCTGAGCCCACAGAGGGCACCTACCAGACAGGCCACTCAGAGGAGGCCAGAGTCAGACCTATTGGATCCATGCACGCTGCACACACATTGGCGTGCACACACACACACTGCATGAGCAAGCATAAACACACACACACTCCTACTTACTTACCTTCTCATTACACATTATACACCTGCATGCGCACACACAGACACCCCACTTACCTCCTCACTACACATCACACATCTGCACACACACACACACCACTACTTACCTCTTCATTACACATCACACATCTGCGCGCACACACACACACACTACTTACCTCCTCATTACACATCACACATCTGCACACACACACACACACCACTACTTACGTCCTCATTACACATCACACATCTGCGCGCACACACACACACACCACTACTTACGTCCTCATTACACATCACACATCTGCGTGCACACACACACACACACTACTTACCTCATTACACATCACACATCTGCGCGCACACACACACACACCACTACTTACCTCCTCATTACACATCACACATCTGCACACACACACACACACACCACTTACCTCATTACACATCACATATCTGCGCGCACACACACACACACTACTTACCTCCTCATTATGCATCACACATCTGCACGCACACACACACACACACACCACTACTTACCTCTTCATTACATGTCACACATCTGCACAGACACACCCCTTCCCACATACTTCCTAATTACACATCATACACACACACACATCCCTACCTGTGTACCTCATTACACATCATACAACTACACACTCACACACACAGCCTTTGATAAGAATAATTTTATGAGATAAATGAACAACTGATGGCCATTGTCATTAAACCAAGCTTGTTTACCCCTGATTTCAATAGTGTCGGCTCCCCAAAAAGGAGGCTGGGTCAATGCTGCTGTGTCAGCAGAAAGAACAGTGTGCTTCCAAATGAAAAATACCCGGAGAAATTACAAAGAGAGTTATGGTGATTAATCAAATTGGAAGACTTAGAATTTACCTTCAAACAGGATTTCTCTAATGCCTCCATTCACAAGAGCATTAAGAACACACACATCAGGACAGAACAGTGGCCCAGCAAGACCTCCATCCAGACAGCTCCAGCCTGTCCTCTTGTCACAGGCCCTAGCAAGGACCTCGTGCCACTCCTCCCCACCTCTCCTAGGTCTGCACCCAGTGCTCTGTCATCCTGGTAGACTGTAGGTGGGGGTGGCCATCACCCCATTGGCCAGGACAGTCCCACTTATGCCTGGCAAAATTGTTATTAGCACTCTCTTTTTATTCTAAAAAGAGCTTTGGTCTGGATAATACATTACATGGCAATTTACCTGTTTTCTCCACCAACACACCTTTCCTACCTGTTCACTTGCAGTGTCAGTGTAAACATGGGATGCTGATCCTTGCACAACTCCGTGATTATACATTGGCCCTGTCCGTGGTTCCCAGAGGCCAATGTGGACACCTTGTAGACCATGTACTTGTTGTCCAAGGTAAATGGATCACACATGCCTTCTGCCTTCTACCTTCCATCTTCGATCATGTTGAACTCGAATCTGCATCAGACACATAGGTGAGTGAATACTCAACAAGAGAGAAGAACTCTAATGTATTGAATCCTATTAATGGATCCATAATACAAATAATTATCCATAAGGTTAAGGAAGATAGTCAGCTACTCAGTAGTAAGTAATCACTGAAACCTTTTAAAGAAGCTCAATTCAAAATTCAAATGGGGTGAAATCCATGAACATCTTTATTTACTTTTAATACTAGTAAATGCAGAGAAGGTGGCAGAGCACAGTTCACACGAATTATTAGAACCGACATTCAAGTGTAAATAAGTCTTTTATTTATAAATGTCATCTGTCCAAGTGTGTTATGAAGCTGTCACCTCATGGCAGACACTCAGCGAATATTCGTTGGCTCATTTATTCACAGAACGAAGCCATTTCTCAGGCTCCATTTGCAGGCAGCATCGCACGTGGTGACGAGTCAGGTGGGGATCAGACACGCTTCTCTTAAAGCCTGGCTCTGCCTTATCAGCTCTTGACTTTGAACAGTCCCTTCACCTCTCTGAGTTTGTTTCCTACCTTTGAGTAGAGATAATAGCAACCAATCCCTTAGCATCATTATAATACTGCATTTAAAGTCCTTATCACAGTCCGTGGCACTGAGAAAGCTTTCAATCTTTATTTTTACCTAAAAAATTCATATTGTGCTTATTATGTGCCAGGCTGTTCTAAGCACTCAGCGTATATCAGTTCATTTCATCCTGTTAACGACCCCACAAAAAAAATGAAATACTTTAAATAATGGTCATTATAGCTGAGTGATGAGTTCCAGGTGATTCCAGCACGTTTCTGTATTTTCCCAATTTATTAAAATAAGCTTACATTACTTTTTTAATCAGAGAAAAATGTTACATTATATCTTAACCATTTAACAATTATATATTTACTTTATAAGTATATGAATTCAAATTAATTTTACATACCAGGCTGCTAGCCCATTAGGTAAAATTTTATAACCCCAAAAGTTATTACAAACTGTGTACTGGAACCCATAGAAGCTCAAGATATATAACTGCAAACAAAAGTTAAATAAAATATATGACGTGTTATCACTTCAGCAAGGATAGTTTTTGGTAACTGATTCTGTTTTAGTGTGCCACTAGAAATATATCCTCTTCGTTTATGTCCTCTCTTGCTTTCTCTGAGCGTATAAAATGACAGCTTATGCGGAAATCAAGTCGAGGTCAAATTACCAATATTCTGTAAGTGGCTGGAGGTCAGAATTACCTTCTAAAGAGCCCTGAGCCCCCGGAGTGAGTTTCTATTTATTCAGCATTCTACTTCCCAATCTCAGCTAACCAAAAAAAAAAAAAAAAAGGAGAAAGGGGGAAAATGGGTCCCAAGCTCAGGGTTCAGCCTGTGTTTTCAAATAACCAAGAAAAAGACAGGCAGGCATATGCAGGCACAACCAGAGTACAGGGTCGAAGTCCCTTGTATTTGTAAAGGCCAGTGTTTGATTAGTTACATTCAGCTTGAATAATTCTAGTTGTGTGACATAAGAAAAAGAAAAAAAATTGTACCCTGGCAAACAGCTAAAAAATCCTTAATGGGCTTTGAGGGCTCCCTACAGTCATTGTATTTTTAATGTAATGGGCAGCCACCATGTGCCATGCCTACTGCTAGAAACATAAGATGCCATGATGGGTGAAAGTGGCCCTAGATCCTTGGAAGAGCGGGGTCACTTCTTTCCCAATTGTTGAATCTTTTTATGTCTATTTTTGGTTTTAATACATGTTATGGAAGCATAATCGTCCTTCCAAAAATACTTGGTAAGCAACATTGGTTTAATTGTGTATAAAATTTATTTTAGCTCTAACAAGGCATCTGGATCACAGATTCCTATAAGGGTTGCAAGGTCAGGCCCCGAGTGATACAGTCCATGGGACACTGCCTTTCCCACCCCTATCCATTCCTCCTGCTCCTACTCCCAGCTGCCTTGTGTGAAAAGGTCAGTTGTACTGGTTTACCCAGGATAATGAAACGTCACTTTGAATGAGCTGCTATAATACTATTTTTTACTGCTTTTGCATGTTCCTTTCTATTTTTATCTCATCTTTGAAAGATGCTTCACGACATCTTTGCAAGATGAATGGAAAAGGCAACGGGGCATGAGTTGAAATGTGGACTATGCTAAAGCTTTACAACTCAAGACCAAATTCCACATCGATACTTCCTATTCACTTCCATAGTCTGCTTGCTGCTTTCCCTGCCTCCTCCACCCTATCCCA
The DNA here is from genome assembly GCF_024542745.1 of Macaca thibetana thibetana. Taxonomy (NCBI): domain Eukaryota; kingdom Metazoa; phylum Chordata; class Mammalia; order Primates; family Cercopithecidae; genus Macaca; species Macaca thibetana. The sequence continues at coordinate 161,026,677 of NC_065580.1, read as the reverse complement.
CCCCAACCCATTCACATGGACTTCAAAAATTCAAGTCCGGCAGGGCATGGTAGTTTATACCAGTAATCCCAGTGCTTTCAGAGGCCAAGTCAGGAGATTACTTGAGGTCAGGAGTTCAAGACCAGCCCAAGCAACACAGTAAGACCCTGTCTCTGCAAAAAATATAAATAAATAAAAATTTTAAATTAGCTGAGCATGGTGGTGGGTGCCTGCAGTCCCAGCTACTCGGATGGCTGAGGCAAGAGGATTACTTGAGCCCAGGAGTTTGAGGTTATAATGAGCTACGACTGCACCACTGCACTCCAGCCTGGGCAACAGAGTGAGACCCTATCTCTAAAATGAGTGAATGAATGAATGAATAAATAAATAAATGGATTAATTTAAAAAACAGTCAAATCTGATAATGATATTACCCAGCCTAATCCTTTCCAATGGTTCCATGTCACTTACCAAAGACAGTCAGAACTGCTCATGCGTATTCCAGGCCTTTCTGGTCATTCCTGCTGGCTCCTTCCCCACTCCTGCAGCCAATGTGATAGCCCCACACCTGTGCGCATGCATTCCCCAAACCCACACCACCCTCATCCCACCTCATCACCAGAAGAGCAACTCCTATCTGCACAAGCATCCCATCTTCCATGAAACATGTTTCTCAGGAAAATGTTTAATTAGGAAAGAAATTTAAATCAGTATCTTCTTGGAAGAATACCGGAGGGATGGGCTTGGCCCTGGAGAGAAAGTTACACCCAACCTTAGAGAACCTTACCTCTGCTTTTTCTTTTATTCAGTACCCAGTAACTACTGATGAGGTGGACTCTGTACCACACATCGATTTCACTACTAAAGCCCCAGGAGAATAGACAAGTCCTGGAATCAATCCGGGCTGGCAAGATTTCATGGGAAAATGTGCATAGACGTAAAACATGCAAACACGTATTTTGAGTCCTTGTGAAATACACTTCTGCAGAAGTATATCTTCCACCTTTATCACATCACTGTCCCCAAGAACATTTGGGGAATAAGGTGGCCACTCAGAGAGTTAAGCTGTAAAACCATCAGACAATACGTATAAATGGCAGGTTTAAGAGAAAGAATAGATCCCAGTCCAGCAATCCTCCCATGGGGATGGATTACCATGTCTAAAGATAAAATGTGCTCCTTGTAAACTAGAGTGGCCAGCCATGGAAGCTGCCCAGCCTGTGCACAAATGTTGGCAGGCCCCATAGAAGCATGGTGCAGGGAAGGGGCTGGCCCAAGGACTCCAGCTGCCTGGCCCAGGGGCAGCTCTATCTAAATGAAAGAGTGTATTAATTTCCTAGAGCTGCCATAACAAATTAGCACACACTGAGTGGTTAAAAACAATTGTATGGTTTCACGGTTTTGGAGGCCAGAAATCTAAAATCCAATATCATCAGGGTTAGCTCCTTCTAAAGGCTCTGAAGGACAAGGCATTCCATGCCTCTTTCTAGCTCCTGGGGGCTGTCAGGAATCCTTGACACTCCTTGGCCTGTAGCTTCCTAACTCTAACCTCTGCCTCTGTCTTTACATGGCCTTCTTCTCTTCTAAGGGCATAGAATTTATAAATTGTCATTGGATTTAGGGTTCACCTAATCCAGGATGATTTCATTTTAAAATCCTTAACATAATTACATCTGCAAAGACTCTTTTTCCAAATAGGGTCACATTTATAGGGTTCGGGTGGACACACCTTTTGAGTGGCTCACCATTCAACCCACTGCAGAAAGCATCCATTATTCTGATTGAGCCTTTACCACTGACACCCCCAGTTCTGAATCCAAGCTGATCACCCTTCTTTCTGATTGTGATTTCATTCCCCAGGTAGTTAGACCTGCCTGGCATTCTTGAGAATCCAGGCTCTCTACAGTTATATTTCTTGTGAAAAATCAATGAATTGGAGATCTGGTTTTACACTTGAGTCTCATGAGAGAAGCGTGTGTCTGTGCTAGAGAGAGAGAGAGAGAGAAAAAAAAAAAAAAAAAAAAAAAAAAACCATCTCTTAATGTGTTGACCCAATCCTCTCTGAGCCTGCCAGCCTGGGGCCAAACCCAAGCCTGGCAAATTCTCTAAGGTAAGCCATCCTGGGAGGCCCCTGGAGACACTGCCTGTCTGCAAAAGACTTTCTGCTATGCGCTGCCAAGTGAGGATGAAGAATCAGAGCGAACTAGAGCTCCTCAATGAGCCAGTAGTCACCGCAGATCCTTCCACCCTACATCTGTGCTGACCAGTGGGGTGCACAGTAGTGTGCCCTAAGGATGTGATCCCTTGGATTATTCTTTTGGAAGATGAAGAGTGGAGTCAGTCAAAAGGCAGAAGAAGAGATAAAGAAGAACCTTAAAGACCATTCTGACTCCTCATGAACTGTCTCAGATTGAGTGATGCCCACCGTTCAAACACAAGTGTGACCAACCTGTGGCCAGGTAGCTGCTGCCTGAGAAGTAAGGACCCTCTCAGCTACTGTCAAAAAAGCCAATAGAAATAGATCTACATTAAGACTTTTTAATCCGTTTTGTGTTGCTAGTTTTGTAATTGCTATTGGTGTTTTTGCATGATTTCCAAAAGATCTGGCTTCCTGGAGAAGCTGGCAGTTTTCCAGTGATTAAAACTATTCTCTGTGATAAGAAAATGATTGGCTGGATGTGGTGGCTCACACTTGTAATCCCAGAACTTCGGGAGGCCAAGGCAGATGCATCACTTGAGGTCAGGAGCTTGAGACCAGCCTGGCCAACATGGTGAAACCTCCGTCTCTACCAAAAAACACAAAAACTAGCCAGGTGAGGTGGCATGTGCCTGTAATCCCAGCTACTCAGAAAGCTGAGGCAGGAGAATCACTTGAACTCAGGAGGTAGAGGTTGCAGTGAGCCAACATTATGCCACTGCACTCCAGCCTGGTCAAAAGAATGAGACCCTGTCCAAAAAAAAAAGGATTAGGAAGTAAGATTAAAGCTCACAACGACACTATATGTGTGTCCTCGGGGAAGACATTTTAGCGGAGAAATAAAAGCTTTCAGGTGCTTTCATCTGTGAGCTTCCAACAAACCTGTGAGCCTCTGGCAGTTGTAGAAATTCTCAGACAAGATATGAACTCATTTCCAGACCCATGGACATTGAAACAGGGAAGAAGGAGCTAAAGTGAAAGGACAGAGGTAAGGGACGGTTTGTAACACTAGAGCCAACAACTGGGAACCTCATAGCTCCAACTGAGTCATCCTGGCTCATGCTTCTGAAGTTAATTTAACTTAAAGAAATACTTTTTTCTTTATGGATGAAGTGCATGGGTCTGTGCTGCATGTCCTGCCCAGCTTCCCTTCATTTTCTGTGCCAAAATCAGCCAAAATGCCGTGTCTGCCCATTACTTTTGGCCAATCAAGTAGAAATGCAGGGGCTAGAAGCTCCAGCACATTCCTGTCCCATTTCCTCCCTGTCCCCTATGATACCAACATCAGCAGGAGATTGTCCAAAACTGGCAGTGGTGTCTGGAGGGAAGGAAACGGCTTCCTAGCGGGAAGGATCAGGGCAAGGGCTATGCATGCTTCTGCGTTTCGTGTCAGACCTAACGCCTCTGTGCCACTGCCCGAAAGAAAAGAAAGATCTGGAGGATGTAAGTGCTGGAATCATCACATGAACACCTTTAGGGACAATGTTCTAGAGGCCCACCCCTATGGCCCCTTGGATGGGAAATAGCAATATCATTTCAGGAAACATCAATGAATTTAATAACTTAACATTTCCTGTAAAGAGAAAAAGGAAAGAATGACACGTTCAGCTGGCAAAAACTTTGGTGTCTAACATATGCCAACTCTTCCTTCTCTAAAGGCTTCAAAAGTCAAGGCCCATGTGAATACAGAAACATCACTGATCGAGATGACCGTGGTTATTCAATATACTTCTGCCGCAAGGACACTTCCAAATGCTATCTAAGAGTTTTTCTGCAAGGAGTTTGGAATCGCTCCTGTAAACCCATTGATATTTTTGTTACATTGCAAGGATTTCCCCCTAAAGTAAGGATCAGACAAGAGCCTTAAATGATAACTTTTTAAAAACCTGCCTGCCTTTCTTTTTAATGGAAGTTTTCTCTTTCAAAGGTGAAGGATGTTGTTTTTCATGAAAGCTTTGTTGCCACCAACAGAAATTCAAAGTAGAGAGCTAGAGGTGAATCAGGTAGGATTACCTACATTGCTGTTCTTGGAACGCAGCTCCACTTATGGGATAATTGTCAACTATTTTAATATTCTATTTTCCAGGAAAACATAGTCCATGTTCAACAGAAGCCCAGTAAATTCCAAAGCGGACAATCAACAAAGCAGACTCAGTCACCAGGCAAGATATGACTACATCTGGGTCAACAACATGAAGAAATACGTTATCACTGTGTAAATATGAACAGTTCCAGGAAACAGATCTTTGCATTCCTGCCTTTTGTTTCACTGAAACCGGGACATGGAGCTCATGCTTCCAGACAAACGTCAAGTCTACTTTGACTCTGGCTTTCCCCAAGTACACGAACACTCCAGGGAGGCAGAGAGATGCCTGGCTGAAACCAAAGAATCTTCTGGCCACCCCTAAACCTGCCCCTGGCAGTGGCCTATACAAAGTAAGTCTGAGAAATGTAATACATCTTAGGAATGCACCTGGAAAACAGCAATATTATATCCACCCAGGGAAAAGTCTTCCTGGGGATTAGAGTGGGCTCTGAAATTTGAGGCTTCTCAAGCTTTCATAATTGTTATCCCAATTAATGTAACTGCAGACACCATTCTTATATTCCCAGGTACAATAATGTCCCATGCCTTTGAAGCTCATCAAGCCATTTGCTTCAACACTTGAGGAGCCAAGCCCCAAGGTTAACAGCCCTCCACGTGAGCCTATCATCTGCCTGCTGTACAAACGCATTTTCTTTGCATTTCAGTCATGCCCTGACCTTGGAGAGGACGATGTAAAGGGGAACGCCTGATTAACTTTCCATTTATAAACCAATTATTTTACTATTGGCATCTTCATTCTGCAATCACTGACATAAAATCTTTTACAAAACAAAATGTAATAAATGAGAAATCGATTGGACTTTTTTAAAGTTTGCTTTGAAGTCAGCCATTAATAAGAAATGTCCTTTAATAAGAGAGCTCTGTCTGTAGTTCTTCGATGTCAGAGCCCAGCTGTGTGGCTGCTGGAGGAGATGAAGCCACATTCAATCAAGGCTTAGGAACTCTTCCTTGTTCATCTTTAACTGCAAGGACAGGGGCATACTATTTTTCTTTTTCTTTTTCTTTTTTTTTTTTTTTTTGGTAGAGAGGGGGTCTCCCTAGGTTGCCCAGGCTGGTCTCAAACTCCTGGACTCAAGCGATTCTCCTGTCTTAGCCTCCCAAAGTGCTGAGATTATAGGTGTGAGCCACTGCACCCAGCCAGTACCAGAAGTACTGCTTTTCTACTTAAAAAAGAGGGAAAGAATGTTTTCATGTAGATCTTCGCATGCTAAAATCACACCAAAACCTCATGCAAGGTCAATGAAGAACAAAGTTATCTGTTCCCACCACAGAATCTTTGCATCGACTGTCACTGTCCCAGACACTCTTTCCCAGAGGTCAGCATGGTTCCCTTCTTTATCTTCTTCAGTTCGTCATCAAGCGTCACCTTTTGGTGAGACCTTCCCTCACCTCCCTACTGACAATTATGAACCAGCAGCCCTGACACCCGCATCCCTTCTCCACCCTGCTTTCCTCCATAGCACTCCCAGGCTTGACATTCCTTATATTGTGTCCACTCCTCCCTTTTGATTATTGCATGCCTCCCCACCATGAGAATGTAAACTCCTTGAGGACAGGAAGATCCCAGCAACACCTAGAACAGAAGCCAACGTAGAGCCAGCACTCAATAAATAAAATGAGACATATACATAAAGTATTTACAATGGAAAGTCAAAATACCACTGCCCGTCATGAACAAGTCATTCCCCTTCTCTCCACAAAGACAGACAGTGTGGCCAAGCCACTGCCCAGGTGAGCCAAGAACAAAGAAGAGAGAGAAAAACTGCTCCTGTTCTCCCACATCAGATAAAAAGCACCGTGCCTTCCATGTCACCTGGGAGCCCAGACTCAGGCAACTACCACGATCCCTGCCCACACCTCCACCTGAAACTCCAGAGGGAAGAGGGGTAATGTTCCCTCTTGCTTCTAGTTTGCTTGTGGCTTGCTGGTGAGTCGTATCCAGGGCCAGCTCCATGGGAACTGCTGTAGTCACACCCAGGGTCCCACACTCAGAAGAGTCCCAAGCTTGGTTTCATGCTCTGCTGTGGCCATCTGGAAATTCTTGCCAATTTTACCTTTGAACCTGGGACAGTGGAGCATGCACGTGAGCAGAAGAGATTCGTAAAACCAAAAGAAAAACTTTGTATTTTAGTACCTTTAGCAGCATTTTTTCTCTGCTTTTTCAACAAGCAGATCCATATTTTCTTTTTGCACTGAGCCCTAAAAATTATGTAGTTGGTCCTGGATGTATTCATGTTCTTTGTGGAGGGAAAACTTTCGAAGGTGGAGAAAATCCACTCTGTCTAATGGTTCTGTTCTCCCAAGTTGAAAGAAGCGTGGTCATCTCTTTTTGGCTAACAACAGCAACAACAAAGCTTAGATTCTATTAAATCCCAAATCAAGGAGAATAATTGAGCTGACGAGTTGCTTTGAAGGAAAGAAATAATAGAGAAAATTCTTTTATAAAAATCATTACTGGAAATGCTAAGAGTAGCTGGGAAACTACTTTTGTTGTTGGGAAGCTATTTTTGTTGTTTGGAAACTTCAGAAGGTTATTTATTGAAGTCACATCACAATTTCTACTACATGTGCACCATGTACCAAAAGGGAATTGTTAATCCACCTCTTCCCAAGGGAAGAGTCAGAATTAGTGGACATAAAACCCAGGGCTTTACAAATACTGAAGAGAACTTGGCTATTCAACAATTATGCATATTAATAAATGGCAAAATGCATCATTAATTCTATAACTTTCTAATTTTGAGAAAACTCCGTAGACTCACAAGTTAAATTAAAATAGAAAAAAAATTAAATGCATTGCTAAAATTTAAAAGTTAGATGGGTCATTCACATGTTGAATGAGAACGATACCCAAATTTGATAAATTTCAAAAGATCAAAAAGTTCAACTTCATCTAACTTGTGATGGTTAATAATAAGCGTCAACTTGGTTGGATTGAAGGATACAAAGAATTGATCCTGGATGTGTCTGTGAGGGTGTTGCCAAAAGAGATTAACATTTGAGTCAGTGGGCTGGGGAAGGCAGACCCACACTTAACCTGGAGGACATAATCTAATCATTTGCCAGCAAACATAAAGGAGGCAGAAAAATGTGAAAGGAAAGACTGGCCTAGCCTCCCAGCCTACATCTTTCTCCCATGCTGGATGCTTCCTGCCCTCGAACATCAGACTCCAAGTTCTTCAGTTTTGGGACTCAGACTACACACACACACACACACACACACACACACACACATATATATATCTTCTATTAGTTCTATTCCTCTAGAGAACCCTGACCAATACACCAACTGAGTCATATTTTCCTAATTTGTCAATCCTTCCCTATTTCTCTATCTCTACTATTCTATGAAAGATAATACAAGACCTAGGAAATAAAATCAAATACCTACAGAAGTCAGACATGTAACGTAAACATGCGAACCAGGCTGAACACAAGATAGAAGGGGTAAGACAGTGGGACTGCATGTGTACCTTCTAAAACTTGTTTGAGGCAGGATATTCCTTTGTCACCCAAGCTACAGCACAGTGGCACAATCTCAGCTCACTGCAACCTCCACCTCCTGGGTTCAAGCAATTCTGCCTCAGCCTCCCAAGTGGCTGGGATTACAGGCGCGCACCACCACACCCAGCTAATTTTTGTATTTTTAGTAGAGACGTGATGTCACCATGTTGGCAGGCTGGTCTCAAACTCCTGACCTCAAGTGATCCGCCCACCTCGGCCTCCCAAAGTGCTGGAATTTTACAGGTGTCAGCCACCGTGCCCAGCCACTTTTTAAAATCAAGGGATCTTCTGAATCTTTAATCAAGTCAGGATCTTCTGAAAAGCAGAAACCAGGGCAGGATTCAATGCACAAGTAATTTATTAAGAGAAGTGCCTATAAGTCTCTTATTCAGGCTGCTATAACAAAATATCATAGACTAGGTGACTTATAAATAGCTGAACATGATTTCTCACAGTGCCAGAGGCTGCAAGTTGGACATCAGGATGCCAGCAGCAGGGTTAGGTTCTGGGGAGGGCTCTCTTCTGGGTTGCAGGCAGCTGACTTCTTGTTACATCTTCATATGGCAAGATAGGACAAAAGAACTCTCTGAGTATTTTTAAAGGGCACTAATACCATTCATGAGGCTCCACCCTCATGAGCTAATCACCTCCCAAAGGCTGTCACATTGAAATTAGAGTTTCAAATATGAATCTGGGGGGAAAGACATTCGGTCTACAACAGAGAGAACATGAGGAGCAGGCTACCAGAGATGTTAGACCATCATGTAGGTCTGACCTCCTTGAAGGAGAGAGGGAAGGAAGCAAGGTGAATTAGATGCTTCTTCAACTACAGTGCATTTCTCCAGGAAGTTCTGCAAGGCCAGTTGGGAGGCCTCAAGCCACAGTCAGAGGCATCTCACCTCTCCCAGAAACAGGCCTGTCTGGGTATCCCACCTTGCTCAGTCATGAAAAGCAAGGTCTCGGGCCAATCAGTGATGGATTTCAGAGCACAGCAGCTAGGGCTGTTGGTCAACAATGCCACCTGCTGTCATAGATCTGAGGCCATTCTCATATCCTCCATAGTGCCCAATAGAAAACACCTGAAGGTCAGCAATCTGAGATCGCCCAGGCCCTTGTTAAACTCTCATGCTTCATTCTCTCACCAACTGTCATCTCTCCATGCCTATACCTCACTACCAACCAAATGAAAGTTTAGCTATCCATTCCATTCAGAAACATGGAAATAATTCATTCCTTGAAAAATGGACCTTGCGGGACCTGTGCTAGGAGCAGACACAACTTCAAAACAAGCTGTCCTTACAGACCTGTTGGAAGTCAGTCACTGGAGTTGCCTTCAGGCCAGAAAGTTTGCATCAGGTGTTCAGGTTGTTCTGTTTCCCCACAGAGGTCACAATGCCCCTGACTGAATGTGGCTCCATGGTTGGATAAGTTATACAGGAATAAACCACAATTAAAAAATAATAATAATAACAAATGTTTATGCCAGCTTTTGAATCATAAAGCAATTTCCCACCCTTTCCTTTCCATACAGAAAAGTGTTCCCCTTAGGAAACTTCCAGTGATGCCACTGCTTCTTCCATGGATGCAAAAAACAGTGTTAGTGTTGTATTTTCAAAGTTGAGAAGGAAAAAAAAAAAACCCAGCACTACCAAACCGAGGACCTGGGAAAATATCAGTGGCAGTGTTGCCACACAGAGGGACTGAAAATATAATGGCTGCATTCCCCAAGGTAGTCTCAAGTTACCAAAATCATTCTGTGGAAGGCCAAGAGAAAATAAAGAAAAAAGATCCCTGTAAATACGGAAGCAGTGAAGAGAGCAGCAATAGAAGGGCAGCCTTTCAAAAACACAAAGGAATTATGAAACATGAAGGAAGATTAACAGCTAAAGCTTCACAGGAACCAGAAGAAAACAGGCAACTGTCAGAAAGCCCAGGAACCCTCATACTCAACATGTTCCCCAGAAAACACCCTGCCCTAACGTGTGGGTTTTTTGTTTTGTTTTGTTTTGTTTTTCAGGAAATGGAAACCCCATTTCTTCCACTGCACCCATCAGAAACCTGTCCATGTTTGACAACTTCTCTCCTTCGCTCCTATACAACACATCACCTGGTCTTCTTGGTTTCGTTTTCTCTTGAATCCACCTACTTCTCTTAACCCTAACGTCCACCCTGGTCCAAGTGAAGGTCACATTTTGCCTACTCTTTAACGATGGATCATCCAACTGGTCTCCTTGAGTCAACTCTTGCTACATGCCCCCATCATTCTCTAAAGAGTCCTCAGTGGTCCTCTTAAAACATAAATGTAATCCCAGCACTTTGGGAGGCCGAGGTGGGTGGATCACCTGAGATCAGGAGTTTGAGACCAGCCTGCCCAATATGGTGAAACCCCGTCTCTACTAAAAATACAAAAAATTAGCTGGGTGTGGTGGCGTGTACCTGTAATCCCAGCTACTCTTGAGGCTGAGGCAGGAGAATCGCTTGAACCCAGGAGGCAGAGGTTTGCGGTGAGCCAAGATCATGCCACTGCACACCAGCCTGGGCAACACAGTGAGATGCCTTTATTTATAAATAAATAAATAAATAAATAAATAAATAAATAAATAAATAAATGGGATCATATTGTTCCACTGTAGTCTAAACCTCTCCAGTGGGTTCCAATCCAGTTGTCATCACAAAAACCCTCATGCTTGACAAGATCCTGCATGTTTGTAACCCCTCCCTTTCTAATATATCAGCCCCATCTCCTCAGTCCCTACACAGCAACCACACAGACCTTCTTTGGGTTCATCAGATATCATGCTCCATCTTACCTCAGAGCCTTTGCAAATACTGTTCCCTCCACCTTTCCTCCCTCTCTTTGCCTATTACTTCCTGCATTGCCTGAAGCGCAGACGCCAGTTCCTCAGGAAAACCTTTCCTAACATGCCCTGCCTACCCCATCCCAGAACAACTCAGTCTATATATATATATACTTTTTGTAGCATGGTTGACATTTTTAGCATATTTGTAGGGTGGTTTGACTAATCTCTGTTTTTCTATCTCGACTTAATGCAGAAACTATGCCTGCCTTTAATTTTCTCAATCATTCCACCTGTGGCTAGCCTAGCATCTGGCTCATGGATGAATAATTGGATGGATGGATGGATGGATGGATGGATGGATGGATGGATGGTCAATCGATCCATTGATTGACTGATTGCTAAGTACCGGAATATTGTAAAACCATAAGCCAGAAATATTATAAATCTATAAGCCATCTTTCCAGGGGCAGAAATAATATCAAATGTAGATAGAGGCTAATGGGTAAATATACCACTTTTTTAATGTTTTAATTGCTGAATAGGTACCATATGCACATACTTCAAATCTACAAGGTGTCCCCTGAGAAGATTTGCTCCTGTTCTGTGCCCTTCTGCTCTGTTTTTCACTGCCTTTGTAAGCAACTAGTTCAATAAGTATCTTATATTTGTTGTGTTTCTTTGCACAGATACAAGCAAATGTTATTTTCACTTTCTTACACAAAAGAGAGAATAGTATACACAGTGTTTTGACACACTGGATTTTGTCGTTGCTTTTGTTTAACCTAACAACATACTCCAGAGCTCTCTGATTCATTCCCTGAGAGCTTTCTTACTCGTGGTACAGCTCCGTGGCAGTCCATTGTATGGATGCACCATCCTTTATTTAACCCTTCTCATCTTGCTGCTTCGTCTTTTGCTATTTGAAACAAGGTGGCAATGGGTAATATTGGGCATATGTCATTTTGTACCTGTCTAGGTCAGACCATAGGTCACTTCCTACAGAAGTGGGCCAGCTGGGCCAGCTTGTAAATGCAGTGGTGGTTTTGATAAATTGCTATCCACAGAATATTTTTTTAAGACAGGTTCTCACTCCATCATCCAGGCTGGAATGCAGTGGCATGATCTCGATTCACTGCATCCTCCACCTCCCGGATTCAAGCAATTCTCCTGCCTCAGCTTCCCAAGTAGCTGGGATTACAGGCACACGCCACCGTGCCCGGCTAATTTTTGTGTTTTTAGTAGAGATGGGGTTTCACCATGTTGGCTAGGCTGGTCTTGAACTCCTAACCTCAAGTAATCCACCCACCTCGGCCTCCCAAAGTGCTGGGACTACAGGCATGAGTCACTGCGACCCATGGCATTTTAAAGTAAAGGTTCAAAGAAGTTGAATAAAGGTAAGTTAGGAGGTGGTGGAGTAAGCCGTAAAGGCAGAAATGTCTGGGTTTGAATATGAGTTCTATCCATCATCAGCTTTGTCAACTTGAGTTAGATAAACTCTCTGAGCCTCAGTTTCTTCATCTATAAAATGGAGACAATATTCCTCTCCACATGGCTGAGGATGAAACAGAATAACACACATGAAGCATTTAGCTTCTTCTCTTGCATGCTCTCATGCAATCCATCACTTCAAACATCACCCATCACAGGAAGGCTCCCAAGTCTCCTTCTTCAGCTGAAACCTGCCCTGTTTTTCCAGGTACCCACTGGATTCTTTCTCTTGTATATCTTGTATGCCCCCAGTCTTTGTTTTGTTTTGTATGCCCCCGGAGTCTCACTCTGTCGCCCAGGCTGGAGTGCAGTGGTACAATCTTGGCTCACTGCAACCTCCGCTTCCTGGGTTCAAGTGATTCTCCTGCCTCAGCCTCCCGAGTAGCTGGGCTTACAGGTGTGCACCATCATGCCCAGCCAAGTTTCTGTATTTTTAATAGAGATGGGGCTTCACCATGTTCGCCAGACTGGTGGCCTCAAGTGATCCGCCCACCTCGGCCTCCTTAAGTGCTGGGATTACAGGTGTGAGCCACTGTGCCCAGCCCCATATCTTTAAATTACAAAATATCCGGAACAAAACCTTCTCAAAAATGCCGTTTAAAATGGTATTATTTTCCTGCATTCCCCATTTACCCAAAGACCAAGATAACTGAGAGTTTTCTTCTATCCCCCCTTCTCCCTTTACCCACACTCTCAGTTCAGTCACCAACTCCTGATAATTTTTTTCTCCCAAATCTTCTGGAATCTGTTTCTTCCATTTATTTCCATTCTGACCCAGAACAGGTGTCCAAGGTTTCCCACCCAGACTATTGCAAAAAAAAGGGGGCCAGACTAGTCTGAATGACTCTGGTCTCATAACCTTTCAGGAAAACCTCTCTAACCAGTCCTAAAGTGATCTTTCTAGAATACAAACCAGGCCTTGTCTCTCACTTGTTTGCCCTCCACCTTCTGTGGGCGGTGTCTAAAGGAATAGCATGTAAACCGTATAAACCACAGCCTTCTCCCAGGCCGCACCTCCAGTCCCTCTCCTGGCCTCTGGCCACAGCAAACTTCTGCCTTCCTCTGGGAAACTCTCTCTCTCTCTCAAGCCTCCTTCTCTTTGCACAGGGAACTTTTCTATAAGCTGTTCATTTGCTCATTCATTCAGCAAATGTTTTTAAGAGCCTGTTATATGCCAATTATCCTTTAACTTTAAAAAGGATGGTCCGGCATGCCCCAGAACTCCTAGAAACTTCACTGATGTAACAGACCCCTGAGTTTGCATAGAGTTGACCTCCCACCACGGGTACACAGGGGTCTTCTAGGACAGTGTTTCCCAACCTTGACACTATCGGCATTTGGGGACAGATAATTCTTTGCTGGGGTTGGGGGCTATCCTTTGTGTTGTAGGGTGTACAGAAGCATCCCTGAACTCTAGCCACTAGATGCCAGTTGCTCACATCAACCAATTATAACAACCACAATATCTGCAGATGTTCCCAAATATCCCCTGGGGCTTAAAATCATCCCAGGTTGATGCCCTGTATTAGGGCATCTATGATACTTGCAACTCCCAGATCAGTAAGTCCAATTAGCATGATGTCACTAATAGGTGAGCCAGAGCAATGTTCAGCAGATTGTCAGTATGATCAACATCCCTGCAGACATGCAGACAGTGAATGTATACTGCTGTCCTTGCCACAGAAAGGCCAACCACTGCAGAGTCCCCCTATTGATGGAGGTCGAGAAGAAATCATTTGCCAGATCAATAGTCACATACGAAGTTTGAGAATGCGTGTTGCTCTTCATCAGTAAATATAGCAAACCCAGCACAACAGCTTCAAGGGGGCTATCACCTAATAGCATGTGCCATAATTTATCTGGTTTTTACAGGGACACAGTGCGTAAACTGAATGGAGATATTATGGGGACCACCACCTTGCAGCTTTGATGTTCTTGATGACAGCAATCATATCTGCACTTCCTCCTAGAATGCCTTGTTATTCCTGATTACCATCTTGAATAATGGGGAAAGAACAGTTGCAGATATTTTACTTGGCCCTTCCCACCATGTTCCTTACTTCACAAGTGGGAGTTCTGCCAACCACTAAATATATCTATCCCAATTATATATTTGGGGACCTGATAAATAACCACAGGGTAGTTTTTGGACCCAGTGGACCAAATGCAACCATTGTGAAACAGACTTGGGGTACAACTCTATTTATCACCTGACTTCCTAAAACTGCCAATCTAACAGGGGACAGGGCAGGTGGGGAGGGACAGCATAAGGCATTTAAGATCCCTTGGTATTGAAGTGGCTACGTTGTCTGGGGTAAATACCTGGGGTTCGTCATCTCACACGGGGAAAACTTAGGACATGGACACACATGAGGCATTTAGGAGCAGAAGTTTAATAGGCAAAAGAAAGAGAAAGGAAAACAGCTCTTTCTCTAGTGAGAGAGAGGCAACTTCTGAGAGGAAAAGGCCTGCTGGGGGTGGATGTGCCAGATTTTATAGTCAGGCCTGAGGAGGTGGTGTCTGATTTACATAGTGCCCACAGATTGGTTTGAGGCGGTGCCTGATTTACATAGGACTCACAGATTGGTTCAAGGCAGTGCCAGATTTACACAGGGCTCACAGATTGGTTCAATCAGGTATGATGTTTACATACCACTGGGGAAGGCTGACCACCCCACCCTAATCTTATTATGCAAATAAACTTTCCCCTTGGCTGGGTCATCTTGTCTGCTCCTTACCGTACACTCATCTTGAACATGATTGGCACAGCTGCCAGCATCTATGTCTGCAGTTTGATTTTTTTTTTTTTTTTTTTTTTTTGAGATGGAGTCTCCCTCTGTCGCCCAAGCAGGAGTGCAGTGGCGCGATCTTGGCTTACTACAAGCTCCGCCTCCCAGGTTCAAGCCATTCTCCTGCCTCAGCCTCCTGAGTAGCTGGGACTACAGGCGCCTGCCACCACGCTCGGCTGATTTTTTGTATTTTTTTTAGTAGAGACGGGGTTTCACCATGTGCAGCTTGATTTTACAGGCTGCTCTTTGTTAGAAAATGATTTGGGGCTGCTTTTCATTAAAGGAAAAACCTTACTGAGGGCATCCATATCCTCACTATCTGCCTAAGTAATTTCTTCTTAACTCCTGTGTCAGTATCAGCTCAAACCTTGTGTATTACTAATCCTCAAAAAGTCTGAATTGTCCCCATTCTCCGGCACTAGTTACTTGGGGAAATGGCTGCAAATTCCTTAAAGGGGAAGATTAGAAGAACAAATTTTCATGTATACTGTGGAAAATAGCAGGGTCGTTCTTCAAGGAGGCCTAAGTCTTCCCCTCAATCCACGCATCAGTCATTGCAATAAAAAATTGGGGACTCTCACTCAGTTTTCAAATGTATTTGGTTGCTGCAAAAATAATTGCGATTTTGCTATTAAAAGTCATGGCCAAAACCACGGTTACCTTTGCATCAACCTAATAAGTCAGTTTGAAAACTTTACTTCAAGCTAGTTTTCAAGCTGGCTTACATTTGAAAACCGAGACTGATGTCAACCTTCTATTCTCCAGCTTTCTTTCTTATTATACAATCTTAATAACACCCTAGTTAGCTGTCCTTCTGTCTCATGTCTAGGAACACCATGATCTCTTAACCATTGCTACAAATCTCTGAAGGTTGAGGCATCCTAAGTACTATTCTGCACTGCTTCCAATTATAATCATTATGGCCACCTTGCCTCTGGTGGTTACGAGCTGTCATCCAGTTTTATAATTCTGGAATCTCACCATCCCCATTGACATAACGAAGTTCAGTTCCAGCCGGGTGCAGTGGCTCATGCCTGTAATCCCAGCACTTTGGGAGGCCGAGGCAGGAGGACTGCTTGAGGTCAAAGGTCAAGACCAGCCTGGCCAACATGATGAAACCCCATCTCTACTAAAAATACAAAAATTAGCTGGCCATGGTGGTGGGTGCCTGTAATCTCAGTTAAGGCAGGAGAATTGCTTGAACCCAGGAGGTAGAGGTTGCAGTAAGCCCGGATTGCACCAATGCACTCCAGCCTGGGCGACAGAGTGAGATTCCTATTAAAAAAAGAAGAAGAAGTTCAGTTCCATGGAAGTGTCTGTACCCACTACCCCTGCCTACAGAAGACAGACACTAAGCTTCTCAAAGATATTAGTGAGCCCTTCACTTGCGTATTCCTGCTGCGTTCATAGCAAAAGTGTCTCCCGGTCTTTTTCAGGAAACACAGTGATGTGGCAGGTTCTCAGGATTTACATAGTAAATTCATTCTAACATTCCCAACTGCTTGAGCCTTAGCCCTTTTCTCAAAATAATGCCCGATATGCTCCAGCATTTCCACCTTATCAATTGCAGCCATCATCCTATCTAAACATCATGGAGCTGTCTCAAAAGATTATTAGGAGCAGCTCCAGGTAATCATGATGATCTAACACCCTCAAGATACGCTACTACAAGGTGTTTGCTAATTCATGCTTGCCAGCTCCTGTAAGCCTTCAACACATAGACTGTTTTCTCCTGGAGCAGGGATTGTACTTCCTCATTGAAGCTGTGCCCAGGCCTGACTCTGGTTGTTAACCAGGAAATAATGAGAGATAGTGGAGACATGTCTGGAGAAAAACAATGGTCAATGTGTGGAGCACCTCCAGGTGAGGTCATAGTCTAATGCCCTGGGAAGAGGAGGCTGTTCTCTCCCCAAGTTGTTGGGAACAGCTTCTGCCAGCCAGGAAGCTTCAGGGAATTGAGGGCTACAATATTCTCAGCCTTGGCCATGCAAACATCACCATCCAAGGTCTTGGTGGTCTACTCTCCCATCAGGTCTTTACTTTGACACTGAGGAGCTGTTGAGGCTGTGCA
This sequence comes from Macaca thibetana thibetana, assembly GCF_024542745.1. NCBI lineage: Eukaryota > Metazoa > Chordata > Mammalia > Primates > Cercopithecidae > Macaca > Macaca thibetana. The sequence goes on along the minus strand of NC_065580.1, from coordinate 161,009,741 downwards.
TCTTGCTTCTTTTGCATTTCTGCCACCCTTATAATGAGACCCTGGGTTTAAGAACCTTCTATCCTGCGGGTTTTAGAGATGAGAACCTCCTCTCAAGTGACTTCAGAAATACTCTGGCTTTTAGACAGGGCCTCAAGGTGGCAATTAGCTGCCCTACACTTGTTATTTTCTTTTTGCAAGGCTTCCAATGCCTTCAAAAGTTACCGCCCACATCCAAGTCCTTAGGGTTATTATTGCTCCAAAATGCATCAAGTGTCTCAGTGTCTTGTTAAGTCAGTATTTTGGCTTCCTCCTCTACCTCATCCTAATTAGCTTCAGATAAAAGTTTTTGTAATTGTGATGCTGCAGAATGTCAAAGATTGTCACCATCCACTTACTGCTACCAAAACCCATCAGAAGCTCTGCTTTCTAGGGCCACGTTTCCCTGGACAGTAGAGCCTGGGGCACACGTTTATGTGCTAAGACTTCACTGACAAGTGCAATCCTGGGGAAGCAGAAGTATGAGGGAGACCAGTGAGGCAAGGAAGAGGAAGACCAAACACAAGGGCATGGGTTACTGAGCTACTTTTTTTTTTTTTTTTTTTTTTTTTTTTTTTTTTTGAGACGGAGTTTTGCTCTTGTTGCCCAGGTTGGAGTGCAGTGGCACAACCTCAGCTCACTGCAACCTCCACCTCCCAGGTTCAAGTGATTCTCCTGCTTCAGCCTCCCAAGTAGCCGGGATTCCAGGCACAGACCACCATGCCCAGCTAATTTTTGTATTTTTGGTAGAGACGGGAGTTCACCATGTTGGCCAGAATGGTTTCGAACTCCTGACCTCAGGTGATCTACTTGCCTTGGCCTCCCAAAGTGCCGGAATTACAGGCGTGAGCTACAGTGCCCGGCCTACTGAGCTGCTTTATAATAGCCTGGATGATGGCTTGATCTCATATAATGTCTTCAGGAAGGTCACATGGATGCTTGCATCTCAGAACTGTATGTGGGGCGGGGCATGAGGTGGAGAAAGGAAAATAACTAATTAGCCAGTCCCTTCCTATCCACCACCTACTGCTAGGCAAAGTTGGCAACAGGGGGTTTTAGTTTCTCCGTGCTTTCTAGATACATGCCCCAGCCTCTTCAGGTGAATCTTCTTCTAGCCAATTTAGTACTGCATGGAGAGCAACTTGGCCTGTAGTACAGGCAGCAACAATGGCAGCAATGAACTGCAGGAGCAGCACAAGCCATGGCTGGGGTCAAGCCAGCCAGTGGGCAAGAGAGGTGGGCAGCTCTGTGGTGGTACAGAAACTGAGTTAGAGACAAGCCCTAACCTCAGGCCTCACACTTGAATATAAATAAGCTCATTTCAGCACAGGCGCAAGATGCAGAGACTGGCAAAGTCATGTGAAGTCCTATCTGATTCTTTGCAAACTCATGCCCTTAGTTTTTGGGGTTTGGGTGGGTTGTTTTCTTGTTGTTGTTTGTTTGTTTGTTTTGGTATGTTTGTTTTTGTTGTTAGAGACAAGGTCTCTCTCTGTCACCCAGGCTGGAGTGCAGTGGCACAATCACAGCTCACTGCAGCCTCGAGCTCCTGGGCTCAAGTGATCCTCCCACCTCAGCCTCCAAGTAGTTGAGACTATAGGCACGTGCTGCCACACCCAGCTTATTTTATTCTCTCTTTTTTTTTTTTTTTTTTTTTTTTTTGTAGAGGCAGTATTTTGCTATGTTGCCCAGCTGATCTCGAACTTCTAGCCTCAAGCAATCCTCCTGCCTTGGCCTCCCAAAGCACTGGGAGATTTTGTTTTTTAAAAAAACAAAGTAGGCTGGGTGTGGTGGCTCACACCTGTAATCCCAGCACTTTGGGAGGCTGAGGCGGGCCAATCATGTAAGGTCAGGAGTTTGAGACCAGCTTGGCCAACATGGTGAAATCCCATCTCTACTAAAAAAAAAAAAAAAAAAAAAAAAGCAGTGGTGGCTCACACTTGTAATCCCAGCACTTTGGGAGGCCAAAGCCGGTGGATCGCTTGAGGTCAGGAAATCAAGACCAGTCAGGCCAACATGATGAAACCCCGTCTCTACCAAAGATAACAAAAATTAGCCAGGTGTGGTGGCATGCATCTGTAATCCCAGCTACTCAGTTGGCTGAAGCAGGAGAATCACTTGAACCTGGGAGGTGGAGGCTGCAGTAAGCTGAGATCACACCACTGCTCTCCAGCCTGGGCGACAAAGTGAGTGAAACTCCATCTCAAAACAATAAAAATAAAAATAAGAAACAAAGCTACATAACAGCTAAAATGTTGACATTTCCTTAATGCATTAATTCAACCTGAGACATTAACCACAGATTTTCAGGGAATTATGCCTGTTCAACCAGTAAAGCTGATATAGGAAACCAGAATTGGTTTAAATGATGAATTGTATCCCATTGGGCACATTCTTTCAGCTCACTATTGCTATTCTGTCTTGTGGATTTTTGCTTAATTAGCTAGACAAATTGTATAAATTCTGCAATTCTGTTTTTACTTTAACTGTGGCCAAAGCTCCTTTTCAGTTTCTCATAGCTTTCTACCCTTTAGCTGCTAGACATCCCCAATCATAAGGCAACTTGAAGTGTGTGCAAGGGACAGAAGTTCGTATATCTTAAACTACAGTTTGGTAAAACACAAGACAAAGGGAGGGAAGAGGGGGGAGAGAGAGAGAGAGAGAGACAGACAGACAGACAGAGAGGAATAAAAGTCCTATTTGCACTTACCATGAATTTGGGGGACTTGAAATATTTTAATTGTAAAATGTACTATATCGGGCTTCATTACAGATTTTGCTCTTAAAGGTACATTGACATTGACCATATTATATTTCATCTAAATTAGGAAAATTCTCTTTAAAGACCCTGCATTGAATCTTTTTCATGCTAAGTATCATTTTGTGATATGAATAATTGCAACTGATTTTTATCTGTTGTGTATATTCACATTTATCCAGAAATCTTTCAGGAGGCTAGCCCTGTATTTTACATGTTTGGTTTAGGACTTAGTATCCAAAGCATGCTTTGCTTTTATATTAAATGAATACTACAGTGCAATACAAGTCAATACAGACCAAAAACAGGAGCAACAACAGAAATGCATTCAATGGTATGACAGTAACTTTGTCATGCCAACAAGGTCCTCCTTGTACCTCCTTTGTACCCATTTGTCTTGGGTACAAAGTACACAAGACAGTGCATAGTCACTATATTTTTCTGGTTTTGCGTTCAGTAAACCAGCATTCATGTGGCATTTGAATACCAAGACAGAGCAAAGTTTAGACAGTCACCTTTCATTTTCATCTTTCATTATGATGAGACTTGACGTAACCAGCTGCCTTTGAAGTGCATGGCATGAACTTGCCCATTTAGCTCCCTGCTCTGCCAAAGGCCTATGGAGGAACAAGACTGGTTGTCCTGATGTACAGAGAGCCAGCACAGTGTTCATCTATAATACGACTATGGAGAGGGGAGAACTTTTAATAAAAATATCCTGTATTCCAACCTGAATCTTTCAGACTGGATGAGAAAGGATTTCTTAGACACCCAAGCTAATAACACTTGGTGGCCAGTCACAGAGCACACTGCCAGGCACACAAAAGCCTCCCTCAAAACCATGCATTTGCTTTAGGTCCTTAATTACTTTCCAATTTATTCATTTTCTGCAATACAGAAGGAAAGAAACTTGCATAGATGAGAACCACATAGGAAAACACGTTAGGGATATGACTTTATTTTTTAATTTTTTAACTTAAATCTTATTTAAGATTATTTTTTAATTATTAAATTACTGAATTTTTTAATTTTACAAATAATAGCCAATTGCATAAAAATAATTTGTTCAATAATTCATTTTTTCTCCACTGATTTAAAATGCCTCCTTTGGCTGGGCACAATGGTGCATACCTGTAATCCCAGCACTTTGGGAGGCCAAGATGAGTGGATCGCTTGAGTCTAGGAGTTCAAGACCAGCCTGGGCAACAAGGTAAAAACCCATCTCTACAAAAAAAATACAGAAATTAGTGGGGCATGGTGGCACACGCCCATAGTCCCAACTACTCAAGAGGCTGAGGTGGGAGGATGGCTTGGCCCTGGAGGTCGAGGGTGTAGGCAGCCATGATTGTGCCACTGCATTCCAGCCTGGGTGACAGAGTGAGACTCTGTCTCAAAATAAAATAAAATAAAATAAAATAATGTGCCTCCTTTATCGCATGCCAATTTCCCATGTATAATACTCATACAGTTGAACACCTTAAGAGCAAAGACTGAGATTTCCCAAAGATGCAGCAATTCTGCCTCAAGACTGCAATACAGAAACTACCCGAGTTTCCAGCCTGCCTGGCCCGGCCTACAGAATTCAGAATCAAGACTGCAATGTCAACTCTTTATTTTATTCTATCTGTCTCTTGGTCTATTCCTACACCAGCATCTCTCTCTTTTAATTACTGAAACTCCATAGTTCATCTTCACCTCGAAGAATGTGAAAATCTCTCCATTATTCTTTTTCAAGTTTCTTGCCTTTTCTACTGCCTTTGCTTTTTTAACTTTAGAATAAAATCTGCAACAGTATCATCATCTACATTCAGCCTCAAAGGAAGTTCCTTCCCTTCTTCCTTTATGCAAGGTATACTAATGAAGCATCTACTGTGTGAGGGCCACTGTGCCCAGGGGCTGCTCTCACAATGGTCCCAAGTGTCACAGAGCCACAGTCTAATAGACTACAGACTAGTTAATAGTGACTTTCCGGCCAGGCTTGGTGGTTCATGCCTGTAATCCCACCACTTTGGGAGGCCAAGGTGGGTGGATCACTTGAAGTCAGGGGTTCAAGACCAGCCTGGTCAACATGTTGAAACCCTGTCTTTACCAAAAATACAAAAATTAGCCAGGCATGGTGGTATGCACCTGTAGTCCCAGCTACTTGGAAGGCTGAGGCAGGAGAATCACTTGAACCCAGGAGGTGGAGGTCATAGTGAGCTGAGATTATACCACTGCACTCCAGCCTAGATGATGAAACAAGACCTTGTCTCAAAAAAGAAAAGAAAAGAAATACTGAATTTCCACAGTGCAATGTAACGGGAGAAATAAAGGATGCCTGGATACTCAAAGAAAGGACTTGATCCAGATTTAGAGGTTCAGGAAAGGTTTCCTTAAGAAGTGATAGCTAAGCCTCCACATAAGCAAAGGAGTTGGCCAGAAAAGCAGAAAGGGGAGAATATTTCAGGCAGGCAGAAGAACAAGGTAGAAGGTAAGAGAAGGTAAGCTCAGCCAAGAGACTCGGCGGAAAATGTTCAATGCGACTGGAAGGTGGAGGCCAAGGCCAGCGGCCTACAAGCTGTATTAGGGAGTCTATACTCTTTCCAAGATCAATGAGCTGCCTTAGGAAGCGTGTTGAGTGGAAGAGAGTAAGGAAAATGTGTCAGGACATCTGAAAGTCATTGACTACCCAAATGTTCCCCCACCCTTCCCAGCACAGTTTTGCTCCGTGGTGAGGCAGTGCTATGTGAGTAGCTCTGGCCAAGGCACAGTGAGTGGAAGTGACCTGTGACATTTCCATGCTGAAGCTTGTAAAAACTGGTACTTGACCAGGCACAGTGGCTCATGCCTGTAATCCCAACACTGTTGAAGGACTAGGTGGGAGAATCACTTGAGGTCAGGAGTTCGAGACTGCAGTGAACTATCATTGTACCACTGCACTCCACCCTGGGTGACAGAGACCTTGTCCCCCAAAAATAAAAACTAAATAAATTTAAAGCTGGTTTTTGACCTTCCACACTGGCTGCCACAGCAATCTGGAAGCCATGTGCTGAGACGGTGGCCTCCATGCATGGAAACAGCCTTGATCCCCATGTCACCACAAGGACAGCTGCCCTGGAGGCTTACCCAACCCACACTGGAGTTTTCACAAGCCAGAAGGAAATCTTTGTCATGTGAGCCATTGAGGTATCAAGGTTTATTTACTGCAACAGGTGCAAACTGACTAATAAAGTTTGCAAACATGATCCAATGATTGGGATCCAAGTTTTCAAAGCTCTACAACAACATTAAAAATCCTTGTCATCTCTAGCAAAAAAACATGTCTTCCTGCTTTTGAAAGAAGGGACTAAGATAAACTCATGTCACTGCTTTGCCTTTTCAGGGGGTTACAGCTACTTCATTGATGAGCACATTACTCTGCTGAGCAGACGTGAGATTCCTCCTGTTTAGAGAACTGTAAGCAATCTGTGATATTCCTCTCTCTCTTTTTCCTTCTTCATGGTTCCACCTTCCTTGATGATGTATGTGCCTCTTTGTTCTTTCAGGCCTGGCCCTTCTCCCATCTGTCTTCAGCAGTGAGATGGTCCTGGCTGGTAACTCAAAGGTGGCCATGCAGCAGCTACAGCCACAAACCGTGTCTTCACACCCAGCCCTGTGGCCCCCTCCCAGGGCAGGACAGTCTCCTAACACTGCTGCTCCCGCAGGTGGAGGAACCTGAGGTCAAGCCTCGCCTGGTCTCTTATGCTTTGCATGAACTTGGATATATTCCCTGACTTCTCTGAGACTTAGTTTCTTCTTCTGCAAAATGAGGATGATAATGCTTACTTGAGGGTCTTATGGAGATTTGTAGGGAATAACAAATGTAAAGTTCCCAGATCAGTGTCTGGCATAAGATAGGAATTTCCTAAGTCTGTTTTCCTTTTTCTCTTGCCCTTTCTTCTGAGGAAGAAGCTGAACCTTCTCAGATCTTCATGATTCTACATCTATCTATCTAGGCCTTTTGATGGGTAAAACTCCACGCTTGAGTGTAGAGGATGCAAAAGATGGAACAATCTAGCTGGAGAGGCAATATGTACCCATGGGGAAAGGTTAACAGGCTTATTAATGAAATGTGTAAATGCCCAAGTGTTTAATGTAGACCACAGTGCTCAAGAAGTTCAAAGAAAGAAGAGACACCCCTGGGCTCCTGGGATTCAGGCTAGCGATTCAGCACAAGGAAATGGGAAAAGAGAGGCCCTTCCTGCCTTCCTTCCCAAGGCCAAGTCTGCCCACTGCTGAGCTGGCTACTCTTTCTAACCCAAGAAGGTCATCAAATTAATAATGAGGGAGATAGAGATTTTCTGACCAGCTCAGTCCACTCAAACCAGATACGTCCACAGGTACGACCTAATGGTTCAGAAAAGTATAACAAGTATACTTTTGAATGAATTTGTCCACCCAGCACATGCTCTTGGAAGGCCTGCTCAAGGGTAGATATACTGGTTGTACTTCACACTGAAGGTTGGGACTTTGCCTGGCACAATTTGCTCAGGTAGACCCTAACACCCGCACCAGGCACACAAAGAGGATTCCCAGAATAGCGTAAGAGATTCCCATTGCTCTGTAAACATTGCACACAAATGCCCTCAAACTCCTAATTCTGGCGGCATTAGTTCCTTATTGATAACACCTTCAGCTGGTTGAACTGTTTACGTGGCTATGACCAGCACATATAATTTTTGTCAAAAATCTAACAAAGCTCCAGCCACCATTCCCAAAGGAGAACGTGGATTTTTGTGTGATCCTATCATATTAAAAATGCAAAACTATGTAAAGTATGCAATATATCCACTTACCTAAGATTCTAACATCAAATACCACAAAGGCCTGGATCGAAGCAAAACAGGTCAATAGTGACAGGTCAGAAAATTTGTTTCTGCTTCTTTCCAACTCCTCAGGTACATGGAAATGTGAGGGAATAGAAGGCTTAAATTCAGATTTTAAGGTAGGCAGGATCCAATAGCTGCTAAAACACTAGCAGCTGGTTAATAGAGGTATAGTGTTGTAAACAAAGGTGGGCAACAATCCCACAGTTCTTTCTCCATATATGAACAACATATGGACCCCACATGTTCAGACCTGGAAGGTGGCCGAGTAGTGATGAATGTTCTTCTTTAGCATCAGAAAGCAGTGAGGATGGTCAGGAGACAAGAAGACAGAGAAAACACTAGTGTCATCCTCAAATGTTGCAAGAACCGTAGCGTGAAGACAGCTAGGTTTTCCCCATAGTTCCGAAGAGCAGCTCTAAGACCAACAGATAAAAGTTACCAGGAGGCACATTTCACCTACGTGTGAGGGTGACCTTTCCAGTAATGAAAGCCATTCAAAAACTGGAAGAGCCACAGGAGGTGATGAGCGTCCTGTCACTGACAATTCCTACAAAGGCTGCCTTTCACTTTCTTGGCTGCCTGGAATTTCAGGGGATCATGAGATTCTTCAGGCTTCGAAGTCAGGTTTTGTAGAGAATTTCCACATGGACAGAGAGGTTAGGATGGGTGTCCTCAAATGACTGCCCACAAGCTAACCGAAAATTCTTACTTCCTTTGATAATATTTTCTTCCACTACAAAGGTTAAGAATTTCCTGCATGCAGGGCTTAATACCTGGGTGATGGGTTGACAGGTGCAGCAAATCACTGCGGCACACATTTACCTGTGCAACAAACCTGCATGTCCTGCGCATGTATCCTGGAACTTAAAATGAAATGATACTTAAAAAAAAGAATGTCCTGCTTCAGATTCTCAGTGAGCAACCTAATCACATCACTAATGTTTCTAGTCTTTTTCCCACCTGACAGGCCACATGTAGGTGAAATTTGTCTCCTGGTAACTTTTATCTGTTGATCTTAGTGCTGCTCTTCGGAACTATATCGAAAACGTAGCTCTCTTCACACTGCGGTTCTTGCAACATTTGAGGATGACACTCGTGTTTTCTTTGTCTTGTTGTCTCCTGACCATCCTCACTGCTTTCTGATGCTAAAGAAGAAATTCTCTACAAAACCTGTCTTCGAAGCCTGAAGAATGGTGCTCCATGGCATTTGTGTGATTCTCTCCCCGCCCCCTCCCAAAGTCACACCAGCACTCATGCTAAAAGCTGTCCACTCTAAACCTCATCATTTATAATGCAAAAAGGGAATCATTGATTTTGAGCTGATTAGTCATCATAATGCTTTTCTCTTATATGTATTTAATCACTGTGGTTTCTTCGAGGATGGAAAGCTTTCCTTTCTGTGGGAGGATCTAAATAGCTCTCTAAACAGACACCAGCTGGGCAAACAGTGCAGAGAATTTCAGCACAATGTGATAAGAGCAGCCACACCCACAACCCAGGTCGCTTCTCAGTACAGCAGCCAAATTAGAAATAGCTACTGAGCAGATCCTTTTGATCTAACCGTAGGATACATCTCTTTCCCTCCCTCCCTCCCTCCCTCTCTCCCTCTCTCTCTCTCTCTCTCTTTCTTTCTTTCTTTTAGACAGAGTCTCACGCTGTGACCCAGGCTGGAGTGCAGTGGCGCAATCTCGGCTCACTGCAACCTCTGCCTCCCAGGTTCAAGCAATTCTCCTGCCTCAGCCTCCCAAGTAGCTGGAATTACAGGCACCCGCTACCACACCTGGCTAATTTTTTGTATTTTTAGCAGAGACGGGGTTTCACCATGTTGGCCAGGCTGGGCTTGAACTCCTGATCTCAGGTGATCCACCCGCCTCAGTCTCCCAAAGTGGTGGGATTACAGGCATGTGCCACTGCACCCAGCCAGGATGCATCCATCTCTTAAGAGAATGCTATATCCAGTCTCACGGTTAGTCGCCAAACCTGAAAATGATCAATGTATCACGGAATCGGAATGTGTCTCTCCCAGGATGGGAAATGGACAGAGCTGGTGCGTACCCAAGCAAGGAGGAAATGGGAAAATGTCAGCCATGGGATAGGGGTAACGAAATGCTTCCCTTTAGTCCTCATTTCGGCAGCAGCCTTTCCCATCCTGCCTGGCATCTTCATACTGTGCTAATATTTGTACAGGGGTAAGACCTTCCGTGTTTATTTCTTCCTTTTGTCCCGAAGGAAGCCATGGTAGTTTGCAATCTTAAACACAGGAAGCACAGAACTCAGAATCCAAGAAAGCATACTTTGCCTCTCTCTCTTAAGGAGAAGTCTCAGCAACTATTGAACAAGCTGTGCCCATCCAACATCATATACTTGTTTGAGGCAGAATGAGATAGAATGAAGACAATGAATGAATGAATGAATGAATGACTCCTGTAAGATTGCAGACTGTTGATAACCATGTAGAAATCATCCCTTTAGGAATGTTCTAGCGTGTGCATGGGTGTAGATGTGAGAAGAATCACAGTCTCCTCATATTTAGGGAAACAAGGGCTGGCCAGGGGTCTTTGCTAGAGAGATTCCTCGGGGCTGGAGTTAGGACAAGTATTTCCAGCTCAATGCACCATGGGACATTGAAGCTAACGGCAGAGACAGAGCAAATAAGGTCTTTAATGCCAAGGACACCTAGCATGTGACTGTGAGGACAGTCACCCTCCAAGGCAGGTCACATGAACTTAGACCCCACCTTTTTAAGGGCAAGACTGTTTGGCTTCTTGCTCTGGTGGAGGAGTGAAGCCAAATCTTTAATTTGCATTTCCCAGTTGAGTGGAATCGATCTCTTTTGGATCCTGAGATATTGTGGTTGCCTTGACTGGGTAGTATCTTTACATGCTGAATTCCACACTGCCAGCTACAAACACACTTTCTTTATTTGCACCTTGTCTTTATACAGCCTGGGACACACCCAGAGGAGGGTGAGCCACGTTCCGAAAGGGGTACACAGCTTACCTGATTATGCCCACATTAGTGAAGCAAATGGGTCTACCCAGTTGGGTCCACTCAGTCCAAGTCTCAATGTTGAGCCTTGACCCGAGGTTAAATACAGGATGTGGTGAAAACAGCTAAACCATTAAACCCCCTAGGAACTGAAAACTACTCTATATATAGTGTATTTGTTCTCCTAGGAGCTGACACGGGCATCCAAATCTAAGAAGTATGTTTAGCAAGATACTGATATCAACAAGGGAATGAGGCCCAGGGCATTGTTGGGGTGACAAAAAGCTTCCCTTCCTTTTTTCTAGAAAAGAGGAAAGGAGTCAGGCTGGGTTCAGGGTTCTGGGGAGGAAAGGAGGGAGGCAGGTAGGGATTTGTTCGTGGAACAGAAAAGCACAAGCAAGCTGAGTGGGCATCCACCTCAACTCATGGCACTGACCATCCTGCAGACACAGGTGCTGAAGGAGCCTCAGAACACAGCTGGCATCATAGGTAGCACTCATGGGCCCACGCAGCCTCCCCAAGCCTGCTGCCCCATGTCCCTTCATGCCCTGCCCACTTTCCTAACCTTCTGCCCCAGGAGTTTCCACTAAGAGAAGGAACAGCTGAGCTCACGGTACCTGGAGTTCTGTTGCACACACAGCTGTGCAGGCCCTGCATCGCCCTCGGGCCAGGACAACACTGGGGTTATATTCACCCAGCTCTGCCACCTCCAGTTGCCCCATCCTGAGAAATGGCTTCAAGAAGCAGCCCTGTCCTTTGGCCTGGATTTCTCTACGTGGGCTCAACTCACCCTTTTCCGTGTGTCCTGCTCTTGTTTCTGCAGAGGCTATGCTGAGATGTCACTTTTTTTTCAGGGACCTTAGTCTTGGCCTCTCCTTTTGAACTGCTCAAGGTCCCCTGATACGTGTTCTTCATTGAGGTTTTTTTTTTTTTGCAGAGGTTTGCTTCCCTGGAGATTAATAAATGCCCACAGCACACTTTGCTGAGGAAGCTGGGTGACACTCAGAGAGCTCTCTGTATCTCTCTACCCTCCATGCTCTCTAGCAACCACATTCTCCACCGCAGTCTGTGCTCTGAAAGTTACAGGAGAGGACTTGCTGGGAAAAACCATTTTTCCAACTGGACTCCAAGTTGGAAACTGTCAAGTGGAAACATAAATACAATGAAAGGCTTAGGAAGAAAACTCAACAACAAATCTCAAGAAGCAGAGAATAGAATGTTGGGTGTCAGGGGCTGTGGAGGGGGAAAAGGGGGAGCTTTTCAGTGGGTATAAAGATTCAGTTATGCAAGATGATATGGTTTGGCTGTGTCCCCACGCAAATCTCATTTTGAACTGTACTCCCGTAATTCCCATGTGTTGTGGGAGGGACCTGGTGGAGATAACTGAATCACAGCGGCAGTTTCTCCCATACTGTTGTCATGGTACCGAATAAGTCTCACGAGATCTGATGGTTTGATAAGGGGAAACTCCTTTAGCTTGGCTCTCATTCTCTCTCTTGCCGCCACCACATAAGAAGTGCCTTTCGCCTTCCACCATGATCTTGAGGCCTCCCTAGCTATGTGGAACTGTGAGTTTATTAAACCTCTTTCTCTTGTAAATTACCCAGTCTCGGGAATGTCTTTTTCAGTAACGTGAAAATGAACCAATATACAAGATGAATGAGTTCTAGAGATCTGCTGCACAACATCATGCCTATAGTTCACACAGTATAGTACACTTAAGAATGTGTTAAGAGGGCAGACCTCATGTTAAACATTTTTACCACAACAAATAAACATATAAAATTAAGAACACAAGGAAACCTTTGGAGAGCATATGTTCATTAACCTTGATTGTCGGGATAGTATCATGGGTATATGCCTACGTCCAAATTCACCAAATCATATACATCAAACGTGCAGTTTTGGTTTTGGTTTTGTTTTGACACAGGGTCCTGTTCAAAGTACAGTTCAGAGTACAGTGGTGCAATCATACCTCACTGCAGCTTCAAACTCCTGGGCTCAAGCAATCCTCCTATGTCAGCTTCTCATGTAGCTGGGACCACAGGCATGTGCATGTGCCACCATACCAGTCTAATGTTTTTGTTGTTGTTGTTGAGACAGAGTCTCACTTTGTTGCCCAGGCTGGTCTTAAACTCCTGGGCTCAAGCAATCCTCCTGCCTCAGTCTCCAAAGTGCTGGGATTACAGGTGTGAGCCCCTGGGGCCTACCTAGTTTTTCAAATGTATCAATTATACTGCAATAAAGCTGTTTTCCAAAAACAAAAGAAAACTCAACCACAGCTGGTGATGGGCTGTGAAGTGGGAGGGAGGATTCCTCCATGGCTCCCCGACTTTGAACTTGGATGCCCAGGTAAACGGCAAACCAGGGAAGACACAACAGACGCAGGTATTGGTGGATTTCCACCCACAACTGCCCCACACAGGCAACCACTATATGAAATGTTTTCACCTCTTTGTTCTTGATATATATATGCAGTGATGTGATGGTAAATGTTTAGCAACCACATCTCCAAGAAATTGAATGTACGCATGTGGGTATGTGTGCCTATTCCTTTATAAGTTTACTACAAATTTTTAAAAATTTTTTCCAGCTTAATTAAGGTATAATTGAAAAATCAAAAGTATACATATTTATAATGTATAATGTGACGTTTTGATCTACGTACACACTGTAAAAGATTAAATCAAGCTAACATATCCATCACCTCACCTCACATACTTAGCTTATGTTTGTGGTAAGAACACTTAAGACCTACTGTCTTAGCAATTTTCAAGTATACAATACTATTACGATCTGAATGTGTGTGTCCCTCCAAAATGCATATGTTGAAGCCTAATCCCCAATGCAATCGTCTTAAGGGACCTTTAAGAGGTGAGGAGGCCGTTGGGGTTGAGCCCTCACAGAGGACTCAGGACTGAGGAAACTTGTTCTTCTGCCATGTGAGGACCCAGCTAGAAGGCACCGTCTGTGAAGCAGAGAGCAAGCCCTCGTCAGACACCGAATCTTCCAGCACCTTGATCTTGGACTTCCTCAGCCTCCAGAACTGTGAGCAATACATTTCTGTTGTTTATAAGCCACTCAGTTTATGATATTTTGTTATAGCAACCCAAACAGACTAAGACAAATACATTAACTATAGTCATCATGCTGTGTCTTATAAATTTTTTGACATAAAGGATGTATAGCACCCAATTTACAAATAATAAGATTGACTTTTATGTAAATCGGTAAAGTCAATTGATTCTTACAGAATGGTTTTGTTGATATTTGCCAAACCATTGTAATTGCAGCCGACATATGGTTGCAACTGATGAACAAGTGTAGTTCCAATATGAATGCTGGTTAATATTTTTGTTTACATTAACAAGTAAGAAGAAAGCAAAATAAATGACAAAGACATATGGTGGAAAACATTTTCATCACTCATAAGGGCGACTCTTTGTTGAATTAGGTAGTAGTTGTCAAATACTAGAAGACTGTTTCCTTAATTTTTGTGCCATTTACAATGCAGCAGCTGAAGACATGGCAAACTTTTAAGTCAAATCTGCATGACTAACATTCCCCCTACCCTGCCACTCCCTTGTGTCTAGATAATCAACAAAACAAGCAAGCTCTGATTGGCAGCATTTGTCAATTTTTTGGTGTAAATACTCCCATTGTGGCCTATTCCAGGCTACCAAGGTGATATTACTGAACACAGAGCTGCAAAGAGATGTACAGTAGCAAACCAGAGTAGTGTATTTTCATCATGCAGCTGCAATAGCTGCCAGGCGCGGTGGCTCAGGCCTGGAATCCCAGCACTTTGGGAGGCTGAGACAAGCAGGTCACTTGAGGTCAGGAGTTCAAGACCAGTCTGGCCCACAGGGTGAAACCCCATCTCTACTAAAAATACAAAAATTAGCAAGGCTTAGTGTCACATGCCTATAATCCCAGCTACTTGGGAGGCTGAGGCAGGAAAATAGCTTGAACCTGGGAGGTAGAAGTTGCAGTGAGCTGAAATGGTGCCATTGCACTCCAGCCTGGGCAACAAGAGTGAAACTCCATCTCAAAAAAATAAAAAATAAACAGATGCAATAGCTATAAATAACCAAAGCACAGCTAATAGTAAAAGGCAGTAAAATGATTAAGAAATGATGAGTTTAGAATATTATTAAATTCAATATAATTTATTTAACTATAAGTGTAATTAATTTTTAATAATGGCTGTGTTTAACAACTGGCTTGCAAAATTCCTGAAAAGTTAACTGTTGGCTCTTGCATGCCAGTTCAACCCAGCCCCAACACACCATGACAAAAACGCCCAAAAAAAATGTTATTTTGTTTTTGTACTTTAAGAAATGGTAATATGCTGCAGGCACTGGGAGTTGCTTTTTCACACCACATCATGTTACTCTTGTCTTTTGACCCTCAACATGATCCTTGCCTCTTCTTTGCTCTCAGCTGATGAATCACAGGATGGGGCAGCCTGGGAACAGCCCTTACGGTCTCTGTTCTGAGATCACCAGCGAGAAGTGCATGGTGGGACAAACATGGATTTCACTCTTCCTGGAGCAGTGACAGCAGCAGATAACCGGGCTTCCGCAGTAGCAACAGAGGCTTCCTGATCCCTCCTGACTTCTGAGGAGCACCACCTCCCTAGGATTTTGCTCCCTGACCATCCCTTGCAACCACTTTTTTTTTTTTTTTTTTTTTTTTTTTTTTGAGATGGAATCTCACTCTGTCACCCAGGCTGGAGTGCAGTGGCGTGATCTCTGCTCACTGCAATCTTCGCCTCCCGGGTTCAAACAATTCTCCCGCCTCAGGCACCCGCCACCACGCTTGGCTAATTTTTGTATTTTTAGTACAGACGGGGTTTCACCACATTGGCCAGGATGGCCTTGCAACCATTTTCCAGGCACCTGATTTCCTGAATTAAACCTTTCCTGCCGGAAATAAATAAAATGGTTTCTGGTTCTCAGATTAAAAGGCTAGAATGTATTCATGCTAATGCCTGTTACCTACTCTCATCATTTTCACTGTGGTATAATGTCCCATTTTGTGACCATCTCCCACAGGATTCTCCCTAACTTGGCTCCATTTTACAACCTGCCTGCCCAGCCTCTGATGCTTTTCATAGCCAGTGTTCTCAGTGTTCACAGAGACCGTGCTGCGGCGTTTACCCAAATGGTTCTCATGCTTACCCATTAGCGTCCTCAATCCTTGATCTCATTCCCCCTCCTTTTCCCATAGATGTCCCAGTGGATCCTGCTTTCCAGTCTGTCACCCTTGGTGTACAGGCTACCATAAGTTGAAGGAGGGTCTATTGCTGGAGAAGACTAGTTCATAGGAGTCAGTTCAGGTTCGCAGCTGCCAACATGAAAAAAATCATCTCAGAAAAATGTAGCTCAGCTGCTTACAGTAAGTCCTTGTTATACCTGCGTTTATCTTCGTGGGACACAGATGCAACTGCTTCTCTGTGCTAACAAGCTGATTAAGCTCAGCCAGGACTCTTCCGGAGGGTCCTCCCTCTCCCCACATAATCTATGTTGAGATGCTCAGCACAGAAGTTAACGCATTACTGGGACAAAAAATAAGTCTCTCTTTAGAGGGTTCCCAGCATCACCAGAACTCCCAATTCTCCTCCACCTCTTTGTATCCCTTTGTATCATTCATTCCTCATTCCATGTTTGGTGTCACTGAGCCTTTCAAAGAGGGCAGATAAAGCTCTCTGTATTTCACAGAGATCTACAATTGCAATTACATCCATGACACATATTTTCATGCCCCTCCATTCTAGGGCACTCATAGACCACAGTAAGAGATGCTCCTGCTCCTTCTGAGGAAGCCCAACAGGCGAGATGCAACCCTGACTGTCCCACCAAGAGTAGACCATCCGCCCTCTCTGACCGCATGCTTCACTCTGTCAACATGAAATGGCATGTTGTTCCTGAACATCCCATGATGGTCTGTGCTTCTGTGCCTTTTGCCTATCCTATTTCTGCTTCTGGGCACACCTTTTCTCTCCTTGCCTTTGGGTTGAAGCCCTACTCACCCTTTAACACCCAGTTCATTCTGAGTTGGACTTCTGAAAGGATCAGAAAGTATCCTCTGTGCAGACACTACACATCACTTCACCCTCTTTTTCCCCAAGGCAAACAACACTAACCTAGTCCAGGTCACGTTCCTGTTAGGTCCAGATATGGCTCAAAAACTCTAGCAGAACAGCGCTCCAGGCAGCACTTCCCAATCACATGAGCAAGCAAGATACATGCCTCTCCGTGTCCCTGTCTAGGTTTCTTCCTCTTCTGGAGACAGGCTGGGGGCTGGCAGCTGGGGCTGTGTATTGCTAAGTGCAATTCCAGGAATCTGCAGAATGGAAGCCACATCCTTTTTTTTTTTTTCAGACAGAGTTTTGCTCCATCACCCAGGCTGGAATGCAGTGCCGTGACCTCGGCTCATTGCACCCTTGGCCTTCCAGGTTCAAGCAATTATTGTGCCTCAGCCTCCCAAGTAGCTGAGATTACAGGCATGCACCACCACGCCCAGCTAATTTTTGGATTTTAGTAGAGACAGAGTTTCACCATGTTGGCCCAGGCTGGTCTCAAACTCCTGACCTCAAGCGATCCTCCCACCCCGGTCTCCCAAAGTGCTGGGATTACAGGTGTGCGCCACCGCAACCGGCCAGGAACCAAATCCTTGATGCCTCCAGGACCAGAGGCCAAGCGGGCCTCCTTCTTCCAGTGCTTTCTGATCTGTGCTAAAATCAGGTGCTCCCTCTGTTCCCCAATCCTGAGCCACTTGGATGCACATGTGATTTTGGTACAGCTTCCTTTAATTTCACGTTTAATTATTTTTCTTACTACAAATCTTCGTCAGAGCTGTACTTCTATGCTTTTTACCTTCATTGGCAAAGCTTCTAGAAACAAAGTATGTTATTGAAATTTTAAAAATAAAAAAAATTACATAAAACCCAGTTCAGGTATCTCCACTTCTATGAAGCCTTCTCAACCACCACCAATCTGAAATACCCTATTCTATGTCCTCTGCACCTTGTTTAGGATTCTTTATGCCCTTGAGGGATGAGGGAAAGTCTTCCCCCTTAATTTCCGTCACTTTAGGAGCAAACGTAGTAACAGACAAGGAGCAGACTTACTGTTTACTATAAGAGCTGTAGATTTCCCAAGTTCAGTGTTCATCAGCTAAAATGTAAACTCACTACATGCTTAGCATTCACCTTGGCACAACCAGGTTACCCCTGTGGGACTTGAGGGGCAAAGGGAATCAATGCCAAGATGACGCTCATGGGGCCAACATGACTGGCCCCAGAGTCAAGCATAGGTCCTGATTAGTATATATGTAGAAAGTAATGAAGTTCAATGGACTAGACTGAAGACAGGGAACTTTCCTTCTACTGAATACCGCTTAGCCCAGTGTTTCTTTTTATTTTTTTTTCTTTTGGCCCAGTATTTCTTAACCTCAGCACTATTGACATTTGGAACCAGATAATTCTCTGTTGTATGGGGGTTGTTCTGTGCATGATAGGATATTTAGCAGCATCCCTGGCCTCTACACAGTAGATGTCAGTAACACCCACCCCCAATCAAAAATGTCTCCAGACATTGCCAAATGTTCCCTGGGAGAGCAGTATCATCCCCTACCCTCACCACTGAAAACCACTTATTTTACCTATCCAGAAGTGGGGGTGGGGTGGGGAGGAGGAAGCAAGGGGTTATAACTAAATTATCATTTAGTGGAGTTTGAGATGCTAATGTACCAGAGAAGTATAAAAATATTGCACTCACCTGCCTCTTCACTCAAGGATCACACATGATAAGTCACGACATATTGCAGCCAACAGCAAACACAATCTTCATGAGCACCCATGGGTGTCAGGCAGGAGCGTCCACTACATCGTCTCATCCACACCCACAGCCATTCTGCGAAGTGGGCATTTCCACTCTACAAGAACCTGAGGCACAGGGAAGTCACGTACCTTGCCGAAGGGAAGAGTTTGGACTTGAACACAGAGCTGTTGATCTCTGTCGCATGTGTTCTTAATCATTAACCTATTGTTAATGATCCCACAAAGAAAGTGGGGGACGACATGGAAGAGAGGGGATTGGAAGTTATGAAATGGGAAACCAAAGTTTACTTTGAGGGGGAAAAAATATCAAACTTACATATCAATAGCATCCTCTTAAAGGTTGAAAATATGTAACCCTTTAGATATTTTAAGAGCACATAGAGTACCAGAATCTGTACCAACATGTACTTTAATTCTTATGTAAAATGTTAAAATACAGGCCCAAGTGAATGGCTCTCTTTCCTGCGCCCAGAAAAATGCAAACCATCCAGTCTAGGAAGCAGCAAAGTGACCAAACCTGTTTGAACAAACCCAATGCTACACTCCACTTCAATGGAGTACCTTTCCCATCTGGTGGTGGATTAAAGAATTGTCCCTAAAACACTTTTAAATCCAGTCGTGACTTTGCAAAGTAGCATCAGTGCCGGCCTGAGTCCCAGCAGTTAGACACGTACTGATCCCCCAAATTGATTACTAATTGACACCAGATTCTGGTAATTGCAAGGGCAGGTCAATTACTGACTGCCTATAGAATTACTAGTACAAAGATGAGATAGCCCTAAGGAAAAACACTATTTTGACTTTATTTAAACTTTTCCCTGAGAAGCTAACATTCCCCTATATCATTAATTCTCAGAAATATTTTTAATGCACTATAATATTTTATCCTGGAGGCAGAGTAAAATAGCAAGAAATAAGAAAGGGGGAGAGAGGGAATGGGAGAGAGGGGCAGTCGCAGTTATTGCCATAATGGGTGGAGACCCAAAAATAAGAATACATAATTAGATTGAAAATATATGAGGCCCGGCATAGTGGCTCATGCCTGTAATCCCAGCACGTTAGGAGGCTGAGATGGGTCGATCACTTGAGGCCAGGAGTTTGAGACCAGCCTGACCAACATGGTGAAATCCCATCTCCACTAAAAACACAAAATTAGCCGAGTGTGGTGGCAGGCACCTGAAATCCCAGCTACTCAGGAGGCTGAGACAGGAGAATTGCATGAACCCAGGAGCCAGAGGTTGCAGTGAGCTGAGATCGCACCACTGCACTCCAGCCTGGGCAACAGAGTGAAACTCTGTCTCCAAAAAAAAAATATATATATACACACACACACACACACATACACGTGTATACATATATACACATAGTGTATATACACATATACATAATAATATGATATTATATATGTATATGTGTTTATGTATATGTGTATATACACTATGTGTATATATGTATATACGTGTGTGTGTGTGTGTGTACACATATAGTGTATATATACACTATGTGTATATATGTATACATGGGCAATCTACAAGTAAACATACCTCAGGTTCCATAGAAAGCACTAAATATCATCTCATCTAATTTTTCCAACTCTATGTAGTGGGTCCTATTATTTTTCATTTCGCATGTGAAAAAAAGAAAAGGCTCAGAGAGGTTAACTGGTTTGCCCAAGGACTCAGATGAACGAGTGGCAGAGCCAGGATTCAAAATCAGATATGTCTTCTCCAAAGTCCACCATCATCCAGTTGCAAGTTTTCAACAGCAAATGCAGCCAGCGTCCACTGATGACAGCTTGTGTGCCAGGTCCTGGGGAATAGAGAGGTGACTGGGGCCTGCCTCCAAGAGTTAGTGCAGCATCTGGCTGCCTAGGGGACACCAGGCTTCCAGTGTCTAAGAGAACACCCACCTGCTCACCAGCATTCACTGAAAATAATAAATACTCCCAATCTCAGCTCCAACATTCTGAAAAAAATACCAAAAATTATTATTTACAAATTATAGCAAAAGTTGGCCAGGTACGGTGGCTCACGCCTGTAATCCCAGCACTTTGGGAGGCTTAGGCGGGTGGATCACCTGAGGTCAGGAGTTCGAGACCAGCTGGTCAACATGGTAAAACCCTGTCTCTACTAAAAATACAAAAATTAGCTGGGTATGCTGACGCATGCCTGTAATTCCAGCTATTCAGGAGGCTGAGGCAGGACGATCACCTGAGCCCAGGAGGCAGAGGTTGCAATGAGCCGAGATCAAGCCACTGAACTCCAGCCTGGGTGACAGAGCAAGACTCTGTCTCATAACAAGAAAATTATTGTAAAAGTGAAATTCAACAAAAGGATTAACATCAAGAGATTAACATCAAGATTAACATGAACTGATGCTGCGATTTCCCTACCAGGGGAGGAAAAGCTAGGTTTGAGGCTCCTTGGATTTTTGTGGGCTTTCTTTCCCCATTTTATTTAGAATAAGGCATTGGAAATGGAGCTCTTGCTTCTATACTAAATGCATTTTGACAGGCTCAGTGATACCAAACATCAATGAGGAATGAAACATTACAAAGATGTTCCCCTTTAAACAAATGTGAGGTCAGCGCTTTTAAATATTATGTGCTTCTTGGACACGTATCCTAATTCAAGACAGCATCTCACACAAACTGGAGCTGGCAAGCAGTCAAATAACCTGGCTGGGCACATCACTGATAAGTCCAATGACTCCCAGCACCTTCTGACAAACCTTTGTTTCCTGCTTCTTGTCTGAAGTACACTGTTTGTTTGGCAAAAGCCAGGAGACGTGAGAACCTCCCACAGCAAATGTTGATATAAAGAAAATGTCCTAAGTGACCAGTGATATTTATCCAGGTATTATTTCCACCACCTGTGCAGAGTTTACCAAGTAGGTGGGTAGGGTCGCTATCTTGGGTGCGTTCAGCTTGAGTTGCCCGGATACCACATCTTGAGTTCAACAGGGAACATAAATCTAATTGTTCCTCTCTTCACTTAAACCCTAAGGATTCCAAATTAGATCACATTGCTGAACCACATGAGTGAACCTTGTGCATCTGAACTCTCAGTGTGGTTTGCAAAGCTACACTCTGGAACTAAAGGCAGGAAGCTTTGCTATCGACAAGATGTTAGCGTCTCATCAAACACAGCAAACGTTCAAGAATCTTGCCCCTTGGCAGGAGCGTGTTTTAATTGCTGGCGATATTGCA
The DNA here is from genome assembly GCF_024542745.1 of Macaca thibetana thibetana. Taxonomy (NCBI): domain Eukaryota; kingdom Metazoa; phylum Chordata; class Mammalia; order Primates; family Cercopithecidae; genus Macaca; species Macaca thibetana. Next base: position 160,988,079 of record NC_065580.1, on the reverse strand, counting down.
GAACAGATTTCTGAAGTCTAATTTTCTTTCTGCAGCCAAATTTTTGACGTATATTAATAACATCCTTGTAAACTTCCATCTGTGGGCACAGTCATCGCTGCCATTAATTCAAAAACATAGCTGGCTTCCACAGCTCTAAAAAAGAAAAAGAAAATTTGGAAAAATTATTCCCAAAAAGGACACGATTATAAAGTTTATAGTAGGAGCAAACTTCAAGGTGACAAATCCTATAGAACGTTTAGAAAATTTTAATATGGCTGGGCACAGTGGCTCACGTCTGTAATCCCAGCACTTTGGGAGGCCGAGGCAGGTGGATCACGAGGTCAGGAGATCAAGACCATCCTGGCTAACATGATGAAACTGTCTCTACGAAACATACAAAAAATTAGCCGGGCGTGGTGGCAGGCGCCCGTGGTCCCAGCTGCTCGGGAGACTGAGGCAGGAGAATGGTGTGAACCCAGGAGGCGGAGCTTGCAGTGAGCCGAGACCACGCCACTGCACTCCAGCCTGGGTGACAGAGCGAGACTCCATCTCAAAAAAAAAAAAGAAAGAAAATTTTAATATGATTAAACTTCATGGAAATGTTTAAGGTCTCTTTTCATGAAATGATTTTTTTTCTTTTGACTCTATTTCCATTTTATAGCACTATCACAACAGCAATTAATGAATTAGCTGCATAATGATCTATTTTATGTCAGTCTCCCTGCTCGTTCTGTAACCCCCCAAAGGGAGGAACCGGGACTGACCTGTTTACCTTCCCAATGCTCGGTATACTGACAAATAGCAGGGGCCCAAAACAATTTTTTGTTGCCGCTATCCCCACAATAGGATTATGATTGCATTGTCAGAAGTGCCAATTAGCTATCTCAAAAGCACTCGGCTTCATTTAATGACTTCCTCTATACTACAGTTAGGCAAGATGTGACGGAAGTGAAGGAAACATGGAATCTCCTTGTATATTTTTTGCAACAACCTGTGAATCTACGATTATTTCAAAACAAAGAGCTTTTCTTCAAAAAAAAAAAAAAATATTTTGCTCCCTGCCACCAGCTTCTTAGATTTCACCTATATCTTAGGAACTTCCATCTCAATCCTCTCATACTCACAATATACTTGGCTTCCTGATTTCAACAATGTTTTCCAGAAGGTTGACTTTCAACAACCCAATCTGAGCTAGAAGCTCAGCGTTCCTTCCCACCCGCCCTTGACAAAGCAGATTACTTTATACAACAACAGCCACTTTGCTGAGACGGCCGGCCAAAACACCAAGTGTGGTGCCAATTTTTTACAATTGATTCCTTTCTGTCTCCTCCACACAGAAACCAGAGAAAAGCTGTCACATGGTAGTAATTTTCAAGAATTTGCTGGCACATCAAGGGTCAAAAAGAAATGTTGATGAGCTGGTCATTTGCTCAAGATTTCTGCTTGGCAAGAAAATACAGAGCATGTGCACCCAGGTTCCCAGGTGACAAACCACACACCCAAGTATTATTGAGCCTCATCCGTGGCAGTCTCATGTTACACAAAGAATCAGGCCACCACCGAGCTGCCAAGAGCCTTGGAAAACTATGCAAAGTGCATTAAAATCAACAGAAAAGCTTCTCATGTCACAATATTTAGATAACTGCTCACTTCTCCAAGCTTCCCCCAAAAACCACCCCTCCCTGGCCAAAGTTTGACACTACTGCCTTGAATCACACAGTCAGATGTGGACTTTTCAACAAAACACAGAACAGATATTAACTTTCCCGCGAACCTGGGAATACGGTTAGCAGTTCTGGGCATGAAGAGAGGTTCACTATCCAGGGGCAGAGTTGAGCCAGAGTTGCAGGGAGCCAGCAGAAGGTGGTTCCCAGCTGCCCTCGCCACTCCTGAGCTGAGCCCACTCTCTGGGCCTCTTTGTCTTCCCAAATGATGCCCTTCCCTGGAAAAAAAGCAAAACAAGACCAAAGGCCAGGCGCAGTGGCTCACGCCTGTAATCCCAGCACTTTGGGAGGCCGAGGTGGGTGGATCACCTGAGGTCAGGAGTTTGAGACCAGCCTGGCCAACATGGTGAAACCCCATCTCTACTAAAAGTACAAAAAATTAGGTGGGTGTGGTGGTGCGTGCCTGTAATCCCAGCTACTTGGGAGGCTGAGGCAGGAGAATCACTTGAACCTGGGAGGCAGAGGTTACAGTGAGCCGAGATCGTGCCACTGCACTCCAGCCTGGGCAACAAGGGTGAAACTTCATCTCAAAATAAACAAACAAACAAACAAACAAACAAGGCCAAAAAATCCGCCTCTAAATTCACATCAGTCTCTGCGGGTCAGAAGACAAAGTCTGTCTAACTCTCCAACACCTTCAAAGGCTTAAAGCGTGACCTTCCACTGACTCGTGTGAAGGCAACGGCAAATAACAGACATTCAAGGAGAAACAGCTTTGACGAAACTCTCCCGACAGTGAGGCTAGGAGAGAGAAAAATAAATGAAAATCAATTTGCATGATCACCAAGACAGAAATGGGGGCAGAGGGAAAGAGGGCCGAAAGGAGAAACGATCTTCGTTATTAATGTTTTTAATATGGCAGCATGATTAAGACATAGTCTCCCTGCCAGGCAGCAAGTCCAGAGGGAGACAAACTGCCCACCTTCTCATGGGTTTTTAGCACAAGAGTAATGCCCATTGGCATAGCAGTTTCAAATCGATACGGCACTTTCACCTATAGAAACTCACTTAAGGGTGGGTGCAGTGGCTCACACCTGTAATCCCAGCACTTTAGGAGACCGAGGTGGGCAGATCACCTGAGGTCGGGAGTTCGAGACCAGCCTGATCAACATGGAGAAACCCTGTCTCCACTAAAAATACAAAATTAGCCAGGCATGGTGGCACATGCCTGTAATACCAGTTACTCAGGAGGCTGAGGCAGGAGAATCTCTGGAACCGGGGAGAAGGAGGTTGCAGTGAGCCGAGATGGTGCCACTGCACTCCAGCCTGGACGACAGAGTGAGATTCTGTCAAAAAAAAAGAAACTCACTTAAACTCTCAGCCATCCTGAGCTATTGTACCCAATTTACAGAAGAGGAAACTGAGACTTGGAAAGTAAGGGGCAGAACCAGGAGAACAGTGCGATGAGTCAGGCCTGCGGTTCCGTAGGGAGATGAAAGAAGCAAGTGAGAATTGCTGTGCTAGTCTTTGGGAAAAATGAGATAAAGCATAGATCCCCAGGTGGGGCTGGGGGGAGATTCTTCTCCTCCTTTGGAGTAGGCCTAGGACTACAGAAACAGGATTTCAGAGAGTTAGGCTTGTTCTTATTCTGACAATCCAAAGAGAATAGTCCCTAAGCAGATAAATGTTCATTTCAAAGGTGATTCTCGAACATTGTCTCCAGAAAGAAATCCACCCAGAAATGTGAGGTAAGAGGGCTGTACACAAAGGCCTCAGCTGCTGCTTCCATCAGTGGCTCCAATGGGATACCGGTTTAAGTTAAAATATCGAAAGATTTGATAGTGAGCAGCCCCTTGAAGGGACTCTGGAATACGATCTGGTCCCCCAATGGAGAAGTAGGAGCTCAAAGACCAGGCCCACTGAGGAGGCAGGAGGCTGAGTCTCCCACCAGAACCCAGGCACTGGCCTGGCCAGACTCCTGACTGCAGCCATGAGGAGAGAGAAGCCCGTTGTCCAGCCTTCTGTTCGCACATCTGCATTTTCCCAGTGCAAACAGAGGTGACCTTGAGGGGTCACAGCAGGAAAGTGAGGAGGGAGAGGAGCGTCACTGTCCCTCACTGAGGTCACAGTTTCCTTTTCACCACTGGGGATAAAAATGCTTGGCTCCAGGCCAGGCACCATGGTTCACACCTGTAATCCCAGCACTTTGGGAGGCCAAGACGGGCAGATCATCTGAGGGCAAGAGTTCGAGACCAGCCTGGTCAACATGGTGAAACCCCGTCTCTACCAAAAATACAAAAATTAGCTGGGCATGGTGGTGTGCAGCTGTAGTCCCAGCTACTCAGGAGCCTGAAGCACAAGAATCGCTTAACTCTGGGGAGGCAGAGGTTGCAGTGAGTCGAGATCATGCCACTGCACTCCAGCCTGGGCTACAGAGTGAGACTCTCTCAAAAAAGAGAAAAAAAAAAAAAAAAGCTCGGCCCCACCACCTCACAGAGCTGCAGTTAAAAGCCAACTAGGGCCAGCGCCTATTGCATCTAGGAAGGTAAAGCCTAGTAACCTGGGAAAAATAACTGTTTTCCAACTCAGCCTACAATTCCATTTTGTTTTATTTAGCCTTGTTCTGGGCGTGCAGTTGTAGCCACTTGGGAGGCCCATGTACTGCATCGTTTCCAGTGTGCCGAACCGGACTGATGCTTCCCTGATGCTGGGCCAGTGTGACCTCATTTCTCCTTCTGTTAGAGATTTTGGGAGCACGCCTCCCTGGGCAGAGGCTAAGGGGAGCAAACAGTGCGCTCCCAAGTGCTAGCAGCCAAAATAAACCATCAGGCTTAGTAGTAGGGACTGGAACAGCCCCCTGCAATGGCTAAAATACACGTCACACAAAATTTACCATCTTCACCATTTTTAAGTCTACAGTTCGGCAGTGCTAAGTACATTCACATGCGTGTGCAGCCACCTTCACCACCATCTCCAGAACTCCATTCATCTTGCAAAACTGCAACTCTGCCCCATTAAACACAAACTCCCCATTCCCCGTCGCCCCAGCCCCCGGCAACCACCGTTCTACCTCCGTCTCTATGAATTTGACTACTCTACAGACCTCGTATAAGTGGAATCATACAGTAGTTGTCCTTCTTTAACTGACTTTTTTCACTTAGTGTAATGTCCCCGAGGTTCATCCGTGTGTCCAAATTCCCTTCCTTTCCAGGCTGGGTGCTGCGCTGGTCTATCTACGGCCACACAGCATTCTCTGTATTTAGTCCCCATTCGACGGACACCCGGCCTGCTTCCGCCTCTCGGCTATGGTGAATAATGCTGCTGTTAGGACAAGCGTACACATATTTGTTGGAGTTTGCAGCCCTTTCTCACAGCTTCCCAAACAGATAAACAGAAGTGAAGGGCGCATCCCAAAAGACTGTTGTTTCCCTATTGCAGGGTTACTGCCCAAGTCTACCTGAAGGTGATGGGCTGGGCCCTTCCAGTTCAAGCTGGGGATCAGAGGTCTGTCTCAGAGGCTGCTGAGGCCCCTTACTGTTCAGTGCCTCACACACACACAACACCCACCACAATGCCCAAGCTTCCCACAACATGCACCCCAACTCTCTCATATACCCCAACTCTCACAACACACACCCCAACTATCAGATGACCCAGCTCTCACACACCTCAACTCTCACACACCCCAACTCACATACACCCCAACTCACACATACCCCAACTCTCACACACCTCAACTCACACACACACCCCAACTCACACATACCCCAACTCTCACACACCTCAACTCACACACACTGCAACTCACACCTCAACTCTCACACACACCCAAACTCTCATAACACACACCCCAACTATCAGATGACCCAACTCTCACACACCTCAACCCTCACACACATCCCAACTCACATACACACCAGCTCTCACATGCATCCCAATTCACACACACCCCAGCTCTCACAACACGCACAACTCTTACACCTCAGCTCTTACATCCCAACTCACACCCCAACTGTCACAACACACACCCCAACTCTCACACACACAACTCTCACATCCCAACTCACACACACCCCAACTGTCACAACACACACCCCAACAAAGGGCTTGTTCCACAAATGCCAGCACCTACCTGACTCACTGACCTGACCCAGCACTTCCTTAAGCAGTAGCCACATGGACCACTGAGTAAGCAAGTGGTGCAATAAGCAAGGATGAGTGCAATGAGAACTGCACAGACGACGCTTAATCAGGAGGGCAGCAGGGTCTTCCCAGACTCTCCTGATAAGGGTACCTATGGTGACAATAGCAGAAAGTGGCCCCAGACTTCAACCTTTCTGCTTTCCTGCTTCTAGGCCCCAGCCCTCCTCGGAAGGTTGACTTAACCACTCACCACACCAATAAACAAACCTCCCTTCAACCTCAGGCAGTTCAGGCATCGGATGGCCAAAGTACAGAGAAGGATGCTTTCCCTCCCCTTTTCAGGAAGATTGGAGAAGTCCTGTGGATAACATCCACAGATTGACTGGCTTTGCCAGGCCTGTGGATAGTTACAGTCACAGATGTCACAAGGTGCACAAAACGAAATGATCCAGCCATTAGAGACCAGGCTGCTTCTCAGCAGGGCACAAGGCAGGAAATCGAACGACCACTCAAGTCTCTAATGAAGAAACCCAATCAGAAACAACAGAAGGGACACCTTCTCAACTATCTCAATCAAATGTGTTGTCATCTTCTGCAACAGGCCTTACTGTCTTTGAACCAATGCATTCAGTCCTATCTCAAAAGACTCCCAGTTCTGGATCCAGTTGGCTTGAAGTTGAACCCATTTTACCAGGAACCAGGAGGACAGGCTACCTAGGCGGAGCATGAGGCTGTCAACTCACCTCTTATGGAAAGGGTTGCTCTGAGTTTATTTTTTAAATGAAGAGGGCAACTGCAGGAAAAATTACGTGTAGTAAATATACTACTCCCCACCTCAAGTAACCTCTTCATAGTAACCCAGACCCAGGAAAGTCTGTCATTAAGGTCCATAAAGGAAAAAAAGTGCACATCAACATTGAGGTTTTTGTGGTGAGCCATGATGAGTTCTCCCTAGAGTTTGCTGGTACTATCTCACCAGGCTCTTTTATCCCAACATGGCTGTGGTTTAGTCTTCAAACAAGTTGAAAGATAAGCAAATGCCCTTCCTTCCAGGTTACATTTGACTGCCCTCAGTGTCAGGTGTATTTTGTGAATGCCAGCATTATCATAAAAAGCCACAGTTCACCCACACACAACCACAGAAACCCCATCTAAAATAAACCAGAACTGGGGCAGAGTTTCTTATCCAGAGAACAAAATCAAATGTGCTTAAAAGGTGATACAGCCGGCTTCGTGATCGTGGATCTTCTTGAAGTGGGAAGTGACAGAATTAGAGAAATCAGGTGAGTAAATCAAACCCCTGTAAAACCCGGCCAAAAATCATAAATGAAGTTTTTATTTTTTTTTATTTCAATAGGTTTTTGGGGAACAGGTGTTTGGTTACATGAATAAGTTCTTAAGTGGTGATTTCTGGGATTTTGATGCACCCATCAGCCAAGCAGTGTACACTGTATCCAATGGGTAGTCTTTTATCACTCACCCTCCTTTCCCCCAAGTCCCCAAAGTCCAATGTATCATTCTTATGCCTTTGCATCCTCATAGCTTAGCTCCCACAAATGAAGTTTTAACAACACCAACAACAAAAATTAGGGTTTACTGACTAAATGTGCACTGTCTAACTCAGTAGTCATTAGCCACATGTAGCTATTTCAATTTAAATTTTAGTTCATTAAACTGAAACAACATTTAAAATTCAGCTCTGCAGTCATGCTAACCATATGTATCAAGTGCTGAAAAGCTACATGTGGTTAGTGACTACCATATTGGACAGCACAGATACAGAACATTTGTGTCATCACAGAAAGTTGTATTTTCCAGCATAAGACTACTAAAAAAGGGAAAGGGAGTAGAAGAAAAAAATGGTCTTTAAAAAACAAAAAAAAAGGTCCGAAACCTAAGCATCCACTGCATACCTCTCTTGCAGCTTCCTGGAGCCTCGTTCAAATACAATAAACATTCAGTTGACTTGTTATGAGACTCTAGGACTAAATAACCAATGTTGTTCCATTAAAAGATAGTAGCAGTACATGAGCCATGCCTTATTATTTTTGTAATTATTATAAATTTTTAAATAAACTGAGAGCAGCCCTTTTAGCAAAAGATTGGTTGACAGCCTCATGTTTATTTTGGGAATCTATTCTCCTGATTTCTGGTGGGATGATTTTACATCTTCCTGGAAAGGAACAGGAAAACATACTACTTCCCACTTCAGGCACTTTTAGGACGTATTTATTTATGATCCTTATCCTTTCCATAAATGTTCAACATCGATTGAATGATTTTCCTTATTTTAGGAATTTTCTTAGCATAAGCATTTGCTAAGGACCACCCCAACTTTGGATGCTAGTATGGAACAGCAGAGAGTATCTTAGTCAAGGCTCTTTGCAAAACAAGTAATGAAAACCAACTTGGGCTCCTCGATCAGAAAAATGAAATTTGTGAGAAGGATACTGGGGTGCTTTATGGAACCCGAGGATAAGGAGACTTCATGAGCGACTGGGGACTTGGAAATCCACGAGCTCTCTGCCTCTTAGCTCCACGTCTCTTTGTACAACTACTTTCTCTAGAACTTCATTGTTCACTTCATAGGGTAGAAGAAGACCATCTTATAGCTCTAAGGAATACCTATGGCCACTCCATGACTTCTGGATCTTTGTGTGCTCCTTGGTACTCAGGATTTCTGAGACCCAATTGTAAGTGCTCAGGAAAGCTGATTTACCCAGCTTGCCCCAGTGGTCCAAACAACCACAGAAGGAGGGGGGAACCATCTTAATGCAAACATGGCAGCCGCAGACACTGAGGTCTCAGAAATCCTGAGTACCAAGGAGCACACCCTCAGCACTGTGGGACCTGAGTCGATGGTTCAAAATCCAGCCATGGGCCACTAAATTTCCACTTAAAACCATTGTCATGGACTTATTCATGATTTATAGTTGGGAGAGTTGTGTAAACTAAACTCCATTTTGCCATTGACAAAACTGTGGAAAGAAGGACCTTCCTGACTTGTCTAAAGTCATAGCCACTCAATGGCAGAGACAAAAGAATTATATGTGTACCTTAATTCCTGCCTCCTCCTATTTCTACCACATCCCATTGAAACTTTCACCAATTAAATACAATTGAAATTGTTGAACTTGCATCTGCTAATGATCCCTCGATTATTAACTATTCCCATATTTGAATGTTGTGTACATTCTTTTGCAGAGTTCTAATGACATGTGCAACAGGAATCTTGTCTAGGCTGTAGATGAAGCTTGTGGAGGTGAAAGACCCACCCACAGGCATGGCATCCACTAATTATCATGGGGTCCAGGAACCTCCCCCGCAAATTGCCAGAATCTCTGTTGAGCCGAGGAACAGGCAGAACAGTGCCAAGTAGGGGGGCCACAGAAGGTGGGAACAGAGGAGACTGTGACAGTCCCTGGGACAGAGTCTACTGTGCTGGATAAAGGTTGAACCTGATGTGTCAGATTCACCAGCAGGACCTGTGGGATAGAGAGAAACGGTAATTCTAGATACGATTCTGCCTGGATGCTGCCCGCAGGCTCAAGCACATTGACAGTGTGTACATGATTTGGGGAAGAAAAAGGATGTACAATACAAACAATTAAGAGGCTCCCAGCATCTCTGAAGAGGGAGAGCCTCTAGAAAAGCAGAGATTGGAAGATGTTTCTCTAGCAGCAAGAGAGGGGTAAGCCCCAGCACACCTAAAGTCCAGGAAGCAGAAGAGGATGCCTTCCCTCCTCACTTTCACTGCTACCCCCACCTCCCCACCGCCCCAAGCAAGTATCAGCAGCCCAAAGGAGTCTTAGAGCTCTAGCGGACTTGGAGCTCCAGAAACAAAAGCAAGTTGTACCAACAAGTCCAATGTAGAAAACTACGGGGAACGATGCTGATTGGCCCTTTTTGCATTACTGGACAACTCCAGGACCAATCACCATGGTGGGAAGGAAGTGGTACCATAGGTGGCACACCCTGCGTCAGGTGCCTGTTGAGTTAGCCAACCCCCCACAACCACACACATTAGAGGAGGACCAGCAGGACCTCAAAGGTGAAGAGAGGTGCTGTTACTGGAGGAAGAAGTGCTAAACACACCAAAACAGCAGATATCTACTGGGGACTCCCCGCCTGAGGGATTTCTAGACGGTTAACCTAACAAGGTCAAGAATAAAAGGTATGAATAAGTCAAAATCACTTTAGAGAGGAGTTTCTGAAAAAGAAGGTGCTAAGATAAAACCTTAAGGTTCTCCAAGAGGATAATATGGAAAAAAGACAAGGAGCTAAGACAACCAAGAAATAGAAGTACAGGAACGAAAAAGACAAAAGAAACTAAAGAGCAATAAAAGTTGTCACATAGGCTGGGCACGGTGGCTCACGCCTGTAATCCCAGCACTTTGGAAGGCCGAGGCCGGTGGATCACCTGAGGTCAGGATTTCGAGACAAGCCTGGCCAACTTGGTGAAACTCCATCTCTATTAAAAAGACAAAAAATTAGCAGGATGAGGTGGCAAGTGCCTGTAATCCCAGCTACTCAGGAGACTGAGGCAGGAGACTCACTTGAACCCAGGAGGCAGAGGTTGCAGTGAGCCAAGATCACGCCATGGCACTCTAGCCTGAGCAACAGAGCAAGACTCCATCCCCCGCCTCAAAAAAAAATTGTCACATAGTAGCACCTCCTAACTCTACGTGCATTCTTTCATTTAATCCTCCTAAACAGCCCTGAAACAACTCTGCAGGATAGATTATCACCCCCACTTAGCGAAATCTGAGTTTCACAAAGTGAAATCACACACCCAAGGTCATTCAGCTAGTTATACGGCTGGACTGGAAATGTAACCTAGGTTTGACTGACCTCCAAGCCCCTCCCACCCCCTTTCATGTCTGTCTGCCCTCTCCCCACTATACTACCCCCACATCCTGCAGAGTCTGAAAGTCAATCATGAGGACTTTGGAGCTTGTGTTAATATTTCTGAAAATGCAGTAATATCCATATCAAAAGTTTGTATACAAGAATTCAATAACTACTTTAACTGGAATGGAGGGAATTGGAAAGCCAGGAAGGTGTGAGGTAGGGCTTCCCACATGTTCATGCTGTAAGCATCTCTGTGTGCTTGTTAAAACTGCACCACCTAGGTCCTCATCCCCAGAGATTCCAATTCTTTGGGTCAGGGATGAGGCCCAAGAAGTGCCACTGCAGCAAGCATCAGTTGATTCTGAGGTCATCCTTCAGAAACCCCAGGGAGAGACCAGGGAGGAATTCATGATAAGAGGCTGTGATTACAGAAAAAAAGGAGAAAAGTGTTACATTCTAAGATTGTGAGAACTGGAAAAGAAAAAAAGAAATGTGTCAAAGGCGACCACTAAATCTACTTATCTGCCTTTGACAATGAATGTTGTCTTTATCCCAAGAGGAGAATATTCTGGAAGAGCTGGGCAACTGGTAAAAGGAAGGGGAGACGGGGGAGGTGCCTCCTGCATCACTAAGTGGCAAGGTACCAAACCTAAGCTAAGGCTTAAAATAATTATTAATACTTGATTTAAGGTTATAATAAGGAACGAAAATAAGAGGAAAGAATGCACTAAGTCAATGTTATTGACTTACACTGTGAAAGAAATGCCAGAACTATTATTTGGATGTCAAAATAACTGCAAGAAGAGTACAAGGCTGTTTTGATAATTTGAAACCAAATACCTGCCTTCTTTGAGATGAAGCTTTCAGACATAGAGCCTCCTTCAATCCCACTGCGATGTTCTACGCAGGTCATATTTCCTCTTCAAAGGTTATTCCCTGTTAAATTATCTGCAATTTCAAAAAGAACAAGTCGCTGTCCCACTTTGAGTCCCCTTCTCTTAAAAGCATGTTTTGACTAAGATTAATTTATAGCCCAAGGAGATTTGGAGAAAGGAAAAAGCCTTGAAATTGCAAGTAAAAATAACTCAGAATTCCGGTCACTTCTTAAATATCAAGTAATGTTGTTTTGGGACTAGGACCAGATTTGCAGAGCTACAGGTAAATGGACGGACTGTGGGATCTGCAGCGTCCAGAAGACACTTCGGTGGGGGTGGGGAATCTAGCTCGATGCTGCAGGGGGTGGAGGAGTCTTATTGGGAGCCCAACACTGGACAATTTGCTGAGCCTCTCAGCAGTTCACCAGACAAGAAGCGGTAAAGTAGGAAAAATGAGGACGAAGACGCTCAGCGCCTTCTTGGGAGTGTCTGGAGGCTAATGAGCGAATGCTCATGAACACTTGTGAGGGGGTTGGCCAGCAGGATGGCCTGGTGCATTTGACTTCAGGCTTCCGGGAAGCATGCTTGTCTCCATCTGTGTCTTGACCACTCCTATCACAACAGATGTGCTCACTGAGAATAGCAGTATAGACTAAAGAAGACGCTTTATGGATTTTCTCTGATTTTTCCATAATGATTTCTCATTTGCGCTTCTTCTATGCTTGCCTTTACGTATGTTTGGAATCTCTGCATCAGTCATACGTGTAGCATTTGCTGACCAAACCAGTAACTAGCTATTTGAGGACAACTGAAGGGGACCCCGCAGAGCCTGCCAGCCAGTGCTAACAGTTCTAGGTTTCACTCACCCACCATAGAAGACAAAACTTCCTTCTACCTCTCTGCTTTTACATATACTAACTTTGATCATTCCAATTCCAGTGGGGTTTTTTTAATTATTCAAATGACTAGAAGGAAAAGGTGTTTTCAACAGGGTAAGGTATTAAGTGCACAGTGGCTTTGATCTGTTGGCATTTCCTGAGTCCTTGGATTTTCAACTCTGGCCCAATTCTTACTTCCTTAGAAAGAGGATTTGTTAGTTTGCTGAGGCTACCATAACAACATACCATAGACTAGAAAGCTTCAACAACAGACATTTATTTTCTCACAGTTCTGGAGACTGAAGCCCAAGATCAAGGTGTCCACGGGTCTGTTTTCTCCTGGGGACTCCATCCTTGGCGTACCAATAGCCACCTTCTTGCTGCATCTTCACAAGGTCACCCCTTTGTGCATGTACACCCTGGTGCCACTCCTTTTCTTTTTTTTTTTTTTTTTTTTGAGACAGAGTCTCACTCTGTCACCCAGGCTGGAGTACAATGGCGTGATCTCAGCTCACTGCAACCTCCGTCTCCCAGGTTCAAACAATTCTCCTGCCTCAGCTTCCTGAGTAGCTAGGATTACAGGCACGCACCGCCAAGCCCGGCTAATTTTTGTATTTTTAGTAGACAGGGTTTCACCATGTTGGTCAGCCTGGTCTTGAACTCCTGACCTCATGATCCACCCGCCTCGGCCTCCCAAAGTGCTGGGATTACAGCGTGAGCCACCACCCCTGGCCCACTGCCTTCTTATGAGGACGCCACCCTTATGACCACATTTAACCTTATTTATCTTCTTAAATGCTCTTTTCCCAAATGCAGTCACATTGGGGGTTAGGACTTCAACATGAATTCTGTGGGAACACAATTCACTTCATGATAGAGGATATTCCAAAAATATTAACAGAGTCAATTATTAAGCCTCTGAAGAGGCTGGTGTGGTGGCTCACGCCTGTAATCCCACCACTTTGGGAGGTCCAGGCAGGAAGATTGCTTGAGCCCAGGAGTTCAAGACCAGCCTAGGCAACATAGTGAGACCTCATCTCTACTAAAAAACCTAAAAACAATTGGCCAGGCATGGTGGCATGCACCTGTGGGCCCAGCTACTCAAGAGGCTGAGGTGGGAGGATTTCTTGAGCTGGGGAGGAGGAGGCTGCAGTGAGCCATGATCATACCACTGCACTCCAGTCTGGGTGACAGGGCAAGACTCCGTCTCAGGAATAAAATAAAATCTGAGGCAGGAGAATGGTGTGGACCCGGGAGGCAGAGCTTGTAGTGAGCCAAGATTGGGCCACTGGATTCCAGCCTTGGCGACAGAGCAAGACTCTGTCTCAAAAAAAATAAATAAATAAAATAAAATTATGTAAAATGGTGGAGACATTTAAGATATTACTCTGTCACAACTTGATCCATAACACATCAATATACAAATACCATGGGTTAAACCATACCTCTAAAATAAATCAACTATACGTATAAGAAAACCCCATATGCATGGGAGAAGATGATACTATTTCTAGTCTTTACTCTTTTATATAGGGAGTATATAATTTCCATTGAATTGAAATTCCATTGAATTGAAAGGGACTTCCATTCACTCAGAAACGCTCGGACATTCATTTTATATCCAAATGATAAAGTATGTCAAAATACGTATCTTAGAAACCACTTGTATTTAGCTTCTGATGGGAGAAAAAAATGTGGACACAGCATTTAATAAATAAGGTATGAGAGCTTTTCACTCAATATTCTCATGATCCAAAAATCTGCTGCTGCTAAACTTAAAAGCAATTACTGTTTTATAAACAGTGAGACATAATCCAGAAGGCACTTAATCCAACATGTGTGAAATCTGTGTAAATCATTAAAAGTGACTAGCTGATGGAGATTTCTGGTTTCTGGCACTAAATCACCATTGGCCCATGGTTCTTAATATTTTTCTTCATCAAGGTACATGACTATAAAACTCCATAAGGATTAACTAATACCTGTTTTGCAAATGGCCTAACGTAGCCAAGAGGCAGTCTATAACATGTGATCATTTAAGAGAGAGGTAAGGTCCTGGAACTAAATTGTCCTAAATTGTGTTAAACTATATGCCCACGACAGATTTAACTCCTCCCTACTGATAGATTTTTCTGAAGGGCATAGTGCAGTCTTTCTGGCAGCTCACAACATTTTTATCAGGCACTCCACAATTGACACCATCAAGGTGAAAATATGCAGGTGCCTTCTTAGCCTAACTAATACCATTAGCTCAGATTTCCCATTTATCTTTTCATCCTTTATTATTTTCTCCTCACTTCCAGCATTGGATTACTTTAAGTCATATTTCTTTATATAACCACACTTTCATCCAATGCGTGCCACCTCCCATGGAAGTTTTCTCTCTTTTTTTGTTTTTGTTTTGTTTTGTTTTCTGAGACGGAGTCTCACTCTTGTTGCCCAGGCTGGAGTGCAATGGCGAGATCTCGGCTCACTGCAGCCTCCATCTCCCGGGTTCAAGAGATTCTCCTGCCTCAGCCTCCCGAGTAGCCGGGATTACAGGCATGCACCACCACAGCCGGCTAATTTTGTATTTTTAGTAGAGACAAGGTTTCTCCATGTTGGTCAGGCTGGTCTCGAACTGCCAACCTCAGGTGATCCGCCTTCCTCGGCCTCCCAAAGTGCTGGGATTACAGACGTGAGCCAGAAAGTTTTCTCTTGAAGCTTCTCCAATGCTGGAGAGTTATGGTGACTAATATCTACTAACAATCATTAGCCAAGTGCAATGATAGGAAAGAAGACATAGTTGTAAGTGAAACACAAAGAGAAACAGCGCATAGCACAGACTTTTTAGGAAAAATATTTGTATACTCATGACATATTTTACCATAGGGCACCTGATTCAACACAAATATGGCCGGTGATGGCATCGAACTGGGAAAGCACTCATTGCTAACACACCCTCTAAAGTGCGAAAAACCCAGGCCATTTTCTCTTGACAATGGCACTGAGGTTCTGAAGAACTTCCACAGACAGGCCCTATACTCTCCAATTTCTTTTCTAATTGCTGTTACCAAATGATTGACCCAAAAAAGCAAAATATAGGAACATTAACTACATCCTCGTATTAGTAATCTGATGGCATTTTACGTCAGTGAGGAATATTTACAGTGAGCAGTATAAAATATTCACGTCCAATTTCCAAGTGAAAACGACTTGTTCACTGGGTTCACCATATGCTTATTTATAGGCAACTCTGGTATGAATCATCATTATTCATTCATTAATTCATTCAACAAATATTCCTTGACTTTTTACCAGAAACTACTCCTGCTCCTGGGAACACATTGCGAAATATGCAGACAGGATCCCAGCCTGCAGGAAGCTTCCGTCCAGCATCAGCACTAGACGGCCAGCAGTTTAGAAAGTGAAAGACTACCTGGGGCTTGGAAGCTGATGCCGGTGGGGGGAGCGGAGAGGGGGGGGAGGGGAGGGAAAACGGCAGGTGGTGGGGGAGGCGGGGGTGGGGGAGGGCGGGTGGTGGGGGAGGCGGGTGGTGGGGGGAGGCGGGTGGTGGGGGAGGCGGGTGGTGGGGGAGGCGGGTGGTGGGGGAGGAGGGGGTGGGGGGGAGGCGGGGGTGGGGGAGGCGGGTGGTGGGGGGAGGAGGGGGAGGGGGGAGGGGGGTGGGGAGGAGGTGGGGTGGGGGAGGCGGGGAGTTGGGGAGGAGGTGGAGTGCGGGGAGGCCGGGGCGGGGAGGAGGTGGGGTGCGGGGAGGCGGGGGCAGGCGGGGGCAGGCGGGGGCAGGCGGGGGCAGGCGGGGGCAGGCGGGGGCAGGCGGGGGCAGGCGGGGGTTGGCGGGGCGCGGGGAGGCCAGCATAGGGAGGTGAATAACTCCGCCTATAGCAGAAGCAGGAAGAGAGCTGGCCAGAAGGCATGCACCCGCTGGAAGACCGAGAGAGAGACGGTCAGTCTACCGCGTAGCAGTTACATCAGACTGAGCCACTTCCTGTTTACTGGAGACTATACAATTCCTGCCTCCTCCTCATTTGGGGCTGACGCCGTTTTAAGCCTCAGCCCATCTGCACCCAGGCCCTCATTGAAACAGTGTGTTGCTCCACACCGCTTTGTGCGGGCGCTCTCAGGGTTCCAACAGATCCAAGAGCCTTGCAGAAAGCATTAAGGTGCTTTTCTCTTTGGCAGAGTTTCTCTTTGCTCTGATCTTGGAGACATCCCTCTGCCTAGTGGAAAGATAAGGAATACAGAAAGAATGCAAGGAGATAGGCCAACGTGAGATTCTCCTTCATGCACTCAAGAGGACGATGTTGCAGTAAGAGCTAGTCTTTCAGGCCGGACTGATGACCTGAGAGAGAGTGTCCAGCTTTTCTCCTCCCCTTGGCATATCAAGAGCCAGAGGTGGAAGACTAAAACAGGAAATGTTATAAAAACTGTTCAGGCCGGACGCGATGGCTCACGCCTGTAATCCCAGCACGTTGGGAGGCCAAGGCAGACAGATCACGAGGTCAGGACATCAAGACCATCCTGGCTAACACGGTGAAATCCCATCTATACTAAAAATATGAGAAATTAGCCAGGCGTGGTGGCGGGCGCCTGTAATCCTAGCTACTCTGGAGGCTGAGGCAGGAGAATGGCGTGAACCTGGGAGGCAGAGCTTGTAGTGAGCCAAGATCGCACCACTGCACTCCAGCCTGGGTGACAGAGGGAGACTCCATCTCAAAAAAAAAAAAAAAAAAAAAAACTGTTCAGTGGTTGACCAACAAGAAGTGGTAAAGTAGGAAAAATGGGGACAGAGATGCCAGGCGGAAAGATGCCAGGGGTAAAGTGGGAAAAATGGGAACCTGAAGCCAGGAAGTCAAGCCAAGCCAACAGTTGTCCTGTTTTTCAATGAGTATATCCTGTCTTTCCCCATGTGTCAGGTTATAGAAAGAGCAACCTAACAGCCTGCCCCATATACCAATCCAGAGCTTGGAGATGTCCTAGCAAATTCGACAGCTCAAAAAGCAGTCTGGGCTAGGATCACGTGAGGCAAGGAGTTTGAGACCAGTCTGGGCAACATAGCGAGATGCTATCACTACAAAGAAATTAAAAATTAACCAGGAGTGCCAGTGCACACCTGTAGTCCCAGCTACTCAGGAGGCAGAGGTGGGAGGATCGCTTGAGCCTAGGAGTTCAAGGTTACAGTGAGCTGTGATCACACCACTGCACTCCAGCTTGGGCAATAGAGCAAGACCTTGTCTCTAAAACT
This sequence comes from Macaca thibetana thibetana, assembly GCF_024542745.1. Classification (NCBI taxonomy): domain Eukaryota; kingdom Metazoa; phylum Chordata; class Mammalia; order Primates; family Cercopithecidae; genus Macaca; species Macaca thibetana. The sequence goes on along the minus strand of NC_065580.1, from coordinate 160,970,444 downwards.
CTTTAAAAACAAAAAGCAGGGCCGGGCGTGGTAGGTCATGCCTGTAATCCCAGCACTTTGGGAGGCCGAGGTGGGTGGATCACAAGGTTAGGGGTTCGAGACCAGCCTGACCAACATGGTGAAACCCCGTCTCTACTAAAAATACAAAAATTAGCTGGGCATGGTGGCGGGCGCCTGTAATCCCAGCTACTCAGGGGGCTGAGGCAGGAGAATTGCTTGAACCCGGGAGGCAGAGGTTGCAGTGAGCCGAGATTGCACCACTGCACTCCAGCCTGGGCTGAGACAGAGCGAGACTCTGTCTCAAAAAAAAAAAAAAAGAAAAGGAAAAAAAAGTCAAAAACATTTCAAAGGAAACCTTGAAGATTGGCTGTCCCAGGCCACTTCATTCTCACATGGCAGAGACCCTGAGCCGAGAGGCAGTAAGCCAAGTACCTCCCTGGCCTTGTGGATCCCAGCCTGGGGCCAGGTAGAGAATAAAGCTCAGGGGTCTGCAGGTAGAAAAAGCCAGCCAGGGATAGATAGCAGATGTGTCCCCGAGATAGTGCCTGAGCCCAAAGAACAGACCACGAGTTCACCAGTTACAGACAGGAGAATCAGCATAGTGGAGAAGCTGTGTAAACACGCAACCCCACCACACACCCTGCGACATTTTGGGGACGACACAAGGGGCAGCGCTTTGAGCATGTTTCTCTTTGGGCTGTTACCAAAAGAAGCTATGCAAATTCAATGGGGACTTTTTTAATTAAATTGGATGAGACAAAGATTTAAACTGGATGGGATTAGAAGTCATATTTTACCCAATAACCTGTGGAGTGGGTTCAGGAAAAGACCAGATCAAAGTAAAGGCAGGGTGGCTCAGACCTGTAATCCCAGCACTTTGGAAGGCGGGTGGATCACCTGAGGTCAGGAGTCAAGACCAGCTTGGCCAACATAGTGAAACCCCATCTCTACTAAAAATACAAAAACAATAGCCAGGTGTGGTGGCTCATGCCTGTAATCCCAGCTTTTCAGGAGACTGAGCCAGGAGAATCCCTTGAACCTGAGAGGTAGAGGTTGCAGTGAGCTGAGATTGCTCCATTGTACTCCAGCCTAGGCAACAGAGCAAAACTCCGTCTCAAAAAGAAAAGAAAAGGGGAGGGGAGGGGAGATGAGGGGTTACATTTTGTCTGTAGCATGAGTTAAAGAGATTACCTGGCTGGATGCAGTAGCTCATGCCTGTAGACTCAGCTACTCTGGAGGCTGAGGCAAGAGGATGCCTTGAGCTCAGGAGTTCGAGGTTGCAGTGAGCTATGATCTCACTGCTGTGCACTAGCCTGAGTGACAGAGCGACACCATCTCTAGTTAATTAATTGGCTAATTAAGTAATTGGTGCTCTTCTTGTTCCCATTTTACAGATGAGGAGGTGGGGCACAGGATGGACGAAAACTTTCCACAGTCACAGAACTAACAAGTGGTGCTGAGGACTCAAACCCAGGGAAGGCCACTGTAGAGCCCATGCTGGTCATCCATATCCCCAAGGCCCTGGTCAGAACACAGCTAAGCAGACGACTTGGGTCATCAGGGTGTCATTACATCCAAAGGAAGACAACCTGTGACGTTTCAAAAGCAAAAGTCCCCTACCAGTCAGTGAAGTTACCTGATTTCTCAGTATCTTATGCCCAGTGACACGATCTGCCCTCAAAACTTAAAAAAAAAAAAAAAGTAAACATAAACACATAACAGCAGCAGCAATAATTAAAGATGAGATGAGAACAATTAAGAAAAAAGGAAAGTTAGGTCTCCTGTGAGTGTTGTATTTTTAGGGAAAGAAAGAGAGGAAGAAGAATGATTTTTCTTTTGATGACTATATCAAACTCTGAGGTTTGATTAAAGAAATGACCTTGAACCACAGTAAAGAAAAATAAAAGACGATTTCCAGTAAGTATGCCAGTTCGAATTAATGATTTACTTTTTATTTTTAAACTGAATTCTGCAGAGATTTACATGCATTAGGTTACGATGATTAACATCTGAAATTTGACCTTGAAATAATCTTTACATTGTAAATTCTTAATGATCAAAACAAGGTTCTCAGTGATTAAAACATATTAGTAATTAATTATTAAAGGAGAATAATTGCAAATACAACAATCCTAAAATCTCAAGGCTTTTAAAGCATTTGTACAAATGACTGGACATTTTTTAAATTTGAAAAAAAAAAAAAAAAAAGGCCCTCCATCTGATTCTCATTTTCATTGTCAATCAACAAAAAAGGTATGCAATTCTCTTCTCATTTTCCATTGTCTTGCAAGCTAGAAATTCTCACAAGTACCTTTGATCCCATCAAAGCCAAAGAAAGAAAAGAAAATTGTCCTGTACAGATCTATGACATTAAAAAGTAATCCCCAAAACGTCTTCTCTAAGGTTAATAAAAAGTCAGCAGTTTTGATCATTTTTTAAAATCAATTTATAAATAATTTAGTCACTTATAGATGGGACATGATCCTCCTGCTATCCCTAACTACTCTCATGCCAAAACTGGTCATAGCACAAGTGGAGCTACCTAGCAAGCTGATCTGCCCAAATCATTTCTACTGGGTTACAAGATTTTAAGAAATAACCATGTCTCACACCATAGAGAACAATAATTCAACCAGATATCTATCCCATGTATTATAGGTACTCTCTCTCAAAGCTGTAACTCTTTTTAACTTGGATAGTCTCACCTAGAGTAGATCTCTTGTTGACAGAAGGAACCCCAGAATGTGTACAGGCCAGGGCTGATTGTGACTTCCACTGGCTGAGGTTGTCCCAGGGCCAGGACGAGGGTCACACAGGTGCACTAGCCTCCCAAGGGCTGAGCATGTGTGGTCAACCATCTGGAGGAAGATATAAGTACATCCCCTAAATTCTCCCCAATCCAGTCCCTTGTCCATGGAGTTTCATTAGAAGTGACAAAGTTGAATGAAGAAACACAAAAGCATTTGATCTCTGTCATTTCCTGCATTGTCAAACATTACTTTTTGCAATTTGCTCTTTGTTGATATTTAGCTTTTTTTTCCAATATAAAGGTGCAATATTTGAAATGGTACCTGTATTAATTTTCTATCACTGCATAATAAATGACCATAAACCTAGTTATCTTAGCACAATACGAATTTATAATCTCACAGTTTCTGAGGCCAGGAGCCCAGCACATGTTAAGTGGGTTCTCTGCTCAGGGTCTCACAAGGCTGAAATCAACTTGCTAGCCAGATTCATCTTCATGTGGAGGTTCAACCAGGAAAAGTGCCATCTTCAAGTTCCATCAGATCGATGACAGAATTCATTTTTCTGTAGCTCTATGACTGAGGTCCCCATTTTCTTGGCTAGCCATCATCTAGGAAGCATTCTCAGTGACTAGAGGCTGCTTTCAAGCCCTTGACACATGGTGCCCTCAATAGGCTCTCTCCACTTCAGATCTATCTCTTCAGGAAGGATCTAAAGATCTAGTTAAGGACTCACCTGATTAGGCCAGGCCCACCCAGGATAGTCTTTCTTTTAATTGCCTCGTAATCAGTTGATTTGGGACCTTGATTATACCTACAAAACCCTTTCACATTTGTCTTATAACATGGTATTCACTGTCCCATCCACACTTAAGAAGGAAGGAGATTATATAGGGTATGTTCACCAGAGGCAGGAATTGGGGCCATCACAGAATGTTATTGGTTGCATTCCTCTGGAGAACGCTGGCACATACACAAGGTTAGTGTGTGAGTTACAATTTGGGTCCACTGTGCATCTCCCCAAACCCAAACTGTCCCGTGTTTTAACTACCTTCACACGAGGGGCAAGAATGTTAACCCTCAAGGATGCTTAAACGTTCAGTTCAGCCCAGAGGGCTCTGGCAGACTTGAATTCCATGTAACCTTGAGGTTGTTGTTGGTTTACTTTACCCAGAAACCAGTGACTATCACATCCCCCTTGGGAGACTTTTCTGTAGGCACAATTAGTGTTCTCAGCCTGATGACACAGAAAGTGGAAGACAATAAACAGAGAATGCTCCTATTGCAATGGATATGATATTAACTATCAGATATGCTTTCAGCGGCAAATGACTAAAACCCTAACCAAATGGGGCTTAAACCACAATAAAAACGTGTCCATATGAGGTATGGAGACAGAGAGGCTCCAGGTTGATTATTCAATTGCTCATAAAGTACATGGGTTCTTTCCTTCTTTCTCCTCTGCCACCCTTAGGATGCTGGCTTGGGAATATCTCCCATTATATTCCCAGAGAGGCTGCCATAGATCCAGGTATCACACAGTGATGAAATCTAGAGGCACGAGGTAGTCCTTCTCACCTGCCTCTTTTTACCTTTTAGAATAGAGGCTGAGAAGAGCTAAATTGCACTGCAAAATAGTGAAAAACACCAATGCTTCACAAATTATTCCACAAAAAGAAGACGAAACACTTCCCAACTCACTCTGTGAGGCTAGTATTACCATGATACCAAAACCATCACAAAGATATTACAAGAAAAGAAAACTATAGGCCAATATCCCTTATGAATAGAGATACAAAAATCCTCAACATAATACTAGCAAACTGATAACAGCAACATAAAAACAGGTTTATGTACTGTGACCAGGTGGGATCTATCTCAGGAATACAAGGTTGGTTGATATGAAGATCAATCAATGTAATACACCTTAATGGAATAAAGTGCAAAAACCACATGATCTGACCTGAAAAAAGCACTTAACAAAACCCAAAACTCTTCCATGATAAAAACAATGAATAAAGTAGAAATAGAAGGGAACTTTCTCCACCTGACAAAGGGCATATAGAAAAACTCATAGCTAATATCATATTTTTCATTGTAAATTTACAAATCGTAATTGTATATATTTATGACGTACAAAGATTTATGATATATTTATACAATGTGGAATGATTAAATCAAGCTACTAACATACCCATCACCTCAAATACTTATCATTTTTTTGTGGTGAGAACATTTGAAACTTACTCTCAGCAATCTTGAAATATACAATACACGGCCCGGCGCAGTGGCTCAAGCCTGTAATCCCAGCACTTTGGGAGGCCGAGACGGGCGGATCATGAGGTCAGGAGATCGAGACCATCCTGGCTAACACGGTGAAACCCTGTCTCTACTCAAAAGAATACAAAAAACTAGCCGGGTGAGCTGGCGGGCGCCTGTAGTCCCAGCTACTCGGGAGGCTGAGGCAGGAGAATGGCGTGAACCCAGGAGGCGGAGCTTGCAGTGAGCCCAGATTGTGCCACTGCACTACAGCCTGGGCGACAGAGCAAGACTCCATCTCAAAAAAAAAAAGAAATATACAATATACTATTGTTAATTATAGGTGCCCTGTTGTGCAATTGGTCTCCGAAACTTATTCCTTCTAACTGAAACTTTATATCCTTTGACCATAACCTCCCTGTTCTCACAACCCCATCCTCCAGCAACCACCTTTCTACTCTCTGCTTCTGTGAGTTTGATTGTTTCAGATTCCATATACAAGTGAGATCATACGGTATTTGTCTTTTGGTACTTGACTTATTACATTTAGCATAATGTCCTCCAGGTTCATCCATGTTGTTGCAAATAAGAGAATTTCCTTCCTTTTAAGGCTAAATAGTATTCCATTGTATACATATACCACATTTTCTTTATCCATTTATCCACTGATGAACATTTAGGTTGATTGTGAATAATGCTGCAAGGAATACGGGAGTGAGGTATGTCTTTGACATACTGATTTCAAATTCTTTGGATACATTCCCAGAGATTACTGGATCATATGGTAATTCTATGTTTAGTTTCTTGAGGAATCTTCATACAATTTTCCATAATGGCCGTACTAAGTTATATTCCCATCAACAGTGTACAAGGGGTTTCTTTTCTCCACATCCTTGCCAACACTTAGCTTGCATCTTTTTTATGATAGCCACTCTGATAGGTGTGAGGTGATATTTCATTGTGGTTTTAATTTGCATTTGCCTAATGATTAGTAATTTGAATTACTAATTAGTACATTGAATTACTAATTAGTAAGTTGAAAGCTTTTTCATATAGCTGTTGGCCATTTGTATGTCTTCTGGGTTTTTTTGTTGTTGTTTTTTTTTGAGACAGAGTCTCTCTCTGTCGCCCAGGCTACAGTACAGTGGCATGATCTCAACTCACTGCAACCTTCACCTCCTGGGATCAAGTGATCCTTGTGCCCTGCCACTTGAGTAGCTGGGACTACAGGCGTGTGTCACCACATCCGGCTAATTTTATGTTTTTGGTAGAGACAGGGTTTCACCATGTTGGCCAGTCTGATCTGGAACTCCTGAGCTCAAGCGATCCACCTGCCTCGGCCTCCCAAAGTGTTGGGATTACAGGCGTGAGCCACCATACCCAGCCTGTAGGTCTTCTTTTAAGAAATGTTTATTCAAGTCCTTTGACCATTTTTAACTGTATTCTTCGGATACAGTCAACTGTATTATTTGGATATTAACCCCTTATCACATGTATGGTTTGTAAATATGTTCTCCCAATCTATAGGTTGTTTCTTCACTCTGTTGTTTCCTTTGTGGTGCAGAAGCTTTTTAGTTTGAAGTAATCCCATTTGTATATTTTTGTTGTGCCTATGATTTTGGAGTCAAATTCAAAAAAATAACTGCCCAGACCAATGTCATACAGTTGGACCCTTATCTCTTAACATATACAAAAAGTAATTGAAATGAATCAAAGTCCTGAATGCAAGAGCTAAAACTCTAAAACTCTCAGAAGAAAAAAATAAGCCTTCAAGACCTTCAATTAGGCAATGGTTTCTTTGATATGACACCAAAAGCACAGACAACCAAATAAAACAAATAGATAAATCGGACTTCATCAAAATCAAAAATTTTGTTCTTCGAAGGACACTGTCAGGAAAATGCACAGGCAACCTACAGAATGGGAGAAGATATTTCAAATCATGTATATCTGTTAAGGGTCTAGCATCCACAACATATAAAGAAATCTTAAAACTCAACAATAAAAGGATAAATAATTCAATTGTTAAATGCAAATCAAAACCACTAGATACTTCCTCACACCCACTAGGATGGCTTCAATCACAAAGACAAAAAAACAAGTGTTGGTGAAGATGTGGAGAAACTGGGACCCTCATACATTACTGGTGGGAATGTAAGATGATGCAGCCAATTTTTTTTTTTTTTTTTTGAGACAGAGTCTTGCTCTGTCACCCAGGTTGGAGTGCAATGGCATGATCTCAGCTCACTGCAACCTCCGCCTCCTGGGTTTGAATGATTCTCCTGCCTCAGCCTCCCAAGTAGCTCCGACTACAGGTGCATGACACTACGCCTGGCTAATTTTTTGTATTTTTAGTAGAGACGGGGTTTCATTATGTTGCCCAGGCTGGCCTCGAACTCCTGACCTCAAGTGATCTGCCCACCTCAGCCTCCCAAAGTGCTAGGATTACAGGTGTGAGCCACCGTGCCTGGCCTGTGCAGCCACTTTTAAAAACAGTTTGGCAGTTCCTCAAAATTCCACTCCTAGTTATATATCCAAGAGAATTAAAAACACATGTTCACACTAGAACATGTATAGAAATGTTCACAGCAGCATTATTCGTAAGAGCCAAAAAGCGGAAACAACCTAAATAAATGTTCATCAACTGATGAATGGACAAATAAAACATGGTATATCATACAATGGAATATTACTCCACATAAAAATTAATGAAGTACAGAGACATGCTGCAACATGGATGAACTTTGAAAACATTATGCCGAGTGAAAGAAGCCAGTCGCAAAAGGCCACGCATTGTATGATTCCTTTACATTCCTTTGTTATATGACCCAGATTCCTTTATTATATGAAATACCCAGTTTCCTTTATTATATGAAATACCTAGAATAGATAAATTCATAGAGACAGAAACTAGATTGGTGGGTGCCTGGGGCTGAAGGGAGGCTGTGGTAGGTAGTGACTGCTGATGGGTATTTCTTCTAGGGGTGATGAGAATGTTCTGGGATGAGAGTAGTCATAGTTGTACGATGTTGTAATTATACTAAAAACTAGTGAATTTTGCACTTTTAAAGAGTGAATTTTATATGTGGATTATATCTTGACTTTTTTTTTTTTTTCTTTGAGACGGAGTCTCACTCTGTCACCAGGCTGGAGTGCAGTGGCGTGATCTCAGCTCACTGCAACCTCCTCCTCCCGGGTTCAAGCGATTCTCCTGCCTCAGCCTCCCAAGTAGCTGGAACAACAGTGCGTATCACCATGCCCAGCTAATTTTTTGTATTTTTAGTAGAGACAGGGTTTCACCATGTTAGCCAGGATGGTCTCGATCTCTTGACCTCATGATCCGCCTGACTCAGCCTCCCAAAGTGCTGAGATTACAGGTGTGAGCCACCACGCCTGGCCTATATCTTGATTTTTTAAAACACAATGAGAATTCGAAGTTCCCAAGAATGTTCTGAAAGGGATGTCGTCAGGATACAAGAGAAAAGAAGGAGAAGGGGTGAGATCATGAGGTCATGAGGAGCACAGGCTTATGGGCTGGTGCAATGGATGAGAAGTCAGCTTCACAAGGACTGGAAGGCCTTGAAACGCAGAGCTGCTAAGGTACAATTTTAAGTTGATGCTGCTGTGTGTAACAGGGCTCCCCTCCAATCCCTCTTGTGAGACCGAGGACACAAGCTCAGAAAACAGAAGGGAGCCTCACACCTAGCGAGGAGAAGGCACGCATGGGCGCTTAGTGTAAGGCGTGTTGGAGTGACGCAGTGAACGTCTCAATACTCTCAGCAGGCCGGGTGCGGTGGCTCACACCTGTAATCCCAGGACTTTGGGAGGCCGAGGCGGGTGGATTACTTGAGGTCAGGAGTTTGAGACCAGCCTGGGAAACATGAACCCCATCTCCACTAAAAATACAAAATGTAGTTGGTCATGGTGGTGGGCGCCTGTAATCCCAGCCACTCAGGAGGCTGAGGCAGGAGAATCGCTTGAACCCAGGAGGCGGAGGTTGCAGAGATCCAAGATCGCACCAATGCACTACAGCCTGGGCGACACAGTAAGACTCCATCTCAGAAAACGAACAAACAAAAAATCCTCCAAAGAGATTGAAACTCCTGTGGGGGCCATGCTCCCTTCAATAGCATACTGCTCCAGGATAATCCAACCTGTGTCCGAGTTGTGAAAACAGAACTCCTCAGGGATCTGCTATATCCAAACTATTCCAGAGTCCCAACTGATGAGCTTTTACTGCAAAAGCCATTGAGAAACAGATTCTTTTCTCAGTGCTCTTCTGAAGGGTGAGCAAATCAATCTTACTTCCTAGATGTGTCAGCTGGATCAAGTTACCCAGGAAGAAACACCGGAGAAATGAGTCCCTGACAGGTCCAGGTGGAAGTTCTGTCCACGGCTCTCAATCCAGCATGTTTTGTTCCAATCCACTATTTCTTTAAAATTGCTGAGTAAAATGTTGGATATGACTCAGGCATCCCGAAAGTCTCAAAGCTCTGAATATTCAACATCAAGTTAAAGAAGACACAAGATACTAGGCTTTTTTCCCCCATTGTCAAAATATGGGGCGTATGCCGCTGCAGGTTGAGTATCTAAAAAACCATGATGCTATTTTATAGTCATGGAATCAATCATGAGAATTCACAGTCTTGTGAACAGGGACTTCTCATATTTGATAAATGACTTGATTGCTGTGTTTCTGATTAGTGGCTTTTCAAATGCATTACAAATGTTGCAAACATCCATTAGTCAGTATTTATCAACATTTTAGGAACTGATTAAAGTGAATCAGTGTTTCAGAAACATAGAGGAACTACTTGTGCTGTGAACTCAACAATGAAGACATCCAACAGATCCTTTGGGAAGAGAGAAATAGACAAGAATCTTAAACCACCTTCCTTTTGTTGTTGTTGTTAGACAGAGTCTCACTCTGTCACCCACGCTGGACTGCAGTGGCATGATCTCGGCTTACTGCAACCTCCGCCTCCCAGGTTCAAGCGATTCTTCCTGCCTCAGCCTCCTGAGTAGCTGAGATTACAGGTATGCATCACCACACCCAGCTAATTTTTGTATTTTTAGTAGAAACGGGGTTTCACCATTTTAGCCAGGCTGGTCTCAAACTTCTGACCTCAAGTGATCTACCCAGCTCAGCCTCCCAAAGTGCTGGGATTACAGGCGTGAGCAACCATGCCTGTCTTAGATAAAAAAATTATTTACAAAAATAGAAACTGGCCATAGGTTGCCAACTCCTGGTATAGAGTTTTGTATAACATCAAAGTGGCTCTTGGTATGTGATTGTTCCAGAATTCCTCCAGCACAACAGATACAAGGGAAGGACCTCAGTCCCTGGACTGCATCATTTCCTTTGGGGAAGTGCACGTGTGCCCGTGGAACATGGAGGAAGGCATATTAATAGGGGGTAGTATGGGTTTAAAAGCCTCAAAACTGTGTCATTGATGCTATGCTCTGTTCCTGGAAGGGAAAATGCACAGACAGAGGAACCAGCTGGTAGAGTATGATGATAACGGGTTTAGGGTGCCCAGTCACCCTCACTGCAAGGCCTCAGTCACGTTATCCCTGCTCTCTGGGCCTCAGTTTAATCAGATGATTCTCATTTGCTGGCTATATGATGTCCTGCTCTGGAAAAGCATGTAGCTTAGAAATGAGACAGCATGTGAAGGTGTTACACCACCCCCCGTGGACGGCTGCCACCATCCTTCAGCATATTTTCATCCAGAAGAATAAACATCCTCAGAGAAATACACATGAAATGCAAAGCTTGAAGTCATAACTCAGTACATAACAACCTGCAAACCAGTGCAGGTTTACGAGCTAGCTAATAAAATAAATCATAGTCGTGTTTTTAAAATGACTTTTCATGTGTTGTCATTACTTCTCAGGCATACTGTAAATTAACTGTGAAGTGCTACTTCCTGCAGGGAGGTTTTTTCCCCCCCAAATAGAAAGAGGTTGTAAGGCTAAAGAATGCAGACACACATCATGTCTGCAAAAATCATTTTTAAAAAAGATCAAATGTAATATTTTCTTTCAACATGTACAACTGCTTTGAGATTTTCCATTCAAGCAGCCTTGAACACAGCCTCCAGCATTTGCCAATTACTCCTGACAAATACCATTTGGGCCTGAGTGATGTTGTAAGTGAAATAAAACAGTGGAAGGAAAAAAACCAGAACATGATAAAAGGAATTTTTTTTTTTTTTTTTGGTCTGCTGAGAACTTACTGTAAGTTATACATTCAGGAGGGAAGGTCCTGCTTCCTGCCAGTGACGGACTCCATGTGAGCTGGAGTTTGAAGGTGACTTTTGTTTGACAGTAATAGGAAGGGAAGACAAAACTCAGTTTTCATGTCCCTTGAAAGGGAGTCAGCTCTTTTTTCTCCCTCACAAGGAGGAAAAAAAGTATATAAACAAAAGAAGGGAAAAAGGGACACTAGGCCCTGTTCCCCGTCATTCTGCACAATACACACTAATGGCTGAAAACAATCCCATGAAATCAGCCAAGCCAGCATGCCCGGGCGGCCAGCAGCCCCGCCTGCCTCCATACGTGAGCTCTGAGCATGTTCGAACCAGCTGAAGGCAACCAAAGCCACAGGAAAGAGAGGGCACAGTCAGCTTTCAAAGTACAGTCATCTGTTCCCCCCCACACCTATATCTCCTGAAGTTTCCTCCTTTTTATTTTATTTATTTATTTTTATTTATTTATTTTTTTTTTGAGACAGAGTCTCCCTCTTTTGTCCAGGCTGGAGTGCAGTGGTGCAACTTCGGCTCCTGCAACCTCCACCTCCCGGGTTCAAGCGATTCTAGTGCTTCAGCCTCCCAAGTAGCTGGGATTACAGGCATCCACCATCACACTCGACTAATTTTTGCATTTTTAGCAGAGACGGGGTTTCACCATGTTGGCCAGGCTGGTCTCAAACTCCTGACTTCAAATGATCTGCCCGCCTTGGCCTCCCAAAGTGCTGGGATTACAGGTGTGGGCCACGGCGCCCGGCCAAGTTTCCTGCTTTTCTGAGGTTCCTGTCCCAGAATCTACGATGGCCAAGACAAAGGAAAGGTGAAGTCCGCTCCCCCTCCACCACCACCTTTCCCAACATCCTTCTCTGCTCCCCGTTCTTTAAGACTCTGGCAAAACTCAAGCTCGACCTCAGTGCTGTGGGGAATCAGAGAGCAGCCAGGGGCAACGACTGGAAAGAGCCTGGGTGGTGACTGTGCATGGTGGCTCATGCCTGTAATCCCAGCATTTTGGGAGACCAAGGTGGGAGGATCGCTTGAGGCCTAGAGTTTGAGACCAGACTGGGCAATATGGTGAGACCCCTGTCTCTACAAAGTATGTTTAGAATTAACCAGGTGTGGTGGTGCATATGCCTGTAGTTCCAGCTGCTCAGGAGACTGAGTCAGGATGGTTGCTTGAGCTCAGGAATCTGAGGGTGCAGTGAGCCGAGATCATGCCACTGCACTCTAGCCTGTGCGACAGAGCGAGACTCTGTCTCAAACAAACATACGCACACACTCACAAAAAAAAAAAAAAAAAAAAAAGAAATTCAAGATCTCAGGCCCTGCCTAGACCCACTGAATCAGAATCTGCATTGGAACAAGATTCCTATGTATGTGAAAGTTAGAAAAGCAGTGTCTTAGAGGTGTGACTGACTCCAGGGATCAAGCCAGTTGGATAGGTTATGACCTGTCTTCTGGGCTGTCCATCGGCAATCCCTTCAGCTTCACCTCCCAGGTTCGAGCAATTCTCCTGACCTCAAGTGATCCGGCTCAGCCTCCCCGAGTAGCTGGGATTATAGGCGCCACCACCACACCTGGCTAATTTTGGTGTTTTTAGTAGAGACGGGGTTTCACCATGTTGGCCAGGCTGCTCGTGAACTCCTGACCTCAGGTGATCCTCGGCCTCCCAGAGTGCTGAGATTACAGGTGTGAGCCACCGCGCCCGGCCGAGATCCTGAATTTCTAATAAGCTCCCAGGTGCTGCTGATGCTGTGCTCTCAGATCAGCCTGTGAGGAGCAGGGTTCTAAGGCAAACAGCCCCAGTCAATGAAGCTGAAAGCATTTATTTAGCTTCCTGGGGGACATTTTTTGGTGGTAGTGGCCTCCTTTATAGACGTCTGCCCTGGGGACCTATAAAAGAAAGAAGATAAATCCTAGCAGTTGCCCCCTGCCAGCACTTTCCTCCTGCTGGTATCAAAGACACTGCCTTCTAATTCAGAGACAGTATTTCTTCTCTTGCATGATTGCTGCTATGGTTGTGAGTCAAGACTCCCCGACTGGACTACATGGTGGCTACCTATTCTTAACATTGAACCACAACAATCCAAAATCACTTGTGGCCAGGTGTGGGTGGCTCACGCCTGTAATTCCAGCACTTTTGGGAGGCCAAGGCGGTTGAATCACCTAAGGTCAGAAGTTCAAGACCAGCCTGGCTAACATTGCAAAACCTGTCTCTACTAAAAAAAAAAAAAAACAAAACATTAGCTGGGAGTAGCAGTGTAGTGCACGCCTTCAACCCCAGCTACTTAGGAGGCTGAGGCAGGAGAATCACTTGAACCCAGGAGGCAGAGGTTGTAGTGAGCTGAGATTGTGCCACTGCTGCATTCCAGCCTGGCGACAGAGCACGAAACTGTCTCAAAACAAAACTTGTTATTCCAACCTGAATACTTTTTTTTTTTTTGAGACGGAGTTTCGCTCTTGTTGCCCAGGCTGGAGTGCAAAGGCATGATCTCGGCTCACCACAACCTCCACCTCCCAGGTTCAAGCGATTCTCCTGCCTCAGGCTCCCAAGTAGCTGGGATTACAGGTGTGAGCCACCATGCCCTGCTAATTTTGCATTTTTAGTAGAGACAGGGTTTATCTATGTTGGTCAGGCTGGCCTCGAACTCCTGATCTCAGGTGATCCGCCTGCCTCAGCCTCCCAAAGTGCTGGGACTACAGGCATGAGCCACCACGCCAGGCCTACTCTTTTTTTTTTTTTTTTTTTTTTTTTGAGACAAATTCTTGCTCTTCACCCAGACTGGAGTACAGTGGCATGATCTAGGCTCACTATAACCTGGGCCTCCCAGATTCAATTTTCATGCCTTGGCCTCCTGAGTAGCTAGGATTACAGGCACGAGCCACCACACCTGGCTAATTTTTGTATTTTTTAGTAGCGATGGGGTTTTGCTGTGTTGACCAGGCTGGTCTGGAACTCCTAGCCTCAAGTGATATGCTCACCTCAGCCTCCCAAAGTGCTGGAATTACAGCCATGAGACACCGTGCCTGGCCCCAACCTGAATACTCTTAAATAACGTCTGAATTCCATATACATAACCACCATCACCAGTGAGACAATTCCAATCAGATAAACAGTAATGTATACCTTTCTCTACTCCAATTAAAAAACAAACAAAAAAAACCCTTCAATATTGTGATATTGAATATTGGCCTCATCGAGGTCTTGGTAGCACTCTAGATCAACATGCCAAAGAGAAAACAAACTTCCACTCAAGACGAAGCCAGAATGTGTATCAATTGCACGGGGCCAGGGAAGAGAAGGGTATCAGGAGGGAAGAAAAGCATTACAGCAGCTTCCCGGTTCACAAGTTGAATTTGTCTGCACATAAAAGCAGATGACAGAGCCTCTGATCAAGTCCAGCTGACCAAAGAAATCATTTCAAGTGAGGCCACCAGCGTCAAGTCATCGTGTGATACTGTACTGATGTTGTACTGAGTCAGTCCACATCACCAGCCATTTGGGGGATCTACAGTGTCTCAGTCACCTGTGGACAGAGAAGCTCAAGTGCACCCTGTTTTTTTTTCACTCTACCTTGAGGCCCCAACCTCTGATCAATCATGCACCTACCTCTAACAACAGATGGGCCAGGCCTCCCCTTGGTCAGCAGAAATGGATTCTTTCCACCTCACCACAAAATGCTTCACGTTCTTATTCTAGAAACACCTGGCAGATGAGAAGCTAGGAGTCACTGGATGCGTCCCTCTGTCTCTGTTTGGGTGGTCGGTTTCAACTCCTTAAAAGCCATCCTTCTGGCCGGGCTCGGTGGCTCATGCCTGTAATCCCAGCACTTCCCAGCAATTTGGGAGCCCAAGGCAGGTAGATCACCTGAGGTCTGGAGTTCAAGACCAGCCCCATCTCTACTAAAAATGCAAAAAATCAGCCAGGCTGGTGGTGCATGCCTATAATTCCAGCTACTTGGGAGGCTGAGGCAGGAGAACCACTTGAACCTCGGGGGTGGAGTTTGCAGTGAGCAGAGATCGCACCATTGCGCTCCAGCCTGAGCAACAAGAGTGAAACTCCCGTCTCAAAAAAAAAAAAACAAAAGCCGTCCTTCTTTTCTTGGCCTGCCTGAAACAGCCTGAGTCCACCTGCTATCAATTAGGATAGAAACTGAAACCTGCTACCCGGTGTGAAAAGTCCTTTCCTTCTCAAAAGTAAGGGCTAAATATATGCCTTTATTTGTGGGTCCTCTGTAGGCAGAGCCAGGATGGTTCCTGCATGGTTCTCACCCCTCCTCCTCTCGCTATGACCTCTGAGCCACCGCTGCCCTCTCCAGCCCCTGCCCCACCTGGCCAGGTCCCTTCCGAAGCAGCTATCACCTTGAAGTGGTGTTAACCGCCCAAAGGAGAGGGTGAACGTTGGCATTATCTCCCAGAAGAAACGCAGAGAGCTGCTTTTGCCTTGTTTAGATGCTACTACTATTTGGGAAAACCACTCTCTGCTGCCTGACTTGACCGAGCCTCCGTACCCAGGTCAGCTCGGCGGTCCTCTCGCGCCATCTAGCGTCCCAAAGGTGGAAGTGATTCAAGCACGTTGCAAAGTCCCACCAGGATTCCACAAGATCCACCTGGTACTTCCCAAGCATCAGCCGACACACTCTGGACACGGAGAGGTGTGGCGCCTTTTAAGGGAGACACGTGGAATTAACATTTGCTAATCACTTGTTGTGGGCTGGGGGCACTCACTCCAGCTGTATTTACTGAGCCAAATGATAAAGAGTTGATCTCTGGATTCGTCTGTGCTCAACATGAAGTGGTACTGTTTAAAAGACCACTTAGGCAGCATGAACTTGTGTAGTATAAGAATTGACACTCTTGGTTAGGCCTGGTGGCTCTCGCCTGTTATCTCAGCACTTTGGGAGGCCGAGGCGGGTGGATTGCCTGAGCTCAAGAGTTCGAGACCAGCCTGGGCAACATGGTGAAAACCCATCTCTACTAAATACAAATTAGCCGGGTGTGGCGGCATGTGCCTGTAATCCCAGCTACTCGGGAGGCTGAGGCAGGAGAAGTGCTCAAACCCGGAAGGCAGAGGTTGCAGTGAGCCGAGATCACACCATTGCACTCCAGCCTGGGCGACAGAGCAAGGCTCTGTCTCCAAAAAAAATTAAGAAAAAAAAAAAAAGAATTGACACTCTCCAGCTTGCCTCCCACACCTCCGAAAACCAGAAAGTTCCAGCTGGGAAAAGGTAAAATCGCTTGCTCCCATAACCCAGAGGTTCAGAAAGGGGACTTTGGTGAACATCGGTCACGTGGAAGCTTTAAATCTCCAACACCCCGGTGCACCCCAGGCCAACTAGCTCAGACCCCTGCAGTGGGAACCCGGCCTTAGAAGTTGTTAAAGCTCCGCGTTGTGATTCCAGGAAACAGCAAAGCCGCCAACCACTGCTACAGCCTTTACCATCAGAGGCTTGGAAGGCAAAGACGTCCAGTGACACAGGTCTCAGCCACAGCGCGAGAAGCAGAAGTCTACGCTGCCTGTCCCAAACACACTCCCCTAGACCCAACCTGCTTCCTCTGTGACATCCTGAACCCCCTTTTATCTGTCAGCAGTTTAGTCTCCCTTTGTGATTATCACAGCAAAAACTGGAATTGGTGACTGTCCCAATCATTGCTGAGTAGGCTTTGTTTCTCTGGTCTTGGCCCTATCTTCTGAATCTGGGCATTAGGAAGAGATTTCAGGGTTCTGAGCAGTTTCTGTGGTACCGAGACAATGTTTTCAACGGCAACAGGAGAGCCTCTCCCCCAGCACGAATTCCACAGAAATGGGAGAAGGCATGCTTTGGGCTCACTCACCCCTTCTCGGCCCTCTAATAACAGGTATGCCCTGTATGAGATCCGGGTTGTCAGTGTGATGAGGAGGGGGCTATAAAACTGAAATGGGACCATTCGAGGCGAGGCTGCAGTGAGACAGACTGGCTCGCTCTTTGCCCTGCGGCTAGGCCAGGGGGTGGAGCTGCCCGGTTCCTCCAGAACAGCCTGCAAGGTGAGGCAGTCACGCAGCCTTTCACAAAGCAAAAACCAGACAACACAAATTGCTGGAAGGCGGCAGGTCCCCTCCCATACCCTAGACTGCCTAACTCAGGAGGCAGAAACAGGTATCACACATCAGAGGCAGGAACTCAGACACCAGACACTGCTGGGTTCTAATCCCTGCCATGTGATGTGGGAGAAGTCATTTGACCCGTCTATGCCTCAGTGTCTTCAACTCTAACAAAAGATGGAATACCTACCTCATAGAGCTACTGTGACAATTAGATGAGAAAGGGATACCATGCCTGGCACCAGGAGGACACAGTGGCTGTGAGCCCCACTCCACCTTTTTTTTTTTTTTTTTTTTAACAGACAGGGTCTCACTTGTCACAGGTGGGTGACAACCATTTGGGTCAGTGGCATGCAGGGGTAAAAGAATTTACCAAGACAGCTGTAGGTAAAGAAAGGCGGATTTACACGAAGAAGAATGAAAACACGTGAGGAGGCAACGGGCGGATCAGCAGAGGAGCTGACTGCCAGACAAAGGTTCCTAGAGATTGATAGGATGGTTTCAGCTGCAGAAGGCTACACGCAATACTGATAACGCCAGGGCTGCAATGGAGCTAACGTGCCTTTTTCTATCAGCCAAGATGTCTCATGATAAACGGAAGTGTTTGATGTTAAGTTGGGTGCAGGAGGACTGTGGGTAATGTACGTTATCTGCACTGGAGGGCTATGTGTCCTGGACCATGAAGAAAGGGAGGCTGATAACTTACCTGCTTTATCTCTTTAACTCCCTCAGTCCCACCAGCCTGACTCCTTTGGCCTAATTAGGTCTCCAGAGATTTGTCATCCAGGCTGGAGTGCAGCTGTGTGATCATAGCTCAATGCAGCCTCAAGCTCCTAGACTCATGTGATCCTCCTGCCTCGGCCTCCAAAGTAGCTAGGACTACAGGCACGCAGCACCACACCCAGCTATTTTTTTTTAATTTTTTGTAGAGATGGGGGTCTCACTATGTTGCCCAGGCTGGTCTCAAACTTCTGGCCTCAAGTGATCCTCCCACCTCAGATAGCAACAGCACCTGCTACTATCTACCTTGTTAATTACAGCCATCAAGGTGTGGAGTGGTAACCTTACATTTTTATTAAATACATTGTATTTTGGGGACTTTTTTGTTTTTTGGTTTGAGACAGAGTCTCACTCTGTTGCCCACGCTGGAGCGCAGTGGCATGATATTGGCTCACTGCAACCTCCGCCTCCTGGGTTCAAGCGATTCTCCTGCCTAAGTCTCCTGAGTAGCTGGGACTACAGGCGCCCGCCACCACACCCAGCTTATTTTTTGTGTTTTTAGGGGTTTCACCATGTTTGCCAGGATGGTCTCAATCTCCTGACCCCGTGATCCACCCGCCCCAGCCTCCCAAAGTGCTGGGATTACAGGCGTGAGCCACCACGCCCGGCCCAGGAGTTGTTTTTCTTTTTTGTTTTTTAATTTTCTTATAGCCTAATGTTAAAACTACATAGAACAAAAGGATATTAACACAAGAAAATAGTGAAAGGTTGTAACATGAAGATGAGAAACGCCCTCTGAAAGGTGAGAGGGATGAGCACAGGAGAGGAATGTGTTGGTGAGGGCAGGCGCTGGTGTGCTGTCGGTGGGACTCAGCATGTCTGGGGGACGCTGGCATGTGTGTGAGGGACACAGGAGTGTTGTGTGGGGGATACTGGCGTGTTGTGTGGGGGATACTGGCGTGTGTGGGAAATGCTGGTGTGTTGTCTGCAGGGACACTGGTGTGTTGTGTGAGGGGTACTTTGATGTGTGTGTGGAGGTTGCTGCCCTACTGTGGGGGGCTCTGATGTGTGTGTAGGGGTTGCTGTCCTATTGTAGGGGGCACGGATGTGGGGGGTCGCTGTCCTATTTTGGGGGGCACGGATGTGTGGGGGGGTCGCTGTCCTACTATGGGGGGCTCTGATGTGTGGGGGGCTCTGATGTGTCGGGTGGTCGCTGTCCTATTGTGGAGGGCTCTGATGGTGTGGGGGTCGCTGTCCTACTGTGGGGGGCTCTGATGTCTGGGGGAGTCGCTGTCCCATTGCAGGGGCCGCTGATTGTTGGGGGGTTGCTGTCCTATTACGGGGGCCGCTGATTGTGGGGGGCTCTGATGTGTGGGGGTCGCTGTCCTATTGTGGGGGCGCTGATGCATGGATAGACAGTGGGCCAGGCTGGAGATAGATGCATTGGTCCTGCTCCTTCTTTCCTCCCTTTTTTTCCCTTTAGTTCCCACAGGGCGTTCTGGACTGTGGGCTGTAAAAACAATCCTTTCACAAGGGATTCCTGACAAGGCTGTTCAAATATCAGCCCACAAGTCACGGGTTCTGCTACAGGTTCCCCCTCGGGACAAAACCTGCTGTCCAGCATTTACCTACAGTATGGAAGGCAGCAGCTGACCACCAAGGAGGAGCCAGAATTGCCTCTCTGGACCCCAAGGGCCCCCAAGGGGCACGGCCAGGAGTTTCAGTGAGAAAGCCATTTTCACAGAATTACAGACCTATTTTCTATTTCTATTTCCTCAAACATCACTGCCAGCCTCCAGACTTCACACCCTCCACAGAGGAGGGCCTATTCTATGCTTAGCTGGAAAGAGTATCGAGGAATGCCTCCCATCTCCAATCATCCTTAACTTCTTGCGGTCTGTCCCCTCAGGCCAAGTCAGCAGTTGGAGGTTTACCACCCAAACTCAGAACCTGACACCAACAGGGGTGCGAGTCTTTAGGAGCCTCAGGCACACCCAAAGCACCAGCAAAGAGAAAACCAAGAAAGATGGCAGGGGGCATCGGGGAGGGCGGTGGTGATTAGAGAATAAGGAAGAAAACAGCGCCATTGGTTAAACAGCAGTGCAAGCTGCCTCTCCCTAGGTGGGGACAGATGGGTTTGCTGCCCTCAGAATGATTTTACAAGAACAACTTGCCACTGGAGTCTTGGAGTCCAAAACAAAAGAGCAGCCAAAAGGAAGTGTGTGGAGCCACAGGTTTCTTGCAAAGGGTCTGTGACTTCACATAACTAGCATTGTCTACAGTCTCATACTACTATTCTTCAAATAAATGCAGATCTGCTGTGCTGATGGAGTATTACTCAGCTGTAAATAAATGCAGATCTGCTGTGCTGATGGAGTATTACTCAGCTGTAAATAAATGCAGATCTGCTGTGCTGATGGAGTATTCCTCGGCTGTAAATAAATGCAGATCTGCTGTGCCGATGGAGTATTCCTCGGCTGTAAATAAATGCAGATCTGCTGTGCCGATGGAGTATTCCTCAGCTGTAAATAAATGCAGATCTGCTGTGCCGATGGAGTATTACTCAGCTGTAAATAAATGCAGATCTGCTGTGTTGATGGAGTATTACTCAGCTGTAAATAAATGCAGATCTGCTGTGCCGATGGAGTATTCCTCAGCTGTAAATAAATGCAGATCTGCTGTGCCGATGGAGTATTACTCAGCTGTAAATAAATGCAGATCTGCTGTGCTGATGAACTCTTACTCAGCTGTAAATAAATGCAGATCTGCTGTGCCGATGGAGTATTACTCAGCTGTAAATAAATGCAGATCTGCTGTGCTGATGAACTCTTACTCAGCTGTAAATAAATGCAGATCTGCTGTGCTGATGGAGTATTACTCAGCTGTAAATAAATGCAGATCTGCTGTGCTGATGGAGTATTACTCAGCTGTAAATAAATGCAGATCTGCTGTGCTGATGGAGTATTCCTCGGCTGTAAATAAATGCAGATCTGCTGTGCTGATGGAGTATTCCTCAGCTGTAAATAAATGCAGATCTGCTGTGCCGATGGAGTATTACTCAGCTGTAAATAAATGCAGATCTGCTGTGTTGATGGAGTATTACTCAGCTGTAAATAAATGCAGATCTGCTGTGCCGATGGAGTATTCCTCAGCTGTAAATAAATGCAGATCTGCTGTGCCGATGGAGTATTCCTCAGCTGTAAATAAATGCAGATCTGCTGTGCTGATGAACTCTTACTCAGCTGTAAATAAATGCAGATCTGCTGTGCCGATGGAGTATTACTCAGCTGTAAATAAATGCAGATCTGCTGTGCTGATGAACTCTTACTCAGCTGTAAATAAATGCAGATCTGCTGTGCCGATGGAGTATTACTCAGCTGTAAATAAATGCAGATCTGCTGTGCTGATGGAGTATTACTCAGCTGTAAATAAATGCAGATCTGCTGTGCTGATGGAGTATTCCTCGGCTGTAAATAAATGCAGATCTGCTGTGTTGATGGAGTATTACTCGGCTGTAAATAAATGCAGATCTGCTGTGCCGATGGAGTATTCCTCGGCTGTAAATAAATGCAGATCTGCTGTGCCGATGGAGTATTCCTCGGCTGTAAATAAATGCAGATCTGCTGTGCCGATGGAGTATTCCTCGGCTGTAAATAAATGCAGATCTGCTGTGCCGATGGAGTATTCCTCGGCTGTAAATAAATGCAGATCTGCTGTGCCGATGGAGTATTACTCGGCTGTAAATAAATGCAGATCTGCTGTGCCGATGGAGTATTCCTCGGCTGTAAATAAATGCAGATCTGCTGTGCCGATGGAGTATTCCTCGGCTGTAAATAAATGCAGATCTGCTGTGCCGATGGAGTATTCCTCGGCTGTAAATAAATGCAGATCTGCTGTGCCGATGGAGTATTCCTCGGCTGTAAATAAATGCAGATCTGCTGTGCCGATGGAGTATTCCTCGGCTGTAAATAAATGCGATGGATGGAGTATTCCTCGGCTGTAAATAAATGCAGATCTGCTGTGCCGATGGAGTATTCCTCGGCTGTAAATAAATGCAGATCTGCTGTGCCGATGGAGTATTACTCGGCTGTAAATAAATGCAGATCTGCTGTGCTGATGGAGTATTACTCGGCTGTAAATAAATGCAGATCTGCTGTGCTGATGGAGTATTACTCAGTTGTAAACGTTTCTGGGTAGCTTCTTTTTGTCACTGTGTTTTTAATTTTTATTATTATTTTGAGAGACAGGGTCTCACTCAGTTGTTGGCCAGACTGGAGTGCAGTGGCGCGATCCTGGCTCACTGCAACCTCAAACTCCCGGGCTCTAAGCCATCCTCCTGCCTGACCCTTCCGAGTAGCTGCAGCTACAGGCACAGGTCAACCCGCCCGCTCATTTTTTAAATTGTTTTGTGGGGGGGGTGGGGGAGGCTCATTATGTCACCCATGCTGTTCCTGGACTCAAGAGATCCTCCCCCCTCAGCCTCCCCTAAAGTGATTACAGGTGTGAGCACCGCACCCACCCATTGTGCATTTTTTCTAATCACTAGATGAGGGAAGCACAATGACCATGTAGGGTCTGCAAAGTTTTTAATGTTCAAGGGGCTGTCCATTTTGAAAGGTGTAAAGGAATTAACATATTTAGGTGCATTCACAGGAAACAGGAGAAAGAAATTCTGGCACAGCACAGGGGTCAGGAAACTTACGGCCCACCACCTGTCACTGTCAATAGTTTCCCGGGAGCCCAGCCTTGCAAGTGGTTGACATGCTGCTGATAGCTGCTCTGCAGAATCGCTGGGACTAAGGCCACAGGTCCAGAAAGCTTCAAATGGTCACTACCGGGCCCTCCACAGAAGAGTCTGCCCACTCTCCATACATTGTATGATGAAATACACTGCATTATACTGAATATTAAAAAAAAGAAATATACTGCAACTATTGAAAAATAAACACAAACTGTATATACAAACAGGGAAAGATGTTCAAGAAATCATGAGAAAGTTTTATTTTAAACTCTGCCTGCCTTCTGAGGCCAGCAGGCCCCATTCATTTGGTTTTGCTGGGCTCCAGTGAGAAAGGAATTTCAGTTCTTGGGAAGAATGAACCCTGGGAGAGTAAACAGGACCCTGGGCAACACTGTCTACGCAGCGTCTCCGGCATGGGCCTGAACAGGACTAGCAGCCCCTGCATTACTTACGCAGGCAGTCCTGAGGCCACAGGCAGCTGAGAGCTGTGCAGGAAGCGCCCCTTTTCCCCACCCAGGGTCTGAGCAGGATCAAAACTCAAGAGTAAGAACAGAGGCCAAACCACCACCATGGTTTGCAATCAGCTGACCTACACTGAACCCCAGAATCAAGCAGACAGGCCCACCGCGGATGGGCCAGCTCCCCAGGTTGAAAGGCCTGCCCAGGACAGCCACCAGAACAAAGCAGAAAGGGCCGCTGGCTAAGCCAGTCATTCTTCCCAAGTGAATAATTAGACAAGCGCCGCCTTGGGAGGCCAGGAGCATGTTTAGAGGACATTCCTTCCTCTTGGAAGCCCTGTGTCCCCCAGGGGACTCTTCAACGCCCACCTCAGTGCAATCACACAGGGAACGGCTGGTGGCTGGGCCACCCTGGCGGGAACCCAGGACTACCTCACACTTCCCCACACCCACTGCCCAAAGCCACCCACCGCCAACCTGCCCCTTAACCCAACGGTATCAGAGCATCTTAAAAGCACAACCGCTAGACTCTGAGAGCTGCTGTGTCAGATAAGAAGCAGGCCCCGTGGTGACAGACCACACACGGACGCAGCTGGCTCCTGGCTCCCTGGCAGTCCGCCTCTCTCCTCACAGTTCAGCACTTTATTCGGAAGAGCATTAGACGTGCTATCCAGACAGCTTGTCCACCTTCACTCACAGCCTCACAGTCCCAGAACCTGTGCTGCCCCCTGCAGAAATCCTGCACGTCCTGGGGGCAGCCACCGCCCCAGGCCACGATGACGCTCTTCAAATTAACTTCTGTTTCTGTAGGAAAAGCAAAAAGAAAAGGATGACGTTCCTAATTGTTGAGTAGATGCCACTCTCGACTCTAAACTATATAAATTTAGTCCATCAAACCTTAGTCTAAAATGTGTGACTAACACCCACCAGAGGAGGTGACCAAACGCACTTTGGTGAAATCAGGTAAAAGCTGTTTGCAAACTGTGCAGGGTCTTGGCAGATGCCCTGAGAACCTTTAGCTCTTCCGTCCACAAGGATTCCACCAAAGTTAGTTGATTTATTAGGGCCTCTTTTTCATCCTTCATATGCGACACCTGAAAGATATTTTTTAATTATTATTATTGCAGTTATATATATATATCATAGAATGTATCTTTTTAAGTGTACGGTTTTTTACACTTTTAAGTGTACGGTTTTTTACACTTTTAAGTGTACGGTTTTAAGTGTACGGTTTTTAAGTGTACGGTTCAGCAGCATGAAGTATATTCGCACTGTTATAGATCCACCACCACTCTCCAGCTCTGGAACTGTTTCTATCACCCCAAACAGAAACTCTATAACCATTTATCAGTAATCCTATTCCCCTCTTCCCCAAACCCCCAGTTACCTCTACTCCACTCTCTGTCTCTATGAACTTGCCTGTTCTAGGAACCTCACAGAAGTGAAATCATACAGTATTTGTCCTTTTGTGTCTGGCTTATTTCATTTCCATAATGTCTTCTACATTAAAATCACTCCTTAAATCCCAGGCGTGTTTTCATACGAATGAGCTGATTTCTCATTTAACTAAAACTTTTACTAAATAAACGCATCAATGAGAAAAAATGCTTGAAGTCATACAGTAACTTTTACTTTTTACCTTTTTTACTTTTTACCTTTTAATAAAAGGTAAAGGCAAAGATATGGAGTCAACCTAAGTATTCATCAACAGATGAAGAAAGAAAGAAAACGTGGCATATATACCCAGTGAAGTACATTCAGCCTTATAAAAAAAAAAAAAAAAGGAAATTTTGTCATTTGTGACAACATGGATGAACCTGGAGGACATGTTGTCACAGGGCAATAAGCCAGCACAGAATGACAAATATTGCATGATCTCACTATATGTGGACTCTAAAATCATCAAACTCATAGAAGCAGGGAGTCAAATTGTGGTCACCAGAGGCCGAGGGGTTGGAGGGGGATTAGGGAGATGTTGATCAAAAGACACAAAATCTCAGCTGGACAGAGGATTAGTTCAAGAGACCTATTGTACATTGTGATGACTAGTTAGTAACAACATATCATGTACTTGAAAATTGCTAAGAGTAGATTTTAAGTGTTCTCACCACAAAAAAATAAGTATATGTGATCATGCATGTTAAATATCTTCATTTAGCCATCTACAACGTATACATATTTTAAAACATCATGTGGTACACTATAAATACATACAATTAAAAATAAAGAGGCCAGGTGTGGTGGCTCATGCCTGTAATCCCAGCACTTTGGGAGGCTGAGGTGGGTGGATCACCTGAGGTCAGGAGTTCGAGACCAGCCTGCCCAACATGGTGAAACCCCGTCTCTACTAAAACCACAAAAATTAGCCAGACATGGTGGTGGGCGCCTGTAATCCCAGCTACTCAGGAGGCTGAGGCAGAAGAATCGCCTCAACCCAGGAGACGGAGGTTGCAGGGAGCCGAGATTGTGCCACAGTACTCCAGTCTGGGAGACAAGAGCAAGACCCTGTCTCAAAAATAAAATAAAATAAAAAGAAAAAATAAAGAAAAAATTGAGAGAAAAAGCATAGGGACAAGGTTAACAGTCAAAAATGGAGGCCGGACACAGTGGTTCAGGCCAGGTGCAGTGGTTCACACTTGTAATCCCAGCACTTTGGGAGGCTGAGGTGGGTGGATCACCTGAGGTCAGGAGTTCGAGACCAGCCTGGCCAACATGGTGAAACCCCATCTGTACTAAAAATACAAACATTAGCTGGGCATGGTGGCGGGCACCTGTAATCCAGCTACCTGGGAGGCTGAGGCAGGAGAATCGCTTGAACCTGCGAGGTGGAGGTTGCAGTGAGCCAAGATCGTGCCATTGCACTCCAGCCTGGGCAACAAGAGTGAAACTCCATCTCAAAGAAAACAAAAATAGAGGTAATTACATCAACATTTATTTATTTAAGGGACTAAACAATGCTCTTATGAAATGCACTATCCCTAACAACATGTACAAAACAAGGAACTGCTGAATCCAGACACTTCTTTAAGGATGTCACATTCTGGAAACATACCTTTTGAAGCATAGCATTAGTCTCTTCCATGAAATAATAGCATATTTTCTGGGCTATGTCCAAACTTGTCTTCTCATTCATATCTGAAATTACTTCCCCAAGAAGTACTTTTTTCCAGCATGTACTAGAACCAAAATGTTCCATGACACAATTTTAGCAGGCTCTCAAAAAGCAGACTTTTCTATTTCAATGCAACACATAAACTCCTTCTCCTATTTCTCCAGG
Organism: Macaca thibetana thibetana; assembly: GCF_024542745.1. Classification (NCBI taxonomy): domain Eukaryota; kingdom Metazoa; phylum Chordata; class Mammalia; order Primates; family Cercopithecidae; genus Macaca; species Macaca thibetana. The sequence goes on along the minus strand of NC_065580.1, from coordinate 160,943,912 downwards.
AGCATAATACAACTCATTCCATAAGCAGACTCCCCAAACCTCCACGCCACTTGTAGCTCCTGTGTGGAAGCCGACCAGGTAATAAGAAAGGAGGAGGAGGAGCTGAGAAGAAAAAGCACGAGGGGTGGGTGCTCTCTGCAGGCAAGGACTGAATGTTATCATCATGACAAGCCTGTGTGACCCATAAGTGAATGAAGTCCTGCCCCCAGCCATGGGAACGAAGCCAGTGACAGAACAGGAGGGCGAGTCCACAGCCGAAAGGCAGAGGACTAAGGAGCAAAGGTGGGAGTTTTCCTTCTCTTCAAGTGACAGTCTGTCCAAAATAGTAGCAAACTGGGACACAATTCACAAAGCCAAATGCTCCGCGTCTGGAAGGAGGAATCTACAGCAAGCCTCTATCCCCATGCAAGTCATTCCAAAGCTCTACTACAAAGGCTCGTAGGAAATGGGGCTCAGTCAGCAGGCAGGGCCCACTCTGGCAGGTCTGCTGTGGCAGGTGCAAGGGAGCCACAGCAGGATGTGGAGCAGAGGTGGCAGCGCCAGACCTAGACACTAGAAAGAACGACCGGGAGAAAAGGATGGAGGACCGGATTCTGAACACCGAGAATCTGGAAGTGGAAGTGGCTTCCAAGGGGAGGAAAGATGGCTGCTGTGGAAGTAAACAGGAGCCCATTAGAATTCAGAACAGCTGGCAAGACATAGCCCGGAATAGTCTCAGAAGGCTTCAGCGTCAGAGATGACAGGTGAAATGAGTTCTCAGGAAAGAAAAAAAAATGATTGTCAGGCATGGTGTTCATGAATAACCATTATCTAATTTAATCTTCACAGTTACCTAGCAAAGAAAGCACGATTATCCCCATGCCAGGGCTCACTCAGGAAAGTTGAAGCACCCACCCTAAGTGACAGACCTAATGAGAGGCAGAAAGAACTGCAAACACGCATCAGCCAGAGCCCACACATGTTTTCTCCACCACCCACTCAGTAAGCAGTAACTCAAACGGAAGAAAAGAGGCCTAAGGAAGACCTCTGGGAAACAGCCAGTTGTTGTATTTAATTTTAGGCTGAAGTGTCCAAAAAGGACTCATACCTTGTTGCCAGAAGGATTTAAAGAAGCTTACATGAATGCACACAAAATTAAAGGTAAGATGAATGAAGGCAGAAAACAAGACAAAGGAAGAAGAGGGGAGAAAAGACAAGACACAGCAGGAACGGGCCAGTGTGAAACCGCACGCCCTAACATTAGGTACATTTGGATGGACCTCAGATTTGCCTCTCAGTTTTCCAGCGAACAAGAAAAAGAAGGAAACATCAGTTAAAGAATTCATAGTATCTGTAAGATAAAAACACTCCATTTGCTAAGAATAAAAACAAAAACTATGTTTGGTGTTGAGACCAGGGAGAAATTTTACTCCAAAAGTTCCTAGAGAAAAAGAAGGAAGCAACATCATCTCATCCACAAGAAGAACAGGCATCACAGAAGGGGCACTGACTGCTCCCAGGCACTGTGCCTCATCTCAGTCAGTCCTCCCAACTGCTCAAGGACAGCCTGCACCATCTTCAAGAGGTTCTCCCTGGATATCTAGCAGCAGAAGGTTGAAGGCTGCTCTCCCTGCCAGGGACTCAGGCCGAAGCGGCCCCTGTACTGGGTACAGCACAGCTGGATGTGCCGACAGGTGGCTGCAGGGAGCAGGACTGACAGCAGGCAGGAACATGAGGGAGCCTGGCCAGGATGCAGACCCACACCGGGGGCTCCCCGACCTGCCTCCCCCATGGAAAAGTCCAGCTCTTCAGCCAGGCTTCTGGATCTGCCCCAGGGCAGGACCGACGTTAGGAGCTCGAGCTCTATTTGTCCCGGGCAAAACCTACCTACTCTCAGACTTTCCTCTGAACGGTGCCAATGCCCACACTTTCTAAAGGATTTCAGGTCACCAGTAGGAAAATATGAGTAGAAACAAAAAAATTATCAGAACTATGTATTCTGATTATGATTCTAAAACCAGAATTCCAAAACGGTTAAAACTGAGAAATGAAACATTCACTACATGGGCAAGTTACATAACAAAAAAGCAACTTCAATGTAGGACATTCCTTTTTCCTCCCTGGTTGGGTATCTGAATGCAAGCCAAAACACAAACAAACGCTCCAAAGTTATATCTAGCCTGTTGCCTCAGCTTAAGACCAACACATGTGAAACTTACAATTTTTCAGCTTCCAGACATAACAACTTAAGGGCTGTGAGTAGCCTCCAAGATGGTCCATCCCATCCGAATGTCAAATTTCTGAAGCAGAAAAACAAATAATGACAAATCCGTCATTTCAGTATTTCATGACCTCATAGCAAATGACTGAAGAGTCAAACACATTTTTAAAGGGGTTGCTAAATGTCATGTAACCTGCAATCTTGGTCAAAGGACAGGAGAAAATCAGTCTGCAAATACTTAAAAAGAAAGCCTAAGTAACAGAAAATTCTCTCCCCATTTTTTTTAAAGAGTAAACAGCTCTTTTGCAATAATTTTAGTAAGAAGCTTGAACATGAATGAGGGGCCTGAGGCAGGGCCCAAGGGCAGGAGTTCCCAGTAAGAGAAACGCTTAAGAACTGGAACTACCCGGGCATCCCACAGATGGCAGCCACCACTGCCAGGCTGCTCTCACACCATGGCGGGATCATTTCAAACTTAATTTCATCCAGAAAAGAAAATCCAAAAGGGAGAGCCTTGAACCCCGTTTAGCCACTTGGCATGGAATCACCTGGCTACCCACCTACCCCAAGAGCCTGCACCATGGTGCCAGGTGCCTGGGCTCTCCTGAGGGCCAGCCTGGCCTTTCCACATGACCACAGGGTAGACAGACTCATCCTGGGCCACCCATCAACACACCCAAGCTCCCTTTTGGTACTGTAATTTAATATTTCTAGCTTGGACCTTATGTCCCTAAAGAAGTTTCTTTCAAGTGTCTTCTACTCCTCATGTCCTCCACAACATCAAGCAGTTTTACTGCACACAGTAAGTGCTCAATACCTACCCGTCAGCTGACACAGGGTCAAGAGGTGTCTCACCCCCATGGAAAATGTAACCCCAGGTTTTCCATGAACATTTCCTAAAGGAATAATTCTAAGAGGGAAAGAGAAACACTTACTCTATGTAGCCATGATCCTTTAGAATAGAAATCTTTTTGTCCATGTGTTTATCTCTTGATGGAAGATATTTAACAAGTATTTCTATATTTAAAAAAAAATCAGACTGTTAGGGCGTAAATTTGGACGAAAGTATGTCTTCCTTCCCTTCTCAACTCACCTCCTTTCCCCTTAGCAACCCAGACATGCACAAACAATTCCACCTAATTCACAAGGAAGTCTACTCTTCGAGTCCAATTCAGTCACATCAGTACTGAGTCCCTGAAAGGCTATCAGAATTCCAAGGCTGGAGGACTAAACACGCATAACCTCAGCTCATGCTCCCACTAAGTAAATCCACCAAAAACAAGCAGGTCATTAGGACATCAGCATGACTGTTGGAAAATTACAGTCAACAAAAGTAGAGGCCATGCAAAAACATGAGGAAAGGTTTACAATACTGAGCTTTTTCCAAACCAGAATTCAAAGTAGTCTGGATATTAGTGACTGCAACTACAAAAAACTTAAAGTAAATACGCACAAACTAACAAAGCTATTTGGAGAAGCAGGGTAATGAGAGATTTTTCTATTTTACTTTTAAAATGTAAATATAACTAAAATATAATTTTTGCTCAAATTAATTTATTCAACAAATGAATACTTCATGGACATCAATATTAAATTTATCAGGATTTTGAAAACATGAAGCCAATCTCAAAGCTGGTTTTCTAGCAGCAAGACCCAGTTTTTGCTTTTCTATTTTTATTTTGAGAAATCACATTATTATTCTGCCTTATAAGATGGAGTAGTAACAGCTTGGCCAAGTTTCTATTTCCAATCAAATCTATATTAAAAATGCATCAAATTATGTATTTAATAAGTCTCTTGCCATTTTTTCATGGCCTAGAAAACTGCTTCTCTACTGTTTCACAAAGGGAAAAATCAGTCTTCTATGTACTTTTTTAACACTATATTTGGAATTTTCACATTTTAAGTGTAATGGCTAACTTACTATTTTAAAATAATAAAACTGGGCCAAGTACGGTGGCTCCCGCCTATAATACCAACACTTTGGGAGGCTGAGGCAGGAGGATCTCTTGAGCCCAGGACTTGAAGACAGCCTGGGCAACATAACAAGCTTGTCTCTATCATATGAAAAAACAAAAATTAAAAATAATAATAATAAAACCAGGTCAGGTGCAGTGGCTCACTCCTATAATCCTAGCACTTTGGGAGGCTGAGACAGGTAGATCACTTGAGGCTAGGAGTTCAAGACCAGCCTAACCAACATGGCGAAACCCCATCTCTACTAAAATTACAAAAAGTAGCCAGGCGTGGTAGCGCATGCCTGTAATCCCAACTACTCCGGAGGCTAGGGCACAAGAATCGCCTGAACCTGGGAGGCGGAGGTTGCAACAAGCAAAGATCACGCCACTGCACTCCAGCCTGAGCAACAGAGTGCGACTCACTCAAAAATACAACCAATGATAAAACCAAAAATAATAAAACCAAAAACAAAAGAACATAGATGAAATCAAATGTCATCATGGCATCAACCTCCAGAAACAAGGACTATAGATTTATCTCTGTGATTAGCACAGTGTCTTACACACAGTAGGTGCTTAATAAATATTTTTTATTCATTGCTCTCTAATTCTATTGTCTTTAGTGCCAGTGCCAACATCTCAGTATAAAGATTTCCATCCTTTAATACTGTATTTATTTCCTTAGCAGTTTTCCTCTTCTTCTATTCTATATTTTGACCCAATGCAATGAAAACTTCTTAATTCTTCTTATCCTAAATATCAGTCAGAGCTTTGTTGTTTTTACTTCAACACTGAAATTACAGTCAGTAAGAGTAAGGCTAGGCCTACCTAGAAGAAAATTAGTGATGTGTATGTCAGTCTTATGGTTTTGATATTTTTATTAAAACTGAAAATACACATCTCCAACTGGGAAAAAAAATTATACAGTGTTTACGTTAAGAACAAAGTTGATTCCCACCTCTTGAGACATAAACACAAGCATGAGGATTATGGACGGAAACAAATCCATATTCCAGGAACAGCCGCTGATTATCGTGAGGGCCGTAACAGATGAATACCTCTTCATGCTTTCTCCAACGTGAAGTCGTTCTAATTTCGTAAGAGTGAGTTTCTTCATTAAATGCTGCTTTTACCTAGAAAGAAAAAATGTTAAAGGTTTTTTTTAAAGTAAGGTGTAAAACTACAAAAACTAATTAAGTTATTATGTAATATTAATGTGAGTCAAGTGCAGCTTTCAAACACCCATCAATAAATGTAACTATGCATAGGGAACATGCCACTTCCGGTTTCATCCACCTCGACTTCACCCTGTTGATGAGGGAGGGAGTCCTGCCCTAGGGCGCTGGGGATGGCCACACCACATCACCTGACACAGCACAGATGAGATCATCAGCAGTTTATTGGTCACGTCCACTCATAGCCCAGGGAAGGAGGACATGGTGGTGCCAATAAACTTTATCTGTAAAAAGCTAGAGAGTAAACATGTTCAGCTTTGCCAGCCCTATGTGGTCTCTGTCACAAGTTGTATTTTTACCATCCTTTCAAAGTGTAAAAACCACTCTTAGCTCAGGGCTTTCGGGCCACATGCCCACAGGCTGTAGTTTGTGGTGTGGTCTTCCTACAGTAGACTATAAAATCATTGGTTTGGCACATAAATGCACCAAAAGTCCCAATAAAAATAAATTACTGCACTGGGGACAGACGGAGTTCCCATGTCTAGCATCCATCACACTACACACCCCTGATATTATTTCATCAACATCAACCACAGAAACACTCATCTAATCCCAGGCTCCTTTGCTCCTGATTGTTAAAGATACTTCTTTCTACAAAAGTAACAAGCAGACAGCCCTTGTTCCTGGGCTAAGAAAGCAGAGCGGGAACCTCCCTAAGCTCTGATCTCATGTGGAGAGCACATGAGCTTAGCACGTGGGCTCACAAGGCATGACTGCTCTTCTCACAGTGGAGTGTCATGTAAAGGTGACAGCCAGGACACGGATCCCAGCCATGTCCCTCCACAACACACCCCAAAAGCGTTACAGGTGAGTCGACTGATGGACATTCTCCTGCTCTCCAAGCCAGGCCTCTACCCCTGCATGCCCTGCAAATAACACTCGTTTCCCAAATGAGCCACCTGGGGAAAAGGCTCGGGAGGATGCGATCTGTGACCACCTCCCAAATCGGGTTTCTTTCATTATTTCCCAGAACCCTTTCCCCACAAATACCCATCCATTCAATAAACATTTACTGAACACCTACTATGTGCCAGGCCCTGCATGAGCACTGGGGTGACAAAGAGGAACAAGGCAAAGACCCCATTCTCAAAGATTTCAGAGCTCAGTGGGAAAAAGATCAAGTCAGTCAGCGATCAGAGCAAAGAGAAAAGCTGTGACAGCTATAACACCAAGTTTAAAAGCGACAGGGCAGGAAAGCAGGCTGGGCTTCAGTCCTGGTCTTGAAGGAGGAACGAGGGAGAAGGAAGGAGGGCTCTGCACCACCTGCTGGGAAAGACCGGACAGGGAATGCAACATGAGGTTCTGTAGGCCTGAAGAGCAAAGTGGAGAAAATGGGCAGAGGCAAGCACTGCAAGAGGGACAGTGGGGTCTGGAAGAACAACAGGAGCCTCCTGACGGCAGGCCATCCCAACAGGGTCACCTGAAGCTGCCGACGCCTCTCCCTGTGGTGTCACTCACCATCTACAGTCACAGGTTCTGGGCAGTGGAAGCTTTCCTATCCAAATAGAATAGCTGCTCCCTTGTCAGCTTCTCACCTGGACACGTGGGCTATGATTCAGCAGGTCCAGGTATGGAGCGAGCGCACAGGTGTCCGGCTCTGCAGAAAGGCATTCCCGCTGCCTGGGCCTCAGGTACACGGCTCTGGTGTTGACGGTGCACCAAGCCCACAGCAGGGCACTGTAGCTGAAGATGCTGTCAACAGCCTCCACAAACAGAGGCTGCAGAGAAGAGAAAAAGTCTCTGGAGGAAGCAAAGAACTCCTGCACATGGGCTCTCTGCTCTTCAGCCTTTGCTTTTAAAGATTTGGGAAGAAGGTTCACCACTTCCGGCTCCAAACAAACAGGGCAGGTATAGGCCTTGGGTAAAATCTCCAGGTAAGGCTTCCAAAGAGATCGGTCCCCAGCATGCTTCTCTGAAACTAAAAAGGTACACAGCGCCAGCAGAGGAGACGGAGGCGGCTTCCACCTTTGAAAATTAAAAGCCGGTTTAAAGGAATTACTTTGATTCAAAATATGAAATAAGCCAAGCAGTTTGTTTTGCTGCCAGAGGGAGTGTGTTCAAACTGTCAACACACTCAGTTTACTTAACAGACTCAAAAGAGTTCCTTCCTTCCTTCCTTAAGGCTCTTCCTCTCCGGGGGAGCACAGCCCCAGTGCCAGTGCTCTGAAAGAGCCATACTTACATGTCAGAAAAACTGACTCACTAGGCCAAGTTCCAGGTTTGTTTGCAAGAGATTCCTCGTTGCAAAAAAACCTCTTTGCTTCCAACTTGGTTCTCCAGTTACAAAGCTTTTGACCTAACTCCATTTGTCTCACCTAAATAAAGATATAAAATATGGTGGGGAAAAAATGGTGGAAAGAACAGAGACCTGCACCATCCGATATAGTAATCACTGGGTACGCAGAGCTATTTAAATTTAACCCTTAATTATTTAGAATTAAATAATATTTAAAATTCAATCCCTCAGTGAGATAAGCTATGTTTTAAGTGCGCAATAGCCATTCAGAGCTAATGGCCACCATACCAGACAATGCAGAAAAAACATCTGTCATTGCTGAAAGCTCTGTTGGAAGGCACCAACCTTAACCAAAATGGAATATGCTCATATACACTTGTGCAGTTCTAACGCTTTTATTCCTAAGTTTACCTGCTCTATTACAAATTATGTATCACAGTATTTTTATTTGTTTTGCACAATTGCCAATAAAAAGATCTCATGTTGCCTGAAGGTATTTAGAAAAAGTTTTCATCAATCCTTCAAGGTCCAGATTCCTATACTGCCATACATTCTACTCAAAATTTCAGAATGATTCAGAAAATGTTTATGACAGCATCCTTGCCTCTACACGGGCCTAAAAGACCTATTCACCTTCTTCCAAAAACATGCCAGGGGAAGAAAGTCCAGAACTTACCTAACGGTTAAGAAACAGTATATGCCAGGCACAGTGGCCCTTTGCCTATATCCCAGCACTTTGGGAGGCTGAGGTGGGTGAATCACTTGAGGCCAGGAGTTTGAGACCAGCCTGGTCAACATGGTGAAACCCCATCTTTAATAGAAATGCAAAAATTAGGCACGGTGGAGCATGCCTGTAATCCCAGCTACTTGGGAGGCTGAGGCATGAGAACTGCTTAAACCCAGAAGGTGGAGGTTGCAGGGAGCTAAGATCGCCACTGCACTCCAGCCTAGGCGACACAGCAAGACCCTGTCTCAAAAAAAAAAAAAAAAGAAAAAGAAAAAGAAAAAAAACAAAAAAGAAAAGAAAGAAAGAAACGGTACCCTCGTAATTTAGAAATCCCTTCCGCTGCGGGTCTCTCACTCTGTCTTCAGAGATGCCCCAAAACAAAGGCCCAGCAGAACGTGTGCCAGAAAACAGTTCTCCCACATCAGCCTCCTCTCTTCTATACCCAAATAAAACTAATTCTTTCATAATGTCAACAGCTCTTCAAAGTTCAAGAAAAACTGAAGTACAGTAAGGGTAGAAATAAGAGAGAGTAACTTACATTTGTCAAGAGCTACTGTGATGGAAGAGAACAGGCTACTAAGAACCAAAGCACTCAGCTGTGATTTACATATATTATCCCATTTAATTTTTATTTCTTAGTAAGTGATAGATGGTGGTATCACACCCACACTCCAGGAAGCCTATTAAAAACCTTAAAAATGCCATTTACAGTGAATTAAGAACAAACTTTCCGGCTGGGCACGGTGGCTCACACCTGTAATCCCAGCACTTTGGGAGCCCGAGGCGGGAGGATCACGAGGTCAGAAGTTCAAGATCAGCCTGGCCAAGATGGTGAAACGCTAACTCTACTAAAAATACAAAAAAAAAAAAATTAGCCAGGCATGGTGGCGGGCCCCTGTAATCCCAGCTACTTGGGAGGTTGAGGCAGGAGAATCGCTTGAACCCAGGAGGCAGTGGTTGCAATGAGCCAAGATCACACCACTGCACTCTAGCCTGGGCAACAGGTGAGACTCCGTCTCAAGAAAGACAGACAGACAGAGAGAGAAAAGGAAAGGAAAGGAAAGGAAAGGAAGGAAGGAAGGAAGGAAGGAAGGAAGGAAGGAAGGAAGGAAGGAAGGAAGGAAGGAAGGAAGGAAGGAAGGAAGGGAGGGAGGGAGGGAGGGAGGGGGGAAGGAGGGAGGGAGGGAGGGAGGGGAAGAGGAAGGACAAACTTTCTAGAACAGAGTAAACTTTTCACATCATTTCAGGTATTTATCTGCTCTAAAAGGGACTGGGTATTAATGAATTATGTCTCAAGAGACATATTCGCCAATGACAGACTTTAAGGAGAAGCACTTGCACCAGGTAAGCATGTGTGTGGTCACTTACTTAGTAATGTATGCCCCTAAGTAGCTTCGAATCACTGTGTCCGTGGTGAGCAGGCAACTCTCAGGCAACGAAATAATCATCTGTCCCTCCTGGCCAAAAGGAAAGCAAAGTTGAGGATGCCTATGCTTTGGGAAGAACCCAGGAGTATGAGTCTGAAAAAGTCTTTGATCCCACAGTCACCTACCAAGAACCCACTATAACTCAACCAAAAGCCACCAATGGAGTCGCTCCCAACTCTGCGAGTCAGCAGATGCACATAAGGCTGCTCCAATGCCAGGTCCCACAACCCCAACAAAAATGAAAGCATTGACAGGCAGTCAACCCTTCACCAGAATGAGTGGTGGAAACATGTTGACAATTCAAATTATACTGTTTCTTCACTTTTTTTTTTGAGATGGAGTTTTCCTCTTGTCTCCCAGGCTAGAATGCAATGGCGCGATCTCAGCTCACTGCAACCTCCACCTCCCAGGTTCAAGCGATTCTCCTGCCTCAGCCTCCTGAGCAGCTGGGACTACAGGCGCCTGCCATCATGCCCAGCTAATTTTTGTATTTTTAGTACAGACAGGGTTTCACCTGTTTCTGCACTTTCTTATGCCAGGAAATAGTGCTACCAATAGCAAACAAACAGAAACTGTGGGGAAAAGAAATAGAGATCAGACTGTTACTGTGTCTATGTAGAAAAAGGAAGACATAAGAAACTCCATTTTGATCTGTACAAAGAAAAATCATTCTGCTTTGAGATGCTGTTAATCTGTAACTTTAGGCCCAACCCTGTGCTCACAGAAACATGTGCTGTATTGAATCAAGGTTTAAGGGATTTAAGGCTATGCAGGATGTGCCTTGTTAACAATATGTTTGCAGACAGTATGCTTGGTAAAAGTCATCGCCATTCTCCATTCTCTATTAACCAGGGGCACGATGCACTGCGGAAAGCCGCAGGGACCTCTGCCCAAAAAAGTCTGGGTATTGTCCAAGGTTTCCCCCCACTGAGACAGCCTGACATATGGCCTCGTGGGAAGGAAAAGACCTTATCGTCCCCCAGCCCAACACCTGTAAAGGGTCTGTGCTAAGAAGGATTAGTAAAAGAGGAAGGCCTGTTTCCCGCAAGTCCCTGGGAACAGAATGTCTCGGTGTAAATCCAACTATTCGTTCTATTCTGAGATAGGAGAAAACCACCCTGTGGCTGGAGGCGAGATATGCTGGCAGCAATACTACTCTGTCACTCTTTCCTATACTGAGATGCTTGGGTAAAGAGAAACAAATCTAGCCTATGTACACATCCGGACACAGTACCTTCCCTTCAACTTATTTACAATGCAGATTCCTTTACTCACATGTTTTCCTGCTGATCTTCTCCCCACCATCACCCCGTTCACCCTGTTCTCCTGCCCCACTCCCCTTGCCGAGATAGTGAAAATAGTCATCAATAAATACTGAGGACACCCGGAGACCGGCGCTGGTGCAGGTCCTCGCATGCTGAGTGTGCCAGTCCCCTGGGCCCACTGTTCTTTCTCTATACTTTGTCTCTGTGTCTTATTTCTTTTCTCAGTCTCTCATCCCTCCTGATGAGAAATACCCACAGGTGTAGAGGGGCAGCCCCCTTCAGAAACTACCCCCAAAAAATTGTTTTCAGTGAAATCCAAGTGGCTAGGCAATGGTCTGCTCTCTACATAACCCACGCCTAGGAGCTAAAGAAAGGCCAGCATGCCCAACGTAGTAAGGATCGAATTCTACCACTTGCAAGAGTATCGTTCTCAGTGTCTCCCACTGAGATGGAACCAGAGAAGAAAAATTCGATGTAAAGTAATAGAAAACAGTTTAAATAAACACAACATGATGAAGCCAGATGTGAGATTCTCCTTTAATTCTAACTGGCATCTAAGTTGGTTAAAAATCTCAGCCAAGCCCGGGCATGGTGGCTCACGCCTGTAATCCCAGAACTTTGGGAGGCTTAGGCGGGTGGATTGCTTGAGGCCAGGAGTTCAAGACCAGCCTGACCAACATGATGAAACCCCATCTCTACTAAAAGTACAAAAATTAGCCGACCGTGGTGGCAGGTGCCTGTAATCCCCAGCTACTCCGGAGGCTGAGGCAGGAGAATCAGTTGAACTCAGGAGGCAGAGATGGCAGTGAGCAGAGATTGCGCCACTGCACTCTGGCCTGGGTGACAGAACGTGACTCCTTCTCAAAAAAGAAAGAAAAAAAAAAAATCTCAGCCAAAAAATCTTCCGGGATCAATTTCTGGTTTCCTCATCTGTAAAGCAAGATTAAGCTGGATGATCACCATGGTCACTTCCCATTCCAACATCCTATGATCTTATGGTTAGAAAATATTTGGGTAAATCTCTTTATCATCAAAATGCAAACTGTACACTTCGCTGTGCATTTCACTATATGTAAAATGTCTCAAATTTCAAAAACTTTTGATAAAACAACATTTGAATGTACATGTGAAACAACTGCCAATTATTTCATGACCTAAACAAAGACTACCTGTAGTTACTGCTGCATACATGACATTTCTCATCCCCAAATTCTGCTACAGAATAAAGTCAATTACACTTTCCTCCAAAAATAAAAATACTGCACGACAATATGAAAGTACTTAATACTACTGAACTTCAAAATGGTTAAGATGTTAAGTTTTACGTTACATATATTTTACCACAATTAAAAAAATTTAAATGACGAAAACATTAACACAGCATAATAGAATTACGACCTCAAAACATACCATTCTTTATATACTGGACTTCTTGTGTTTGTGATTTTCACCTGTTTAGGAAACATAACCTGAATTCCCTTGCTGACTGTGTTTGCATTTTAAAGAAATTATATTTTCCTTTAATATTTTAAAAATTTATCTTTTTAGCACAACATTTTTAACAATTAAAATTACCTTTGGACCAGGCATAGTGGCTCATGCTTGTAATCCCAACACTTTGGGAGGCCGAGGCGGGTAGATCCTGAGGTCAGGAGTTCAAGACCAGCCTGGCCAACACGGTGAAACCCTGTCTCTACTAAAAACACAAAAAAATTAGCTAGGCTTGATGGCACACGCCTGTAATCTCAGCTATTCAGGAGGCTCAGGCAAGAGAATTGCTTGAACCCAGGAGACGGAGGTTGCAGGGAGCCAAGGTCATGCCACTGCACTCCAGCCTGGGCGACAGAGCAAGACTCTGTCTCAAAAAAAAAAAAATTACTTTTTATCTACTAACAAAACAAAACAAAAAAAGATACCATTCCTTAGACTAAACGTATGTACACATCTGAGTATGAGTTTTAAATAAAGAATTTTTTAAAGGACAATTTTTAAATAAAGGAAGAAATTAATTTCTAGCTTTACAGAAAATCGTGCATTAGAGATCTTTAAAACAGGATCGGAAGAACGAAAAGAAACCTTGGAGGTCATCATTTACTTCCTCATTTTGTAGAGGAGGAAACGGAAGGCAAGGGTATGAGGGGGTCTCGGGTTGGGGCCCCCAGGCAGCTGAAGGCAACTCTGGCCCAAACCCGAGGCCTCATCCTCCCTTAGCTCTGGTTTCTACCTGCTGCACCACAACTGCCTCACAAACAGCAGCAGCTGCCTCAGCACACTTTAAACGTGATCTGACATGTAATGTGTTGTGGCAGAGATTGCTAGTTGCCTATCCCAACACGCCTTCTCACCCCGTCCTCACTAACAGAATCCTACTTAGAGGGCACGTGGCTGGGGAAAGGCCAGCACGGCTCTCCTCCCTTGCAGCTGGCTAGGGCTGTGTACCTGATCACCGGTCAAGGACAGAGGGACTGGAATTTCCTTAAAGGGAGGAAGCCTGCCCTTCCTCACCCCCTTGCTCTCTCCTGCTGCCCAAGTTCCAAGACCTGCACCCTGACCTGACGGTGCAGTTCCCTTAAGGACATGAGAGAGCTGGAAGGAGCTGGGGCCTCCACGGACCATGGGACTGCCCCACCAGCTCGGGTCAGCCTACTCCAAGCTTGTTTCTGAGTGAGAAAAAAATAAATTTCCATGCTGCTTAAGCACCTCAACTTTGGGCTTGTCTTTCATTGCAACAAACTTAATCCTAGTTGATAGAACCATATTCAAACATATCTATTAGGTAAGTAAGAAATGACTGTATGTCTGAAATTTTTTTAATCCACTTCATTTGAACCACAAAAACAAAGCAGCAAAATCTACACTGGGTTTCAAGGATCAAAGGAAAATTCTCACCTGCAAGGATGTTTGGCTCATCAGCCCTCTTCCTGTACCTAGGAAAGCAAAGACACAAAGAGTAAATCCTACTACACCTTCGAGGCCCTAGACATATCATTATGGAAAAAAAAAAAAAATGTGAACTTCAAAATTACACAAGGCTGAAGCTGGATGTGTCTCAGTCTTTGATTCCAAGGAGAAACAGGGAGTCAGAAAGCTATTCCAGAAAATGTCTTGACCTCCAGTGAGTTATAATCCTTGAAGGGCAAAGTCAGCTTCAGAGGTGAGACCTAAAGACCACCGTGGACTTGATACAGACCTACTCCTGGCCTCTTGCAGGAAGCTTTGGCTGGACTCTCTCCCCTGGGGCCTACTGACCAATAAGGTGCTATTCCCAATGCCCAGCCAACCTCTGAGGCTAGAGCCCCAGGCCACTTATCCCCATTACCAGACTCAGCTCTCCAGAGTAAAAACCTCGAGACCCCTTTGATTGGCTGGCTGGCCAGTAAACCCCACTTAAGTCCCCACATAGCCTGCAGACATCCTCCCCTCTCTGATCAGGTAACCCATGAGATGGGTTCTCCATGACCTGGTGAGCTCAGCTGGGTAGGTCAGCTCCAGCGGGTGCCTGTGAGCCAAGGCTCCAGCTGGAGCACAGTCACCACAGTAACCTCAGCAGCTGCATTAATACCCCACCAACTTCCAGAAGTTTCTCCCTCCATGCCTAAGCTTCTGCTCCTGGAGCAGTCAGACGAACATTGAAAGGATGCTCAGATGACAGCTTTTCTGGCAGGCATAGGTATTACATGATCATAAGAGGCCTAGAGCATTAACGTCTCCAATTCATCATTCCTCACCTTTCCTCTCTTAGCTGGGAGGGAAAATAATTCAGCCAAGTCAATGCAGGACTACTGGGAGCTCCTGGCTCACAGTGGGAACTCCTGCCTCAAGTCTTCATCAGTTTCCCGCAACTTGGATTTGATGCTCCTGGTTCATGGTGGGAATTCCTGCCTCAAGTCCTCTATGGGTTTCCCAGCAAGTTGGATTTGATGAGTCCCAATTCATCTCCCCTCCCAGGAGGATACTGTCTGCTCACACAGCTGGTTCTAGTGTTGATAGCGTATTTCATTGATTTCGTGTACCGCATTGTGGAGTTAATCGCCCCTGTGCGCCAGAACTCCTCCTAGAATCAATTACTAACGGGAAGATTTTCTTCTGCGTGGTTATCCTTCCAAAACCTTACGTGCTAATCTAAGTGGAAATTCTCTCCAAACATGTATGTGAACAAAAGCTGGCCTATGGAATACATCTAGAAGAGCCTTTACCTATATTTACATGATAGTGTTTAATATCAAAAAACACATAGTAATCTACACTTACTTTCATTTTCATATTGCATATATTAGGCAAAGTAGAAGTGGCCATTAGGAGCTCGTAAGAGTAAAGCTTATTACAAATGTCTCAAAGCCTCAAAATTTCCACTATCATCAATCTACATGGGAGGCCCTGACCTGGCTAGCGCTTTTGGTGGTGAAAGGAAATGCTGGGGTCAGTTTCCAAGGCAGAAAAGAAGAGAGAGTCTAAAGATGGAATCCTGCTTAGGAGATTTCCTATGCCCCTCCACAAACTAAGATGAATTCCCCAGAGTTCATACATTTTGACTGAAGCCCAAAAATGTTACCTCCTATCATACACTGATTAGGAGCTAAAAACTATATGAAGCACTTACAGAAGGTTCCTTGTCCCCAGAACTGTAAGCACTGGGCTCAGGTCACTGCCAAGCCACTGTGCTTTTGCACCTGCATCGCCTGAAATCTGGGGCTGGGGCCAGGGCAAGTTGTTCTCACTTTTAAAAATAGGAACTCTTTACTGCTCCAAATTACAAACAGATGACCTATTCTCAGGTATTCCATCTAAACCATCTGCTGATTCCTGCTTGATGATTTTAAACCCATCCTTCTTAGGGCAAATGACACCTGAGATGTGGGCAGGCCTTAGATACGGCAAGTCTACCTCTGACACTACTGACTCTCTTGATCATCTGGGGAAGAACTCTGTTCAGTATAATCTAAGAGTGTGGCTTTTACTGACCATCTTTGACACAGAAAAACAGAAAGGCAACCATTATGTTAGAGGCTGACAATGTGGTTCGTGACCATCAACTAGAAGGGGCCCTAAGAGAAAATGGCTCAAATCAAGCATTTTCGTTCAAAGTCATGATGTGTAACTGACTCATGGAAAACAACTTTACACACATCACCTCACTCAGCAAGGGGCACAAGTGGGAAATCATTTGCCTTGGCGGGGGGTATATGAGGAAGTTAATTTGCTCAAAGTTCAATTACCTAACGGGTACTTGAGTAATAATTCTGATGGACAATGGGAGCATTGTGTGGCATATGCCTTAACTTTTCTGTAAGGTGCAGCCTGCCCTGTGATGTAGAACTTTGGGGCCCTAATTGCACCACTATCTCTGTGCTGCAGCAGACTCCAAATCCTTGTAAAGAGCATCTTGGTCCTCCCCGTGGTTATCTCCTGCCCACCTGTGGAAGAGTGGAGTGGCCATGTATGCAGGCACACACCCAGAGCAAGCTGCCCAACCTCTGTGAGAGAATGTTCCAGAAGAAAGTGGTTTTTGGTTTTTGTTAGTTTTTTGAGACAAGGTCTCACTCTATCGCCCAAGCTGGAGTGCAGGGGCATGATCATGGCTCTCTGCAGCCTCAACCTCCCAGGCTCAAGCAATCCTCCCGCCTAAGCCTCTAGAGTAGCTGGGACTACAGGGCACACCACCGCGCCTGGCTAACTTTCGGACTTTTAGTAGAGATAGGATTTCGTCATTTTGGCCAGGATGGTCTCAAACCCCCGAGCTCAAGTGATCTGCCTGCCTCAGCCTCCCAAAGTGCTGGGATTACAGACATGAGCCACTGCGCCTGGCAAAATGTTAACCTAACCTCCCTAATAAGCGCAAGTTCCAGAAGAGAATGTCAATCTACCTCAGCTCAGTGCTGAAGCCCACAGCTCTGCAATTAACTGGCCACACACAGGGGGCTCCTCCTCCAACCCAAGGGGAGCACAAGCAAACCAGCTGAGGGACAATATCTGCTGAGGCCCACTTGCAAGAGTGGCCCCTGCTGTCTACCTGGCTCTCGCGTGGGAAAGGGCAGGACAGCTGAAGGCTAGATCTTACCTGGAAAACAAGCAGGCGCTAAGTTTGAATCTTGAAACTTCCTAGCTTTCAGCCACTTCCTTAGCTCTATAAATTCAGACTTGTGGCTCTCATTCACTATCAGGCAAGGAGAGAACAAATGGTGATTAAAACCACTATATAATCAGATTACCATTTTTAAAAGAACATGTCTGATGAAATGTGTCAGAGAGACTTGCACAATAGTGAGAACTGGTGTATCTAAACATAGAAAAGGTACAATAAAAACACAGTATTGGCCAGGCACAGTGGCTCACATCTGTATTCCCAGCATTTGGGAGACCAAGGCGGGAGGGTTGCTTGAGGCCAGGAGTTTGAGACCAGCCTGGCAAACATAGAAAGACCCCACCTCTTAAGAAAAAAAAAAAATACGGTATTGTAATCTAATAGGACCACCACTGTACATGTGATCCATCAACCAAAACATCCTTATGCAACATATGACTATATTCATTCAATGTAATCCTAATCAAAATTCAAGCAGGCTTTCGTACAGGAATTAACAAGCTGATCCCAAAACTCATATGGAAATGCAAAAACCCTCGAATAGCCACGATGTCTTTGAAAGATTGATTTTAAAACTTATTCTAAATCTACAGTAATCAAATTACTGTGATATTGTCAAGACAGACAAATAGGTCAATGGAACAGGACAGAAAATTGGAAGAGGCCCATATGTAAATGAACAACTGATTTCTGACAAAGTGTGAAGGCAAATCAGTGGAAAAAGGTAGTCTTTTCAATAAATGATGATCCAACAACTGGATCTCCGTAAGAGAAAAAACAAGTGAACTTATCCATATCTTGTACCATATTCAGTTGGATTTACATAGGACTTTCCAGATGGCCACTTTTGTATTGAACAAGATACAGTATCTTCTTCAGACAGGGTTACCCCGAATTTGAAGTGATAAATTTACATCCAAACACTGATATCCTACAGGTGGCTGAAGGTCAAGACCAGAAAAAGAAACTTGGGAGTCACCCCCAGAGAAGACAGTTGAAACAATGAGTTAGATATCTTCACATTCCCACCAGGATCTAAAAGAATACAATGGCACCATTAAAAAGAGTGTTATAGGCCGGGCGCGGTGGCTCAAGCCTGTAATCCCAGCACTTTGGGAGGCCGAGGCGGGTGGATCACGAGGTCAGGAGATCGAGACCATCCTGGCAAACACGGTGAAACCCCGTCTCTACTAAAAAAATACAAAAAGCTAGCCGGGTGAGTTGGCGGGCGCCTGTAATCCCAGTTACTCGGGAGGCTGAGGCAGGAGAATGGCGTAAACCCGGGAGGCGGAACTTGCAGTGAGCTGAGATCCGGCCACTGCACTCCAGCCTGGGCAACAGCGCGAGACTCCGTCTCAAAAAAAAAAAAAAAAAAAGAGTGTTATTTAAGAAATATTCTCTTTGGGTTGGGCACAGTGACTCATGCCTGTAATCCCAGTGCTTTGGGAGGCCGAGGCAGGAGGACCACTTGAGCCCAGGAGTTCAAGACTGGCCTGGGCAACATAGTGAGACCCTGTTGCTAAAACTAATTTAAAAAAACATTAGCCGGATGGAGTGGCATGTACCTGTAGTCCGAGGTACTTGGGAGGCTGAGGCAGGAGGGAGGCTAAGGCAGGAGATCACTTGAGCCTGGCAGTTCAAGGCTGTAGAGAGCCATGATCACGCCACTGCACTCCAATCTGGGTAACAGACTGTACCTTGTCTCCAAAAAAAAAAAAAAAAAAAAAGAAAAGAAAAAAGAAAGATTCTCTTTGAACACTGTGTGCCTTTGAGAAAAGCTATGTGTTAGGCCGAGCATGGTGGCTCATGCCTGTAGTCCCAGCAACTTGGGAGGCTGAGGCAAGAGAATCACTTGAACCTGGGAAGTGGAGGTTACAGTGAGCCAAGATCACGCCACTGTACTCCAGCGTGGGCAACAGAGCAAGAATCCGTCTCAGAAAAAAAAGAAAGAAAGGAAAGCTACGTATGAACAAACAAGCAATCACAAAAGGATTTCTTTTTTCATCACTGTCACTAAAACAAAAACTGTACCTCCTCTTGGTTCAGAACTTCTGCAAAGTTTTCGTCTTCTGATCCGGCTTGTTCTCCCTTTTCCTTTCTGCATGCTAAAACTGTAGTTTCTTCTTTCTGAAACACAATTCTATTTTTTCAAAAAGGATAAAACTGTAATTTCTGTGGAAATGCTCAATCTAAAATAAAAAACATTTCTTTTACTTTCCAGTTATATGATAATCACTGTTCTTTGTACCTTTAAGTATACAAATGTATATTTTGGTAAACTGTTTCTCTCAAGTGTTTTTGTAAATGAAAGGTTTATACTGTAAGCTAAATCATGATCCCTACAGTTACAGAATTCCCATTATTATCAGTCCCTCTAAAACAGTTTTATCTTGCAGACCTAGTGACTACAGCTTAATCTACTAAAAATACAAAAAATAGCTGGGCGTGGTGGCACACGCCTGTAATCCCAGCTACTTGGGAGGCTGAGGCGGGAGAATCGCCTGAACCCGGGAGGGCGAGGTTGCAGTGAGCTGAGATCGCACTACTGCACTCCAGCCTGGGCGACAGAGCGAGGCTCCGCCTCAAAAAATAAATGCATAAATAAAAATAAAAATAAAAACAAAATAAGGGCCGGCCATGGTGGCTCATGCCTGTAAACCCAGCACTTTGGGAGCCCGAGGCGGGCTGAGGTCAGGAGTTCGAGCCCAGCCTGGCAAACATGGTGAAACCCCGTCTCTACTAAAAATACAAAAATTAGCCAGGACTGGTGGCAGGCACCTGTAATACCAGCTACTCGGGAGGCTGAGGCAGGAGAATCGCTTGAACTCAGGAGGCGGAGGTTGCAGCCAGACGAGATCACGCCACTGCACTCCAGCCTGGGCGACAGAGCGAGACTCTGTCACAGAAAAAAATAAATAAATAAAAATAAAATAAATCTACTTCTAAAATATACGGGGATAGAAATGAGTAAGAGACAAGAACTCCAGGCGGTATTAATACCGCACTTGAGCAGTATAAGGTTCATTATTTGACCTAACGAAAGTCGGCTAGTCCAGCTCCAGAGGCAAGCGCGGCTGGTTCGGTCCGGGTCCCAGCGCTCAGTCCAGAGACCGCGCCGGAAAGTGTTTCCAAGACTCCCGGGCCCTCGCGCGAGCTGTCCACCCGCACCCTGCTGAGGACCACGAGGACACCGGCGACCGCCACAGACACTGGCACCCCACAGTCCTGAAACTCTAGCCGTGAGGCCGCCCTACGGTCCCACACACACCGCTCCCGCCGCCACAGTACAGCCCGGCGAGCATCGGACCCCAGGCCTCAGGCTCCTTAGCGTTACGCAGGGCGCCGGAGCAATACGCGCTAAGTGAACAACTCCACACGATGAGAGGTTATTACAGCGCACACGATAATGTCCGCACTGGAGGAGACCTGCGACCTGAACTCAATTCTTTTTACGCTGATGAATGAAAGACTAAGTAACTCTACAGCGAGACTTTGCTCCCGTTACCCGGGCAACTGGAGGCCCGACCCGGAAGTCCTACCAGCTCAGCTAGGCGCCAGCGGCCGTTTCCAAGATGGCGGCTGCAGTGGGCGGGCCCAAGGCACGTGGAAACGCCAAACGGCCCCAAGTGAACAAAAGTTAAAGGAACGGGCCAAAGCTGCAGAGAAAGAGGCTGAAGGTCGTCGCGCCCGCCTGGTGTCCTCAAGCAATCCAAGTCCTCAGTCTCCCGGGTCGGCCCCTTCCGCCGCGGGCGGCAGCTTCCGGCTCGCGCATGCGCAGTGTCCGCGGACTCGCCGCCAATGCCCGATAGTCTGGGACGAGGTCGGCACCCCTACGCCCCCATAACCCCTACGTCGAGTCTGGGGTCAGAAAACCCAGTAACCTGGAATTTAGGCAAGAAATGTATAATTTAAAAGTAAGTAGGCCTCCCGAGTGCTTTATGAAATGTCGCTAGAACTCTTGGCTGTACAATTTGCCTGCTTTGCAGCTAGGGAAAATCTAGGACACATGGAGTTAAACGCTGGGCTAAGCCAGACCTTACTGCATTTCTGTCTAGGTCCTAAGCTCTACACCTAGCACATCATTAAAATCCCGCTTACCAGGGTTCTCAACAAAGGTAAAGGTTGCTAAAAGTTAACAGTGCAACATGTATTTAAAACTATTAAAGAGACAGTTTATGTGCAAGGGGTGCATAAGGAAAATAAAATACACTTTTGGTAAAAAGTATATTTTGGTAGGCATAAGAACGTGGATTTTTAACCTATGTTAAAAGTTTAAAGAATTGTTTTTGAAGGTTTAAGCAAGTTTCGAAAGGTTAATTGTAAAGGAAATTCTGTGTGTAAACATTTTGGCTAAAGATTGAAGGGGTGTCATCCAGCTTTTCTGTAAATTAGGCATTAAAATAAAAGCACAACGGGTTTCTCTTAAAGCATTAACCTGTTCTTTAACAAAAATTATAAAGGGTTGAAATGAGTCTATGAAAATCTTACCTCATCGTCAAACATTAAAATCGGGTAACTATGTCTACAAGGTTTTATTAAAATTGAGTTTAACATTAATAGCACACGAATATAAAGGTAAAATTTAGCTTATTTGGTATAAAATCATACAAGGAAGCATTGCTAAATATAAAATGGTGTTTGGTTTTCTTTGATCTATATTTATATGATATGTTATTGATATGTTTTCCAGGGTTATAGGAGACTCTGATAATTCTGATATATCTTAGTGTACATTATCAGTAATAATTATAATTGTTATGTTAAACTTACTGTGTGCCACAGAGGTAACAGCTATCCTTGTCAATTGTGTCTTTACTTATGGCCACCCTAAAATTTTTCTCATCCATACAATTGTCTTATTTCGGTGCTCCTTAAAAGGTGGTTTTATGATCAGCTATAAAAGTCTAACAGGTGCTCTTGAATGCAGGTTTCTGATAACTTTGGAAATTGTAACATCAGAATGGAAGAAAAACGTTCAGAACTCTTGAAAAGCTAAAATTTTCATTAATATCAAGCAGGACAGGAATTAACTGCATGAACTAAACTAATAGGAGACTGTAGTAATCTTGATGTTTCGCTTAAAATATTGCCAACGTTTTGTTTCGTTTTTCAAAGTTAAAGAAACTGTTCTTTGGAGATACTGACAGCTTTTAACAATTTAGTATGCGCCCGTGAACAAAATTTGGAGCATACTTGTTTCTCTCTACCTGATTTTCTCCAGAATTTGGAAACTATCTGTGAGTATTCTTAAGTTATGGCAATATAGTTATTTGCATAAGTGCAATAAGTATCTGTTTTCTTTTGTAACAGGACACAATTGGAAAAACTGGTTATTTTACCAAGGCTTTGACTGGAATGGTGTGCTTTCCTTTGAGGAATCAAAATTTATGAAGCCAATAAAGCCCTTGGAAACTGGCCTCATATTCTGTGTACAAAGTTCCTGTACAGGGTTTCTGATCTGTGGCAAGTAAAGAATGTCCCTTTCTAACAGGCCAGGAACCCCAGGTTATCTTGGGACCTCAAGAAGAGACAAATTCAACAACTCATAGGTATTTGATGGTACAAATCTATGACTGGGCATGCCTTTAAAAAGGTCTCACCTCAGATTCTCTCTACAGAACAAAGTTCCATCAAAGCTAATTTAAAAGGCCTATGTAACAAATAATTATTCTTGCTGCACTGTATCCAGATAATTAAGCCACATATAATAAAGCAAACTAGGCCTACCATGATTTGTCTTTTAATAAAAATGGGAAACTGGAGAAAGAAAATTATGTTTCAAAAACTATAGCATACCTGTCATTAAATTCTAGTACGTTTTTCAATTTTTGTTATTTTCTTCATTTTAAATTAAATTCTAATTGTTTTGGCTACAAGATTCCAACATAAGCTGTGCTTTCTTAAAGCCCTAGAAGCTGAAAACTAGATGTTTCAGCGGATGCTGCCTCTAAGCCCCCCAACCATGACAGGAGAAAATCTCTTCACTGCTGGTGCTGACAACTAATAACTAAGGGTTCCCGGAATCCTTCCCACCAAGTCTAGTGAGTCCATGGAACCCAGGGTAATTAAGAGGGTATCTGTTACAGGAATCAACTCCTAAATACATCACAGGCAAGTCAAAGCCTGGAAAGCTAAGGAAGCAACCTGAGAGCCCAAAAAAAAATCTTAAATATTAATGTAAATAAATAGGAAATCTTACACTGAAAATCATAAAAGATAAGTAACTAGGCTGGGTGCGGTGGCTCATGCCTGTAATCCCAGCACTATGGGAGGCCGAGGCAGGCAGATCACAAGGTCAGGAGTTCGAGACCAGCCTGGCCAATATGGTGAAATCCCGTCTCTACTAAAAATACAAAAATTAGCCAGATGTGGTGGTGTGCGCCTGTAGTCCCAGCTACTCGGGAGGCTGAGGCAGGAGAATCACTTAAACTCGGGAGGCGGAGGTTGCAGTGAGCCAAGACTGTACCATTGCACTGCAGTCTGGGTGACAAGAGCAAAGCTCCATCTCAAAAAAAAAAAAATGAAGATAAGTGATAAGTAACCGAGAACTACTCACCTTAGTCTCATCCCTACCTCACCAAATAGTTTTTGTCATTCCTATCTCTCCTTTTAAGTCAAATGTGAAAACTTTTTAATGGAAATTACTTACTATACCACCCTTGTGGAAATTGCTTTACTCTACTATTTGCAGTAGGACTATATACTGTAGCACTCTCAGGGTGGAATATCGGACAGAAAATCTCAATTACTGTAGCATTTTGATTGATTATTATTAAGGAAAGGGCTAAAAAGGAAGTACCAAAACAACCAAATAAATGCTTGGTTTGGGAACAAAATCATAGCATGGGTCATTCCATTCTTGGGCCCTCTTCTAATAATATGCCTGGGACTAATGTTCTTACCCTGCCTAATTAACCTTTTTCAAAGATTTTTAACTGACAGGATCATGGCCATTTCACAAACAACTACCCAAAAACATCTATAGACGGCATTGCTCCTACAGTCAACCCAAGACCAGAAAACTCTCTGTACCCTCATCAGCAGGAAGTAGCCAGAAAGAAAATGCTGTCCCTCCTCCTTTTTATAACCATAGGGTCTGGATTGACAGAGCAGGAGCATCGTCATCTTGGACAAGCCCCTCATGCTAAAGTTCACTTTAATAAAAAACTGCCTAAATCCAAAGAGCATCAGCCGAATGGCTAAGGTCAGCATGACCATAAATCACAAGTAACATCTCCCACCAGAAACATTCCAAACTCCTTCCTGACCAGAGACATGCTAGACCCTAGATAAAGCCCCCTCCAGGCCAGAAAAATGTCTGCCTCAAGATAACCTCCCCTCCTCCCCTTATGGCGGGATTTCAACCCCGCCATAAACTTATCCACACACATAAACATTCCAAGCTTGTGATAAGCCCCCTCACCCTAAAACCAATATATACTCTTAGTAAGAGAAAGGGCTCCGAACCAAAATGGGCCATCTAAAGTAAACCTGTTTCTAACTGCCAACGTATTTTTGCTTCTTTCCTCTTTCTCTAACTCTTACACAAAAGCCGTAACTACGGCTTTGATTAGACAAGAGACTGATTTCAACAACTTTCTCCCTATAAGAAGATCACGGACTATGGAATGGACTGGTTCTGGTTTACAGAGGCTGTGTACTTGTGTGCCTTGATGTCCTGAAAGACTTTTGACAGATAGGACCTAATCGTAATACACTTAAATGTCAAGTCACCATCCCAAACTGAATATACATGAGTCGTATGTTACGTGCATGTTTCTTCAACATGCATGTATCAGGTCCACCTTCATGAATATTCATAGCCCATCATGTAACCTGTTGAATGTGTAAGTTTAGCCAACCTGTGCAGTCTAAAGCTCCTGCCTCAAAGCCTCCCCCTTCAAAGTGCCTGTCTCTGAGTTTCTGCTGGAGTCAGGTCCCCAGCCTCCAGGATGGCTACCTTGCAGGTTGTACCCCTTTAGAAGAAATAAAGTCTCCATCTCCTTTTCTAAATTTATACATTGTGAGTTGTTTTTGTTTTTCTTTCTAAAAAAAAAAAAACACACAGTTCAAGACTACATGGCTAGGATGACCCTAACACCTAGTATGACTCTAGTCCCTTACTGAGAATGTTTAAGCTGCCAAAAAAAAATGTGGTGGTTGTAATAACCAACTTCTGACAATAGGTCCCTGACTGCCCTTTCTTAAAGCATTTACTGAAAACGGCTTACAGCTGTGAATTCTTCCTCTGACCCTTTGAGATGTATGTCCTACTCAGGAGTGTTTTTTGGCCAGGTGAGGTGGCTTACGCCTGTAATCCCAGAACTTTGGGAGGCCAAGGCGGGCAGATCACCTGAGGTCAGGAGTTCGAGACCAGCCTGGCCAACATGGTGAAACCCTTTCTCTACTAAATATACAAAAAGTTAGCCAGGTGTGGTAGCGCATGCTTGTAGTTCCAGCTACTTGAGAGGCTGAGGCACGAGAATCTCTTGAACCTGGGAGGCAGAGGTTGCAGTGAGCCAAGATTGCACCACTGCACTCCAGCCTGAGACAGAAATGAGAAACTCCGTCTCAAAAAAAAGAAAAGAAAAAGAATGTCTTTCTCAGACCTGAAAGCCATTCCTCTGAAATGTAATCATCAGAAATGATAGGGCCCCTGTCTTTCAGTCTTTGTAGTGGGAGAATAGAATCCCAACTTTGCTAATTGCCAGCTAACAGACACAGCTGGCCTAACCAACATTTCCACTGAGCAATCCTTGGTAATTTGTCATTTCCCTAATTCCTCCCCCTTCCTGATCCTTCATTCTCCCTTTAAAAGGCACAGTCACCTCCGTACAAATGAAAGTTCATTTACACTAGACCCTCTTTCTATTATAGTAGTTCATTATTGACTAAAATCTGTCCTTACCACCTTAGTGTCTGGCTTTGTCTTTCACAGAATTCAGCGAATTGCTTGAGTTACATAACTACTAAGCACCTAAGCCACAGATTGATTCCAGGTCTCAAAGTCCATGGTCTACCACTTTAGAAAGGCTTATTGAATATCCTAAACAAACATAAAATGAAAGAGGAACACAGTCAGTGTCAAGCAGAGCTCCATGAGAGTAAATAATCAAAGGAACAACCCAGAGAACCTCACAATTCGTAATTTAAGAATATTATTTTCCAACATCTTTTAATATATACCATGGAACTGTGTTTTAGGGTATTTTGTTTTTGTTTTTAGATTCAGGGGGTACATGTGCAGGTTTGTTACATCAGTATATTGCCTGATGCTGAGGTTTGGGCATCTAATGATCCCAAGTAGAAAACATAGTACCCAATAGGTCGTTTTTCAATCCTTACCCACTCTCCCCTTTTTGGAATCCCCAGTGTTATTGTTCCCTTCTTTGTGTCCCTGTGTACTCAAATGTTTAGCTCCCACTTATAAGTGAAAACATGCATTATTTGGTTTTCTGTTTCTGCGTTAATTCACCTAGCACAATAGCCTCCAGCTGCATCCATGTTGCTGCAAAGGAAATGATTCCATTCTTTTTTGTGACTGTGGGAACTGTGTTCTTTAATTGCTTTAAACTAGTGGGTAGTAGTGCTCGTTTGGGCAGCATATATACTAAAACTGGAATGATACAAGATTAGCATGGTGCCTGTAGAAGGATGGCATGCAAATTCATGAAGTGTTCTATTAAAAAACAAAAAAAAGGTGGGTAGTAAAGATATGAATTCATTCCACAGGTTAATTGGTATTATAAAATTCTTGATCTATATAGCAGCCAATATAGTCTCAGACTTTTGATTCTCACAACTAAGGCATGTCTTCCAACTTAGCCAATAGTAGAGCAGTAATAGCAGAGATCTGGAAACTCCATCTTTAAATTTCTGTTTTATTTCTTAAATTGTTCAGAATCCAGACAAGGTGCTGCATATTGGAGGCTCCTCACATATAGCACCAGAATCAAGACCCAGATATAACAGAGAAAACAATACAAAATCATCCAAGTAGAGCTTAATTCACAGGCTTTAAATTGTGCTTTTCAAAAACAAATTTTCAAAAAGTTTCCCATAGTCAAACCCATCAGACATTTATGATTCTTCCCTTATTTTTATGCTTATAAAATAAAGCATTTTCCCCTATTGAAAATAAAAGTTACTTTTGTTTTCTTTTAGTTGTTTTATGGATTCATTTATAAATCACTGTTTCTCTTTCTGTCTCCAGAAATTATTTAGTGTATGTTGTAAGGGATCTTTTTTCTTTCCAATCACTATGCCCTTTCCCCAGTGCCAATTTTGGAATAATTATTTCCCTCACTAGTTGTTAAGGCCACCTTTATCATACAGTAAATTCTTGTTAATACATATTTTATATATTTTCCGGAGCATCCTGCCCAATGTACCTGTCAATTCTTATGTTGGTACCTGTCCTAAAAAAATAAACAAATCAGACTCAAACTCATGATTCATGCCCTCATAGGATTTGCCTTTTTAAACAGCAGGACCCTCACCCTGTCCAAAGTTCCCTGTACACCATGTTCTATTGTGACTGGCCCTCTTAATAAATTTAATCCATCCCACTCTTAACACTCACTCACACCAGCTACAGAAGACAGTAGCTGATTAAGTGGAGAGAACCCAGCCAATGACAGACCCAACCCCACACCCTGGGATAGGAAAGAAAATCCAAAACAGAGCTCTGAATTATCCTGAGTGGAAAAAAACAAAACAAAACAAAACAAAAGACTACAAACTGTATGACTCCATCTATGTAACATTTTTGAAACAACAAACTTGTAGAAATGGTGAACAGATTAGTGGGTGCCATGAAATAGAGTCGGTTTGGGGAGTAATAGGTATGTTTGGTGATAAAAGTGCAACAGGAGGGCTCTTTGTGCTAATGGAAACATACTCATTTAACTGTAGTGGTGGATACACAAACCAACATTTGATAAAATTATATAGGACTAAATACATATACAAAGTACACATCAAACTGGGGAAATCTGAGTATGATTGGTGGACTATTTTGTTGTCAATATCTTCATTGTGATGCTGTACTATACTTCTGCAATATGTTACTATTGAGTGAAACTGAGTAAAGGGTAAGGAATCTCTGTATTATTTCTTACAACTGCATATGAATCTATAATTAGCTCAACAAAAATTTCAGTTGAAAAAAACAAGGGTCTTTCCTTGATTACTAACTTGTTTTAAAGCAACTGATTGGAATCCTACCTTGAAATTGCAATGTAATTGCAATCTATTTAAAGCAGTGCTGTTCAACAGACCTTTCTGCAAGGATGGAAATATCCTAAATCTATACTGCCCAATACAGTAACCACTAACACATGCAAATATTGAGCACCGGAGATGTGGCTAGTGCAACTAAAAAACTGAATTACAAATATCGCTTAATTTGAATTTATGTTTAAAAGGCCACCTGTGATAGTGGCAACCTATGGGACAGCACAGAAATGAAACTTGACCTTATTCCCGATTCCCTTGTAAGTAGGAAGGAAGAACACTCATTTGGAAACCATGCAATTGTCCCATAGGACGGATGTTTATGGTCTTTTTTTTTTTTTTTTTTTTGAGACAGAGTCTTGCTCTGTTGCCCAGGCTGGAGTGCAGTGGCGTGATCTCGGCTCACTGCAACCTCTGCCTCTGGGGTTCAAGCAAGCAAGTCTCTGCTTCAGCCTTCCAAGTAGCTGGGATTACAGGCGCCTGCCACCACACCCAACTAATTTTTGTATTTTTTTTTTTAGTAGAGATGGGGTTTCACCATGTTGGCCAGGCTGGTCTTGAGTTCCTGACCTCATGATCCACCTGCCTCAGCCTCCCAAAGTGCTGGGATTACAGGTGTGAGCCACCGCATCTGGCCTGGTCTCCTTTAAATAAACAAATTGACTCTCCCAGTCTAAAAACTTGAGAAATTTACATTTGTCTTATCTGAGTTCCTTTCTCAGGAAACTAGTCATCAGACCTCCCAGGTAGCACCTAGGAACTGAAACTTATCAGATCACCACATCTGGACAATCAGATGCCAGACCCCTCACCTCTAACAATTTCCTAACTGATGCCTGTTGATCCACTCCTCCTCATCTCTCCCCAAATCCTGCTGTTTTTGCACATGCAGTTACATTTCTTCCCTGCTATATCCTAATTTTAATCAGTTGAGAAGATAGATTTGAGACTGATCTCCCCCCATAGGCTGTAGCACCCAAATAATGCCTTCTTCCCTGGCAATAATGGGGTCTCAATGATAGGCTTTCTGTGCTGTGAACCACCGGACCTAGACTGAACCCCTGGCATTTCTCTATTTCCCACCACTGAACTAAGTTATAAACTCTCAGGATAGATCTCTGTTTCTTCATTTTAAGATGGGGATTAAAAGGTACATCCTGGAGTGTTATTTTCAGTGTAAAGTATGGCTGTGAAACCTCCTACACCTATGCACAGGTAAACTGATGGCCCTGCAAATGCCCAGAGAAGTCACCTTGTAAAGATTTAATGAATGTTTCCCACCATTATTGGAAAATCTGGCTAAGTCAGTAGCTTTGTTTTCATATACTTAGGGGGGAAATCAACAAAAACTTGATACCCTGTCATTTCCTTCCAGTTTCTTCTGCAACTCTAGCTCCAAAGACTGCAGTTCCTGCAGTATATATATATATATATATTTTTTTTTTTTAACAGGAAAAATAAACATGCAAATGTACTATTTCTTCAAACACAACTAGGAATGATTGAACAGCTGGGGGAATAGGAAGAAAACCCCTCAGAGAACCAAGGACAAGCAGTGGCACATGGCCACTACGAATGGTTCTTCACTGCTATGTGGGCAGCCGGCAGCCAGCAGCTAGAGTCCGTCCTCGCTCTTCAGCCAGCAGTTCTGCAAAGTCAGGCCAGCTGGCTCTCCGCCCGCGGGCTCGCTCTTCAGCCAGCAGGTTCTGCAAAGTCAGGCCAGCTGGCTCTCCGCCCGCTCGGCACCCAGGCGAAGTTCGGGTGGGGAGGGGTAGGGGTGGTTCCGATCCGCCCCGCCCCGCGCCCGCCCCTCCCCGCTAGGGGCGGAGCCTGCGCCTGCGCCTGCGCCTGCGCGCTCAGAGGCCGGGAGTGTAACCTACGGGTGGGCGCCCCACACCCGCCAGATTCGCGCAGTCTCTGGGATACACGCCGCGCATCTCCAGGGCCTGAGCCAGGTCTGTTCTTCACGCAGGTGTCCCGCGCGTCCCATTCAGCCATGAAGTCCGGCATCCGTGTAGCGCTGGTGACTGGAGGCAACAAGGGCATCGGCTTGGCCATCGTGCGCGACTTGTGCCGGCTGTTCTCGGGGGAAGTGGTGCTCACGGCGCGGGACGTGGCGCGGGGCCAGGCAGCCGTGCAGCAGCTGCAGGCGGAGGGTCTGAGCCCGCGTTTCCACCAGCTGGACATCGACGACCCGCAGAGCATCCGCACCCTGCGCGACTTCCTGCTCAAGGAGTACGGGGGCCTGGACGTGCTGGTCAACAACGCGGGCATCGCCTTCAAGGGTACGGGGAGGGGACGTGGCCCCCCCGACGTGGGCTGCTCCTGTCGAAGAAGCGCTGCACTGGGGCTCCTACCGGCTGCGGGGTCCAGAAGGACTCCCTAGGGAGGAGAGGGAGGAGCTGGGAGATGTAGGGAGTGCAGAAACCTTAGAGAAAGGGAGTTTTCCAGCCAAAGGGAACTTTGTGTTTCCCTGGCTCGGACTTTTGGGGATCTCTTTCAGATTTTCTGCAGTTTTTCTGAATTGAGCTTTAAGGCCATTGAATGAATTTTGAACTGATTTTAAAATAAACGATAAATTGCAAAAAGAAAAAATGGTTATGCCAAGATCCAGTGTGTGCGCCCTTCATCCTCTTTCCCCCAATGGTACCATCTTACAAAAACACTAGAACGTTATCAAACCAATAGATTGGCACAATACTGTAACCAGACACAGACTTTAGACAGAAGGCACTAATTTATTATTTTTAGTATCATTCTGTAGAATTTTACCTTGTGGGTACAATGTGTTAACTATGTTCTCTTTTTCTCCTAAAAGTTGCTGATCCCACACCCTTTCATATTCAAGCGGAAGTGACGATGAAAACAAACTTCTTTGGTACCCGAGATGTGTGCACAGAATTACTCCCTCTAATAAAACCCCAAGGTGAGTCTGATGGGAAACAGCGCACCTTCTCTTTGGGGCTTGACTCTGGCCCCTGCTTGTCTGGGATTTCTCCTACAGGCTCCTGCTTCCTCTCCATGCTGCATGTGCACTGACCTGTGTGCTTTGTCTCCTGCCAGCTGATAGGTGCCATTCTGCCTCAGGACTTTGTCCTCACTTCTCCCACTCCCATGGCCATTCGTCCTCCCCATCCCACTGGTCTTTGCACACCTGGCTGACTCTCTTAGCCTTCAGGTCTTAGCTCAAACGTCTCCTGAGAGATGCTCTTTCTTTGCTCCATGCCTCTCCGCGTGGGAGTCCATCCTGTACCCTTTCTCTGCTCTTTCAGAGAGATGTTATTCAGGCTGGTGCAACCTTTACTACCACCAGTTCATTAGGCCCTTCTAATACCTGTCACCTGTCTGGAACACTCCTTAAGCTCCCGACCACATAGTTGTCTTGCTGCCTTTCCGTCTCTTTCTGATGCCTTTCCCCACAATCTAAGATGTTTCCAGAGGATCCCTGTCCTTTTCCCTAAGTTATCTGGGACACAGACCCCACCACCTACCCACCAGGATCGTGCAGGTCACCATGCCCCGCCCCTCATAATCACTTACTAGGTCCTAGGAGTTGTGCCCACTGAGTTCCTCCTGAATCCATCTCTCCGGCTTTACAGCAGGCCCTCACCTGTCCCTCTGGACAACTGCAAACCCTCACAGGGCACCTCTGGTCTTGAGTCTTTTCCTTTCCCAGCATCCTGCATGCTGTGTGCATGGTCATGCCGCTCCCAAAAATCCTTCAGGCGGAAAGTCCAAGCCCTTAGCATGGCACACAGAGATGTCCATAATCTGCCGCTGCTTAACTCCGGGCCCATTTTAACTCCCCTTCAACGTGCTCAAGGTGCTGGATACGACTATCACATTTCTTTGGTTGTAAACTGCTGTAATGGTTACCCTAAGTAATGGGACAGGAGATGAACCCACCCATTAAATAAAGCAGCAATTAAGCAGCTACTGTTAGAAAAATGTAAATGTGTGGCTTCGAGTTGGGTACTTGCATGTACAGCTTACTCTCAGCTTTTATCCTGTTTCCCTGTCCTGTCATCCTATTAAGTTGTGCTACTTCTAAGGCTCTGGTTCACCAGGACCTCAAAGGGCAGCTCTTCCAAATCTCACCTGACTCTACTCAGCCAAAATTTGAAGGCAGGAATGAAGTTCTTTATGCAACTACCACCACACTTGCTATGCAACTACCACCACACTTGCTATGCAACTACCACCACACTTGCTATGCAACTACCACCACACTTGCTATGCAACTACCACCACACTTGCTATGCAACTACCACCACACTTGCTATGCAACTACCACCACACTTGCTATGCAACTACCACCACACTTGCTATGCAACTACCACCACACTTGCTATGCACATTCCTCTTAGAACTCATACCAGTAACTGTCTCTCATATGAAAATTTTCTGCTTCAAAATCCCTGCAAATTTGGCATTCACCTTTCTACAGGATTGTTGCACACCTTTCTACATAATGCTTTGTGGTGTATCTTAGGGAGAGTGGTGAACATATCTAGCATGATGAGTCTCAGAGCCCTTAAAAGCTGCAGCCCAGAGCTGCAGCAGAAGTTCCGCAGTGAGACCATCACCGAGGAGGAGCTGGTGGGGCTCATGAACAAGTTTGTGGAGGACACCAAGAAGGGAGTGCACCAGAAGGAGGGCTGGCCCAGCAGCGCATACGGAGTGACGAAGATTGGCGTCACCGTTCTCTCCAGGATCCACGCCAGGAAACTGAGTGAGCAGAGGAAAGGGGACAAGATCCTCCTGAATGCCTGCTGCCCAGGGTGGGTGAGAACCGACATGGCGGGACCCAGTGCCACCAAGAGCCCAGAAGAAGGAGCAGAGACCCCTGTGTACTTGGCCCTTTTGCCCCTGGATGCTGAGGGTCCCCATGGACAATTTGTTATGGAGAAGAGAGTTGAACAGTGGTGAGCTGGGCTCACAGCTCCATCCATGGGCCCCATTTTGTACCCTGTCCTGAGTTGGTCTAAAGGGCACTTACAAAGTCATAAATATCCTTATAAAAGAAAAAAAAAGATCTCTTATCAATTAGTACTCACTAATATACTACTAATTGAGCAGCCTACACACTCAGTTGACTACCTAAATCAGTCAGGTCTTTTGTGGTTTCCTCTGATGCAGGGAGAGGAAAAATTGTAATTGATGAAAATAATGAATGAAAATCAACAGATGAATAAATGGTTCTTTATAAGTGTCCATTTGTATGGATTGTTTAGATGCTAAATAATCTTTGTCTCAAGTACAATCAACCTAAAAGGTCGAGGGAAGGGACAGTACAACTCGGTGAGCGAACTCAGAGAGTAAATAAAGAGCCAGTTAGTCAATAGTTTCAATGTCGTAGGTCAAACAATGCATTGGAACTCCCCATATCCACATTATGTAACACAAGCTGACAGCATGTAAGCCTGTGAACATAGCTGGCTCTGGCCCTTCCCAGCCTCTAGGAAAACATGGACAGTACCACAAAGGCAAAGGCAGCTGACTTGGTTTCTTTAAAAAGCCAGAGTCATTGGGGAAAAACAGCTAGTTGCAATGTGTGAAACGTGAGTGTGCACTTGCATGAAATACCGAGCTGATGAGGGACCTATCAGATCTCCATAGGAATGTTATTTATGTAGAGATGAAGTGTCATGAGGTGTACAACATAAATGTGTTTCAGCACAGCATCTACAGACGACCAGATAAGGCAAATGTGACAAAATGTGCACGTTGTTGAACTTTGGTGAGTGTATGGGTATCTGTTATTCTATTCTTGCAACTTTTCTGTTTGTTGAAAGCTTTCAAAACCTGGGGGTTGGGAGTGGAAACTCCTAGCTCTGCCCTCTGATTTCCTGACCTCAGGCAGAATACTGTATCGTGCTTTGTCTCTGTTTCCTCAACTATCAAATTGGGATGACAGTTATAGGATTATATGTATTGAGATCAAGTGTTGAGAACAAATTAGATGGGTGTGATGGTGGGTGCTTGTAATCCCAGCTACTCGGGAGGCGGAGGCAGGAGAATCACTTGAACCCAGGGGGCGGAGGTTGCAGTGAGCCGAGATAGCACCACTGCACTCCAGCCTGGGTGACAGAGCGAGACTTCACCTCAAAAAAAAAAATAGTGTTGAGAACAGCCCCTGCTGTCATTAGTTCCTGTAAATGGGCCTGACACCATCCCTGCTGGTAATGAGAAGTGTGTGTTTACTGTCTAACACCCAGTAAGTGCCCACGCCATTCTCTTTCTTCCACAGAATCACATTGTCACGATCTCTCACACTTCACCAGTGAGAATTAAGGCTTAGAGAAACAAAAAGCGATCACCCGTCTTCTTTTTTTTAATTCTCCAAACTGCTTCAGAAGAGTACCTTATTTTATTTATTTATTTATTTATTTATTTATTTATTTTTGGAGACAGTCTCAATCTCAGCTCAGTGCAACTTCTGCCTCCCAGGTTCAAGTGATTCTCCTGCCTCAGCCTCCTGACTAGCTGGGATTACAGGTGCCCGCCACCACCCCTGGCTAACTTTTGTATTTTTAGTAGAGACAGGGTTTCGCCATATTGGCCAAGCTGGTCTCGAACTCCTGGCCTCAAGTGATCTGCCTGACTCAGCCTCCCAAAGTATTGGGATTACTGACATGAGCCACCAGCCCCGGCCTAGTCCCTTATGTTAAAAGTGAGGTTTACTTTAACAAGTTTCACCTTTCAGTAGGGCCGTTCATTTCTTCCTAGTTTTTGTAAACAGACACCAGAAAACAACCACATCTACTACAGCAAGACTGGTATTCTCAAGTGCTACTTTAGAAACGTATACCTGTATTGCCAAGATATTTTTCCCTTAATACCTTACAAATAACACCTAGCTTCTTTAAGAGATTTAGAGAAAGCATTGTTCCAAATTCAAGTACCTGCTTACCTCTAGGGGGGAGGGGAGGAGGACACACACATGGTTCCGTCTTTATTGCTAAGGATTTCTTATGCCAGGTGATAGGTATATGGTGCTAAAATAACATTTTCAGAAAGGTAAAATCATGACATACAGATATAAAAGTAGTATTCAAAAAATGTATTTTACTCCTGCGGGAACCAGGGAAATGTTATAACTGGTTCAAAGGAAAAGCTAAAAGGGCACAGATTATATGGAATCAACAAATGTTGAGCTGAATTGCAAATGACGACAACATTGGTGTTTTCACAGGGAGGAGGAGGTCAATTCAATCACCACTAGACAGGACAGCACTTGCACCTCTGTTAGGTACAACTTAGAAAGAGATGCAAGAATGAACAGGGCCATAGCTCGATGCTACGAGTCTTGCCTTGCAAACACCCTTCACTCTTGTGTAAGTCTGGCAAAACACCCATCCCCAAGATTAATAACCATGCCAGCCTGCTCTAGCAGCTCTTAACACATGATGACGCTGGGGAGAAAGGAAACAAGAGGCTGACTGTGCTCTTTTATGTTCCCACCCCAATCCCAAACGGACAGCAATTCTCCTAGCCAATAAATTCACTCTCCTACGCTGTAAAATGATTATTCTTTCCGCATATCTCCCAGACTAATCATGCGAGAGGATGTCCTCAAATTGTTCCCTAAAAAAGAAATAGGTGCCCCTGAGAGTCGTTCAACATACCTCTAACCAGACAGCACACCATGCCCTGCTTTCCATTACAAGAAGAGGCACACTGCTTCTCAGGCAGCGCTCCCACCTGAGTCCTGGTTCGTCCACTATCGCCCTCCCAAACATTTTGTTCTTGTAATTATTCCCCTTCTTTCCTTCACCAAATTCACCTCTCTGAGGTTACCATTGCATAAAAACATGCTTTAATATCTGTCCCAGCTTTTAAAACTAAGGAGTTGAGTCACACAAAGTAGGTTCTCTGACCACACTGGAATTACATTAGAAATCAATAGCAAGGTAGCCAGAAAAATCCCCAAATAGTTGGAAACCAAAAAAATACACTTTCAAACACCCTTAGTCAAAAAGATATCAAAAGTTAAGAAAAAAACAAAAAATTAAAAATTTTTTAAAAAGATACTGAAAGTTAAATTCAAAAGTATTTTGAACTGAATGAAACTGAAAACACAACATATCAATGTTTGTGGGGTGGCACTAAAGCAGTACTTAGAGGGAAATTTATACTACTTAACACCTACACTAGAAAAGAAGAACTATCTCGGCCGGGCGTAGTAGCTCATACCTGTAATCCCAGCACTTTGGGAGGCCGAGGCGGACAGATCACCTGAGGTCGAGAGTTCGAGACCAGCCTGACCAGTATAGAGAAACCCTGTCTGTACTCAAAATACAAAATTAGCCGGGCGTGGTGGCACATGCCTGTAATCCCAGCTACTAGGGAGGCTGAGGCAGGAGAATCACTTGAACCCGGGAGGCGGAAGTTGCTGTGAGCCAAGATCACGCCATTGCACTCCAGCCTGGCCAACAAGAGCCAAACTACGTCTCAAAAAAAAAAAAGAACTATCTCAAACAATGACCTCTAGTTTCTAGTAAGAAACTAGAATAAGAGCAAATGAAACCCCAAATGAGCAGATGAAAGTAAATAAAGATCAGAACAAAAATCAATATAATCAGAAGAAAGCAATGAAGGTAAAAAAAAATCAATGAAGCCAAAAGCCAGTTCCTTGAGGAAAAAAAAAAAAAAAAAAAAAAAAAAGTGCTAAACCTCTAGCCAGACAGATCAGAAAAAGAAAAAAAAAAAAATGAAAGACACAGATTACCAATGTCAGGAATGAGAAATAGCATCATTATGATTAATAAAAAGATAATAAGGGGTTCGGCAGTGACTCATCCCTAAAATCCCAGCACTTTGGGAAGCCGAGGCGGGTGGATCACCTGAACTCAGGAGTTCAAAGTCCAGCCTGGCCAACAGGGTGAAACCCCGTCTCTACTAAAAATACAAAAACTAGCCAGGCATGGTGGCGGACACCTGTAATCCCAGCTACTCTGGAGGCTGAGGCAGGAGAATTGCTTGAACCCGGAAGGCAGAGGTTGCAGTGAGCTGAGATCATGCCACTGCACTGCAGCCTGGTCAACAGAGTAAGACTCTGTCTAAAAAACAAAACAAACAAACAAACAAGAGCATATTACTAATAACCTCATATCATTGGAGGTAACTTACATAAAATGTACACATTTATTAATATTTAAAAAAACACTCAACTCACTGAAGAAGCAATGGAAAACCTGAATAGCTCCATGTCTGTAAAGTGAAATATCAAATACTCTTTGGAAAGAAAGAAATATTGGTTGGGGCATAAAGGAAACCACACCCAGCAGGTGCCCAGCTATTGACTTTGATAGAGAAAGTGGACTCAGGGTGGCAGGGCACAGGCAGTTCAGCCAGATCTGCTTGAGTAAAGCAGAATCATGATGAGACGGTAGCTCTCTGCTAATCTCGGAGTCACTAATCAAACACACTCAGATCAAACACGTGGGTTACAGTGAAGAAGATGAATGAAGGAGTCCAACTGACCGTCCATACATTGACACACCTTTGGCAATTCCTTCGTTTTATGGGTCCACATCTCATGGGGAGATGCCATATATTTTACATATTAACTGTGACTTTGGATAAAACAAAAATGTAGATACTTTTAGCAAACAGGGGTTATATAACAATTAGAGAAAACATTCTAATAAATGGCTTACGGCATAGTAGGAGTTTCATAAACATTCTCTCCCATTTGAGAATACTAGGAACCACACAGAGATTGCCTGCCCATGCCTGGAAGTCTAATTACAGGACATCTTTTTTCTCTAATTCTTAAGTTTCAGTTTCTCTTAAGCAAGAAAGGGGATCTAACTGCTAACTAAAGCAGTTAGTGTGCAAATAATTTCATTGCATCTTAAGATAAAGCAAACATCTGCATTTCGCAGTGAGTGATGGGTGCACAACCAAGAAAATTACTTGGCACGTGTTTTCCTCCCTTTGGGATTCTCCCAAAATAGTTTTAATTCAACTGTCACCTGTCTCAGGCCCCCTACTGACCCATCACCATCAAGTTTTGCTTTCAGGGAGGCAGACCTCTTAGCCCTGCAAAGCATTGCTTGGCTCAGCCAGGATCAAAAGAGGGATGTGTCTTGGCATGACACAATACACAGCTCATGGAGAGGGTAGATCCGGGAGTCGGGGCATTAGAAAACTTTCTGGAACATTCAGCCCCTCCGGCGTTGCAGCTCTGGAACGCAGAACTTAGTTCTGCTAAACAGCCTCAACCCAGCCATGCTGGCCTGCAACCATGAGGCACCTTCAGGCTGGAACAATTCGGAGAATGGACATCTCTGTACACACAGGTCTCAATACCACTTCTAATGTGTACAAGGTGTTAGTCTCAGATAAACAGTACTGGGCATGTTGGCTGCAAACAAAGTAGCATCTGGTGGAGCACACGGAGGTACAGGGAAAGAGGAGTTGCTCATGACATGGGGTCAGAATCCATGCCTTCCATTAGCTGGGCTACTTACTCGGATCTCCATAATCCCAATATAGGTGAGAAGGTGTCTATACCCTGTGAAGTATAATTTTGGCAGAACAAGGTACATTTGTTAGGATATGGACTATCCCAGGAAGTCCATCCCTCACAAGGATTTGCCATTCAGAACTGCCCAGTCCTGACACTAAAAGACAACAAAGGAGATTTAGGGTCACACTAGCTATTGCAGATAGCCCCTAACCTGTAATCACAATTCTATAACTTTACGTCATCTATGCCATAATTCCCATTTTGGGGAACAGTAATAGATTGAAGACTGGTTGCCAGGAAGATATGTCCATGCGTCAGAATCTATGAATATTTTCTTTGGAAGAAAGATTTTTGCAAATGTAATTAAGGATTTCAAGCTGAGCTCATCCTGGATGATCTGGGTAGGCCCTAAATCGATGACAAGTGTCTTTTTACAAAACAGAGAGAGACAAGGCAGGCATATGAAGACAGGTTGATTGGAGGGATGTGGCCAAAGACCCAAGCCAAGGAAAGCCTGCAGCCCACAAAAAGCTGGAAGAGTCAAGAAAAGATTTCCCTCTAGAGACTTTGGAGGGAATGTGGTTATACTCACAGCTTGATTTCAGACTTCTGGCCTCCAGAACCGTGAGAGTAAATCTCTGTTGTATGTCACCAAGTTTGGGGTTATCTGTTTCGTTTTGTTTTGTTTTTTGAGACAAAGTCTTGCTCTGTTGCCCAGGCTGGAGTGCAGTGATGCGATCTCGGCTCACTGAAACCTCCGCCTCCCGGGTCCAAGTTCAGGAGCAGCTGGGACTACGGACACGCACCACCATGCCCGGCTAATTTTTGTATTTTTGTAGAGACAGGGTTTCACCATGTTGGCCAGGCTGGTCTCAAACTCCTGACGTCAAGTGATCCACCTGCCTTGGCCTCTCAGACTGCTGGAATGACAGGTGTGAGCCACCACGCCCGCCCAGATGTGTTATGGTGGCCCTAGGAAAGAGAAACCAAAATCCCAACATAAGCAGATATCCTGTGACTGAAATTAACCCTCCAACAACTTCCCACTCTGGCCTTACCTAACTATAAACCTCTCTGCGCACTCATATAGACAGCCTTCCAAGTTTTATCCAGTTCTCTGGAGCCTAGAAGCAAAAACCTGTGACAACCTTTTTCTTGATCCAGCAGCGAAGACCCATCCACCTCATCTCAGAGCAGCAGTAGCAGCAGCAGCTGTGCCTGAAGCCCTCTGTCGCCTTACCCCTGGAGCCTGCTTTAACATAGTGGGCCCTCCAGCTGCACAATTTTTGCTTCTCACTGAAAATAGTCAACCTGATTCACCTCCCGAGACATTAGAACGAGATCTCAAATGCCTAGAACAACTGACTGCTGTACGCGTCTTCACGTTTTTGTTCCTTACATAGCTTTGTTCTTATTTACCTTTGTTCCTTATTTACCTTTGTTCCCCCCCCCTTTCTCTGCTGGTTTAAGGTTCTGGATTGCAAATAGCTACGTGTTATCTCCTAACTATGTCACCCGTGTGGGCCCCTGTTCCTAATACTGCCTTTGTACCCCTCGTGGCTCCATGGCTTAAACCTAATTTAACCAACCATTGGAATTATGTCCACGTTTGATATGTTTTGCTATGTCCCCACCCAAATCTCATGTCAATAATCCTCCCAGTGCTGGAGGTGGGTCCTCGTGGGAGTGATCGGATCATGGGGGCGGGTTCTCATGAATGGGTTAGCACCATCCCCCCCAGTGTTGTCTCATGATAGAGTTCTCATGAGATCTGGCTGTTTAAAAGTGTGCGGCCCCTCCTCCCTTTCTCTCTTCCTTCTACTCTAGCCGTGTAAATCGTACCTGCTTCCCCTTTGCCTTCCGCCAGGATTGTAAATGTCCTGAGGCCTCCCCAGCCATGCTTCCTGTATAGCCTGTGGAACTGTGAGCCAATTGAACCTCTTTTATTTGTAAGTTACCCAGTCTCAGGAATTGCTTTATAGCAGCGAGAGAATGGACTGATACAACATCCCTTTGGGCATTTCCCAGTTTCTATTAGTACCGATCCCTTGTAGTGAATCAGTTGTGTAAATGGCAAATACTATAACAAGCCAGATGGCCAAAAACTGAGTACTATTTATAAGGTCATGCAAAAAAAATGGGAATTTTCTGTCTCGGTTAAAATGAAACTTGGGTATCCTTTCATAGAAATTAGCACTTCAACCACACTTACTAATAGAGCTTAGTAAGTAACCAACTGATGTGGGACTAACTGTACAAGTGGAAGATTCTTCTCTTACACAGATGCTTTAAGGAAGGTTTCTACTTCTGCTTAGTCTCCTTGACTATGGAACTATGTGCTGATGTCTACATCTCACTGCCTGGTACTGGAATAGACTTGTGTTGACTTGTGTCAAAGCTGTAGGACAATTACACAACATCATGGGGGTATTTTGGCCAACAATGGAACGTTGGGTGGCGTCCAGTGACTGATAGTGGATTTATGCTACAAAAGCTAATTGGCTACTGCCCACAAGTCGGACAGAGACTTGCCAACCCTATAAGCTGATGCCAACTATCAGGAAAGTTCCTGATATTTCTCTGAGTCCCTTTGGCCCATTGATTTCCCCTCATTTAAAAAAAAAAAAAAAAAAAAAAAAAAGTCTTCAAATCTCTTAATTCAAGATAAAGAAGCCAGGCATGGTGACTCATGCCTATATTCCCTGCACTCTGGGAGGCCGGGACAGGAGGATTGCTTGAGGCCAGGAGTTCAAGACCAGCCTGGGCAATATAGTGAGATCCCATCTCTACAAAAAAATTTAAAAATCAGCTGGCCATAGTGGCACATATATGTAGTCCCAACTGCTGGGGAGGCTGAGACAGGAGGATCCCTTGAGCCTGGGAGTTTAAGGCTGCCGTGAGCTACAATCATGCCCCTGCACTCCAGCCTGGGCAACAGAGCAAGACACTGTCTCAAAAAAAAAAAAAAAAAAAAAGAGAAAAGAAAAGAAAATATGAGCTTCAATTTAAAACCCTAAATCTTAACCTTTGAGGAACAATTCTGTGCTGCTTTATTCTGTCTTCAGGCATACCTATTTCACACTTTAAAGAAGGCCCAAAAAGTGGCTCAAAAAACCCTACGTGCCTTGGTTCAGAGACTGACAGAGAACTAGGGAGTGTAATTAAAGCCAGAGGTCTCCTTGCCTAAGAAATTCACAGGACTGGATTGACAGTGGGTTAAAAAGAGTCATTCTAGATATACTACTGCCTTCTCAAGGCAGAACAGGCACCATCTTAGAGAACG
This sequence comes from Macaca thibetana thibetana, assembly GCF_024542745.1. Taxonomy (NCBI): domain Eukaryota; kingdom Metazoa; phylum Chordata; class Mammalia; order Primates; family Cercopithecidae; genus Macaca; species Macaca thibetana. The sequence goes on along the minus strand of NC_065580.1, from coordinate 160,901,787 downwards.
TTAAACTTCCATCCTACAGTCTTTTCTATGATCTTTAATATTATAGAGATCTGGGAAATAAAGACATTAGAAAATTCAGCAATCTGGGCTGGGTGTGGTGGCTCACGCCTGTAATCCCAGCACTTTGGGAGGCCCTGGTGGGCAATCACCTGAGGTCAGGAGTTCAAGACCAGCCTGTCCAATATAGTGGAACCCTGTCTCTACTAAAAAAATACAAAAGTTAGGAGATAACACCTGGCTAATTGTGTGTTGTTTTTAAGTATAGATGGAGTAGTCCATGACTGTAACCCCAGCTCCTTGGGAGGTTGAGGCAGGAGAATCACTTAAACGTAGAAGGTGAAGGTTGCGGTAAGCCTAGATCGCGCCACTGCACTCCAGCCTGGGCAACAGATCAAGACTCCATCTCACAAAAAAAAAAAAAGAAAAAAGAAAAAAGAAAATTCAGTAATCTGGTCGACAGTCTCACATCCAGTTCTTTGGGTTCTTCAAACAGAGCAGATAGCATCAGATTTCTTGGCTTAAATTGTGCAAATTTGGTTCCTGGCTGAGAAGTAGACAACAAACAAAGTTCTTCAGTGTTTCAGTGATCAAACATGTACTTCTACAGAATCATAAATGTTGCCACACAGTCGCTATTTTATCAATGATCTTATTGACAAAAACAAGAAGACCTAATATCTATTGAAACTGAAGTGACTTCCAACCATGAATACCTTATCCAGTGCCGTAGGCCAAAGATGTTTTCTCTTCCATAGATGTGGTTGAAATATGATTCAAAAATTATGTCTCAGTAATAGAAAGGTGAAGAAATTATAACTTGTCAAGCAGATTAACTATATAGAGACCACAAACTTAAAATCCAGATAGACTGGTTCAAATTCAAACACCTTGAGTGTCAGTTTGTTTGGTGGAGTCATGTTTTAGAAAGATAAGCTCATAAACGGTTCAAATACAGACAACTTTAGCCCCTCTCCTAGTTTACAAATTCTGGCCAGCCACAATTTAAACCTCAATTATGAACTTCTGCTCCAAGATCACCCTGTGGCTAACCATCCAAACATAAAACCTCGTGGCTCAAGACCCTGGGGGAGTCTATTGGGTGGAATTATTCAGCCAGTGGCTCCCTTACCTAGTAAGCTTCTAATAAAGTTAGCTTTTTTTTTTTTTTTAATAATAATCAGGTTTTTCTGGTGGTCTTATACGAGTCTTTGAAAGCTCATTGTGTAATATTCAGGAAGCAGTAAAGAAGGCTTTTTATACCCTTGAACTCGCCTTCTTTCATACTGTTTATAGTCAATGATTCTGGGATAGATAATGTAAGAATAGGGAAGTTGTTTGTTCAAATTACATATTGCCTTACTTTCCCCAATCTCCAACAAGATCCTGCAACACAAACCAAAACAAACTCAGAAGCACAACTGCAGTAAGCCAGTACCAGTGAAGGAAGTAAGTTGCTTCTCCAGGTAGTGCTAGAGAAAGTGTCAAAACCATTGGCCATATTGAAATCATCCATGCAAAACCATGTTAAGTTGGAGATGTGACAGTGAGTTAGTATAACATTTGCTGGGGCCAGGCACCGTGGCTCATGCCTGTAATCCCAGCACTTTGGGAGGCCGAGGCAGGTTGATCACCTGAAGTCAGGAGTTCAAAACCACTCTGGCCAACGTGGCAAAATCTTGCCTCTACTAAAAATACAAAAACTTAGCCGAGCCTGGTGGCACGCCTGTAATCCCAGCTACTTGGGAGGCTGAGGCATAAGAATCACTTGAACCTGGGAGGCGGAGGTTGCAATTAGCCTAGATCACACCACTGCACTCTAGCCTGGGCAACAGAGTGAAGCTGTGTTGCAAAAAACAAACAAACACACACACACACACACACACACACACATTTGCAAAACACATAACTTCAAAGAGTAGCTCTTCGAGTCATTACTCCCATCTCTCTATGCCATGTGATATCACCTGCTTTCTTGCTGGGTGAGGGTTTGGCGGGGGTGGTTACAAGGAAGAACACATCAGGGAGAAGCACCAGAGGTAGCAAGGTCACAAGTGTGGGGCCTAGAAGCGTCATCGCTGCTCACATTAGTGCTGCTGGTGCTGGTCCTCACCCCAACCCCATGTCCAAGCTCAGGAGCACTAATGTTCTGCCGTCCCTCCTGCGCCTCCACTTCATGCTAGAGGCCTTAAAGGACTGCAACCACTGGAAACACAAACAGGCCCCTGGCAGGGCTGGTCTTTGGACAATTGTGAAAGACACAAAAGAAGACAGCTTCTAGGGGCAGGCGTGGTGGCTAACGCCTGTAATCCCAATACTTTGGGAGGCCAAGGCAGGTGAGTCATATGAGGTCAGTTGTTCGAGACCATCCTGGCCAACATGGTGAAACCCTGTCTCTACTAAAAATACAAAAATTAGGCCGGGTGCGGTGGCTCACGCCTGTAATTCCAGCTACTTGGGAGGCTGAGGTAGGAGAATTGTTTGAACTTGGGAGGTGGAGGTCTAGTTTTTTTCCTCTGTGGTCAGAAAAGATACTTGATATGATTTATGTTTTTTTGAATGTCTTCAGACTTGTTTTGTGACCTAAGATATGGTCTATTCTGGAGAATGTTCTATGTGCTGATGAAAATGTGTATTCTGCGACAGTTGGCTGAAATGTTCTCCTATTGTGAATTAGACCTATTAGATATAGTGTATAGTTTGATGTTTCTTTTTTGATTTTCTATCTGAATAATCTGCACATTAAAAGTCTTCTACTATTATTGTATTTCAGTCTGTCTTTCCCTTAAATCTATTCATGTTTGCTTTATATACTTGAGGGCTGCAGCGTTGGTTGCATATATGTTTGTAATTGTTACACCTTCTTGCCAAATTGATCCTTTTATCATTATATAGGGACCTTCTTTCATTTTAGTCTTTGATTTGTAGTCTATTTTATCTGATATAACTAGAGCTACTCCTGTTCTTTTTTGGTTTCCAATTGCATGGAATATCTTTTTCCACACCTACACTTTCAGTCCAAGTGTGTCTTTATAGGTAAAGTGGGTTTCTTGTTGGTAAGAAGACCCAATTTATAGGTAAAGCGGGTCTTATTTCTTTATCCATTCAGCCTCTCTATGCCTTTTAAGTGGAGAACTGAGTCCATTTATGTTGTTTCATTACTGACAAGTAAGAACATACTACTGCCATTATGTTGGTTGTTTTCTGGTTGTTTTGTAACTCCCCTCTTCTTTTCTGTCTTCCTTTGTGGTTAAGGTATTTCCTCTGGAGGAAATACGTTTTTATTCATTGCTGTTTATTTCTGGTGAATTTATTATAGGTTTTTGTGTTGTGGTTACCATGAAGCTTACAAAAAACATCTTAGAGTCCAGGTGCGGTGGCTTATGCCTGTAGTCCCAGCACTTTGGGAGGCTGAGGTGGGCGAATCACGAGGTCAGGAGTTCGAGACCAGCCTGGCCTACATGGTGAAACCCTCATCTCTACTAAAAATATGAAAATTAGTCAGGCATAGTGGCAGGCGCCTGTAACCCCAGCTGCTCGGGAGGCTGAGACAGGAGAATCACTTGGCCCTGGGAGGCAGAGGATGCAGTGAGCCAAGATAAAAAAAAAAAAGAAAATTCATAGACTTAGAACAAGTTATTTTAAAGAGAAGACAACTTAGATCACAAAGAAACAAAAAACGAAAGAAGTTTACATTTTAACTCCATCCCCTTCCACATATTTTGACTTTTAATTGTCTCAATTTATATATTTTATATCACCTCCTAACTAGTTGCTATTGCTATTATTATTTTTTGATAGATTTATCTTTTGGGTTTCATATGAGAGTGATGAGTGGACCGCACACCATACTTATAGCATTAAAATATTCTGGGTCTGTCCATGTACTTAACTGTACTCATGGGTTTTATACCTTCAATTGCTTTCTCTTTTCACATTAATGTTTTTTCTTTCAAATTGAAGAACTCCCTTTAGCATTTCTAAATGCCACGGGCCTAACAGTGGTGAATTCTCTCATAATTCAGTAGTGCTTATTAGCTTATTTTTATATGTAGTAGCTTTAAAGATTTTGTCTTTCTTTGAGTGAGATTCTCTGCCTCAGATTTGATCCATGGCCATCCTTTCTTTTTTTTTTTTTTTTTTTTTTTTTTTTTTTTTTTTTTTTTTTTTTTTTGAGACGGAGTCTCGCTCTGTCGCTGGGGCTGGAGCGCAGTGGCCGGATCTCAGCTCACTGCAAGCTCCGCCTCCCGGGTTTACGCCATTCTCCTGCCTCAGCCTCCTGTGTAGCTGGGACTACAGGCGCCCGCCACCTCGCCCGGCTAGTTTTTTGTATTTTTTTAGTAGAGACGGGGTTTCACCGTGTTCGCCAGGATGGTCTCGATCTCCTGACCTCGTGATCCGCCCGTCTCGGCCTCCCAAAGTGCTGGGATTACAGGCTTGAGCCACCGCGCCCGGCCAACCATCCTTTCTTAAGTTACTAAGGCACACGGTAGGCTTGGCCTCAGCCAGCCCCCAGTGGTACAGCCCATGCCCCCAAGAGTCCCCTAGTCTTCTCCCACATCACACAGGGACACTGGAGTTGTTCCCAGGGTGTATCCTTGGACTGGGTCATTTTCTGTGTTGAGATGACATCATGGCCGGCGAACAAAGACAGTGTTATCTGTTGCTCTTTTTACACAATGCCAAGTACCAGCCTACCCAAGCCTCCATCCTACTGCCAGCCAGCGTGGAAAGGCCTCATTAGCATTCAGCACCAGGCTTCCAGACACTCAGGCAAGCCAACAGTTGCCACCATACCTCAGCTGCCTGCCCTTTCACACAGAGGAGCAAGGGCAAATGAGAGCTCATATTTCCCACCAAGGAAGGGATTTATCAGGCAGTGGGAGAGGGAGAAGCTTAAGAGAAGAAGAGACTAGAAGTTTCCCTCTCTTCCAGTCCCTCATTCACAATCTCTGCAACCTTCAGAGAATGGCTCCTCTGTTCCTGGATGCTGAAGAGTTAGTGGGTGACTGGACATTGCTCAGAGAGCTCGTGGCCGTCTGCCAGCTGCCCTCAGGAGGATCTGGGGCCTGCCAGAGTTAGCTATAAAGGGATGCTGGGTTTTGGAAGGTCCAGTTGGACTTAAGAAGATAAAATAAGAAACTTACCCCAAAATCCTTTAAGGCTAAGCTCTTGGATTTCTTTTCTTTTTCTTTTCTATTTATTTATTCATTTTGAGACAAGGTGTCATTCTGTTGCTTAGGCTGGAGTGCAGTGGCATGATCATATCTGACTGCAGCCTTAACCTCCCGGGCTCAAGCAATCCTCCTGCCTTAGTTTCTTGAGTAGCTGGGACTACAGGTGTGGGCCACCGTGCCTGGCCATGGGTTTATTTTATTTTATTTTTTATTTTATTTTGTTGTTTATTTTTTTGAGACAGACTCTCACTCTGTCACCCAGGCTGGCCTGCAGTGGCATGATCTCAGCTCACTGTAACCTCCACCTCCCAGGTTCAAGTGATTCTCAAACTCCTGACCTCAAATGATTCACCTACCTCAGCCTCCCAAAGTGCTGGGCACCCGGCCCTTGGGTTTACTTTCTAATGCTTGAGGCAGTATGTAAATATGAGTTGTCTATTTAGTTAATTTAACAAACCTCTGTGGTAGGTTAAAAGAAATGCCCTTCTCTCCCTGCCAAAAATTTCTATTTCTTATCCCCAGGAGCTGTGAACATTATGTATTGATAAAAGAGTTAAATATTACCTTACATGGCAACATGGGATTGAGTTAAGGATTTTTTTTTTTTAAGATGGAGTTTCGTTCTGTTGCCCAGGCTGGAGTCCAATGATGCAATCTCAGCTCACCACAACCTCCATCTCCTGGGTTCAAGCGATTCTCCTGCCTCAGCCTCCTGAGCAGCTGGGATTACAGACATATACCACCACGTCTAGCTAATTTTGTATTTTTAGTAGAGATGGGATTTCTCCATGTTGGTCAGGCTGGTCTTGAACTCCCGACCTCAGGTGATTCACCCACCTCAGCCTCCCAAAGTGCTGGGCTTACAGGTGTGAGCCACCATGCCCAGCCGAGTTAAGGATTTTCAAGGAAGAGATTAATCCTGGATTATCTGGGTCAGCCCTAACCACAATCACAGGTATCCTTATAAGGAGAAAGGAAGCAGAGGGAGTTTTTACAGACTAGCAGGAGAAGGTGATGTGAAGTCGGAGTCAGAGACTACAGTGATACAGCCACAACCCAAAGACCACCTCCAGCCACCTGCTATAGGAAAAAAAAAACTATCTGGGGAATGTGAGCCCCTTTAAGTTATCAGGCCCAGAGAGGCATTTAAAATATGACACCAGGCTAGGCGAGGTGGCTCACATTTGTAATCCCGGCACTTGGAAGGCCACCTTGGAAGTCCGAGGTGGGTGGATCACTTGAACTCAGGAATTCAAGTCCAGCCTGGGCAATACGATGAAACCTTTTAAACATAAGTTCCAATTTCAAATCATCTCTTTGTGAACACATATGACTGTATGCTTTCAGAAAAAGTCAGGTCACACTGAGTGCTTTGCTGCTTAGAAATTTCTTCTGACAGATACCCTAAGTCATCTGTCTCAAGGTCAAAGTTCCACAGATCTCTAAGGCAGAAACAGAATGCCACCATCTCTTTGCTAAAGCATAGTGAGAGTGACCCTTGCTCTAGTTCCCAATAAGTTCCTCATCTCCATCTGAGACCACCTCAGCATGGACTTCCTTGTCCACATCACTATCAGCATTTTGGTCAAAACCATTCAGCAAGTCTCTAGGAAGTTCTAAACTTTCCCACATATTCCTGTCTTCTTCTGAGCCTTCCAAACTGTTCCAACCCAACCTCGGCCTGTTACCCAGTTCCAAAGTTGCTTCCACATTATCAGGTTATCTTTATAGCAGTATCCCACTATCCCAGTACCAATTTCCTGTATTAGTCTGTTTTCACATTGCTATAAAGAACGCCCTGAGACTGGGTAACTTATAACAAGAGAGGTGTAATTGACTCACAGTTCTGCATGACTGGGAAGGCCTCAGGAGACTTACAATCATGATGGAAGACGAAGAGGAAGCAAGGCACATCTTATGTGGCGGCAGGAGAGACAGCACAAGATGGGGGAACTGCCAAACACATTTAAACCATCAGATCTCATGAGAACCCACCCACTATCATGAGAACAGCATGGGAGAAACTGCCCCCATGATCCAATCATCTCCCACCAGGTCTCTCCTCCAACACATGGGGATTACAATTTAAGCTGAGATTTGGGTGGGGACACAGAGCCAAACCATATCAGTGTTCTTATTCATGATTTTATCACATCTTCAGCTTTTTGGGGGACTGATTGTACAACGGGAGGCAAAAATAAGGGCTAAATAAAGGGACACTATGAACAAGTGCACAATCACAGAGTGGCTCACACCAAGGAGGGCGCTGTGATGCCTCCTCCACCACCAGCTGCATCTGGGACACACCGTCCCTCAGTGGCTCTCGCTGAGCTCAGAACACCCACAGGCAATTCTACATTCTGCCAACTGCATTTGAACCCACAACTTTAAGCAAATCATTTACAGAAGTGTTTGATTCATGAAAATGAAGATCTTGGCTTGGTGTGGTGGTTGACACCTACAATCCCAACCCCTTGGGAGGGTGAAGCAGGTGGATCGCCTGAGTCCGGGAGTTTGAGACCAGCCTGGGCAACATAGCAAAACCCTGTCTCTACCAAAAATACAAAAGTTAGTCAGGTGTGGTGCCAATAGCAACAGGGGATGGCCAAATGCCTAAGCAGATAGGGATGGGTCCCCCAGGAAACCCCACCTCCAAGCCGAATACATTTTAAAACCTGAAAGCCAAGCTGCAAGTTCAATCCATGGACTAGATTGACACCTTGTCTTCCCCTTTGGCGCACTTTCCTCGGATTAATCCCCACCCTTCTCACCTATTTTACATATATCTACCCTCTCCTAATTGGTTTCCTACACTGCCATGCCCACCTTTGAGTGATGTCTTCACTTTAACCTTTTTCACGTACCCACAAACCAATCAGCACACACTCCCCATTCTGAGTCCATAAAAGGCCCCAGATCCTGTGGAGTTGGGGGTAACTTTCCCACCTTTGAATAGGTGGACCAACCCCGAGTCCTCCCTCTGCTGAAAACCGTTTTCATCACTCAATAACATTTTTCTCTGCCCTCCTCATCCTTCAACATCCTGTGTATCCTCATTCTTCTTGGATGCAGTACAAGAGCTCAGGAACCACCAAACTCAGGTACAAACTATGACACAGACAAGCTGCGGCATGCCAGCATGGCCAAGTGTGGCCTGGGTGGGATATTGCCCAGGATCCCTGGCTTACAAAGTGACTGAGAAGAAAAATTCTACATCAGCCTATAGTCCCAGCTACTGGGGGAACTGAGACAGGAGGATCACTTGAGCCCAGGAGGTTGAGGCTGCAGCGAGCTGTGATTGTGTGATTGCACTCCAGCCCAGGTGACAGAGTGACCACACCTAGTCTGGTAATTTATTTTTAGAGTCCTTATCTCTTGGAGGAACATAGTGACTTTTCTTTTTTATTTGTTGACAGACTCTCACTCTGTTGCCCAGGCTGGAATGCAGTGTCACAATCTTGGCTCACTGAAACCTCTGCCTCCCAGTTTCAAGTGATTCTCATGTCCCAGCCTCCTAAGTAGCTGGGATCACAGGCATGTGTATTTTTATATTTTTAGTAGAGACAGGTTTTCCCCTGTTGGCCAGGCTGGTCTCGAACTCCTGGTCTCAAGTGATCTGCCCACCTTGGCCTCCCAAAGTGCTGGGATTATGGGCGTAGGCCACTTGCACCTGGCCCATGGTGAATATTTGTGGAGAAAATAAGATATCTTTGGGTTCCCAGTGTTCCATTGTCACAGTTGGTGGGCAGTAACTGAACCAAGATGCTGTGGAATCTACTGGCTGTTTATCAGATTGCCCAGAGGACCATAAGCACTGCTTTTTATACGTATTTTGAAAATAAAGTTCCAGAAAAGCAAAAGCTGTTTCAGGAGGATAATGGAATTCCAGTACATTTAAAGGGTAGGGTAACTGATACCCTCCTCTACAGAGTAACCATGGTTCTTAGAGTTGGTGGGATGGCAAACGCCATAAATCTGCTGGCCATGGCTTCCTTTCCCAAGAAGCAACACTGACTTCGGTTATCCCAGCAATCACTTGGTTCAATTTCATTGAGCTCTATATGGACCAATTATCTGAGCTCTTCTTTGGGCATCAATATTTATTGACTTATACTTACCGTCACCAATAAAGCAGTTTTTACCACAGGGGGTGGGAGATGTCTCTGATTTTAGAACAAATCTGTGGGGTGAAGAATGTGGGAGTGAAGGGAGATATTCATGAAACAAGACCATCAGTGTGTTAACTGCTGAAGCCAGGATGATGGGGGATTTTGCTTATATAAAAGCCAAATGAATAGATTATTCTCAGATTTCCATAATAACATTGCTAAAAATGAGCCATTCATCAAAGAAAATTGTACTAGTTGGCCAATTTGCCAAGAATACTTTCTTTTATTAAACTTATCTCAGTGAAACAGCTGAGTCAACAGTAATTAGACCAGTCCTTGACTTCAGTCAAAATATGATAAGAGGGTAAAGGTCTAAAAACATGGCCTTTCATTTTCTATAGATATGAGCGAGGAAGGCGAGGAGAGTCCAACTATCCCGTACTGCCCAGTTCCAAAAGATTTGATGTGCAAGTCTCAGGAAGGCAGTCTCCCAGGTCACTGCCGAGAGCCTCGACTGCGAGAGAGTTGACTCCAAGCTTGCTGTTTGGGAAGCCATCTGACTTTGAAGAATCTGAGACTCTAGGTTTAAATATATATATATATATATATATATATATATATATATATATATATATATATATGATGAATTTATGAATTGATGAATTCTTAAGATGTTTAGGCATGTTTTTAGGAAGAATATTATCAGATGGCAAGAGGATATCTGCATAGCAGAACTGCCAAAATGGGAAGTGTGGACAAGAAACTACCAAGCAAACAATTGATATGGTGAACTCATATTGATGACTTCTATACACCAAAGAAGCTGCATAAACAAAAGAAAAAACAAACAAGTATAGAGAACATTTATAGCCTCATGAATAGGACTTAATATCCTCGATAATATAAAGACCTTTGACAAATCAGTAAGCAAAGAGGGACTGTGGTAGAAATGATGAATTAGCACTGAAAACTCATGCCCACCTGCTACACGCCTTCCTGCACCTACAAAGGCCAGAAAGGTAAAAGAAGCTCTATACATCAGCTGTCTTTAAGTAACAAACCACCCCCAAAAAACTTAGTGGCTTAAAACGGCAACAATTTATGATCTCTCAAGAGTCTGCAGCCATCTCATCTAAGCTAGGTGTACCCACAGGTCTGTGGTTGCTTGTGGAGCAGTTCATCTAGGTTGAGCTTAGCTGGATATGGCTCTAATCCATATGGTTCAATCTCTTTCAGGGACAGCAGGCTAGCCCAGGTATGTTCTCATCATAGCACTGGCAGGGGTATAAGAATAGCAAGCCTCAGCTGGTAGTAGTGGCTCACACCTATAATCTCAGCACTTCGGGAGGCCAAGGCGGGCAGATCACTTGAGGTCAGGAGTTCAAGACCAGCCTGGCCAACATAGTGAAACCCCATCTCTACTAAAACTACAAAAATTAGCCAGGCGTGGTGGCACACACCTTAATCCCAGCTATTCAGGAGGCTGAAGCAGGAGAAGCACTTGAACCAGGGAGGCAGAAGTTGCAGTGAGCTGAGACTTCACCACTGTACTCTAGCCTGGGTGACAGAGCAGGACTCTGTCTAAAAAAAAAAAAACAAGCCTCAACACACACACTTTTCAAAACTAGGTATCACATCTACCAATATGTCACTCACTAAAGCAAGTCATTATAGGGGAGAGAGAAAAAAAACTTTCCTCTAGCCCCTCAGGTTCAATGGCTGGGGCCCTGCAAATTAGAGTGACAAAAAACAGGAGAAAACGTTTATCATTACATGTGCATATAGAGGTCTTCATAAAAAAGTGAAGACCCAGGGCAGGGCGCCCTGACTCACACCTGTAATCCCAGCACTTTGGGAGGCTAAGGCAGGCAGATCCCCTGAGGTCAGGAGTTTGAGACCAGCCTGGTCAACATAACCCTGTCTCTACTAAAAATGCAAAAATTATCCAGGCATGGTGGTGCATGCCTGCAATCTCAACTACTTGGAGACTGAGGCACGAGAATCACTTGAACCCGGAAGTGGAGGTTTCAGTGACCCAAGATCGCGCCACTGCACTCCAGCCTGGGCAACAGAGCAAGACTCTGTCTCAAAAATAAATAAATAAATAAAAGAATAAATAAATAAAAGAAGAGAAAAGTGAAGACCCAAAGAAGCAATTAGACCCAGTATACCATTTTATCAAAGAACGATAAATTGTGGAAACAAGACACGACAAAGGGAAAGGGTTTTGAGTTTCTATGGGGCAGTAAGTTGTGGGAAGGTAAATATATGGGGGAAAGTAATAGAAGATAAGGGTTATTTTAGTAAGGTTTATTTGCAGACTCTTCCCAGTGCGTATCTTTCATGGCCATAAAACCCACAATGCTAAGCCACCTAGCGAGTGGAGAGAAAAAGCTCTCCTCCATAAGGAAAGGTCCTAAAACTCAGGGATGGAGAGGCAACCTGGCTGGACCTGGCCTTCCCCCACACAGGGCACTGGCATGCCCCACACAGGCATGTGACTGAGGTCATCTTGAACCCTCCAGCCAACCCCAGCCAGCAATAAATATCACCAAGGAATTCCAATGAACACCACATGAAGTAAAAGAACTGGTCATCTATGTCCTGCCCAAATTCCCTGATCCACAGAAGCATAAGAATAGTTGTTATTTTGGCCGGGCGCGGTGGCTCAAGCCTGTAATCCCAGCACTTTGGGAGGCCGAGACGGGTGGATCACGAGGTCAGGAGATCGAGACTATCCTGGCTAACACGGTGAAACCCCGTCTCTACTAAAAATACAAAAAACTAGCCGGGCGTGGTGGCGGGCGCCTGTAGTCTCAGCTACTCGGGAGGCTGAGGCGGGAGAATGGCATGAACCCGGGAGGCGGAGCTTGCAGTGAGCCGAGATCACGCCACTGCACTCCAGCCTGGGAGACACAGCGAGACTCTGTCTCAAAAAAAAAAAAAAAAAAAAAAAGAATAGTTGTCATTTTAAGCCAATACATTTTGGGGTAATTTGTTACATAGTAATGGACAGCTAGAACCCCTGACCAATATAACTCTTAGTAGGAAATGGGCAAATATCTGAAACAGATAATTCACAATAGAAGAAATATAGACTACTGAGAATATGGAGAAACTGTGTCCCAAATTCATTATTAATAATAAAGAATAAACTGAAACAAATAGACTATGTGTCAACTTGAGAAGTTTGTGTTTTTGTTTTTAATACCTGGTATTTGCAAGACTGTGGTAGAAGTGCTATTTTCTTATACTCCTGATGCTATGGTCTGAATTTTTGTTCCCTCTAAAACTCATGTTAAACCGAGGCAGGTGGATCACTTGAGTTCAGGAGTTTGAGACCAGCCTGGCGAACATGGTGAAACCCCGTCTCTACTAAAAATACAAAAACTAGCTGGGTATGGTGGCAGGTACCTGTTATCCCAGCTGCTCGGGTGGCTGAGGCAGGAGAATCACTTGAACCCAGATAGCAGAGGTTGCAGTGAGTCGAGATCATGCTACAGCACTTTAGCCTGGGTGACAGAGCAAGACTCCATCTCAGAAAACAAAACAAAACAAAACAAAAAACAAAAAACTTAACCCCCAATGTGGCAGTATTGAGAGGTGGGGCCTCTAAGAGGTGATTCGTTCATGGCCCTGTGCCACGAGTGGATTAATCCATTCATGGACTAATGGGTTATCACAGGAGTAGGACTGGAAGCTTTATAAGAGGAAAAGGGACCTGAGCTAGCATGCTCACCCCACTCAGGACTCTACAGAGTCCCCACCAGCAAGTAGGCAGATGCACCCCTTTGACCTTGTGCTTCCCAGCCTCCGGAACTATAAGAAATAAATTGGTTCTTTATAAATTACCCAGTTTCAGATACTCTCTTATAAGCAATGGAAAATGGATTAAGATAGATGACTATGAACATGTCTGGTTTTTTTTTTTTTTTTTTTTTTTGAAACAGGGTCTCACTCTGTAACCTAAGCCTGGAGTACAGTGGACACAGTCACAGCTCACTGCAGCCTCAAACTCCTGGGCTCAAGGGATCCTCCCATCTCGGCACCCAGAGTAGATGGAACTACAGGCACACACCACCACACTCGCCTATTTTTTTTTTCTTTTTTTTTTTTTTACTTTTTGCAGCAATGGAGGTCTAGCTATATTGTCTAGACTGATCCGAAACTCCTGGCCTCAAGCAATCCTCCTGCACTGGCCTTCTTAAAGCACTGGGATTACAAGTGTAAGCCACCATCCCTGGCCCAAATATAAGGCTTTATGAAGAATTTTCTCAACAGGCTTCAGCAGCCTTAGATTTTTTTTATATATACATATATACACTGTGACTGTTAATTCTACTTCTAGGAGTTTATCCTCCCCCAGAAATAATCAGATGTGCATAATGCTTTACAGACACAATAATCCCTGATACACAATTAACCAGAGGAGAAAACTGGACACAACCTAAGAGTCCAAAAAATAGCAGTCATTAAATTGTGGCACGTCACACAATGAAGTATTTTGCCAATATTAAAAATAACGTTTAAGAAACTTATAAAAGTATAGGTGAATTTTATTTCCTTTATAGGTTATTTTTCCTCTGAAACTTTTTTCTGTTTTTTGTTTCTGTTTTGGTTTTTTTGAGACAGGCTCTCACTCTTGCCCAGGCTCAAGTGTGGTAGCATGATCTCAGCTCACCGTAGCCTCGACATCCCAGGCTTAAGTGATCTTCCCACTTCAGCCTCCAAAGTAGCCGGGACCACAAGGCATGCACCACCATGTCTGGCTAATTTTTGTGTTTTTTTTTTTTTTTTTTTTTTTGTAGAGATGGGGTGTTGCTGTGTTGCCCAGGCTTGTCTTCAACTCCTGGCCTCAAGCAATCTGCCCGTGTTGGCCTCTCAGAGCTCTTGGGATTACAGGCATGTGCCACCATGTCCAGACTAAAACATTTTCTAATTACAAAAATTGTATGCACCATAAAGCTTTCAATTTGCTTTTCAAGACAAAAAGAATTAATTTTGAAGAAATAAACTGTTACAAAAGAAAAAAGAATGGTAGGAAACGTGTAGGTTAAGAGATACAGTGTATGTACCTTATTTAGATCTTAATTCAAATAAAGTGTCTTTTACAAAAGAAACAATTGTGGAAATTTAAATACTGTCTGGATATTTGATTAAGAGTTTTTCTTATTTTATTTTATCTTATTTTGAGATGGAGTTTCGCTCTTGTCACCCAGGCTGAAGTGCAATGGCATGATCTTGGCTCACTGCAACCTGTGCCTCCCGGGTTCAAGCGATTCTCGTGCCTCAGCCTCCTAAGTAGCTGGGACTACAGGCACCCGCCACCACACCAGGCTAATTTTTGTATTTTTAGTGGAGATGGGATTTCACCATGTTGGCCAGGCCAGTCTCAAACTCCTGACCTCAGGTGTTCCGTGCCTCGGCCTCCCATAGTGCTGGGATTACAGCGTGAGCCACTGTGCCCTACGAGTTAATTTTTAAAAAAAACATGAAATTATGATATTGAATTTACACTTTTAACAAGAGTTATACTTTACAGATTAACACACACACCCCTCCCAATAAGACTAGTAGACATTTCACCTTGAGTATTTGAGGAGAAAGTGGAGATGGACCTGAGAAAGAAGACACAGTAAAAGTATTTCCCAATGAGAAATAAAAAAAATCGGCCAGGTGCGGTGGTTCACACCTGTAATCCCAGCACTTTGGGAGGCTGAATGTGGGTGGATCACTTGTTGCCTGGTCAACACAGTGAAACCCTGTCTCTACTAAAAATACAAAAAAATTAGCCAGGCGTGGTGGTGCACGCCTGTAATCCCAGCTACTCAGGAGGCTGAGACAGGAGAATCATTTAAACCTGGGAGGCGGAGGTTGCAGTGAGCCAAGATCATGCCACTGCACTACAGCCTGGCTACAGAGTGAGAATTCATCTCAAAAAATAAAAAATAAATAATAAATTCTAAGCCTCTCAACGGACTAAATGGATCCTCTCTTGGCCAAGGAGACTCCAGAGAAAGCTTGGAAGCTGAGTTCACAGCCATAAGATAGGAGATCGAACACACCTCATTATACCCACTCTCTCGCTAACAGTACTTAGGTTTTCTTCCATAAGGGCTAAACAGGAACCAGTCTTTGCAAAAGACTACTAGCTCATCTTCCCAGGCACAGAACAAGGACAAGATGAAACTAATCATTCCTTCATCCCTTCCCAAGACTCAGCCTTTTCTATTCGCTTTTTCTCCAGATCTTCACCTTATCGTTTGTAAAATGTTGGTTCCCTGGGCGCTAACTAAAGTCTTACAAGTATGTAATCATTTGCCTCACTGCTGCCCCAACCCCCTTTTTTTTTAAGGAAAATGTAATAAATAGTAAATTTTTTTTTTTTTTTGAGACAGAGTTTCGCTCTTTTTGCCCAGGCTGGAGTGCAATGGCGCGATCTCGGCTCACCGCAACCTCCGCCTCCCGGGTTCAAGCGATTCTCCTGCCTCAGCCTCCCGAGTAGCTGGGATTATAGGCATGTGCCACCACCCCGGCTAATTTTGTATTTTTAGTAGAGACGGGGTTTCTCCATGTTGGTCAGGCTGGTCTTGAACTCCCGACCTCAGGTGATCCACCTGCCTCGGCCTCCCAAAGTGCTGGGATTACAAGCGTGAGCCACCGCGCCCGGCAAATAGTAAATTTTTTAAGAACCTCTTTGGAAAAAGCAGCCACAGATTCTATGACTCATGTTTTTCCCCTGTGCATCCTCAAGCTGGCTTAATAAACCTTGGTAGTGTGAGACTTAGTGCCTCAGTCACTCATTTTGGTTATAATTTTGGTAACCATGAAAGGATTACAGAGAAGAGATTAGCTCCTCTGACCTGCAGCAATTCTCCTGCCAAGAGATTCTCTCTGACTGTGCAAACTGCAAAGGTTCAAAAGCTTGTTCTCTCTCCTGAGGTTCCCTGATCTCCTGAAATTTTTGGTTTGAGATTCAAGGTTTATTTTGCCAGGGAACTCCTCTAGAAAAGGAGTTTGCTCACTTCCGATAAGGAAGCTGAGTTTGCTGCTTTCATCCCAACAAAGAGCAGTCTTCAGCTTGGGCTGCACCTCCAAGTAAGGAGGTGGCTTGGGATTTCATTTGGGGATTTGGTAGCTGAAGGTCAAGGTTTATTGACAGCTGGCTGTAACTTCTCCTTTATACTCAGAGATCCCAGCAATAGGTAAATTTTGCTATTGCTTTTTCTGCATTTTTTGTTTCGTCCATCTTCTGTTAGATTTGACCAAATCTTACTATGCCCCCCATGTTGAGTAAAACCCCTGCAGCTACAGAAAATCAAGTTTCAACCTTAAAAACACTGGCTGGTTAAAATAAATCAATATTTTACCCCCCAAATATTTAAAATATATATATTTTTTTTTCTTTCTTTTTTTTTTTTTTTTTTTTTTGGATACAGACTCTTCTAAAAGAGAAGAGGCTACAGTTGCCCAGGCTAGAGTCCAGTGGTGCATCTCAGCTCACCGCAGCCTTGACTTCCCAGGCTCAGGTGCTTCTACCACATCAGCCTCCCCAGTAGTTCGGATTACAGGTGCATGCCACCATGCCCAGCTAATTTTTTGTATTTGTTGTAGAAATGGGGTTTCACCATGTTGCCCAGGCTGGCCAAAATATATATCTTTGACATATTTTAAAGCAGCTCTGCCAGACTTTCTGTAGTCTGAATCTCGGAAAGGTTAGCTAAGGCCTTCATTCCGAAGGCTCCTTTGCACACACGTTAAATAAATGTGCATGCCTTTCCTCATAATCTGCTTCACACCAGTGATTTTTTTCAGTGAACTTTTAGGGGGCTAAGGGCCTATGACTCCCACAGTGTGGCACAGCAAGCAGGGTGGCCAAAGCCATTCTTCTCTTCTGGAACCCACAGTGAAGAGAACCCAGGAGCCTGATCTGCCAGCCAAGAACTAGGAATTTCTCATCAGCCAGGCTGTCTGTGGACTCCAGCTGGGTGGATGGTAAAAATCACTGTCTCATCTCCAACGTTCTTCTTTTGTTTTGTTTTTGTTTTTGTTTTAGATAAGATCTCACTTCATCACCCAAGCTGGAGTGCAGGAGTGCAAACAGAGCTCACTGCAGCCCCAACCTCCAGGGTTCAAGTGATCCTTCCACCTCAGTACTCCCAAGTAGCTGGGACTGCAGACGTGCACACCATGCCCACGTAACATTTTTAGTATTTTTTGTAGAGATAGGATTTTGCCATGTTGCCACCTGGTCTCAAATGCCTGGGCTCAAGTGATTCTCCTGCCTCAGCCTCCCAAAAGTGCTGGGATTACGGGTGTGAACCACCATGCCCAACCTCACCTGCAAAGTTTTGATTATAGAAAAAAAGGATTTGTATGATAGTCTTGCATTGTGGTGACTCTGCTGTAACTCTGGTATTTTGTGTTATGAATATTCACATCATTTGATCCCTTTTCCTCTAATCTCCTTTTTTGTTGCCACTTTTCTTCTTCTTTCTGTGTTCTTCTGTCAGAATGAAACTGACCCAATTATCCCATAGAAATTTACAGTTCACCATCTCATAGATGTTTACAGTTTCTTTTGAATAAACATAGAAATTTACCTTTCCAGTCTTGACACTTGAGAAAGTTATATTCACCTTATCTGAGTTCCTTTCTCAAGAAACCAGCCATCAGGTCTCCCAGATAGAATCAAAGAATTGAAACTCATCGGATCACCACACCTGAATAATGAGATGCCAGACCTCTCTCGCTTTATGATTGACAAACCCACCAACTGCTGCCTGTTGACCAAGGTCCCTTTCCTGCCCCTTCCTAATTCCTGTTTTCCTGCATGTTGTTACATTTCTGCTGTATAAACTCCTAACTTTAGTCAGTGAGGAGATAGATTTGAGTCTGATCTCCCATCTCCTCTGCTGCAGCACCCAATTAAAGCCTAGCAATACTGGTTGTCTCAGTGAGTGGCTTTCTGTGCAGTGAGCAGCGGGACTTAGCCTAAACCTCTAGGGTTTCAGTAACAATAAAGGGGGGTACCATAGGGTAGAACACGGGCCTAGAACTCTTGTAAGCCCCTGTAAGCCTGCTGTTCAAAACGGCACTGCTGCCTGGTCAGTCTTTTGTGGTTCTGACTGGACCAGTGTCTGTTAAGACAAACTTTGCTATGGGTCTGTGAAACAAAAACCAGATGAAGTTTCCCAGTCTTCTTGTTTCATGTCCTTGAGAGCTTCACTTTGTGACTAAGAGGGGATACTCTTAGTCTCTGCCATCCAGAAAATGTGATTTTTCAGGTCCTCATCTGATTTTCTGAGGGTCCAAGACACATAATATTTTAAGAAGCTCATTTTTTACTTTGAATGTATCAGGCTCTTATGGGAGTTTTGTCTTACAAGGTCCCCTCCCTACAGGGCTTTTGTCACCTTTTGCTCTCTTTTTTTTTTCTTGTTTTTTTTTTTTTTTTTTTTTTTTTTTTTTTTGAGACGGAGTTTTGCTCTTGTTGCTCAGGCTGGAGTGCAATAGTGCGACCTCGGCTCACCACAACCTCCGCCTCCCGGGTTCAAGTGATTCTCCTGCCTCAGCCTCCTGAGTAGCTGGGACTACAGGTGTCTGGCACCATGCCCAGCTAATTTTGTAGTTTAGTAGAGACGGGGTTTCTCCATGTTGGTCAGGTTGGTCTCAAACTCCCAACCTCAGGTGACCCGCCTGCCTCAGCCTCCCAAAGTGCTGGGATTACAGGCGTGAGCCACCATGCCTGGCCATCTTTTGCTATCTTAAGTCTATTTCTAAGAGTAAATTTTGGGGGATCATGAAGATGCCTCCTCTATACCCTTTCTAGGAATATCTCTTGTTTATATGATAAAAAAAAAAAAAAAAAACCTGGAAAATTCCCACCTAGGCTTGAAAGGAGCTTTTGGATTGAGTCACTGTTGGAACTAAGTAAACCACTGAAAATAAAAAAAAAAAATGTTGGAGATATCTTATTTCAAGCAAAGTTAGGAAGTTACCCTATATGGTCTAAAAAGGAGAGGCATGAATAATTTGTCCCTTGTTTAGCATATAATCAAGAAATAACCATAAAAATGAGTAACCAGCAGCCCTCAGGGCTGCTCTGTCTATGGAGTAGAGTGCTTCTATGGTTTAGAAGCAGAGGTCACTGGAAAGGATCCTATGGGTTTCTTTAAGGTGCACTTTGTTCTCCCTCCTCCACCTCCCATGGCTGCCCCTTTCCCAAACCTATGAAATCAAACTATGACTCACCTCATGCCAAATGACAAAAGCAAGGTCCCAGTAGTAGAAATAGGAGACCTAAGGCAAACCATTAAAACAGGGTATAAAAATGTAAATGCCTGGTTAAAATGGATTAAATATTCTGTCCACACGTTAAACAAAGGCAACTGTTATGCTTGTGCACACGGCAGGCCAGAAACCCAGACTGTCCCCTTTCCACTAGGGTGGTCCTCTAGTTGACCGGGCATGGGCTGCATGGTAGCTGTTTTCCAGGATTATTCAGCCTGGGATAACAAGTCATGCCAAGCTCTCTGTCTGCTATATCCCGAAGTTCGACACCCTGTGGGTCAGCCCCCAAGGGCCATCCAGCTTCTGTCTCCCAACACTAAGTTCACTTCGTATCTCTTACGACTAGGAGGAAACTCAGCATTCCTTGGAGACCTGAAGGGATGCAGTGAGCTTAAGAATTTTCAAGAACTTACTAATCAGTCAGCCCTTATTCATCCCTGAGCAGATGTGTAGTGCTATTATGATGGACCTTTACTGGACACTCTGCCGAGTAACTGAAGTGGCACTTACGCTTTAGTCCAATTGGCTATCCCTTTCACCCTGGCATTTTATCAACCAGAGAAAGAAAAAATAAGATATCGTAAAGCAAAAGAAGCCCCTTATGGGTCTCTCGACTCTCACATCTATTTAGACACAATTAGAGTCCCACAGCAAATACCAGATCAATTAAAAGCCCAAAATCAAATATCTGCAGGATTTGAGTCAATATTTTGGTGGGTGACAATAAAATATAAATTGGATAAACTACATTTATTACAACCAACAGCCATTTATTAACTACATTAGAGATGCTGTTAAAGGAATAGCTGAGCAATTAGGGGCTACAAGCCAGATGGCTTGGGAAAAATAGGATAGCCTTAGACATGATACTAGCAGGAAAAGGAGGAATTTGCATCATAATTAAAACTCAACGTTGTACCTTCATCCCCAAACAACACGCCCCTAATGGAAGTATAACAAAGCATTGCAAGGTCTGATTGCTCTATCCAATGAGTTAGCCAACAACTCAGGGGTAAATGACCCCTTTATAGGATGGCTAGAAAAGTGGTTCAGTAAATGGAAAAGAAAAATAGCCTCAATTCTTACTTCCTTCGCAGCCATCATGGGAGTACTTATTCTTGTTGGGTGCTGTGTCACACTAAGGAAAGAGACCACTACTACTCCTGCTGCCCTCCTCCCCCAACCTTGCCTAGTTCACAAGACGGGAGGAAAGACAGAAAGCAAAAAGTTGGAAAGAAACAAAAGTAAGATAAATAGTCAGACAACCTTGGCACCACCACCCGGCCCTAGGAGTTAAAAAAGTAATAATAATAACATCAACCCCTGACCTAAATTATTTGTGTTATCTGTAAATTCCAGACATTGTACGAAAAAGCATTGCAAAACTTTCTGTTCTGTTAGCTGATGCCCTCTTCTTCTTAGTGCCTCAATCACTCATTTTGGTCATTACCAGAAAGGAACTCATATTTGGCTGGAATCTATGCCAGGTAATGTTACAGAGGGTAGTAGTCAGACATGAACAGGGCAGGAGAAGGCCCCCACACCCCACCAGGAATGTCAGGTGATGGTCCAGCAGTTGTCACGCTGCCTCTCTAAAATAATAACTGGTCTAAGCCAGCACCAGGGAAAGACAGTTTCCCAATAGATTGAAAAAACACCTGAAACTGGTGATTGGCAGCTTCCCGTTAAGATCTCAGGAATTGGGTAAGTAGGCTCAAGCATGTGCATTAAGAGGCAAAATAGCAGAGTTTAACTGGCATATGACCTTCCAGGTGCATTCCACCAGAAAAGGGAAGAACACCTACCTCAGGAGAGCATGCATACGACGCTAGCAAACACACTGCGCATGCTCACCTCCCGAGCCTAGCAAGCCACCGCGCATGCACGCGGCTCCCCCGCACTCTAAGAGAAGAATGAGGGGAAGATGCACAAGATGCTGAAAGTATGCCGGCATCTAAATCCCTAAATCCAAGGTCAAGAGGGGCACTTGTCCTTCAGGTTGCCACTTGGGCCTCCTCCAAGTGTGCTTTCCTTTCTTTCATTCCTGTTCTAAAGCTTTGTAATAATCTTTCACTCCTGCTCTGACAACTGACTCTGTCTCTTATTCTGCCTTATGCCCTTCTGCCAAATTCTTCTGAGGAGGCAAGAATTCAGGGAGGAAGAGAGGGAGGGACGGAGGGAGGGAGAGAGGGAAAAAGGGAAGAAAGGGAGGGAGGGAGGGAGGGAGGGAGGGAGGAAGAAGGGAAGGAAGGAAGGAAGGAAGGAAGGAAGGAAGGAAGGAAGGAAGGAAGGAAGGAAGGAAGGAAGGAAGGAAGGAAGGAGAAGGGAAGCAGGGAAGGAAGGAAGGAAGGTGAACGGAGGAAGGGAAGGAAGGAAGGAAGGAGAAGGGAAGTAGGGAAGGAAGGAAGGTGAAGGGAAGAAGGAAAGGGAAGGAAGGAAGGAAGGAAAGAGATATATATTTGAATAAGGATCAGTGAGGACCAAAGCCCCAAAATGACAAATGCCCCATAAGACAGAGTGGGGTAGCATTTCTAATGTGGTGCTAGCCTGTGTTCCATCAAAAATGGGTTTACTGGCTGGGTACAGTGGCTCACGCCTGTAATTCCTGCACTTTGGGAGGCCGAGGCAGGTGGATCACTTGAGGTCAGGATCCAACCTGGCCAACATGGTGAAACCCCAACTCTCCTAAAAATAAAAAACATTAGCTGGGCGTGGTGGTGGGCACCTGTAATCCCAGCTACTCAGGAGGCTGAAGCAGGAGAATGGTCTGAACCCACGAGGCAGAGGTTGCAGTGAGTTGAGATTGTGCCACGGCACTCCAGCCTGGGCAACAAGAGCGAAACTCCGTCTCAAGAAAAAAAAAAGTTTACAAATTCCATCATAACCCTAAGGCAATCACTTTGAGATCTGTTCACAAGAGCCATAGATTTATCATGTAACTTCACTTCATGTGGTACAAACTTTGGTTTTTTTGGAGCTGGCCCCATTTGGGAAAATCAGAATGTAGATCTGGAATTTAAATATTGCCTACAAAGCTAAATAGACAAAATACAGTTCTTTCTTACCCGAAACAAATGTTTGTGGCATCTAAGGACTGATAGGTTGGGACAGAATTAAGATAGCGTTAGGAAAGGGTGCCCTAAGGTTGGATTGAGTTGCCCTTTACTAGGAAGAAGAGAGGCCTGGGAAAAATTTCTAACCAGGAAGGTAGACATTAATGTCCATAGTGAACATTAGTCAATGGTTACTTATGAGGTATGCTATTTTTAGCGATGTTTACGTTCACTCTCATTTAGTTTTAATACAGCTCATAATGAGCTGGTACTATTATAACCTCCATTTTACAGAGGAGGAAACAGGCTTCACATGTGTGCAGAAATCAGTGAAGCCTGCCTGTCACCCATACTTGCTGGGTTCAACGTGAATGGCACAGGCAAGGAGAAAGCCCTGTGACCAGCGGCACCAGAAAGAGTGAAAGGGCGCCATCTAGTGACTGTCATGGTGGTTGGCAGTACAGTGGGGGTGTGGGTGTGGGGGTGTGTGTGTGTGTGTGTGTGTGTGTGTGTGAGAGAGAGACAGTTTTGCTCTTGTTGCCCAGCCTGGAGAGCAATTGCTGATTACTAATTTCAGTTGTTACTGTGTGTGTGTGTGTGTGTGTGTGTGTGTGTGTGTGTGTGTGTGTGTGTGTGTGTGTGTGTGTGTGTGTGAGACAGTTTTGCTCTTGTTGCCCAGCCTGGAGAGCAATTGCTGATTACTAATTTCAGTTGTTACTGTCTATTGGGAAACTGCCGCTCCCTGGTGCCAGCTGCAGCCAATTATCATTTTAGAGCGGCAGTATGACAACCTCCGGGCCACCACTTGATGGTCTCCTGACAGTTCTGGTGGGTGGGGGGAGCTGTCTCCTGCCCTGCTCATGCCCCCACTAGCTACCTACTGTAACATTCTTGGGTATCTTGAATACAGTACTAAGCACCTAAAAAAACTCCACTGGCGGCTGGCACGGTGGCTCATGCCTGTAATCCCAGCACTTTGAGAGACCAAGGTGGATGGATCACGAGGTCAGGAGTTCGAGACCAGCCTGGCCAACATGGTGAAACCCCAGCTCTACTAAAAGAAAAAAATGAGCCGGGCATGGTGGCACGCGCCTGTAGTCCCAGCTACTGAGGAGGTTGAGGGAGGAGAATCACTTGAACCTGGGAGGCAGAGGTTGCAGTGAGCCAAGATCGCACCATTGCACTGTAGCCTGGGCAACTAACAGTGAAACTCTAACTCAAAAGAAACAGACAAACAAAACCACATACACACACACAGGCAAAACGGCGGCAGAGGGTAACCTTCTGGGGGCCATTCCACCAGAAACGGGAAGAACAACTCAGGTGAGCACGCCGGCAGCTCCAGTGAACACACGTAACTCCCGCAAACATGCTCGCCTTCCAAGCGCAAGCAGGTCACTGTGCATGCGGGTGGCTCACCCTAAGGGAAGAATGAAGGGAAAGGGGTGCAAGACTCCGGAAGCAGGCCAGCGTGTAAAATCCTAGGTCCAAGGTCAAACGGAGCACTTGACCTCCAAGGTTCCCCCTTAGGCCTCTTCCAAGTGTACTTTCTTTTCTTTCATTCCTGTTCTAAATCTTTTTCATCAACTTCCACTACACTCTAAGGCTTGCCTCGGTCTCTGTTCCTGCCTTATGACACTCTGTCTAATTTTTTCTTGTGAGGAAGGAAGAGTTGAGGCTGCTGCAGACCTGTACAGATTTGCTGCCAGTATCTCAGATAACTTCCACTACTAGCAAGAAAGCAAAAACACCACATCAATGAACCACCACCATGTAGCTTAAGAGCTTTAAACTTTCTTCACTTTTCCTTTCTCTTTTTTTTTTTTTTTTGAGATAGAGTCTCGCTCTGTCACCCAGGCTGGAGTTCAATGACACAATCTTGGCTCACTGCAACCTCCACCTCCGGGGTTCAAGCAGTTCTCCTGCCTCAGCCTCCTGAGTAGCTGGGATTATAGGTATGTGCCACTACACCTGGCCAACTTTTTGTAGAGATGGGGCTTTGCCATGTTGGCCAGGCTGATCTCAAACTCCCAGCCTCAAGTGATCCACACGCCTCAGCCTCCCAAAGTGCTGGGATTACAGGTGTGAGTCATTGTGCCCGGCCAATTCTTTACTTTTTCAAGTAAATAGATGCACACTGATTAAAAACCCAAATGAACGAAGGCTGGATACAGTGGGAAGTCAGCCTCCATATCCCCCAGCTACCCAGTCCTCCCCAGAAGCAACTGCTGTTACCAGCTTCCTATGTCCCCTTCCAGAGACAGTGTAAGTAAGCAAATATTTTGATACAAATAATAGCACACCATGGTAGCCGGAATAAAGCCTCCTCACCAAGATGTCCATGTCCTAATGCCTGGGATCAGTAAATATGTGACACGGCAATAGGGACTGGCAGCTGATTAAAGTTAAAGACCTTGAGGTGGCAGATTAGCCCGGATTATCCAGGTGGGCCCCATGTAATCCCACAAATCCTTAAAGCTGAGAACCTTCCCAGGCTGTAGTCAGAAGATGTGACTTTGGGGTTAGAAAGACCTAGAGTTGCTGGTACTGAAGATAGAGGAAGCCAAGAAATGCAGGTGCAAAAGCACTGATTCTCTCCTTGGCCCCGGTAAGGCAGGCAGCCCTGCTGGCACCTTGGTCTCAGGCAGGTGAGGCTTGTGTCAGACTTCCTACCCCAGAATCAGAAGGTCATAAGTTTGTGTCTTCAGCCCCTAAATTTGAGACCATTTGCTACGGCAACAATAGAAAACTAATAAATACACTAGTACCCTTTTCTTTCCTTCTTTCTTTCTTTCATTTTTGTTTGTTTTTTTTTTTTTTTTTGACGGGGACTTGCTCTGTCACCCAGGCTGTAGTGCAGTGACGTGATCTCGGCTCACTGCAACTTCTGCCTCCCAGGTTCAAGCGATTCTCCTGCCTCAGCCTTCCAAGGATTACCCTCAGCTAGGATTACAGATGCACAGCACCACACTTGGCTATTTTTTTTTTTTTTTTGCATTTTTAGTAGAGACATGGTTTCACCACATTGGCCAGGCTGGTCCGGAACTCCTGACCTCAAGTGATCCACCCACCTCAGCCTCCCAAAGTGCTGGGATCACAGACGTGAGCCACTGCGCCCACCTGCTTCTTCTCCTTCCCTCCCTCTCCTCCCTCTCCTCCTTCTCCTTCTCCTCCTCCTCCCCATCCCCTTCTCCTCCTTCTCCTCCTCCCCCCTTCCTCCCCCCTTCCTCCTCCCCTCCCCCTCCCCCTCCTCCTCCTCCTCCTCCTCCTCTTGCTTTGTTGCCCCGACTGAGTGCAGTGGTGCAATCATGGCTTATAGCAGCCTCAAACTCCTTGGCTCAAGCGACCCTCCTGACTCAGCCCCGGGAGTAGCTGGGAACACAGATATGCACTACCACACTCAGCTAATTTTTAAAAATTGTTTGTAGAGATGGGGTCTATGTTGCCAAGGCTAGTCTTAAACTTCTGGCCTTAAGCAATCCTCCCACCTCAGGCTCCCAAAGTCCTAGGATTAGAGGCATGAGCCACCGTGCCCCACCTCCTTTCCTCACTTAATACATTTTGAAGCCTTTTACAATATTTAGAGCTGCCTCATTCTTTTTAATGGCTGCATAGCATCTCATCATGTGAGTATTTAATCGTTCTATTAAGGATGGTCACGGGGCTACTTGAGATGTATAAATAAGTTATAAATAAGTCTGTAATGTCATACTTCCCAATTATTCTCATCTCTTAGCACACACAAATATGTTAATATTTATATAACACACTGAAGCAAATTGAAGGCACTGAGGTCATTTACCTTGGACCTTGATGGAAAAGGTTACTAATAATATATTTTCTTTTTATTTTTCTTTTTTCAATGAGACAAGTTTTCATTCTGTTGCCCAGGCTGGAATGCAGCGGCATGATCACGGCTCACTGCAGCTTCAGCCACCCAAGTACCTGGAACCACAGGTGCACACCACCACACCTGGCTAATTTTTTATTTTAGTAGAGACAAGGTCTTATACGTTACCCAGGCTGGTCTGGAACTCCTGGGCTCAAGCGATCCTCTCACCTCAGCCTTCCAAAGTGCTGGGATTACAGGCATGAGCCACCATGCCCAGCCTATATTCTTTATATTATATAGTTTTGTTAGTTTTTTCAGACAGGCTCTCTCTCTGTCACCCAGTCTAGAGTGCAGTGAAATGACCTCAGCAACCTCCCCCTCCTGGGCTCAAGCTGTCCTCCTGCCTCAGCCTCCCAAGTAGCTGGGACCACAGGCATGCACTACCACACTTGGCTAATTTTTGTATCCTTTTGGTAGAGACAGGGTTTCACCATATTACCCAGGCTGGTCTCAAACTCCTAGACTCAAGCAATCCATCTGCCTTGGCTCCCAAAGTGCTAGGATTACAAGTGTAAGCCACCACACCTGACATATAGTTATGAAACACACCAACACACATACAGGAAAATATATTGATATTGAATTTATATATAAAACTTTTTTAAACCAAGGGTCCCACTCTGTCACCCAGGCTGGAGTACAGTGGCATGATCCTAGCTCATTGCAACCTCAAACTCTAGGGCTCAAGGGATCCTCCCACCTCAGCCTCTCAAGTAGCTAGGACTACAGATGTGCGCCACCACACCCATGTAATTTTATTTTATCTTTTTGGAGTCAGAGTCTCTATTGCCCAGGCTGGTCTCAAACTCCTGGGTTCAAGTAATCCTCCTACTTCAACTTCCCAAAGTGTTGGTATTACAAGCATGAGCTACCACACCTGGCCTATACAAAACTTCTAAGTCTTTAATTATTTTGAAGAAGTTGATTTTTAAAAAAATTTTTTAATTTATAATATCAGGCTTTATAAGATTTAATATTTTAAATATCAGGCTTTATGCCTGAAATAGTTGATTCTCATTATTCACCACAGTTATGTTCTATAAAGTCACTGCAAACACTGAATCTGTTAATATTAAATTATTGCTCCTAGTGGAAATACAGGGTTAAGTTCCTATGAGCCTCTGGCCACATTTTTGTAAACTGGAATGCCACTTGTGGTATAGGTTCATTTGCCAACTTCCTTGCATAACAAACCAGTTTCATTAGCATTGAAAACCTGTTCTTCCACAGGATGCTTTTCCTGTATAACACTCGGCAGGTATTTTAAAAATTCTTCCAGTCTCCTGATCTGCAGAACATGCCTCACCTGCAACTTGATGTTTTTCACTCCATGTCACCTTCTGAAACACGTTGCTGACCAGCAATGGCTGAGAAGGGTTTAACAATGTTCTGATCCTGTATTGCGTGACTGGAAGTTTCTTGGGCTTTCAGCTTCACAGTGCTGTCTGCTATGGTTGGTTAAATGGGTCGTCATCTCAGGAATCCACAAATGTAGCCACTTCTCCATAGCTTCATCATAGATTGGCAGTCTTCCTCTTCCTTTTTCTGGATGGACTGTATTGTTAACTCATTCACGCTGAACTCACAGCCAACAGCACTACAACTCATACCTGACACGAAGACTATTGAAGGCCCATCCCAGCCTTCCTGTGCCAAGGAATGCTGGAAAGCACTTCAGCACTCTGTATGGAGCCGTTTTGAACAGGTGCAGTGGCTCACACCTATAATCTCAACACTTTGGGAAGCCAAGGTGGGTGGATCACTTGAGGTCAGGAGTTCGAGACCAGCCTGGCCAACATAGTGAAACCCCATCTCTACTAAAAATACAAAAATTAGCTGGGCGTAGTGGTGCACACCTGTAATCCCAGCTACTAGGGAAGCTGAGGCAGGAGAATTGCTTGAACCCCAGAGTGCAGTGGTTGCAGTGAGCTGAGATTGTGCCACTGCATTCCAGCCTGGGTAACAGAGCAAGATTCTCTCAGAAAAAAAAAAAAAAAATCACCACCAAAAGGCACAAAAATGTGAAAAATGTGGCACGAAGACCACAAAAAGGACACTGATTTACAATATGAGTGCAAAAGAAGAAGGCAGGGTGTCACCTTGTTTGACTTCATTTGCGAACATGCATGTTAGGTGATAAAAATTTTTGCCACTCTGTGCATATCTACAAACAGCTGCAAAAGTGCCAGGAGAACTGATTTTGGAGTTACAAGTAAATTTTAGTGAGTAGTTGAATTCACAAAATAGAGTTAATGAATAATGAGGACTCTCTAGATGCAATTGCTGATCAAGATAACTTTTTAAAGATGATCGCTTCCATTTTTTTTTAGAGTTCTCATTGATTAGAAAATGTGTTTGCAGGCCGGGTGCGTTGGCTTACACCTGTAATCCCAGCACTTTGGGAGGCCGAGGCAGGCGGATCACGAGGTCAGGAGATCAAGACCACCCTGTAACACAGTGAAACCCTGTCTCTACTAAAAATACAAAAAATTAGCTGGGTGTGGTGGTGCGCGTCTGTGGTCCCAGCTACTCGGGAGGCTGAGGGAGGAGAATGGCGTGAACCCAGGAGGAGGAGCTTGCAGTGAGCTGAGATCGCACCACCGCACTCCAACCTGGGCAACAGGTGAGACTCCTTCTCAAAAAAAAAAAATGTGTTTGCTCAAGTAGGTGGGAACAAACAGGAGACTGTTTATCCCTATTTAAACATTTTCTGTTCTTGCCATTAACTAGATTTCAGATACTTTAATCTATTTAATTCATAGTTCAAAGCAATCGTCTAGTCCTGAAATCTAATAGCTTTTCTTTTCATTTACAAATTGACATTGTCTTGTGATATCGTCAATGAATTCTGAGTCCAGGCAAACTTTTCCATTTCAAATCATCACTAACCAAAAGAAACACAATTTCAGCTACAAATGCAATCATGTAATTTCAAATTCTGTAGTCGCACATTATAGTAAAAAAGAAACATGTAAAACTAACATTTTAACATTTAATTTCACCCAACATGAAATATCATTGGAAAATGATGTATTTTGCAGTACGATCAGCATGAAAAACATTAGCGAGGTACTTAACAATTTTCTGTACTAAGTCTTTGGAAGTGTATGTTGATGCCAACATCTCGTTCAGGCTGGTAACATTAACAGTAAGTGCTCGCTATGTGAAGATCTTGTTGAACAGCACAGTTTTATTTCAAAAACAACACTCGAGCCATTCTTCAAGTACATGTAAATATTATTCTAGTAGCTATAACTTTTTTTAGAATTAAATTTGTATTCATAACACTGGCTAGTAGCTACTAGTAAACAATTCCTAAACTCACTTTTCCAAAGCTGAATTTTTGCTTTGGAAACACACACTTTTTCAATACACATTTGTATCTGTACATACATATGAAATATGTTCACATGATCCATGCAGTATTCTTTTCTTTCTTTCCTTCTTTTCTTTCTTGTCTTTTTGTTTTTGTTTTTATTTTTTTGGAGACAGGGTCTAACTCTCATAGCCCAGGCTGGAGTGCAGTAGTATGACATGATCTTGGCTCACTGCAACCTCCACCTGCCAGGCTCAAGTGATCCTCCCACCTCAGCCTCCCAAGTAGCTGGGACTATAGGCGTGCACCACTGCACCTGGCTAATTTTCTGTCTTTTTTAAAGAGATGGAGTTTTACCATGTTTCCCAGGCTGGTCTGGAACTCCTGGGCTCAAGCTATCTGTCTGCCTCAGCCTCCCAAAGTGTTGTGATGATGGACATGAGCCACTGTGCTTGGCAATATTAATTTTTAAAAAAATTTTTTAGGATTAGAGGGTCACTCTGTCACCCAGGATAGAATGTGGTAGTGTGATGATAGGTCACTAGCAGCCTCAAGCTCCTGGGCTCAAGGGATTCTCCTGCCTCAGCCTCCTAAGTAGGTAGGACTACAGGTGCACATCTGGCTAATTTTTTAAATGTTTTGTGGAGATGGCTAATTTTTAAAATTTTTTGTGAAGATGCGGTCTCACTATGATGTCCAGGATGGTCTCAGACTCCTGGCCTCAAGTCATCCTCCCGCCTTAACCTCATAAGGTGCTGGGGTTACAGGTGTGAGCCACCGTGCTCCGCCTCCCTAATCTTTACTGTATTACCTACTGGGCAATGTAAGTGATTTTTTGACTGCCAGTCTAGGGAGTCAGATGACTGTCCAGCTTGTGGTGGCCGGCCTCCAAGACCGTCCCATGATCCCTGCCTTCTGTTCTTCAGACCCTGTGTAGGCCCTTCCCACACTGGATCAGACTTGCTCTGTGTGACCAGCAGACATGCGGAAGGAATGGTAGAAGTAACTAGGTCATAAAACACAGTTTGGCTTTCTTCTTTCTCCCTCTTTTGGTTCACTCACTCTGGAGGAAGCCAGCTGCAGTGTCTTGAGGCCACCCAAGGAGGGGCCCTCTTGGCTAAGAGCTGAGGCCTCCAGCCACGAGCTTTCTGCCCCCAGATGACCGCAGCCCCAGCTGACAGCAAGATGGCTCACGAGAGGCCCCGAGGCGGAACTACCCAGCTAAGCTACTCTCATTCCTGATCTACAGAAACTGAGAAAATAAATGTTTTAAGTCACCGAAGTTTGAAGTAACTCGTTATGTAGCAATAAGTTACTAACACACAGACTTAACTTTAAAAGTTATATTTAGCTGGGCACAGTGGCTCATGCCTGTAATCCCAGCACTTTGGGAGGCTAAGGTGGGCAGATCACCTGAGGTCAGGGGTTCGAGACCAACCTGGCCAACATGGGAAACTCTATCTCTACTAAA
This sequence comes from Macaca thibetana thibetana, assembly GCF_024542745.1. NCBI lineage: Eukaryota > Metazoa > Chordata > Mammalia > Primates > Cercopithecidae > Macaca > Macaca thibetana. The sequence goes on along the minus strand of NC_065580.1, from coordinate 160,870,479 downwards.
AATACTAAAATTTGCCGGGCGTGGTGGCGGGTGCCTGTAGTCCCAGCTACTCAGGAGGCTGAGGCAGAAGAATTGCTTGAATCCAGGAGGGGGAGTTTGCAGTGAGTGGAAATGACGCCACTGCACTCCAGCCTGGGCGACAGAATGAGACTCCGTCTAATAATAATAATAAGAAGAAGAAGAAGAAGAATGTTTAGATATATAGAATGTTATATTTAGAAGACAGAATGTTATATTTAGATATAAAGAATTTAAGAGACTAAAGACTTTTCACAGTTTTTTTCAAACTTTTGAAATTTGATATTTCAAAAAATAAATCTTGGCGGGGCACAGTGGCTCATGCCTGTAATCCCAGCATTTTGGGAGGCTGAGGTTGGCAGATCACTTGAGGTCAGGAGCTCGAGACCAGCCTGGGTAATGTGGCAAAATCCCATCTCTAAAAAAATACAAAACACTAGCCGAGTATTGTGGTGCATGCCTGTAGTCCCAACAACTTGAAGAGACACAGGAGGTTGAGGCTACAGCGAGCCATGATCATGCCACTGCACTCCAGCCTGGGCGACAGGGTGAGTCTGTGAATCAATTAATCCATCTTACATCAGCCACTTCTTAGGAATGCTTTAAACCAACTCAACCTTTTTAGATTAAGCATAGATGAGTGAAATACAATATAGAAATATTAGTTTTAGTTAAAATTCTGAAAAAGCAACAAAATATTATATTCATGTAGAATCAATTGTGAAAAAAACTGATTCCTGAAGTCACAAAGTCTATTCCTTTATTGTATCAACTTTATGTTCAATTAATATTTTTCAGAATATTTCTATGAACTAAAAATTCATTATAAATCCTATCAAGAATCAAACTTACTAAATGTTAACTTTAAAAGCCAGTAAGATGCTACAACACAGATGAACCTTGAAACATACTAAGAGAGGCTGGGTGTGTTAGCTCATGTCTGTAATCCCAGGGCTTTGGGAGGCTGAGGCGAGCAGATCACTTGAGCCCAGGAGTTCGAGACCAGCCTGGCTAACATGGTGCAACCTTGTTTCTACAAAAAAAATACAAAAAAATGAGCAGGGCATGGTGGTGCACACCCATAGTCCCACCGACTCAGGAGACTGAGGTAGGAGGGTCACTTGAGCCCAGGGAGGTAAAGACTGCAGTGAGCTATGATTGCACCACTGGGCTCCAGCCTGAGCAACAGAGCGAGACCTGGTCTTAAAAAAGAAAACACACACACACACACACACACATATACACACACACACAATGTGAAAGTCAGTCACAAAGGGCCACATCTTACTGTTTCATTTATCTGAAATGCCTAGAATCAGTAAGTCTATACAGATGGAAAGCAGGTTAGTGGCTGCCTAGGGATGAGGGCATGGAAGGAAATGGGAATGACTGCTAATTGCTATGGGGTTTCTTTTAGGGGTGATGAAAAGATCCCAACATAGTGGTAATGGTTATACAATTCTGTGAACATACTATCAATCACTGAATCGTGTATTTTTACTGGGATTTAATTCATGTTACATCTCAATAAAACTATTTTTTAAAGAAGAAAATGTTCAAAGAACAAGGGTTGCTAAATAACAGAGGATAACTGTTGTTTGACAGCAGCACAAAGGTTCTTTCCCAAAAAGTGTAATGTCCCTGCAGAATGAGTGCAACAGGATCTTCTCTTGAACCTGGATAGCTGGCTGTCCTGAAGGCGGTGATACAGAACTGAAAGCAACAAGATAGCTATGAAGGAAAAAGAAAATCAGTGTGGCTACCAAGACATTTTAGTGTCTGCTTTCAAGAGGGTCCCACCCATGCTTGGCTCATGATATGGGGTAAGTCTCTTGTTAGAGTGGAACACATAGGTCAGTGTAAAGTGTTGAGAGAGGCACCTGACTCTGAGCAAGAGCTCCATGAATATTAGATTTCTATTTTTAAAAACCTGCTAAAAGTCTGGGCGCAGCGGCTCATGCCTGTAATCTCAGCACTTTGGGAGGCTGTAGTGGGTAGGATCATTTGAGCCCAGGAGTTTGAGACCAGCCTGAGCAACACAGTGAGAACCCATGTCTACCAAAAATTTATCCAAGTTTGGTGCACGCTTGTAGTCCCAACTGCTCAGGAGGCTTGAACCCAAGAGTTTGAAGCTGCAGTGAGCCAAGATCATGCCACTGCATTCCAGCCTGGCCAACAGAGGGAGCCTGTCTCAAAAAAAAAAAAAAAAAAAAAAAAAAAAAAAAAAAAAAAAAAAAGAATAAGGCCGGGCGCGGTGGCTCAAGCCTGTAATCCCAGCACTTTGGGAGGCCGAGACGGGCGGATCACGAGGTCAGGAGATCGAGACCATCCTGGGTAACACAGTGAAACCCCGTCTCTACTAAAAATACAAAAACTTAGCCGGGCGAGGTGGCAGGCGCCTGTAGTCCCAGCTACTCGGGAGGCTGAGGCAGGAGAATGGTGTGAACCCGGGAGGCGGAGCTTGCAGTGAGCTGAGATCCGGCCACTGCACTCCAGCCTGGGTGACAGAGCGAGACTCCGTCTCAAAAAAAAAAAAAAAAAAAAAAAAAAAAAAAAGAATAAAAAAAATGAAGTCACTAACAAAGGAGGGTAGGAAATAGTTAACAATGCAGTTATATTCTCTTTAGAGACACCCAATACCAGATAACAAAAACAGTAAAGATGGCTATCTTAGTCCCTTTTCTGTTGCCATAACTGAATGCCTGAGACTGGGTAATTTGTAAAGAAAATACATTCATTTCTTACAGTCTGGAGGCTGGAAGTCTAAGGTCAAGGAGCTGCGTCTGGTAAGGACCTTCTTGCTAGTGGGGACTCTCTGCAGAGTTCCAAATTGGTGTAGGGTCACATGGCAAGGAGTACACAAGAGAATGCCAACTGACTCTTACAACAGACTCGGTCTTATAATAACTAACCCATTCCCAAGATAACCCATTAATCCATTAACCCATTAATCTATGATATATTAATCCATTGGTGAGGACAGAGCACTAATGACCCAATCACCTTGTACAGGCTCCACCTGTCAATATCGTTACATTTGGGATTAAGTTTCAACGTGAGTTTCAGAGGGGAGAAGCATTCAAACCATAGCAAGCTCCTAGGATGATAGAAAAATATAAGAGCAAACTGTACCAAAAGGAAACTAAATTTTATATATACTGCTATAGTTTGAATTATGTGTCCTCCCAAAATTTATATGTTGAAACCTAATCACCAAGATGATGGTATTAGAAGGTGGAGGTTTCAGGGAGGCGATTGGGTCATGAGGGCTCTGTCCTCACAAATGGGATTAATGACTTTATAAAAGATATATAAGGGAGCTGCCTCCCTCCTTTTCGCCCTTCCACCATGTGAAGACAAAGCATCCATCCCCTCTGGAGGGCAAAACAACAAGGCATCATCTTGGAAGTACAGACCAGGCCCTCACCAGACTTCCTAGAACATTGACTTTGGACTTTCTAGTATCCAGAACCACAAGAAATAAATTTCTATTGTTTATAAATTACCCAGTCTCACGTATTTTGTTATAGCAGCACAAATGGACTAAGACATGCAGACAAGAATTTACGATAGGCCAGGCACAGTGGCTCATGCCTGTAATCCCAGCACTTTAGGAGGCCAAGATGGGCGGATCTCCTGAGGTCAGGAGTTCGAGAACAGCCTGACCAATATGGTGAAACCCCATCTCTACTAAAATACAAAAATTAGCTGGGTGTGATGGCAGGCACCTGTAATCCCAGCTACTTGGGAGGCTGAGGCAGGAGGATCGCTTGAACCCAGGAGGTGGAGGTTGTAGTGAGCTGAGATCATGCCACTGTACTCCAGCCTGGGCAACAGAGCAAGACTCCATCTCAAAAAAGAATTTATGATAAACAAGTCAGGCTGTCCAGATGCAATGGCTCATGCCTGAAATTCCAGCACTTTAGGAGTCCAAGGTAGGAGGATTGCTCTAGCCCAGGAGTTCAAGACCAGCTTGGGCAACATAGCAAGACCCTGCCTCTTAAAAACATATATAAAAATAAAAAATTGTCCAGGCATGGTGGCACATACCTGTAGTCTCAGCTACTCAAGAGGCTGAGGTGGGAGGATCACTTGAGCCTGGGAGGTCAAGGCTGCAGTGAGCCATTATCATGCCACTGCATTCCAGCCTGGGCAATAGAGCAAGACACTGTCTCAAAAAAGAAAAAAAAAAAATTCAGGCTAAGTAATATATTAGACCAATTGAAAGGGATCAATAGAAACATTAAAGAAAGATTCTATAGTGGGTTAATTCTGTAGTGTCCCCTCAAAATTCACATCCACCTGCCACCTCAGAATGTGCCCTTTTGGTACTAGGGTCTTTACAGATGTAATGAGTTAAGATGAGATTATGCTGGAAGACTCCTTATAATAAGAGGAGAAGGGTCAGGCACTGTGGCTCATGCCTGTAACCCCAGCACTTTGGGAGGCGAGGCGGGTGGGTCACTTGAGGTCAGGAGTTCGAGACCAGCCTGGCCAACATGGTGAAACCCTGTCTCTACTAAAAATACACAAATTAGCTAGGCATAGTGGCGGGTGCATGTAATCCTGGCTACTTGGGAGGCTGAGGCTTGAGAATCACTTGAACATGGGAGACGGAGGTTGCAGTGAGCCAAGATCATGCCACTGCACTCCAGCCTGGGCAACACAATGAGACTCTGTGTCAGGAAAAAAAAAAAAGAGGAGAGGAGAAGACACACACAGATGCCCAGCAGAGACGGCAGCCGTGTGAAAGCAGAGGCAGAGGTTGGTATGTATGATGCTGCCCCGAGACAAGGAACGCCAAAGATTGCTAGCAACCACCAGCAAGTGGAAGAGGCAGGGAAGGATTCTTTCCCAGCGCTTTAAAAGAGAGCATGGTCCTGACAACATTTTGATCTCGGACTCCTGGCTTCCGGAACTATGAGAGAATGAACCTCTGCACCCGTATTTGCTGTTTAGTTATGGTGACCCCAGGAAACTGATACATATGCCATGTAGTGCAGCCACTCAACCACAAGGGGCACTGTCTGGCAGCAAGTTCTACAAACACAAACGGTCCAAAATAATTACTGAAGTTCACAGAGAAAGCCATACAAATAGCATTCAAATATTTTTAACGATGATCAACAGGCTACAATTTATCATTTTAAAAAACATAAAACCATTATCATCTTGCTGAATAATTTGTGACCTTTGTAACAAACTGGCTGGGAACCGCTTTTAAAGAACATCCTGGTCCTGCTATCATTACACACATGGGAGGGTATCTGTAGGATAAATTCCCCCAACAATTCCCTTTCCAGGAAGAGATGCATATTTTTAATTTCGATAGACAACAGCCGAATTGCCCTCCAAGGAGGAGGTACATTACACTCGCCAGAAATATGTGTGAATGGCTGTTTTCCCCAGCCTTGGCAATACTTTGCCAAGCTAAGAGGTAAGAACAGGCTTTAAAACAAACCCCGATGCAGTTCCCAAGGACAGGACTAGGGGCCTCAGACCCACATTTCCTAGCACAGGTGCTTCACCAGCCTGCCATGGCCCCTTCTCCGTCCAGTTTAGCAAGGGCGTGGCAGATTTCCTTGCAGGCACAGAGCCCAGCCTTCCAGACATCACACTTAAACTGGTTCCTACCACATCTGCAAGGAGAATCTCTTCCTCCAAGTCAGCAGTGTTTACAATAAGCAGTACGCTTTTCCCTGAGTCACTCTGAATATAGAGACCAGAAACCAATTCCAGGGTAGCAAAGGGACAGCCACTATGGTGACCTCAAGCATACAAATCACACACCTGCTTGTTCTGCCTGGTGAAGCCCTGCTGGGACCATGCATAGTCCTGTCCTCAGTGCTCAGGCACAGAACACTTAGGAGAGGAAGGCGAGGTTTCAGCTGCATGAGGTGGCATCATAGGAATTGTCTTCTCCCTGACACCCCCCAATGGCACTCAACAGCCTCACTGTCCTGACCCTAAACCACTTTGTGATTCACCCCTGGGAAGGGCAGGCAGTGAAGAACTACGGATAGAGAAGAGGAGTTGGGGAGTTACCAAGCTGTTTGCTGACCTCTTCGTTTGACTCAGAACCTGACCTTAATCTTGCTTCCAGAAAAACAATGGGCCCCATTCCTGCCCAAGCTTGCCTTCTGCAACCCAGACTATCTTAGAACGCGATGGGAGTCAAGAACGCTTTCTTTAAGGTGAAGCTGTAGACAGGTTCCCCTCACCTCCCACCTCTGCCCACATTATCTGCCTCTAGCAAATAATGGTAGTCATGACTGTACCTGTTATCCAGGAGAACACCAATCAATGGCTGTAAAGACATGAATGTATGGTTTTAGATGGTGTCTGCCTGCCTTTGCTGAAAAAGGTAAGAAGAGCAAACATTTATATATTACCATTTGTCAGTACTGCTCAAAGCACTTTTATAATATTAAACATTCATGCTGTACTCCTTACAGCAATCACAAGAGCAAGGCACTAAAACTATTCCCATTGTACAGATGAGCAAACTGAGACACTGAGAGATTGGGAACTTTGCCCAGTGAGTAAGTAGGAGATACAATAAGGAGCCACGAGGGCAGGGAGCTCCACTCCTGCCCTCCCCAGCCCTCTGTTCACTCCTGAGCATGACTGGTACCTCACAGGTGCTCAGAGAGCCGCTGGATGCAGATGAGGGAACAGCTGTGGACATTCAGTCCCTCAGACCACAAAAGGACTTTGGAAGGAGAAGAACCCTGGAAGAATGCCATGTTACTGGCAAAGGTTTGGGTTCTTACCCTAATGATTTGTAAACACAAAGGGACAATAGCGCTAAGTGATAGCAAAGCCAATCTAAACAGAATCACAGCAGTCAACCACAAGAACCCACAACGTTTCTTTTTTCTTTCTTTCTTTTTTTTTTTTTTGAGACAGAGTTTTGCTTTTGTTGCCCAGGCTGGAATGCAATGGCGCGATCTCGGCTCGCCACAACCTCCACCTCCCAGGCTCACCCAATCCTCCCAGCTGGGATTACTGGCACGCACCACCACACCCAGCTAATTTTTGTATTTTAGGTAGAGACAGGGTTTCACTATGTTGCCCAGGCTGGACTCAAGCTACCCGCCTACCTCAGTCTCCCAAAGTGCTGGAATTACAGGCATGAGCCACCGTGCCTGAACCCTAGTCGTCTACTTTTTTTTTTTTTTTTTTTTTTTTTGAGACGGAGTCTCACTCTTGCCAGGCTGGAGTGCAGTGGCACAATCTCAGCTCACTGCAACCTCTGCCTCCCGAGTTCAAGCGATTCCTGCCTCAGCCTCCCCGAGTAGCTGGGACTACAGGCGTGCACCACCACACCCAGCTGATTTTTGTATTTTTAGTAGAAATGGGGTTTCAGCATGTCGGCCAGGATGGTCTTGATCTCTTGACCTCGTGATCCACCCGCCTTGGCCTCCCAAAGTGTTGGGATTACAGGCGTGAGCCACTGTGCCCGGCCCAGTCTTTTTCTTAAAAGATCTGCTCACAATTCCAATTATTTGTGCAAGCCTGTACTAAGTACAAGAGAATAGTGTTTCCTCTCAGCCAGGACAGAAAGTAGGAATCTTCCTCTAACTGCAGTCCTTTTCTATGGCCACTATAACAAATTACCACAAACTGAGGGGGCGTGAGACAACATACATGTATGATCTTACCGTTCTGGAGGTTGGAAGTCCTAAAGTCAAGGAATCAGAGCCGTGCTGAGTCCCTGAGGGAGGAACCCCTCTGCTGTCCTGCCAACTTCCGGAGGCTGTCTGTGTTCCTTGGCACAGGCCCTTCCTCCATCTCCAAATCTCACCTGACCTCTGCTTCTACCACATCTTCATCTCGGACCCTTCTGCCTCCCTCTCATGAAGACCCTTGTGTCTACACTGGGCCCACCTGGATAACCCAGGCTAGTCTCCCCACATCAAGATCTGTAATCACTTCTGCAAAGTCCCTCTTGTCAAGGAAAGCAACATTCACAGTCTCTGTGGATTGGAATGCAGACCTCTTGGGGGAGGGGCATTATTCTGTTGATGGCAATAACCAGAGCCATTTCTTTTTCTTTCTTTTTTTTTTTTTTTGAGACAGAGTCTCACTCTATTGCCAGGCTGCAGTGCAGTGGTGTGATCTCGGCTCACTGCAACCTCCGCCTCCCACCCCCTTCGAGTTCAAGTGATTCTCCTACCTCTGCCTCCCAAGTAACTGAGACTACAGATGGACGCTACCACACTTGCCTTTTTTTTTTTTTTTTTTTTGAGACAAGAGTCTCGCTCTGTCGCCCAGGCTGGAGTGCAGTGGTGTGATCTTGGCTCACTGCAAGCTCCGCCTCCTGGGTTCACACCATTCTCCTGACTTAGACACCCAAGTAGCTGGGACTACAGGCGCCCGCCACCACGCCCAGCTAATTTTTTTTTTTTTTTTTTTTTTTGTATTTTTAGTAAAGACAGGGTTTCACCATGTTAGCCAGGATGGTCTCAAACTCATGGCTTCAAGTGATCTGCCTGCCTTGGCCTTCCAAAGTGCTGGGATTACAGGTGTGAGCCGCTGTGCCCAGCCCCTACCATTCTTTTTAAAGCCTAGAAAAAAAAAAAAAATCACTTTCCCAATCTGCAAAATGGCTACTGTCCTCAATTTCCCCAAACTAATGCCTCTCAATTATGACCTCAAATCTGTCACCCTCCAAAGAGATAGCAGATGCCCTCAGGAAGGCCTTAGTTTCCCCAGCATGCTTGGGTCTAAACCCACACACTCTGCCTTCCCTTCTGTTACAAGAGAAGAAGTGCACTGCTTCCCCCTCCACGCCCCCACCTGATTCCTGGATCCACCGTGCTTGGTCTTCCCACACATTTTGTTCTTGTAATTCTTCCTGTTCTTCAACTGTGTTCTCTCTGAGATTATTATCATTACATAAAAACATGCTTTAAATATCTCTCTCAGCTTTTGAAATTATTTAAAAAGTAGTTAAGTTGTACAATGTAAGTTCATTGACCACAATGGATTTAAGTTAGAAATCAATCACAAGATAGCTGGAAAAATCCCCAAGTAAATTGGAAACTAAAAAATACACTTCTAGCCAGGTGTGGTGGCTCATGCCTGTAATCCCACTACTTTGGGAGGCCAAGGAGGCAGATCGCTTGAGGTCAGGACTTCAAGACCAGCCTGGCCAACATGGTGAAACCCCGTCTCTACTAAAAATACAAAAATCAGCTGAGCATGGTGAAAGGCGCATCCCAGTTACTCAGGAAGCTGGAGCACAAGAATCGATTAAATCCAGGAGGTGGAGGCTGCAGTGAGCTGAGATTGCACCACTACACTCCAGCCTCGATGATAGAGCAAGACTCTGTCTCAAAAGATAAATAAGAATGAAAATAAAAATAAACTGAATGAAAGTGAAAACATATCAATGTGAGATGCCACTAAAGTCATACTCAGAGGGAATTTACACCATTTACTGCCTACATTAGAAAAGAAGTCTCAAATCAAAGCAAATCAATGACTTCCGCCTTTACAGTAAGAAACTAGAAAAAGAGCAAATAAAATCCAGTAAGGAGAAGAAAGGAAACAAAGAACAGAACAGAAATTAATACAATCAGGAAAAGAGAGAGAGAGAGAGACTCATTATAACCAAAAGTTTGAGGAAAATCAAAACAATTGATAAACCTCTAGCCAGACAGATCAGAAAAAAATACGAAAGACACAAACCAATCTCAGAAAAGACAGGTAGCATCACTACCAATGTTAAAAGGATAAGGGCATATTATGAACAACTTTGTATCAATAGAATCAGCACCTTAGATGAAACATATAAAAATTTTGAGCTCTTTGTCAATGACCAGGGCCTGCGCTTAGGCATAGATGGGCAAGTGGAGCCAACACGCCAGCAGCCCGGAGCTGGGTTTGTCGCAAAACTTATGTGACCCCGCAGAGACCCTTCGAGAAATCTCATCTCGACCAAAAGCTGAAGCTGATTGGCGAGTATGGGCTCCAGAACAAATGTGAGGTGTGGAGGGTCAAATTTACCCTGGTCAAGATCCACAAGGCTGCCAGGGAGCCGCTGACACTTGACGAGAAGGACCCACGGCTTCTGTTCGAAGTCACTCCCTGCTGCAGTGGCTGGTCCGCACTGGGGAGCTGGATGAGGGAAAGATGAAGCTGGATTACATCGTGGGCCTGAAGATCGATGATTTCTTAGAGAGATGCCTACAGACCCAGGTCTTCAAGCTGGGCTTGGGTAAGTCCATCCGCCACGGTTGTGTGCTCATCCGCCAGGTCATATCCGTGTCCATGAGCAGGTGGTGAATATCCCGTTTTTCACTGTCCGCCTGGATTCCCAGAAGCAATCGACTTCTCCCTCTGCCTCCCTATGGGGGTGGCCACCCCAGCCACGTGAAGAGGAAGAATGCCAAGATGGACCAGGGTGGGGCTGGAGCCAGAGATGACAAGGAGGAGGATTAATCCTGCTTGTCCCCTCCTGGGCTGGTGGATTGTCTGGTTTTCCTGCCAAGTGATAAAACAGGATCAATGCTTTATTTAACCAACTAAAATAGTGAAAAACAGAAATTAAGGTCACTCAAGAAGAACTGGGCCAGGCACGGTGACACAAGCCTGTAACACCAGCACTTTGAGAGGCCGAGGAGAGAGAATCGATGTAGCCCAGGAGTTCAACCAGCCTGAGCAACACAGTGAGACGCCCATCTCAAAAATAAAAATTAAAATAAAAATTTAAAAATTAGCCAGGCATGACTGTGGCACACCTGTAGTCCCAGCTACTGGGGAGGCTAGAGGGGAGGATCACCTGAGCTCAGGAAATTAAGGCTACAGTGAGCCATGACTGCAGCACTACACTCCAGCCTGGGTGACAGAGAAGACCCTGTTTCAAAAAAAAAAAAAAAAGAAAGAAACAAATAGAAAACCTAAATAGCCCCATATCCTTAAAACAAGGTTCCAAATGATTTTGTTTTTGTTTTTGTTTTGAGAAGGAGTCTCACTCTGTTGCACAGGTTGGAGTGCAGTGGCATGATCTCGGCTCACTGCAACCTCCGCTTCCCAGGTTCAAGCAGTTCTCCTGCCTCAGCCTCCTAAATAGCTGGGATTACAGATACATGCCACCACACCCAGCTAATTTTTGTATTTTTAGTAGAGATGGGGTTTCACCATGTTAGTCAGGCTGGTCTTGAACTCCTGATCTCGTGATCCACCCGCCTCAGCTTCCCAAAGTGCTGGGATTACAGGTGTGAGCCACCGCATCCAGACCAAATGATCTTTAGGAGAAAAAAGGAAATACTGGGGTAAGCACAGTAGGAGATCACAGCAGGGGCCCACCTCCGGAACCTCAAGTAAGGACCTGAGAGAGAAGGTGGAGTCAGAGTAACAGACACACAGGCGGGTTAGCCAGCTCTGCATGGAAAAGACTGAGTCGTGATGATGTCACAGTTCTCCCCAAATCTCAAAGTCACTGATCAAACAACTCAGTTTACACTGAAGACGATGGATGGGGCTCTAATTTTGTGCCCACAGCTTGACACGCCTTTGGGAATTTGGTTTCAGTTTAACTTTCTTTGCTGGTACACAGATCTCACTGTGAGAATATATGATCAATCCAGATCTCTATGGATCTATATCCTCCTTGGGCAAACCTAAATGCAGACACTTTTAGCACCCATAGGAGTTAAGTCAGGATTAAATAAGAACATTCCCTCCCACTTGGGGGCACATTCGCTGGGAATCCCAGAGCGATGTCGCCTGCCCACACCTGCTAGGTGTGCTCACAGGGCATCTAATTCCCTCTCCTGAGTTCCTTTTAAGCAAGCAAGGGGATCTATGTCCAGAGAAGCAGTTACTGTGTCTAAGTAAAGTTACTGCATCTTAGGAAAAGGCAAACATTCGCATTTTGCGTGCATGATGGGCGCACACCCAAGAAAATTACTCAGCACTTGTTTTTCTCACTTTGGGGTTTTCCCAAAATAACTTCTTCAGTCCAGCTGCCATGAATCTGGAGCCCCCGACTGACCCATCAAGGTTCGATTTGGCTTCAGACACCTCTCAGATCACCCTGCGGCTCAGAGCCCGGATCCTGAAGGGCGCAGCGTGGGCAGGGGGCGGGCCCAGGAGTTGGAACAGAAGGCACAGACGGCCCCTCCTCGGAGGGGAGGGACCGAGGCCGGGGCCTTGTTCTTTAAGACTCGCAGCGCTGGATCTTAGTCTGCGCGGCGGCATTGACACTAGCGGCATTGACACTAGCTGGGCTCCTCGGGGCGCACCCCAGGTGGTCCGAAGCCTGGTCCGCCCTCCAGGTGTCCACGCAGGTGTCCCGCGCGCCCGGGTCAGTCATGTCGTCCTGCAGCCGCGTGGCGCTGGTGACCGGGGCCAACAGGGGCATCGGCTTGGCCATCGCGCGCGAATTGTGCCGACAGTTCTCGGGGGATGTGGTGCTCACCGCGCGGGACGTGGCGCGGGGTCAGGCGGCCGTGCAGCAGCTGCAGGCGGAGGGACTGAGCCCGCGCTTCCACCAACTGGACATCGACGACCTGCAGAGCATCCGCGCCCTGCGCGACTTCCTGCGCAAAGAGTACGGCGGGCTCAATGTGCTGGTCAACAACGCGGCAGTCGCCTTCAAGAGTAGGTGCAGGGCTTGGGTTGGGGCCCCCTGGAGCGCTCCGAGGGTGCGGGGCGGCCAGCCGCAGGCTCCCCACCCAACCACTTGAGTGACCAAGGAGGGTGGCGCCGGCCCCTAGGGATGCGCTCAGCCCACGCCTCCCGCGAGGCGGTTTTCGCTTTCAGTGATTCGCTGAGCCCCAGGCGGGCCCGGGCGACAGACACAGGGCGCCCCGCCCGCCGGCCTGTGTGGGCCTGTGCGCGGCCCGGGGCCCTCCCCGAACTGTCAGCCGCTGCTGTGTGCAGGAAAACTGGCCTCCTGGGAGGCGGCAACGCCCTGCTGGAGTTCATCAGCTTTCCTTCCAACGCAAGAAACATTTTCTCTACAAAGAAAGTGTCACCGCTCGCTTTGGGCTTTCGCTTTCCTTGAAAGGGCGCATTCATAGATGCCCGGAGGCATTTGCTTGGGGAAGGAAATGAATCGCTAGAACAGGATTAGCGCGCACTTGCACTTGGTGGACTTCACAATTTGTGTAATGCAGAGCTTTGATAGGCTCTGACCAAAAGGAAGCGAGCCCTCTCGTTCCCTCCCCCGGGGAGCTTATGTTTGTTATAAAACATGTGTGTGTGGTCTTAAAAGCATCTTCCTTAAGGAGAGGGGCGGGGATCAGATTACTTATTCTAACTACTACTGAAGAAAATTACAGGACGGGCGCAGTGGCTCACGCCTGTAATCCCAGCACTTTGGGAGGCCGAGGCAGGAGAAACGCTTGAACCTTGGAGGCAGTGAGCCGAGATCGCGCCACTGCACTCCAGGATGGGCAATAGAGCGAGACTCCGTCTGGAAAAAAAAAAAAAAAAAAAGTTACCACGGAGAAATAAACAGGCCGGCTTCACCTCCAACCTAGTGGGGGGGGGGGAGCCTAAGAGGGAGTGAAATGAAGGATGGGGGAGCAGAAGTCTCCACTCATCCCTTTGGCCCTAGGCACTCCGCATTGTTGTACACGGGGACCTGAGACTTTCTTTGACCCGCACCGGCAACTCAGCCAGCCGGCTTTCTGGGAGCTGGGGTGCAGGAGTGGGGATTAACACCCCTAAAGCAGCCCTCAGTCATGGGCTGAGAAATTGGCGGATAAATACCCGGCTTCCTGGACTACAGGCGGAGGGACTTCCCCTTGCCTTTCAAAGTGTAGGGAATGGACCAGCAGCAGCTGCAAACCCGGGCACTCATGGCAAGGCAGAATCTCCCGCCTTGCCCCACACCTGCTGAATTAAAATCTGCATTTCCGCTGGACCCAGTGGCTCACGCCTGTAATCCCAGCACTTTGGGAGGCTGAGGCAGGCAGATAACCTGAGGTCAGGAGTTCAAGACCAGCCTGGGAAACATGGTGAAACCCTGTCTCTACTAAAAATGCAAAAATTAGCTGGGCATAGTGGCTCACTCCTGTAATCCCAGCTACTCGGGAGGCTCAGGCACAAGAATCACTTGAACCCAGGAGGCAGAGGTTGCACTGAGAGGAGATCATGCCCCTGCACTCCAGCCTGGGCAACAGAGCGAGACTCAGTCTCAAAAAAAAAAAAAAAAAAAAAAGAATAGAAAAGAAAAAAGAAAAGAAAAAAAAAATCTGCATTTCAACAGAATCCCCAGCTGCCTCCTATGCACCTTTGAGAAATGGTAGTCAAAGCCAAGTGTTCTCAAGGTGTGGCTAGAGACCAATAGCTGTCACATCATCTGGGAACTTAGCAATGCAAACTCAGGCCAGGTGCGATGGCTCACGCCTGTAATCCCAGCACTTTGGAAAGCCGAGGCGGGTGGATCACTTGAGGTCAGGAGTTGGGGACCAGCCTGGCCAACATGGCGAAACCCCATCTCTGCAAAAAATAAAAAAATTAGCCAGGCGTGGTGGCACGTGCCTGTAATCCCAGCTACTCCAGAGGCTGAGGCAGGAGAATCGCTTGAACTCCAGAGGTGGAGGTTGCAGTGAGCCGAGATTGTGCCACTGCACTCCGGCCTGGGTGACAGAGTAAGACTCCATCTCGGAGAAAAAAAAAAAAAGAAAGAAAGAAAAAGAAAAAAGAAAGAAAAGAAATGTAAATTCTGGAGCCCTACTCCAGCCCTTTGCAATCAGAAACTCTGATGGTGAGGCCCAGAAAGCTGTGTTTTAACAGCTTACAAGTGATTCGGACGATTCACTTGTGATTCGGTGACTCTACAAGTGATTCGGATGCACACTAAAGTTTGAGAATCACTGACCTCGTTTTTAAAAATTGTTTTAAAATTAACTTTTTTTTCCCTTTAGTTGTTCGGAGTTAGGATCCACATTGTCATGTGAGTTTCAGGGGGAAAAATATGACTTTCTTTCTGTTTCTTTCTCTTTCTGAAAGGTGATGATCCAATGCCCTTTGACATTAAAGCCGAGATGACACTGAAGACAAATTTTTTTGCCACTAGAAACATGTGCAACGAGTTACTACCGATAATGAAACCTCATGGTAAGCCCAGCGTGTGGACAGTCGGGTTGCTTCCCTCAGTAAGAAGCGGGCCACAGGCTCCTCGGAGCAGGGCTGCCCTGCAGAAATCACTCAGCGGTGCTAGTTCTCTGAAGGGGGAAAAATAGAAAATGGCTTCATTTTCCCAGTGTTTAGCTTCTCACTCCAACATTTAAGGTTTTGTTTTTTTTGTTTTTTTGCAGGGGTGTGGGTGGTGGGAAGAAATTTTGCTCTTGTGCAGGCTGTAGTGCAATGGTATGATCTTGGCTCACTGCAACCTCCACCTCCTGGGTTCAAGCAATCCTCCTGCCTTAGCCTCCCGAGTAGCTGGGATTACAGGCACCCACAACCACCACCACCACGCCTGGCTAATTTTTTATATTTTTAGTAGAGATGCAGTTTCACCATGTTGGCCAGGCTGGTTTCAAACTCCTGACCTTCAGGTGATCCACCCACCTTGGCCTCCCAAAGTGGTGGAATTACAGGCATGAGCCACTACGCCCAGCCTTAGCTTTAAGTTTCAAAGGTAAGTATGACATATCACAATGCTTTGGGATCCATGTCATGAACTCAATCCCAGAATGATAGAATGTTGTGAGTTCCCAAAGGCCTCTTGCCTCTGGTCAATCTCATGAGTCCTCCAGCCCTCCAAGGTGATGGGCCCACATCTAGCTCATCTCTGGACCTTGGTATCT
Organism: Macaca thibetana thibetana; assembly: GCF_024542745.1. NCBI lineage: Eukaryota > Metazoa > Chordata > Mammalia > Primates > Cercopithecidae > Macaca > Macaca thibetana. The sequence goes on along the minus strand of NC_065580.1, from coordinate 160,854,688 downwards.
GTTCTAGCATTACGACTTTTCCTATATTCCTTTCTTCTTGTACCAAACTTTCTCAAGTTGATTCAGAAAATCCAAAAGAAGTTTTCTTTTTTTTTTTTTTTTTTTTTTTTTTGAGACAGAGTCTCGCTCTGTCATCCAGGCTAGAGTACAGTGGCGGGATCTTGGCTCACTGCAGTCTCCAGCTCCCAAGTTCAAGGGATTCTCCTGTCTCAGCCTCCCAAGTAGCTGGGATTACAGGTGTGCACCACCATGCCCAGCTCATTTTGTATTTTTAGTAGAGATGGGATTTCACCATGTTGACCAGGCTAGTCTCAAACTCCTAACCTCAAGTGATCCACCTACCTCTGCCTCCCAAAATGCTGGGATTACAGGTATGAGCCACCGTGCCTGGACTAGAAATTTTCTTTATTAGGAAATATCTTGCCTATACCTGCAGGTGTTCAATAAATGTTACTGTTATACTTTTCCTACAAATATTGGAGTGCCTGCCATATTCCAGGCATTATGCTGGGTTCTGGGTGTGCAATGGTGAGCATTATAGACAGGGACCATCTCATTTGTGGAGCTGAAAGTCTAGCAGGGGAGACAACCATTAGCAAAGAATCTGAAGTGTGAAATGACAGCTGGGCTGGGGGACAGGGAAGCTTGCTTCCTTGAGGATTTTCTTCCCCAAGAAGTTAACTGTGGATTCTTAGAACTGTGGTTCTTATTTAAATTTTTTTTTTTTTTTTTTTTTTTTTGACTGAGTCTTGCTCTGTTGCCCAGGCTGGAGTGCAGTGGCAGATTTCAGTTCACTGCAACCTCCACCTTCCGGGTTCAAGGGATTCTCCTGCCTTAGCCTCTTGAGTAGCTGGGACTACAGGCATGTGCGACTATGCCCAGCTGATTTTTATATTTTTAGTAGACACAGGGTTTTGCCATGTTGGCCAGGCTGGTCTTGAACTCCTGACCTAAAGTGATCCACCTGCCTCAGCCTCCCAAAGTGCTGGGATTACACACGTGAGCTACTGCACCTGGCCAGAAGTGTGCTTTTCTTAATTTAACATTTTGAATAATGATTATTGACCAGGTGTGGTGGCTCATGCTGTAATGTCAGCACTTTGGGAGGCTGAGGCAGGAAGATCACTTGAGCCCAGGAGTTTAAGACCAGGCTGGAAAACACGGCAAGATCCTCGTCACTTTTTAAAAAAACAACCAAACAAACCAAACAAACAAAATTATCTCTGGATGCAAAAACTTGTTTTTTTTTTCTCCTGAGACAGTCTCCCTCTGTTGCCCAGGCTGGAGTGCAGTGGAACAATCTCGACTCACTTCAACCTCTGCCTCTCAGGTGCAAGCGATTCTCCTGCCCCAGCCTCCCAAGTAGCTGGGGTTATGGGTGAGCACCACCACACCCAGCTAATTTTTTTGTATTTTTAGTAGAGACGGAGTTTCACCATGTTGGCCAGGTTGATCTGGAATTCCTGACCTCAGGTTATCCACCTTCCTTGGCCTCCCAAAATGCTGGGATTACAAGCTTGAGCCACTATACCCAGCAGTAAAAACTTCTTAACCTAAGAAGGTGAATGGTGAGAGATGCATTTGTACTCTCTCAGTTTCTTAGTGGGATGAGATCATAGAAAGCCTGCAGGGAGAACTGGAGGTGCTTTGAAAGGGGATGGAGTTTCTAAATGCAAATCTAAGCCAATATAAATGCACATTTTAAAAACTCTCCTTTTTACACAAAAGGTAACATTTCATACAATGTTCGCCACTTGGCTTTCTTTACTCCCTATGTCTGGGGCTCTCTCCAGATTTGGTCAGGAAGCTTTTCTCTTTTTTGTGGCTGCATAGGGATGCAGCCATTGTAGGGATGTCTTTTACTCAGGGTTGGGAAGTTTTCTCCTGATAAATTTTTGAATGGGAACTTGAGAGCTGCAAGCTATTAAAGACACCTTTAAAACTCCATCCCCTTTCAGAGCACCTGCAGTTCTCCCCGCAGGCTTTCTACAATCCCATCTTCCTAAGAAACTGAGCAAGTACAAGAGTACAAGTACAATTCCTACCATTCACCTTTTTAGGTTAAGAAGTTTTTGCAGCCAGGTGCGGTGGCTCACACCTGTAATCCCAGCACTTTGGGAGGCCAAGGCAGGTGGATCACGAGATCAGGAGATCAAGACCATCCTGGCCAACACGGTGAAAGCCCGTCTCTAATAAAAATACAAAAAAAAATTAGCCAGGCATGGTGGTGGGTGCCTGTAGTTCTAGCTACTCAGGAGGCTGAGGCAGGAGAATGATGTGAACCTGGGAGGCAGAGCTTGCAGTGAGCCAAGATCGTGCCACTGCACTTCAGCCTGGGCGACGGCACCACACTCCATCAAAAAAAAGGAAGGAAGGAAGGAAGAAAGGAAGGAAGGAAGGAAAGGAGGGAGAGAGGGAGGGAAGGAAGGAAGGAAGGGAAAAGAAAATATCATAAGAATGCACTTAATCCTGAGTAACATAGGGAGACCCCATCTCTACACAAAAAATGAAAATTAAAAGTTAGCTGGGCATAGCGGCATGCTGCAGCTTCTCGAGAGACTGAGGTGGGAGGATCGCTTGGGCCCTGGAGGTTAAGGCTGCAGTGAGCTATGATTGCGCCACGGTACTCTAGCCTGGGTGACAGAGCAAGACTTTCTCTCAAACAAACAAACAATCAAAAAATGCATTTAATGCATCTGACCTACCAAACACCATAGATCAGCCTCACGTAGCTTTAAAGTGCTTTGAACGCTTACGTTAGCCTATAGTCCAGCAAAGTCATCTAACACAAAGCCTATTTTATCATAAAGTGTTGAGTATCTTCTGTAATTTATTGAATCTGTACTGAAAGTGAAATGCAGAATGGTTGTATGGGGGCTCCAAATACAGATTCTGCAGAATGCATATCGCTTTCCTCACCCATCAGTGAAATCAGTAAGTCCTAAGTGGAACCATCAGAAGGGAGGGACCATCTGTATTTGACTTGCTTATTTGTTCGAGGTTCTGAGTAAATAGGCCAAGCAACTACTAAGCCACTAGAGGGAGCAACTTGCCTACTCTTTCTAGAGCAAGGCAGCAGGTGTTTCGGGACTGGTGGAGCCACCTGGACCTCAGTGGAGGGTGGTGTGGGTGCAGCCCTTCCCAGGGCGGGTGACCCACCTGGCTGACGAAGCTGACCGTCAGCCCCTGGCCTCTCTCCCAGAGGTGTGCCTTCAGATCAAAGAGGACACCTCCTCCCCTTAAGAGGATTTGTTTCCTCGAAGGCACAGCTTCTATGATCTGTGTTTTATTTCTTCCTTTCCCTTTTACATTTAATTCCTTGTAGCCACCAAGTTTTTGAGAACAAAGCTGTTTAGGAAGCAATGAAGAACACAACATCACTGATGTAGTATTCCTGGCCAAAATATTGATGTGACTCTCATCATGAGAAAATCAGACCAATTCACTTTGAGAGAAATACCACCAAATAATGGTCTACAGTCTTCAAAAAAAAAAAAAAAAGGTCATTGCAAACTACTCTACATTAAAATATATGAAAGAGATGAGACAATTAAATGCAATCCATGGGCCAGGCGTGGTGACTCATGCCTGTAATCTCAGCACTTTGGGAGGCCAAGGTGGGCAGATCATGAGGTGAAGAGATCGAGACTATCCTCGTTAACATAGTGAAACTCCATCTCTACTAAAAATATAAAAAAATAGCCGGGCATGGTGGTGGGCGCCTGTAGTCCCAGCTACTTGGGAGGCTGAAGCAGGAGAATGGCGTGAACCTGGGAGGTGGAGCTTGCAGTGAGCGGAGATCGCGCCACTGCACTCCAGCCTGGGCAACAGAGCAAGACTCCGTCTCAAAAAAAAAAAAAAAAAATGCAATCCGTGATCCTACTTTGGACCCTGGATTAAAACAAACAAAAACTATAAAAGAACATTACTGGGACAATTTGGACACATTTGAATATGGGCTATATTTTAGATAATAGTGTCATGTAACGATAAATGCCTAGCATGTGGTCATAACTGTAGTAATGTAGGGGAATGCCCTTGTTACCATATATAATACTAAAGTGTTTAAGATGAAGGTTTATGATATCAGCAACTTGGAGAGAAAAAGGAACAGAGAGGGAAAAGCAAACATAGCAAAATATTAACAATTAGTGAACTTAGGTGAAGGATATAGGGTGTTTATCGAACTATTCTTGCAACTTCTCTGTAACAGGAAAGAAATACATATATTCACTTCATCTTTGAAGGTGAGAGAGAGAAGGAAGGAAAGAAATACTGAATAGTACTAGGTATCTGGGGGGATGAGTGAGGTGCTAGTTTCCAAGGACAGAGTGAGGGTCTCTCTTGTGGAATTGGGGTCCATAAGAATGTGCAGCTCCCCTGCAATGGGAACCTGTGGGGAATGCCAATCAGAAAATGAAATAAAATCTACAGATCCGGCCAGTATGGTGGCACACGCCTGCAACCCCAGCACTTTGGAAGGCTGAGGAAGGCAGATCACCTGAGGTCAGAAGTTTGAGACCAGCCTGGCCAACATGGTGAAACTCCATCTCTACTAAAAATACAAAAATTAGCTGGGCGTGGTGGCACACACCTGTAATCCTAGCTACTTGGGAGGCTGAGGCAGGAGAATCGCTTAAACTCGAGAGATGGAGGTTGCAGTGAGCCGAGATCGTGCCACTGCACTTCAGCCTGGATCACAGAGCAAAACTCTATCTCAAAAAACAAACAAACAAACAAAAAAACTAGAGATCCTACTGGACACAGAGAATATGCATTTGGAATAATATGTAAGAAAAGAACTCCCTAAAATTAGTGGGGTTTGATGCTGATGAAATGTGTAAATTAACACATTTACTGGTTTTTGGATTTCCACCAGTACTTCAAATTGTTGTAAAATATTTGGCCTGCATATTTGTTTCTGTGGGCACAATTGTCCCTTTAGTAGCTGTGAATTATGATCAACATGAATATTCATAATCTAATGAATATTAATATTATCAAATAGGGACTAAAAAGTAATGAAATCAGGCCCGATGCAGTGGCTCACGTCTGTAATCCTAGCACTTTGGGAGGCAGAGGCAGGCAGATCTCCTGAGCTCAGGAGTTTGAGACCAGCCCAGCCAACATGGAGAAACTCCGTTTCCACAAAAAATACAAAAATTAGTCAGGCGTGGTGGTGTGTGCCTGTGGTCCCAGCTACTTGTGGGGCTGAGGCAGGAGGATCACTTGAGCATGGGAGGTGGAGGCTACAGTGAGCTGAGATCTTGCCACTGCACTCCAGCTTGGGTGGCAGAGTGAGATTCTGTCTCAAAAAATAAAGTAATGACATAAAAACCAGGATGGAAAAACAGCCCATTCCACATGTGAAGTGTCCATAATGAAGGACAGACAGAGTCATCCCCAGGGATTCCTTACTGCTGCTGGTTGTGGCACTAAGGAATTGGGGTGGCTGCCCACGGTCCTAGGAAATTGGGTGTGCCTAGGAAATTGAGAGCATTAGTCCTTAGGGTGAGAGCACTGTCCCTCAGAAAGCAGGTTTATAAGTACTTGGAGTGTGTATGCTGGGGAGGAGTGGTTTCCTAAAACTGCCGGGGGCTGGGCACACGGTGGCTCACACCTGTAATCCCAGCACTTTGGGAGGCCAAGGCGGGCGGATCACTTGAGGTCAGGAGTTCAAGCCCATTATGGCCAACAGGTGAAACCTCATCTCTACTAAAAAAAATACAAAAATTAGCTGGGCGTGATGGCGCACACCTGTCGTCCCAGCTACTTGGGAGGTTGGTGCAGGAGAATCACTTGATCCTGGGAGGCGGAGGTTGCAGTGAGCCGAGATTGTGCCACTGCACTCCAGCCTAGGTGACAGAACGAGACCCTGTCTCACAAAACAAAATTTAAAAATTTTAGGCTGGGTGCAGAGGCTCACACCTATAATCCTAGCACTTTGGGAGGTCGAGGCGAGCAGATCACTTCAGGTCAGGAGTTCAATACCAGCCTGGCCAACATGGCAAAACACCATCTCTACTAAAATTACAAAAATTCGCTGGGCGTGGTGATGGGCACCTGTAATCCCAGCTACTTGGGAGGCTGATGCAGGAGAATTGCTTGAACCCGGGAGTCAGAGGTTGCAGTGATCTAAGATTGCACCATTGCACTCCAGCATGGGTGATAGAGCAAGACTGTGTCTTAAAAATCAATCAATCAATCAATAAATTTAAAAGTAAAAATAAAACTGCTTGGGGAATCTACAAATTTACTACTGATAGAGCAAGACTATGTCTTTAAATAAATAAATAAATAAATAAATAAATTTAAGTAAAAGTAAAAATAAAACTGCTTGGGGAATCTACAAATTTACTACCTCACCCATCTCTCAGAGAATCCCTGAGAAAGGGAGCCCTTCTCACTGATGGAGGTGTGTTCTTCCCCTTGGGAGCATAGGGCCAAAAAAATATCAAAACCCATGGGTGCATAGATTTTATGCCTTCTATAGTCACATTTTAAATTTTTTTTAAAATTTGATTGTTACTTTTTGAGAAAGGGTCTCATTCATGTCACCCAAGCTGGAGTGTAGTGGAGTGTAGTGGTGTGATCATGGCTCACTGCAATTTCTACTTCCTGGATTCAGGTGATCCTCTTACTTCAGCTTCCTGAGTAGCTGAGACCACAGGCACATGCTACCACACCCAGCTAATTTTTGTATTTTTAGTAGAGATAGAGTTTTGTCACATTGCCCAGGCTGGTCTTGAGCTCCTGGGTTCAAGTGATCCACCCCTCTCGGCCTCCCAAAGTGCTGGGATTACAGGCATGAGCCACAGTGTCCAATCACTTTTTTGTTTTTAATCAGCAATTAAACCTGCACAATGGCCAGGCGTGGTGGCTCACGCCTATAATCTCAACACTTTGGGAGGCTGAGACAGGCAGATCACTTGAGATCAGGAGTTCAAGACCAGCCTGGCCAACATGGTGAGACCCTGTCTCTACTAAAAATACAAAAATTAGCCAGGTGTGGTGGTGGGCACCTGTAATCCCAGCTACTCAGGAGGCTGAGGCAGGAGAATTGCTTGAACCTGGGAGGCGGAGTTTCCAGTGGGTCAAGAGGGCATCACTGCACTCCAGCCTGGTCAACAGGGCGAGACTCTATCTCAAAAAAAAAAAAAAAAAGGCGAGGTGTGGTGGCTCATGCCTGTAATTCCAGCACTTTGGGAGGCCGAGGCGGGCAGATCACGAGGTCAGGAAATCAAGACCATCCTGGCTAACACAGTGAAACCCGTCTCTATTAAAAATACAAAAAAATTAGCCGGGCGTGGTGGCGGGCACCTGTAGTCCCAGCTACTCGGGAGGCTGAGGCAGGAGAATGGCATGAACCCGGGAGGCGGAGCTTGCAGTGAGCCGAGATTGCACCACTGCACTCCAGCCTGGGCGACAGAGCGAGACTCCGTCTCAAAAACAAGCAGACAAACAAACAAAAAAACCCCTGCACAATGACTCAATTATATGTTTGGTATATTCAACCAATGGTTGTATCTCTGTGATATGCTTTCATATTTTTCTCACTCTGTTTCAGGGAGAGTGGTGAATATCAGTAGTTTACAGTGTTTAAGGGCTTTTGAAAACTGCAGTGAAGATCTGCAGGAAAAGTTCCGCAGTGACACACTCACAGAGGGAGACCTGGTGGATCTCATGAAAAAGTTCGTGGAGGACACAAAAAATGAGGTGCATGAGAGGGAAGGCTGGCCCAACTCACCTTATGGAGTGTCCAAGTTGGGGGTCACGGTCTTATCGAGGATTCTGGCCAGGCGTCTGGATGAGAAGAGGAAAGCCGACAGGATTCTGGTGAATGCGTGCTGCCCAGGACCAGTGCAGACAGACATGGATGGGAAATACAGCATCAGGACTGTGGAGGAGGGGGTTGAAACCCCTGTCTACTTGGCCCTCCTACCTCCAGATGCCACTGAGCCACAAGGCCAGCTGGTCCATGACAAAGTTGTGCAAAACTGGTAAACATCTGCTTCGGAGCTTGATGCTTAATAAAGGTTGGTGGAATGAATGAATGATGTTGTGGTTTGATTCCCTTTCTGTTTTTTTTTTTTTTTTTTTTTTTTGAGATGGAGTCTCGCTCTTGTCGCCCAGGCTGGAGTGCAGTGGCGCGATCTCAGCTCACTGCAACCTCTGCCTCCTGGGTTCAAGCTGTTCTCCTGTCTCAGCCTCCTGAGGAGCTGGGATTACCAAGAGTCTGCCATCACGCTTGGCTAATTTTTGTAATTTTCGTAGAGACAGGATTTCACCATGTTGGCCAGGCTGGTCTCGAACTCCTGACCTTGGTTTATCTGCCTGCCTCGGCCTCCCAAAGTGCTGGGATTAAAGGCGTGAGCCACGGCACCCAGCCTTTTTAATTTTTTCTTCTTCTTTGTTTTTGTTTTTGTTTGTTTTTGTTTTTGAGATGAAGTTTCACTCTTGTTGCCCAGGCTGGAGTGCAATGGCATGATCTCGGCTCACCGCAATGTCCACCTCCCAGGTTCAAGTGATTCTCCTGCCTCAGCCTCTTGAGCAGTTGGGATTACAGGCATGTGCCACCACACCTGGCAAATTTTGTATTTTTAGTAGAGATGGGGTTTCTCCATGTTGGTCAGGCTGGTCTCGAACTCCTGACCTCAGGTGATCTGCCTGCCTTGGCCTCTCAAAGTGCTGAGATTATAGGCGTGAGCCATCACACCCAGCCTCTTTCTGTTCTTGAAAAGGAATGTTCATAAGAATCTCTCTGGGAGAAAGGTGTCTAGTTCTGGAATCTGGAGCTGAACAACATTGCTATGCCCAACTCTTTAGCCTGAGAGGGAGAAGAACATAGTCTCAAATTTTAGTGGGCATCAGAACCACCTGAAGGGCTGATTAAAACAGATTGCTGGTTCCCCTCACCACACCAATTCACTTCATTTCTAACAAGTTCTCAGGTGGTACTGACACTGCTGGTCCTGGGACTGCACTTAGAACCACTGGCATAGCAAGTGGTTTTAGAACTATGGAGCCATTTTCCAGCTGTTCCTTGCTGTTTCCAGTTTTTTGATTCTGTAAGGGTGATGCTTTATCCTCTATTTCCTTAGCTCTGCAAGCTTTCTTTGCATCTCATTCTGTTTTGAGTATATTTTTGTTGGTTCTTATACTTTTTTTTTTTTTTGTCTGAGACAGCGTCTCAGTCTGTTGCCCATGCTGGAGTGCAGTGGCACAATCTCAGCTCACTGCAACCTCCACCTCCTGGGTTCAAGCAATTCTTCTACCTCAGCCTCCCAAGTAGCTGGGACTACAGGCACCCGCCACCACGCCCGGCTAATTTTTCGTATTTTTAGTAGAAATGGGGTTTCTCCATGTTGGCCAGGCTGGTCTCAAACTCCTGGCCTCCAGTGATCTGCCCACCCCAGTCTCCCAAAGTGCTGGGATTACAAGCAAGAGCCACCACACCTGGCTGGTTCTTATACTTATGAAGTAGTAGAGCTTGAGGGACTCAGAAGGAATATCTTCTTTAACTGGGACATGATTTCTTCTAGATTTTTCAGCTGGGTTTTGCATTCTGCATTCCTTCCCAGAATGTTTGCAAGGTTGCCCAGCCACCGCAACTTTATCCCTTTAGTTCTTTACCGAAACACATGCAGACGTCTTCTTCTAAACCTGTGTACACCCCCTGTGAACTACAGCCCAGAGTGATTCTTCAGTGGTTCCCTAAGCCTTTTTTTTTTTTTTTTTTTTAATTTGAGACAGGGTCTTGCTTTGTTGCCCACGCTGGAGTGCAGTGGCATGATCATGGGTTACTGCAGCCTCGACCTCCAGGGCAAGAGACTTCCAAGACTAAAACTTCAAGTGATCCCCCGACCTCAGCCTCCTAAGTAGCTGGGACTACAGGCATGTGCCATCATGCCCAAATAATTTTTTAATTTTTGGTAGAGACAGGGTCTCACTATGTTGCCCAGGCTGGTCTTGTACTCCTGGACTAAAGCAATCTTCACTCCTTTGCCTCTTGAAATGCTAGGATTCCAGACATGAGCCACCGCACCCACCCTCTTTTATAATTTTTTTTTTCAGATAGTCTCGCTCTGTCGCCTGGCTGGAGTGCAGTGGTGCCGTCTTGGCTCACTGCAACCTCCACCTCCCATGTTCAAGCAATTCTCCTGCCTCAGCCTCCCGAGTAGAGTGGCTGGAATTACAGGTGTGCACCATCATGCCTGGCTAATTTTTGTATTTTTAGTAGAGATGGGGTTTTGCCATGTTGTCCAGGCTGGTCTTGAACTCCTGACCTCAGGTGATCCGCCTGCCTCAGCCTTCCAAAATGCTGTGATTACAGGAGTGAGCCAGCACCTCTTTTATAATGTTTATGACAATAGGTGAGTTCACATTCCCTGCTTTCAAATGGGATTGGTTTTGCAACAGGCCTCCTGGCTTCAGGTTACACTCTGTGGAAAAAAGACTTGGAGACCAAGGAGCCTTCTGAAAAAGAAGAAATGCACTTGCAAAGGTTTGCAAGAGTGTCAAGGCTTCGGCAAGAATGGTTGGTCAAACAACAGAAATTCAGTGGAATTTAAATTCTGGCTGGCCACAGTGACTCAAGTCTGTGATCCCAGAACTTTGGGAGGCTGAGGCAGGAGGATCACCTGAGGTCAGGCATTTGAAACCAGCCTGGGCAACACAGCAGGCCTCCATGTCTGCAAGAAAACACAAAAATTAGCCAGCATGTTGGCACACACCTGTAGTCCTAGCTACTTGGTAGGGTAAGGTGGGAGGGTCACTTGAACCCAGGAGTTCAAGGCTGCAGTGAGCTATGGTCATACTGTTATCAGGGGGTCCTTGCTCCCAGAGCTCCCAAGGTGATGGCCTCGTGCTCTCTGACCTGGGGTTCTTGGCCTCACGGATTCCAAGGAAGGGAATATTGGGCCATGCGGTCAGTGTTATAGCTCTACTAGAAGCCGTGGGTCATGGAAGAGAACCGTGGAACCCAGTGACTAGTGTTCAGCTCGATTAGGACGAACCCGGGAACTTAGCCGTGCAGGAACAACGGCAAGCCTTTATCCTGATCGGGAGTGGCAATGGGCGCCTCGCTGGATCAGGAGCACAGTGGACACCCTGCCGGATCCAGAGGGATGGAAGTCAGCGGCAGGTCTGCAATGGTGGCAAACAGCAGTGGTGGATGGCAAACAGCAGTGGTGGATGGCAAACAGCAGTGGTGGACGGCAAACAGCAATGGTAGACGGCGAGCAAAAGCTCAGCTCTAGCTGTAACAAACATGGACCAGAAGAGAGTGCAGGCCAGATGGAGTGGCTCATGCCTGTAATCCCAGCATTTTGGAAGGCCAAGGCAGACAGGTTGCTTGAGCCCAGAAGTTTGAGACCAGCCTGGACAACATAGCAAGACCCCTCTCTACAAAAATTCAAAAAAGATTAGGCGGGCGTGGTGGTGCACACCTGTAGTTCCAGCTACTTAGAGGCTGAGGTTGGGAGGATCACTTGAACCCGGGAGGTCAAGGCTGCAGTGAGCCATGATTGTGCCAGTGCACTTCAGCCTGAGTGACAGGACAAGACCCTGTCTCAAAAAAAAAACCAAAACAACAACAAAAACATCCTTCAGCCTATTTGTATGTCACTGATTAAATCCAACATGCTCTTATAGTATTCATCTCAGGTCACAGCTCCTAAGACATTTTAATGGCTCCCTTCCTGGCTCTAAAAACATTTTAATGGCTTTCAACCAGCTTCCTGAGTATCTTTTATACTGTCATCTCCCTCTGCAGCCAAACTCCAGTCCTGCTAATGACGGGCAATAGCCCAGGAACCACAGAGCACTTCAGGCTCTGCCTGACAAACTCACAGACAGGAAGTGCATGAGAAAATGAACCCGTCCCTTTTATTTCTTCTTCCTCTTTTGTCTCTAACTAATCCTTTTTGGATAAGTGTGTAACCCACTTCCTCTTTTGTCTCTAGCCAGTCCTTTTTGGATAAGCATGTAGCTCACTTGGATGACCCTTAATTGTCAACTGCTGGTCAGAATGACATTTCTCATTCTTATGAGAAGGGCTGCCGTTGGCCCTTATTGGATGGTCTCCCCAGCACCCTCTTCCAATATATGATCTTCTGCCCTCCCCCGCCCCCCGCTTCCTTCCCATGTTTGCAGCGGCAGCAGCCACAAGGTGACCTTGCCTCTGTTGACTGCTCCAGCTGTAGATCTTTCCTCTAAAAAGAACCAGTTGGATTGGATCAGAGCTGTTACTGTGCATCCCACCTCATGTGCCTAAGGAGCAGAGGGAGCCAGCCATCACCAGAGAAGGAGGCCAACCATCAGGAGGAGCTTTTAAGCCAGGTGTGGTGGCTCCTGCCTCCAATCGCAGCACTTTGGGAGGTCAAGGCAGGTGGATGGCTTGCGCTCGTGAGTTTGAGACCAGCCTGGGTAACATGGTGATACCCTGTCTCTACAACATACATACAAAACTTAGCCAGGCTTGGTGGTACATGCCTGTAGTCCCAGCTACTTGGGGAGCTGGGGCAGGAGGATTGCTTGAGCCTGGGAGGTGGAGGCTACAGCGAGCCCTGTTTGTATCAGTTCACTCCAGCCTGGATGACAAAGCGAGACCCTGTCTTGGGGGGGGAAAAAAAAGAATTGGCCCAAAGAGAAACTCCCTTCCCTGTCCTTAGATCATTCCTGAAATCTTGAGTTCTCAGAGATGCTCCAAGATACCCTTGTATCCTTAAAATATATTTTCCTTTTTCATAAGCTACATTGAATTGGGTAGTTGTTGCTTGCAATCAAAAGGAGCCTAACCAATAGAAGTGCATTAACATGTTTTATAGTATTGTGAGAGGAAAATAAATCTTGGGGCCCCAAAATCACTAAGCTAAAGGGAAGAGTTAAGCTGGGAACTGCTTAGGGCAAACCTGCCTTCCATTCTATTCAAAGTCACCTCTCTGTTCACTGAGACAAATGCATATCTGATTGCTTCATTTCGAGAGGCTCATCAGAAACTCAAAAGAATGCAACCATTTATCTCTTACCTACCTATGACCTGGAAGCCCCTCCATGCTTCCGGCTGTCCCGCCTTCGCCTAGAGTTGTCCCACCTTTCCGGACTGAACCAATGTACATCTTATACATATTGATTGATGTCTCACGTCTCCCTAAAATGTATAAAACCAAGCTGTGCCCCAACCACCTTGGGCACATGTTGTCAGAACCTCCTGAGGCCGTGTCATGGTTGCCCATCCTCAACCTTGGCAAAATAAACTTTCTAAATTAACTGAGACCTGTCTCAGATGTTGGGGGTTCACTGTATGCTGTAGTAAACAAACAACTGGGCTTGGAACCAAAAGGAGAAAAAAATCATGAATTGAGAACCTATGGCAAATTAGACCATATGTCCTGCTTAATGCTTTCCCAACATGGTTTTAGGTAATTCTGACTATAGTCCTTTGCCTTAGTTCATTTTGTGTTACTATAATGGAATATCACAAACTAGGTAATTTATAAAGAAAATAAATTTGCCTGGGCACAGTAGCTCATGCCAATAATCCCATAACTTTTGGAAGCCAAAGTGGGAGGATCACTTAAGGCCAGGAGTTCAAGGCCAGCCTGGGCAACATAGAGAGACCCCGTCTCTACAAAAAATAAAAATTAACCAGGTGTGATCATGCTCACCTTTAGTACTACCTACTTGGGAAGTTGAGGTAGGAGTATCACTTGTGCCCAGGAGTTTATGGCTGCAGTGAGCTATGATCATGCCACTTCACTCTAGCCTAAGCAACAGAGTGAGACTCTGTCACTTGTCTCAAAAAAAGAAAAAAAAAAAAAAAGTGAGTTTATTTCTCACAATTCTGGAGGCTGGGAAGTGCAAAAGCACGGCACTAGCATCTGGCAAGGGCCTGTTGGTGTGTCCCTACCATGGCAGAAGGCAGAAAACGGCGAGAGAATGCTCACAAGGTACAAGCTAAACTCATCCTTCTATCAGGAATCCACTCCACTGATAAAGGTATTAATCCATTTATGAGGGCAGAGTCTTCACTCATGATCTTGAAGGTTTCACTTTGCAACATTGTTGGCTTGGGGATTATGTTTCTAATACATGACTTTAGGGGACACATTGAAACCACTGCATCCTTTAAGGTAGGAATCAATGTCATTTTTCAAATGAAGAAATAAGGGCTTGGAGAGGTTAATTAACTTGCCCAAGATCTCAGAGCTAAAGCCAAGATCATATCCAGGACTGACTACAAAGTCCTGTGGTCTCTAGTGCTTGGCAGATCCAGCTTCACTTTTGAGTCTAGAGAGTAGTAACTCTTTTGGTGTAAAAACTAAGGGAGATGATACATTAAATCTAAGTGTAAATTAGATTATGGTTAAAGTGTAAGTCATATGGTTATTATTAATAGATCCCCAAGTTAGCCTATATGTGAACTTTTCCATAGAGAAATGAAATATGGTTTAAATGCAGCATATTTTAAATGGATTATCTCATACAATGTGTTTTTTGTTTGTTTTATACTGTTTTTGTTGTTTTCTGAGACAGAGTCTTACTCTGTTGCGCAGGATGGAGTGCAGTGACGCAATCTCGGCTCACTGCAACCTCCAACTCCCGGTTTCAAGTGATCCTCCTGCCTCAGCCTCCCAAGTAGCTGGGAGTACAGGCACGTGCCACCACGCCTGGCTAATACAATGTGTTTTTTAGACAACAGAGGAAGCCAGTGGTTCTTTCCATATCAGCTTTTCTGTGATACATTTTTCTTTTTTTTGAAACAGAGTTTCTGCTCTTGTTGCCCAGGCTGGAGTGCAGTGGCACCTTCTTGCCATCTCGGCTCATCACCGCAACCTCCCCTTCCTGAGTTCAAATTATTCTCCTGCCTTAGCCTCCTGAGTAGCTGGGATTACAGGCATGTGCCACCACACCCAACTAATTTTGTACTTTTAGAAGAGACAGGGTTTCTCCATGTTGGTCAGGCTGGTCTTGAACTTCCAACCTCAGGTCATCTGCCTGCCTCAGCCTCCCAAAGTGCTGGGATTACAGGCATGAGACACTGCACCCGGCCAGAATACTCAAATCTCAATGTTATACATTTACTGTCAATCCTGTCAGTATCAGTATATTGTACACAGTATACAGTAATTGACAGTATACTGCCAATTATAAATTGAGTTTTTTTAATGATTTACAAATGAATTTGTCAAAATTAAATTAACCCCACCCCCCACACACCCATCCAGAGTCCTTTACAGATAGGTGGTATATGAATATAAGGTAAAAATTGTATGTGCATGGTAGCTTTGGCACAAATAGACTGGTTCTCTTTTTAATGTTAAGTGTAAAGCAGTTCTTTCATCTCTGTTCAGTGCAGTGTTGAGTGTGACTAGGATTTGCAGAAACTTAAAAAAAAAAAATCACCTGCTTGCCATCTTTTTTTTTTCTCTTTTCTTTTTTTTTTTTTTGCTGTTTTTGTTTGCTGCTTTTGTAAAACCAGTTTATCATATTCTCATTAGGAAATCAATCTTCATGAAATTAATTTTTTTTTTCCTGCTAACTGTGGCCCAATCTTTTCATTTCTCTCTGCTTCTATCGTAAGAGCATTCCTCAAATTGACCATGAGAGGATTTACATCTGGGGCACTTGGTATACGCCAAATGGAGACAAAATCAGAATCAGCAGCCTGGCTGGGCCACAGGTCCAGCATCCCAAACTATTAAAATATTCTTACTGTTTCCAGGGAAGTTACAGATCCACTTTGGAATCTGATAATATACCCCTTCCCTAGAAACATGCATAAACACAAAGTGTCCTAAACAACTTCCACGTGCTCATACCTCCCCCACCTCCCAAGCTCATTGACTACTGCCTCGCCTTCACGAACTCCAGACCTGGTCTGAACATTTCTAAAGGACGCTCGGGGGTTAAAAGGAGCGACGCCACTGCAGAAATGACAGCCTTCATCCACAAGTGGCCCGCTTCGGGTTGGCTGGAGCCACAGCTGGGTGGGGACAGGCCTTGCACTGCCTAACAAGCACCATCCAGGTGCGTCCAGTCCTGAAGCGGTCGGACTGGACCGTCCAGGTCCCAGCGCTCGAGAGGACGGCAGGCAGGGGCTCGGATTGTCTGGAGATATGAATGCTTTCTAAGGTTGACGTCAAGGTCTCCTTCCTGAGCCACAGCCCACGTGACAAGCTCCGTCCAGGTAGAAATGATCTCATCTCTCCCGTCGCCCGGGGTCGGAAACCTGAGGCCCGTGCGGGCTGAGGCAACTTAGCGGGGGTCCTAAGCCGGCCGCGCCCTCTGCGCCCTCTGCGCCCTCTGCGCCCCAAGCGTGTGTGGAGGGCTTGGACGTGGTCCAGAAGGAAAAGATGGGGTGAACCAGGTGCCGCGCACCCTTCGAGGAGCCCCCGCTTCTCCGTTTCTGTGAATGACTCCAAAGCACCTCCGAGGGCCGATGCACACCCGGACGACCTTGGGCGGGCACTGACCATCGTCCCCTTCCACTCGGTTGTGTCGGGGGTCCCCAGGTGAGGCGCAGACGCCGCCCTACCCACCTGTACGAGGCCTTCCCCGGAGCAGCCCGGCTACGAAACGACGCCTATGGCGGGGAAGCTAAGAAAGACTCTCGGCCCTCACTCCGCAGCTGTGGCGACTGAATGGCCCCAGCACGCCGGGGCCCTCCCCAAGCTCTGCTCCCAAGCCGAAGCCCCGCCCTAACACCAATGGCCCACCTTCAGGCCCCGCCCCTGATCCCGCCTCCATGAGTCAAGCCTCGCCTTTCAGTCCAGCCCGGCCCGCCCAGGTCCCGCCCCTGCTGTTATGGCCCATCCCCCAGGCACCGCCCTCGATCCTGCCTTCATGAGTCAGGCCACGCCTTCCAACCCAGCCCTGCCCGCCGCAGCCCCGCCCCTGTACCGACGGCCCACTTCCAGGCCCCGCCCTTGATCCCGCCTCCATGGGTCAGGCCCAGTCTTCTAGTTCCGCCCGGCCCGCGGAAACCCCGCCCCCGCGTGCCTATGGCCCACCTCCAGGTTCCGCCCCTAACCCCGCCTCCAGGCGTCCAGCCCCGCCTTCCATCCCCGCCCCAAGCGCCGAGGCCCCGCCTCCAGGCTCCGCCCCGACCCCCGCAGTAAGGAAGAGCAGCCGCTGCTGGTTCTCAGGCGCGGCGCTTTATCGGTGGTTCTGGCTCCCGGCCGCGCCGCAGCCTCTGCCCAGTCTCTCTCCCTCAGCTCGGCGGGCTCCTCCGCGCCGCACGTGAGCGCGCCCGCCAACAGGGCCACTGCCGCGGGTAAGTCGTGCCCGCGCCCTGCCCGGCGTCCAGTCCTCAGCCGCTGGGCGAAGCCGGAGGAGCCTGGCGTCTCCTCCCCGCCGGCCCGCGGGCCCTTGCCCAGGTCCAGAGGGCTTGGGCGGCGCCGTGGGGCGGCTCGGGGTGCAGGTGGTTTCCCGGCGCGCGGCCCGGGCCCGCGGCGCGCGCTGCTGCAGTGCAGGGGCGGGGAGCTCGGGGCCGTAGACCCGAGGGCAGCTGGGAGACTGGGTGGGGTCCCCTCGGGTTACCCGACCCTGGCGCGGAGGATGTGATGCCGGCCACGCCCTCACCGAGCGGGGCGGCAGGTGCAGGTCAGGGGTGGATCGCGGCCCGCGCGCTCTCCCGGGGCGGGCCCACAGCGAGACGCTCAGCCTTTGTTTGCTCGTGCGGTCCTGGCTGGGGAGGAGACTGGGGACGCGGACCTGTGAGAACTGAGGGCTTTCCTCGTCGGGGAAGACCCCAGTCTTCCAGCCAGGCCTCAGGAGAAGGTATCCGGGCCGCAGTGCGCGCTCCGGCCCCTGCGCCCTGCGGGGTTCCCGACTGCTCGCGTGGACTGTTACCCGCAGGTGTTGCCCCACACTCGCGACTGCAGCCCCGCAATTGGGAAGACTTTGCTAGGATTTTTTTGGTAAGGTGATGGAAGACCGTGCCTCCGGCCCCACAAGCCTCCTGGCATTAGGTGGCTTAAAATTTTTCCAGTACAATTTGATTACCACTCTGAAAGACCAAATTCAAAACAGTGTGTCCCACAGTTAAGACCATTGGTGATGAGTGTTTCTGTGCTGTAGACTAAGGATCGTTATCATTTTATTACTAATAGTACATATCTGTTATCTGTTGCTAAATGTTTTTGCTTATGTGGTAGGGTCACTGTGTCCTCATTTTCATCGAGCTCAGAAATGTTCCTTCATATAAACATATTTACAGTGAACTTTTTTGGGATCTGGCAGTTGGTTTTTCTCTTGAACTTGTTTTTTTCTTTTTCTATATTATTATTATTATTATTATTATTTTGAGACGAAGGTCTCACTGTGTTGCCCAGTCTGCTCTCAAACTCCTGGGCTCAAGCAATCCTTCCTCCTCGGCCTCTTGAAGTGCTTGAATTACGGATATGAGCCACAGTGCTCAACCCTGAATTTGATTTTCTGTGAAATTAAAAATGGGTAAAGTGAGAGATTTCTTGCTGACATTTTCGATTTTAAGGTA
The DNA here is from genome assembly GCF_024542745.1 of Macaca thibetana thibetana. Taxonomy (NCBI): domain Eukaryota; kingdom Metazoa; phylum Chordata; class Mammalia; order Primates; family Cercopithecidae; genus Macaca; species Macaca thibetana. The sequence goes on along the minus strand of NC_065580.1, from coordinate 160,836,189 downwards.
TCTGAGTAGATACACTTCTTATGTGATTACTTCTTTGTGTGTCTAGTTATCTATAGGCTGTATAACTGTCGGTTTTACTGAACTGTTCAGTCTCTCACAGGAGACATATCTAGGATAGATTGCAAGATCATTGGCAAAAGAGCTATTTAAGGACTGAACCAATAATTTTATCACTAGCATAATGTACTGGAGACCCTGTACTATCTCACTTCCCTGAGCTCGAATCTGGTTCTGCCAGCTGCTGGGTGTGTGACCTGGGCAATTTTCCGAATGGCCTGACTTCCTAATACCCGTCTCACAGGACTCGTGTATTGCATCAAGAAATGCATGCGGCCCGGTGAGGTGGCTCACACCTGTAATCCCAGCACTTTGGGAGGTCAAGGGGGCGGATCACAAGGTCAGGAGATCAAGACCATCCTGGCCAACATGATGAAACTGCGTCTCTACTAAAAATACAAAAATTAGCCGGGCGTGGTGGCACGTGCTGGTAGTCCCAGCTACTCTGGAGTCTGAGGCAGGAGAATTGCTTGAACCTAGGATGCAGAGGTTGCAGTGAGCCGAGATGGCGACACTGCACTCCAGCATGGCGACAGAGCGAGACTCTGTCTAAAAAAAAAAAAAAAACAAAAACAGAAAAAAGAAGAAAAGAAATGCATACATGAGGCCGGGTGCGGTGTCTCATGCCTGTAATCCCAACACTTTGGGAGGCCAAGGTGGGTGGATCACCTTAGGTCAGGAGTTCGAGACCAGTCTGGCCAACATGATGAAACCCCGTCTCTACCGAAAATATTTTTTAAAAAATTAGCCAGGCATTGTGGTGGGCGCCTGTGATCCCAGTACTTGGGAGGCTGAGGCAGGAGAATCGCTTGAACCCGAGAGGCAGAGGTTGCAGTGAACCAAGATCACACCATTTTACTCTATCCTGGGTGACAGGAGCGAGACTCCACCTCAAAAAACAAAAACAAAACAAAAAGGAGACTGGGCACAGTGGCTCACACCTGTAATCCCAGTACTTTGGGAGGCCGAGGCAGGAGGTTCACCTGAGGTTGGGAGTTCGAGACCAGCCTGACTAGCATGGAGAAACCTCATCTCTACTAAAAATACAAAATTAGCTAGGTGTGTTGGCACATGCCTGTAATCCCAGTTAGGAGGCTGAGGCAGGAGAATCGCTTGAACTCAGGAGGCGGAGGTTGCGGTGAGCTGAGATTGCGCCATTGCACTCCAGCCTGAGCAACAAGAGGGAAACTCCATCTCAAAAAAAAAAAAAAAAGAAAGAAAGAAAGAAAAAAAAGAAATGCATGCATTTTCTTGGAAAATGGTGAATTTTCCAAGCTCGCCCAGAAGACTTGCTTGGTAGCATACCACGTGCCCCCTATTTTGAAATAAAGGAGCTTGCATAAATGACAATTTCCAAACTTCTCACCTGTGCTGGTAGTTACACCAAATAGCACTTTCTTCATATGGCCAACCATAACATTGAACTGCTCCAGCTACCTGCTCTTACCTGGCTGATGCCCTCCTTGTCATGAGCAGTGGCGTCCCTTGCCCTCCACCTTCTAAATACACACCTTATTGTCAATACACACCTTATCACAGTCCTCTTCCTGGTAACTCCAGCCGCCCACACCTCTGAACTTTGAGGACTCCTCTGCCAGTGGCTGAGTTTCCTCTTGCTATCATCAGACTCTGTCATTTTGTCCACCCTCTGTCACTTATGTGTGTTAAAAAGAGCAAGGTCACTTTTTCCACCCTCTGACACTTACGTGTGCCATGTTAAACTGAGATTATGTATTTAGGTATTTTAATGTGAGCCACATTAAACTGGAATTATGTATTTAGGTACTTCTACTTTTAATAGGCTGTGAATGATGAGAGTAGGGACCATGTACTTCCACTTTTATTAGGCTGTGAACGATGAGAGTAGGGACCTTGTCTTATTTATGTTTCTTTCCCATGTTTAGACACTTAGAAGAGTGAACAGACTGTGCCCCATTGGAGTATTGCGGTGGTTTAGAGATGCTGGGTTTCAGAACTGTGAATTTTCTGGAAAAAATATAGTATGGACTGTTTGGATATATCAACTTAGTCTTTACTTGGCAAAAGGAACAAACTACCAGCTCTCATTACCATCTTTTCCTTAATATTTTCAAAACGTGTGAAGGCAGTTATTTCAGAAAAAGGGACAGGCCCTCCCAGGAATCTTGAGTAGACGGTCTTATTTTGTGGCTGTGTGTGCAAGGTGCAGTGTATTTTTGCAGAGAGGCATGAATGCAGAGGCTCTGTGGCAGGATGGGTTTGTCCTGGGGTTGGAGGGTGCAGTGAGAAGTGGGTAGAGTCTTGTAAGCTGGAAAAGGGGTTGTTTGGTTCTGTTTTGAGCTTCCTTTTCTTTTCTTTTCTTTTTTTTTTTTTTTTTTGAGGCAACGTATCGCTCTGTCGCCCAGGATGGAGTGTGGTGCTGCAATCCCAGCTCACTGTAACTTCCACCTCCCAGGTTCAAGCGATTCTCCTGCCTCAGCCTCCCGAGTAGCTGAGATCACAGACATGTGCCACCGCACCGGGCTAATTTTTTGTAGTTTTAGTGGAGACAGTTTCTCCATGTTGATCAGGCTGGTCACAAGCTCCTGACGTCCGGTGATCCACCCGCCTCAGCCTCCCGAAGTGCTGGGATTACTGGCGTGAGCCACTGCGCCCAGCCTTATTTGAAGCTTTATGGAAACAGTTTTAAACATGGCAGTTGTATGCATTGTGTTTTAAAAGGATTCTTGGAGCACTGTGTGTAAAGGCACTGGAAAGGGGCAAGTGTGGGAGAATCATTGGGAAGCTTCTGCAAACATGCAGGGAACAGGCAGCCCAGACTGCGGTGCGGCGGAGATGGAGAGGAATTGAGTCAACAGGTGTTTAGCAAGAGGAGACAAACAGGACTGGGGTTGAGCGTGGCAGGTGAAGAGAAGGAAGAGTCCAGAATGATCCCACAGGTGAAGGGGCTACTTTCTGAGAAGGGAAGACTGGAGAAGGAGCATGTTGAGCAGATGGAATTGAGAGTTTAGTGGGGTTTTTTTGTTTGTTTCTTTGGGACAGAGTCTCGCTATGTCATCCAGGCTGGAGTGCAATGGTGCGATCTCAGCCCACTGCAACCTCTGCCTCCCGGGTTCAAGTGATTCTCCTGCCTCAGCCTCCTGAGTAGCTGGGATTACAACCACCATGCCCGGCTCATTTTTCTATTTTTAGTAGAGATGGTGTTTCACCATGTTGGCCAGGCTGGTCTCGAACTCCTGACCTCATGTTCCACCCACCTCAGCCTCCCACAGTGCTGGGATTACAGGCATGAGTCACTACACCCGACCTACTTTTATTTTTTTAAACAGCTTTATTGCGCTATAATTTGCAGCTCATAAAATTCATTCAAGTATGTAATTCAGTGTTGTTGTTGTCTTTGAGACAGGGTCTTGCCATGTTACCCAGGCTGGTCACAAGCTGCGGGGCAGAAGCAGTCCTCCCACCTCAACCTCTGGAGTAGCTGGGATCACAGGCATGAGCCACTGTGCCCAGATAATTTCAGTGATTTTTTTCATACATTTACAGAGTTGTACAAGCATCGCCATCATCCCATTTTAGCACATTTGCCTTACCTCAGAAAGATTGCCATTCCCAATGGCGGTTAGTCCCTGTTTTCACTGCACCCAGGCAGCCACTAACCTACTGCCATCTCTCTAGATTTGCTTGTGGAGGGCATTTCATATCAGTGGAATCTTACAATGTCTAGTCTTGTGTGTCTGGCATCCTCCACTGAGCGTGTGTTTTCAGGGTGCATCCATGTTGCAGCACGTATCAGTACCTGGTTCCTTTCCATTGCCTCAGCATTCCTTTGTGGATAGACCATATTTTGTTGATAGATGCTTGTCTTAGTTAATTCAGGCTGCTCCAACAAAATAGTGTAAACTAGGTATTTCTGTTATAAGTAACAGTAATGTATTCCTGTAGTTCTGGAGGCTGAGAAGTTCAAGATCAAGGTGCTGGCAGATTCAGTGTCTGGTAGGGCCTGCTAGCTGTGTCCTCACAGTGGAAAGAACAGCCAGGCTCCCTCAGGTCTCTTTAATTTAATTTATTTATTTGAGACAAGGTCTCCTTCTGTTGCCCAGACTGGAGTGCAGTGGCATGATCATGGCTCACTGCAGCCTCAACCTCCCAAGCTCAAGTGATCCTCCCAACTCAAACTCCTGAGTACCTGTGACTATAGGCATGTACCACCACACCCTGCTAAATTTTGGATTTTTTGTAGAGATGGGGTTTCACCATGTTGCTCAGGTTAGTCTCGAACTCCTGGAGTCAAGTGATCCACCTGCTTTGGCCTCCCAGGATTTCAGATGTGAGCCACTCTGTTCAGCTAGTGTCCCTTTTAAAAGGGCATTAATCCCATGATGTAATCACCTTCCAAAGTCTTCACTTTCTTTTTTTTTTGTGGTTTTTTGTTTTTTGAGACAGAGTCTTGTTCTGTCACCCTTCCTGGGGTACAGTGGCACAGTCCCGGCTCACTGCAACCTCGACCTCCTGGGTTCAAGCAATGCTCATGCCTCAGCCTCCCAAGTAGCTGGGACTACAGGTGTGTGCCACCATGCCCAGCTATTTTTTTTTAATTTTATTTTTTGGTAGAGATGGGGTTTCACCATGTTGGCCAGGCTGGTCTCAAATATCTGACCTCAAGTGATCTGCCTGCCTTGGCCTCCCAAAGTGCTGGGATTACAGGTGTGAGCCACCATGCCCGGCCACCAGGGAATGTATTTAGCAGTTGGTAGAGGAGGAGGAAAGAACTTCAGAGAGGTAGGTGAGAAACAAGCTCTGGGGCTGGAGGGGCCAGAGGAGTATGTGGGCCAAGCGGAGGCTGCTAGGCTGCTTGGAGAAGAAGTGGTCTGCCGCAGAGTGCTACTGAGAGGTAAAGTGAGGAAACAGAAAGGACCTCTGCCATTGGTGACTTGAAAGTAGTGGTGGTTGCCAGGCATGGTGGCTCATGCCTGTAATCCCAGCACTTTGGGAGGCTGGGGTGGGCGGATCACGAGGTCAGGAGTTGAAGACCAGCCTGACCAACATAGTGAAACCCCGTCTGTGCTAAAAATACAAAAATTAGCCGGGTGTGGTGACACGTGACTATAGCCCCAGCTACTTGGGAGGCTGAGGCAGGAGAATCGCTTGAACCCAGGAGGCAGAGGTTGCAGTGAGCCGAGATTGTGCCATTGCACTCCAGCCTGGGCAGCAAGAGTGAGACTCTGTCTCAAAAAAAAAAAAAAAGGAAAGAAAGTAGTGGTGGCCTGGTGAAGATTGGATTGGGTCTGGAGTGATTGGATATTGAAGTATGAGATTTCATGAAATTTTTATAACTGTACTGGCCCGTAAATGAAAGACTCAAGCTTAAAGAACGTGTTGTACCTTCAGTTCAGTTTCTTCCATTTACCATATTTGCCTTTTTATTTGATTGACTACATCCAACTTGTTTAGCAATCTACCCAGCTAACTGCATTCACTCGTGTTTAACTGTATAGCATTGCTCTGTATTTGTCTTTCCTTTCAGACTGAGCGTACTAGTGAAATACTGTTTGTCCTTATATATCAATTAGGATTGTGGTTGGCTATAACAGAAAACCTGATTGAACAGAGGCTTAAACAGCTGTTATATGCAGAAAACATACACCAGACATTACAGCATCCAGAGTTGGCGTGTGGTACCTTCACCATGCCATCTGGGGCTGCAGGGGCTCTGTTATTCCACTCAGCCATCGTTAGTTTGTGACTTTTGTGCATGTTTCATGACAGTTGCAAGATGTAGCTTCACTCCAACATCATGCCTTTGTTCCAGGCAGAAAGAAGAAGAAAGGAGGGCAAAAGGCTTATGCCAGGGAGTCTGCCTCCTTTCCAATTGCCTTTTTGACCCACAGCTTCTATTGACATCTCATTGGTCAAGAGCTATCACATGGCCACCTAGATGCAAGGGAGTCTGGGAATTATAGTGTTACTGTGAACAAAACCAGTGCTCCCTTAGTACAGAAAAGGAGAACAAGGCATGCTGGGTAGATGCCTGCCACACTTTAAATAAAACAGCTAGGTATGGTGACGCATCCCAATAGTCCCAGCTGCTTGGGAGGCTGAGGTGGAAGGAAGGATCACTTGAGCTTAGGAGGTCGAGGCTGCAGTGACCCATGATCATGCCACTGCACTCCAGCCTGGGTGGCAGAGTAAGACCCTGCCTCCAAAACATAAAAAATAAAAAATAAAATAAAAAATTTCATATAATAGGAGGGGCTGTGCTCATTCAAAATTACCGGCTGGCGACAACATATAGTCTAGCAGCTTTGGAGCTTTGATCCTGGAATTAGTTTTGTCAATTACTTGGAGCCCTAGCACTCTTACGCTGTCTACTCCTGTTTCCTGTTCTCCCCCAGAATCCACGAGGGTGGGAACTGTTTATCTTTCATCTCCCACAGTGCCTGGCCCAGAAGCCTTGCTAAATATTTGAACAGGATTGCCCAGTGAGTTTGTGCACAGTAGTGTTTGTGGACACCTGTCTTCTGTAGCTCTGGGTTGGGAATGATTTGTATCCCCGAATGGCTCTCTCATTTGGTTATTTTTTGGTTTGCTTTTAGATACTTTTCTGCTGTGAGAATGTAAGATGGATCCAGAAGAGCAGGAGCTCTTAAATGATTACAGATACAGAAGCTACTCTTCAGTGATTGAAAAGGCTTTGAGAAATTTTGAGTCCTCGAGTGAATGGGCGGATCTCATATCTTCACTTGGCAAACTCAACAAGGTATGTCGGGTGTATCCTATTTGGATTGCGTGGAGGTGGGGACATAATTGTCTTTTTATTATTACAAGAAATTACATGGTTATATTATTTGTATTTTATAATCTTTATATTATTACATATTATACAGTATAATCTTTATATTATTTCAAAGAAATACCATTATATATACAATGATGATTACAACAATTAGAAAATACAGAAAAGAAAAAAAACCACTCATAATTCTGTCCTCCAGTGTTACCCACTGTTAACCTATCAATGTATGTACCTCCTTCCAGCTTTTTCTGAGCATAAAATTATATATGGTGTTCATGTAGTTAAACAGTCTTTTTCTTAACAATATTTATGTCTAGATAAGATACAATTTAAAATTGTCAAATTAGGCATTCAAAGACTGTTCTTTGTATACTCCTTAGGATTTTTATTTATTTTTCTTCTTTGATCTACTTTTTTGATCCTTTTACTGCTGTCTGGTAACTCCTAGAAGAATAGAAGTTGAAATAAATATTGAAATCTGCCCAGAACTTGTGTGTGTGTGCATGTGCATGCAGGTGCGTGCTTGTGCGTGCGTACGTGTGTGCGTGTGTGTGTGTATGGAATCAGATCTAGGAAAACCAAAACTGGTCAAATGTGGGCTTGATCTTGTCCTCTATATCAGGGATCCCCAACCCCCAGGCCGCTAACCGGTACCAGTCTATGGCCTGTTAGGAACGGGGACGCACAGCCAGAGGCGAGCGGTATGAGCGCCAGTCTGTGGCCTGTTAGGAACGGGGACGCACAGCAGGAGGCGAGCGGTATGAGCGCCAGTCTGTGGCCTGTTAGGAACGGGGACGCACAGCCGGAGGCGAGCGGTATGAGCGCCAGTCTGTGGCCTGTTAGGAACGGGGATGCACAGCAGGAGGTGAGCGGTATGAGCGGGCGTTACCGCTTGGGCTCTGCCTTCTGTCAGGTTAGTGGTGGTAGTGGGTTATCCTAGGAACATGAACTCTGTTGTGAACTGCACATGCGAGGGATCTAGGTTGCATGCTCTTTATAAGACTCTTTTTTTCTTTTTTTTTTTGAGACAGTTTCACTCTGTTGCCCAGGTTGGAGTACAGTGGTGCAACCTCGGCTCACTGCAACCTCCACCTCCTAGGTTCAAGCGATTCTCTAGCCTCAGCCCCCTGAGTAGTTGGGATTACAGGCATGTGCCACCACGCCTGCCTAATTTTTGTATTTTTAGTAGAGACTGGGTTTCGCCACGTTGGCCAGGCTGGTCTCGAACTCCTGACCTCAAGTGATCCACCTGCCTTGGCCTCCCAAAGTGCTGGGGTCACAGGCGTGAGCCACCAAGCCTGGCCACTCTTTATGAGAATCTAACTAATGCCTGAGGATCGGAGGTGGTACAACAGCAGATCTACAGTTTCATCCTGAAACCAACCTTCCGCCCTCCTGCCCCTCTGCCACCCCATCTGTGGAGAAATTGTCTTCCACAAAACTGGTCCCTGGTGCCAAAAAGGTTAGGAACCATACCTCTATATAAGTGACCTGTAGATGGGAGCATTATATTTTCCCATCCTTTCTTTCCCAGAAAGAAAGTGACACAGGGACCTTCAAGTACTCAGATGACCACTACAAGATGTAGGTAGATGATATTTGGGCTTAGAGAAACTGTACCTGGCTCTGTTGCTGTTTGGACGGGACCTGAGTTTAGAGCCCAAGTGCTAGGTGGGAGTTAGGAGATGTCTCACTCTACTCTGCAGATCTCAGCTCCCCAGGCCAAACACGCCAGGGGAATTGGGGTGAGTAAGGAATTTCAGCAGCCTGACCCTGCAGCCCCCACAGATGGCTATCAGGCATGCTGGAGATAAGCAGTTCTTACAGCTTAGCCGGTAAGCTGCTGGTCTTTTGCAAGGCATATTTACGACATGTAAATGTTACGGCCTCGTGCTGGCTGGGGTGGATAAATGTTTCTAAGGTCCTTAAAAAGGAAATAAGGGCTTGCAAATTCTTTGGTTGTACAGCTCTATATCAGGAATTCTCCAGGTGATTGAAGACTGCATTTACAGACTTGCATAAAGGTGGATTGCTCTTTTAGGGGAAAGGGAGGAGCAGTAGAACCCCATTGAGTCCCACATTCTTCTGGATGTTTCACTGTTTCAGTACTCAGCCCTCCTGGTTTATGAGAACAGCCTACTTTTCTTTTTTTTTTTTTTTTTTTTTTTTTTTTTGAGACAGTCTTGCTCTGTCACCCAGACTGGAGTGCGGTGGCGCAATCTTGGCTCATGGCAACCTCAGCCTCCCAGGTTCAAGTGATTCTCCTGCCTCAGCCTCCCGAGTAGCTGAGATTACAGGTGTCCGCCACCATGCCCAGCTAATTTTTTTGTATTTGTAGTAGAGATGGGGTTTCCCCATGTTGGCCAGTCTGGTCTCCTGACCTCAAGTGATCCACCCACCTCAGCCTTCCAAAGTGCAGGGATTGTAGACGTGAGCCACCGTGCCCAGCCAAACAGCATATTTATTGTTAGGGAGGGAACAGTCTTCATTATTTCTGTTTTTTCTTTTTCTTTATCAAGATATAATTCACATAATGCAAAATTCACCATTTACCCATTTTAAAGTATACAGTTAAGTGGCCTTTAGTACGTTTACCATGTTGTGCAACCATTACTGCTCTCTAGTTCCACACGATTTCATCACTCCAGAAGGAAACCCATACCCATTCAGCAGTTCCCCGCATTCCCCCCTCCCCCCAGCCCTGGTAACTACAAATCTACTTTCCCTCTGTACGGACTTTTCATGGAAATAGAATCATACCATATGTGGCTTTTTGTGACTGGTTCATTTCATTTAGCATCATGTTCTTGAGGTTCATCCGTGTTATGGTATGTGTTAGAATTTCCTTCCTTTTTATAGCTGAATAATACTCTGTTGTATGCATAAGTTACATTTTCTTTTTTTTTTTTTTTTTTTTTTGAGATGGAGTCTCGCTCTATCGTCCAGGTTGAAGTGCAGTGGCGCAGTCTCAGCTGACTGCAACCTCCACCTTCTGGGTTCAAGCGATTCTCCTGCCTTAGCCTTCCAAGTAGCTGGGACTGCAGGTGCCTACCACCACACCCAGATACTTTTTGTATTTTTAGTAGAGACAGGGTTTCACTGTGTTGGCCAGGACAGTCTTGGACTCCTGACCTCCAGTGATCTGCCTGCCTCGGCCTCCCAAAGTGCTGGGATTATAGGCATGAGCCACCGCACCAAGCCACATTTTTCTTTATCCATTGATCAGTTGATGGGCATTTAGATTTTTACCTTTTGGCTATTGCGAATAGTGTTGCTATGAGCATTCGTGTACAAGCTTTTGTTTGAACCTCAGTTTTCAACTCTTCAGGATGCATACTTAGAAGTGGCATTTGCTGGGACATATGGAAACGCTATGTTTAACTTATTAAGGAGCCACCAGTTGCACTATTTTAACATATCCACCAAAAGCAATGCGTGAACGTTCCAATTTCCTAACATCATCCTCACCAATACTTATTTTCAGGGTTTTTTTTGTTGTTGTTTTTTTTTTTTTTTTTTTTTTTTTTTGAGACGGAGTCTTGCTCTGTCGCCCAAGCTGGAGTGCAGTGGCGCGATCCTGGCTCACTGCAAGCTCCGCCTCCTGGGTTCACGCCATTCTCCTGCCCCAGCCTCCCGAGTAGCTGGGACTACAGGCACCCGCCACTGCGCCCGGCTCATTTTTTGTAATTTTAGTAGAGACGGGGTTTCACCGTGGTCTCGATCTCCTGACCTTGTGATCCGCCCGCCTCCGCCTCCCAAAGTGCTGGGATTACAGGCGTGAGCCACCGCGCCCGGCTTTTTTTTTGTTTTTGAGACGAGTCTCGCTCTGTCACCCAGGCTGGAGTGCAGTGGTGCGATCTTGGCTCACTGCAAGCTCCACCTCCTGGATTCACGCCATTCTCCTGCTCAGCCTCTCGAGTAGCTGGGATTACAGGAACCTGCCACCACGCCCGGCCAATTTTTTGTATTTTTAGTAGAGACAGGGTTTCACCATGTTAACCAGGATGGTCTCAATCTCCGGACCTCATGATCTACCCGCCTCAGCTTCCCAAAGTGCTGGGATTACAGGCGTGAACCACCGTGCCTGGCCTCAAGTTTTTTCTTTTTTTTTTTTTGACACAGAGTCTCACTCTGTCGCCCAGGCTGGAGTGCAGTTGTGTAGTCTTGGCTCCTGCAACCTCCACCTCCTGGGTTCAAGCGATTCTCATCCCGCAGACTCTGGGGTTACAGGCATTAGCCACCATGCCTGGCTAATTTTTGAATATATATATACATATATTTTAATACAGATGGGGTTTCACCATGTTGGCCAGGCTGGTCTTGAACTCCTGACCTCAGGTGATCCACCCACCTCGGCCTCCCAAAGTGCTGGGATTACAGGCATGAGCCACCGTGCCCAACCTATTTTCGGTTTTGTTTTTTTTGAATGATAACCATCCTAGTGGTGTGACGTGGTCTCTCCCTGTGGTTTTTTAAAATTAATAATATTTTAAAGATAACTTTTATTGAGGCCCCACCAGGTGCAGAACGTGTTCCTGGCATGAAACTCCTTCTTCCTTTGCAATTCGGTCTTTCTTGAGTGGTCCCATTAATGCTTTCTTCTCCTCCATGGTCTGGAAGTGGCCATGGCCGCACTTGGAGGTGGTGTCAGTGAACTTAAGTTCAGTGTTCTCCAGAGCCCGCCGTTTGGTCTGCACCATCAAAGATGTGCAGAGAATGAGCAGTCGCTTCTTGGTTCCCACCACACAGCCTTTCAGCATGACAGAGTCATTGGTCACTTCACCATATTGGACAAAGCCACCCAGAGGGTTGATGCTCTTGTCAGACAGGACGTGGTCCATGGAGGCATTGTTCTTGATCAGTTTGCCATCCTCGGTAAGGTAGCGCTAGCCAGTCTTATAGATCTTCTTGTTGATCTCAGTGTGCTGATGGTCGCCTTTCTACTCAATGCATGCCATGGAGAAGGCCACATGGGCAGGATGCCGTGCCCCAATCCAGGCCACCTTGCACAGGCCTCGGTGGATCTTGTGGGGCAGCTTCTTGGTGTGCCAACAACTGATGACCTCTTTGTAGCCTTTGCCCTTGGTCACCCCGATGATGTCAATCATCTCGTCCAGCCCAAATGCTTGGTTCACAGGTACCTGCTGCTCTAGCCCCTCCTGGGCCCAGTCCAGCTTCTCAGCCATGGTGCCTCTGTTCACTTGGCTCTCCATCAGCTGGGCCTTCTTCTGGCACAGAGGAAGCAGGCGCGTCTGGGTGTGGGCAGTGACGCGGGTGACTTGGCAGTGCTTCTTCATGCTACTGAAGTCTTCTCCAGCTGCTTCTTGCCATCCTCATCCTGCCATTTCTTGCGGTACTTGGTAAAGGCCTTCTTCTTAGATTTCTGCCGGTTGTTAGAGAAATGCCTTTTGCACTTATCGTTGATGTGCTCAGCAAAGATGGTCTTGAAGGTCCTGAGGCCTCAAGGGGTTTCCACGTAGCCCACAATGCCCACAACCACCATAGGTGGTGTCTCCACAGTGGTCACAGCCTCCACCAACTCCTTCTCTTTCACCTTGGATCCTGGCCTGTCGACTTCCCGTGTGATGTGGGTCGTGCCAGCCTTGTATCCCAGGAAGGCTGTGACATTGACCAGCTTGGAAGGGTCATCCTTAGGGAAGCTCTTTACCTTCCCACGATGCTTATATCTGTGCTCCCATGGCAGGAAGCAGAGGGACCCATGTCTGGGAGTGGAGAACTTTCTGTGAGACATCACACCATCAGATTCCACTGGTAGAACTCTCCCTGTGGTTTTGATTTGCATTTCCCTATGACTAATAATTTTGAGCATCTTTTCATGTGCTTATTGGGCATTTGTGTATCTTTTTGGAAGAAATTTCTATTCTAGACCCGGCGCGGTGGCTCACGCCTGTAATCCCAGCACTTTGGGAGGCGAGACCGGCAGATCACAAGGTCAAGAGATCGAGACCACCCTGGCCAACATGGTGAAACCCTGTCTCTACTAAAAATACAGAAATTAGCTGGGCATGGTGGTGTGCACCTGTAGTCCCAGCTACGCAGAAGGCTGAGGCAGGAGAATTGCTTGAACCCGGGAAGTAGAGGTTGCAGTGAGCTGAGATCGTGCCACTGCACTGCAGCCTGGGTGACAGAGTGAGACTGTCTAAAATATGTGTGTGTGTGTATATATATATTTTTTATATGTTATACGTATATATGTATATATATACAAAATTATCCAGTCGTGGTAGTACATGCCTGTGGTCCCGGCTACTCAGGAGGCTGAGGTAGGAGGATTGCTTGAGCCCAGGAGATCAAGGCTGCAGTGAGCCATGATCGTGCCACTGCACTCCAGCCTGAGTGACAGAGCAAGAGCCTGTTTCCAAAAAAAAAAAAAAAAAAAAAAAGACATAATTTTTTGTTAGAGAAGTTACCTGAGGAATCCCAGCACGGTCTCCTCTTGGATCTCATTTCTTGTTCCCTGCTGCTGTGATTAACTATTGAGTTCAAGCAACTACCTTGAAGAATTTGCAAGATACAGTTGAGACAAAGGTGACGCTGTCAGGCCCTACCTCAGCCCTGCCTGTGGCGGCTGACATTCACGGAGAGCTCAGTGTGTGCTAAGGAGTTGGTGTGCATTGTTGTATAATACTTAAAATGTATCTTGAGATTCGTCTCAGTTTCAACCACTTGTGCGAGGCCACTGCCAGCCAGCGGCAGAGTGAGGGCTCAGACCCCGACCAGCCTGGTTCCAAGGCCCATGCTCATGAGCAGAGCCTCCAGCGTTCTTCACGTCAATATCTGTATAGCTCACATAAGGGGCAAGGGCTGTGCTTCTTTTCTGCCAGGGACCCTGTCTCCATCACCCAAATGCAGTAGGTGCAATTAGTAGGCCCGTTTTACCGATGAAGGTTAACTCACTTGTCCGGTGTCTTATGCAACTGAGTGGTTATTATGGATTGAATTGTTGCCTCCATAAAAAAAAAACCCTGGAGTCTTAATCCTTAGTATCTCAGTATGTAACTTGATTTGGAAACAGCATTTTTACAGAGTTAATCCAGCTAGAGGAGGTCATTAGGGGGTGGCCCTAATCCATTGTGACTGGTGTCCTGACGAAAAAGGGGAAATGTAGACACAGACATGCATGAGGAAAGGCATCATGTGAGGATGAAGGCAGACACCAGGAAGGTGCATCTACAAGCCAAGGAGTGCCAAAGAGTGACAGCAAACTCCTAGCAGGCGGGGGAGAGGCACGGGACAGATTCTCTATGCAGCCTTCAGAAGGAAGCCACTCTCTTGACTCCTTGATTTCAGATTTAATATGAGAGAACACATTTCTGTTGTTGAAGCCACCTGGTGTGTGGCGCTTCGTTACAGCAGCCTTAGAATGCTACGACAGTGGTAGGACAAGATCTATTAACACCTCAGTGCTGGGAATAAGGCATTGAACACTAAGCCCCTGCTCTCATGGAAAGAAATGACGCTTTCTTGGCGAGAGACAGATGACAGATGACTGTGATGTCAGATGCTGAATGCTAAGAAGAAAAATGAACTGGGGAAGTGGGGTATGGAGGAAGGAGGAGGGAGTGCTATTTTAGACAGAGAGAGCACTGACAGCGTGACATTAAAGCAGAGGCCAGGGCGAAGTGAGCAAGCTGGCGGGAAGGGCCATCTGCTAGGGCATGGGCCTGTGTCCAAGGCATGGGAAGGGGACAGGAGTAGCCAGAGGACAGAGTGACCAGAGATACAGCAGGGTCAGGCCACTGATAGGATTTTGGTCTGGCGGGGAGGGGAAGCCACTGAGCTTCCTCCCAGGGAGGCTATGAGCAAGGGAACCTCTGTCTCACCCATTGCAAGAATCCCCTGGGCTGTCACCAAGCACAAGAGCCAGTGTGGAGGCACGCACCTTTGGCCCTGAAATCAGTTCCTGCCGTTACTGGATGTGGAGGGTTTGGATGGTACTGGAGGAGCATGTCTTGATCATCATCAGGAATACTTGCTTCTGTGAAACTTGCAACTTCTGCATTCAAGGGTCCCTGACAGGAGCTGATATGAATAAAGAATTTTCTTCACTAGGTGCAGTGGTGCATGCCTGTAATCCTAGCACCTTGAGAGGCTGAGGGCAGAAGGATCACTTGAGCCCTGGAGTTTCAGACCAGCCTGGGCAACATGGGGAAACCTTGTCTGTCCAAAAATACAAAAATTATCTGGGCATGGTGGTGCACCCCTGTAGTCCAGCTACTCAGAAGGCTGAGGTGGGAAGATCCCTGGAGCCTCAGCCTGGAGCTGTTGCACCACTGTACTCCAGCCTGGGTGACAAAGTGAGACCTTGGCTCAAAAAAAAGGAATTTTTTTAAGGCTTTGGTGATCATCACATTTCTTGGACGTATGCACAGAAATTCAGTGAGTAAGAGTTGAGTGTTGGGCGGGGCGCAGTGGCTCACGCCTGGAATCCCAGCGCTTTGGGAGGTCAAGGCAGCAGGTGGATCGCCTGAGGTCAGGAGTTTGACACCAGCCTGGCCAACATGGTGAAACCCTGTCTCTATTAAAAATACAAAAAATTAGCCAGGCATGGTGGCGAGTGCCTGTAGTCCCAGCTACTTGGGAGGCTGAGGCAGGAGAATCACTTAGAGGTTTCAGTGAGCCAAGATTGCACCACTGCACTTCAGACTGGGGGACAGAGCAAGAGTCTGTCTCAAAAAAAAGAGTTGAGAGTTGAATTAGTAAAATTCTTTGTAATACAGATTTAAACAATAATTTAGGACACAAAAGCACAACATACTTTTTTTAAAGGTAGGTGACTAAATGTTATAATGCATAAACCTGAGATCTGGAGGAGAAGACTCATCTAGTCAACTCTTTTTACAATTAAGAAAACTGCGTCCCGGCCGGGCGCGGTGGCTCAAGCCTGTAATCCCAGCACTCTGGGAGGCCGAGACGGGCAGATCACGAGGTCAGGAGATCGAGACCATCCTGGCTAACACGGTGAAACCCCGTCTCTACTAAAAATACAAAAAGCCAGCCGGGCGAAGTGGCGGGCGCCTGTAGTCCCAGCTACTTGGGAGGCTGAAGCAGGAGAATGGCGTGAACCCGGGAGGCGGAGCTTGCAGTGAGCGGAGATCCGGCCACTGCACTCCAGCCTGGGCGACAGAGCATGACTCCGTCTCAAAAAGAAAAAAAAAAAAAAGAAAACTGCGTCCCAGAAGGTCGTGGTATGTCCAGCTATAGACAGATTCTAATGGTATCATTTTCAAACTTGATCAATGTTTCAGTATCATTTTTAGAATTTTTCTGTGTTATAGAATAGTTTATCTTTTTTTTTTTTTTGAGACGGAGGCTCGCTCTGTCGGCCAGGCTGGAGTGCAGTGGTGCCATCTCGGCTCACTGCAAGCTCCGCCTCCTGGGTTCAAGCAATTCTACTGCCTCAGCCTCCTGAGTACCTGGGACTACAGGTGCCCACCACTACGCCTGGCTGATTCTTCTTTTGTATTTTTAGTAGAGATAGGGTTTCACTGTGTTAGCCAGGATAGTCTCGATCTCCTGACCTTGTGATCAGCCCGCCTTGGCCTCCTAAAGCACTGGGATTACAGGTGTGAGCCACCATACTTAGCCCCAAGAATAGTTTTTTTTTATAGTTTTTAGTTTCTTTTATAGTTTTTAGGCATATCAGCCTGAATAGGGTAACAGGAATAGGGTAACTTTTGGTTAATGGTTTGTCTGAGATTCAAGCCATCATCTTTCCCTGATTATTTTAGATACATTTTAATCACCAAAATATACACACTGGAATGCTATTCACCTTTTATTAAAGAAGGAAATTCTGCCATTTGTGACAACATGGATGAACCTGGAGAACAGTATGTCAAGTGAAATAAGCCAGGCACAGAAAGTCAAATAACCGCATGATCTCACTTACATGTGGAGTGTAAAAAAGGTGAACTCACAGAGGTAGAATAAAATGATGGTTACCAAGGGTCAGGGACAGGGTGGGCTGAAATAGGGAGGGGTTGCTCAAAGGATATGAAGTTTCTGTTAGATCAGAGGAATAAGTTCAAGAGATCTGTTGTACAACATGGCACCTATAGTTAATAACAATGTATTATATACTTGAAAATTGCTAAGAGAGGCCGGGTGTGGTGGCTCACACCTGTAATCCCAGCACTTTGGGAGTCCGAGGCGGGCAGATCACCTGAGGTCAGGAGTTCGAGACCAGCCTGGCCAACATGATGAAACTCCATCTCTACTAAAAATACAAAAATTAGCCGGGCATGCTGGCAGGCGCCTGTAATCCTAGCTACTCGGGAGGCTGAGGCAGGAGAATCACTTGAACCCGGGAGGCGGAGGTTGCAGTGAGCTGAGATCATGCCACTGTACTCCAGCCTGGGCAACAAGAATGAAACTCCATCTCAAAAAAAAAAAAAAAAAGAAAGAAAATTGCTAAGAGAATAGGTATTAAGTGTTTCTCACCACAAAAATGAGAAAATATTGGTAATGCATGTGTTAATTAACTTGATTTAGATGTTTCACAACGTATACATATTTCATATGTTGCATATGATAAACATAAAAAAATTTAGTCAATTGAAAAAATTTTTTTTTTTTTTTTTTTTTTTTTTTTTGAGACAGGATCTGGCTGTCACACAGGCTGGAGTGCAGTAGCACAGTCGTGGCTCACTGCAGCCTCAACCTTCGGGGCTCAAGTGATCCTCCTACCTCAGCTCCTGAGTAGCTGCAACTACAGGCATGTGTATGCCATCATGCCCACCTAATTTTTGTAATTTTTGTAGAAGCAGGATTTTGCTATGTTGCCCAGGCAGGTCTTAAACTCCTAGGCTGAAGTGATCCACCCACCTCGGCCTCCCAAAGTGCTGGGATTGTAGGCATAAGCCACCTTGCCCAGCCCAAGAAAAACATTTTAATCAAGTGCCTTTTGAGTCCTGAACCCAAGTGCTCTACCAAGCATGATTTACAGCTTTGATTTTGGAAATGAAGGCTCATAGAAATAAATTAACTCTGGATTTAAAAATCCTATCATTAAAGCTTTTTAGAAAAAAAAAAAAAAGTCGTAATGGTCCTAAATGAACCAGTTTTTTTGTTTTTTTTTTTTTTTTTTTTTTTTTTTACTGCTTTTATCTGATAACATACTACAGTTTCACAGAGCAGCCATGAACAGGAAGGGCAATATGAGGTCTGTGGTGTCACACAGTTCAGCTTCCGGAGTCTTCATCACTTAGCTACAAGCACCTCCCGTTTAAAGCAGAGCCTCCTGATTGTGGTGTTTCAGAATTAGTGCTGCAGTGTGGTGGGAAGAACATGGGCTGGAGTTTGGAGACCTGGTGAACTACTCTAGCCCTTTACAGATCGGCTACAAGACCTCTTTACCTAAAAACTTGGTGAGAGGCCTGGTGTGGTGGCTCATGCCTGTAATCCCAGCACTTTGGGAGGCCAAGGTGGGTGGATCACCTGAGGTCAGGAGTTCGAGACCAGCCTGGCCGACGGCCGACATGGCAAAACCCCATCTCTACTAAAAATACAAAAATCAGCTGGGCGTGATGGTGGACACCTGTAATCCCAGCTGCTCGGGAGACTGAGGCCAGAGAATTTCTTGAACCTGGGTGGTGGAGGTTGCAGTGAGCTGAGATTGCACCACTGCACTCCAGCACTCCAGCCTGGGTGACCACAAACCAAAGTAATAAATTAATTAATAAAAACTTGGTGAGTCCAACAGAATCCTTCTTTTTTTTTTGAGGCTGGCGTGCAATGGCATGATCTCAGTTCACTGCAACCTCTGCCTCCTGGGCTGAGGTCATCCTCCTGCCTCAGCCTCCCAAGTAACTGAGACTATAGGCATGTGTGCACTACCAAGCCTGGCTAATTTTTGTGTTTTCTTTTTGTAGAGACAGGGTTTCACTATGTTGCCCAGGCTGGTCTCAAATTCCTGAGCTCGAGTGATCCTTGCAAAGTGCTGGAATTATGGGCGTGAGCCACCATACCTGGCCAGGATCCTGATTTTTTACCACTGCCTGAATCAACTCCTCTTCCCTGTTGACTAGTATAGTTCACATAAGCCCTCTTCAGCTTGGAGACTGTGTTAGTCTGCCAGGGCTGCCATAACAAAATACCACTAGCAGAGTGAATTAAACAACAGAATTTTTTTGTCACAGTTCGGGAGGCCAGAAGTCCAAGATCAATGTGTCGGCAGGATTGGTTCCTCTGAGGCCTCTCTGCTTGGCTTGGAGATGGTGTCTTCTCCCAGGGTCCTCACAGGATCATCCCTCCGAATGTATCTGTGTCCAGATTCCTTCTTTTTTTTTTTTTTTTTTTGAGATGGAGTGTCACTTTGTTGCCCAGGCTGGAGTGCAGTGGCGTGATCTCGTCTCACTGCAATCTCCACCTCCCGGATCCTCCTGCTTCAGCCTCCAGAGTAGCTGGGATTACGGGTGCTTGCCACCACACCCAGCTGATTTTTGTATTTTTAGTAGGGATGGGGTTTCACCATGTTGACTAGGCTGTTCTGGAACTCCTAACCTCAAGTGATCCGCCCGCCATGGCCTCTCAAAGTGCTGGGATTACAGGTGTGAGCCACTGTGCCCGGCCCAGATTTCCTCTTCTCATAAGGACACCAGTCAGACTGCATTAGGGCTCACCCTAACTGCTTCATTCTACTTTGATTACCTCTTTAAAAATCCTATCTCCAGCCAGGTATGGTGGCTCATGCTTGTAATCCCTTGGCCTGTGGGAGGCCACGGTGGGTGGATCACTTGAGGTCAGGAGTTCAAGACCAGCCTGACCAACATGGCGAAATCCTGTCTCTACTGCAAATACAAAAATGATCTGGGTGTGATGGCACATGCCTGTAATCCCAGCTTCTCAGGAGGCTGAGGCAGGAAAATTACTTGAACCCAGAAGACAGAGGATGCAATGAGCCAAGATTGCGCCACTGTTCTCTAGCCTGGGCAATAGAGTGAGACTCTGTCTCAAAACAAAAACAAAAGCAAAACAAAACAAAACAAAACCTGTCTCCAGATACAGTCTGAGTCTCAGGTGGAGGTCAGGAAGGTCTTTGCCATACGAGTTTGAGAGGGATACAGTTCAACCATGACAGAGTGTGATGAGGAGGTGCAGGCTGTCTCTCCACCTGTCATCTGTTTACAAAGCTGATTTCTGGTGGAAGCCCAGATGGTCTTGTATCACGCACCTAGTGGAGGAACAGAGGAAGTGTGATTTCTTTAGTCTTGTTCGTGGTCCAGGAGCCCAGTGAGCTTTGGCTTTGGGGTGTGTGCGTGCATGTGTGCATGTGCGCGTGTGCGTGCCTGTGCGTGTGTGCGTGTGCGTGCATGTGTGTGGTGACACAGTGACGTACCCAGAACTGTTGAGTCAGGAAAGCCTTCCAGGTGATTTGTGCCCCCTCCATCGCATGCCAAGAGCTCTGCACCAGCTTATTCATGGGGCACTGCATTGTGGGGGTATCCTGCATGTTTGCTGGGGATGGTCCTTTCAGCCTTCCTCCCCCACTGGAGCCTTGGTGCTGCTGCCACAGTTAGCTCTGCACTGCTTATCCCTGCTGGCCAGACCCTGCATTGCTCAGTGGACTGGAACAAGGCCACCAGCCCTGCCAGCCTCCTTGTGTATGAGCTGCACCTCTCAGCCTGCAGGGTGCCTGGTTTCATCTCAGCATCTCACTTGTAGGGCCTCATCTGTTAGAGCGTGACACCTAAATTTGGGGCTATGATTTTAGCCATTTTCCAGCAACGTTTGTTCTGATGACTTTGGTGGCTGTGACCGTGAGGGTGGAGGTGGTCAGGTAAGTGCAGGGCCAGGGTCATTGTGGAATGATAAAGGCCTGAATTGCTTGAGAAGAGACCAAATGGAAAGGATGCTGTTGATGGGAATTCTTGACAGGCTTCACATTAAACTAGATCCTGCACCTCTGCAGGAGAGGGGCCAGCCCAGCATCCATTTGTCTCTGGCAGTGTCCTGATGCTTTTGGCACCAGGATTTTAAAGATGCAGATCCAACTCCCATTTCTTTTTCTCTCCTCTCACCTCCCCTCCCCTCCCATTTCTTTTCTTTTTTGAGACAGAGTCTCACTCTGTCGCCCAGGCTGGAGTGCAGTGACCCAATCTTGGCTCACTGCAACCTCTACCCCCCGGTTCAAGTGATTCTCCTGCCTCAACCTCCTGAGTAGCTGGGATCACAGGCATGCACCACCACACCTGGCAAATTTTTTAATATTTTTATTAGAGACAGGGTTTCTCCATGTTGGCCAGACTGGTCTTGAACTCCTGACCTCAGGTGATCTTCTTGCCTTGGCCTCCCAGAGTGCTGGGATTACAGACGTGAGCCACTGTGCCCAGCCCTAACTTCCATTTCTAAGGTGTGGCAAAGGCTGCTGAATAACTTTGCTGTCATTCTGTTGTGGTTGCCATGCTGGGGCTCTGATGACTTTGCAGCTTCGCCCCTTACCCCAGGTTATCTGGAGGAGCTGAGGATGTGCAAGGGCACTGCTACCCCAGGCTTGACAGCAGCCTCAGTGAGGGCCACTCACACTGTAAGGTTGAGGTGGTCTTTTTGAAAAGAGCATTTCTCTTTGCTGAAAAGAGTCTGATGTGCTTTTCGATAATTTGTAGCCAGGATAGTCTATTTATTTTGTGTTTGAGTGAAGGAATATTTTTGCCATTCTTCCTTTCAGGTTTGCTGTGGGGATGGAGGTAGTCCAGATTTAGAGATGAATTATTCCTCCAGTGCTGTGATTTAAATGGCCCTTCCAAAGTTCATGCTGAAACTTAACCCCAATATGACAATATTGGGGTTGGGGGGCCTTTAAAAGGTGATTGGATCATGAGGGCTTTGTTCTCATAAATGGGTTACTCGATTACGAATTAATGCATTGATGGGTTATCCTGGGTGAGGAACTGGTAGCTAAATAAGAAGAGGAAGAGAGGCCTGAGCTAGCATTAGCATGCTCAGCCTCCTTGGCATGTGATATCCTGCGCCACATCGGGACTCTGCAGAGAGTCTCCACCGGCAAGAAGGCCCTCACCAGATGCAGCCCCTTCAGCCTCTGTAACTGTAAAAAGTGAATTTATTTTCTTTATAAATGACCCAGTTTCAGGTATTCTGTGATAGCAACAGAAAATAGACTAAAACATCCAGTAACCTAAGAGAATTGAGTTTATGGATGAGGGAAAGGGTTTGTGACCCAGCTACACTATGTAAATTCTGCCCAGAAATGTAAATTAGGAGCTAGAAACTCCGTGTCAGGCCTTGGTATGGAAGGTGCTGTGGACTGAATTGTGTGTCTCCTCCTCCCCTCAAGCCCATATGCTGAAGTCTTCACCCCAGTGTGGCTGTATATCAAGGTAGGATCTTTGGCAGATGATTTAGGTTAGATGAGGTCATGAGGATGAGACCCTAATTTAATAGGACTGTGGCCTTACAAGAACAGGAAGAGGCCAGGCGCAGTGGCTCACACTTGTACTCTCAGGACTTTGGGAGGCTCAGGCGGGTGGATCACTTGAGCCCAGGAGTTTAAGACCAACCTGGATAACATGGGAAAACTCCATCTCTACAAAAAAAAAAAAAAAAAAAAAAATTAGCCTGGTGTGGTAGCATGCACCTGTAGTCTCAGCTACTAGGGAGGCTGAGGTGGGAGGTTTGCTTGAGCCCAGGTGTCTCTTAAAAAAAAAAAAAGAAGAAGAGGAAGAGACAGACGTCCTCCCACCTCCCACCATGTGAGGACACAGTGAGGAAATGGCTGTCTGCAAGCCAGGAAGAGAGCTGAAACTGTTGGCACTTTGATCGTGGACTCCCAGCCTACAGAACTGGGAGAAGTACATTTCCGTTGTTTAAGCCATCCACTCTGTGGTGTTTTGTGACGGCAGCCTGGGCCAACTAATACAGAAGGAACTAAGTTAAACTTGTATTTTTCAGGAAAAAAAAAAAAAACAACCACAACTGTTTGAACAGGAATACCAACATTCAAGCTTGTATTTGAGTCACATACAGGCATTCGCATTTACCTATCTTTTAAAAATAGTCTTTTCCTTTTAAATTTCTTTCCAACTTTATTGGATATACAATAAACTTCAGGCATTTAAAAGTGTATGAAGAATTTTGACATAACGTTTATCTCTGTGAAACCATCACCACAATCAAGACAATGAGCATGGATCAGTCACCCGCGGAAGTTTCCTCCTGCTCTTTGTCCTCTCCCTCCCTCCCTTGTCCCCAGACAACTGCTGATCTGTTTTCTGTCACCATAGATTTGTTTGCATTTTCTGAAAGTTTATATAAATGCAATCCCACAGTATGTGCCCTCTCTCTCTTCTTCTGGTCTGGCTTCTTTCACTCAGCAAAGCTATTTTGAGAGTGATTCAGGCTGTTGTGTACATCAAAGGTTCCTTCTTTTTTACTGCTGAGTCAGAGTTCATGGATAGATACAATTTCTTTATCCATTTCCCATTAGTGGACATTTGGGTTGCTTCCAGTAGGTACATGTTTAATTTTTTAAGAAGCTGCCAAAGTGATTTTATCGTTTTACCTTCCCAGCTGCAGTGTATGAAAGCTCCAGTTCTCCCCCATCCTCTTCAACACTTGGTATGGTCAGTCTTTTTCACTTTGGTCATTTTAATGAGAGTGTAATACTCTCTTATTGTGGCTTCTGCATTTCTCAGATGATGTGACAGATGATTAGAAAGTCAGTAAGCAGTCATTGTAACTTTGTTTTACTTCCATAGACACATAACATAAAGATCACTGTGAGAATCTTCACTGTTTTATTGTATGTAATAGGAAAAAATTGGGAGTGACCACCCCTGGTGGGGGAGTAGTTGTGAAGCGAGTCATGAAACGACAATATAATGCACGCACAGCCGTGGAACCAAGTAGACTGGTAGTTACTAACATGAAAAATGCTTATAAATAAGAGGGCAAAAAAGCATAGGCGAACAGTTTACGTATAGCCCACTCAATCTTGTGTGTGTGTGAGAGAAAAGGAGGGGGTACTGTATAGGAATGGACAAGATCTCAAAGCCCCTTATTGTTGGACTAGTGTATTTCCAGTTTTTCACGACTTTGAATAAAGCTGTGATGAACATCTTTACGCACGTGGCTATTTTTGTCAAGATAAATTGCTAGAGGTGGAATAGCTGGGTCAGTGGACATACAGTTAAGCCTCTGGACACATGGGTATGTGCTGGCCTTTATTTGCCCCACTCTTCTGCCTGCACAGATGCCAGAGTCACAGGCTGTCACCTGCTGTACTTTGTCATGTGTTTATCCAGCAGGACCACATTTTCTGCCCCAATCTTGTCACTCTTCTGATTCCAGAATTTCTCCACCCTTCCCATGTTGGGAGCATTTGGATAATTTATAAATTTTTAAAAAAAAACTGGAGGGGGTTATTGATATTAACCATTATAGATAATAACAGTTTAGATTATTCTGGGAAGAAGTGACATCTTTACACACTTGGGACTTTCCCTCTAGAAATGTGGTAGTTCCCATCATTCATTAAGATGTACTCACTTTGCTGGCCGCAGTGGCTCTCACCTGTAATCCCAGCGCTTTGGGAGACTGAGGCAGGCAGATCACCTGTGGTCAGGAGTTCGAGACCAGCCTGACCAACATGGTGAAACCTCATCTCTACCAAAAATACAAAAAATTAGCTGGGTGTGGTGGCGCACACCTGTTAGTCCCAGCTACTCGGGAGGCTGAGGCAGGAGGATTACTTGAACCCAAGAGGCAGAGGTTGCAGTGAGCTGAGATCAGGCCTGGGCAATAGACAGTGCTCCAGCCTGGGCAAAAGAGTGAAACTCCGTCTCAAAAAAAAAAAAAAAAAAAAAGTGGCTGGGCACAATGGCTCATGCCTGTAATCCCAGCACTTTGGGAAGCCAAGGCAGATGGATCACCTGAGGTCAGGAGTTTGAGACCAGCCTGGCCAACATGGCAAAACCCCGTCTCTGCTAAGAATGCAAAAATTAGCTGGGCATGGTGGCGTACACCTGTATTCCCAGCTACTTAGGAGACTGAGGCATGAGAATCACTTGAACCCATGAGACAGAGGTTGCAATGAGCTGAGATTATGCCACTGCACTCCAGCCTGGGTTGTCAGAGAGAGTGAGACTGTGTCTCAAAAAAAAAAAAGTATTCACTTGTGTCCTTAAGAGTTCTTCTTACATAAGACCTTCCTGTTCCTCAAGTATGTTAAGTATTTTATACATGTTGTTTTGCTATTGTAAATGGGATTATTTTCCTCGGGTAGACAGGTGTACCATCAACCAATACTGATTTTTATTTTTATTTTTTTCTAATGTTTTGCTAGCATTTCCTGGAACAGTGTTGAATAACAATGTTACTCTCAGTGTATTAACCATATAATGTTGGCTGCTGTAACAAAGTCCAAAGTTAATGCCCTTGATATAATTGAAGTTTATCCTCACTCATGTATCAGTTAAGCATATTATTCAGGTAGATGGGCAGCTCTCTTCTACACGGTCATTCCAGAAACTCAAGCCAGGACTCTTGTCTTCTTTTTTTTTTTTTTTTTTTTTTTGAGACAGTCTCGCTCTGTCAGCCAGGCTGGAGTACAGTGGCACGATCTCGGCTCACTGCAACCTCCATCTTCCAGGCTCAAGCAATTCTCCTGCCTCAGCCTCCCGAGTAGCTGGGGTTACAGGCGTGTGCCACCACACCTGGCTAATTTTTGTATTTTTAGTAGAGATGGGGTTTCACCATGTTGGCCAGGCTGGTTACAAACTCCTGACCTCAGGTAATCCACCCGCCTCAGCCTCCCAAAGTGCTGGGATTACAGGTGTGAGCCACCACGCCCAGCTCAGGACTCTGTCTTCTTGAACACGTGACTTTCACAGTTTCTGTGTTCATTGCCATTCTGTCCCACAGGAAGAGAGAAGGATACAGAGAAGCACACATACTGAGGTTTTAACAAGCCAGGTCCTGATGGCACGTGTTATGTCCACCCATGCCTCCCAGGGAGACTGGGCAGCCATGGCCCAGCTGCAGCCCTAACTGAAGAAGGGAGCCGTGATTTGGGTGGGCCAGGTCCAGTGCCTGCGCTCACCTGGCATGCACTGAGTTTAATGGAAGAGTCTGTAGTGTTTCGCCGTTATCTCTGCCCTGTGACCTCCCTCTGTTTCTTGTCTCATAAAGGATCAGTTTATTCCTTGGTTACTAACTTTAATAACTACTTATCTTTATATGGCAAGAAAGGCATGTCATTTCATTACCTGATCAACATGTCAAGTATTGAATTGCTTTTTGCCAGACATCACAGTTCTGCCTTCCATATTACTCTTGTGTTTGGGGGTGATTCTTGTACTTAGGCTAGATTTTCCCAACGCCTAAGATGTGCCTGGGAAGCAAATAGGTTGGAAAATAATCTAATTCAGATTTGTGGAATTTGGGAAGTAGCCTGGAATTGGAGCACCTGGGGTCATGTTCAGACTCACCACTTACTTCTGAGATTGGGGCAGACTTGCTGGTTACCTACCTGATAACCATTCTCCCCTCTTCTTTCTTGCCAATAGAGAACCCCAGTTATATTTGGGGATCACGTGGTGATGTGCTCCAGCAGTAAATGTTATTGTCCTAGGACTTCATCCTAGAAATCCTGTTTTCCTTGGCAGGGATTAATTTCAAGGTGGGCACATGACCTGCTCTAGCCCAGTGAGAGATTCAGGGAAGGCTGCAGGGTGGCTGCTGGAAAGGTTTTGTTCTCATACAAAGAGACAAAAAGGAGCACACACTGCCATGACAGGGAAAGACAGGTTAAGAGTCAACTCACTGGCGGGGCGTGCTGGCTCACATCTATAATCCCAGCACTTTGAGAGGCTGAGGCGGGAGGCCGGCTTGAGACCAGGAGTTTGAGACCAGCCTGAGCAACGTAGCCAGACCCCATCTCTACAATAAAAGTTAAAATTAGCCAGGTGTGATAGTGTGTACCTGTGGTCCCAGCTAGTTGGGAGGTTGAGGCAGGAGAACCTCTTGAGCCCAGAAGGTTGAGGCTACCGTGAGCTGTCTTTGCACAACTGTACTTTAACCTGGGCCACAGAGCAAGACCTTGTCTAAAAAAAAAAGAGCCGACTCATCATTGGCAGCATGTAAGGCACCAAAATGCTTGGATCTTTTGAGGATGTCACTGAGCCCTTGCATGAACAAAATGCAGAAATAAGCTCCTGTATCCCTGGTTTCCCAGCCTTGGCATGCTGTGGCATGGCAGACATTCTGGCTGCGGGTAGGTGGTGGTCTGTGCACTGCAGGATGTTTTGTTTTGTTTAAGAGACAGGGTCTCACTATGTTGCCCAGGCCAGAGTGCAGGGACTGTTTACAGATGCAGTCATAGCTCACTACAACCTCACACAATCCTCTTGCCTCCGCCTCCCGAGTAGCTGGGATCACAGGTGTGTGCCACCATGTCCAGCTCTCTGTAGAATGCTTATTCCCATCCTGGCCTCCCTGACTTCTGTCCAGTAGATGCCAGCATCACCGCCTCCTCCACCCAAAGTTGTAACAGCCAGAAATGTTTCCACACATTGCCAAATGTCGCCTGGGGGCAAAATTTCCCCAGTTGAGAACCACTGCTGTAGACTTTGGTTTTGTGAGGCAATACATTTCTTCATTTAAACCTGTATGGCTGGATGGTCTGTTCTTTACAGCCACACATGTCCTCGCTGAGCTCACAACCCTGGACCATCCTTAACCCCAGAGCCAGAGCCTGTTTCTTCTGCAGGCCGACGCAGATGTGCTTGTCTGTTGACAGTAAAGGTTTTTTGTGCATCCTTAAAAGGTGCAGTGTCTAGCAGCCGTTGGAGTAGTTTCTGGCTGGGAGCAGGACTCCTACAGAGCAGTTGCGGAGGACCTTCTGTCTCCCATGGGGGAGGCACCATTCCAAGTACAGAACCTTTGTTGTGTTTTGGAGGGGGTCTTGTGCTTCTAGCACCTGCCACCTCTGCCAGCCACAGCACTCTGCCTCTTTGTTCTGAGTGCCTGGGACGGAGTTGTATAGTTGCTGCCTTTTGGAGAGAGGAGTCAGCTTTGGGCTTGAACATATCTGGAGATAGCCCAGCTTTCATGCCGTCTTCACATTTCCTGTGTACGTGGGTTTTGTTGTTGTTGTTGTTGTTTAGACGTGGTCTTGGTCTGTCGCCCAGGCTGGAGTGCAGTGGTGCAGTCTCAACTCACTGCAACCTCTGTCTCCCAGGTTCAAGCTATTCTCCTGCCTCAGCTTCCCAAGTAGCTGGGACTATAGGCACACACCACCACGCCTGGCTAATTTTTTTTTTTTGCTTTTTCTATTTTTTTTTCTTTTCTTTTTGAGACAGAGTCATACTCTGTCGTCCAGGCTGGAGAGCAGTGGGGTGATCTTGGCTCACTCCAACCTCCGCCTCCCAGGTTCAAGTGATTCTCCTGCCTCAGCCTCCCGAGTAGCTAGGATTACAGATGTGCACCACCACGCCCAGCTAATTTTTGTATTTTTAGTAGAGATGGGATTTCACCATGTTGGCCAGGCTGGTCTCGAACTCCCGACCTCAGGTGATCCACCTGCCTTGGCCTCCCAGAGTGCTGCGATTACAGGTGTGAGCCACCGCGCCCGGCCTAATTTTTGTATTTTTAGTAGAGATGGGTTTCACTGTGTTGCCCAGGCTGGTCTCGAACTCCTGACCTCAAGTGATCCACCCACCTCGGCCTCCCAGTGGTGGGATCACAGGCATGAGCCGCCACGCCTAGCCCCTGTATACACTGTTAAAGGCCCCTTCCCACTCAGCTGCCGAGAGCTGGTTCTTTCACAGGCCTCCTGTTTCCATGCAAGTAGCTTAGGGAAGCAGGATGAAAAAGCTCGAGGAGGAAGACCACAGACTGGATTCAGAACAGGCCATCGTGGAGAGCTGTGTGCTTCGCTGCTGGCCTGAGGCTCTGCGTTCTCCTTGGTGCTCAGGCTGCCCGGCATACACAAGTGCTGTCCCAGCAGGCAGCCCACATGCGCTTCAGGTGTGGGAGGCTCTGCGGGCTGCAGGGAACCGGATCATTGTGAGAGATTGAGGCTGGAACTCTGAACAGCCACTCTGCACCCACTCTGCTGTAGCAATGAGGATCAGGAAGACCTCTGGGAGTTCTCTAGAAGAAGGAACTGGGGAGGAGGAGATAACATCTCATTTCATTAGAGCATGCCAGTTCTGTTCTGGATGTGATTTTTGAAGAATATTGAGTTCTACCAGTAGGACTTTGGGGACTGAAACCTGTTGAGGATTCGTAATAAGACTCTGTCCCCAAGGCGTTCTTTCTTTCTTCTGTCTCTAACAAGCAGGTTTCCCTATAAGCTTTGCTGTTTGTTAAACAGATCATTCGTATGCAGATTAAAATATGTTTAAAAATTAGAAAAATAATATTTCCCGATACCATGTCATTTTATATTTTTAATGGTATGATCACTATTATTTGATTTTCTGGTTTGTGATGATAAATGCGTAAGAATGGCAGTGTTCTCTGCATCATGTACATTTCAAGGTGTAGACTGTGTTCTGAAGGGTGAGTTGGCCTCACATCCTTACCTTCTTTTCCTGTGATTTATTACGGAACTCAGCTGCCTTCACCTCCTCCTGCCATTTTTCACCACTTCTGAGACTGTTAGCTCTTAGACCCCCCATATAGAACAATTTGCTTTGTGAGCCCGTATTACATACCTGCCACCATTGTTTTTCAAACCTGGGATCCTCCAAACCCGGTGCCACTCAGCCTCTTCTACTGACGAAGAAACTGGAGTTCAGAGGCTTGCTTGCAGCTTTCCAGGTATATGACGAGTATTTCAGGTCGGCCAGCTCTTTGTGAAGCCCACACTCCAGGGTTGAGGGTAACACGGGACAATGTCGGGAAGGCTGAGGAAGTGCTATGCAATTGCAAAAGAATAAAATAAAATAAGTCTAGAAATGCGGAAGGTACTATACAGCATCACAGCTACCTAAATTTCCTCTGTGGGAAGACAGGGAAAATAGGCGTTAGTGGCAAGATGGAGTGGCTTTGAGTCTAAGTGTCATAATAAACTCTGACAGGAGAAATAAGGGACGGCATGTGCACGTGTGTGCTGCAGCTTACCCGCTGTGAGGCAGCGGTGAGTTTATTGCCTTGTGTTTTAAGAAGTAATTTTCTGGGCCGGGCGTGGTGGCTCATACCTGTAACCCCAGCATTTTGGGTGGCCAAGGCGGGTGGATCACTTGAGGTCAGGAGTTTGAGACCAGCCTGGCCAACATGGTGAAACCTCATCTCTGCTAAAAATACAAAAATTAGCTGGGCGTGGTGGCGGGCGCCTGTAATCCCAGCTACTCGGGAGGCCGAGGCACGAGAATTGCTTGAACCCCAGGAGGCGGAGGTTGCAGTGAGCTAAGATCATGCCGCTGCACTCCAGCCTGGACAACAGAGCACGATTTGTCTCAAAAAAAAAAAAAAAAAGAAGTGATTTTCTGATCTAGCATGTGGATTCCTGAGTCGTCTTAACTAAGAGATTGGGAACAGCCTGTGTCGTTAACAGGCCCTATTGCTCATGACTTGTGCATGTGTACACGTGTGGGATGTGTGTATCCATGTGTGTGTGTGTATGCAGTGTATATGTGTGGAATGTGTATGTGCATGTGTAGAGGGTGTGTGTATATGGGAAGTATGTATATATGTATTTGTGTGCTTGCATGTGTGGACATGTGTATGCATATCCAGTGTTAACCCTGACACACTGGGGAAGTGGAAATAGAATGAATACTCTGTATGTTTCAGCTCCTCTTTGAGTTTATCCTGCATGACCAGCTTATGAGTAGGTGATAGCACATTTTTGGTCACCTACGGCACTTCCTCAGCCTCCCCTGACATGTCTGCATGTTCCACCCCCACCCGGAGTGTGGGCTTTGCAGGGCGCTGGCGGACCTGAAATACTCTGTGCACCTGGGAAGCTGCAGGCAAACCTCTGAGCTCTAGCTCGTTCTTCAGTAAAAGGGGCTGAATGGTGCCGACTTTGGAGGATTCCAGATTTCAGAAATAATGGGTGAGAAAGCAGAGCCTCAGAGCTATCTGGTGACTTGTGACAGGCTTGCTCAGATGAGAGGTGGAGCCTGGACTCAGACCCCGGCCTGCTGTTCAGAGCCTGGCCTCTGTCACAGTTCCCCTCCCACTGACTTTTGGAGCTCGTCTTAGGAACTCGACCAGCGGCCAGCAAAACATTCCCTCCACAGCAGAGCCACCTCTGGGTAAACTGATACAAATGAGTTTCTGAACCGGCCAAGCTGCCAAGACTCAGGTCTTGACTTCAGCAATGTCATTCCTCCCACAGATGGTGAGTGGGTGCTGGCCACAGTCAAGCACCCACTGTGCTCTTCCCCCAGGGCCTGGCCTGGATGAGCTGGCTGCTCCGCCCCTCCCCTCCCCTCCCTTCCACTCCTCTCCTCTCCCCTCCCCTCCCCTGTCAAGCGGGTGCTTGACTGTGGCCAGCACCCACTCACCGTCTGTTGGGGGAATGACATTGCTGAAGCTAAGGCCCGGCTTTCGACCGAGTCTCACTCTGTCCCCAGGCTGGAGGGCAGTGGCACCATCTTGGCTCACTGCAACCTCCGCCTCCCAGGTTCAAGTGATTCTCCTGCCTCAGCCTCCCGAGTAGCTAGGATTACAGGAGGCTGCTACCACACCTGGCTAATTTTTGTATTTTTTATAGTAGAGACGGGGTTTCACTATGTTGGCCAGGCTGGTCTTGAACTCCCAATCAGGTGATCTGCCTTCCTCGGCCTCCCAAAGTGCTGGGATTATAGGCATAAGCCACCATGCCCAGCCTATTTATTTTATTTTTTATTTTATTTTTGAGACAGGGTCTCACTCTGTTGCCCAGGCTGGAGTGCAGAGGTGCGATCGTAGCTCACCACAGCCTTGATCTCCTAGACTCAAGTGATCCTCCTGCCTCAGCCTCCAGAGTAGCTGGGACTACAGGTGCACATCACCATGCCCAGCTAATTTTTGTATTTTTTTGTAGAGACAGGGTTTTGCCATGTTGTTGGTCTTCAACTCCTGGACTGAAGCAGTTCACCCACCTTGGCCTCCCAAAGTGCTGGGATTACAGGCATAAGCCACTGCACCTGGCCTGCCTCTTTTTCTGAACATGCTTTTAAAATCTCTAGTAGGTGATATACTCAGCCTTCAGTTCTACTCCTACTCAAGCAGCATAGTAATTTTAAGAACATTTTAAAAGGAAAAAAATGCATATTCTAACGTGTCTCCTTACCTGATGCAGAAGATGGAGTTAGCCTGAGTGACCCATTCCTTGCTAGCAGCTTTATTGGAAGCTGGGATTTGGGGATGTGGATGTCATAACTCATGCTGAGAGCTGATTAATCGTGTGCATGGCCCTGTTAGGGTTCAGCTGACTTAGGTAAATAGAACACAATGATATTTCAGCTGTGACCTTTCAGAGAAGGAAGCTCCTTGTTTACATAGGAGTTACAGCAGCATTGCTCTCCCAGTTCAACAAAAGCTGGTCTCACTGGTTACCTGTGGAACCCTGACTCCCTGAGATGGCTCTGGACAGCCTTGCCTCGTGCCTGTTTTCCAGCTTATCTCTGGCCACCACCACTCCCTCAACCTGGCAAAGCAACCGGGTCATGCCATTTCAGGCAAGGGGGAATGCCACACCGTGAGCACTTGGGAAGTCACGGCCAAGTGCTGGTCTGTTACGGCTCTGCGTCTGTTCCATTTTCATCCTGTCTAAAGGGCACTAACAGTGCCCCCTGGCAAGTGCTTCACTGAGCGTTCGAGCCTGTGCCACCTGGCCTCCCCGACTCACTGTGCCACTGTGCAGCTTCCTCTCAGTGGCATGAAAAGAACACCCTTATAAAGATGCCTGACTTCCAGAAGGAAGACGTGTCGGTGTTTCACCGCGAAAAATGCAGCTCCTCGTTCGCTTGATGGGAGACGTGCTTTTACATTGGCCGACTTACATTTCTTTCTAGACAAAGACATCTGGCGTTCTGAAGTCAGCATTGTACTCTGTGCAACAGTAGGGTGACTCTCTCTTCTAGGAACTTTTAAAGGAAACATTTCACATTTTTATTTTACAGGCTAAATAGAGCATTTTAAAAATGAAACATAATTCTCTCCCCTCCCCACCCATATGGTTAAATTACTCCTTTTTAAAAGTATTTTAAATTGTGGTAAAATACATATAAACATTGTAAATTGTGGTAAAATACATATAACATAAAATGTACCATCTTAACCATTTTTAAGCATATTAAGTTTTGTATCCATGGTGTAGCCTTCTGGAAGTTTTCATCGTGTGGCCTACACAGAATGCTTCTAAATCATGCCGTGTCCTGGGGACTGTCATACTGTCAGTTTGTGTAAAGTCAAAGGAAAACAAAGATATTTTCTTGGGTGGAGCAATGGCGACACTTCCTGATTTCTGTTAAGCTTGGATGTAGTTTGAATCTTTTTTTCCAAACATACTTTATACTTACATTTTAGTATTTTAAGTCCAGCCTACTGAGCCTATGAATATAATGAGGTCAAAAATATTATAATTATGTCCTAATTATATCTCAAGGAATGCTTTTAGAACAGTATAGTTCCTGAGTGAAATCAGTAAGAAAATTTAATTTCCTGTTAAATCAGTTTCTCCTTTTTTTTTTTTTTTCACTTTAAAAAGTGATTTTGAAGGCCGAGTGCAGTGACTCACACCTGTAATCCCAGCACTTTGGGAGGCCGAGACGGGTGGATCACGAGGTCAGGAGTTCGAGACCAGCCTGGCCAATATGGTGAAACACCGTCTCTACTAAAAAATACAAAAATTAGCCAGGTGTGGTGGCACACACCTGTAGTCCCAGCTACTCAGGAGACTGAGGCAGGAGAATCGCTGGAACCTGGGAGGCAGAGGTTGCAGTGAGCCGAGTTCGCACCACTGCACTCCAGCCTGAGTGACAAAGCGAGACTCCGTCTCAAAAAAAATAAAAAAGTGATTTTGGGTTGGGCACAATGGCACACGCCTGTAATCCCAGCATTTAGGGAGGCTGAAATGGGTGGACCATGAATTCAGGAGTTTGAGACCAGCCTGGCCAATATGGTGAAACCCTGTCTCTACTAAAAAATACAAAAGTTAGCCAGGCATGGTTGCGCACGCCTGTAGTCCCAGCTACTCGGGAGACTGAGGCAGAAGAATTGCTGGAACCTGGGAGGCAGAGGTTGCAGTGAGCCAAGATCGCACTACTGCACTCCATCCTGGGTGACAGAGAAAGGTTTTGGGTTGGGCACAGTGGCTTACACCTTTAATCCCAGCACTTTGGGAGGCTGAGGCAGGTAGATTGTCTGAGGTCAGGAGTTTGAGACCAGCCTGGCCAACATGGTGAAACCCCGTCTGTACTAAAAATAAAATAAAATAAAAAGTAGCTGGGCATGGTGGTGGGCGCCTGTAATCGCAGCTACTCAGGAGACTGAGGCAGGAGAATCTCTTGAACCCAGGAGGTGGAGGTTGCAGTAAGCTGAGATTGCACCACTGCACTCCAGCACTTGGGGACAGAGTGAGACTCTGTCTCTAAATAAATAAATTAATGAAATTAAAAGTGATTTTGAGGCCGGGTGCGGTGGCTCAAGCCTGTAATCCCAGCACTTTGGGAGGCCGAGACGGGCGGATCACGAGGTCAGGAGATCGAGACCATCCTGGCTAACACAGTGAAACCCCGTCTCTACTAAAAAAATACAAAAATCTAGCCGGGCGAGGTGGCGGGCGCCTGTAGTCCCAGCTACTCGGGAGGCTGAGGCAGGAGAATGGCGTAAACCTGGGAGACGGAGCTTCCAGTGAGCGGAGATCCGGCCACTGCACTCCAGCCTGGGTGACAGAGCGAGACTCCGTCTCAACAAAAAAAAAAAAAAAAAAAAAAAAAAAGTGATTTTGAAAACATGGCCATTTTTCCTGGCCAGTTCATCTCTTTTTTTTTTTTTTCGAGATGGAGTCTCACTCTCTCACCCAGGCTGGAGTGCAGTGGCGCAATCTCAACTCACTGGGGTTCAAATGACCCTCCCACCTCAGTCTCCTGAGGATCTGAGATTATAGGTGCATGCTACTACACCTGGCTCATTTTTGTATTTTTAGTAGGGACAGGGTTTCACCATGTTGCCCAGGCTGATATCAAACTCCTGACCTCAAGTGATCTGCCCGCCTCAGCCTCCCAAAGTGCTGGGATTACAGGTGTGAGCCATTGCGCCTGGCCTCAGTTCATCTGTTTCTCTGTGATATTTATTCTATAGTTGCAGAAAAACGTTTCTCATCTGATACATATATTAAGCTTACTGGCCAGCCAGTTTGGGTTTCTGGACAGTGAAACTGTCCCGGAAATGTTTGTTGAGCTTTTCTTGCTGGAGAAGGTTCTTGGCAAAGCCTGGATGGAGGATGGAGATGAGAAAGGTAGTGTGAGGGTGGCACACCCAATTTGTGCTGTGATTCCAGTCTTGGCAGCCCTGGGCCTGCTGGGAGAGGGATGAGAGTGACATGTGGCCCAGTTTTAGCTCAAAGAAGGAAAAGTCACCAAGACTGTCCATGAGGGCAGGAGCTCTTGGTTCTCCTCCTAGATGAGAGTTAGAAGGAATTTGAGAGCAGGGCTTCCTTCTTGGCTTCCAAATACTTCTTATCTTGGAGTTTTTCTAGCCGTGGTTAGTGGGTCATAGTGTCAGCTACGTTGCCAAATGGGAGCTGAAGTGTGTTGTTGGGCGAAGGGTGAAGACGCTGTCAGAGAATAAGACAAAGCCCACTAGAACTTTAAAAACAAGCCAGAAAAAAAACACATACCCACACACACACCCTGAAGAGGAAGTCAGGAGTTTGCAAGCCCTAGAAGGTGGTTATTGTGCTAATTAAAGATTGAAAGCTCACTCTCAAGAGAGCTGAACCAAATCCCTGGGCTGCCTCAGGATTTGTGAAATCAGTGCCATTGTTCTCTGGTCAGTTCAGTCCAGGAGGGGCTGGCGTCCAAGCGTCACTCAAGAGTTCATGGCTAGGCCAGGCATCGTGGCTCATGCTTGTAATCCTAACACTTTGGGAGGCCAAGGCAGGCGAATCACTTGAGGTCAGGAGTTCGAGACCAATCTGGCCAGCATAGTGAAACCCCATCTCTACTAAAAATACAAAAATTAGCTGGGCATGGTGGCACGTGCCTGTAATCCTAGCTACTTGGGAGGCGGAGGCAGGAGAATCGCTTGAACCCAGAAGGTGGAAGTTGCAGTGAGCCGAGATCACGCCATTGCACTCCAGCCTGGCAACAGAGTAAGACTCCGTCTCAAAAAAAAAAAGAGTTTGTGGCTCTTGCAGCCTTAGCCGGCAAGAGCAGTTGCCATGAAATAGCATTATTTCTTTTCTCTTTATGCTATTGTGGTAAAATACACATGGCCTAAAGTTGACCATTTTAACCATTTTTAAGTGCACAGTTCAGTGGTATTAAGTACATTCTACCCTACCATCGATGTGTACCCTACCATCGATCTCCAGCTTCTTTGGGTAAATGCCAGCAAGCATGATTACTAGACCATTTGGGAAGAGTACATTTAGTTTTGTAAGGAACTGCTAACTGTCTTCCAAAGTGGCTGCACCATTTTGCATTCCCATCAGCGATGAATGAGAGTTCCTGTTGCTCCACATCCTCACCAGCATTCGGTGGTGCCAGTGTTCTGGATTTTGGTCCTTCTAATAGATGCGGAAGATATTTTTCAATAGGATTCACCACCCTATTTTCTGCATGGATTAAGTCTACACAGGGGGACAAGGGAGTTCTGTCTAGGGGACTAGAGTGAGTAACCTTTTGTTTCCAAAAGTGCTTCAAATCTATTAAATGGAAAGCATTTTCACCTGGTTGATTCTAATCTCCAGTCTTGTGTCCGGAGGCAGATTGTTTCTTTAGACATTTTTCACTGTGTCGGCTGGGCGCGGTGGCTCACACCTGTAATCCCAGCACTTTGGGAAGCCAAGGCGAGCAGATTACTTGAGGTCAGGAGTTTGAGACCAGCCTGGCCAACATGGTGAAACCCTGTCTCTACTAAAAATACAAAAATTAGCTGGACGTGGTGGTGGTGCTGTAATCTCAGCTACTTGGGAGGCTGAGGCAGGAGAATCATTTGAACCTGGGAGGCGAAGGTTGCGGTGAGCCGAGATCTCACCACTGTACTCCAGCCTGGGCAATAGAGTGAGACTCAGTCTCAAAAAAAAAAAAAAAAAAAAAATTCACTGTGTTATGTAAGAAATAATACCTTATCTCCTTTTAATGTTAAATTATTATTTATCTTTTTTGTGTCATCTTAAAAGGAAATTTTAGGTTCTTCAGCTGTACCTCTTACATGCAGGTTTCTTCCATGACTTCGGCATCTGTTAAAATTCTCGCCATATTTGGGCCTGCAGTTGATCTCACCATCAAACATACAACAGTTTCTTTTCTAATACTATATTTTTCTCAGTTTCTCTAATTAATGCCCTTGTTGCTTTTGTAACGATGAAGGACATCACTAGTAAACAACTGGGTTTCAACTGATTCTCCTAAAAGGCAATGCATTTTGTCTCCTTCTTTAAATCTTCTGCTTATTTTTCAGTTTGTTATTATAATAAGAGGTCATGTGTGTGGATTGCTTACTTTGTGCTGGGCACTATGCTAAACTCCTTACACATGGTATCTCTTTACGCTTGTAACTTCGTGAGGTATCACGGTCCTCAGTTTTACAGATGAAACTGCAGCCCAGAAAGGTGATTTGCCCAACCAGCAAATTGTGAAACTGGAATTGGAGGCTCTGGTGCCCAAGCTTGCATACTTAGACCAGGCATTAGTAATAGCCTCAGTTTCATTTATTGGTTTGTTTAGCCTTAGTTTTGAAGCATTTGTTAAGTGCGAGCCTCCATGTGGAGTGTGTAAACACTCAATCTCTGTGTGATGACAGCTCCAAGGAGCAGTCCAGCAAGTTCTGTCTGGCCAAATCCAGACCTGGTTTTGATTAGCTTTGTTCCTGATCTCTAGATCGCTCTGCTCTATGCTTGAACCTGTATGCTTGAGTCAAGCTTACCTCTCTGACAGGTGAAGAAAATGATATTTCACTATAATATTAATTTTATTTTTCTTATCACAAAGGGAAGGCATCTTCTCATTTTTCTAAGTCCTGTTGGCTCATTGCCTTTGCTCTTCCTGCATTTTTCTCTCTCTCTCTTTCCTTTTTTTTTTTTTTTTTTTTTTTTTTGAGGTGGAGTCTCACCCTGTCGCCCAGGCTGGAGTGCAATGGTGCAATCTTGGCTCACTGCAACCTCCACCTCCTGGGTTCAAGTGATTCTCCTGCCTCAGCCTCCCGAGTAGCTGGGATTATAGGCACTCACCACCACGCCCGGCTAATTTTTTATAGCTTTAGTAGAGACGGGGTTTCATCATGTTGGCCAGACTGGTCTTGAACTCCTGACCTTGTGATCCACCCACCTCTGCCTCCCAAAGTGCCAGGATTATAAGTGTGAACCACCGCACCTGGCCATATCTGATTTTTTTTTTAAAGATGTCGTTTTGTTGAATTTGAGAATTCACTTAGACCACAGGCCTCTGATGAAAAATATTCTTGTTTTCCTTGTCTTCCTTTTATGTCCTACATAACCTGAGTGTGTTTTAGAGGTGGGATCGCAGTCTTTGCATACAGGAGGAAAGTTGTCATGGTCCTGCGGTCATGAGGCTGAGGGCCCACGATTCTGATGTGGATGGAATGCAGCTGGCATTGCACACATCTTAGATGCTCTTCCTGACTGCCCG
Organism: Macaca thibetana thibetana; assembly: GCF_024542745.1. Classification (NCBI taxonomy): domain Eukaryota; kingdom Metazoa; phylum Chordata; class Mammalia; order Primates; family Cercopithecidae; genus Macaca; species Macaca thibetana. Next base: position 160,797,564 of record NC_065580.1, on the reverse strand, counting down.
CTTTGTTCTAGGCACTGTGCAAGGTGCTGGAGACAGCAGAGAAGAGTAAGATAGTCCCTGCCCTCGCACTGCAGAGGGGGGCCTGTTCTGCCTCCCTGAGATGGGGGCACTGAGCTAAATCACACGTGAGGAAGAGTTAGCAAGGTGGCCGGAAGGGCATTTAGGCGAGGGGCAGTGAAAGGCAGGCTGGAGCCACAGATTGCAGGCAGAACAGGCAGGAGCCGTGCTTGGGAGGCCTTTGAATGACCTTTTAAGAAGCGTGAACTTGGCCGGACACAGTAGCTCACGTCTGTAATCCCAGCACTTTGGGAGGCCAAGGCGGGTGGATCCCTTGAGGTCAGGAGTTCAAGACCAGTCTGACCAACATGGTGAAACCCCATCTCTACTAAAAATACAAGAAGTAGCTGGATGTGGTGGTGTGTGCCTATAATCCCAGCTACTCAGGAGGCTAAAGAAGGAGAATCGCTTGAACCCAGGAGGTACAGGAGGTGGAGGTTGCAGTGAGCCAAGATCATGCCATTGCACTCCAGCCTGGGTGAGAGAAGAGAGCAAGACTCCATCTCAAAAAAAAGAAGCGTGAACTTTACCCTTAGGCTTTCAGTAAATATTTGTGTGAGCAAGTGAACTACTTATGCGGATCGTTCCCCCATAACATCAGACACTCTGTTGTAAGATTAAGCCGGCCAGGTGCAGTAGATCACACCTGTAATTTTAGCACTTTGGGAGGCCGAGGCGGGTGGATCATGAGGTCAGGAGATTGACACCATCCTGGCTAACACGGTGAAACCCTGTCTCTACTAAAAATACAAAAAATTAGTCAGGTGTGGTGGCACTCTCCTGTAGTCCCAGCTACTTGGGAGGCTGAGGCAGGAGAGTTGCTTGAACCTGGGAGGCAGAGGTTGCCATGAGCTGAGATTGCACCACTGCATTCCAGCCTGAGTGACAGAGCAAGACTGTGTCTCAAAAAAAAAAAAAGATTAAGCCATGAGGGGCCTCCCACGCACAAAGCTCTGCCCATGGTTACTCGATGCCATAAAGGGCGGCATAGATCTGTTCACACTCTCGGCTTTGTCTCTTGGATAGAGCGAGCACCCTGGGATGCTTTCCCGCAGGCATGTCGTGTGTCCTGCTTATGGAAGCCTAGCTCGGGACAACCATTGCTCCAGGCCGGTGGGGTGGTGCCGTTTTCCTCCTGGAAACACGGGTCCCTCCCAGCACCATCTCCAACTGGTAGAAATGTCAGGAGTCACAGCCTGGAAGGGTCTCCTTTAATCCCAATCCATATCTTCTGGGTGAACCCCTACTCATGGCTTCCTGAGACAGAGAAGCACATGGCCCTCACCCACCATGGGCTCCGAGGTGTGACCGAGAAGCTGGCCACGTACTAAGAAAGTCGTTGTGCCTGCCTCATCTCCAGCGCTGCCAGAGCTGCCGTGGACTCTCGCCATGCAGTCCCTCTACCCCCTTGTTGCGTGCATCTCTTTCTTGACAGCCACACCAGGGCACGGCTGCAGTCTCTCTGGCTTCAGCAGATTCATGCTCCATTGTAAGTATCACTGCCTTCTTCCTCATGTGTTGTTTTTTCTCGTTTGACAGGCTCTTCAGAGTAACCTGAGGTACTCCTTGTTGCCAAGACGGCTCCTCATCAGTAAAAGATTAGCTCAGTGTTTGCATCCTGCCCTGCCCAGTGGTGTGCACTTAAAAGCCCTAGAAACCTATGAGATTATCTTTAAAATTGTGGGGACCAAATGGCTGGCCAAGGACTTATTTCTGTACAGGTACGATTGCTTCTCTGCTGTGTTCCTTTTTATTACCCAAGTAACCAGTATTTCAGCTCACAAGATGAGAAAATGACAAACAGGCAATATAAGCGTGGGGCTGTGTGTGCAGCAATTAATCATAAAGCCATCATCAGGAGACGTCACTGGGCGCCTTCTAGAGTCTATCCCTCCCGACTTTTCTGTAAGGGAACTTTAGGATCTGAACGTGCGGACAGCTTCATTGCCGGCTCATTATATAACAGTGTTTTGTGACCATCTCATGTCACACACACATCGAAACCAGCAGTTTAAATGGCCAGCTGTTTGCTTCTGAAAACTCCCCTGGGCTGGCTTGTCACGTGGGACTTCTGACTGGGTATCTTATTTCTGCCCCGTTCCCTCTCGTTCTTTCTCGAAGCTGCGGGTTATTTCCTCTCCTGGCACATGCAGCGGTGTCGGTGAGGCCGGTGCTGCTCACCCTGTACGAGAAGTACTTCCTCCCACTGCAGAAGCTGCTCCTGCCCAGCCTGCAGGCGTTCATCGTGGGCCTGCTGCCCGGCCTCGAAGAAGGCTCCGAGATCTCCGACAGGTGCGTGGGCGTCCTGTCCAGGCTGTGTTTACTCCACTGCTTTATAAGACACAGGGAAGGGGCCGGGTGCGGTGGCTCACGCCTGTAATCCCAGCACTTTGGGAGGCCGAGGTGGGCGGATCACATGGTCAGGAGATCGAGACCATCCTGGCTAACACGGTGAAACCCCGTCTCTACTAAAAAATACAAAAAATTAGCCGGGCATGGTGGCGGGCGCCTGTAGTCCCAGCTACTCGGGAGGCTGAGGCAGGAGAATGGCATAAACCCGGGAGGCAGAGCTTGCAGTGAGCCCAGATCATGCCACTGTGCTCCAGCCTGGGCAACAGAGACTCAGTCTCAAAAAAAAAAAAAAAAAAAAAGACATGGGGAAGGAAGTGCAGAGACATGGCAAGCAGCAGTAGGTGTGGAGGTCGGGTTGCTCTTTCACATTTCCTTGGTGGTTGTGATTTCAAAATGCCGTGTTCCTCCCAGGAATCTCTCTGTGTCTCTTTACCAAAGGGGAAGTCCCGAGCCTGGAGCGATGAGATCCTTTATGCGGAGAGAAATGTAGCTCATTAATAAGGGAGACCATAGTGTAGGGTTCCCATGGTGTCCTGTCCTGCTACGGAGTTACCCGCTGAGTCACCATGTGTGGAGGGGAAGACATACCCTCTGAGGGCCCCTAGTGTGGCGGAAATGAATGGACCCTTTCCTGGGCACTTGGAGCCTGCTTTACACACATGATCACGTTGCGTGATGAATTTCTCTGCTCCAGGAGTTACCTCCATTTACAGGTGAGGGTCCGAGGGTGAGAAGGTTTCCCACTCGCACAGTCAGCGAGCCCCAGAGCTGGGATTCTATTCCACTGTGTCTATTGGATTCTTTTTTTTTTTTGAGACAGAGTCTTGTTCTATCATGTTCTATCGCCCAGGCTGGAGTGCAGTGGTGCGATCTTGGCTCACTACAACCTCTGCCTCATGGGTTCAAGCGATTCTCCCACCTCAGCCTCCCAAGTAGTCAGGATTACAGGCGTGTGCCACCACGCCCAGCTAATATTTGTATTTTTAGTAGAGATGGGGTTTCCCTGTGGTGGCCAGGCTGGTCTCAAACTCCTGACCGCAAGCGATCCGCCCACCTCAGCTTTCCAAAGTACCTGGATTACAGGCGTGAGCCACCGCGCCCATCCCGTATCGGATTCTAAAGTCCTTCTTCTTTCCATTAAACTAGGCTGCTTCTAAATTAAAAAGCAAAGCCAGGGCAGGGCTTGAAAAGGCAATTTAGTGTGATATGAAGCAGAATATCTTGACAGATTTCAGTAGCACCTTGAAGAAATGTGTAACACTCATATGCACAAAAGTTCATGTTTTTTTTTTTTTGTTTTTTTTTTCCGGTCACTGCTTAGGAATGGGAGAAAGTGTGTATCTGTTCAGACTATTGAGTATGGCTGGGCACAGTGGCTCACACCTATAATCCCAGTACTTTGGGAGGCTAAAGCAGGTGGGTCACTTGAGGTCAGGAGTTCAAGACCAGCCTGGCCAACATGGTGAAACCCTGTATCTACTAAAAATGCAAAAAAATTAACTGGACATGGTGGCATGCACCTGTAATCCGAGCTCTTTGGGAGGCTGAGGCAAAGGAATAGCTTGAGCCGGGGAGGCGAAGGTTGTAGTCAGCCGACATTGTACCAGTGCACTACAGCCTGGCTGACAGAGTAAGACTATGTCTCAAAAAAAAAAAAAAAAACTATTGAGTATACACAGTGACCTTTGTTTCCGGAGAATTATAAAGTAAGAACTCACTTCCAGCTTATTAACTCTTCTGAGAGACGCCACAGTGATTCATCTCTGTTAATGGGACCTGTTTTAAGAGCCCATGTTCAGTCACTGGTGACTTTTGTGCTTGTAAAAGCTTCCATGTGATTATACAACGCACTGCTCACATTTCCCTGTGCTGGAGGCCCTAGTCAGGTCACCCTTTCCTGTGGTGTTAGCTGTGACTGAGGGGTGCAGGAGGCTGGAGTGGAACCCATGAATCAATCCAGGTCCCTTTGCACAGCTCCCCCAGCCTCAAGTAAACCAAGTAATCAGAATGGTTTGAAGGGTTAGTCAGGAAGTGGCCAAGGGTGCATTTCATGAGCTCTATATCAGGACGTGACAGATGTAACCAAAACATTGCCCTTTAACCATTTCAAGCTCTCACATAGACCAGGTGTTGGCTTTCCATTTCCCAGAGGAGAATCCACCTTTACAGTTTCTACCTTAGGAGGCACAATCTGTCTCGTTGCAGTTTTAAGTCCAGCTGCAGGCCCTGTGGCTGGTACACGGTGAGACTCGGTAAGTGTGTGTTGAGTTAATGAGCCGTCCAGGTCACACAGGAGGCAGCTGGAGGACATTACCAGACTCCATGCCAATGGACTCCTAATCCCAGGCCCTTTCTAGAAGTTCTGCTATGTTTGTGTTCTGATGACAGATATGTGAGTATATGTCCTATGTGATTTTTCCATCATTGGACCGATGAACACATTAGTTCCCTAAAGCTTACTGTGATCTTTTAAATCTGTGTGAATCACACTAGAAGTGGAAATAGTTGGAGTGTTTTTGTTTGTTTTCTTAGTTGATAAATGAAGGTTCATGTGAACAGTTGCTAAAGTTGCTTAACATTGATTTTTTTTCCAAATATTGTGGTTTCTTGACATTGAACCAAGAGCCAAGTAAAGCTTCATGAATCACTGAATCAATTTAGCTGTGACAGAAAACCAAATGCAGTGTGGCACCCAGCAGTGATTAGTTATCAGCTCTCCAAGGTGGATGCCGGTGAAAGGCTATACAATAACCTCTGAGCCAGTGTGTTGCAGCCACAGTAATTGAAGTGACTGTGCAAGACTTTTTGGTTGCTGTGCCCATTTTAGTCTGAGACAGTTTGGTAACTGTTCCCAAAAGTTCTTGGGTAGCCAGGTGTGGTGACAGGCACCTGTAATCCCAGCTACTTGGAAGACTGAGGCAGAAGAATCGTTTGAACCTAGGAGGTGGAGGTTGCAGTGAGCTGAGATTGCACCACTGCACTCCAGCCTGGGCAATGGAGCAAGACTCCATCTCAAAAAGAAAAGAAAAAAAGTGCTTGGGAATTGAGTGAAACACCCCAAAAAATGTGCAGAGAGCAGAAAGGGAGGGTGCAGTAGGGGTCATGTTGAGCACGTGGGTAGAAATTGCAAAGTGGTGAGTTAGGTTGAGCTGGTGAAGGCTGGGGTGACTCACAGGTTTCATGTAGGTGGAGGCTGTTCCTGGTGTGTGATTTTTAGTGAACCATAAGAAATGAAACTTTTGGCCCCTGTTAGGACCTGTTATCCACCCTGGCTTTCTAACCCTTTGGGGTCTGCAGATAACCTATTACTGATCAGAAATCCTTTTTTTTTTTTTTTTTAAGTGCCCATGAAATAGCTACATAGCTGTTGTTTGCTGTACTAAGAAAACAAGATTAGAACAGGGAAAGCACCAAACCCTTCTTCTAAGGAGATGAGGAGAGCTGAATGTTTTAAATGGTTTGTAAGAAGGCAACAACTAGCTCACCAGATATTTCCATTTAAACCAGTAATTCTCAATCTAGTAGTAATTTTGACTCTCAGGACACATTTAACAATATCTGGAGACATTTTTGGTTGTCACAACTGGGGGTGGGGAAGGTGCTACTGATATTTAGTGGGTAGAGTCCAGGGGCCTGCTGAACATTTTACAGTGCACACGGGTGCCCCACAGCAAAGACCCGGCCCTAGATGTCAGTGGGGTGGAAGTTCAGAAATCCTGACTTAAAGAGTTGAAAAATATTTATTGACATTTCTTTTCTTCTTTTTTTCTTTTGGAGCTCATTAATAAGGGAGGCCATAGTGCAGGGTTCCCATGATGTCCTGTCCCATTACAGTTACCCACAGTGTCACTGTGTGAGGGGGGAAGACGTACCCTCTTAGGGCCCCTATTGTGGAGGAAACCAATGGACCCTTTACTGGGGACTTGCAGTATGCATGACGCACAAGATCACATTGAATTCCAGGGTCTTGCTCTGTACCCAGGCTGGAGTACAGTGGCAGGATTATAGCTCACTCTAGTCTCAGCCTCCAGGGCTCAAACAATCCTCTGGCCTCAGCTTTCCAAAGCACTGAGATTACAGGCATGAGCTACCCCACTTGGCTGACATACCTTTTTTTTTTTTTTTTTTTCTGAGACAGGGTCTTACTCTGTCGCCCAGGCTGGAGTGCGGTGGCACAATCTTGGCTCACTGCAACCTCTACCTCTCGGAAACAAGCGATTCTCCTCCCTCAGCCTCCCGAGTAGCTGGGACTACAGGCATGCACCATGACGCCTGGCTAATTTTCATATTTTTAGTAGAGACGGGGTTTCACCATGTTGGCCAGGCTGGTCTTGAACTCCTGGCCTCAAGTGATCCGCCTGCCTCGGCCTCGCAAAGTGCTGGAATTAACGGCGTGAGCCACCGCACCGAGCACCAACATTTCTTTTGGTTGGTTTCAGGCACTGTGATAATCATCTGTGCTGGTTCGAGACTTTTTTTTTACCTACCCCCTCTTTAGCCCTGTTTCTGACCTGCAGTTTGTGGTACAGGGCGCTGTTGTCACTGCCCTGCCTCTTCAGTTTCAGATGATTGTACCAAAACGGTGCTGTCTTGTGACAGCTTGTCTTTCCATGGTTGTCCTTTCGGCAAGCAGCTGCAGAACCGAAGTTGTGGAGTGCTTGGGGTCAGCAGTGCCCGGCCCATGCCGCTCACCTGCTCTCAGTTGCAAAGAGTGGAGCATGCCAGTGTCATTTGAAGGAGCTGTGTTTGCAAGAGGCATGAAAGAGCATAAGCCAGGATGAGTTAGGAAGGATGGAAATACTTGGGGTTTGGAAGTTGTTGTTGTTTTTTTTAAATGTTTGTTGGTTTTTTGTTTTTGTTTTGTTTTTTGAGATAGAGTCTCGTTCTGTCACCCAGGCTGGAGTGCAGCGGTGCAATCTTGGCACCCTGCAGCCTCCACCTCCCGGGTTCAAGCAATTCTCCTGCCTCAGCCTCACGAGAAGCTAGGATTGTAGGTGCAAACCACCAAGCCCAGCTAATTTTTGTATTTTTAGTAGAGACGGGGTTTTACCATGTTGGCCAGGCTGGTCTTGAACTCCTGAGCTCAAATGATCCACCTGCCTTGGCCTCCCAAAGTGCTGGGATTACAGGCAGGAGCCACCGCACCTGAGGGTTCCCAGCGGGGCGTGGTGGCTCATGCTTGTAATCCCAGCACTTTAGGAGGCCGAGGTGGGTGGGTTACCTGAGGTCAGGTATTCAAGACCAGCCTGACCAACATGGTGAAACTGCATCTCTACCAAAAAAATACAAAAATTAGGCATGGTGGCAGCTGCCTGTAATCCCAGCTACTCAGGAGGCTAAGCCAGGAGAATCACTTGAACCCAGGAGGTGGAGGTTGCAGTGAGCGAAGATCGTGCCATTGCACTCCAGCCTGGGCAACAACAGCGAAACTCCGTCTCAAAAAAAAAAAAAGTTTGGAGTTCTGGCCTGTAAACTGCACACTAATATTGGAATTTAACAACCCAGATGATCAGAGGAACTCTTGTTGAATAGGAAGTTATTTCATTTTTAACCCCAGTTATTTTGCTCTCTCATACCAAAGGTTTGTCATAATTGCTGTAGTTTCTACTGTGATGTCATTTAAATTGTTAGCATGCGTCCATTTTTTTTAAGAATAAAATGAGACTTAAAAAATAAAACTGGCTGGGCACAGTGGCTCACACCTGTAGTCCCAGCACTGAGAGGCCATGCAGGGCAGATCACTTAAAGCCAAAAGTTTAAGACCAGCCTGGGCAGCATGATGAAACCCTGTCTACACATACAATACAAAACTTAGCCCAGTGTGGCAGCATGGGTCTGTAATCCCAGCTACTCAGAGGCTGAGGCAGGAAAATTGCTTGAGCCCGGGAGGTCAGGGCTGCAGTGAGCTGTGATTGCACTACTGCACTCCAGCCTGGGTGACAGAATGAGACCCTGCCTCAAAAAAAAAAAAAAAAAAAAAAAAAAGATGTATTTCTTTAATAGAAAGCTAGTAGCCAGTTTTCAGAATATTGAAGAGATAACGTAGACAGCATTTCCCAAGCTTTTTGACAGTGGAACCCCTCTTCGGTGGAACATCTCTAGCGGCCAGTGTTCCATGGAACATACTTTGGGAATATGCAGTTCTAAGCAAAGGGGGACTGTGACACCAGGGTGTGTACATTATAGTATTTGTGATGATTTCAGAGCTGGGCAAAGACAAGCTCTATTTGTTTACTCAACCTTTAATAGAAGGCCAATCAATAACCTCAGCCACTAAATCGCCCTGTGTACTTCTTCTGAACACTTAGCCATTACTTATGCCCCTTCAGTTTTATTTTTTCTAAGAAGAGGGTACCATGCACTATTTCCTACAACATTTTACAAGACCCCAAAAAGTTCAGGCTAATTTTAAGGAGAACAAAATGCATTTTTAATATAACATGATGGTACCTATTTTTTGAAGGAAATACAAAAAAATTATCTGAGGGATTTTTCGAGTGCCAACCTGAAGTCAGACGCTCAAATAGGCACTGGGGCTGTGACAGCAAACAGAGCGGACCTACTAGTAATTGCAGGGGGCATGGCCCAAGCATTGGGTCTGTTCTCCAGCGCTGAGTTTTTTTTTTTTTTTTTTTTTTTCCTTCTCACTCTGTTGCCCAGGCTGGAGTGCAGTGACGCCATCTTGGCTCACTGCAACCTCCGCCTCCCGGCTTTGAGCAATTCTCCTGCCTCAGCCTCCCCAGTAGCTGGGATTACAGGCACCTGCCACCATGCCCGGCTAATTTTTGTATTTTTAGTAGAGACGAGATTTCACCATGTTGTCCAGGCTGGTCTCAAACTCCTGACCTCAGGTGATCTACTCACCTCAGCCTCCCGAAGTGCTAGGATTACAGGTGTGAGCCACCGCACCAAGCCAAACTGTTTTTTTTTTTTTTTTCCGAGGGGACTCTCACTTCATTCTCACAACATCTCCATGAGGTCGAGGCTACTTCCCAGTCTGTTAGCTGAGCACGGGCATGCACAGATGTTAGACTTGTCCGAGGTCCTGCAGCTAGGAGGCATCCCAGCCAGGATCTGGACACGGGAGGGCCCACTCTGGCAAGCTGGGTGAACCAACACATTCCCCTGGGTTGCTTTTGCTGTCATTGTTTTCTGTGGTCTTTGCGGATGAATCCTTTCAGGTAATGAATCAGATCCTTCGTGGGGCGAAATCCCTGAGGGGGAATGTGCCTCTGCTGCTTTACTGGTAGATGCTGTCACCCAGCCTGCAGGTTGTGTGCACTGTGGACAGGGAAGGGGCCGCAGTCAGCTGCAGGGACACCACCGAACAGACACAGGTCTGGCCTTGGTCAGTGTCAGTGGAAAAACGAGCCCTGATCCACTGGTGATGCTGCTTCTCTTAAAGGATGCGTGAGAAGGTGCTGACTTTGTATCATGGGAGACCTAGGTAGAGATGAGAGGCGAACAAATGCCCGGCCTCAGCACAAGAGCCCCTGGGAGCGGGAGTCAGCACATGCAGGTGCTATGGGCAGACTGAAAGGAAACAGGCTGATGGAATTTGCAGGGTCGTGGGAAGCCCCAGGCAGATTTGCCCCTAGCATTTCTAAAGGCAGATGTTACTTGGCACATTTTTGCCTGTGCTCAGGTTGGTGGCATCTAATTGCTTAAGTCATCAGTGTCCTCGGCGTATCCTTGTTTTTGATGCACAAATGGCTTCTGCTTTTCTATGAAGTGGCTGACCTGCCCATCCCTCTTATGGTGGGACCTCCCTTCTGTGAGCACCTCGGCATCCGTGGCGCGGCCGGGGTGGGGATGGGTCTCTGCCCCGCCACGCACAACTGCTTAGACGCTTCCCATTGGCCAGGACACCGCGCTGCCTAGTGACATTGGTTTTAGCAAATCCAGGGTCAGTGTGACAGCCAGCAGGTGGACACACACAGCAGGGTGAGAGATGGCAGCGGCTCCCGGCAGTGAGGAAGGTGGGGCTTCCCCAGCCAGACGAATCCACTGCGGTTCTTCATGCAGCTTTCACAGAGCGGTGTGCAGCAGGACTCAGGAAGACGGGGCGAGCCCTTGAACCCTCTCCTGTCTCATCAACAGAACGGATGCTCTGCTCCTGAGACTATCGCTGGTGGTCGGCAAAGAGGTGTTTTACACCGCCCTCTGGGGGAGCGTCCTGGCCAGCCCGTCCATCCGCCTCCCCGCCTCAGTCTTCGTGGTGAACCACATCAGCAGGGACGCCCCCGGCCAGGAGCAGAAGTACATGCTGGGGACCGATCACCAACTCACGGTGAGTGCCGTGCTCCTCACGGGGCATGGGGAGGGGGCGACACGTGGGCACAGCATCCTCATGGGCAGGTTGTCACTGAAGCTACAAAGGGACATCTAGGAAAGGGAAGTGCACTACACTTGAGTCTGGGTAACAAATGGCTGAGCAAGGCGAGAAGGAGGCCTCGTGCAGTTGAGGATGGTGGTGGCTTTTTTTAACATATGCATTAAGTTTTTGTTGTTGTTGTTTTGTTGTTTTGTTTTGAGACAGAGTCTCACTCTCTTGCCCAGGCTGGGGTGCAGTGGCATAACCTCGACTCGCTACAGCCTTCACCTCTCAGGTTCAAGCAATTCTCCTCTCTCAGCCTCCCGAGTAGCTGAGATTACAGGCACTTGCCACCACGCCCGGCTAATTTTTGTGTTTTTAGTAGAGATGGGGTTTCACCATGTTGGCCAGGATGGTCTTGAACTGCCTGCCTGGCGGCTGATCCACCCACTGTGGCCTCCCAAAGTGGCATTAAGATTTATACATTCAAATAAGTGTTCACACCCTCAGAGGTCCCTTCTGGAGGCCGCTAGCTTTGCAGAAATGTGCTTAGCTGCACACAGTGCTCAGAAGGCCTCTGCACGCACAGGGTCTGCCGCATTTTCGGGTCTTTGTTTCCTTCCCCTGTCCTGTGTCACGGGGGCCACTGCCCACTCACACATGGCAACCCCCTCCTCCCTTGGCATCCTCCCCCTGCTCTCCTGTCTCCATTGGCTGCTTTCAAATCTAAATTATCGGGGTTCGTCAGGTATCCATCTCTAGGCCCTTCAAGGGAAGCTTTCTTCCCTGGTAATGACATCCCTTCTGGTGCCCTTAGAAATGCTAACCTCACAGATCCTTGTCTCTTTTCCCCAAACCTGCCTCTTGTGTTTTTATGGCTTGCTGTCTTTCGCTACCTGGTGGTGTTCCCACACTTTGATCTTAAAGTGTTTAGATTGAATTCGCAGGTGAGAAGGTCTGCAGCTGGGTGTAAATTACCCCTCTGAGTCCATTTCTCATTGCACAATGGGGGTTGTAGACCTGCCTCACAGGGTCTCTCTGAGGACAAGGTGGAAAAATGGATGAAAAGCGCTTTGCACAATGATCAGGACACAGGAGATCCCAATGAACACGTCCCTTTCCTGCCCTGTCAGTATCCCCTTTGTCTCTTTCTCTCCATCGTCTCGGCCTTGCTCTGGCTTATCTCTTACTCTTGGATCTGACTGGTTTATCCTCATCCTACTCTCTCCCCATCTAGTCCTTATCAACTGCTGAGAGATTTGGTTCTCCAAAGCCTAACTTTGCTCATATGTATCCTGTGCTTTAAAAATGTTTGACTTCCCGGCTGGGTGTGGTGACTCATGCCTGTAATCTCAGCACTTTGGGAGCCCGAGGCAGGTCAATCACCTGAGGTCAGGAGGTCAGCAGCAGCCGTGCCAACATGGTGAAACCCCACATTTATTAAAAATACAAAAATTAACCTGGGCGCAGTGACTCACGCCTGTAATCCCAGCACTTTGGGAGGCTGAGGCGGGTGGATCACCTTAGGCCAAGAGTTCAAGACCAGCCTGGCCAACATGGTGAAACCCCATCTCTACTAAAAATACAAAAATTAGCCGGGTGTGGTGATGGGCGCCTGTAGTCCCAGCTACTCGGGAGGCTGAGACAAAGGAATCGCTTGAACCTGGGAGGTGGAGGTTGCAGTGAGTTGAGATTGCACCACTGCACTCCAGCCTGGGCGTCAAAGCAAGACTCCATCTCAAAAACAAACAAAATTAGCGGAGTGTGGTGGCAGGCACCTATAATCCCAGCTGCTCAGGTGTCTGAGACACGAGAATCGCTTGAACGCAGGAGGCGGAGGTTGCAGTGAGTTGAGATCACACCACTACACTCCAGCCTGAGTGACAGAGCAAGACCCTGTCTCAAAGAAAATAAAAAAAAATAGCCGGGCGCGGTGGCCCACGCCTGTAATCCCAGCACTTTGGGAGGCTGAGGCGGGCAGATCACGAGGTCAGGAGATCGAGACCATCCTGGCTAACACGGTGAAACCCCGTCTCCACTAAAAATACAAAAAATTAGCCGGGCGTGGTGGCAGGTGTCTGTAGTCCCAGCTACTCGGGAGGCTGAGGCAGGAGAATGTCTTGAACCCGGGAGACGGAGCTTGCAGTGAGCTGAGATTACGCCACTGCACTCCAGCCTGGGCGACAGAGCAAGACTCCGTCTAAAAAAAAGAAAAATAAAATAAAATAAAAAAAATAGACCGGGCACAGTGGCTCACGCCTGTAATCCCAGTACTTTGGGAGGCCGAGGCAGGCAGATCACAAGGTCAGGAGATCGAGACCATCCTGGCTAACACGGTGAAACCCCGTCTCTACCAAAAATACAAAAACTTAGCCGGGCGTGGTGGCGGGTGCCTATAGTTCCAGCTACTCGGGAGGCTGAGGCAGGAGAATGGCGTGAACCCGGGAGGCGGAGCTTGCAGTGAACCGAGACTGCGCCAATACACTCCAGCCTGGGTGACAGAGCAAGATGCTGTCTCAAAAATAAAATAAGATAAAATAAGATAAAATAAAATAAAATAAATCTGAATTCCCATTGTAAAGCTATAGTCCAAGCTCAAGAGCAGTCTAACCATCTGCTCCCAGCCACGACACCTCACACTTCCCTGCAGTCCCTGCGCTCCCACACAACTGCCACTGGGCCTGGCCTCACAGTGCCTTTACTCCCAGCCATTCCCTCCTGTCCCACTGGCTCTCGATTCCTGCCCTTCTTCGCAGTCTCAGTGTAGCTCCTTCCTGTCCTTCAAGCCCCGCTTTCCTGTGGAGCATCATTGTTCTCTGCAGTTGAAAGAGCCCTCCTCTTCTGAACTCTGAGCATTTGTCTGTGGCTCTAATTTCTTATGCATCTCTAGTCTACCTATCTGTATTCAGAAAAGACACTCAAAATATCTACTGAATTGATCAGGAATTATTTTCCCATGTGTCTTCAGAGCTTTAGTTTACTCTAAGGTTCCTGTTGGATCCTTTCTGGGATTGTAGAATTTGAGATCATAGAACCTGGCCATCTGGTCCAAATCCCTCCGGCTCTCACGTGGAACAGTGAGGTCTGCAGCTGAACGTCTTCTCTGATGTCACGCAGCCTGCCGGCCTCGAGAGCTAGAACCCACGCCCTCCTGACCTGCGGCTTCTGGTTCTCTTCTGAGTGATACAACACAGTTTCAAGATTCCCGGGAAAGGTTACTTTCATTTTTATGACCATAAAAAGTAGCCTGAAAATGCTAACATCATTTGATCGTTTACAGGTGAAATCTTTGTGTGCCTCCCTGTTGGACTCAAATGTTCTTGTGCAAAGAAATAATCTGGAAATCGTTCTGTTTTTCTTCCCATTTTATACCTGTCTGGTAAGTCATTTGTACTCTTCTGGTAAGTCACTGGTGTTTCCCAAGGGGTGGAATATAGATTTCAAGCAGTTTTATCCTAAGAGGACAGCTCAGCCACTCATGGGCGTTATTTGCTGGTAGCCAGTGAAAAGTCTTTGTTCATTTTTGCAAGGATAGCGTTTTCATTGCACGTATTGAATAGCTTCTTTCCATAGGTAATGTGTAAGGAACCAGCCCTTTTTGAGACTGAGCTTTGTAGACCGGCAAGGAAGGCTGCATGTCAAAAAGTCACCAATCTCCCCTATCGTTCCCTTGTAGTAAATTTCTCTGTCCTTCTAATAGGATTCCAATGAGAGAGCCATTCCCCTCCTCAGATCTGACATCGTGCGCATTCTCTCAGCTGCCACCCAGACACTACTGAGAAGGGACATGTCCCTGAACAGAAGACTGTATGCATGGTTACTAGGTACTGAGCAGTATGCACCCTTTTAAAGTCAAAGTTAATGTGAAACCTTTTAGTGCTGACTTCTGGGATAAGATTTGGTCTTGGTGATGTATCCCTGAATCATGAAGTATGGAAAGATACCACAATGACTAAATACGGCACTGATCAGTTGAGGTCTGCTGCCTACACATAGCTTGGTTATTTTGCAGTTGTTTTTTTTTTTTTTTTTTAAAAGGGGAAATAATAAGTGGGATTTTTAAAATGCCAACCGAATTCCATTTTAAGAGCTTGTAATACCACCAAAACATGGTAGCAAAACCTTATTCAAGTAGAAGCCTGTTGCTATGGAGAAGTTTCATGGGATGAGGTTGTATCATGGAGAAAACTTACAAATATTGTGGAAGATATGTAAATAAAGGAGGAGGTTTTGTGTAAGTGGAAATGTTTTGGGAGACATTTGGATAACTTTGGAGATCACGAGAGCCCCAGGGCCTTGTTTCTGTGTGTCAGAGTGTGTGGACTGCCTATAAATTTGTTGGCAAAGGCCCCTTGACTGTTGGTTGGAAGGCCTCCCAGGGACAGAGTCTAGGAAATTGCAACTTAAAAGATAGCATGTTCATGAATTTTCTGAAGTCCCATATTCACACACTTAAGAAAAGGTGGTATGCAGAACGATTGTGACAGGACTTTACAGCTCTGATTAAATCTCAACATTTAGATCCTTTTTTTCCTTTTTGAGATGGAGTTTCACTCCATCGCCCAGGCTGGAGTGCAGTGGTGCAATCTGGGCTAACTGCAACCTCCGCCTCCCAGGTTCAAGTGATTCCCATGCCTCAGCCTCCCAAGTATCTGGGATTTCAGGCACCCACCACCCCAGCCGGGTAGTTTTTGTATTTTTAGTAGAGATGGGGTTTTACCCTGTTGGCCAGGCTGGTCTTGGACTCCTGACCTCAGGCGATCTGCCCACCTCTACCTCCCAAAGTGCTGGCATTACTTGCCACCGCACTCAGCCTAGCATTCAGATCTTATCAAAGATCTGTACCAAAGATCTTACCAAAGTCAAGAAGTCCTCTTCAGTCCTTCTTCCTTCTCTTCTCCCTAGTTATAAAACCTTTAAAAGTCATTGCATGGAAGCTTACTAAGGATTTTAAGAAGACTATTTATCGGCTCTTTAAGGACTTGTATGTAAAGGATGATTTTGTTAAATGCACAGCTCTGCTTTTACGGGACTTGATATGCTATGTGGAGGGCACTGGGCCTGACCACAGCGCCAACTCTGACTCACCTAGTTGCGGCCCCAGGAGTCCCATATTCTTTGCCCGTACCATGAGGGTGCACTTCCTTGCCCTGAGAATCTCGCAGACTTATCCAAGGCTCCAGTTACTGGGGGCATGTGCATGAGAATACCTTGATCTCACATAATGCTGGACAAAAAAACACTGGTTTTAAAAAATGATCCTCAGCCAGGCCTGGTGGCTCATGCCTGTAAAATCCCAGCACTTTGGGAGGCCGAGGCAGGTGGATCACCTGCGGTCAGGAGTTCAAGACCAGCATGGCTAACATGGTGAAACCCCATCTCTACTAAAAAATACAAGTGATTCTCCTGCCTCAGCCTCCCAAGTAGCTGGGATTACAGGTGTGCGCCACCACACCCGACTAATTTTTTTTGTATTTTTAGTAGAGATGGGGTTTCATCATGTTGGCCAGGCTGGTTTCGAACTCCTGACCTCAGGTGATCCGCCCGCTTTGGCCTCCCAAAGTACTAGGATTACAGGCATGAGCCACGCGCCTGGCCAACAGGATAAATTCTTAGAACAAACTAAATTGATACCCATTGAGATGGAATTCTGCCTGTCTGATCATTAGCCACACCCCTGTCAGAAGAAGAAAATCTGACTTGGTCTTTCTGGATCTGATTTTGGTTTTCCGTCAGAGGAATATATTTTTAAAAATATTGGAGCATGAGACTTTTGCACGATATGATGTCCTTTAAAAACATAGCTCTCTTTACAGCTCGGTGCTTGTTCTTTTATAGGCTCAGACATTAAAGGAAATACCGTTGTGCCAGAATCTGAAATCTCAAATTCTTATGAAGATCAGTCGTCTTATTTTTTTGAAAAATACTCCAAGGATCTTTTAGTTGAGGTAAAGGAGCATTTCTGGAAAGTTCAGGGCATCCCTGGTGATGATTCTCCGGTGGATTTCTTTGGGAGGCTTCCACACAGGCAGTGAGCATGTTCCTTGGCCCCTGGTTTGGGGAACTGCAGTGTATTTGTTGCATGCTGGGTGACTGGTTTGCCTTCTGTCCCAGAGTATTTAACAATTAAAATAGCCAGTAATGTTGTTACACTTTATGATATACGATATTCTAATATGTGGCTTTTTTAAAATAAATAGGGTCTGGCTGAGATATTGCATCAGAAGTTCATAGATGGCGACGTGGAGGAACGCCATCATGCATACCTGAAGCCTTTTCGCGTCCTCATCAGTCTGCTTGACAAGCCAGAGATAGGTAATGTTAGAAATGCTGCTACAATCCTATGCCGAATACAGATTACCTGTTTTCAGGGAAATACAACACGGTGAGATACAACCGAAGTGTTATTTTGAATATACTGTAATCTTTGGAATTTCAGAAATTTGAAGTCGTGTTATATGGTTCAATGATCAGATCTGTGGTCACTTAAAAGTTTTGCATGGCTGGGCGCAGTGGCTCATGCCTGTAATCCTAGCACTTTGGGAGGTGGAGGAAGGAAGATCAGTTGAGCTCATGGATTTGAGACCAGCCTGGGTAACATGGCTGAAAAGCCACGTTGAAAAACCCCATCTCTACAAAAAAATACAAAAAAAATTAGCCAGGCATGGTGGTGCTTCCCTGTAGTCCCAGCTACCAAGTGGCGGAGGTGGGAAGACCACCTGAGCCCAGGGGGTCGAGGCTGCAGTGGGCCGTGATTGCACCACGGCCCTCCAGCCTGGGTGACAGAGTGAGACGCTATCTGAGAAAAACGTTTTGCACAATAATCTGAACATTTTTGTTAGGAAAATACCTTTGAGCTCCTATAGTGTCTACAGAACGCCTGTGGTATTTCCTTTTTAAGACTGTTTCTGCAGTGTCATACTTAAAATGAGCTTCGGTTTGATTTTCAATTAAGTAGGGGACCTCCTCCATCTTTTTGCCTTGGGATCCTGGGCAAGCCACTTCTTTTCGCTGTGTAGAGTAAAAACATTTTCACTGTAAAATGAAGGGGGGTGAACTAGACTCTGGTCACCGAAGGCTCCCCTCTTAGAGACTATGATCTTATTAGCATAGGTTGAGAAAAGTGACCTTCTCTCACTATTTATTTATTTATTTATGAATGAATGAATGGCAGAGTCTTGCTCTGTTGCCCAGGCTAGAGCACACTGGTACAATCTTGGCTCACTGAAACCTCCGTCTCCTGGGTTCAAGCAATTCTCCTGCCTCACCTTCCCCAGTAGCTGGGTTTACAGGCATGCGCCACCACGCCTGGCTAATTTTTGTATTTTCAGTAGAGATGGGGTTTCATCATCTTGGCCAAGCTGGTCTCAAACTCCTGACCTCAAGTGATCTGCCTGCCTCGGCCTCCCAAAGTGCTGGGATTACAGGTGTGAGCCACCGCCCCGGCCCTCTCCCTCACTTTAAAAAGAAATCTGTGGCCGGGCCCGGTGGCTTATGCCTGTAGTCCCAGCACTTTGGGAGGCTGAGGTGGGCAGATCACCTGAGGTCAGGAGTTCGAGACCAACATGGCAAAACCCCACCTCTACTAAAAATATAAAAATTATCTGGGCGTGGTGGCACACACCTGTAATCCCAGCTACTTGGGTGGCTAAGGCGGGAGAATTGCTTGAACTCGGGAGGTGGAGGTTGCAGTGAACTGAAATCACGCCATTGCACTCCAGCCTGGGCAACAGAGCAAGACTCTGTCTCCAAAAAAAAAATAATAATAAATTCTATCTTAAAAAAAATACACAGGAAACTTAGCATGAAAATAGTTCTCTCAGAGACACATCTTTTGGTTTTGTGAAAAGAAAGTGTAAAGATTGGATTAATTTGCTTTTTTGCCAGTGTTGACAGAGCTTTCGTTTTCTCTGAATTGATTGCGTGTTTCTTCCTCTGGATACGTGGGTAAGAAGTCAGGCCCTCAGCAGCCTGAGGGTTGCGGTTTGCAGAGCAGAAATGCCCTGTCCATCCCCTGCCTGGTTGCAGTGAAGCTTCTCTGACGTGCAGCTGGTCCAGTTCTCTTGTGCCATCTTTCTCAGCATTTCAGGATGGGCATCATTTCTTTTGTGTTGCTCCAGCTCATGACTAAAGGAATTGAAGAAGTTGCCCTGCTCTCTGGATATTTCTGTTGAGTAATGTCCCTGGCCAGCAGTTTATGCACACTTAACACACGTTGTCTGCTCTCTGCCTTCATCTAGCAGAGTCTGCCTTGGGCAAGTTACTTAACCTCTCTGTGCCTCCATCTTCTTATGTGTAATCAGCAGTACAGGATCTGTCCAGATGGCTGTTACGAGGGTTTAATACGTTAATAGATGTAAAATGCGTAGAAGGGTGTCTGGCACATAGGAAGTTCTACAAAAATGTTGGCTATCTTCATGAATGTTGTTTCCCCAGCTAAAGTTGTCACCACTAAAGTTAAGTTTCTGTATATTTTAGACTATATAAATTGTCTGTATGCGCAGGTTTACTGTATATATGTCTTATGTATATGTCACTGATTTAAAAGGGATTGTTAATCTGTCTCTGACCATCTTCCTTCTAATTGCAGGGCCTCAGGTGGTTGGGAATTTGTTTCTCGAAGTCATCAGGGCCTTTTATTCTTACTGCAGAGATGCCCTTGGTTCTGATCTTAAACTTAGCTACACCCAGAGTGGAAATTCGCTGATAAGGTATGAGTTTGGCCTTTAACATCACACATCTCTTTCCCTCCCCGGGACTATGATTTTTTTTTCCTCTCTTGCTTACTATAAATTGTGAAGTAGTAGAGAAAGTGGAGATGCAGCAGGTGAGACCCTTGGTTAAAATAATCAATGCCTTGAAGTCAGTCAGTGGGAATTGACTGTTCCCTACTGAGTACTGTGAAGAGTTTAAAGGGAGTTTGATGTAGTCTTTCTCCCAGCCTGGGATGACAGGTATTTATTGATTTTTTGATAAGTATGAAGTGTATTTTTGATCAAGTATGAAACAATGAAATGTATGTATTGATCAAGTATGAAACTCATTTAACAAAAGCAACTTGATCTAGTATACCCAAGTGGTGAGTTACAGGATGGAGAGAAGAGGGAAAATGGAGGGGAGTGTGCCTGGCAAGTGGAAAGGGGATGTGAGTCTTCAGGACAGAAGTCTGGGGTGTGTTGGGGGAGATTGGGGGAGACCCAGGCAGGGCACCGGAGGGCACAGGCTCCACTGTCCCGGAGGCAGAGTGAGTGGTGTTTGGAAGAGAGCAGGCACATCGGCCTCAGGTGCACAGTTATACACAAACCCTGTTTTGTTTGTTTAGTTTGTTCCTTTTAAAGGGATACAACCTTTTCTTTTTTGCTTTACTCTTAATGTAATTTCCTTCTGCCTGAACTAGCATTGGGTACATTGAAAATTTAAATCAATTTTCCTGTTTTTCTGGTTTATTAGTTATAAGTGTACCAAGAGTTGTTAGTGTTTGCTTTTTTCTCCCAGAATGAAAGCGGTTTATTGTTTTTCTGAATATGAAAGTCATACATGTTCGTTGTCGAATTTACTGATATTTGAAAGATAAAGAAAAAGATGTCACCCATAATCCTAGCACCCTTCAGAGAAAACCATAAAACATTTTTACCTCTTTCTAGACTTCTACTACATACGTAAATACATAGATGCCTGTCTTTTATTTTAAAGGTGGAATTACACCCAGTTACTTAGTTGCTTGGGGTTTTCCTTTTGTTTTCTTGTTGTTGGTTTGTTTGTTTGGTTTTGAGACAGGGTCGCCCAGGCTGTAGTGCAGTGGCGTGAACATGGCTCACTGCAGCCTCAGTCTCCTGGGCTCAAGCAATCCTCATGCCTCAGCCCCTTAAGTAGCTGGGACTACAGACATGCACCAGCATGCCCAGCTAATATATATATGTGTGTGTGTGTGTGTGTGTGTGTGTGTGTGTATAAATATATGTGTATATATAAATATATATGCATATATATAAAAATATATATGTGTATATATAAATATATATGCATATATATAAAAATATATGTGTGTATATATAAATATATATGCGTATATATAAAAATATATGTGTGTATATATAAATATATAAAAATATATGTATAAATGTATGTCTATATAAATATATAAGTATATATGTATATATAAATATATGTGTGTATATATAAATATATTAAAAAGTGTATATATAAATATATGTGTATATATACATATATAAAAATATATGTATATATAAATATATATGTGTATATATAAAAATGTGTGTGTGTGTGTGTGTGCGCGCACGTATGTATATATATATTTTGCAGTTCTCCATCTTGGCTCACTGCAACCTCCACCTCCTGGGCTCAAGCAATTCTCCTGACTCAGCCTCCCAAGTAGCTGGGATTACAGATGCCCACTACCATACCTGGCTAATTTTAATGTTTTTAGTAGAGACAGAGTTTTGCCATGTTTGCCAGGCTGATATATATATATATATATGTATATTTGTTTGTTTGTTTGTAGAGACGGGGTTTCACCATGTTGCCCAGGCTGCTGTCAAACTCCTGAGCTCAAGCAATCGGCCCACCTCAGCTTTTCAAAGTGCTGGGATTATAGGTGTGAGCCCCCGTGCCTGGCACTCTCTGGAGTGTCCCTCTCCAGCATGACAAGGTCTCACTCTGTCTCCCAGGCTGGAGCACAGTGGCACCATCAAAGGTCACTGAAGCCTTGAACTCCTGGGCTCAAGTGATCCTCACACCTCAGCTTCCCAAATAGCCAAGATGATAGGCACACACGACCACACCTGGCTAATTTTTAATTTTTCTGTAGAGACGAGGTCTTGCTATGTTGCACGGGCTGGTCTTGAATTCCCTGGCCTCAAGCAGTCCTCCTGCCTCAGCCTCCCTAACTGCTGGGATTACAGGTGTGAGCCACCGTGCCTGGCCACTGCTTGTTTTTTGGAAATGCAAGTTGTAAGTAGCTCTACACTGTTCTCCTATGGGATTAGTTGCCTTGGATTTTTTTTGTTAAGCATTTATCATTTATTTAAGGCCAAGTGCAGTGGCTCACACCTGTAATTTCAGCACTTTGGGAGGCCAAGGCAGGCAAATCACTTGAGGTCAGGAATTCAAGACCAGCCTGGCCAACATGACAAAACCTGGTCTCTACAAAAAAAAAAAAAAAAAAAAAAAAACAAAGATTAGCCAGGCGTGGTGGCGTGTGCCTGTAGGCCCAGCTATTTGGGAGACTGAGGCACGAGAATCCCTTGAACCCGGGAGGTGGAGGCTGCAGTGACTCGAGGTCGCACCACTGCACTCCAGCCTCGGCAACAGAGCAACACTTCGTCTCAAAAAATAAATAAAAATAATAAATCCTGACTGACCAATTTTTTATTGATTGACTTTTAGACAGTTTCTGCTTTTTCAGTTTTGTTTGCTTGTTTGCTTTTGAGATGGAGTCTTGCTCTGTTGCCCAGGCTGGAGTGCAGTGATGCGGTCTTGGCTCACTGCAACCTCCACCCCCTGGGTTCAAGTGATTCTCCTGCCTCAGCCTCCTGAGTAACTGGGATTAGAGGCACCTGTCACCACGCCCAGCTAATTTTTTGTATTTTTAGTAGAGATGGGGTTTCACCATGTTGGCCAGGCTGGTCTCAAACTCCTGACGTCGTGATCTGCCTGCCTCAGCCTCCCAAAGTGCTGGGATTATAGGCGTCAGCCACCGCGTGTGGGCTGTTTGTTTTTTAGACGGAGTCTTACTCTGTCACCCAGGCTGGAGTGCAATGGCGCCATCTTGGCTCACTGCAACCTCCACCTCCTGGGCTCAAGCAATTCTCTTGCCTCAGCCTCCTGAGTAGCTGCGATTACAGATGCCCACTACCGTATCTGGCTAATTTTTATGTTTTTAGTAGAGACAGAGTTTTGCCATGTTTGCCAGGCTGATCTCAAACTCTTGATCTCAAATGATCCGCCTGCCTCGGCCTCCCAAAGTGCTGGGATTACAGGTGTGAACTACCGCACCCGGCCTTTTTCAGTATTTTTTAATGGCCTTTTAGTGGTGCAGTTCTGCACACATCTATGTACCTATGCAGGGATTTTGGTAGGATAAATTTCTTGAATAAATTTCCTGAGCCATAGAAGATAAACATTTAAGGCTGGGCTCTGTGGCTCATGCCTGTAATCCAGCACTTTGGGAGGCTGAGGCGGGTGGATCACTTGAGGTCAGGAGTTTGAGACCAGCCTGGCCAACATGGTGAAACCCCGTCTCTACTAAAAATACAAAACTTAGCTGAAGTGGTGCACGTCTGTAATCCATCCCAGCTACCCCGGAGGCTGAGGCAGGAGAATTGCTTGAACCTGGGAGGCGGAGATGGCAGTAAGCCGAGATTGTTCCACTGCACTCCAGCCTAGGAAACAGTGAGACTCTGTCTCAAAAAAAAAAAAAAAAGAAGATAAACATTTAAAATCTTGGCTAAATTTCCCTGCTGAATATCCATGTACCATGTTATTCCACCAATAGAGTATGGACTAAAACTGATTTTCTGTACAAATTCTTTTTACAGTAGCTCTGAAATTATTGTTATTATTATTATTATTATTTTGAGACACAGTCTCACTCTGTCACCCAGGCTGGAGTGCAGTGGCGCAATCTCAGCTCACTGCAACCTCCGCCTCCCAGGTTCAAGCAATTTTCCCACCTCAGCCTCCCGAGTACCTGGGGTTACAGGTATCCGCCATCATGCCCTGCTAATTTTTGTATTTTTGTAGAAACAGTGTTTCACCATGTTGACCAAGCTGATCCACCCACCTCAGCCTCCTAAAGTGCTGTGATTACAGGTGTAAGCCACCGCACCCGGCCCTGAAATTTGTTTTTAAGAGACTGTATCAATATAAATATTGTTTAGGATGGCATTATGCAAACACATTATAAGAACAGTAGTATTTTCATTTTTATCAGGATGTGTCAGCTCTAGAAATAAGTTGCAGATGGTGAAATCGATTACAGTTTTTTGGACACTTTTTATAATTCAGGATTTTTTAATAGATATATTTATTCGTGTCCTCCCCTTTTACAGTGCAATCAAAGAAAACAGAAATGCCTCTGAGATTGTCAAAACGGTAAATTTGCTGATCACTTCTCTAAGCACAGACTTTCTCTGGGATTATATGACGAGGTGTTTTGAGGAATGCTTTAGGTAAGTATGCAGTTCGAGAATACAGAATATTTAGGAAGGATGAGAGGGTTTAACGATTTTGTAGCTGCTTAGAATGTCAGATTATATATAAGTAGCTGAAGCTGAGTAGTCTTTCCTGAGTTTTAAAATTCAACTAAAACAGGATTGGAAAGAATTCACTTAAGATTCTAGCAGAATAAAAACATCTCCAATAAGAAGGTTCACATAATCTTTGCCTTGTAATTCTGAAGCTGCTTTAAAAGTCTAACTTTGGAAAATCCTCCGTGCATTTTCTCGTTACATTCATCAAATCAGCTTTCCTCTCCTGGCTGCCTGATCTGTTGAAAGCAGCTTAGTTTCGTGGCTTTGTGACTGGATAGAGCATTTTTGAAATCTTCAGTTTTCTTAAATTTTTACTGAAATCAATGGATGACTGGTCAGATAAAAGCATTTCCGTTTTAAGCTATTATAATCAGCTTTACCATCTCTTTTAACCGGGTGAATTGCACCACCTCTAAATTGTCTGCCTTGGCGTACCCCGGGAACACCGAGCTTTCCTGGAGAGGCCTTTCCCATGCCATTTTCTTTATGGGAGGAATAAGGTCATGTTGCAAACCCTGTTTTGTCCTATGAGGCATGCCTTAAAACTTATTTCTTGTTCATCTCCACTATAATGCTCTTGGCTGTCTTAGAGTCTTACTTCTCAGCTGCTACCAGTAGTATGCTTTTCTGTCCAAATAAGCTCACAACCCTGGGATGAATAAGTTAATTGCAATTGGATCCACAGGCAACAGCAAGGCCATATTTTATTGAGGTTAGAGTATGCTTTGGTCAGCCTGGCTGTTATGTTATGTTATTTTTTATTTTATGACGGTGTCTCTCTGTCACCCAGACTGGAGTTCACTGGCATGATTCCAGCTCACTGAAACCTCTGCCTCCCAGGTTCAAGCGATCCTCCCATCTCAGCCTCCCAAATAGCTGGGACTACAGGCACAGCCTCCCAAGTAGCTGTGACTACCACCACACCTAGCTAATTTTAGTATTTTTAGTAGAGACGGGGTTTCACCATGTTGGCCAGGCTGGTCCCAAACTCCTGACCTCAAGTGATCCACCCGACGTGGCCTCCCAAAGTGCTGGGATTACAGGCATGAGCCACCAAATCCGGCTCTCCTGGTTATTTTTTTTAAAAAAAAGAATAAAATGTTTCTACCCAGATAGAGCTGACTCTCCACCTTTGCAACATTTTGTCCTCCTTTCATCCCAGAGTTAATCACTGTCCTGAGATTAATGTCTGTCTTCAGTATAACATGGCTTTGCTGTTGCCTGTGGATCCTATTACAGTTAATTTATTCATCCCAGGGTTTATGAGATGAAAAGCAATAGATACTTTTTAACTTATCCATTTATCTGGTAGCCTGTTTATATAAAAAGAAGTCTTGAATTTCAGTTTAAGATAAGCAACTAACAATAGTTGATTGGTGGGGTTACACTTCTCTACAGAAGCTGAAGCATTCTAGGCAACTCAGGTGCTGATCAACTCCTGGTATTACTTTGAGAGGAGTAGTCCCAGGCCATCTCCTATAGCAGGGCGAACAGCCGTGTAAACTGTGGTGTTCTCTAGCCCAGCCTCGTTCCCTTGGATTGCGCCTTTGGGCTTGGATTGGGGACCTGGGATTACATCTGTCGACAGCACCCCATGTCTCCTGGGTATGGGACCACACGTGTCTGAATCGGTAGAGTTCAAGTCAGAGGGAACCTGTTTGGACACCAACAGATTCAGGACACTTATTGACACTTCTCTATGTTAGATACTTTTAGTCACCAAAATTTAGTTACGAGAACTACAAAAGCTGTCTTACTTTTGTTAGGTTTGAAGTAGAATAACGTTACTGGAAATTGTAAGAAATGCTTGGACTCGCTGCAGGAAGAATTATTTTTATTATTATTATTATTATTTTTGAGACAGGGTCTTGCTCTGTCACCCAGGCTGGAGTGCAGTGGTGCGATGTTGGCTCACTGCAACCTCTGCCTCCCAGGTTCAAGCAATTCTCATGCCTCAGCCTCCGGAGTAGCTAGGACTACAGGCGTGGGCCACCACACCTGGCTAATTTTTTTGTACTTTAGTAAAGATGGGGTTTCACCATGTTGCCCAGGCTGGTCTCAGACTCCTGAGCTCAGACAATCTGCTCATCTCAGCCTCCCAAAGTGCTAGGATTACAGGCGTGAGCCTCCACACCTGGCCCAAGAATTGATTTTTCTTTGGTGTGATTTATAGACCAGTGAAGCAGCATTACAGTGTGAGGAGCAGCGTCAGCCCTCCCCCGACGGTCTCAGAGCTCTGCACCCTCCTGGTCTTCCTGCTGGATGTCATTCCCTTGGTGAGTGCTGGGGAAGAGACGGCTCAACACCCGCTATTGTTTACATTCTTACTGGTGGTGATGGCCTGCTTTATCAACCTCACATTACTGAAAATGTTTTACATAAATAGGCAACACTGTTTTGATGTTTGTTTTGGCATAAAAGATACAGCTGGATGTAATCTCTTATATTTTTAATGTCTTATTTAAAAGGGCTATGACTTTTGGGCCAGTTGTAAGTGGGCAAAGCTGAAGTTAGGTCAACCAGCTGATGAACTGGGTATCCTTCCCGTACTACAGTTATCTTAGGGGAAGAGTCAATACGTTTCCTAGTTAAATTTGTGCTGTTGGCTGATTTTCTCAAAGGAAACTAATTTCCTTAATATAGCAACGTGCCAATTTTATTTTCTATTAGAAAGTGTAAAGCCACTTGCGAGGAGAGAAGTAACATCCTTGACTTGTCTAGATCAAGTTGAAATACCGAGTGGTATGTGGTATGCGCTCGTAATTCCCGGCTACTCAGGAGGCTGAGACAGGAGGATCGCTTGAGCCCAGGAGTTTGAGACCAGCCTGGACAGCATAACATGATCCAGTCTCAAACAAAAACAATAGAAATGTTCTTTTCTCTCTCTCTTTGTGTGTGTGTGTGTGTGTGTGTGTGTGTGTGTGTGTGTGTGTGAGTTTTGCTCTTGTTGCCCAGGCTGAAGTGCAATGGCATGATCTCAGCTCACTGCAACCTCCACCTCCGGGTTTCAAGTGAGTCTCCTGCCTCAGCCTCCCAGGTAGCTGGATTACAGGCACCCGCCACCACGCCCAGCTATTTTTTTGTATTTTTAGTAGAGACAGGGTTTCACCATATTGGCTGAGCTAGTCTCGAACTCCTGACCTCAGGTGATCCACCCGCCTCGGCCTCCCAAAGTGCTGGGATTACAGATGTGAGCCACCATGCCCAGCCTCTTTTCTCTTTTTGAGATAGGGCCTCACTGTCACCCAGGCTGGAGTGCAGTGGCATGATCTCAGCTCACTGTAGCCTCATCCTCCCAGGCTCAGGCAGTCCTCCCACCTCAGCCTCCCAAGTGTCTGAGACCACAGACATGTGCCACCACATCTGGCTTATTTTAGTATTTTTTGTAGAGATGGGGTCTCACTGTATTGCCCAGGCTAGTCTCGAACTCCTGAGCTCAAGCAATCTCCCTGCGTCAGCCTCCCAAGGTGCTGGCTGGGATTATAGGCATGAGCCACTGCACCTAATCATCTTTTGTTTTCTGATTTGAAAATTAATGTGAAATTTATGCCCTAAAAAATTGAATTAGATGCCATTTTGAGATGCATTGTTTTTCTGATTGTAAACCAGCAATGTGGGGTTAACCCATGTGTTTATTTCACAGGAACTGTACTCTGAGGTGCAAACCCAGTATCTCCCTCAGGTGCTCAGCTGCCTGGTGCAGCCTCTTGCTGAGGACATGGAAGCCTTAAGTTTACCTGAACTCACGCATGCCTTGAAGACGTGTTTCAAGGTGCTCAGCAAAGTCCAGATGCCGCCTTCCTACCTCGACACGGAGTCCACCAGCGGAACCTCGGTGTGTGCTCTGAGGGGCGGAAATGGTTCTGGGGGCTAAAAGCAGCTTATGCCTTCATGGGAGTAGAAAGTCTTTAGGGTTGGTTAGGATAGGAATAAACACTAGAAGATACCCAGGTGATATGTCAAATATGCTTGTAAAACTCTCACTTGAAAAAGTTTTAGCACCTGGCATGGTGCCGTCGCTCACACCTGTAATACCAACACTTCCGGAGGCTGGGGCAGGAGGATTGCTTGAGCCCAGGAGTTCGAGACTGGCCTGGGCAACACAGCAAGACCTCATCTCTCTACAAAATAAAAATTAGGCCAAGTACAGTGACCCACACCTGTAATCCCAGCACTTTGGGAAGCCGAGGTGGGTGGATCTCCTGAAGTCAGGAATTCAAGACCAGCCTGACCAACATGGCAAAACCCCATCTCTACTAAAAATACAACAATTAGCCAGGCATGATGGCATGTGCCTATAGTCCCAGTTACTCCAGAGGCTGAGGTAGGAGAATTGCTTGAACCCGGGAGGCGGAGGTTGCAGTGAGCCATCATGCCACTGCACGTCAGCCTGGGCGACAGAGCGAGACTCCGTCTCAAAAAAATAAATAAATAAGTAAATAAAAATTAGTCATGGTGGTGTTCACCTGTAGTTCCATCTACTCAGGAGGTTGAGGTGGGAGCATCGCTTGAGCCCAAGAGGTTGAGGCTGCAGTGAGCCATGATTGCACGGCTGCACTCCAACCTGAGTAAGAGCAAGACCCTGTCTCTACAAAAAAAAAATTTAAGTTTTAGCACTCTTTGTTTCACCCACTCTCATGCTACTTGCCTGCTCTGTAACTGCAGTTAATGGTTAGATATAGTTAATAACTATGTAGCTACAGTTGATGGGCTAGTTATAACTAGCCTTGCAGACTGTTTCATGTGTGTGTTTGTAGTGTGTGATTTTGGTTATTTCAAATATAAGCGAGATGAGGTACTGGATTAGTTTGCTGGGGCTGCCATAATAAAGTACCACAGACCGAGTGGCTTCAACAACAGGTGTTTGTTTTCTCATGGTTCCGAAGGCCAGGGTCTGACGGGAAGGTGTCAGCAACGTTGGCACCTCCTGAGCGCACTGGGGAGAAAGAGTCTGTCTCGTGCGTCCCCCGAGCTTCTGGTGGTTTGCTGGCAATATTCAGCATTCCTCGGCTTGTCAAAGCGTCACCCCAGTCTCTACCTTTATGTTCACTTGGCCGTCAACCTGTGTGCGTATCTGTCTCTATGTCCAGATCTCTCCTTTTTATAAGGACACCAATCCTACTGGATTTGGGCCCATCCTAATGATCTCATCTTTTTTTTTTTTTTTTTTTTTTTTTGAGACGGAGTCTCGCTCTGTCGCCCAGGCTGGAGTGCAGTGGCCGGATCTCAGCTCACTGCAAGCTCCGCCTCCCGGGTTCACGCCATTCTCCTACCTCAGTCTCCCGAGTAGCTGGGACTACAGGCGCCCGCCACCTCGCCCGGCTAGTTTTTTTGTATTTTTTAGTAGAGACGGGGTTTCACCGTGTTAGCCACGATGGTCTCGATCTCCTGACCTCGTGATCCGCCCGTCTCGGCCTCCCAAAGTGCTGGGATTACAGGTTTGAGCCACCGCGCCCGGCCCTAATGATCTCATCTTAATTGGATCATCTGCAAAGACTCTGTTTTCAAATTAAGGTACATTCACCGGTACTGGGAGTTAGGACTTCAACATCGTTTTGAAGATAACATAACATACACTGTTCTCTAACTTGCTTTACTTTTTTTTTTTTTTTTGAGGCAGAGTCTCTCTCTGTCACCCAGACTGGCATGCAGTGGTGTGATTTCGGCTCACTGCAACCTCCACCTCTTGGGTTCAAGCAATTCTGCCTCAGCCTCCCGAGTAGCTGGGATTACAGGCACCCACCACCATGCCTGGCTAATGTTTTGTATTTTTAGTATTGATGGTGTTTTACCATGTTGGCCAGGCTGGTCTCAAACTCCTGACCTCAAATGATCCACCTGCCTCGGCCTCCCAAAGTGTTGGGATTACAGGCATGAGCCACCACTCCTGACCTTATTTTATTTCTTCATACCTTTACTTTACCCTCAGCTCAGTTTCCTCATTCATAGTTGTTAATTTGTCGGAAACCGTTCTTGCTCTGTTGTCCAGAGACCTGTGGCAGGTGATCCACCCACCTCGGCCTCTCAGTGCTGGGATTACAGGCTTGAGCCACCACGCCCTGGCAGAAACAACTTTTCAACAACTTTTTTGAACTCTGAAGGGTTTGTATATTTAGGCAAAAACACAAGAAAAATAGGCCCAAAAGCCAGCCTCCCCAGGGAGCATGTGGGTCCACCAGTCTCCTCTTTGCCACCCACTCCTCTCCTTCCCCTGCTTTGGGTGCCTCCTAAATTTCATTATACGCTTGACACAGAGATTCTCTAGTCTAGAGAGTGATGATTTTGAAAAACAGAATTGAAATATATTCATGATTTCAACTGATGCTTGAATACCTTAGTGTTAAGAGATGCACAATTCATGTCTTTTTATTTTTTACAGAGTCCAGTAAAAGGTGAAAACAACAAAATAATTTTGGAAACAAAGGCAGTGATTCCCGGTGATGAAGACGCTTCGTTTCCCCCTCTGAAGTCTGAGGACAGTGGGATCGGGCTCAGTGCCTCATCACCAGAGCTCTCTGAGCACTTGAGGGTTCCTCGCGTTTCTCTGGAAAGGGACGACGTTTGGAAGAAGGGCGGGAGCATGCAGAGGACGTTTCTTTGCATCCAAGAGCTAATTGCCAACTTTGCCAGCAAGAACATTTTTGGAGTACAGCTGACAGCGTCAGGAGAAGAAAGCAAGTCCGAGGAACCTGCAGGGAAGAGAGACCGGGGTGGGACGCAGAGCCTGGCGGCCGAGGATTGCAGCAGGAAGAACTCGTGGGAGCCCAAGCCCATCACGGTGCCTCAGTTCAAGCAGATGCTTTCGGACTTGTTCATGGCGCGAGGGTCTCCATTCAAGACAAAAAATTCAGAGTCACCGTCGTCTTCGCCCAGCAGCCCCGCCAGGAAAAGCGGGAGAGAATGGGATGTTGAACAGGTGGTCATTGACCTGAGGGGTTCCAGGGAGGAATGCAGGGAGGCCTTTGCCGCCGCCTGCCACCTGCTGCTGGACTGTGCCACCTTCCCTGTCTACCTGTCCGAGGAAGAGACCGAGCAGCTCTGTGCAACGCTCTTCCAGCTGCCAGGTGAGAGGTGGCCGTGCCGAAGTCCCTCCGCAATGCTCAGGATTTTGGAATCATACCGGTTCAAATGAGGCGAGTCGCTCTGTGGGTGGAGAATATCCCCTAGCTCCGCCTCCGTTCAATTTTCCTGCCTCAGCCTGCTGGGACTGGGGACCAAAACTAGTTTTTTGGATTTTTTTTGGACATTTTTTCAGATGGTCTCGATCTCCTTTTTTGAATATTTGCCTGGGATTACAGGCTTGAGCCACACTTACCGGTTCAGCATTCCTAATCCAGAAATCCAAAATCCAAGATGCTCCAGTGAGTACTTCCTTCGAGCATCATGTCAGTGCTAATAAGGTTTCAGATTTTGGATTTGGGATTTCAGATTAGAGATTGTCAACCTGTATTTAAAGACTAGCTCAAATCGTGTCAGCCAAGAAGGCGCTATTGGCCTCATTTGTTCCCTTCCTCATTTGTACTTAGGACATTTTTGACTTGTGTCTCGCTACATGGCAAAGTGGTAAGGGGGGGCCTATATTTTTAAGGCTTGGGTGTCCAGCACAGCCCATCAGAAGACCTGAAACATGAGTGGCATTCAGTGGGAGTAAATAGACTATTTCATGATACCTGTTGATAAAGATTTTTGTTTTTTGAGATAGGGTCTGGCTCTGTTGCCCAGGCTGGAGTGTGATGGCACCAACTCAGCTCACTGCCACCTCCACTTCCTGGGTTCAAGTGATTCTCCTGCCTCAGCTTCCCCAGTAGCTGGGACGACAGGCACGTGCCACTATGCCCAGCTAATTTTTTTTTTTTTTTTTTTTTTGAGACAGCGTCTCGCTCTGTCGCCAGGCTGGAGTGCAGTGGCACAATCTTGGCTCACTGCAGCCTCCACCTCCCGGGTTCAAGTGATTCTCCTACCTCAGCCTTATGAGTAGCTGGGATTACAGGCACGTGCCACCATGCCCAGCTAATTTTTTTATTTTTAGTAGAGCCAGAGTTTCACCATGTTGGCCAGGATGGTCTCAATCTCTTGACCTCGTGATCCACCCGCCTAGGCCTTCCAAAGTGCTGGGATTATAGGCGTGAGCCACCACGCCTGTTAATTTTCATATTTTTAGTAGAAATGGGGTTTCACCATGTTGGCCAGGCTGGTCTCAAACTCCTGGCCTCCTATGATCTGCCCGTCTTGGCCTCCCAAAGTGCTGGGATTACAGGCCTGAGCCACCAGGCCTGGCCAGTATTTGTATATTGGTTTGCTAGGGCTCCCTAACAAAGTACAGTAAACTGAGAAATTTGTCTCATAGTTCTGGAAGCCAGAAGTCCAAGATCAAGGTATCAGCCGAGCCACACTCCTCCTCTGAGACTCCAGGTGGAATATTTTTTGGCCTCTTCAGCTTCTGGTGCTGGCCGGCAACCCTTGGGGGACTCCTCAGCTTGCAGCTGCATCAGTCCCGTCTCTGCCTTTGTCTTCACAAGGTGTCCTCTGTATGTCCTGTCTTCCCTTGGCATGTCCCTCTTGTAAGGACACCAGTCATATTGGATTAATCAGGCCCACCCTAACGACCTCATCTTAATTTGATTACCTCTGTAAAGACCTTATTTTCAAATGAGTCTCACCAGCAGGAAGTTAGTGCACTGCTGTCCAGATGGATTTCTCAGGTAACTTCCCAGATCTAGGGAGCTGTAGAATCTGCAGACTGGGGACCCATTCTCACGTGGTTCTGCTTGTTTCTGCCTCTCCGGTGGGCTTCCTTTCAGGAGCCGGTGATTCCAGTTTTCCATCTTGGCTGAAATCCCTTATGACCATTTGCTGCTGTGTGACTGACTGCTACCTCCAGAACGTGGCCATTTCCACTCTGCTGGAAGTGATAAACCATTCCCAGTCCCTGGCTCTGGTCATTGAAGACAAGATGAAACGTTACAAGAGCTCTGGACACAACCCTTTTTTTGGCAAGCTGCAGATGGTGACAGTTCCTCCCATTGCTCCAGGGATTTTAAAAGTCATTGCAGAGAAAACAGATTTCTATCAGGTATTTCCCACTGGGAACACTCTTCTTATGGCCTCCTTCTCCCCCTGAGCAAAACTCAGAACTGTATAGCTGGGGATGGGAGCAGTGGCCCACTTCTCTGGGAGTGATATTCCTATAGGGCACTGGGCAGAGGCAGTAGCCTTTGGTCTTCTGAGACTGCCTCTCCCAGCATGTAACTTTCACCCTCCGGGCAAGCTATGGTGAGAGCAACTGGGGCCCCAGTATTCTGGGCCTGCCGTGACTGAGTGGAACCCCTGCCTGGGAGTGGGGTCTGGGTGGAGGCAGGGAGCCCATGACTCCTCCACTGCACTCACCTGGATTTAGTCTCTGCCACATCAAACTCCCTACAGGGCGCATCACTTACATAGGGTGAGGCTCGGTACCTGCCTGTTGAAAGAATGCCTCAACCCCTCTGGTCCAGTTTCCCGTTAATTCCCTTTCTGCAAGTAATGTTGAGCTCTAGGCAAGAGCTGCAGTGTTCTTGGCCAGAAACCTCCAGGTCTGACCTCCTCTGCTGCCCGGATGACTTTGGTGGGTCTTTTCTTTTCTTTTTTGAGACAGAGTCTTACTCTGTTGCCCAGGCTGGAGTGCAGTTGCGTGATCTCAGCATTTCAGCTCACTGCAACCTCCGCCTCCTGGATTCAAGCGATTCTCCTGCCTCACCCTCCCAAGTAGCTGGGATTACAGGGGCCCACCACCACACCTGGCTAGTTTTTGTATTTTTAGTAGAGATGGGGTTTTGCCATGTTGACCAGGCTGGGATCCTCCTGACTTCAGGTGATCCACCCGCCTCGGATCCCAAAATGCTGGGATTACAGGCATGAGCCACCGCGCCCGGCCTTTGGTGGGTTTCTTGCTTTATTTGATGATGATGTGTCTCTGGGCATGGAGGATTCTCACATGGCAAATATAGGTGAGAGCCAGCGTGTCGGGGCTGGGACTGAGTGAGGAGGATGTGAGCGGATGCTGCCTGTGTTGACATGGCCCCCCACCACCTGCCTTTTCCTTGTTCCAGAGGGTGGCTCGTGTGCTTTGGAATCAGCTGAACAAAGAGACCCGGGAGCATCACGTCACCTGTGTAGAACTGTTCTACCGGCTGCACTGCCTGGCCCCGACGGCCAACATCTGCGAGGACATCATTTGCCACGCCCTCCTGGACCCTGACAAGGTGAGCCTTTCTGGCCGCCACCTCCATCCTGCAGCACCCAGGCCCTTGTTGTACATGCGCTTGGCCGACATCCATCCAGTCGAAGTCTTTCTGGAGCTGAGTGGACATCGTGATTAATAAAATAAGCAGACGGTGGCTCAAGCCTGTAATCCCAGCACTTTGGGAAGCTGAGACGGGCGGATCACGAGGTCAGGAGATCGAGACCATCCTGGCTAACACGGTGAAACCCCATCTCTACTAAAAAAATACAAAAATCTAGCCGGGCGTGGTGGCGGTGCCTGTAGTCCCAGCTACTCGGGAGGCTGAGGCGGGAGAATGGTGTAAACTCGGGAGGCGGAGCTTGCAGTGAGCTGAAATCAGGCCACTGCACTCCAGCCTGGGCGACAGAGTGAGACTCCGTCTCAAAAAATAAAATAAAATAAAATAAGCAGAGGTGTTCCAGGATTTCAATCCTGGAAGGCCACTGGAAGCTTGAGCCATTCTTTTTACAGCCCTGAAAATGTGGTTTGTGACCATATTGAGGCTCACCAGGGAAACCTGCCCAAACCTGCTGTAAGGACTTGCAGGGCTTCTGCAGGTGTTGGCAGAGTAGGCAGTTGTAGGGAATTGATTGTCCCTGGAAGAACTTACTGAAGCAGGACGTGGTGGCTCACTATGGTGGCTCACTCCTGTAATCCCAGCATTTTGGGAGGCTGAGGTGGGAGAAATTGAGGTCAGGAGTTCAAGACCTGCCTGAGCAACCACAAATAAATAAGGCCAGGCACGGTGATTTACGCCTGTAATTCCAGCACTTTGGGGGTCCGAGGCAGGCGAATCACCTGAGGTCAGGAGTTCGAGACCAGCCTGAGCAACATGGTGAAACCCTGTCTCTACTAAAAATACAAAATTAGCCGGGCGTGGTGGCACATGCCTGTAATCCCAGCTATTCGGGAGGCTGAGGCAGGAGAATCACTTGAATCTGGGAGGCAGAGGTTGCAGTGAGCCGAGTTCACGCCACTGCACTCCAACCTGGGCAACAGAGTGAGATCCATCTCTACCAAAAATAAATAAATAAATAAGGCCAGGCATGGTGACTCACGCCTGTAATTCCAGCACTTTGGGAGGCCGAGGCAGGCAGATCCCCTGAGGTCAGGAGTTCAAGACCAGCCTGGGCAACATGGTGAAACCCTGTCTCTACTAAAAATACAAAATTAGCCGGGCGTGGTGGCACGTGCCTGTAATCCCAGCTACTTGGGAGGCTGAGGCAGGAGAATCACTTGAATCTGGGAGGCAGAGGTTGCAGTGAGCGGAAATCACTCCACTGCACTCTGGCTTGGGTGACAGAGCGAGACTCCGTCTCAAAAAATAAAAAATAAAAATAAAAATAATAAACCAATGTTTTTAAAAAATTTATTGAGAATTTATTGTCCTGGATCTCCTTTGCAGTCTGTTGTGTGTCCTCGTTCTTTAAGACACTTGGGGCTGACACTTGCAAGGAAGCCATGCTCCTTTGTGTTTTCCTTTGGCTGCAGACCACAGGGGTGACCCTGGACTCCAATACTGAGCTCTGAATGTGCTGCTCTGTTAAAGTGAACAATCAGAGAGAGAGAACACAGGTTCTCCTTTTCCTTCTGGCCGAATCAGTCAAAGGAGAATGCAGCATCTTTGCTGTGGTTGCTGTCAGTTCTGCTGAAGTCTTTGATCTGTTGTTTAAATGGGGTTTATGGTGACTGAAGACAGCGGTCAGTTATGAAACCAAGTTCCTCACTCCCATTTATTTCCTCATCAAGGGAACAAGGCTGGAAGCTCTGTTTAGATTTTCTGTGATCTGGCACCTGACAAGAGAGATCCAAGGCAGTCGAGTAACATCTCACAATCGCTCCTTTGACAGGTAAGGCGGTCTTCGTTATGATCTACCATTAACTCTCAAGGAAACTCCACAGAGGTTCCTGCCCAACATGTGGGGCTGGGGAGGGAGAGGTGCATGCAGTTGAAAACATGACCCCTATGGCCGGGCGCAGTGGCTCATGCCTGTAATTCCAGTACTTTGGGAGGCCAAGGCAGGTGGATCACTTGAGGCCAGGAGTTCAAGACCAGCCTGGCCAACATGGTGAAACCCCATCTCTACTAAAAATACAAAAATTAGCCGGGCATGAGGGTGGGCATGTGTAATTCCAGCTGCTTGGGAGGCTGAGGCGGGAGAATCGCTTGAACCCGGGAGGTGGAAGTTGCAGTGGACCAAGACTGCACCACTTCACTCCGCCTGGGTGACAAGAGCGAAACTCCATCTCAAAAAAAGAACACCTGACCCCTGCTCATGACCCCCCCCCCGAGCACAGCCAGTGGTTCCCATAAACAAGTGAATTTAGGCCAGACACATGTGAACACGTTAGGAATTTTGTTAATTTGTTTGGGATGTGAGGAATCCCGGCATACCCCGGAATCACCTGTGCAGCTTTTACAACATGCCCCTACGAGGGGACTTTGCAGGGAGGTCAGATGGCCTCAACCTCCCCTGGGGGAGTGACCACAATTGGCGTGCGTGCTTGTCCCATCACTGACTCATGCTGAAGAGGGGAACTTGATTGCAGCCCATTCTACTCCACATTGCTTTTCCCGAGTGCCTCTGAAACTCTAGGCATGAGGCCAGGCACTCAGCCTTAGAGACGCCAGCTGATTCTGATGCCTGGGGCCCAGGCCCAGACTCAGATACATAACCCATTTGGGGTGAGGCCTGAGCATTGGGATTTTAAATGCTCCCACTAGTGATTCCAACGTGAAACCCAAGTGGAGTCCCCCTTGTCCTCATCCACTTGGGTCTGGAAGTCCAGCTTGGGTGGAGCTCCTGGGGGCCCTGTGTTGGCACCCTGCCCTATGCCCAGTGTCCGCCATGGTGCATGGCGCACAGGGGTGGCCGCGAGCAGACTCACCAGTGTGTTTCCCACCGCAGGTCCTTGTTCGTCGTGCTGGACAGCCTGGCCTGCACGGATGGCGCCATCAGCGCAGCAGCCCAGGGCTGGCTGGTGCGTGCGCTCTCCCTCGGGGACGTGGCTCGCATCCTCGAACCCGTGCTCCTGCTCCTGCTGCAGCCAAAAACCCAGAGAACCTCCATCCACTGCCTCAAGCAGGAGAACTCGGCCGGTGAGCAGCCTGCATGGGACCGAGGGTGAGGGAGGAACGGGTCAGGGGACTGGACCTCAGTAGTGATCGTTGAGGGACTGAGGCCCACTAGGTAGTTTTATTAGATGCAAATGGTGCTTTGTAAATTGTGAGGACTTCGACAATTTAAGGACCCAGTGATCTAGCATTTAGAGCTATTAGTGAGTGGGTTTGCTGTTTTCACTGAAAAACCAGATTATTTTGTTATTAAGGAAAATTGGCCGGGCATAGTGGCTCACAACTGTAACCCCAGCACTGTGGGAGGCTGAGGCAGGTGGATCACCAGAGTTCAGGAGTTCAAGACCAGCCTGGCCAACATGGTGAAACCCTGTCTCTACTAAAAATACAAAAATTAGCTGGGCGTGGTGGCGCATGCCTGTAATCCCAGCTACTTGGGAGGCTGAGGCAGGAGAATCTTCTGAACCCAGGAGGTAGAGATTGCAGTGAGCTGAGATGGCACCACTGCACTCCAGCCTGGGTGACAGAGAGAGACTCTGTCATTCATAAATAAATAAATAAAATAACTTTTATTTGTGAACCTTCAACTACAAGGTAAGTAGTTTATTTTCTCTTTGTGCTTTAAGATTCTTTTAGACTATAAAATCCTATTAATCAGATTATCAGAAATGAAGAAGAAATAAACCTTTCAGTTCAGAGAACTTCCAGAGGCATCTTTAACACAAATGTAAAAGAATATAGGTAGAAATTAGGAAAGAAAAGAAAAACTAAGCCTGATGAGTCAATTAAACTTCAATGATTAATATCGAATGCATTTTATGAACTAACATTACTTCCTACAATAGCTGTATTTAATGACTTCCCAATTTTCTAAGGGATGGTTTGCAAACTTTGAGTGAGTTTGTTTAGCTTGAGGCAGAAATTTAAATAATAACAATAATAAGTACTGCATTCATTCACTCAAAGAAAAGTAACAGACAAGGCTATAAGAAGGTTGTAATGCCCTAGTCTAAGAAGTGAAAGCCAAGGCCCAGAATGTGGCAAGACAAGGGTTAAAAAGTAAAGAAGGGCTGGGCGATGGCTCACCCCTGTAATCCTGGCACTTTGGGAAGCCAAGGTGGGCAGATCACGGGGTCAGGCCTGTGACCCGTGACTGTGACCATCCTGGCTAACACGGTGAAACCCTGTCTCTACTAAAAATACAACAACTAAGCTGGGCGTGGTGGCGGTTGCCTGTAGTTCCAGCCAGTCGGGAGGCTGAGGCGGGAGAATGGCATGAACCTGGGAGGCAGAGGTTGCAGTGAGCTGAGATTGCACCACTGCACTCCAGCCTGGGCCACAGAGTGAGACTCCATCTCAAAAAAAAAAGAAAAGAAAAAAAAGAAAAGAAGAGCAAGTTTTCCTCTGCCTAGCAAGCTCACTTCAAGGATAGTTATAAGCTAACGCTGTTCGAAAAGTTGAAACCAAAGGAATAGACTCCAGACACCCCAACTCTGGAACAAGGGGTGTAGTAGAAAAGAAAGGACAAATGTCTGTATTTAGCCGGTTTTTGTTTTTTCTTTTGACGCAGCTACAAGGCCACCAGCTATGCAAGGCCACAAGTTATGCCAAGTCATCAGTTATGCTATAGATTACGTGACCTGTCATATGATTAACTGCTTTTGTTTTGCTTCTGTAAGCCTGCTTGTAAAAACCCCGCCGCTCTGTTCAATGCTCGGTTTTTTGGATGTGAATCCACTGAGCCAGTGCATAGCATAAAATAAACATCCTCCTATTTTCCCATATCCGTCTCTCTAGTCCTCAGTTTCCCACAACAAGCTTGCTGGGTTATAAATATCCTGTATTTATCTCAATCATTTTTTGTGTGTGTGAGACAGAGTCTTGCTCTGTCACCCAAGCTGGAGTGCGGTGTTATGATCTCAGCTCACTGCAGCCTCCACCTCCCGGGTTCAAGTGATTCTCCTGCTTCAGCCTCCTGAGTAGCTGGGATTACAGGCATGTACCACCACGCCTGGCTAATTTTTTTTTTTTTTCTTTTTGTATTTTTAGTAGAGACAGGGTTTCACCATGTTGGTCAGGCTTGTCTCGAACTCCTGACCCCCAATGATCTGCCCGCCTCGGCCTCCTAAATTGCTGGGATTACAACATGAGCCACCTCTCCTGGCTGTCTCAATCTTATCTTACAGAGAAAAGCAGCCCATCGGCTAAGTAAGCAGAGGTATATTAAATGGCTTCCTGTCTTTATAAGGCTCCTGGCCTAAACCTCTAACCTCTGGTTTTTCTTTAGGGGAAAAGCTGGCTGCCCTATCAAATAGGCCCTATCAAATTTTATTGTTCCACATTATAAGAAAGTAAAACTGAAGTGTAAACAAAGAACCTTCTTAAAAGTTTGGCTACAATTCATGGCAGCTACATTTTTTAGTATTTCTTTTCTATTTTAAGAGGAAAGCTCTATCTCCATAGTTCCTTGGGCTTTATTATTATTATTATTATTATTATTTATTTATTTTTTGAAGAAGAAGAAGAAGAGTCTCCCTCTGTCGCCCAGGCTGGAGTGCAGTGGCGTGATCCCAAGTCACTGCAATCTCTGCCTCCCAGGTTCAAGCGATTCTCCTGCCTCAGCATCCTGAGTAGCTGGGATTACAGGCGATGGCCACCACAGCCAGCTAATGTTTTGTATTTTTAGTAGAAACGGGGTTTCACCATGTTAGCCAGGTTGGGTCTTGAACTCCTGACGCCCAGCCTTAATTTTTGTATTTTTAGTAGAGATGGGGGTTTCGCCGTGTTGGCTAGGCTGGTCTTGAACTCCTGAGCTCAAGTGTTCTGCCTGCCTCGGCCTCCCAAAGTGCTGGAATTACAGGTGTGAGCCACTGCGCCTAGCCTTCCTTGGTCTCTAAAAGTCACCCAGCACTACCTTGCTGCTTCCTCTAATCTGTTTCCTAATGACCACAGAAATAGTCTGCCACCTCCAAGTAGGAGAGAACGTCTTTGCTCTGCCATTTTCTTTCTCTGAAAAAAATAAGTGTCCTGCTTACCCTTACCCTACTTCTGTAATCCTGTAGAAATCTATTTTTAAAATACTGCTATGCACTTCAAGCAGCTCATCAATTTCTGATATTCTTCTTCCATTTTTGATCTTGCTTAATGTCCATGATGTAGAATTTTTTTAAAGCTCTTTTGTGTGCCTTTATCTTGTTTGATCATCCTAAAAACCTTATGAGAATGACAGATTTTTTTTTTTTTTTTTAAGATAGAGTCTCGCTCTGTGGCCCAGGCTGGAGTGCAGTGGTGCAATCTTGGTTCATTGCAACCTCTGCCTCCCGGGTTCAAGCCATTCTCCTGCCTCAGCCTCCTGAGTAGCTGGGGTTACAGGCACGTGCCTCCACACCCAGCTAATTTTTGTATTTTTAGTTGAGATGGGGTTTCACCTTGTTGGCCAGACTGGTCTCAAACTCCTGGCCTCAAGTGATCCCCCCACCTCAGCCTCCCAAAGTGCTGGAATTACAGGTGTGAGCCTCCATGCCCGGTTCATGGCATAGATTTATTGAACACTGCTTATTAAAAATGTTTGGCAATATCAAAGACTTTTGACTCACTTCTTTTTTTAAAAAAAATAGGCAGTGGTCAGTGGCCTGTTTGACTTCTCCTAAAAGAGACTAGAATATTTAAAAGTGTCATATGTTTTCTGATTATAGAAGTAGTAACATGCTTTTTTTTTTTTTTTTTTTTTTTTGAGACGGAGTCTCGCTCTGTCGCCCAGGCTGGAGTGCTATGGCCGGATCTCAGCTCACTGCAAGCTCCGCCTCCTGGGTTCCCGCCATTCTCCTGCCTCAGCCTCCCGAGTAGCTGGGACTACAGGCGCCCGCCACCTCGCCCGGCTAGTTTTTTGTAGTTTTTAGTAGAGACGGGGTTTCACCGTGTTAGCCAGGATGGTCTCGATCTCCTGACCTCGTGATCCACCCGTCTTGGCCTCCCAAAGTGCTTGAGCCACCGCGCCCGGCCAACATGCTTATTTTTAAAATGGAAATAATGAGGACATAAAAACCTGAATGGAAGTCCTTTGTAAAGCTCGTTGATAGAACTAGGGATTGTTAATGGTTTGGCAGGTAGTCTTCCAGACTTTCCTAGTGGCTGTGTATTATACATATTCTCTCCTAACTGGACTCATTCTATACAGTACTCTTCTGCTGCTTGATTTTTTTTCCTTTCTTTCTAGAGACAGGGGTCTCACTTGGTTGCCCAAGCAGGAGTGCAGTGACACCATCATAGCTCACTGCAGTCTCGAACTCCTGGGCTCAAGAGACCCTCCAGCCTCAGCCTCCCGAGTAGCTGGGACTACCAGTGTGTGTCACCATACCTAGATAGCTTTTAAATTTTTTGTAGAGGTGGTGTTTTTCCATGTTGCCCAGGCTGGTTTGGAACTCTTGGGCTCAAGCAGTCCTCCTACCTTGGACTCCCAAACAATCCTCCTACCTTGACCTCCCACGGTATTGGGATTACAGGCATAATCCACTGTACCTGGCTTGATTTTTTCTTTCTTTCTTTCTTTTTTTTTTTTTGGAGACAGAGTCTCGCTCTTTTGAGACAGAGTCTTGCCCAGTCTGGAGTGTAGTGGTGTGATTTCAGCTCACTGCAACTTCCGTCATTCAGATTCAAGTGATTCTCCTGTCTTAGCCTCCCACGCTGGGACTACAGGCACGCACCACCACGTCCAGCTAATTTTTGTATTTTTAGTAGATAGGGTTTCTCCATGTTGGCCAGGCTGGTCTCAAACTCCTGACCTCCAGTGATCTGCCCGCCTAGGCTCCCAAAGTGCTGGGATTACAGGCATGAGCCACCACGCCACCACGCCTGGCCTCCAGTTTGTCTTTATACACACATGACATTTCGGTGAATATCCACATCCTTATGGCTTTGAAAGTCTTCTGCTGACATTTCTGCAGGATATATTTCTGTTTTTTTGTTTTTTGAGATGGAGTTTTGCTCTTGTTGCCCAGGCTGGAGTTCACTGGCACAATTTCAGCTCACTGCAACCTCTGCCTCCTGGGTTCAAACGATTCTCCTGCCTCAGCCTCTCGAGTAGCTGGGATTACAGGAGACCGCCACCATGCCCAGCTAACTTTTTGTATTTTTAGTAGAGACGGGGTTTCATCATTTTGGCCAGGCTGGTCTCAAACTCCTGACCTCAGGTGATCCACCTGCCTTGGCCTCCCAATTGCTGGGATTACAGGTGTGAGCCACCGCGCCCTGCCAGGATACATTTCTTGAAAGGGAATTCCTAGGAAAAAATAATACGTGTTTTTAAAAATTGCTGCCCCCAAAGAGTTATGATACTTAAGTTTACTATAACAATGTAACTAAATGATCCCATCCTTGAACGTTCTGTAAAACCTATCCACCTTCCTTTGTCTGCTTTTGTCTGTAATATAACCCGGACTCTGGTGGTGGTGGTTCATGTGAGAGTTTTAGGAAGACTAATCTTTCTGTCTGGCTTTAAGACAAAGACTGCCCTACAGCTAATGTGTCACAGCTGAGCCTTCTGTTCTAAAGTCGTTTGTCATCTTGTCATTTTCAGATGACTGGCACCGTTGGTTTAACAGGAAAAAAACCTCTTTCAGAGAAGCATCTGCAGGGCCCGAGCCTCAGGAGAGCGGCTCTGAAGAGCACCTGCCTCTGAGCCAGTTCACCACAGTGGACCGTGAAGCCATTTGGGCTGAAGTGGAGAAGGAGCCCGAGAAGTACCCGCCACGAGGCGAGCTGAGCGAGGAAGAGCTGCCCTACTACGTGGAGCTTCCGGACAGGACAGCCCACGGCGCCCCGGACAGCAGCGAGCACACCGAGTCCGCAGACACGAGCTCCGGCCACACGGACAGCGAGAACACGTCCTCCTTCTCCTCCCCTTCCCACGACCCGCAGGAGCTGAGCAATGAAGAGAACTGCTGTGCGCCCATCCCCATGGGAGGCAGGGCATACCCCAAGCGCTCGGCCCTGCTGGCGGCCTTCCAGTCAGAAAGCTTCAAGGCTGGGGCCAAGTTAAGCCTGGTGCGGGTGGACTCGGACAAGACGCAGGCTTCTGAGTCGTTCTCCAGCGATGAGGAGGCCGACTTGGAGCTCCAGGCCCTCACTACGTCCAGGCTGCTAAAGCAGCAGCGGGAAAGGCAGGAGGCCGTCGAGGCCTTGTTCAAGCACATCCTGCTCTACCTGCAGCCCTACGACTCTCGGCGGGTCCTCTATGCCTTCTCGGTGCTGGAGGCTGTGCTCAAAACCAACCCTAAGGAGTTCATCGAGGCCGTGTCCAGGACTAGCATGGACACCAGCTCCACCGCGCACCTCAACCTCATCTCCAACCTCCTGGCTCGCCACCAGGAGGCCCTTATTGGCCAGAGTTTCTACGGAAAGCTCCAGACCCAGGCCCCCAACGTGTGCCCCCACTCTCTGCTCCTGGAGCTGCTCACCTACCTCTGCCTGAGCTTCCTGCGCTCCTACTACCCCTGCTATTTGAAGGTGACGCACCGAGACATTCTCGGCAACCGGGACGTGCAGGTCAAAAGTGTCGAGGTTTTGATCAGGATCATGACGCAGCTGGTCTCGGTGGCCAAGTCTTCGGAAGGGAAGAACGTGGAATTCATCCACAGCTTGCTGCAGAGGTGCAAAGTTCAGGAGTTCGTCCTGCTCTCCCTGTCGGCGTCCATGTACACGAGCCAGAAGCGCTACGGGCTGGCCACCGCCCACCACGGCAGGGCCCTGCCGGAGGACAGCCTCTTTGAGGAGAGTCTCATCAACTTGGGTCAGGACCAGATCTGGAGTGAGCACCCACTGCAGATTGAGCTGCTGAAGCTGCTGCAGGTGCTGATTGTCTTGGAGCACCACCTAGGCCGGGCCCACGAGGAGGGGGAAAACCAGCCGGACCTGTCCCGGGAGTGGCAGAGAGCCCTGAACTTCCAGCAGGCCATCAGCGCCCTGCAGTACGTGCAGCCGCACCCCCTCACCTCCCAGGGGCTGCTGGTCTCTGCGGTGGTGAGGGGTCTGCAGCCCGCCTACGGCTACGGCATGCATCCCGCCTGGGTGAGCTTGGTCACGCATTCCTTGCCCTACTTCGGAAAGTCCCTGGGCTGGACAGTGACACCCTTTGTTGTCCAGATTTGCAAAAACTTGGATGACTTGGTCAAGCAGTATGAAAGCGAATCTGTGAAGC
Source organism: Macaca thibetana thibetana (assembly GCF_024542745.1). NCBI lineage: Eukaryota > Metazoa > Chordata > Mammalia > Primates > Cercopithecidae > Macaca > Macaca thibetana. The sequence goes on along the minus strand of NC_065580.1, from coordinate 160,753,038 downwards.
TCTCTGTCAGGTGCGTTGTGCTCTTTGTGACATGTTTAGTGCTTTAGTGATAGTTTTTATAACGAATGACTGTTTTGCCACAGATGTCGGTTGGAGGATAATTTCATCCCACCGAGAAGCCTGTTTAGCATTGTCGAGAAGGGTAGCAGGCAACTAAATGTTCTGATATTTTATTTTATATTATTTTATTTTATTTTATATTTTATTTTATTTATTATATTTTATTTTATTTATTTTTGAGACGGAGTCTCTGTCACCCAGCCTGGAGTGCAGTGGTGTGATCTCAGCTCACTGCAACCTCTGCCTCCCGGGTTCAAGCAATTCTCCTAGCTCAGCCTTCCAAGTAGCTGGGAGTACAGGCGCCTGCTGCCACACCTGGCTAATTTTTTGTATTTTAGTAGAGACGGGATTCCACCATGTTGCCCAGGCTGGTCTTGAACTCCTGAGCTCAGGCAATCCACCTGCCTTGGCCTCCCAAAGTGCTGAGGCGCTAGAGTGAGCCACTGTACCCAGCCCTGATCCTTTATGTTAAATCCACACAGGTATCCAGTCTAGCTCAGTGTTGCAGGGCATGTCAGCTGCTCTCTACTATTTTTGCAAAACAGAAATAAAAATGTGAATCATCTTCACAGAAATTCTAAAACATTGAAACTATTTTTCCAAAGTGACTATATGAATGTAAAATTGCACAAAGGATGGTTAACATTATTATAATGATATTCCATGACGAGAGCTCCAGTTTATTTGAGATGGTGATCTCTCTCTAGTTCCTGTGTTTATATGTAGGATTAGAAACCCTTATGGCCTCATTCTCTAAAAATTCTCAAACCAATTTCTCTTTTCTTCACCACAGCACAACCTCCAAGAGGGAAAATATTTCTCCAGATTATCCGCTCACCCTTTTAGAAGGTCTGACGACTATTAGTCATTTTTGTCTTTTGGAACAAGCCAACCAAAACAAAAAGGTAAATTTTTTTTTTCCTGAGTTCAAGGCAATTTTCATGTATTGTTTTGTCTTTGGTTTATGACTGTTTCAAATAAGTAACGTATGTATGTAATGTATGTAACTGATGTGCATATGGAAGTAATGTAAATGTGTATGCAAATATTACATAAGTCATGTACACATGTATGCAAATGCATGTGTGTTAGCAATGCAAGTATATATGCAAATGCGTATGCAAATGCATGTATATAATTAACGCAAATGCATGTGTATAAGTAATGTATGTATGTCAGCCATGAAAACATAGTTTTCTTCCTGCTGGCAATCCCTGTGCCAGCCCTTTGCCCATTGTTCCATCAGTAGCCTATGAGATAACGTATAAAGCCACTTGTTTGATTTTTAGGCTTATAGTCATCTTTTTCCACATATTTTTTACTTTCTGTCATAGTGTTCGTGAAATCTGAGTTGGCAGACATTTTAGCTTGGTTATTCTATCCTGTGTGGGATTAAGTCTTAGAATCCATCTAACACTTTGGTTGAGTGGTTGAAAAGTTTGTAATTTGGAACATCAGACTCACAGCTGTCTCTGTGAAAGAGAACCATGGGTTGAAATGCACAGGGAAGCTTATTGCTCCCACACCACCACATGTATGAGTTGCTTAGAAGAGAGTCCAACAGCCCAGACTTAATCCCGCCAGCACTGCTGCCCTTGTGGGAAGAAAAACCATTCCATAGACAAAGCCGGCCTCATGTATTCATTTTAATTTTTAGACCATGGCCACAGGTGATCCTGCCAACTTGAGGAATGCCAGAAATGCCATCTTGGAAGAGCTGCCTCGAACTGTTAACACCATGGCCCTTCTCTGGAATGTTCTCAGAAAGGAGGAGACTCAAAAGAGACCTGTCGATCTCCTGGGGGCCACAAAGGGATCCTCTTCCGTTTACTTTAAAACCACCAAAGTAAGAGGATGTCTGTGTAGTTCTGTCATTTACTTGGTCTTGTATTGTTCCACCCAAAATAAATATGTACAGGAAAGTGTGCATAATCAACAGATGTGCTCGATGAAACCCACGTCAGAGGTCAGAAGTAGAAATCTCTTGTTCGTTTGTTATCAGTAAGTTTCCTACACCTTAAATGGAGGAGTCCGAGTGGTTTCAGCCTGTTTTCTTCTAATTTTCCATTCACCTTATTTTGTAGTTAAACATAAAGCCTTGGCTGGGCACAGTGGCTCACACCTGTAATCTCAACACTTTGGGAGGCCCAGGCGGATGGATCACCTGAGGTCGGGAGTTCAAGAACAGCCTGGCCAACATGGTGAAACCCTGTCTATACTAAAAATACAAAAATTAGCCATGTGTGGTAGCACATGTCTGTAATCCCAGCTACTCAGGAGGCCGAGGGAGGAGAATCGCTGGAACCCAGTGAGCCAAGATCACACCACTGCACTCCAGTGTGGGCAACAGAGCAAAACCCCATCTCAAAAATAATAATAATAAATAAATAAATAAAATCTCTAGAGCTAGGCATGGTGGCTTATGCTTGTAATCCCAGCACTTTGGGAGGCCAAGATGGGTGATGCTTGAGCTCAGGAGTTCGAGACCAGCCTGGCCAACATGGCAAAACCCCATCTCTACAAAAAATACAAAAATTAGCTGGATATGGTGGCAGGCGCCTGTAGTCCCAGCTACTCAGGAGGCCGAGGCAAGAGGATTGCTTGAGCCCAGGAGGTGGAGGTTGAAGTGAGCTGAGATCATGCCAGTGCACTCCAGCCTGGGCGACAGTGAGACCCTGTCTCAAAAAAAATAGTCTCCAGTGGTTCAAGGCGGGGGTACCTAGGTCCTCACCTCTAAATGATTTAGAGACCCAAGTCTTGAGTCTCTAAAGCATTTCTGCTGGACAGCTCATCTCTGTTCTGCTTTTAGTGGTGCCTGTCAAACATGGCCCCATCAGTATGGAATGTCAGGGTGCCTTTGAGTTCTTAAACCAAAAATGTACAACCATGAATATTTATATTATAGTTTAGTCTTCTTCCATTTTCAGTGTCTGCCTCAGAAGGCCGTAGGCGCAGGACTCGGTCGCTCACCATCTGTGTTACTGTGTGTGGTGTCTCAGAATTATCTGCCACATCTGACATCAGTTGAGTGCCCCCAGGTGCCATCTGTGGCCTCAGGGATGAGCCTTGCCATCCTGCGTTTAGGTACCATGGTGCACAGGTGGCCTCCAGACATTCTGTCGATTCCAAGGGTGCCCTAGAAGGGAATTCTGTATTTCAAGCTTCTACAAGAACCTGCTCTTAAAAAGATTCAGAAAACCTTTTTTCTCACTCAGAAAGAAAAGATTTTCTAAACCTTTTTTAGAGGAACTTCCTGTAGCACTCAGCCTCTCTGAGCCTCCATTTCCTCTTCTGTTAAACCAGGCTGTGGCTAGCATCCTATCCTCATGGGTTGGTGGGAAGAGTAATTACGATAAAGGCTGATGCTCATTAGGCACTTAACTCTTAGCCCTCCCTGAGGAACTCAGGGCCGAGGAGCGGGATCCCCCATTAGTCCCTCTAGAGCGGAAACCATGGTGGAAAGGAGGGGACAGCTCCATGCTGGCTCAGTTGTATCTAATGTGGAATAAACATGGGCAGTTGACACAGGAAGCGCTGGGTAAATCCGTCCCTTCGACAAGACGTTTTGTGCCTGCTGCCAAGCACCAGGCTCTCTTGCTTTACCAGGGGACAAGAGAGATGAAGTCCCTGCCCCTGGCTGTGGCAGACATTAACTGGCGGTGTAATAACGATGTGAGCAAGGCTTCAGAGAAACGCGGGGTTTCCTGGGAATGTGTGAACAGGAGCCCTGGCCTGGTCTGGGGTTCCTGAGGCAGCGTGACTTAGCTGAGGCCCCAGGTGGAGAGGATTTAACTAGGGTGGGCATTTCAGGCTGGGAGAGCAGCAGGATTTACAGAGCGAGGAACGTGGCAGGAACACAGAGAAATTCATCAGTAGCAAAGCGGAAGGTGGTGAGTGACATCGGGACCATGTTACAGGTTTAATTAAATTGATTACATGATAAAATTAGTTAAATGGTGCTTATTTCTGGAAATTGAGCAAGTACTTTCCTAATGAATATAAGCCCTTCCGCAGCTGATGGAGTCAAGCTGAGGCTGTGGGATTTCCAGATGGAAACAGTGCTGCAAAGCCTTGTCAGCCTTCCTGCAAGACCCCTGCTGTGTTCACAGCAGCAAGGATGAAACTCATCATCTCCCGAGATGCTCCTGGCCAATTGAGCTGGCCCTCGCTCTTTCCACCTGGCCAATAAGCTGGCCATCCGTCTCTCCACCTGGCTAATGGAGCTGGCTGTCCGTCTCTCCACCTGGCCAATAAGCTGGCCGTCTGTCTCTCCACCTGGCCAATCGAGCTGGCCGTCCATCTCTCCACCTGGCCAATCGAGCTGGCCCCCGCTCTTTCCACCTGGCCAATCGAGCTGGCCGTCCGTCTCTCCACCTGGCCAGTCGAAATGGCCGTCCGTCCCCCCACCTGGCCAGTCGAGCTGGCCGTCCGTCTCTCCACCTTGGCCGCTCACTGCTCCTTCCCCCCGGCATGACACGCCACCATCACACATCCGACTCCGTCCGGAAAGGGTTCTGATTCCTCCCTTTGCTGGGATCCGCCCGTCAGGGAAGCACCTCAGCACAGCATTGGGCACGAACATGACAGGGTCTTTGATCTCGGGAATAGACAGCAGGTGCTGGTTCAATGTATAGGATGCCGTAGCCCCAATATTACCCCGCAGTAACTTTTTTTTTTCCTATTTTCTAGACCATAAGACAGAAAATTTTAGACTTCTTAAACCCCTTGACGGCCCATCTTGGGGTTCAGTTGACAGCAGCTGTTGCGGCAGTGTGGAGCAGAAAGAAAGCCCAGCGTCACAGTAAGATGAAGGTAAAGTTTAAAAAGTTAGAGGAGCAGTTAAACTTACCGTGACAAAGAAATACCACAGAATCATGTGGAATCAAAGGTGACATTGGAGGCCAGCATGGGAAACTATTGAGTCGATTTAATCATTTTATCAATTTGAGATGGAGTCTCTCTCTTGTCACCCAGGCTGGAGTGCAGTGGTGCAATCTTGGCTTGCTGCAACCTCCACCTCCTGGGTTCAAGCGATTCTCCTGCCTCAGCCTCCCAAGTAACTGGAATTGTAGGTGCCCACCACCATGGCCAGCTAATTTTTGTATTTTTTAGTAGAGACAGGGTTTCACCATGTTGGCCAAGCTGGTCTCGTACTCCTGACCTCGTGATCCGCCCACCTCGGCCTCCCAAGGTGCTGGGATTACAGGCGTGAGCCCAAAGATTAATTTCAGTTTGCATTTTGCCCATTCTTTATCCACTTGACTGGTCCACCATGAAGTCCTGCAGGGGTTGGCCTACCTTTTTCAACCTCAGTCCTCTTTATTCCCTCCCACCCCTGCTCCATCCCCTGCTCAGGGTCTGCTGCTGCACCTCCTGGACACTCCCCCAGTGCTCAGCCTCTGTGGCTGACATGGGCATCTGTTCTCTGAGGAAGGGTCAGTGGTCAGTGTCCGATGCCACCCTCCTGAGCGCCTGTGGGCTCCTTCCCTGGTGAGGAGCCTGGCACTAGTTGTTGTTCTTCCAAATGCCCGTGACCAGGGTGTGCAGACTTATGTCATCAAAAATATGCCTCCCATACCAGGCCTTTCCTTCCAAGCCCAGCAAATGGGAGGCTGGTTTATCTGTTTTTCCTTCCTGTCTTCGTATTTTTTATTCCACCTCTTGTTTCCTTCAAATTTAGTATATTTGTTTCTAAAATGCTTTCTACTAAATTCAAACATACCACTATTACAGCCCCATCAGGGACTGCACCTTTTATTCCTAATTTGTATCAAATTATGTTGTTCCCATGGGTGGAGCCTTTACTTAGTTCAATAGGAAATGTTTGTTTAAGAGATTAAAACAGACTGGGCGTGGTGGCTCACACCTGTAATCCCAGCACTTTGGGAGACCCAGGCGGGCAGATCACCTGAGATCAGGAGTTTGAGACCAGCCTGGCCAACATGGCGAAACCCTGTCTCTACTAAAAATACAAAAATTAGCCAGGCATGTTGGTGGGCATCTGTAATCCCAGCTACTCAGGAGGCTGAGGCAGGAGAATCGCTTAAACCTGGGAGGCAGAGGTTGTAGTGAGCCGAGATCACGCCACTGCACTCCAGCCTGGGTGACAGAGCAAGACTCTGTCTCAAAAAAAAAAAAAAAAAAGATGAAAGCAGATTGATTTCTCCAGGGACGGCTACTATAGAATACTTTTTGTACATCATCCTTATTTAAGCTTTCAAGGAATTTTTTTTTTCTTGGCAGATTATCCCAGCGGCGAGTGCATCCCAGCTGACCCTTGTCGACTTGGTGTGTGCACTCAGCACCCTGCAGACTGACACGTTGCTGCACCTGGTGAAGGAGGTGGTGAAGAGGCCACCCCAAGTCAAAGGGGGTGACGAGGTAAGGAGACTGGGGAGTCCTCTAGGCTTCTGTAGATGAGTGGGTGGCATTCGTCATAACTCTACTTCCTTATAAATTGTGTTTGGGAGGGAAAGATAGGTAACAAGAGTGAGTGGGACTGCTTGGGGTAGTGAAGTGGAGGTGCTGTTTGCTGTGCTTTGGGGGAGACCTATGAAGATTTGGTGCTCCTTTTTTAAGGTGGGAACTGCCTGAGGTCAGGGGCTCTCATCCTTGTACCCTGCTGCTGAGGACACTGCCTGGTACATGCCTTCTGGGCACTAAATGGAATAAAATCTTTAGAAAGGGGAAAGGGCACCTGCCTTAAGGAACTTGCAGCTGTAAAGATGTCAAAGAGGAACAAAACCAGACTCTAGTGAAAGGTGGTAAAGACAAATGTGATTCAGTAACCACTGCGGTAAGGGGAAGTGCTGGGTTCAGTTTAGATTTGTGTGGAGATGACTGGGAAAGGATGAGGGAGGAGGGAGGAGAAGGAGCAGGGATTTAAGGAGAGTTGGAGAAGTAGAAAATTACAAAAGAGCAGGCAGGGAGGCTGCTCAGTCCATAGATGTGATTAGGCCATCTGGGTTTGCTAACGGGGGCTTATCCAAATGAGGCTCCTACCCTCCCACAGAGGCTGGGAGATCAAGACTCTGTCTTTCTCAGTGATTCTATTTCAAAGGGATGGCTCCCAGGTCCTTGAGAAACACATTCCTAGGCTGTGGGAGACACATACACATCTCAAAGGGACAGAGAAAGTATTTATCATTGTAAACTTAAAATGCTCTGAGAAAGGGAGGTCAGGGGCCTCTCTGCAGGTGTTGGCAGGAACAAACAGTAAATTCTTTGGCAACCTTGAGCTTTCTTGGGCAGGCGTTTGAAGAGGACTGGTGTCCCCATCCTAGGGATCCATGCTGGTGGTGTTTGCTCAAGTCCCTTGGTGTGGGGGTGGACAGAATCATTTGTCAAGCAGAGGGCTCAGAGGAGCCTAGCTAGAGTCAGCTCAAGGAGAGAGTCTTTGTCAAGGGCAAACTAAAATTTGCGTACCTTTTTTTTTTTTTTTTGAGACAGAGTCTCACACTGTCATCCAGGCTGGAGTGCAGTGGTGCGATCTCAAGTCACTGCAACCTCTGCCTCCTGGGCTCAAGTGATTCTTGTGCCTCGGCCTCCTGGGTAGCTGGGAGTGGAGGTGCATGGAAGTCTCACTTTGTCATCCAGGCTGCAGTGCAGTGGCACAATCACAGCTCACCATAGCCTCGACCTCCCCACGCTCAAGTGATCTTCTCAAGTAGCTGAGACCACACGTGCACACCACCACGCCTGACTAATTTTTATATTTTTTGTAGTGACGGGGTTTGCCATGTTGCCCAGACTGGTCTGGAACTACTAGGCTCAAGCAATCCTCCCGCCTCGGCCTCCCAAAGTGCTGGGATTACGGGCGAGAGCCACCATGCCTGGCTGCATAATTTTTTATAAAAGTAGAAAATAAATGTCAGAGAACATAAGTCATGATAGACACTCTGAGAAAGAGATTTCATCTGGCTGCTGTGAAACAGAAACCTTCAGGGTGATGTCATTGAACCAAGAAGTTCCTAGTAATTTTTCTGCTCAATTTCATTACAGCAGCCTGGAGGGCCCATGTCGTCTAGAGAGCTTCTTCAGTTATACACAGTGGATTTAAAACAGGGCAAGCTGTGTGGTTTAATATTTGCATTCCCTTAGAGTCTTCTGTTTTTGTTTTTACCAAAGCAGACTTCATCATTGAAAGCAGCAGAGCCGTTTTGCTCTTAAGTTAATAAAAACCAGGGATTTATTTCAATCTTGAAATAATTGCCTTCTGTCAAACAATTTAAAATCATACAGTTAGCAAAAATTTAAGAATAATCTAGGCCGGGCGCGGTGGCTCAAGCCTGTAATCCCAGCACTTTGGGAGGCCAAGACGGGCGGATCACAAGGTCGGGAGATCGAGACCATCCTGGCTAACACGGTGAAACCCCGTCTCTACTAAAAAAAATACAAAAAACTAGCCGGGCGAGGTGGTGGGCGCCTGTAGTCCCAGCTACTTGGGAGGCTGAGGCAGGAGAATGGCGTGAACCTGGGAGGCGGAGCTTGCAGTGAGCTGAGATCCGGCCACTGCACTCCAGCCTGGGCGACAGAGCGAGACTCCGTCTCAAAAAAAAAAAAAAAAAAAAAAAAAAAAAAAAAAAGAATAATCTAAATGAAAATTAGGGGACCTGGGCATGGTGGCTCATGCCTGTAATCCTAGCACATTAGTCCAGGAGTTCAAGACCAGCCTGGGCAACGTAGGGAGACACCGTCTCTACAATAAATTAAAAAATTAGCTGGGGGTGGTAGTGCACACTTGTAGCCCCAGCTATTTGGGAGGCTGAGGCAGGAGGATCAGTTGAGCACACGAGTATGAGGCTGTAGTGAGCTATGATGGAGCCATTGCACTCCAGCCTAGGTGACAGAGTGAGACCCTGTCCCCAAGAAAGAAAATTTGTGCAATGGAAAAGTGATTATTAAAAAATATAGCTTTACTTGAACAGATATTTGTGTGCTGATGTTCATAGCAGCATTATTCACAGCAGCCAAAAGGCAGAAGCAATCCATGTGTGTATCAGTGGGTGCACAGATAACAAAGTGAGATCTGTGCATGTAGTGGGTTAGTACTCAGCTTTAACAGGAATGAAATTCTGACACGTGCTACAACATGGATGTCAGATCCTTAACATGGATGAACCTTTTTTTTTTTTGAGATGGAGTCTCGCTCTGTTGCCCAGGCTGGAGTGCCGTGGCACAATCTTGGCTCACTGCAAGCTCTGCCTCCTGGGTTCACGCCATTCTCCTGCCTCAGCCTCCCGAGTACCTGGGAGTACAGATGCCCGCCACTGCGCCCGGCTAATTTTTTGTATTTTTAGTAGAGATGGGGTTTCACTGTGTTGGCCAGGATGGTCTCGATCTCTTGACCTCGTGATCCGCCCGCCTTGGCCTCCCAAAGTGCTGGGATTACAGGCGTGAGCCCTCGCGCCTGGCGACATGGATGAACCTTGAAGACATTAAGTTGAATGAAGTAAGCCAGTCACAAGAGGACTAACACAGTTCTATATCTGGGGGAAAAAAAAAGAAACTCAACTGTGTCCTCCCTCAACAACATAACAATCAACACAGAAGACCTCTTACCGCAGATATGCGGGGAGTTCTCCCCACCAGCAGGCAAGCAGTTGAGTCCGCAGTGGACACCAGTTGGGTGTCCTCCAATTCAATTCCTACTCTATCTGCTTGGAGACAGTGTCAGATCCCACAGGGTAAGGACTCAGTCCCAAGAGCACCCTCAACTTCAGACACCAGTCATGAGTCCGGGCCTCTGGAACTTCTGACTGACTAGCTTCAAGTTGGGATTCCCACGAACCCCCTCTTTGGGTTCAATTAATTTGTCAGAGCAGCTTGCAGAACTCCAGAAACACGTTTACTGGTTTATTATAAAGGCCACTACTAAGGATACAGATGAAGGGGTGCATAGGGCGAGGCATGGGGGAAGAGGTGCGGAGCTCCCACACCCTCCGTGGGCACAGAACCTTCATGTGCTCTGCTCTCCAGAAGCTTACCAAACCCAGTCCTCTTGGGCCTCTTATGGAAACTTCACTGGATGGGCATGACTAAAGCATGGACAACCGTGTCAAAATGTGATTGGACAAAAAGAATGTGATCTAATACTTAATACAGTGACTGGGGAAACCCAGTAGGGCCTGCCTGTTCAGATTCTTCTTGGCCTGTCTGCACAGCACTCCTTCCTCCAGGGTGTGGGACAGGACCCTCCCCAGAATGAGAGTCTTATGAACCATAGTCAGATTAGAGTCCTGCCTTGGGACAGGTAAAAGGAGGGCAGGAGTTATGAACCAAGAACTGGACAGAAACACATAAAAAAAAATAGGGAGGTAGGCAGGAAGACAGATAGGTAGGTAGGTAGATAGATTGATTGATTGATTGATTGATTGATTGATTGATAGGTAGGTAGGTAGGTAGATGTAGGTAGGTCGGTAGGTAGATAGATGTAGGTAGGTAGATAGATGTAGGTAGGTAGATAGATGTAGGTAGGTAGGTAGATGTAGGTAGGTAGATAGATGTAGGTAGGTAGATAGATGTAGGTAGGTAGATAGATGTAGGTAGGTAGGTAGATGTAGGTAGGTAGATAGATGTAGGTAGGTAGGTAGATGTAGGTAGGTAGATAGATGTAGGTAGGTAGGTAGATGTAGGTAGGTAGATAGATGTAGATAGGTAGGTAGATGTAGGTAGGTAGATAGATGTAGGTAGGTAGGTAGATAGATAGATAGAAGTAGGTAGGTAGGTAGGTAGGTAGATAGATATTATGATTTTAGAGTGTTAAAGGGTGGCTCACTCCTGTAATCCCAACACTTTGGGAAGCCGAAGCAGGGAGATTGCTTGAGCCCAGAAGTTCAAGACCAGCCTGGGCAACAAAGTAAAACCCTGACTCTCCAAAAAAAAAAAAAAGAAAAGAAAAAAAATTAGCCAGGCATGGTAGTACCCACCTGTAGCCTCAGCTACTTGGGAGGCTGAGGTGGGAGAATCACTTGAGCCAGGGAAGTTGAGGCTGCATTGAGCCAAGATCACGCCACTGCACTCCAGTACAGAGCAAGACCCTGTCTCAAAACGAAAGAAATACTTTTTTTTTTTCACATCAGACAGGTCATGTGCCAACCATTGTAACAAGGCTTGAGGGTGGCACATCTCACACATGCACGTGAACACCCAGTCATCACACTCATGAACTACAGATGGATCAGAAGACTTTTTTTTCAGCCTCGCATATGACGCAGGGCAGCCCCCTATAGAAATGTCCAGGCCCCGAGGGCCTGGCCGTTGGGCGTCACCCAGCTGGTTATCCTCCAGCCCCTGGTCTCTTCCTTCGTTCCAGTGTTGATCGACAATGCCCTATGCGCACTGAGTGGTGTGGTGGAGGCTAAATAGTGAAAAGAACAGTTCCTGCTCTCAGTCCTCCTATATTCTAGCTTGGCAAAGAAGAGAGAAGAGAAGCGAAGCCATCCTAAAAAATAACAACACTGCGAGGCCAGGCTATGGAGCCGGCTCAGTAACACCACGGCGAGGCCGGGCTGCGGAGCCGGCTCAGTGCTTAAGGCACCAAATGTAAAAGGACCCCAATGACTCCCACAGTATTTCTTGGGGATCTGGCCCAGGTCTCCCAATCTCCCAAGAACGTGTGGTCGTCCTGTTGCCTTTCACTTTTGTTTTTTTTTGTTTTTTTTTTTTGTTTTTTTTGAGACAGAGTCTCGCTCTGTCGCCCAGGCTGATCGCAGCTCACTGCAAGCTCCACCTCCCGGGTTCATGCCATTCTCCTGCCTCAGCCTCCCGAGTAGCTGGGACCACAGGCGCCCACCACCATGCCTGGATAATTTTTTGTATTTTTAGTAGAGACGGGGTTTCACCGTGTTAGCCAGGATGGTCTCGATCGCCTGACCTCATGATCCACTGGCCTTGGCCTCCCAAAGTGCTGGGATTACAGGCGTGAGCCACTGTCCCCGGCCTTTTTTTTTTTTTTTTGAGGTGGAGTCTCGCTCTCAAAAAGAGAGCCAGGCTGTCAGGAGTCAGGCTGGAATGCAGTGGCATGATCTTGGTTCACTGCAACCTCTACCTCCTTGGTTCAAGCGGTTCTCCTGCCTCAGCCTCCTGAGTAGCTGGAATTACAGGCTTGCGCCACCATGCCCAGTTAATTTTTTTGTATTTTTAGTAGAGATAGGGTTTCGCCATGTTGGCCAAGCTGGTCTTGAACACCTGACCTCAAGTGATCCACCCGCCTTGGCTTCCCAAAGTGCTGGGATTACAGGCGTGAACCACCACACTTGGCCTCTTTTCACTCTTGTCCATAAATGTTAGGAGTGGGAATGACACGCCACAGGGCAGTCTGTGCCACTGCAGGCTTGGTGGCCGTAGAACCAAGGGGTTCTTGGAGGGGCTGTCCTGAAGACAGCTCTGCAGAGGCTGTGACAGCCAGAGCGAGTGTTTTTAGGTTGTGTTCCTTCACATTACTTGAATTTCTACAAATACCTGCAATTTCTAGTCTTTCCTGGGCTATAAAGGAACTGGATTTTATCTAGCTGACTGGTTTTTGGCGGTTCAAATAACAAAACTACATTTTGTGGTTAGTTTAGTTAATTAATAGCTGCAAATAGCTTTTTACAAGCAAGGAGCGGGGGAAATGTGTGTTTTGGAACTTGTTTCCAAGTAGTTCCAGCCGCAGGGTTTTTGGGGAAACTGTTTGGGTTGGGTTCGAAGTAATCTTCTAAACTAAGAATTAGAATTTTTTGGCTGGGTATGGTGGCTCTACTTGGGAGGCTGAGGCATGAGGATCACTTGAACGAGGGAGGCAGAGGTTGCAGTGAGCTGAGATTGCACTAGTGTACTCCATCCTGGACAACAGAACAAGACTCTTGTGTCAAAGAGAAAGAGACAGAGAAAGAAAGGGAGGGAGGGAGAGAGGAAAAGAAAAGAGAAGAGAAGAGAGAAAGAAGCAAAAGAATTAGAATTTTGCCTTGTCTCTTGGTAATCATGTGCATTCATTGGAGTCAACACTGGCCCTAGCTCTCTGTTTGGGGAAGTTCAGTTACAATACTGATTTTCCCTAAATGCTTCCTGATGCCTGGCATGGAAAGGGGGTACACAGGATGGGAGATCACTGTAGAAGTCTAAGGGGGCGCGAATGATTTGGGGGCCCCTAGGACACACTTATTTTAATTGTACATGATGGGCACTATCATGTCTGTTGTTTTATCTGAAAGATTCTTTAGTGGAAAACCTTTGCTTTGTTAGGCTATAGATCTGTTTCACTTTGTATCTGAATTCTTTTTAGCCTTATTTCCCACCAACCTGGAGTAATTGATTTTACTTTCATTTTCAGAAATCGCCCCTAGCGGACATCCCTGTGTTGCAATTTTGCTATGCTTTTCTCCAAAGGTAATCCAGTCTCCCGTCCTCTAAAAACTTCCTTAAATACAGATACTGTGGCAGTGAGCATGCATAATATCTCTGGTTTTATTTCTAGACTACCAGAGAGCCACAGTTCAGAAAATATCTTAAAGTTGTCATCATTTCTTCCCGAGGTATTGATCTGTACTTTTCCTTCTCCAGAGAGTTAACATCTTAAAATCTGTACACTGTATCTCGAACACTTTATATGAGCAAAGCTTTATGTGAGGCCTATTAAACTTTAAAAGGCTCAGATTTGCATTAAATTGATACAGAAAAAGAAAAAAAAAACACAGATAGGGAAGTGTTAAAGACCTCTTTCAGAAAAAGGAGAAATGGGCAGGGCGCGGTGACTCACGCCTGCAATCCCAGCACTTTGGGAGGCCGAGGCAGGCCGATCACTTGAGGCCCGGAGTTTGAGACCAGCCTGGCCAACATGGTGAAACCCTGTCTCTACTAAAAATACAAAAATTAGTTGGGCATGGTGGCAGGCACCTGTAATCCCAGCTACTCCGGAGGCTGAGGCAGGAGAACTGCATGAACCCAGGAGGCGGAGGTTGCAGTGAGCCGAGACCACACCACTGTTCTCCAGCCTGGGTGACAGAGCAAGGCTCTGTCTCAAAAGAAAAAAAATCTGGTGACGTTCTCAGTGTGCCGTCCCGTGTTTGATGTGGAGAGGTTTCCGCTTTGATTTGCTAAGTTAATATAGGTATTAGGTGTCTTAGCCAACAGAGCATTAAAGAGGATTCCCCAGGTTTTTCCCTATGAATGAAAAATAAGCGCCGGGCGCTATGGCTCAAGCCTGTAATCCCAGCACTTTGGGAGGCTGAGACGGGCGGATCACAAGGTCAGGAGATCGAGACCATCCTGGCTAACACGGTGAAACCCCGTCTCTACTAAAAAATACAAAAAACTAGCCGGGTGAGGTGGCGGGCGCCTGTGGTCCCAGCTACTCCGGAGGCTGAGGCAGGAGAATGGCCTAAACCCGGGAGGCGGAGCTTGCAGTGAGCTGAGATCCGGCCACTGCACTCCAGCCTGGGCGACAGAGCCAGACTCAGTCTCAAAAAAAAAAAAAAAAAAGAAAAATAAGCTTTACTGGACCTCATTCAGATCTTACAATGGCCGCATCCCAGGCACAGCTCTGTGTTGCTGTAAATGAGGGTGAGGGGGCTGGGTGCGGTGGCTCATGCCTATAATCACGGCACTTTGGGAGACTGAAGTGGGTGGGTCACTTGAGGCCAGGAGTTTGAGACCAGCCTGGCCAGTGTGGTAAAACCCTATATCTACTAAAACTATAAAAAAAAATTAGGGCTTGGTTGTGTCATGCCTGTAGTCCCAGCTACTCAGGAAGCTGAGGCAGGTGAATCACTTGAACCCAGGAGGCAGAGGTTGACGTGAGCTGAGATCACGCCACTGTACTGCAGCCTGGGGGACAGAATGAGAGTCTATCTCAAAAAAAAAAAGGGGGGGGTGAGGGAAGTATAGACCACTTCTCAGGGAAGCCTCAGTATCCCTACATAGCCGTCAGGAGTCTCACTATAAATAACGCTGACAACCAGGCACAGGTTCCTTGGTTCACACAGTTAACATTCTGTGGTTATTCCCACTCACCACATTCTGAAGTTGCAGGACGGTAAATCGAGGCCTCCTGGTAGATGACCAGGGTGGGGTTAAATTCAGACCACTTCCCCCGTGAGCATCATTGTCGTTCTTTCCTCCAGGAGTTAAAGATGAGCCGGTCACTTCCCTCCTATGACAGCTAATATATGTTGTGTTGCTGGCGAATGTTGACTGTAGGGGCCTAAGGGATAGCCGAGCTTTCCCAGCAGCTGCAGGTTAGATTTGGTCGTCCTCCTTTTGCCGAGGAGGAACCACCTAGGTTACACAGTAGGTAGTAAGTTGGAGAACCAGGACTTGGACCTGGGACACTCTGACTGCAGTCTGAGCTTTCACTTCCTGAGCTGCGCTGTCTTGCTTTGGAGCAGTCATCTCAGAATCCTCATCCTGAGAGCTACAGAGGGGGGTAGGCCAGTTTCCTGGTGAGTGTCCCGGGACCTAATGCTTTGCAGCCTTCCGACAGGTGATGCTCTGTTACCAGCCACTTTAGGGAAGCAGAATATCAGCTCAAAAAGGCCTGAGAGATCAGCCAGGCACGGTGGCTCATGCCTGTAATCCCAGCACTTTGGGAGGCCGAGGCAAGTGGATTTACTTGAGTCCAGGAGTTCAAGACCAGCCTGACCAATGTGATGAAACCCCATTTCTACTAAAATACAAAAAATTAGCCCGGTGTGGTGGCAGGCGCCTGTAATCCCAGCTCGGGAGGCTGAAGAATGAGAATCACTTGAACTCGGTGGGGCAGAGGTTGCAGTGAGCCGAGATTACGCCACTGCACTCCAGCCTGGGCGACAGAGCAAGACTCTGTCTTACAAAAAAGGAAAGGCCTGAGAGATCAAGGTTGATCATCTAGTTTAAGGCTTTTATTTTACAGACAAGGAAACCAGGCAGCAGTAGGATTTCAGGTTCCCAAACTCCAAGTGCTCGCCAGAATACCAAAGTTTAGCTTGTGTATGTTGTAATTTTTTAAAAAGAAAAAGGTCAGTGGGGTGTGCTGTTTACCCTTTGCTTTCCAACTGCCAGGATCTTAAATGTGCTTATAAATAAATGTTGTATTTTGACCTGTTCATGGTTAAGTGTTTTTCCTATCTTTTTAAAAAACAGGCTTCCAGTACCAGCCTTGCAAGAGAACTTTTCTTCACTGTTGGGAGTATTGAAGGAGTCTGTACAGTTGAATCTAGCCCCACCTGGGTATTTTCTGCTTCTCAGGTATCATGTCACCACATTGTCATTGTGTAATATTTTCTTTTGGCACATATTTTATTTCTGCGGCATTTTTAATCTGAAGCTGACTGTCTCCCGACAGCATGCTGAATGACTTTGTAACAAGAACTCCCAACCTGGAAAACAAGAAGGATCTAAAAGACCTGCAGGTTTGTATACGAAAGAGGTTCAGCCAAATGATATTACCCCAGCAGTGCTGTCCTCCTTTGGGGATATCAGATAGCAGATAGGCAAGAGACGTTGGACAGAATCTGAGGTTAGCTTTGCACTTGTTCTCAAGTCTTTCTTCCCCCCTCGCTGTCTCTGGAGAGTTCAGTCAGACCTGGGGCCCAGGTTTTCTCATGAAGGTTCTTGTGTAATGCTTGAGCAATCGATTGTGGAACTGACAGCTGCACCCCTCACCCTCCACGCTGTATGCAGATGTATGTGGACCTCACTGTGAAACATAAGTGGAATTAGAAATCTATCTCCCACCGGACGCGGTGGCACACACTTGTAATCCCAGCACTTCGGGAGGCTGAGGCGGGCAGATTGCTTAAGCTCAGGAGTTCGAGACCAATCTGGGTAACATAGTGAGACCTCATCTCTACAAAAATACAAAAATTAGCCTAGTGTGGTAGCTACACCTATTGAGGATCCCTTGAGCCTGGGAGGTTGAGGCTATAGTGAGCTGTGATTGTGCCACTGCACTTCAGCCTGGCAACAGAGACCCTGTCTCAAAAAAATAAAAAAAAGGAAGCTATCTCCATACATGGATATTTCTTTTTTTTTTTCTTTTTTTTTGGTGGGGGGGTGGGAGGTTGGACAGAATCTCACTCTGTCACCCAGGCTAGAGTGCAGTGGCACGGTCTCAGCTCACCGAAACCTCCACCTCTTGGGTTCAAGCAATTCTCCTGCCTCAGCCTCCCAAGTAGCCGAGATTACAGACACACGTCACCACGCCTGGCTAATTTTTTGCGTTTTTAATAGAGACAAGGTTTCTCCATGTTGTCTGGTCTGGTCTCAGACTCCTGACCTCAGGTGATCCTCCTGCCTCGGCCTCCCAAACTGCTGGGATTCCAGGCGTGAGCTACCACACCCAGCCTCCATACATGGATTTCTTTCCTTAAACGCCTCATCTCCCATTATAACAGTAATATATGCTCATAAAAATTTGTTTAATACTGAAAAATAAAACCCATCCATAGGAGAAGGAAAATTCAGAGTGGAGTGCCAACTAATAAATATGGAAGTTATGATGAAGTTGGGATAATCACTATTTTGCAAACCATTATAGACCTTGATTCAGTTGGCTTTTCTATCATATTTATAGCCTTGGCGATACTACTGCTAATCTTTATGATCCCTGGCATTTGTGAAAGGTATATCCAGAAACAGCCTCAGGTCCGCAGTTCTGAACCACAAAAGTACTGTATAAAGCACAGTAGGCTGGGCACGGTGGCTCACACCTGCAATCCCAGCACTTTGGGAGGCCGAGGCGGGCGGATCACCTGAGGTCAGGGATTTGAAAGCAGCCTGGCCAACATGGTGAAACCCCACCTCTACTAAAAATACAAAAATTAGCCACGCGTGGTGGCGCACACCTATAATCCCAGCTACTCGGGAGGCTGAGGCAGGAGAATCGCTTGAACCTGGGAGGCAGAGGTTGCAGTGAGCCGAGATCTCACCACTATACTCCAGCCTGGGTGACAAGCATGAAACTTGGTCTCAAAAAAAAAAAATACCATAAAGCATAATTGGAAAATTCCGGTGCCTCCTCCTTTGGCCTTGACTTGTAGCCAGAGAAGAAAACATCATTACAGTGCCGATGCTGCCCGTCCAGGTGCCGGGACAGCACTTGCTCACCTAAGCCCTCCCTGCTTTTGTGGCCTGTTGCCTGTAGCAGGCCCCTCTCTCTTCAGCCTGCCTGGAGAGGGCTCTGGCCACAGACATTCCCTCTGTTGTTGCAGCTGGAACGCCTCTTCTCTGCTCCTTTTGGTTGAGGGGACCAGGTGGCATCTGCTTCTTTCTGTCTCATGACACGTAGCATCCCCAACACTTATTCCTTCCTCTATTTTGAGCCACACCCTATACTTCTTCCCCACTGGGGATATAGAAAAAAACAAAATGTGATTTTCCTACCACAGTCTCATAACATAAAATACTTCGGTGACCTCGTAACCAAAATGTGTGGGGATTTCTCCCCACCAGCAACCAAGCTAGTAGTTCTGCAGTGGACACTAGATAGGCGTCATCCAGTTCCATTCAATTCTGGCATTCTCCACCTAGAGATATCTTCAAATCCTGCAGGTTGAGGGTGCAGTCCCACAATACTGCCCCACCCCTTTAGATGCCAATCACAAGCCCCAAGTGTTTTTATCTGTGCTTCTGACAGACCAGCTCTAAATTGGAGTTCCCCCATTCACTCCTTGGGTTCTGTTAATTAGCTGGAGTGGCTCATGGAACTCAGGAAACACATTGAACAGTTTTTTTTATTTATTTATTTATTTATTTATTTATTTATTTTGAGATGGAGTCTTATTCTTGTTGCCAAGGCTGGAGTGCAATGGCACAATCTCAGCTAACTGCAACCTCTGCCTCCCAGGTTCAAGCGATTCTCTTGCCTCAGCCTTCCAAGTAGCTGGGATCACAGGCACCTGCCACCATGCCCGGCTAATTTTTGTATTTTGAGTAGAGACAGAGTTTTGCCATGTTGGCCAGGCTGGTCTTGAACTCCTGACCTTATGACCTGGCCGCCTCAGCCTCCCAAAGTGCTGGGATTACAGGCATGAGTCACCGCACCCGGCTGACCAGTTTATTATAAAGGAGATTAGAAAGGATACAGATGAATCGATGATTAGGCAAGGGACTTGGGAAGGGGCACGGAGCTTCCATGCCCTCCTTGGGCACCACCTTCTAGGAACCTCCACATGTTTAGCCATCCAGAAGCTCATTCGAACCCAGTTACTTTGGGGTTTGTGGAAGCTTCATTACATAGGCATGATGGATTAAATCATTGGTCATTGCTGATCAATTTAACCTTTAACCCCTCTCCCCTTCCTGGAGGTTGGGGAGCTGAAGTTATCTGGGGGTCCGCAGCCACAGCCATCTCAGTAGCATACAAAAAGACACATATTACTTTGGAGAATCCAAGGAATTTAGGAGTTATGGCTGGGAAATGGGGAGAAAGGCCGAAAACATTTCCACAATATCACACTCATCCACTCAGTGCTTTCATCGGTCCTTACAGGAACTCCTCTAAGCCCCTAAACCCTTTTCCTGACTTTCCTTCTGCCCTTCACACCCAGCCCTGCCTAAGTTAGCCGATTAGCCTGTTCCCTCGAGCGCACCCACCCAGCAGGCAGGTGTGCCCTGCTTCACGCCTCAACACAACTGCTGAGCCTGGGAACCTTGTGGCACAGTTGAGATCAGGATTATAAAATTCTCAGATGTCAAGGATTATAGCCACTCTTAGCTGATGACACTTGATGACACTGGCTCAGAAGCCAGCTTCAAGTTTGTCTCTCTAGCTACTAACCAGATTCTTTACTGATCATACTCCTGAGAGTGGATGACTCCTCACTTTACCCCACTGAGTCAGTTTAACTTATTGACCTTTGTTTCTTGTTATATTATTGAAAGATGCATTTCTAGGAAGAACCCGTGGTCCTAGATAAACCAGAAAGCCAATCCACTGAATACAATTTATGGCTTTTTCATCACATGCTGCGATGACTTGCAATCTCTGTATATTTTACCTACATTGGCCAGTATAGTAGCCATTAGCCACAGATGGCTGTTGAGCACTTGAAGTGTGTCTAGTCTACAGTGTGGGCAACATAGGGAGACCTCATCTCTACAAGAAATTTAAAAATTATCCAGATGTGGTGGCATGCACCTGTAGTCCCAGCTACCCGGGAGCCTGAGGGTGGCTTGAGCCCAGGAGGTCGAGGCTGCAGTCAGTCTTTTTTATTTTTATTTTTTTGAGATGGAGTCTTGCTCTGTTATTGGGGGAACCCATCCCCAGTATTTCAACGTAGGTTCTTCTGTTTTCCATAAGTGTTGCCCAGCTGATAAATAAAGAGAGACAGTATAAAGAGAGGAATTTTATAGTTGGGCCACCAGGGGTGACATCACATATCGGTAGGACTGTGATGCCCACCCGAGCCTCAAAACCAGCAAGTTTTTATTAAGGGTTTCAAAAAGGGAGGGGGTGTAAGAACAGGGAGTAGGTACAAAGATCACATGCTTCAAAGGGCAAAAAGCAGAACTACTAATAAGGGTCTAACAGAGATCACATGCTTCTGAGGTAACAGGACAAAGGGCAAAAAGCAGAACTACTAATAAGGGTCTAACAGAGATCACATGCTTCTGAGGTAACAGGACAAAGGGCAAAAAGCAGAACTACTAATAAGGGTCTAACAGAGATCACATGCTTCTGAGGTAACAGGACAAAGGGCAAAAAGCAGAACTACTAATAAGGGTCTAACAGAGATCACATGCTTCTGAGGTAACAGGACAAAGAGCAAAAGCAGAACTACTGATAAGGATCCAACAAAGATCACAAGGGAAAGGGCAAAAGCAGAACTAGTGATAAGGGTCTATGTTCAGCAGTGCACGTATTATCTTGATAAACATCTTAACAGAAAACAGGGTTCCAAAGCAGAGAACCAGTCTGACCACAGATTTACCAGGGTGGAGTTTTTCCCCACCCTAATAAGCCTGAGGCTACTGCAGGAGACCAGGGCGTATCTCAGTCCTTATCTCAACTGCATAAGACAGACACTCCCAGAGTGGCCGTTTATAGACCTCCCCCCAGGAACACATTCCTTTCCCAGGGTATTAATATTAATATTCCTTGCTAGGAAAAGAATTTAGCAATATCTCTCCTACTTGCACATCCATTTAAAGGCTCTCTGCAAGAAGAAAAATATAGCTGTTTTTGCCCGACTCTGCAGGCAGTCAGACCTTATGGTTGTTTTCCCTTGTTGCCTAAAAATCACTGCTATTCTGTTCTTTTTCAAGGTGCACTGATTTCATATTGTTCAAACACACATGTTTTACAATCAATTTGTACAGGTAACACAGTTACCACCGTGGTCCTGAGGAGACGTCCATCCTCAGCTTACAGGATTAAGAGATTAAAGTAAAGACAGGCATAAGAAATTATACAAGTATTGTTTGGGAACTGATAAATGTCCACATTAAAATGAAATCTTCACGATTTATGTCCCTCTGCCACGGCTCCAGCCGGTCCCTGTGTTCGGGGTCCCTGACTTCACGCAACACTCTGTCACCAGGCTGGAGTGCAGTGGCGCTATCTTGCCTCACCATAATCTCTGCCACCCAGGTTCAAGCATTTCTCCTGCCTCAGCCTCCCAAGTAGCTGGGATTACAGGCACATCCCACCATGCCTAGCTAATTTTTGTATTTTTAGTAGAGACAGGGTTTCACCATGTTGGCCATGATGGTCTCGATCTCTTGACCTTGTGATCCACCTGCCTCAGCCTCCCAAACTGCTGGAATTACAGGCATGAGCCACCACGCCCAGCTGCAGTGAGTCTTGGTTGCACCACTGCACTCCAGTCTGGTTGACAGAGAAAGACCCTGTCCTGCCCACCACCTCCCAAAAAAAAAAAAAAAAAAGAAATGTGGTAGTCTGAATTGAATGTGCTATAAGTGCAAAATACGCATTGGATTTCAGACTTAGGGCACACACAAAAGAGAATGCAAAATCTCATTAATAGTTTTTGTTTTTGTTTTTTCTTTTTGAGACAAAGTTTTGCTCCTGTTGCCCAGGCTGGAATGCAATGGCACGATCTAGGCTCACTGCAACCTCCACCTCCCAGGTTCAAGCAATTCTCCTGCCTCAGCATCCAAAGTAGTTGGGATTACAGGCATACACCACCACACCCACCTAATTTTGTATTTTTGCTAGAGACAGGGTTTCACCATGTTGGTCAGGCTGGTCTCAAACGCCTGACCTCAGGTGATCCGCCCACCTCAGCCTCCCAAAGTGCTGGGATTATAGGCATGAGCCACCATGCCCAGCCTATTAATAATTTTTATATTGAGTGCATGTTGATAATATTTTGTATATATTGGGTTAAATAAAATATATTATTAATTTTTTTTTTTTTGAAACGGAGTCTCACTCTGTCATCCAGGCTGGAGTGCAATGGCATGATCTTGGCTCACTGCAGCCTCCACGTCCCGGGATCAAGCAATTCTCTTGTCTAAGCCTCCTGAGTAGGTGGGACTGCAGGCATGTGGCATCGCGCCCAGCTAATTTTTGTATTTTTTTTTTAGTAGACTCTGGGTTTCACCATGTTGGCCAGGATGGTCTCGAACTCCTGACCTCAAGTGATCCCCCTGCCTCAGCCTCAGCCTCCCAAAGTGCTGGGATTACAGACATGAGCCACCACACCCAGCCTATATTATTAATTTAACTGTTTATTTTTACCTTTGTGGCTCCTAGAAAGCTTAATGTTACATACATGCTCACAGTTGCCTGCATTTTATTTCTATTGGACAGTGCTGTTTTAGGCACTTAACATTCTTTTCCTTATTTAACTTCCTTTCCCCGTCCTCCTGATTATTCTCAGGAAATCACTCAGAAAATCCTAGAAGCTGTGGGGAACATTGCCGGCTCTTCCTTGGAGCAAACCAGCTGGCTAAGCAGAAATCTGGAAGTGAAGGCCCAACCTCAGGCCTCTCTAGAAGAATCTGATGCTGAGGAGGACCTGTATGGTAGGTGGAGACGGGTCAGCGGATGGTGCTTCTGGTCAGCGGGTGGTTCTAGCTTTTCCTTAAGAGAGATCTTGAGTGTTCTCACCACAAAAAGAAAGTATTTAAGATAGGCTGGATGCCGTGGCTCACTCCTGTAATCCCAGCACTTTGGGAGACCAAAGCGGGAGGATCGCTTGAGGCCAGGAGTTTGAGACCAGCCTGGCCAACATGGCAAAACCCCATCTCTACTA
The DNA here is from genome assembly GCF_024542745.1 of Macaca thibetana thibetana. NCBI lineage: Eukaryota > Metazoa > Chordata > Mammalia > Primates > Cercopithecidae > Macaca > Macaca thibetana. The sequence continues at coordinate 160,729,801 of NC_065580.1, read as the reverse complement.
AAAATACAAAAATTAGCCAGGCATGGTGGCACATGCCTGTAGTCCCAGTTATTCGGAAAGATGAGGCAGGAGAATTGCTTAAACCTGGGAGGTGGAGGCTGCAGTGAGCTGAAATCACACCACTGCACTCCAACCTGGGCGACAGGGTGAGACTCTTCTCAAAAAAAAAAAAAATAAATAAATAAATAAATAAAAAATAAATAAATAAATAAATAAATGAATGTTGAATGTTAACAGAGAGGAGTACCTGAGTCATATGGACACAATTGGTGTGAAAGGTGGGAGCTGATGGCTCACATTCATGCAGTGCTTTTGGGGACAGTAAATGGTGACCCATCCATCATAGTTAACACACAAATGCCTCTTTCTGTTCACAGATGCTGCTGCAACTTCAGCAATGGTGTCTTCATCCGCCCCTTCCGTGTACAGCGTGCAAGCCCTCTCTCTCCTGGCAGAGGTAAATACACACCTGACCTGTCATCCTTTATGGAAATAAGTGCCGTCACAAGTTGTTGCAAAGACATTTGTTCATTCTCAAGTGCCAGTAAGCATGGGCTGCACCCTCCCAGGTGAGCTTGTCCATCAGGCAGCATTGGCCTCAAGCTGCACCGTGGAGAGTCTTGCTCTGTTGCCAGGCTGGAGGGCAGTGGCGCAATCTCGGCTCACTGCAACCTCCGCCTCCCGGGTTCAAGTGATTCCCCTGCCTCAGCCTCCTGAGTAGCTGGGACTACAGGTGCACACCACCACGCCCAGCTAATTTTTTGTATTTTAGTAGAGATGGGGTTTCACTGTGTTGGCCAGGATGGTCTCAATCTCCTGACCTCGTGATCCACCCACCTTGGACTCCCAAAGTTCTGGGATTACAGGCGTGAGCCACGACACCCGGCCATGACTGCACTTCTTATTGTCGCTTGCTTCCAAGGGTTTCTGATTTTTTTTTTTTTTTTTTTTCTTTCTGTTTTCTTTTTTTGAGATGGAGTCTCGCTCTGGAGTCTGCACTCAGGCTAGAGTGCAGTGGCGTGATCTCGGCTCACTGCAACCTCTGCCTCCTGGGTTCAAGCAGTTCTCCTGCCTCAGCCTTCTGAGTAGCTGGGATTACAGGACCTGGCTAATTTTTGTATTTTTAGTAGAGATGAGGTTTCACCATGTTGGCCGGCCTGGTCTCAAACTCCCAACCTCAAGTGATCCACCCACCTCAGCCTCCCAAAGTGCTGGGATTACAGGTGTGAGCCACCACGCCCAGCCAGTTTCTGTTTTCTTAGGGTCTTGTTCTTTTAGGTACTGGCTTCCCTCCTGGACATGGTTTATCGAAGTGATGAGAAGGAGAAAGCTGTGCCGTTAATCTCCCGTCTGCTTTACTATGTTTTTCCATACTTACGCAACCACAGGTAACGTCATCGTCGCCATTTCTTCCCACCCATATGCAGAAAAATATGTCTTGAGAAATGAATCAAGTGGTTTTCCTTGCACAGTCCTTGACCTTGACCCTTCTTTCTTCCCACTCCCACTCAGTGCCTACAATGCTCCCAGCTTCCGGGCTGGCGCTCAGCTGCTGAGCTCTCTGAGTGGCTATGCCTACACCAAACGAGCCTGGCGGAAGGAGGTCCTGGAACTGTTTCTCGACCCTGCTTTCTTTCAGATGGATACTTCTTGTGTTCAGTAAGAGATGCTGTCCTGATAACAATGTGCTCTGGATCCTCAGGTGGAAACAGTGTTTTGGTTTACATAATTCTCATTCCTGAAATAGAAGCAGAGCCATAGCGTCACCCCAGATAACAGGACGTCCCTGTCACAGGCTCACATGTTGACCATGTGTTCACGGGAAAGGGATTAAGTCTTTTAAAGTACAAAGAAGAATTTCACTTAATTCAGAGAGCATGTTATTTCTTGGCTGGGCATGGTGGCTCACACCTACAATCCCAGCATTTTGGGAGGCTAAGGTGGGTGGATCACCTGAGCCCAGGAGTTCGAGACCAGCCTGGCCAACATGGCAAAACCCTGTCTCTACTAAAAAATTCAAAAATTAGCCAGGCATGACAGCGCACGCCTGTAGTCCCAGCTACTCGGGAGGCTGAGGTATGAGAATTGCTTGAACCTGGGAGGTGAAGTTTGCAGTGAGTCAAGATCCCACCACTGCACTCCAGCCTGGGTAACAAGAGTAAAACTCCGTCTCAAATAAATAAACAGCATAACCTGGGGTTCCAGTGATACTTGTTCTGTCTAATACTGCTTTGTCTTGTAATCACAAAGTAATTGGCCAGTGTTAAGATGATAGAGCCCACTGGGTGACCCTGGGGGTGTCTTTACCCCACTTCTCGGCTGAATACTCCACAAGTTCAGCGAGTAGCCAGGCAGAGATCCACTGAGACTCAGATGCAAGATGTGCTCCTGGGCCTTTTCCTGAGATCAAGAAAATCACTCAGGACTGGGCGTGGTGGCTCATACCTATAATCCAACATTTGGGGAGGCGTAGGCAGGAGGACTGCTTGAGCCCAGGAGTTGGAGACCAGCCTGGGCAACAAAGTGAAACCCCATCTCTACCAAAAAAAAAAAAAATCAAAAAAAAATTAGCCAGGCATGCTGGCATATGCCTGTGGTCCCAGCTACATGGAAGCCTGAGGCAGGAGGATCACTTGAGCCCAGGAGATTGAGGCTGCAGTAGGCTGTGATTGTGCCACTGCACTCCAGCCTGGGCGACAGCACAAGACCCTGGGCCCTGTCTGAAAATAACCAGAAAGAAAGCTACTCCTTTATTAATGACAGGAAGGCTCAGCAATAGAGGGTAGAGATTGGGAACCTTTTTGTATGGCATGAAAGCATGGCCACCCCCAGAGGGCTGCTGGTGGCCCTGTGGCCTCCCTCCATGTGATCTTGTTGCTCTGCTGGGGTAGCCCATTTGGAAAGAAGAGCTAAGGGTGGTTTTTGTCTTCACTGCCCCACTCTTTTCATCAACACAACTGGGTGAATATCATCCTGTATGAACATATTTAAGAATAACCCTTGAAAAAGCCAGAGTGCCTTGTCAATCTGTTTCTTTGTGGTAAACTGGAAAAAGTCATTATTCATTCCCTATGTTAGGGTTATAAATGAAAAGCTTTAGTGTAGCTTTCTTTTATATGTAAACTATTTATTTCTATCACTAACTTCTTTTCAGAAAGCAGTTTGTTTGTTTGTTTTTGGGATGGAGTTTCGCTCTTGTTGCCCAGGCTAGAGTGCAGTGGCACAATCTCGGCTCACCGCAACCTCCACCTCCCAGGCTCAAGCGATTCTCCTGCCTCAGCCTCCCGAATAGCTGGGATTACAGGCATGTGCCACCACGCCCTGCTACTTTTGTATTTTTAGTAGCGATGGGGTTTCTCCATGTTGCTCAGGCTGGTCTCGAACTCCCAACCTCAGGTGATCCACCCACCTCGGCCTCCCAAAGTGCTGGGATTATAGGCGTGAACCACTGCACCTGGCACAGAAAGCAGTTTTTAATATATCTTAAGAGGGTATGTTGTTTTTTTAATGTTTTGAATCAAACTATCATCCACTGCAAATTTAATTGATTTTGCTTTCTTTAATATCCAGTTGGAAGTCCATTATTGACCATCTTTTGACTCATGAGAAAACAATGTTTAAGGATTTAATGAGTAAGTTCTGTGTTACTTTTGCATAACTCACACTTGATAGGATCAATACCAATAGAACCAGCGTTTATCATGTCTTTCCGAACCCTACTCATACTTTTATGGTGCTGTCTGAGCCACAAAGACTGTAATGCGATGTTCATAATATGGCAGAACTAAGTAAATGAGTCTTTTCCAGTTGCAATTTATTGACAAGAATGCTGTGACAACCTTTTTCATAGTTTTTAGTGGAGAAATACTGCTGAAAGCATCTAGCTTCACATCTGAACATTTGTGCTGAAAGTAATTTCCATAATTTACTAGGAGGACTTTTCTACACCTCAGATCCCTTCTCATGCACTATCATTAAGTATCATTAAAGAAATAAGTATTGCCGGGCGCGGTGGCTCACGCCTGTAATCCCAGCACTTTGGGAGGCCGAGACGGGCGGATCACAAGGTCAGGAGATCGAGACCATGGTGAAACCCCGTCTCTACTAAAAATACAAAAAATTAGCCGGGCGCGGTTGTGGGCGCCTGTAGTCCCAGCTACTCGGGAGGCTGAGGCAGGAGAATGGCGTGAACCCGGGAGGCGGAGCTTGCAGTGAGCCGAGATCGCGACACTGCACTCCAGCCTGGGCGACAGAGCGAGACTCCGTCTCAAAAAAAAAAAAAAAAAAAAAAAAAAAAAAGAAATAAGTATTGGCTGGGCACAGTGGCTCACGCCTGTAATCCCAGCACTTTGAGTGGCTGAGGTGGGCAGATCATTTGAGCCCAGGGGTTCAAGATCAGCCTGGACAACATAGTGAAACCCCATCTCTACAAAAAACCGGGCATGGTGGCACACACCTGTAGTCCCAGCTACTTGGGAGACTGAGGCAGGAAGATCACTTCAACCCAGGAGGTCAAGGCTGCAATGAGCTGATCCCACCACTGCACTCCAGCCTGGGCAATGAGATCCTGTCTCAAATAAGAAATAAAAAGAGAAATAAGTATTTTTTTAAATATACATGGGAACAATAATCTCATGTCCTTACTTAATAAAGATCATTATTTTTCACCAGGGAATACAGAATTACGCTAGTATGAATTTCCCATCACTTACCTCCAATTGTGGTTTTCTCACTAAGTAAAACATATTTGCTGTATTTATTCTAGACATGCAGAGCAGTTCTTTGAAACTATTCTCAAGTTTTGAACAGAAAGCCATGCTGTTAAAACGCCAGGCTTTTGCTGTCTTCAGTGGAGAACTTGATCAATACCACCTTTACCTTCCACTGATACAAGGTAAGACAGCTGTCTTAGTCTGTTTTATGCTGCTATAACAGAATACCTGAGACTGGGGAATTTATAAAAACAGAAATTTATTGCCTCACAGTTCTGGAGGCTGAGAAGTCCTATATTCAGGGCTGGCATCTGGCAAGAGCCTTCTTGCTGCGACATCCCATGGCAGAAGGTGGAAAGGCAAAAGAGCAAGACGGGGCTGACCTGCCCTTTTATTACAGTACCAATCCCATCCATGATGTGGCCTAATCACCTCTTAAAGGCCGCACTTCCCAGTAATACTACATTTACAATAAAATTTCAGCATGCATTTTGGACAGGACAAACATTCAAACCACAGCAACAGGTGACCTGCCCTCACCCCGCCACATACAGATAGACCCATGAGGGGCTGAGATGATTAAGTACTAGAGGGGTCTACTGCGTGCGTTGGCATGATTACCACGTGTTAAAACAAGTATTCTGCAGAGTTATAGAACTTCAGAAGTATATTGGTAAATCTGAAACTTTACTTTAAAATCAATTATAAGCCAGGTACAGTGGTTCATGCCTGTAGTCCCAGCACTTTGGGAGGCTCAGGTGGGTGGATGACTTGAGGTCAGGAATTCGAGACCAGCCTGACCAACATAGTGAAACCCCGTCTCTACTAAAAATACAAAATTAGCCAGGCGTGGTGCCTGTATTTGCAGCTACTTGGGAGCTACTTGCAATTACACCTGTAATTGCAGCTACCTGGGAGGCTGAGGCAGGAGAATCACTTGAACCCAGGAGACCAAGGTTGCAGTGAGCCAAGATTGCGCCACTGCACTCCAGCCTGGGCAACAAGAGCAAAACTCTGTCTCTAAATAAATACTTAATAAAATCAATTGCAGTGTTATTAATTTTTATTAGTTTTTAAAAGCCTGACTACAGTATAGGAATAATACTTCCTCAGCACTATCTCTTGCTAGAGTCCTCCTGCAGTCAAGATACTTGGTGTTTATAGTACTCCCTTAATCGCACCTTCAGTTGAGGCCAGGGAAGGGGCAAGATATTGGAGAAGGATCTAATTTTTCCTTAACAATTTTTTTTCTTCATGCCCATTATATTCTTTGACTGCATCAAAAATAATTTATTGCTGGCTGGGCACAGTGGTTCATACCTACCTGTAATCCCAGCACTTTCAGAGGCCAAGGCGGGTGGATCACTTGAGGTCAGGAATTTGACATCAGCCTGCCCAGTGTGGTGAAACCCCGTCTCTACTAAAAATACAAAAATTAGCCTGGTGTGGTGACTCACACCTGTAATCCCAGCTACTGGGGAGGCTGAAGCAGGAGAATCACTTGAACCCGGTAGGCAGAGGTTGCACTGAGCCGAGATCATGCCACTGCACTCCAGCCTGGGCGACAGAGAGAGAATCCATCACACAAAAATAATAATAATAATAAATTGTTATTATTATTGCCGACATATCATACGTGATTGTCAGGGTTTTTTTTTTTTTTTTTTTTTTTTTTTTTTTTCCTTCTCATAAAATGTTCAGGTGGCAAAGTTGACATTCTGTTTTGTTTTTGTTTTCGTTTTGAGCCAGGGTCTCCCTCTGTCACCCAGGCTGGAGTGCAGTGGCGCAATCTTGGCTCATTGCAACCTCCGCCTCCCAGGTTCAAGTGATTCTCCTGCCTCAGCCTCCCAGGTAGTTGGGATCACAGACACCCACCACCATGCCCGGCTAATTTTTGTGGGTTTTTTTTTAGTAGAGACGGGGTTTTACCATGTTGGCCAGGCTGGTCTCAAACTCCTCATCTCAGGTGATCTGCCCACCTTGGCCTCCCAAAGTGCTGGGATTGTAGGCATGAGCCACTGCACCCAGCCCTGTTCCTTCTTTCTACCCCATCTCACACTCCTCTCAAATTTGGGAGGAGGCCCAGATAGCTAAGGAGACAGCATTAGGTGTATAGAAGCTAGAACCAAAAAAATAAAAAGATAGACAACAGTCATTCTCAAACAGGGGTGTGGAGAATTTGACCATGGTACAGTTTAAACACCCAGCAATTCTGAGAAATTATTTCTCTGAGAGGGAGCAAGCAAGGGCAATATAATAGAATATACATATATATCGCACCATATATATATAACATGCATATATAACATGTTTTACATAATATATTAATATGTTATATAATTATATGACATTATAACATGTAATTATTATATTTGTATTATATTGACATGATTGTAATAACTAATAACTAAATAGTAATATTAAATATTATACTATATAACATATAATATACTTGCTTATATTGTATATTCATATATATAATAAAGTCAGCAGAATGCTGACCTAAAACAGAGGTAGGTTTTGAGCTCTTGGGAAAGAGAAATTTTTTTTTTTTGGGGGTGGGGGAACAGAGTCTGACTCCGTTGCCTAGGCTGGAGTGCAGTGGCACAATCTTGTCTCACTGCAACTTCCGCTTCCTAGGTTCTAGTGATTCTCCTGCCTCAGCCTCCCAGTAGCTGGGATGACAGGCACCCGCCGCCATGCCCAGCTTATTTTTGTATTTTTAGTAGAGATGGGGTTTCACCATGATGGCCAGGCTGGTCTCAAACTCCTGACTTCAAGTGATCCACCTGCCTTGGCCTCCCAAAGTGCTGGGATTACAGGCGTGAGCCACTGTGCCTGGCAGGGAAAGAAGAATTTCTAAATAAATACGCTTCATTTTGGATAGCTCAAGTGCTGTATTTCTAGAAATACTACATGTTTTTTAAAAAATAAGCCTTTTGCCCCATTTTCATTTTTGATGAACTGACAGTTTACAGAGCACTTTCCTACATGTTGTTGTCCCCAAGACGTCCGTTGGTAGGCCCAGCCCCTCTGAGTCCTGGGTTGATGGCACTCAGAGTGTCCTCTGGCAGAGCTGGAGGACACTGAACTTGCCTGGAGATGCCCTGTGGAGGGATGATGCCCACATCTGCCTCAGAGAGGTAGATGCATCCAGAAGCTCCCAAGACATGTCCCATAGTAAATAGTCTGGGCCCAGTTAAAAGAGGCAGGAGGCTGGGCACAGTGGCCTGTAATCCCAGCACCTTGGGAGGCCGAGGTGGGCAGATCACTTGAGGTCAGGAGTTCAAGACCAGCCTGGCCAACGTGGTGAAACCCCATCTCTACTAAAAATACAAGAAATTAGCCAAGCATGGTGGCAGGTACCTGTAATCCCAGCTACTCGGGAGGCTGAGGCAGGAGAATTGCTTGTACCCTGGAGGTGGAGGTTGCAATGAACCGAGATCATGCCACTGCACTCCAGCCTGGGTGACAGAGTGAGGGAGACTCCATCTCAAAAAAAAAAAAAAGAGAAGCAGGAGTGGAGAATTTCTAACGCTTCTCTCCTGGAATACCGTTTGGGGTCCTTTTCCCTGGACACTGTCGCACCATCAAGTAGCAGAGGAGGAGATGGTGCACAGGTGGGAGCTGAGCAGCTCTGTACATCTCGGCTCAGAGTGACAGCAGTCTCACGTCTTCGGCGGCTGGGAAGGTGTAGGTGAAAGGGTACGAAGGTGCAATTATGTAGGATCAGTAAGTCTAGAGAAGGCATGTACAACATGAGGACTGTCATTAATAACGCTGCATATGTACTGGGAATTTGCCAAGAGAGTAGATTTTAGGTGCTCTTACCACAAAAAAGAAAGGTCAAAGCGAGGCACAGTGGCTCACGTCTGTAATCCCAGCACTTTGGGAAGCCAAGGAGGGCAGATCATCTGAGGTCAGGAGTTCGAGACCAGCGTGGCCAACATGGTGAAACCCCATCTCTACTGAAAATACCAAAAATTAGCTGGGTATAGTGGCAGGTGCCTATAATCCCAGCTACTCGGGAGGCTGAGGCATGAGAATCGTTTGAACCCAGGAGGCAGGGGCTGCAGTGAGCTGAGATCGCACCACTGTACTCCAGCATGAGTGACAAAGCAAGATTCTATCTCAAAAAAAAAAAAAAAAAAAAAAAAAAGAAAAAAGAAGAAAAAAAAAAAAAAAAACTGACTGAGCATGGCAGCTCACACCTGTAATCCCAGCACTTTGGGAGTCCAAGTCAGGTGGATTATCTGAGGTCAGGAGTTCAAGACCAGCCTGGCCAACATGGTGAAACCCTGTCTCTACTAAAAATACAAAAAATTAGCCGAGCGTAGTGGCAGACACCTGTAATCCCAACTACTCTGGATGCTGAGGCAGGATAATTGCTTGAACCCAGGAGGCGGAGGTTGCAGTGAACGGAGACTGCTCCCCTGCCCTGTAGCCTGGGCAACACAGTGAGACTCCATCTCAAAAAAAAAAAAAAAAAAGAAAAGTTTATTACTAATATACTAATGTTCTAATGTACTACAACTGATACTGTTCTAATGTACTACAACTAGCATGCCTACCATTTAGCTGTTTGCTGTAGCAATTTGTTACATTCCTAGGAAACCTTAAGCTATGAGAGAAAAAAAAAAGTCTCATTCTACAAACAACCATTTCAGGGGAGAAGCAGGGAAGTGTTAGGGACTAGAGAGTTATTTGAAACACATTTCCCTCCATAGGAATTAAAGTTTTTGTCATGGCCATCAAGTTTAAACCTTACTGAATAAATCTATTATATTTACTTGCTCCACTTCCCACCTACCACCCCCAAAATACGGTGTTGTCTGCCAGCCAGTCCATATGATTGTGTAAATCCATCCCTCACCATGGGCTGCTTGGTTTCTGTGTCTCCTCATTCATATTCTTAAAAGAACATTTTAAGTGGCCGTTGGTCATCCAGTGGATTTCTGGTGACAGATGTTCATGTCTTTCTACTCAGCTGTGGCAGGGGGACAGCCCATGGGAATCATTTCCTTTGAGGTTTGGCAAGAGCCATGAACTGCTGTATTTCACAAAGACGAGGGCTGGGGTAGACTAGTTGCACAAAAGCATCACCAACATTCTTTTTTTTTTTTGAAATGGAGTCTCACTCTGTCACCCCGGCTGGAGTGCAGTGGTGTGATCTTGGCTCACTGCAACCTCTATCTCCCAGGTTAAAGCAATTCTTCTGCCTCACCCTCTCAAGTAGCTGGGACTACAGGCACCCACCACCATGCCCAACTAATTTTTGTATTTTTAGTAGAGACGGGGTTTCACCATATTGGCCAGGCTGGTCTCGATCTCCTTACCTTGTTATCTGCCTGCCTCGGCCTCCCAAAGTGCTGGGATTACAGGCGCGAGCCACTGAGCCTGGCCTGTAACACTCATTCCTTACACTGGGTTCTTACCAGAATGTCAGAACAGTCACAATTTTATTTTTCTTTGTCTGATAAGAAACCTTAAACTGCATATTTGTGTGACGTCTCTAAAATCTTCTCTCCTTAGAACGCCTGACAGACAATCTCAGAGTCGGACAGACATCCACAGTTGCTGCTCAGATGTTTCTTTTTTTCAGAGTTTTGCTGCTAAGAATATCTCCTCAGCATTTGACTTCATTGTGGCCAATAATGGTCTCTGAATTGGTGAGTACAAGTATTGTAAGCTTGAAAACAAGGTTGGAGCTTTCTAAAATGCTTTTTCAGTAGCATATAACATACTATTTCATATATATCCCATTTTATCTAAAAGTTATTTTTAATCAGGTTGGTAGCACATGGTTAGCTCTTGGTTAAATAGAGAATATTTTACCCTATGATCATATTTGATCTCTCACCCTGTCAGTAATTCCAACTAACTTGTACCATTGGATAATATTTACTAGTTTTTTTATATACTATAAATTTGGGCCGGGCGTGGTAGCTTATGCCTATAATCCCAGCACTTTGGGATGCCAAGGTGGATGGATCACTTGAGCCCAGGAGTTCAAGACTAACCTGGGCAACATGATGAAACTCCTTGTCTACAAAAAAATACGAAAATTAGTTAGGCATGGTGGGAAGTTACATCTGCAGAAGGTTGAGGCTGCAGTGAGCCATGATTGTACCATTGTGCTCCAGACTGGGTGACAGAGTAAGACCCCATCTTATTCATTCATTCATAAATTAATCGATTTTTTAAAATAAATAAGTAAAAAAAAAAAATTGGGTAGGTTTAGTCTCTCTCAGATAGTAACTTGAATGCTTTTTTTGTTTTCAGATTCAGACATTCACACAGCTTGAAGAAGATCTAAAAGACGAAGATGAGTCATTGAGGTAAGCAGTACAAGATCTGTGCACAAGAGGAAAAGATGGTCACGATTAAAGGACATTACTTTAGATGTATGGTTATCTAATGTTAAATGCTGTTTTCTTGAAGTACTTGTGAAAGGACCAGCTATTCCAAACATTTCTTAAAAGGAAAATTATTCTGAGGGACATGTCATAGGTGAATGGACTATAACAGCTCTGAATGAATTTATAACAAGCGTTTCTTTGCAAATTTACAGAAGCAACAACAAAGTAAACAGAACGAAAGGTTCAGTCCCGGATGCAAATGGACACTCAGTGGGGGAGATACCCCAGAGTGAACTCATCTTGTATTTATCAGCTTGCAAATTCTTGGACACAGCGCTTTCTTTTCCACCTGACAAGATGCCATTATTTCAAATGTAAGTCAGATAGGATCATGTGTCCTTTTTGAAGCAGGAGATTTTGTTTTTTCCTTTTAAGCACTTTCACTTGCTTTTCATGTACAGTTTATGGGAAACCACCATCTGGGTTTCTAGTGACAGCTGAGCCAGCTCGGAATACCGAGTTTCAGATTACTTGCAACATCTGTGGCTCTGCGAATTTGGCTCATAGGAGTGTTTATGAATGTGTTTCTATGGGGGGTGTGTGTGTGTGTGTGTGTGTGTGGTTTTTGCTACTGAATGCTTATAAAACAGGGCTTACCCACTGGTGGTCCTCACCGCCTTTGTGTAGACCTTTTTGTCTGTTTAGTTAGATAAGAATGCCTTTATTTGGAGCCTGCCGTCTCCGATTCACTTTGCCCCTTAGGCTTATGTTTCCTGCAGGCTTAGCACAGCTGCTCATTTGTTTAATTTCATGACCAGCCCCAGAGGCTATTTCTCTCTCTCCTACCCCCACAAAGAGAGTAAGCATATAGAAATGTTTGTGGTTAAAAAGTGGGTTCTCTTAAATGCACATTGCTAAGTGAAAGAAGCCAGACTGAAAAGGCTACACACTGTATGATTCTAACCATGTGACATTCTGGAAAAGGCAAAACTGTGGAGACAGTAAAAAGAATCAGTGGTCGCCAGGGGTTGGGGAGAGGGAGGCAGGGATGGATGGGTGAAGCACAGAGGGTTTTTAGGGCAGTGAAATTATTGCATACGGAGCTATAATGGTAGATCCATGTCATTGTCCGTTTCTCCAAACCCATACAATGTACACCACCAAGAGTGAACCCTGATGTAAACTCTGGACTTGGGGGGATAATGGTGAATCAGTAGAGGTTCTTCAGTTTTAACAAATGTACCGCTGTGGTGCAGGATGTCAATAATACGGCAGGCTTGTATGTGTGTGGGATGGGATATACGGGAACTGTACTTTCTGCTCCATTGGCTGTGAACCTAAAGCTGTTCCACAAAAGGAAGTCTTTTAGTTTTTAAAAAGCAGGTTCGGGCCAGATGTGGTGTCTCACACTTGTAATACTAGCACTTTAGGAGGCTGAGGCAGGTGGATCACCTGAGAGGTTGGGAGTTTGAGACCAGCCTGACCAATATGGCAAAACCCTGTCTCTACTAGAAACACAAAAATTAGGCCGGGTACAGTGGCTCATGCCTGTAATCCCAGTACTTTGGGAAGCCAAGGTGGGTGGATCACTTGAGGCCAGGAGTTCAAGACCATCCTGGCCAACCTGGTGAAACCCTGTCTCTACTAAAAATACAAAAATTAGGCCGGGCACGGTGGCTTATGCCTGTAATCCCAGCACTTTGGGAGGCCAAGGCGGGTAGATCACCTGAGGTCGGGAGTTTGAGAACAGCCCGACCAATATGGAGAAACCTCGTCTCTACTAAAAATACAAAATTAGCCAGGCGTGGGGTCGTACGCCTGTAATCCCAGCTACTTGGGAGGCTGAGGCAGGAGAACTGCTTGAAACCGAAGGCAGAGGTTGTGGTGAACCAAGATCGTACAACTGCACTCCAGTTTGGGAGAAAGAGCGAAACTCCGTCTCAAAAAACAAACAAACAAAAAAAAGTGGAGGCTGGGCGCAGTGGCTCACGCCTGTAATCCCAGCACTTTAGGAGGCTGAGGCAGAGAATTGCCTGAACCTGGGAGGCAGAGGTTGCAGTGAGCCAAGATTGCACCACTGCACTCCAGCCTGGGCAACAGAGCGAGACTCTGTCTCTCAAAAAAAAAAAAAAAAAAAAAACTGGGTTCTGATATATGCGAATGTGCATAGCAGCGTTATTTATAATAGGCAAAAAGTGGAAAAAACCCAAACGGCCGTCAGCTGATGAACAGATAGATAACGTGACATACCCATTCTGTGGAATACGGTTCAGCAGTGAAAAGAATTGAAGAACTGAGACACGCTGGAACCTGGATGAACCTGGAAAATATGATGCTAAGTGAAAGCCGAAACAAGGGAACACATAGTGTGTGATTCTGCTCATATGGAATGTCCACGATGAGACAGAGTGTGGATTAGCGGGTGCCTAGGTCTCAAGGGCATAGGGGGTTGGGGTGGTGATGGCTGAGCGGGGCAGGATTTCTTTTTGGGGTAATGAAATACTCTAAAATTGATTGTGATAATAGACATGCAACTCTATGAATATAATAAAAGGCATTGAGTTGTCCATATTAAATAGATACAGTATGTGGATGATATCTTAGTAAAACTAATTTTAATGACATTGAAGGGCTCTTACCAGCAGTCCTGACCTTCTGTTTGTTCCCCGCAGTTATAGGTGGGCATTTATTCCAGAAGTGGACACAGAGGACCCTGCCTTCCTGTCGGATATAGAGGAGAATCACCAAGAATGCAAACCCCACACTGTCAAGATTCTAGAACTTCTAAAATTAAAGTTTGGGGTAAGTGCTTTTCTTTTCTCTCTTCTTTTCTTTTCTTTTTTTTTTTTTTTTTTTTTTTTTTTTTTTGAGGCAGAGTTTCACTCGGCCACCCAGGTTGGAGTGCAATGGTGTGGGCTTGGCTTACTGCAACCTCCACCTCCCAGGTTCAAGTGATGCTCCTGCTTCAGCTTCCTGAGTAGCTGGGATTACAGGAATGTGCCACCACACCTGGCTAATTTCATTTTTGTTTTGTTTTGTTTTGTTTTGAGATGGAATCTCACTCTGTTGCCCAGGCTGGAGTGCAGTGGCGCAATCTCAGGTCACTGCAACCTCAGCCTCCTGGTTTCAAGTGATTCTCCTGTCAGCCTCTGGAATAGCTGGAACTACAGGCACATGCCACCATGTCTGGCTAATTTTTGTTTTTTTGTTTTGGGGTTTTTTTTTTTTTTTTTTTTTTTTTTTTTTTTGAGAGACAAAGTCTCACTCTGTTGCCCAGACTGGAGTGCAGTGGGGAGATCTCAGTTCACTGCAACCTCCACCTCCCAGGTTCTAGCAATTCTCGCACCTCAGCTTCCCGAGTAGTTGGAACTACAGGCACGTGCCACCACACTTGGGGCTAATTTTTGTGTTTTTAGTAGAGACAGGTTTTCACCATATTGGTCAGGGTGGTCTCGAACTCCTGACCTCAGGTGATCCGCCTGCCTCAGCCTCCTGAAGTGCTGGGATTACAGGTGACAGCCACTGTGCCCAGCCTGCTTTTCTTTTTAAAAATTATATTCACGAGGCTGGTAATCCCAGCACTTTGGGAGGCCAAGGCGGGCAGATCACCAGAGGTCAGGAGTTCGAGACCAACCTGGCGAACATGGTGAAACTCCATCTTTACAAAAATACAAAAATTAGCTGGGCATGGTGACGGGTACCTGTAATCCCAGCTACTCAGGAAGCTGAAGCAGGAGAATTGCTTGAACCCTGGAGGCAGAGGTTGCAGTGAGCCGAGATCACGCTGCTGCACTCTAGCCTGGGCGACAGAGCAAGACTCTGTCTCAAAAAAAAAAAAAAAGGACCTTATTTCTTAGGTTTTGCCACATGCATGTGCTTCCCAGCCATCTAAAGCCCTCAGTAAAACCGTATCATTGCTATGGGTTTGTTTCTTCTGCAGGAAATCAGTAGCTCTGATGAGATCACCATGAAGACTGAGTTCCCGCTTCTGCGCCAACATTCTGTTTCCAGCATCAGGCAGTTGATGCCATTCTTCATGACTCTAAACTGTGCATTTAAAACCCAAAGACAGCTGCCTGCTGATACCCCAGGAGCTCCATTCTTGGACTTTCCTGTCACAGATAGCTCAAGGGTCTTAAAGCAACTGGAAGAATGCATCGAATATGATTTTCTGGAACATCCAGAATGTTAACCATGTGAGAGAGAATATGTTTAATCCATGTATTGGTACTTTACTGAAAACCAGGTTATATTCTAAAGAAGAAAGAAGGCAGGATAGCGCTTTTAAACAAGCCTATTTCCATTTTGAAAGTAGATTTCAGGCTAGGTGCGGTGGCTTACACCTGTAATCTCAGCACTTTGGGAGGCCAAGGCAGGCAGATCACATGAGGTCAGGAGTTCGAGACCAGCCTGACCAACATGGTGAGACCCTGTCTCTACTAAAAATACAAAAATTAGTTGGGTGTGGTGGCGGTGCCTGTAATCCCAGCTGCTTGGGAGGCTGAGGCACAGAATTGCTTGATTCCAGGAGGTGGAGGCTGCAGTGAGCTGAGATCGCGCCACTGCAGCACTCCAGCTGGGTGACAGAATGAGACCATCTCAAAAAAAAAAAAAAAAAGAAAGAAAGTAGATTTCAGCCAATTTGCTATTCAGCAACAGGACACACCTCCCTTAATGCCTTGTAATATATTTGAATCTGATTCTGCATTTCTTCCTCAATTTATGTAATGAAAATAAAATTAATATATCATCTAACAGTAGCACAAAATTTGTAATGTGAAGTATAAAGATAATGAAGAAGTTTTCTTTGTTGAAGCAGTTATATGGGTCTTAGTATATTTCTCTAAAATTTAAACTTATTAAAAGAATGTTATTTTTAATCTTTCACACAAATGTCCTTTGAAGTGCTTATTTTGGTACTCCATTTTAAAACTAAAATACATTGTTTTCCAAGGACAATAATTGCCCCTCACCCATTCAGCAGAGGTAAGGTAACCTCAATGTATTCAAAGATAACCCCAATGAATTCAACCCTCACACATTAAAAATTACATGTTTGCCGGGCATGGTGGCTCATGCCCGTAATCCAAGCACTTTGGGAGGCCAAGGTGGGCAGATGACCTGAGGTCAGGAGTTCAAGACCAGCCTGAGCAACATGGAGAAATCCCGTCTGTACTAAAAATACAAAATTAGCTGGGCATGATGGTGCATGCCTGTAATCCCAGCTACTCAGGAGGCTGAGGCCAAAGAATCTCTTGAACCCGGGAGGTGGAGGTTGCCGTGAACCAAGATCGCACCATTGCACTCCAGCCTGGGCAACAAGGGTGAAACTCCATCTCAAAAAAAAAAAAAAAAAAAAAAAAAAAATCACGTTTGCACAGTTTAACAACATAAGTTTAAAATTTCTTTTACAGGGCTCTGTTTGGAAAGTGGCCGGATTCAGCTCACTGCAAGCTCCGCCCCCTGGGTTTATGATTCTCCTGCCTCATCAGTTCTGGGACTACAGGCGCCCGCCGCCTCGCCCGGCTGTTTTTTCTTTTTTTTTTTCACCGTTTTTTCTCCCCTAAATCCGCCCGTCTCGCCTTTTACAGGCTTGAGCCAAATAAATTTCTACGTTCTGTTCTGTTCTTTTTTTTTTTCTTTTTTCCCCCTAAACGTTTAAAATATATTTCTAAACAGAATGGGCCGATTCAGTCACAGTAACTGTTGCTCTCCATAGCAGAGCAACCCACAAAGACAGAACTGACTTTTTCCCATAATCAGGGGTGAAAAATATACAACTTGTTTCTGAACCAGAACCACAATTTCTGCAGTTTAAAATGTTTCACTGCTATTATGGCCCTGGTAGAAATTATGTAGTTTGTTTTCTTCTTTAAAAAAAAAAAAATTAAAAAAATTTCCTAAGACACTAAATCCTCAATCTGGAATGTAGATTCTGATCACAAAGCAGCTCAGTTAACCTAAAAAATAAAAAATTCCCATCGCCTGTCTCAGTAGAGCCTGAAAGGAGAGTAGTGTGGGGAACCCCAGTTTTGGTATGGAGAGTCACGGCCCCTTGAACCAGACAGAGACCGTTAGTAGCCACAGCTGGTGCTTCTTTCAGGATAAACTCGGATGTAGGAAGTTTCACCCTCATGAGAGCGGAATTTGGTGTCTTTACGCAGGGCATACTCCATGTCTTCTTTTCTGGGATACTCAACCATCCCCGCACATCAGCATAACAGACATCCGGGCTTCTCACATGTGATCCTTCAGGTCCTGCCAACTGCATGATGGAGGAAGTCCATTTTTTCCATAAATAACATCCTGTGCATCTCGGGGGTCCTCGAAGCGCCCGAAGGCGAAGGGCACAAGACCGTGCCGGTTCTTGAGCTCGATCTCGCGGTTGCGGCTGTACTTGTAGCACAGGTCCTCGCGCACGTCGGTCGGAAGGATCCCCACGTAGATGCGCCGGTAGATGCGCCCGTCGCCCTCTCAGCGGCGCTGTCCGCCCAGCCCGACACCCACCCGCACCGCCAGACGCCGCGGGCCCGCCGCAGCCCGCATCGGCCTGCATCGCTGCTGCCGCCGCCTCAGCACGGTTCACCCCGCCAGCGTCTGTTTTTTTGGTGTAGTGGTGTAGTGGCGTGATCTTGGCTCCCTGCAACCTCCGCCTTCCAGGTTCAAGCGATTATCCTGCCTCAGGCTCCCAAGTAGCTGGCATTACAGGTGCGCCACCATGGCCGGCTATTTTTTTTTTTTGAGACACAGTCTTGCTCTGTCACCCCGGCTGGATGCAGTGACGCGATCTCGGCTCACTGCAACCTCCGCCTCCTGCATTCAAGCGATTCTCCTGCCTCTAGCTCCTGAGTAACTGGGATTACAGTTATGTACAGCGATGTCTGCAAAGATAGGGATTTAACAGCACTCATATCTTCATGTTCATAAAACAGTCCTACACGCGTGATGTACGTCTAGATATTTCCTTTTGTCACAGGATATAGCACAGTAGTTAAGCATATAGTCTCCGCAGTGCCTGGGTTTGACTCAGCCATGTACTGGTCTGTGCATACTTTGTGTCTCAGTTTTCTCATCTTTAAGGTAGGAATATCCATGGTAACTACCTCTTACGGTGGTAGCAACTAACCAGTTCTGCCACTCTTGTGATCTTTAAGCAGTTTTTATCACACACCCAGCAGTAAAAATTAAGTTTCTCTCCAGCCCCAGTATCTATAAGCTATGTTACGTTAATTTACTTGGGTTCCAACATGTGTATTTTATAAAACAGAGGATGGGGATTTTAAAAGTATGAGGACTGGGGCCGGGCGCGGTGGCTCACACCTGTAATCCCAGCACTTTAGGAGGCCAAGGCAGACGGATCACGAGGTCAAGCTATGGAGACCATCCTGGCCAACATGGTGAAACTCCATCTCCACTAAAAAAAACAAGAATTATCTGGGCGTGGTGGCACCGCACGTGCCTGTAGTCCCAGCTACTCAGGAGGCTGAGGCAGGAGAATCACTTGAACCCGGGAGATGGAGGTTGCAGTGAGCAGAGATCACACCACTGCACTCCAGCCTGGCAACAGGGCAAGATTCCGTCTCAAAAGAAAAAAAAGTATGAGGACAGGCCAGTCATGGTGGCTCATGCCTGTAATTCTAGCTTTGGGAGGCTGGGGCAGGAGGATTACTGGAGTCCAAGAGTTTGAGACCAGCCTGGGCAACATGGCAAAACCCTGTCTCTATAAAAAATACCAAAAAAATTAGCCAGGTGTGGTGGTGCAAGCCTGTAGTCTCAGCCACTTGGGAAGCTAAGGCAGGCGGATTGACTGAGCCCGGAAGGCAAAGGTTGCACTGAGCTGTAATCACCCCACTGCACTCCAGCCTGGGTGACAGAGCAAGGCTCTGTTTCAAAAAACAGAAAAAATGAAGACAAACAAAATCACCAGTTTGTTCTTTTTAGTTTTTAGAGATAGAGTCTTGCTGTGTCACCCACGCTGGAGTAGAGTGGCATGATTATAGCTCACTGCAGCCTCGAACTCCTGGGCTCAAAGCAATCCTCCTGCCTCAGCCTCCTGAGTAGCTGGGACTACAGGTGCACACTACCATGCCCAGCCAACTTTTTGATTGTTAGTAGAGATGGGTGTATTAGTCCATTTTCACACTGCTATAAAGAACTACCTGAGCATGGGTAATTTATAAAGAAAAGAGGTTTAATCGACTCACAGTTCTCCATGGCTGGGGAAGCCACAGGAAACTTACAATTATGGCAGAAGGCAAAGGGGCATATATAGCAAGGCACATCTTACATGGCGGCAGGAGACAGAGTGAAGGGGGGAACTGTCACACACTTTAAACCATCAGATCTCATAAGAACTCACCATCGGCCGGGCGTGGTGGCTCAAGCCTGTAATCCCAGCACTTTGGGAGGCCGAGACGGGCGGATCACGAGGTCAGGAGATCGAGACCATCCTGGCTGACACGGTGAAACCCCGTCTCTACTAAAAAATACAAAAAAAAAAACTAGCCGGGCGAGGTGGTGGGTGCCTGTAGTCCCAGCTACTCGGGAGGCTGAGGCAGGAGAATGGCATGAACCCGGGAGGCGGAGCTTGCAGTGAGCCAAGATCACGCCACTGCACTCCAGCCTGGGCGGCAGAGCGAGACTCTGTCTCAAAAAAAAAAAAAAAAAAAAAAGAACTCACCATCATGAGAACAGCATGGGGGAAACTGCCCCTTGATTCAATCGCCTCCCACCAGGTCCCTCCTGCAACAGCAACACGTGGGGATTACAATTCTATGTGAGATTTGGATGGGGACACAGAGCCAAACCATATCACAGGAGTCTCTCTATGTTGTCCAGGTCAGTCTCCTGGGCCCAAGCAATCCTCCTGCCTTGGCATCCCAAAGTGCCGAGGTTACAGGTGTGAGCCACCACACATGGCCTGATATTTTTTTCTTAGCCCCCAACAATGAGCTTCTGCACCCTCTTTGGAGACAACTGCTGTAACTCAGTTTGTCCCAGAAGTAGGCCATATGTGGCCGTAGGACCAAAGAGTCGCTACACCAAGGGCAGGCAGTGTTTTGGAAGGGCTGGTGTTTGCCAAGGGTGGCTGTGGCAAACAATGAGAACAGACTGGGAATTCTCACTGAGCAGAGGGTTGAACACACGGAGCTTCAGGGAGTGCTGGTGTGGGCATAGCCCGTGTGTATGTGGGCAAGAAATGAGCCCTACCGTAGCAGCCAGGGTGTGCTCAGGACTTCATGTGCATGATTTTATTACCACCCCTCAGAAAGTGGGGACCCTTGGCCCATTCTACAAAGCCAGCAGAACTGAGGCGCAGAGAAGCAGGGTGAAGAATCGAAACCTAGGTCTCTCACTAGTGCTCTGTGTTGTCAACCGCAGTGCTGAGAAAGTTAAACAGGAACCAGATAGCTGGGGCTGTCTGGTCATGTGTGGAAGAGACAGTTTCTGAGACTGCCCCACCCAGTTACAACTTCCTGCTAAACCAGCTCCTGCCAGGCCCACAGCAGAGGAGATGGGAGATCATACATGGAGAGGAGGTTCCCTGCTTACAAGGCGTGATGAAGTGTGTTTTAAAGGAGAGCAAGCCTTACTTTCCAGTATTTGTACACAATGCCCAATTGAAAATTAGTAGAAGTAGCTGGAATCATGGAGATCATTGATGAAGACTGTAAAGTTTTAAACAACTGTCTTGGGGGGCAGATTCTGTGCTATCGGTCTTAAATGCTCTGAGGTAAAAGAATGCAGCTGTCGGCTGGGCATGGTGGCTCACGCCTGTAATCCTAGCACTTTGGGAGGCCGAGGCAGGAGGATCACAAGGTCAGGAGTTCCAGACCAGCCTGGCCAATATGACGAAACCCCGTCGCTACAAAAATTAGCCAGGTGTGGTGGTGGGTGCCTAAAATCCCAGCTACTCAGGAGGCTGAGGCAGGGGAATTGCTTGAACCTGGGAGGTGGAGGTTGCAGTGAGCTGAGATTGCACCACTGCACTCCAGCCTGGGCAACAGAGCAAGACTCCATCTCAAAAAAAAAAAAAAAAAAAGTTAGCAATAGTAAAAGTTGTATGTATCTTTTACTACAGTGAAAAAAATTAAAAACAAAACACTGTGGGCTGAAAGTGGGGGCAGGGGAGACAAGTGTGATTGTTCTGCAGCTGGAGAGAGCCGGGGCTCCGCCTTCTCCGAGGAGCAAGCGCCTGTCCCATCCTCAGAGGTGTTTTTCACCCCTAAGTCAACCAGAAGCAGATGAGAGGTAGCAAATTAAGCAGAAGCTTGCCCTTCAATGTTTTGGCTATAGAAATGGAAGTCACTTGACATTTTACCCTAAACTGATGTTATAATAATGACTTTTGGGAACAGATGGCCCTTCTCTTTAGCCTCCTTCCTGGCGGCCACTTATCTGTCTCTTCTGCCTCCTTCAACCACTCAGCATTATCATCTCTTGCACTTCATAACATATGCCATTCCATCTGCTTGATATTATTTTATCCTCCTCCTCCACCTGGCAGAGTCCTAGTTAAGTCATTTGTTGGTTTATTTAACAAATAGATGGGAGCCAGTCTGAGACCTGGTTCTGAGAAGCTTCCTGCTCTCTTTCTGTACTTCCTCAGGTACAGGGAGGAACTTTGTCACAGGGTGGCCTTATGATTGCACCTAAAAACGTAGTTGCCCACTGCTGGCTGTGGGGCAGGAGTACTTTTTGAAACAAACAGGGTCTCTATCTTCAGTTCCTAGCAGTGTCTGGCATATATAGATGCCCGGTACGTGACTAAATAAACATGAAGATTGATGTATCTGCCCAAGGTGGTGCTAGAAGGAAGAGAGAAGGTACTAAACCAAATGTTTCATCAATTAATTTGTAGGACTAGACAGGTGGGGGGCTCAGAGAACAGTGGGTTTTCTGCCCCAAACTTGGACATTTCATCATCTTAATAATCATCTCCCCAAGGCAGATGCTATTTCACTGATCACCCACCTTTTGCTCACGAGGATGCTCTACCTGGCATGCTTTTTTTTTTTTTTTTTTTTTTTTTTTTGCTCTGTTGCCCAGGCTGGAGTGCAGCAGCGTGATCTCAGCTCACTGCAACCTCTGTCTCCCTGATTCAAGTGATTCTTGTGCCTCAGCCTCCTGAGTAGCTGAGACTACAGGCATGCACCAGCACGCCTGGCTAAATTTTGTATTTTTAGTAGAGACAGGGTTTCACCATGTTGCCCAGGCTGATCTCGAACTCCTGACCTCAAGTGATGTGCCCACCTCGGCCTCCCAAAGTGCTGGGATTACAGGCGTGAGCCACCATGACTGGCTCTT
The DNA here is from genome assembly GCF_024542745.1 of Macaca thibetana thibetana. Classification (NCBI taxonomy): domain Eukaryota; kingdom Metazoa; phylum Chordata; class Mammalia; order Primates; family Cercopithecidae; genus Macaca; species Macaca thibetana. Next base: position 160,707,423 of record NC_065580.1, on the reverse strand, counting down.
TTTTTTTTTTCTTTTGAAACAAGGTCTCACTTTGGCTTTGTTGCCCAGGCTGAAGTGCAGTGTCGTGATCATGGCTCACTGCAGCCTCAACCTCCCAGGTTCAGCCTCCTGTGTAACTGGGACCACAGGTGTGTGCCACCATGCCCAGTTAATGTTTTTATTTTTATTTCGTTTTATTTTTGAGATGGAGTCTGGCTCTGTTACCCAGGCTGAGTGCAGTGGCTCAATCTTGGCTCACAGCAACCTCCACCTCCCGGATTCAACAATTCTCCTGCCTCAGCTCCCAGAGTTGCTGGGATTACAGGCATCCACCACCACGCCGAGCTAATTTTTGTATTTTTAGTAGAGACAAGATTTCACCATATTGGTCAGGCTGGTCTCAAATTCCTGACCTCAGGTGATCTGCCCGCCTCGGCCTCCCAAAGTGCTGGGATTACAGGCATGAGTCACTGCACCTGGCCTGTTTTTTATTTTTTGAAGAGACTGGATCTCCCTATATTGCCCAGGCTGGTCTCAAATTCCTGGGCTCAAGCAATCCTCCCACCTCAATTTCCTAAAGTGCTGGAATTACAGGTGTGAGCCACCACACCGAGCTCCCTGACATGCTTTTTACCTCTTCCCTGCTGGTTCCAGCACTACCCAGCTTCAGTCCAACCCCACTAAAGCATCTCGATGAAGACAGCCAGCATGAGTCCCTGCTGGTTCCAGGACCACCCATCTTCGGTCCAACCCCACTAAAGCATCTCAGTGAAGACCACCCATGCTGTCTTTACTAGGCTTGTCCATAAGTCTCACTGGACCCTTTGACAAGCAAACAGAACTCGGTGAACAGCTGCACTTCTTGCAGCTCTTTGTGTTATGTGAATGGTACTACGTTAAATAAGAAGTACTCAATCAAATATTGTTCCGTGTTTCTCCTCGTATTATGTTTTGTTTGTTTCCATCTTATCCAAGATAACAATCTAAATTTCGTGGTTGGATGTGGTGGCTCATGCCTGTAATCCCTACACTTTGGGAGAGATCACTTGAGGTCAGGAGTTCGAGACCAGCCTGGCCTACATGGTGAAACCCTGTCTCTACAAAAAATACAAACATTAACCGGATGTGGTGATGCATGCCTGTAATCCTAGCTACTTGGGAGGCTGAGGCAGGAGAATCGCTTTAACCCAGTGGGGCAGAGGCTGCAATGAGCCCAGGTCGTACTACTACATTCCAGTCTGGGTGAAAGAATGAGACTCTGTCTCAAAAGAATAAATAAATGATAAATAAAATAAATAAATTGTGTCAGGAAACAGACAAGTTGTTTAATGTTTTGGGAGGGGTAGTTCTTGTGGCCAGCTGAAGACGAAGATTGGCCTAATAGCAACCGATTAGGTTAATGCTGTTTGAAATGCTTGTTCCCCGGTGCCATAAAGAACTAGCACTTGAACATAAATTTAATTTACTCAGCAATGCCATTTTTACTTCCTGCAGAAAGGGTACAGTCACCAGCAGTTTTGCCACACGAGTACACGGAACAAAGGAGACAGGGTCATTTATACTGCTGTGTCCGGTTTCCATTGGCTGAAACGGGACCTCACATTCTGTATTTGTCCCGATTGGCTAGCAACTTAGAACTTTTTAAAAGAGGCAAAGGTAGAGGAGAACAAAGGAAAGAGGAAGGCCAGGCGCAGTGGCTCACGCCTGTAATCCCTGAACTTTGGGAGGCTGAGGTGGGCAGATCACGAGGTCAGGAGATTGAGACCATCCTGGCTAACATGGGGAAACCCCATCTCTACTAAAAATACAAAAAAAATTAGCCGGGCCTGGTGGCGGGCGCCTGTAATCCCAGCTACTCAGGAGGCTCAGGCAGGAGAATGGCGGGAACCCAGGAGGCGGAGCTTGCAGTGAGCTGAGTTCGCACCACTGCACTCCAGCCTGGATGACAGTGCAAGAAAAGAAAGGAGGAAGTAACTTGTGGAATGCTGAGAAAGGTAAAAACACCTTCAAATAAGGAAGAGGAGCAGGCTATGACCTAATGCTTGCTTGGACCAGTATAAGCATGCCCAGGCAAATATTTAGGCTAATTTGTGGGAGCGAAGAACATAAAGTACATTGATTTCTTTATCGCGGCTAGCAGATATTTGAGAATGTTAGCACAGGTCTTTGAATACATTTTGCTTCTAAGAGAAGTTACTATTTATTCCTAATTAAATGGGGAGGAAAGTCTTTGAAGAGGAACCTCTACTTTACTTTTTACAATTTGTACACATGAAGCTAGGCAGGCACCATGACACACCTGTAGTCCCAGTTACTCAGGAGGTTGAAGCAGGAAGATTGATTGAGACCAGGAGTTTGAGACAAGCCTTGGCAATGTAGCAAGACCACATCTGTACAAAAAATCAGAAAATCAGCTGGGCATGGCGGCACAAACCTGTAGTCCCAGCTACTCAGGAGGCTGAGGCAGAAAGATAACTTGAGCCCAGGAGTTCAAGGCTGAGGTGACTTATGATCGAGCCACTGCACTCCAGCCTGGGCAACAGAGTAAGACCCTGTCTCAAAAAGAAAAAAAAAAAAATCTGCATAATCAATATCACAAGCAAGGTAAAAGATAAATGGTAAACTGAGAAAAATATTTCAGACTCCTATCACAAAGAGCTTATTTCTCCAATACTTGAAGAATGCCTACCAAAAGAAAAATGGGCAATGGATATAAATAGGGAGTTTACCAAAAAATACAGTTGGCCTTTACACATGTAAAAATATGCTGAAATTTACAATGTTAGAAACAAATAAAAATTGTTCTGAGATATTATTCACTGATCATCTGCAGGTATCAATAAGGGAAAACAGGATACCCCATATATTGCAGGTGGGAATATAAATTGGTTCAACCTTTCTGGAAGAAATTTGTCAATTTCTATCAAAATTACAAATGCATGTACCTTTTGACCCAGCAAATCTATTTCCAGGAATTTATCTGATATATGTGCATATGTGCAAAATGACTTATGTACAAGTTATACATTAAAGTAGTACTGGCTAGGTGTGGTGGCTCACGCTGTAATCCCAGCGCCTAGAGAGGCTGAGGCAGGTGGATCACTTGAAGTCAGTCAGGAGTTCAAGACCAGCCTGGCCATCATGGTGAAACCCCATATATACTAAAAATACAAAAATTAGCCAGACATGGTGGCATGTCCTTGTAATCCCAGCTGCTCAGGAGGCTGAGGCAGGAGAATCTCTGAACCCGGGGGGTCGGAGGTTGCAGTGAGCTGAGATCGTGCCCCTGTACTCCAACCTGGGTGATAGAGTGAGACCCTGTTTCAAAATAAATCAATAAATAAAATATAAAGTAGTACTGATAGTAACATAAGTTTGGAGACAAACTCTGTGTTCTCCAGTAGGAGACTGGCTAAATAAATTGTGATACATCAATTTAATGGAATATTATGAAGCTGCAAAATACTGTGAGGAAGCTCTTTTTTTTTTTTTTTTCTGAGACGGAGCCTCGCTCTGGAGACTGGAGAGCAGTGGTGCGATCTTGGCTCACTGCAACCTCTGCCTCCCAGGTTCAAGCAATTCTCCTGCTTCAGCCTCCTGAGTGGCTAGGGTTATAGGCGTGTGCCACCACGCCCGGATGGTTTTTGTATTTTTAGTAGAGACGGGGTTTCACCATGTTGGCCAGGCTGGTCTTGAGCTCCTGACCTCTGGTGATCCACCTGCCAAAGTGCTGGGATTACAGGCATGAGCACCGGCCAGAGGAACTTCTTAATAGCCTTGTCTTTTGGCACACATGGGGCACAGTTTGTGCAGCGAATTGCCTGCATGTGGCCGCTGCCCCTTTTGGCAGGACCATTATTCGTTTCCTTTGTATCTTTAGTAGAGGCTGGGTTTCACTATTTTGGCCAGCCTAGTCTGAAACTCCTGACCTCAAGTGATCCGCTGCCTCAGACTCCCAAAGTCCTTATCTTTGTCATCTTGGAGGCGAGGACCCAAGAGAGCAAATAGGGATTTGTTTGTTTTTTGTTTGTTTGTTTTTTTATGTTGTTTTGTTTTGGGTTTTTGTTTTTGTTTTGAGACAGGGTCTCACCCTATTGCCCAGACTGGAGTGCAGTGGCAGGATCAAGGCTCACTGGAGCCTCAACCTCTCTGGCTTAATCGATCTTCCCACCTCAACCTTCCAAGTAGCTGGGACCACAGGCGTGCACCACCACACCCAGCTGATTTTAAAAAATATTTTGTAGAGACAGGGTTTCACTATGTTGCCCAGGCTGCTCTCAAACTCCGGGAACCAAGTGATCCTCCCACCTCAGCCTCCCAAAGTGGCAGGATTACAGGATTACAGGCATGAGCCACCACATCTGGAGTAGTTTTTATAATTTAAAAAAATCCTGGCCGGGCGCAGTGGCTCACGCCTGTAATCCCAGCACTTTGGGAGGCCGAGGTGGGTGGATCATGAGGTCAGGAGATTGAGACCTTCCTGGCTAACACGGTGAAACCCTGACTCTACTAAAAATACAAAAAAAATTAGCCGGGCGTCGTGGCTGGCACCTGTAGTCCCAGCTACTCGGGAGGCTGAGGCAGGAGAATGGCCTGAACCTGGGAGGCAGGAGCTTGCAGTGAGCCAAGTTCTCACCACTGCACTCCAGCCTGGGCAACAGAGCAAGACTCAGTCTCAAAAAAAAAAAAAAATCATTTTATACCAACCTCTTGTAAGTTTAACCTCTACTTGATTGCCATCTGCTTATCTTATATAAGTAAAACTTGGGAATGTAGAATTAATTTCACAGTATGTTATTATTGTGTTAAAAAAAAAAGTGGGGAAGTGGGACAGGCAAGAATTTGTATGTATAGGTATGTATTTACTTAGACATGAATAGACTATTTTCTATTCCTATTGCTGCTGTAACAGATTACTGCAAATTTAGTGGCTTAAGACCACAGAATTCCGGGCTTGGTGTCTCATACCTGTAATCCCAACACTTTGGGAGGCTGAGGCAGGTGAATCACAAGGTCAGGAGTTCAAGACCAGCCTGACCAACATGGTGAAATCCTGTATCTACTAAAAATACAAAAAATTAGCTGGGCATAGTGGCAGGTGCCTGTAATCCCAGCTACTTGGGAGGCTGAGGCAGGAGAATTGCTTGGACCCGGGAGGCGGAGGTTGTAGTGAGCCGAGATCATGCCACTGTACTCCAGCCCAGGTGACAGAGTGAGACTCTGTTTCAAAAAACAAAAAAACAAAAACAAAAACAAAACAAAACAAAGAAAACAAGACTACAGAAATGTATTCTCTTCCAGTCCTGGAGGCCAGACGTCCAAAACGAGTTTCACTAGGCTGAAGCCAAGGTGTCCACAGGGTCTCGATCCCTCTGGAGGCCCTAAGGGCTCTAGGATGCAGTCTCTTGCCTTTCCAGCTTTCAGAGCTGCATCACCTACATTCCTTGGGTCAAGGCCCCTTCTCCATTTTGAAAGCTAGAAGCACAGCATCTTCTCGTCTCTCTCTGCTTCAACAGTCAAATAATCTTCTGGTGGCTCATGCCTGTAATCCCAGCACTTTGGGAGGCTGAGGCAGGCAGATCACCTGAGGTCAGGAGTTTGAGACCAGTCTGGCCAACATGGTGAAACCCCGTTTGTACTAAAATTACAAAAAATTAGCTGGGCATGGTGGTTTGTGCTAGTAGTCCCAATTACTCGGGAGGCTGAGGCAGGAGAATCGCTTGAACCTGGGAGGCAGAGGTTGCAGTGAACTGAGATCATGCCATTGCATTCCAACCTGGGTGTGACAGAGTGAGATTTCATCTGAAAAATAAAAAATAAAAATTAGCTGGGTGTTGTGGCACATGCCTATAATCCCAGCACTTTGTGAGGCCGAGACAGGATCACGAAGTCAGGAGATCGAGACCATCCTGGCTAACACGGTGAAATCCCGTCTCTACTAAAAATACAAAAAAATTAACCAGGCATGGTGGTGGGCGCCTGTAGTCCCAGCTACTCAGGAGGGTGAGGCAGGAGAATGGCGTGAACCCAGGGGCAGAGCTTGAGATCTTGCCACTGCACTCCAGCCTGGGCGACAGAGCAAGACTCCGTCTCAAAAAACAAAAACAAAAACAAGGCTCTAGCACCTTTTAAAGGTCTGAATAGGAAACATTTGTCATCTTTGTCTCTAAGGGCAGCCAGTATAAAGACTTCAAAAGAACCTTGGTCTCCACAATCTTTTTTTCTTTTTTTTTTTTTTTTGAGATGGAGCTTCTCTCTCTTGACCAGGCTGGAGTACAGTAGGGTGATCTCGGCTCACTGCAACCTCCACCTGCCGGGTTCAAGTGATTCTCCTGCCTCAGCCTCCTGAGTAGCTGGGATTATAGGTGCCCACCACTATGCCTGGCTTTTTTTTTTTTTTTTTTTTTTGGTATTTTTAGTAGAGGTGGGGTTTCACCATATTGGCCAGGCTGGTCTCAAACTCTTGACCTCAAATGATCCACCCACCTTGACCTCCCAAAGTGCTGGGATTACAGGCGTGAGCCCCCACACCCAGCCTCCACAATCTTTTATCTTAACCTGAACATTTCCTTTCTGTTGATCCCAGGTCTTTAGACAAACTCAACCAATTGTCAACCAGAAAATGTTTAAATTTACCTATAGCCTCCAACCCTGCCCACCACCCCACCCCCCAACTTAGAGTTATCCTGACTTTCTGGACCAAACCAATGTATTTCTTTTTTTTTTTTGAGATAGAGTTTCGCTCTTGTTGAGATCTTGGTTCACTGAAACCTCTGCCTCCTGGGTTCAAGAGATTCTCCAGCCTCAGCCTCCCGAGTTTGCCCAGCTAATTTTTGTATTTTTAGTAGAGATGGGGTTTTACTATATTGGCCAGGCTGGTCTCAAACTCCTGACCTCAGGTGTTCTACCCACCTCGGCCTCCCAAAGTGCTAGGATTATAGGCATGAGCCACCGCACTCGGCTGACCAATGTATTTCTCAAATGTATTTGATTGATTTATCATGCCTTCCTAAAATGTGCCCCAACCACCTTGGGCGCATGTTCTCAGGACCTCCTGAGCGTGAGGCCTGTGTCATGGGCCATGATCACTTGCATTAGGCTCAGAATAAATCTCTTCACATATTTTACAGAGTTTGATTCTTTTCGTAGACAATTGAAAATTTGGAGACTGGGTTTTTTTTGTTTGTTTGTTTGTTTGTTTTTTTTTGAGACAGAGTCTTGCACTATCATCTGGGCTGGAGTGCAGTGGTGTGATCTCGGCTCACTGCAACCTCTCCCTAGAGACTGGGGTTTTTTAAGGATAATTTGGTGGATGGGGGCCAGGAAGTGGGGAGTGCTGATTAGTCAGGTTGAAGATGAAATATAGGGGGTTGAAGCTGTCCTTTCGTCCAGAGTCGGCTCCTGGGTGGAGACCACAAGACCAAATGAGCCAATTTATCTTTTTTCTTTTCTTTTCTTTTTTTTTTTTTTTGAGACAGAGTCCCATTCTGTCGCCCAGGCTGGAGTACAGTGGCGTGATCTCAGCTCACTGCAACCTCCGTCTCCCAGGCAATGCTCCTGCCTCAGCATCTCCAGTAGCTGGGGTTACGGCCAGGCCAAAAGGTGCTAGAGTCTTAATCTTTTCAAGATTGGAAGGGTGGGGAAGAAAGAAATCCAGCTATGTTAATAGAGATTCTTTACAGATGCAAATTTCCCTGCACAAAGGATGGCTTTGCAGGGCCATTGCAAAATATGACAAAGAAACATGTTTTAGGTTAAAATTTTTCTTGTCACCTAATGTTATGCCAGAGTCAGATTGGAAAGTAAGTCATAATATATAGGGTTAAATAAAACCCGTCTGATGAGAATTTATGGTTTGTAGGGCATGAATCCCCAGATCCCTTAGATAGGAATTTCGTCAAGATAAGAAAAACATTAGAGTTTAAACTAGGTGCGGTGGCTCATGCCTGTCATCCCAGCACTTTGGGAGGCCAACGTGGGCAGATCACCTGAGGTCAGGAGTTCCAAGACCAGCCTGGCCAACATGGCAAAACCGAATCTCTACTAAAAATACAAAAATCAGCTGGGCGTGGTGGAGTGTGCCTGTAATCCCAGCTGCTCAGGAAGCTGAGGTAGGAGAATCACTTGAACCTGGGAGGCAGAGTTTGCAGTGAGCTGCACTCCAGCCTGGGAAACAGAGCGAGACTCCCTCTCAGAAAAAAGAAAAAGAAAAAAAAAACTCAGAGCTTAGTCCTCACAACTTTTGGGGAGACTGATTTGAGTAATAATAAAACTCCATTCAGCCAGCTCTGTGTGAATTAAACCCTTTTTCTATTGCAATCCCTCTGTCTTGATAAATTGGCTCTATCCGGGCAGTTGGCAAAATAAACCTGTTGGGCAGTTACAATTCCCTTTTGCCATATGTGTTTACATTCACAGGTTCCAGAGATTAGGATGTGGCTATCTTTGGCTATTCTGCCTATTAAATAAAATCTATGGGGTGGGCGAGGTGGCTCGTGCCTGTAATGACAGCACTTCGGAGATTGAGGTGGGAAGATCACCTGAGGTCAGGATTTCAAGACCAGCATGGCTAACATGGCAAAACCCCATCTCTACTAAAACTACAAAAATTAGCCGGGTTTGGTGGTACATATCTGTAGTCCCAGCTACTCAGGAGGCTGAGGTAGGAGAATCCTTTGAACCCAGGTGGTGGAGGTTGCAGTGAACCAAGATTGCGACACTACACTCCAGCCTGGGCAGTAGAACAAGACTCCATCTCAAAAAAATAAACAAATAAATAAAAATAAATAAGTAAATAAATAAAATATATGGAAAGCCATTTATTTGGATGCAACACTGGCATTAGACCAAAATGGAGTCACTCATGCCAAAGTTGCACGTCACCAAACAAAACTAAGTTGTTAATTTGACGCAAATGGGCCAGTGTTAGCCAGTGTAATAAGGAAGTCTCCTCTGTTTTCCCTTACAAGGAAGGTAACCTGAAGTAACCAGATATTAACCAATCTGCTTTTTGTATTTGCTGTTTTCTTGTTCCTGCTCAAGTTACCTTCCAAACCCAACTGTTCTGCCCAACAGAGCACCTGTGTTTTTAAATGAGATGCTGCCCATTCATGACTCACAAAAAAAGCCAATTCTATCATTAAACTAAATTTGTTGAAATGTGGTCATTTGAGAAACCTAACAAAACTGTCTGTTCAAATTGGCTCTCAATCTGTTTGACACTGTGTGGTGGTCTTTAATAGTGTCTTTGCGATCTGTTGTGACAAGAGTTTCCAGGATTCTCTTAGCAGACTTGGAATCAGTCATCTTAGATGTCTTGTTCTTTTTTTCTTCCTGGGAAAAACAAACAAACAAATAAACAGTAGGAAAATGGTATTTTGAGATTGCAATCCTAATTCTTTTTATTTAGTTAGTTATTTTTTGAGACAGAGTCTCGCTCTGTTGCCCAGGCTGGAGTGCAGTGGTGCAATCTCAGCTCACTGCAACCTCCACCTCCCAGGTTCAAGCAATTCTCCTGGCTCAGCCTCCCAAGTAGCTGGGATTACAGGCACCCACCACCATGCCCAACTAATTTTTTGTATTTTTAGGAGGGACAGTGTTTCGCCATGTTGGCCAGTGTGGTCTCGAACTCCTGACCTCAGGAGATCCACCCGCTACGATCTCCCAAAGTGCTGGGATTACAGGTGTGAGCCACCACGCCCCGCCTACAATCCTAATTCTATATGTGCTCATTGCTGCTAGGTTGGTCATTGTTTCTAGGCCTTTTCAGTGAAGAACTAACAGCTAGAAAACAGACTTTTTTTTTTTTTTCTCGAGACAGAGTCTCCCTTTTTTACCCAGGCTGGAGTGTACTCGCACAATCAGGGCTCACTGCAGTGTTGCCCTCCTGGGCTCAATCAGTCTTCCCACCTCAGCCTCCTAAGTAGCTGGGACCACAGGTGCACACAACCACACCCAGCTAATTTTTTTTTATTTTTGTTGAGACAAGGTCTTGCTATGTTGCCCAGGCTGGTCTCAATCTCCTAGCCTCAAGCAATCCACCTGCCTCAGCCTCTTAAAGTGCTGGAGGGGACCCGGTGGCTCACGCCTGTAATCCCAGCACTTGAGGAGGTTGAGGGCAGTGGGTCGCTTTGAGCCTGGAAGTTTGAGACCAGCCTAGGCAACATGGCAAAATCCCATCTCTACAAAAATAAAAATTAAAAAAATACAAAAATTAGCCGGGTGTGGTAGCGCCCTGTAGTCCCAGCTACTTGGGAGGCTGAGACGTGAGAGGATCACTTAAGCGTAGGACGTTGAGGCAGCAGTGAGCCGTGAGCGCGCCGCTGCACTCCCGCGTTGGTGAGAGCGAAGACTCTGTCTCAAAACAAAAAACAAAAACAACCCCACCCCCAGAAAACCTCTCATGAATTCATAGTGATATTTCTGATTCACAGCAAATTCAGATTTGACTTTTTGGTCTTTTTTTTTTCTTTTGAGACGGAGTCTCGCTCTGTTGCCCAGGTTGGAGTGCAGTGGCGCGATCTCAGCTCACTGCAAGCTCCGCCTCCCGGGTTCACGCCATTCTCCTGCCTCAGCCTCCCGAGTAGCTGGGACTACAGGCGCCGCCACCACGCCCAGCTAATTTTTTGTATTTTTAGTAGAGACGGGGTTTCACCGTGGTCTCGATCTCCTGACCTTGTGATCTGTCTGCTTCGGCCTCCCAAAGTGCTGGGATTACAGGCGTGAGCTACCGCGCCCGGTCTGACTTTTTGTTCGTTAGACTTACAAGTAAATTTGAATTTGTCTGATATGAGCAGCACAGGTGTGTGGCTGAGCAGTTCCTATGGTCAGGAAGCCCCCATAAGCCTTGATGCCTCCAGTTCACAGTCAAAACTGCTGGCTGGGTATTTACTTGACTCTCTATATTATGTTTATACAGTATGTCTTTTTTTTTTTTTTTTTTTTTGAGACGGAGCCTTGCTCTTTCACCCAGGCTGGAGTGCGGTGGCGTGATCTCGGCTCACTGCAACCTCTGCCTCCCAGGTTCAAGCGATTCTCCTGCCTCAGCCTCCTGAGTAGATGGGACTACAGGCATGTGCCACCAAGCCCGGCTAATTTTTGTATATTTTTTTTTTTGTAGAGAAAAAATACATCACGTTGCCCAGGCTGGTCTTGAACTCCTGGTCTCAAGTGATCCGCCTTGGCCTCCCAAAGTGCTGGGATTATGGGTGTGAGCCACCGCGCCCGGCCCTTACATCTTTTACATCCCTGATTTTGATTTCTTCCTACAAGTAAACATATATATATATTTAAAATTCATCATCGTCTTTATGTTAATATACTTCCAGACATTTTATTTGTCTAGTGTTTGTTCTTTGGAAGATTCCTAAAAAAGAATCATAGGAACAATATTTCTTGAGTTACTGAATATTGATGACAGTTTGTGGCCTTTATCTTGAATCTCACTTTGGCTAATTATAAAATTCTTGGCGCATATGTTCTTTCCTTCAGTATATTAAAAAACATACACTATTGAGTTTTCTTTTGGCCTAAAGCACTGCTGGCAAAGTTTGATGATAGTTTGATTTTTTTTTCCTTTACAAATAACTTGGTTATTTTGCCTGGATTTGTAAGAAATTAAAGTCCAATAATTTTACTAGAGTAAGCCTTGGTATTGGTGGTTCTAGGTTAGTGTCTTCAGACATTTACTGTGTCTTTTTTTTTTGTTCTGAGATGGAGTCTTGCTATGTCACCAGGCTGGAGTGCAGTGGCATGATCTGGCTCACGGCAACCTCTGCCTCCCGGGTTCAGTGACTCCCCTGCCTCAGCCTCCTGAGTAGGTGGGACTACAGGCACATGCCACAATGCCTGGCTAATTTTTTGTATTTTAGTAGAGACAGGGATTTCACCATGTTGACCAGGATGGTTTCGATCTCCTGACATCGTGATTCGCCCGCCTCGGCCTCCCAAAGTTCTGGGATTACAGGCGTGAGCCCCTACGCCCGGCCTTTTTTTTTTTTTTAATAGAGATGGAGTTTTACTGTGTTGTTGCACAGGCTGGTCTCAAACTCCTAGGCTCAAGCAATTCAACAGCCTTGACCTTCCAAAGTCTTGGGATTATGGGTGTGAGCCATTGCACCCAGTCGACTGTGCCTTTTTTTTTTTTTTTTTTTTTTTTGAGACAGAGTCTCCCTCTGTTGCCTAGGCTGGAGTACAATGGTGCCTCCTCCGCTCACTGCAATCTCCGCCTCCCAGGTTCAAGTGATTCTCCTGCCTCAGCCTCTCTAGTAACTGGGATAACAGGCGCCTGCCACAACACCTGGCTAATTTTTTGTATTTTTAGTAGAGGTGGGGTTTCACCATGTTGGGCAGGCTGGTCTTGAACTCCTGACCTTGTGATCTGCCGGCCTCAGCCTCCCAAAGTTCTGGGATTACAGGTGTGAGCCACCGTGTCCGGCTTTTTTTTTTTTTGAGACAGTCTTGCTCTGTCACCCAGGCTGGAGTGCAGCGGCATGATCTCAGCTCAATGCAACCTCTGCCTCTGGATTCAAGTGATTCTAATGCCTCAGCCTCCTGAGGAGCTGGGATTACAGACGTGTTCCACCACACCCAGTTAATTTTTGTACTTTTAGTAGACACACCATGTTTACCAGGCTGGTCTTGAACTCCTGACCTCAGGTGATACATCGGCCTCGGCCTTGCAAAGTGCTGGGATTACAGGTGTGAGCCACTGCGCCTGGCCAACTGTGTCCTTTTAATATGTTGTTTCTTTTTTTTGTTTATATGGGGGACAGAGTCTCACTCTATCACCAAGACTGGAGTACAGTGGCAAGATCTCGGCTCACTGCAGCCCCTACCTCCCAAGCTCAAGCAATTCTCCTGCCTCAGCCTCTTGAGTAGCTGGGATTACAAGCATGCGTCACCACGCCTGGCTAATTTTGTATTTTTAGTGGAGACAGGGTTTCTCCATGTTGGTCAAGCTGGTCTCAAACTCCCAACCTCAGGTGGTCTGCCTGCCTTGGCCTCTCAAAGTGCTGGGATTACAGATGTGAGCCACCGCATCTGACCCAATTTAAGAAAATATATATATATTTTTATTACAGACCGAGCCTCACCATGTTGGCCAGGCTGGTTTCAAACTCCTGACCTCAAGTGATCCACCTGCCTTGGCCTCCCAAAGTGCTGGGATTACAGGCGTGAGCCACTGTGCCAGACCTTTTTTTTTTTCTTCTTTTAATTTTTTGCAAAGAGGAGGGTCTTACTTTGTTACCCAGGAGGATCTGGAACTCCCAGACTCAAGCAATCCTCCCACCTCAGCCTCCCAAAGTGCTGGGATTACAGCCATGTATTATGGCACCTGGCCATATAGTTCATTTTCTTTAAAGAGTAGTCACGTAGAGCGGTGGAAGTGGAGAAAGAACAAAGAAATCAAACCTCATTTTTATTTTTTACTTATTTATTTTTTTGAGTCAGAATCTTGCTCTGTTGCCCAGGTCGGAGTGCAGTGGCACCCTTTGGCTCACTGCAACCTCCGCCTCCTGGGTTCAAGTGATTCTCCTGCCTCAGCCTCCTGAGTAGCTGGAATTACAGGTGTCTACCACCACGCCTGGCTAATTTTTGTATTTTTAGTAGAGACAGGGTTTCACCACGTTGGCCAGGCTGGTCTTGATCTCCTGACCTCATGATCCACCTGCCTCAGCCTCCCAAACTGCTGGGATTACAAGCATGAGCCACCTCGCCTAGCCCACACCTCATTTTTATATGAAATTAGTTTTCCTGACATTTATAGATGTCTTTTTGCCTTTGACCCTATTGATTCCCTGCTGCTCAGTTGGTTGTCTTCCCAGTACTTTCACCCCATGTAGGGCTTTGTCCTGGAAAGGCACGCTGGTTGGTTTATTTTTCAAAATCCGAGTGGGCCAGACTGCTCCCGCTCCCTGAGTCCTAGCTACAGTCTGGTGGTTCTCATTCATTGATATAGGTGCCATCTTGCTGTTGTTCTTTTTTTTTTTCTTTTTTTTTTTTTGAGACGGAGTCTCGCTCTGTCGCCCGGGCTAGAGTGCAGTGGCCGGATCTCAGCTCACTGCAAGCTCCGCCCCCCGGGTTTACGCCATTCTCCTGCCTCAGCCTCCCGAGTAGCTAGGACTACAGGCGCCCGCCGCCTCGCCCGGCTAGTTTTTTGTATTTTTTAGTAGAGACGGGGTTTCACCGTGTTCGCCAGGATGGTCTGGATCTCCTGACCTCGTGATCCGCCCGTCTCGGCCTCCCAAAGTGCTGGGATTACAGGCTTGAGCCACCGCGCCCGGCCTTTTTTTTTTTTCTTTTTTTAAATATACTTTAGGTTCTGGGATACATGTGCAGAACATACAGTTTCGTTACATAGGTATACATGTGCCATGGTGGTTTGCTGCACCCAACAACCTGTCATCTACATTAGGTATTTCTCCTAATGCTATTCCTCCCCTATCCCCCTACCCCCCGATAGGCCCTGGTGTGTGATGTTCCCCTCCCTGTGTCCATGTGTTCTCATTGTTCAACTCCCACTTACGAGTGAGAACATGCGATGTTTGGTTTTCTGTTCCTGTGTTAGTTTGCTGAGAATGATGGTTTCCAGCTTCATCCATGTCTCTACAAAGGACATGAACTCATCCTTTTTTTATGGCTGCATAGTATTCCATGATGTATATGTGCCACATTTTCTTTATCCAGTCTATCATTGATGGGTATTTGGGTTGGTTCCAAGTCTTTACCATTGTGAACAGCACTGCAATAAACATATGTGTGCATGTGTCTTTATAGTAGAATGATGTATACTCCTTTGGATATAGAATACCCAGTAATGGGATTGCTGGATCAAATGGTATTTCTGGTTCTAGATCCTTGAGGAATCGCCACACTGTCTTCCACATTGGTTGAACTAATTTATACTCCCACCAACAGTGTAAAAGCATTCCCTATTTTCCACATCCTCTCTAGCATCTCTTGTTTCCAGACTTTTTAATGCTTGCCATTCTTACTGGCATGATATGGTATCTCATTGTGGTTTTGATTTGAATTTCTCCAATAACCGGTGATGAAGAGCTTTTTTTCATATGTTTGTTGGCCGCATAAATGTCTTCTCTTGAGAAGTGTCTGTTCATATCCTTCACCCACTTTTCGATGGGGTTTTTTTTTCTTTTAAATTTGTTTAAGTTCTTTGTAGATTCTGGATATTAGCATTTTGTCAGATGGATAGATTGCAAAAATTTTCTCCCATTCTCTAGGTTGCCTGTTCACTCTGATGATAGTTTCTTTTGCTGTGCAGAAGCTGTTTAGTTTAATTACGTTTGTCAATTTTGGCTTTTGTTGCCATTGCTTTTGGTGTTTTAGTAATGAATTCTTTGCCCACGCCTATGTCCTGAATGGTATTGCCTAGATTTTCTTCTAGGGTTTTTATGGTTTTAGGTGTTGCATTTAAGTCTTTAATCCATCTTGAGTTAATTTTTATATAAGGCATAAGGAAGGGATCCAGTTTCAGTTTTCTGCATATGGCTAGCCAGTTCTCCCAGTACCATTTATTAAATAGGGAATCCTTTCCCCACTGCTTGTTTTTGTCAGGTTTATCAAAGTTCAGATGGTTGTAGATGTGTGGCGTTATTTCTGAGGCCTTTGTTCTGTTCCATTGGTCTATCTATCTGTTTTGGTACCAGTACCATGCTGTTTTGGTTACGGTAACCCTGTAATACAGTTTGAAGTCAGGTAGCATAAAGCCTCCAGCTTTGTTCTTTTTGCTTAGGATTGTCTTGGCTATATGGGCTCTTTTTTTATTCCGTATGAAATTTAAATTAGTTTTTTCTAATTCTGTGAAGAAAGTCAATGGTACCTTGATGGGGATAGCATTGAATCTATAAATTACTTTGGGCAGTATGGCCATTTTCACGATATTGATTCTTCCTACCCATGAGCATGGAATGTTTTTCCATGTGTTTGTGTCCTCTCTTATTTCCTTGAGCAGTGGTTTGTAGTTCTCCCGAAAAGGTCCTTCATATCCCTAGTAAGCTGTATTCCTAGGTATTTTATTATCTTTGTAGCAATTGTGAATGGGAGTTCACTCATGATTTGGCTCTGTTTGTCTATTATTAGTGTATAGGAATATTTGTGATTTTTGCACATTGATTTTATACCCTGAGACTTTGCTGAAGTTGCTTATCAGCTTAAGGAGATTTTGGGCTGAGACTATGGGGTTTTCTAAATATACAATCATGTCATCTGCAAACAGAGACAATTTGACTTCCTCTCTTCCTATTTGAATATGCTTTATTTCTTCTCTTGCGCGATTGCCCTGGTTAGAACTTCCAATACTGTGTTGAATAGGAGTGGTGAGAGAGGGCATCCTTGTCTTGTGCCAGTTTTCAAAGGGAATGCTTCCAGCTTTTGCCCATTCAGTATGATATTGGCTGTGGGTTTGTCATAAATAGCTCTTATTATTTTGAGATACGTTCCATCAATACCTAGTTTATTGAGAGTTTGTAGCATGAAGGGGTGTTGAATTTTATTGAAGGATTTTCTGCATCTATTGAGATAATCATGTGGTTTTTGTCATTGGTTCTGTTTATGTAATGGATTATGTTTCTTGATTTGCATATGTTGAACCAGTCTTGCATCCCAGGGATGAAGCCAACTTGATTGTGGTGGATAAGCTTTTTGAAGTGCTGCTGGATTCAGTTTGCCAATACTTTATTGAGGATTTTTGCATCGATTTTCATTAAAGATATTGGCCTGAAGTTTTCTTTTTTTGTTGTGTCTCTTCCAGGGTTTGGTATCAGGATGATGCTGGCCTCACAAAATGAGTTAGGGAGGAGTCCTTCTTTTTCTATTGTTTGGAATAGTTTCAGAAGGAACAGTACCAGCTCCTCTTTGTACCTGTGGTAGAGTTCAGCT
This sequence comes from Macaca thibetana thibetana, assembly GCF_024542745.1. NCBI lineage: Eukaryota > Metazoa > Chordata > Mammalia > Primates > Cercopithecidae > Macaca > Macaca thibetana. The sequence goes on along the minus strand of NC_065580.1, from coordinate 160,690,545 downwards.
GTGACTCTGTCTGGTACTGGGCTTTTTTTGGTTGGTAGGCTATAAATTACTGCCTCAATTTCAGAACTTGTTATTGGTCTATTCAGGGATTCGACTTCTTCCTGGTTTAGTCTTGGAAGGGAGTATGTGTCCAGGAATTTATCCATTTCTTCTAGATTTTCTAGTTCATTTGCGTAGAGGTGTTTATAGTATTCTCTCATGGTAGTTTGTGTTTCTGTGGGATCAATGGTGATATCCCCTTTATCATTTTTTATTGTGTCTATTTGTAGGGTCCAGCCCTACGGGGCTTAGTGGCTGTTCTCCCCGTGTGCGGAGACAAGAGATTGTAAGAAATAAAGACACAAAACAAAGAGATAAAGAGAAGACAGCTGAGCCTGGGGGACCACTACCACCAAGGCGCGGAGACCGGTAGTGACCCCGAATGGCTGGGCATGCTGATATTTATTGTATACAAGACAAAGGGGCAGGGTAAGGAGGGTGAGTCGTCCAAGTGATTGAGAAGCTCAAGCAAGTCACGTGATCATAGGACAGTGGGCCCTTCCCTTTTAGGTAGCCGAAGCAGAGAGGGAAGGCAGCATATGTCAGTGTTTTCTTTTATGCACTTATCAGAAGGATCAAAGACTTTAAGACTTTCGCTATATTTTTTCTACCGCTATTTTCTAAGAACTTGAAAGAGGAACCAGGAGTACGGGAGGAGCATGAAAGTGGACAAGGAGCGTGACCACTGAAGCACAGCACCACAGAGAGGGGTTTAAGCCTCCAGATGACTGCGGGCAGGCCTGGATAATATCCAGCCTCCCACAAGAAGCTGGTGGAGCAGAGTGTTCCCTGATTCCTCCAAGGAGCTTGACCAAGGAGCCCTCGAGTGGCTCTTATGTGGGCGTGACAGAGGGCTCACCTCTTGCCTTCTTGGTCACTTCTCACAATGTCCCTTCAGCACCTGACCCTATATCTGCCGGTTATTCCTTGGTTATATTAGTAATAAAACAAAGAGTAATATTAAAGGCTAATGATTAATAATGTCTATACTAATGATTGATATTGTCCATGATCATCTCTGTATCTAATTTATATTATGACTATTCTTATTCTAACTATTTTCTTTATTATACTGAAACAGTTTGTGCCTTCAGTCTCTTGCCTCGGCACCTGGGTAGTCCTCCGCCCATATCTATTTGCTGCTTCTCTTTTTTCTTTTTTATTAGTCTGGCTAGTAGTCTATTTTGTTAATCTTTTCAAAAAATCAACTCCTGGATTCATTGATTTTTTTGAAGGGTTTTTCATGTCTCTGTTTCCTTCAGTTCTGCTCTGATCTTAGTTATTTCTTGTCTTCTGCTAGCTTTTGAATTTGTTTGCTCCTGCTTCTCTACTTCTTTTAATTGTGATGTTAGGGTGTCGATTTTAGATCTTTCCCACTTTCTCCTGTGGGCTTTTAATGCTATATATTTTCCTCTAAACACTGCTTTAGCTGTGTCCAGATTCTGGTACATTGTGTCTTTGTTCTCATTGGTTTCTAAGAACTTACTTATTTCTGCCTTAATTTCGTTATTTACCCAGTAATCACTCAGGAGCAGGTTGTTCAGTTTCCATGTAGTTGTGTGGTTTTCAGTGAGTTTCTTAATCCTGAGTTCTAATTGGATTGCACTGTGGTCTGAGAGACTGTTTGTTATGATTTCCATTCTTTTACATTTGCTGAGGAGTGTTTTACTTCCTATTACGTGGTCAATTTTAAAATAAGTGTGATGTGGTGCTGAGAAGAATGTACATTCTGCATTTGGGTGCAGAGTTCTGTAGCTGTCTATTAGGTCCGCTTGGTCCAGAGATGAGTTCAAGTCCTAAATATCCTTGTTAATTTTCTGTCTCATTGATCTGTCTAATATTGACAGTGGGATGTTAAAGTCTCCCACTATTAATGTGTGGGAGTCTAAGTCTCTTTGTAGGTCTCTAAGAACTTGTTTTATGAATCTAGGTGCTCCTGTATTGGGTGCATATGTTTAGGATAATTAGCTCTTCTTGCTGCATTGCTCCCTTTATCATTATGTAATGCCCTTCTTTGTCTTTTTTTATCTTTGTTGGTTTAAAGTCTGTTTTATCAGAGACTAGGATTGCAACCCCTGCTTTTATTTTGCTTTTCATTTGCTTGGTAAATATTCCTCCATCCCTTTATTTTGAGCCTATGTGTGTCTTTGCACGAGATGGGTCTTCTGAATACAGCACACCAATGGGTCCTGACTCTTTTTCCAATTTGCCATTCTGTGTCTTTTAATTGGGGCATTTAGCCTGTTTAAATGTAAGGTTAATATTATTATGTGTGAATTTGATCATGTCATTATGGTGCTAGCTGGTTATTTTGCCCGTTAGTTGATGCAGTTTCTTCATAGTGGTGATGGTCTTTACAATTTGGTATGTTTTTCAGTGACTGGTACTGGTTTTTCCTTTCCATATTTAGTGCTTCCTTCGGGAGCTCTTGTAAGGCAGGCCTAGTAGTGACAAAATCTCAGCATTTGCTTGTCTGTAAAGGATTTTACTTTTCCTTTGCTTATGAAGCTTAGTTTGGCTGGATATGAAATTCTGGGTTGAAAATTCTTTTCTTTAAGAGTGTTAAATATTGGCCCCCACTCTCTTCTGGCTTATAGAGTTTCTGCAGAGAGATTCACTGTTAGTCCGATGGGCTTCTCTTTGTGGGTAACCCGACCTTTCTCTCTGGCTGCCCTTAACATTTTTTCCTTCATTTCAACCTTGGTGAAACTAATGATTATGTGTCTTGGGGTTGCTCTTCTTGAGGAGTATCTTTAAGTATCTCTGTATTTCCTGAATTTGAATGTTGGCCTGCCTTGCTAGGTTGAGGAAGTCCTCCTGGATAATATCCTGAAGAATGTTTTCCAACTTGATTCCATTCTCCCCGTCATTTTCAGGTACACCAATCAAACATAGGTTTGGTCTTTTCACATAGTCCCATATTTCTTAGAGGCTTTGTTCGTTCCTTTTCATTCTTTTTTCTCTAATCTTGTCTTCACGCTTTATTTCATTAAGTCGATCTTCAATCTTTGATATCCTTTCTTCCGCTTGATTGATTTGGCTTGTGACACTTGTGTATGCTTCACGAAGTTCTTGTGCTGTGTTTTTCAGCTCCATCAGGTCATGTATGGTCTTCTCTAAACTGGTTTTTCTAGTTAGCAATTCATCTAACCATTTTTCAAGGTTCTTAGCTTCCTTGCATTGGGTTAGAACATGCTCCTTTAGCTCAGAGGAGTTTGTCATTACCCACTTTCTGAAGCCTATTTCTGTCAATTTGTCAAAGTCATTCTCCATCCATTTTTATTCCCTTGCTGGTGAGGAGTTGTGATCCTTTGGAGAAGAAGAGGCGTTCTGGTTTTTGGAATTTTCAGCCTTTTTTTGTGCTGGTTTCTCCTCATCTTCTTGGATTTATCTACCTTTGGTCTTTGATGTTGGTGACCTTCAGATGGGGTTTCTGTGTGGATGTCCTTTTTGTTTATGTTCATGCTATTCCTTTCTGTTTGTCAGTTTTCCTTCTAATAGGCCCCTCTGCTGCAGGTCTGCTGGAGTTTGCTGGAGGTCCACTCCAAACCCTGTTTGCCTGGGTATCACCAGCAGAGGCTGCAGAACAGCAAAGATTGATGCCTGTTCCTTCCTCTGGAAGCTTCGTCCCAGAGGGGCACACACTAGATGCCAGGGGGAGCTCTCCTCTATGAGGTGTCTGTCAACCCCTGCTGGGAGGTGTCTCCTAGTCAGGTGGCAGAAGGGTCAGGCACCCACTTGAGGAGGCAGTCTGTCCCTTAGCAGAGCTCAAGCACCATGCTGGGAGATCTGCTGCTTTCTTCAGAGCTGGCAGGCAGGGACGTTTAATTCTGTTGAAGCTGTGCCCATAGCCGCCCCTTCCCCCAGGTGCTCTGTCCCAAGGAGATGGGAGTTTTATCTATAAGCCCCTGACTGGGGTTGCTGCCTTTCTTTCAGAGATGCCCTGCCTAGAGAGGAGGAATCTAGAGAGCCAGTCTGGCTATGGAGGCTTTGCTGAGCTGCAGTGGGCTTCCCCGAGTTCGAACTTCCCTGCAGCTTTGCTTACACTGTGAGGGGAAAGCCGCCTACTCAAGCCTCGTAATGGTGGACGCTTCGCCCCTCACTAAACTTAAGCATCCCAAGGCAACTTCAGATTGCTGTGCTGGCAGCGAGAATTTCAAGCCAGTGGATCTTAGCTTGCTGTGCTCTGTGGGGGTGGGATCTGTTGAGCTAGACCACCTGGCTCCCTGGCTTCAGCCCCTTTTCCAGGGAAGTGAACGGTTCTGTCTCGCTGGCATCCCAGGCGCCAATAGGGTATGAAAAAACACTCCGCAGCTAGCTCAGTGTCTGCTCAAATGGACACCCAATTTTGTGCTTGAAACCCAGGGTCCTGGTGGTGTAGGCACCCAGGGGAATCTCCTGGTCTGCAGGTTGTGAAGACTGTGGGAAAAGCGTAGTATCTGGGCCGGAGTGCACCATTCCTCAGGGCACAGTTCCTCCCAGCTTCCCTTGGGTAGGAGAGGGAGTTCCCAGGCCTCTTGCGCTTCCCGAGTGAGGTGACGCCCCACCCTGCTTCTGATCACTCTCTGTGGGCTGCACCCACTGTCCAAGCAGTCCCAATGAGATGAGCTGGGTACCTCAGTTGGAAATGCAGCAATCACCTGCCTTCTGCGTTGGTCTCACTGGGAGACAAGCTGCAGACCAGAGCTGTTCCTATTCAGCCATCTTGCCACTCCCCCCTCTTTTGTTCTTAAATGGACACACTCATGCATGTTGTTCCACTTGCTCCTGTCTTGGGGTTGATGAGGATACCTTTTAACTGTGTTTTAAATTTTTTTATTTTTGAGATAGAGTCTCACTCTGTTGCCCAGGCTGGAGTGCAGTGGCTCTCGGCTCACTGCAACCTCTGCCTACCAGGTTCAAGTGATTCTCCTGCCTCAGCCTCCCAAGTAGTTGGGATTACAGATGCCTGCCTCCTCGCCTGGCTAATTGTTTTTTGCATTTTTAGTAGAGATAGCGTTTCACCATGTTTTTTAGACACCATCCATGAAATTTGGTTTTGCTATTCTAATTGTTCCATGTGTTTTGTTGTTGCTATTGTCTGTTTGTTTGTTTGTTTGAGACAGGGGTCTCCCTCTGTCATCCTGCCTGGAGTGCAATGATGTTTTCTCAGTTCACTGCAGCCTCAACCTCCTAGGCTCAAGGGATCCTCCCACCTCAGCCTCCTGAGGAGCTAGGACTACAGGGGTGCACAAGCATGCCAGGAACATTTTTATATATTTTTTTGTAGAGATGGGGTCTCGCCTTGTTGCCCAGGCTGGTCTCTTGGGCTTGAGTGATCTGCCCATCTCAGCCTCCCAAAGTGCTGGGGTTACAGGCTTGAGACATGACGCCCAGCCCTCTATGTGTGTTTATGGAGGGATTTATGTAGTGGTATTTTTGGGGTGGCTCAAAAACCATGCCCCCACAGTATCTTTCCAGAATCCTCTCAACCTTAGGAAAATTTGAAGACATATTCTATTGTACAACAGGTTGTGCAGACCAGTCTGTTGTACAATAGGTTATGTCATCAATTCATCACTATCCTACTGCACTCTCTGCCTCCAATGCCAGGCTCTAATTACACTTGTCCCATTTCAGTTCCTCAAACATGAGCAGCCCTTTCCAAATCTCTAGTCCTCTGCTGCTGTTTCTCTGGAATTGCAGAGTGGTGTCTCCCTGGAATGCTGTCCCTCTGAATTCTTTGGAAATTCCTCTCTATCCTGGTTACTTACTTCCTTGGTCAGGCACGGTGGCTCACGGCTGTAATTCCAGCACTTTGGGAGGCCAAAGAAGGTGGATCGCTTGAACCCAGGAGTTTAAGGCCAGCATGGGCAACACAGCAAGACCCCTTTCTCTATAGAAAATATTTTAAAAATCAGCCAAGTGTGGTGGCACACACCTGTCGTCTCAACTACTTGGGAGACTAAGGCGGGAGGATTGCTTGAACCCAAGAGTTCAAGGTTGCAGCGAGCTATGATTGTGCCACTATACTACAGCGTGAGCAACAGGTCTCTAGAAAGAAAAAAAATTCCTTTCTCTTTTGTTTCTGTTTGCTTTTTGAGACAGAGTCTCACTTTGCTGCTCAGACTGATCACTGCTCACATGATCTCAGTGGTGAGATCATGGCTCATTACAGCCTCAGCCTCCCTGGGTCAAGTAGTCGTCCTGACCTCAGCCTCCCAAGTAACTGGGACCACAGGCGTACACCACCAAGCACAGTTAATTAATTTATTTTTTTTTTGAGATGGAGTTCCGCTCTTGTTGCCCAGGCTGGAGTGCAGTGGCGTGATCTCAGCTCACCGCAACCTCCGCCTCCTGGGTTCAAGAGATTCTCCTGCCTCAGCCTCCCCAGTAGCCGGGACTATACGCATGTGCCACCATGCCTGGCTAATTTTGTATTTTTAGTAGAGACGGGGTTTCTCTATGTTGGTCAGGCTGGTCTCAAACTCCCGACCTCAAGTGATCTGCCCATCTTAGCCTCCCAAAGTGCTGGGATTACATGTGTGAGCCACCACACCCTGCCAGCTAATTCAATTTTTTTTTTTTTTGTAAAGATGAGGTCTCCTCGTGTTGCCCAGGCTCGTCTCGAACTCCTGGGTTCAAGAGATCCTCGCAATTTAGCCTCTCAAAGTGCTGAGATTACAGGCATGAGCCACTGCACCCAGCCAATTTCTCTTTTTAAAAATAAATAATTTTTTTGAGACAGTCTCGCTCTGTCGCCCAGGCTGGAGTACAGTGGCGCGACCTGGGCTCACTGCAACCTCTCTGTCCTGGGTTCACACAATTCTCCTGCCTCAGCCTCCCTAGTAGCTGGGATTACAGGCGCCCACCACCATGCCCAGCTAATTTTTGTATTTTTAGTAGAGATGGGGTTTCACCATGTTGGCCAGGCTGGTTTTGAACCCTATCAAGTGAACCCCCAGCCTTGACCTCCCAATGTGTTGGGATTATAGGCGTAAGCCACTGCGACTGGCCTTATGCCTTTAGGACTCTATTTATTTTGAGACGGAGTTTCACTCTTGTTGCTCAGGCTGGAGTGCAATGGTGCAATCTCGGCTCATTGTAACCTCCGCCTCCTGGGTTCAAACATTCTCCTGCCTCTGCCTCCCGAGTAGCTGGGATCACAGGCATGCGCCACCACGCCCGGCTAATTTTATATTTTTAATAGAGATGGGGTTTCTTCATGTTGGTCAGGCTAGTCTCCAACTTCTGACCTCGGGTGATCCGCCCGCCTGGCCCTTCCAAAGTGCTGGGATTACAGGCGTGAGCCACCGCGCCCGGCCCTAGAACTCTTTTTTTTTTTTTTTTTTAAATCATGAGTTAGGCTGATAATTTTCAGGGCAAATCCAAAGAGTCTCCATTAATGTCTGTCTTCATTTCGTTAAGGTTTCACATGAACACTGGAGGATATGCAATGGCTTTTTTCAGCGCAAAAATTCACATCCTACCAGGTCAAGTGACTGGAGTTCACCTGTCTCGGGTGTACCGCACCTTGCGCCAGGCTTCAGAAGCTAGATCCCCGAGTCTCGAGGTCCAGCTGGGCGTGGAGACGGATACGTGCCCGCCGCGCCTCGCGCATGCGCCCTAGGCCCGCAGGGCCCCGCGCTCGAAGCTCAGCTCCCAGTGTACCCTGCTTTAACTAGCCAGCCAATTCACCTTCCTTCCCGAAGCTCCCAATTCGGCATTGCCTGGAGGCGGAAGTGGGTGGGAGGGGCCAGATGTGAGCCCCTCCCCGGAAGTGGGCGGGGCACAAGGGCTCCACAGTCGTTCCGCCGCCGCCCAGTCGGGTTGCGGCGGAGGCCGGTCCTGGCTTTGTAGCTAGCTCAAGATGGCGGCGCAGCCACCCCGCGGGATACGCCTCAGCGCGGTGAGCAGCCGCGAGGGGTGGAGCGGGCCGTATCCCAGGAGGGCGGGCAGGCGGGCAAGCGAGGGTGGGCCGGCAGTGGGCGGTGGCGGCTTGTGGGGCCGGCGAGGCGGCGGGGGCTGCGGCGGGGCCAGGGGAGGGGGCGGCCATCTCGCTCCCGTCGGCGGAGCGGCTCGGCTGCGGGTCGGGCTGGGGCGGCGCGGGACGGGCTGCGTTCCGTCGCCTCTGCATTGTGTTTCTGTTTTGCTTCGGGGAGGGCCAGGGTCGCGGCCCTCCTCCCAGCTCCCTTCTAGTCTACCCGCAGCTGTCGTCCGCGGGCGAGGCCTCGGCGGGAGACCGGACTGCTCCCGGGGCCGCGGCGCCCCTGACTTTTCTGTCCGCTGGGCGCCGTGGTGGGAAAGGAGCGGGTTCCGCGTCCAGAAACGCCGGCGGCCTCGACCTCCCGGGGGCGGGGACTGGGCTCCGGGCCTGCCCGCGGGCGGGTGGAGTCGGGATGAGTGTGCCTGATACCTGTCAGTGCCCGCAGCTTCCTTGGCAGTGGAAGCCCTGGGGCCCAGACCCTAGATCGCCGAGCTCGAGCTCTCCTCTATCCCACGTTGCGTCTGTTTTGGGGAGTTTCGAGTTCTTGGAAACCCTGCGAACATTTCATGTATCTTAAATCGTAGGGAGCGGTCACACAAGATAACTTGAATCTCACGTCCAGGAAATGTGGGCGTGGCTTCCCCACCTGATTATCCTAAAAAACTTTACTTCCTTGTGAGCGCAATTGTTGTTATGCTGAAACGTTCCTCTTTTTTGGAGCTTGTTGACTCTTGCCAAAGAATGACTGCCCTAGTGCCACTAATTTTAACATTCGAATGGGTAGTGACTGCTGGGGTACGAACACGTAGAGAATAATTGGTGCATTGCTCTGCGACTTCTTTCATTCGTTTAGGCAGATTCTAACGCCTGGTTTTGACGGACTTTAAATTTTTTCTAGTCCGATCTTTGTGAAATGATATCTGCTTTTACTTGCATTTCCTTGACTATTTTGTGTGGTTGAGCTCTTCGCATGTCTTTGTGGTTTTTTGTTTTGGTTTTTTTTTTGAATTGCCTATTCATATCCTTTGCCCATTTTCTATTTTTCTTTTGGGAGGATCTTTATTGATTTGTAAGAGTTCTTTACGTATTCTAGATAAAGGTCCATCCTTTCGTTATGTAACTGGCTTATTGAGCCAGCTAGGCTTTGGTAGTTTGAAAATAGAGGACAATTTTATTCTTTTTTTTTTTTTTAACCATTGGCTGTAAACATTAATTATTCCCCACTTGTGTGAATCTGGGTTGACTAACGCTTTCCCGTTAGCTTAAGGTATTGTAAAGTCTGGCCTTATCTAGTTCAAAATCTCTATTCTCTCTCCCTCCCTTTTCCCCCTCTCTTCTTTCCCGGCTTCTCTCTCCTTCCCCTCTCGAGGTTGAGTCTTGTTCAGGCCCAGAAACCTGTAGGGGAGAAATACAGTGAGTTGATTTCCTAACTGTTTCTGTCCTTTGATTCTCTTCTCCCTTCCCGGCCCCCGGACTCTTGTAGACTCTGGCTCTTCAAGATTGAGGGGAGAAAGGAAGCAGAGATAATGGTCAAACAGCGTTTAGACACCAGCATTGTTAGCGGGCCCTCTGGGTGTTGCTGCTGTCCATGTGCTGGGTCTTTGTTTTGTGGGTAATATGGGCTGTTGGGAACCTTACTGACAGAAATCTCCCATCTGCAGCCTCTTTGCTTTTGCTTTAGGTCAGGAGTTGGCAAACTACAGCTCATGGGCCAAATCCAGCCCAGCACCTGTTTTTATATGGCCTGAAGGCTAAGAGTGATTTATACATTTGTAAACGGTTGAGGAAAGAAAGAAGAATGTTTAGTGAGGTAAAAAATAATGCGAAATACAAATTTCAGTTCCCATAAAATTTTATTGGAATATAGCCATAAACATTATTTGTTTATAGTTCTCAAATGCGTGCATTAATAGAGATACAAGTTAATGAGCTTATGCATTTGTCAAAAGTCCTACATTTTAAAGGCACAAAGGGTGAACCCTTAGTGTATACACTTTTTTTTGGGGGGGTGGGCTAGAGTTTCACTCTGTCTCCAGGCTGCAGTGCAGTGACACGATCTCGATCTCGGTTCACTGCAACCTCCACCTCCTGGATTCAAGCACTTCTCCTGCCTCAGCCTCCTGAGTAGCTGCGTTTACACACATGGGCCACCACACCCGCTAATTTTGGTATTTTTAGTATATATAGGGTTTCACCATGTTGGCCAGGCTGGTCTCAAATTGTGCCCGGCCCAATGTATACACGTTTTAAACAGTCATTTAGGAGGTCAGAGATACCAGGATGAAATGCAGAGTGACAAAAAGTTTTTAAATTTTTTGCTTTTTACGCCTGTAATTCTAGTGAAGTGAGATGCATATACTTTGGTTTTTGTTGTTGATTTTTTTCAGAAATCCTACTGTGGATTTAGCTGATGCACACTCGTCACCACCTCCCATACTTCAATGCTTTTATCACTTTTTTTGGTTGAATTACTATATGGTTTGTTATTACTCTTGCAAATGAGTTAACCAGTGTATAGTATGATTGCATTTTCTTTCTTATACAAACCTTTTGTTTTCCCTGAAGTTAATTGATTTATATTTTGTTTGTTTAGTTTTTCTCTGTACTGATCATCCAGACATCCAGAGAACTGGGAGCTCTTTTCCAGATGGATTCAGACACACCCAGTGTTTTGTCATTTGGAAGTCAGTTGGGAGTCATCGGCTCAGTCGTAATTTGGGGACTTCCCTTTAACATCTGTCTGGAAATTTCCTTCCTCTTTTCATGTGTCTCCATCTCACATATCCTTCTGTCTGATATGTAGCTTAGTGACTGACATTCTGAAGCCTACTCTCTCCGGTTCAAATCCTGACTCATAACCAGATGTGTGTCCTTGGCCAAGTCATTTAACCTCTTTGTGCCAGAGTTTCCAATCTGAATGATGGCAATAATAATCTTACCCACCTCAAAGTGTTGTTTTAAAAATTACATGAGCAAATAGATAAATAAAAGGGCTGTACGTGCTGTACGTGCACAATAATGTTTGCTATTTTTGTTACTGTTAGTGGTGGACAATATCCACCACTAACAATAAAACCATTTCCAGAAACAAGTGTAGCTTCCTGAAAAAAGGGTTCATGGGAAGAAAAAAATTTTGTCATTTCTGGAAAATACATTCATGCTACCCTTGCTCTTTCTTGAATTATAATTTGGCTAGATTTGCATTCTGGATTGGAAATTCTTTCCGAATTTTAAAAATGTGCTTGATTGTTTAATAGAGGCTGTGCATTTTATTGGGCACTTAGCCTGGAAGCTCAAGTCCTTAACATCTGGATAATGTTCTTATTTATTTTGACAATTTTCTTCCCACCAATTTTCTTCCTCTTTTTTGTTTACTGTCTTCTCATTGTTTTTCCTCTTGCGGGATTTCCTCCACTTATCTCCTCCCGTGCTATTGTAGTGTTTTTCTTGTTTGTTGTTTGTTTGTTTTTGAGATGGAGTTTCTCTCTTGTTGTCCAGACTGAAGTACAAGGCTCACCGCAACCTCTGCCTACCCAACCTCTGCCTACCGGGTCCAAGCGATTCTCCCGCCTCAGCCTCCCAAGTAGCTGGGATTGCAGGCATATACCACCACGTCCGGCTGATTTTGTGTTTTTAGTAGAGACGGGGTTTCTCCAATGTTGGTCAGGCTGGTCTTGAACTCCCAACCTCAGGTGATCTGCCCACCCCAACCTCCCAAAGTGCTGGGATGACAAGGCTGAGCCCACTCCCAGCCACAATGCTTTTAATTGTTACAAATAATGTCTTAGTTTTTTAATGTCTTTTTGAATTCTCCCTGGACAAAATGTTCATTCGTATTGCTAGATACATTAACTGTATTATTATTATTATTTTTTTTTCTGAGACGAGTCTCCATCTGTCCCCCAGGCTGGAGTGTAGTGACACAATCTCGTCTCACTGCAAGCTCCGCCTCCTAGGTTCACGCCATTCTCCTGCCTCAGCCTCCCGCGTAGCTGGGACCACAGGCGCCTGCCACCACGCCCGGCTAATTTTTTGTATTTTTAGTAGAGACGGGGATTTCACCGTGTTAGCCAGGATGGTCTCGATCTCCTGACCTCGTGATCCACCTGCCTCGGCCTCCCAAAGTGCTGGGATTATAGGCATGAGCCACCGTGCCTGGCCTAACCGTAGTATTTTTGAAGTTTTCTTTTGCTCATTGCATTATCTCTATTTTCTTCATGTTTCTTTTACTGTGTATTGTTTTTGGTTTCTAATTTTAAACACTCTCAAATGTCTGGAAACAGCCTTCTCACTTTTTTTTTTTTTAAGACAGAGTTTCACTCTTGTTGCCCAGGCTGGAGTGTGGTGGCACGATCTCAGCTCACTGCAGCCTCCGCCTCCCATGTTCAAGCAGTTCTCTTGCCTCAGCCTCCCAAGTAGCTGGGATTACAGACATGTGCCACCACGCCTGGCTAATTTTTTGTATTTTTAATAGAGGCGGGGTTTTACCGTGTTGGCCCGGCTGGTCTTGAACTCCTGACCTCAAGTGATCCACCCGCCTCGGCCTCCCAAAGTGCTGGGATTACAGGCGTGAGCCACCGCACCTGGCAGCCTTCTCACATTTTTAAGTGAGACACTAAAAACTGACTGCAAGATTTTCATATGTGAATAGAGCTAGTTTGGTGGGTTTCACTGTTGGGTGATCACATAGGAAGGAGTCATTTTGTTGGGGGTGCTTTACGTTGGTGTCTGTAGACTGTAAAAAATGGGAACTGTTGGACAATAAGATAAGTATATTTTTAAAAACTGAAAATCTTAAAAAGTAATTTTAAAAAACGAGAACAAAAAAAAACAAGATGCTATCCAGAAAGGCCAGGCGCAATTGTTAAGGAACCAAATAGAACTTTTAGAAATCAGCTTCCCAAGGAGGAATTCTACTGTATGTAGTCTCCTGCCATGGCATAATCCTGGCTGCTAGCTCTTGGAAATTGGCATGAAAGGAAGAAAGGCATATCACATTGTTCAGTTTGCTAACTTGCTGTTTATTTGTTCATTGTTGTAATAAAACACATGTAGCATACAATTTATCATGCTAACCATTTTAAAGTTTCAGTTCAGTACTACTAAGTACATTCACGTTGTTTTGTAATGACCAGTCTCTCCAGAGCTCTTCTTGTTGTGAAACTAAAACCCTGTACCCATTAAATAGTCACTTCTCCAGCACCTGACAAACACCATTCTACTTTCTGTCTAGGAATTTGACTACAGTAGTCCCCACTTATCTGCAGTTTTGCTTTCTTCAGTTTCAGTTACCCAAAGTCAACCATGGTCTGAAAGTATTAAATGGAAAATTGTAGAAACAGTTCATAAATTCTAAACTGTGCCCCCATCTGAGTCGTGCCTGGCATGTGAATCATCCCTTTGTCCATTATATCTGCACTGTGGATATGTGCTGCCAACCTATTAGTCACTTAGTAGCTGTGAGTTATCAGATTCGCTGTCGTTGTGTCATTTTATTTTATTATGAAATTGTTGTTAATTTGGCTGGGTGCAGTGACGCACACCTCAGCACTTTGGGAGACCAAGGCAGGGGGATCACTTGAGGTCAGGAGTTTGAGACCAGCCTGGCCAATGTGGTTAAACCCTGTCTCTACTGAAAATACAAAAATTACCTGGGCGTGGTGGCGGGTGCCTGTAATCCCAGCTACTCGGGAGGCTGAGACGGGAGAATCGCTTGAACCCGAGAGGTGGAAGTTGCAGTGAGCTGAGATCTTGCCATTGCATTCTAGCCTGGGTGACGAGAGCAAAACTTCTTCTCAAAAAAATAAAATAGAATAAATTATTGTTAATTTGGCCAGGCTCGGTGGCTCATGCCTGTAATCCCAGCTTTGGGAGACTGAGGCGGGCACATCACTTGAGATCAGGAGTTTGAGACCCGCCTGGACAAATGGTGAAACCCCAACTTTACCAAAAATCCGAAAAAATTAGCTGGGCATGGTGGCACACACCTGTGGTCCCAGCTACTCAGGAGACTGAGGCAGGAAAATTGCTTGAACCTGAAGACGAAGGTTGCAGTGAGCCACGCCACTGGACTCCAGCCTGGACAACAGAGCAAGACTCCATCTCTATATAAATAAATAATACAATGTTAAATTCTTACTGTGCCTTATTTATAAATTGAACTCTATCATAAGTATATACAGGGACAAATCGTATATATGGTTTGGTACCATCTGCAGTTTTAGGAATCCACTGAGGGTCTTAGAATGCATTCTCTGAGTCAGAGGATAAAGGCAGACTGCTGTACTCATATCAGTGGAATTATACAGTATTTGACTTGTGACTGCCTTATTTCTTTTTTTTTTTTTGAGACAGAGTCTCGCTCTGTCGCCCAGGCTGGAGTGCAGTGGCCAGATCTCAGCTCACTGCAAGCTCTGCCTCCCGGGTTCACGCCATTCTCCTGCCTCAGCCTCCCGTGTAGCTGGGACTACAGGCGCCCGCCACCGCGCCCGGCTATTTTTTGTGGTTTTTTTTTTTTTTTTTTTAGTAGAGACGGGGTTTAACCGTATTAGCCAGGATGGTCTCGATCTCCTGACCTCGTGATCCGCCCGTCTCGGCCTCCCAAAGTGCTGGGATTACAGGCTTGAGCCACCGCACCCGGCCGACTGCCTTATTTCATTAATGTCTTCACGGTTCATCCATGTTGTAGTGTGCCTTAGGATTTCCTTCCTTGCTTAAGGTTAATATTTTATTGTATGTCAGAAGACAACATTATAAATTTAAATTTTTGTTGTTGTTGTTGAGATGAGTCTCACTCTGTCGCCCAGGCTGGAGTGCAGTGGCACGATCTCAGCTCACTCCTACCTCTGCTTCCCGGGTTTAAGCGATTCTTGTGCCTCAGCCTCCCAAGTAGCTGGGATTACAGGTGTGTGCCACTGTGCCTAGCTAATTTTTGTATTTTTAGTAGAGGCGGGGTTTCACCATGTTGGCCAGGCTGGTCTTGAACACCTGATGTCAAGTGATCCACCTGCCTCGGCCCCCCAAAGTCCTGGGATTATAGGTGTGAGCCACTACACCCAGCTGCCTTCCTCTATTTTTAATTTCACATTTATATAAAGTTGATATGATCAAAAAGTATATTTGTTTTTGTCCTGGTTCTTGGCACTGGAGCTCTTGAAATCTTTGGTATTTCCTGATAACCATGAGAAGAACATCTTTTGTTATTTATAGTAATAAGCCCCCGCCCTTTTTTTTTAAGCACATCTGAGTTTATGCTAATTAGCTGACTTCTTTTTTTTTTGGAGATGGAGTCCCCCACCTCTGTTGCCCAGGCTGGAGTGCAGTGATGCGATCTCAGTTCACTGCAGCCTCCACCTACTGGGTTCAAGTGATTCTTCCGCCTCACCCTCCCCAGTAGCTGGGACAAAGGTGCACACCATCACACCTGGCTATTTTTTGTATTTTTAGTAGAGATGAAGTTTCGCCATGTTGGCCAGGCTGGTCTCGAACTCCTGACTTTAGGTGATCTACTCACCTCGGTCTCCCAAAGTGTTGGGATTACAGGCATGAGCCACCGCACCTGGCCAATTTTTTGTATTTTTAATAGAGATAGGGTTTCACCATGTTGACAAGGCTGGTCTCATACTCCTGACCTCAGGTGATCCACTTGCCTCAACCTCCCAAAGTGCTGGGATTACAGGCATGAACCACTGGGCCCAGCCTGTAATATCCTTTACATTGTAACTTTTAGCCTCCCTGGGCCACATTGGAAGAATTGTCGTCTTGGGCCACGCACATAAAATACACTAACAATAGCTGATGAGGTTAAAAAAAAATTGTAATGATAGCTGATGAGCTACAAAAAAAAAAAAATCACTAAAGAAACTTCATAATGTTTTAAGAAAGTTTACAGGCCGGGCACGGTGGCTCATGCCTGTAATCCCAGCACTTTGGGAGGTCGAGGTGGGTGGATCGCCTGAGGTTGGGAGTTTGAGGCCAGCCCAGCCAGCATGGTGAAATCCCGTCTCTACCAAAAATACAAAAAAATTAGCTGGGCGTGGTGGCAGGTGTCTGTAATCCCAGCTACTTGGGAAGCTGTGGCAGGAGAATCGCTTGAACCCGGGAGGCAGAGGTTGCAGTGAGCCGAGATCGTGCCATTGCACTCCAGCCTGGGCAACAGAGCGCGAGACTCCATCTCAAAAAAAAAGAAGAAAGTTTACAAGTTTGTGTTGGGCTGCATTCAAAGCTGTCCTGGGCCACGTGCATCCCGCGGGCTGAGGGCTAGACAGGCTTGGTTTACAATGAATCAGTGTTTTTTTGAGTTTTGTGAGCATTATAGCACATTATCAAACATAAAGAGGGAATCATATGAACACCCAATTTATGAATTACAGGAAGCTCTAAATGGTAGTTGACTAATAATTTTCTTCTTGTTTGGTAGTATAAACCAAAAATAAAATTCTAAGGCTCTTCCAGCCATCTGAGTGGACTTCCTTCTCAGCCAGAGCACTCTAAACATTTAATCTGAAAGACTAGTTCAGGCCATGAGAGAAAGTTGGGGTCAGACCTGCTTCATTACTCTCTGGTGTAACATCACATAACAAGGAAAGAAATCAAAATAATTCTAAATGGATTTCTTTGTCATATCTTGAAGTTGCCCTACAAAGTTTGTCTCTTGTGGAAAAAAATGTATGTTGTGTAGAGAATCCCCTTTTCCCTCTTTTTTTCTTTTTCTTTCTTTTTTTTGTTGTTTTTGAGATGTAGTTTCGCTCTTGTTGCCCATGCTGGAGTGCAGTGACCCAATCTCAGCTCACTGTAACCTCCTCCTTCTGGGTTCAAGCAATTCTCCTGCCTTAGTCTCCCAAGTAGGTGAGATTACAGGCATGAGCCACCAGGCCCGGCTAATTTTGTATTTTTAGTAAAGGTGGGGTTTCATCGTGTTGGTTAGGCTGGTGTTGAACTGCTGACCTCATGTGATCCACCAGCCTCGGCCTCCCAAAGTGCTAGGATTACAGGTGTGAGCCGCCAGACCCGTCCTGAGCCACCGCACCTGGCCATTCCGTTTTTTTTTTTTGTTTCCAGATCCGGGAGATAATCAACTAAGAGTCAGGCACCCTTTTCAGTCTCATAAGAAAACATTTTACAGCCTCTTCTGTCTTAAGCCTGCTAGCTAAGAGCTTCTTCTGCATAGTGAAACTTTGGTCTCCACAATCCTTTGTCTTAACCCAAACATTTCCTGTCTGTTGATCCCAGGTCCTTAGACAAACTCAACCAATCATCAACCAGAAAATGTTTAAATTTACCTAGAGCCTGGAAGTCCCCACTTTGACTTGTCTTGCCTTTCTGAACCAAACCAATATACATCTTAAACGTGTTTCATTGATATCCCATACCACCCTAAAATATGTAAAACCAGGCTGTACCCCGACCACCTTGGGCACATGTTCTCAGGACCACCTGAGGGCTGTGTCATGGGCCATGGTCACTCATATTTGGCTCAGAATAAATGTCTTCAAATATTTTACAAAGTTTGACTCTTTTTCGTCGACAGTAGCCAGAGGTTTTACACCCCAGGGCCATACCCCATGGTTAAGATGTAGATTGGGGGAAGAGTGTATCATTCTTTTATCAATGGTAGAATGATATTTGTACAGGGGAGGAGGTGGGACAGGAAGGTTTTCCTGATGCCTCAGTTTTGAGAAAAGACTTCTTGGGCAAGATGAAGAGCTGGAAATTTAGTTTCATTAAGAACTGTTTGTGATGTGTGCTTTAGAAAGTCTGAGTTACCTATACTCCATATTTCATGGATGTATGCTGTATTATATGATGTCTGCCAGAGAAAGTCTGAATTGCATGTATACTAGTTTGAACAGTCTTCTTCAGGATACTGTTTCTCACTTGTGTGCTTCAACTTAATGGTAAATAAGGTTTGGGAATTGTCCAGAAGCAAGTGTGGACAGAGGAAAAGTAGACCTTTCTGACACCTTGTGGCAGCACCTGAAAACTACAGATGTAGTTGGCTTGATCTACAGTCTAATCTTTTTAGGGCTCTTCACAATGCAAAGTGCTTTCCACCTTTTTTCCCCTAATTAGGAGAGAATCTGTTCAGAATGAACAAAAAAATTGCATGAAAATTCTCTGGATACTGAAATTTTTAAGGCTCTGCCTTTTAAAACTACTTGTGTGTTTTTGGCCAGGTACAGTGGCTCACGCCTGTAATCCTGGCACTTTGGGAGGCTGAGGCGGGTGGATCACGTGGTCAGGAGATCGAGATCATCCTGGCTAACACGGTGAAACCCTGTCTCTACTGAAAATACAAGAATTAGCCGGGCGTGGTGGCGGGCGCCTGTAGTCCTCAGCTCAGGAGGCTGAGGCAGGATAATGGTGTAAGTAAATCTGGGAGACGGAGCTTGCAGTGAGCCTAGATCATAACACTGCACTCCAGCCCGGGCGACAGTGAGAATCTGTCTCAGAAAAAAAAAAAAAAAAAAAAAAAAGAACTACATGTGTGTTTTTATACACTTGTACATAGCACTATTCAGGAATTTAGAGAATTCCCAATAGCATGAGGTTGACTGGCATATTCTTCCATAATGAATTGTGAGTAAAATCTGACATAAAGCTTTGGGAATTAAGACTCAATGCAAATTTGTTGCATTGTGTTCAAACGAAAAACCTTACACAAGTTAAAGTTTTATTGAGCTAAGAATGATTCAATATTGGGCATAGTGGCCCACTACTGCAATCCCAGTACTTTGGGAGGCTGATGTGGGAGGATCACTTGAGGCCAGGAGTTGGAGACCAGCCCGGGCAATGTAGTGAGACTCCTGTCTCTATAAAATAGTGTAAAGTTAGCCAGGCATAGAGGTGCATGCCTGTGGTCCCAGCTACTCGGGAGGCTGAGGGAGGAGAATCACTTGAACTCAGAAGTTCAAGGCTGCAGTGAGCTATGATTACACTACTGCACTGCAGCCTGGGCAGCAGAGACTGACTCTGTCTCTAAAAAACTAAGAGGCTGGGTGCGGTGGCTTACACCTGTAATTCCAGCACTTTGGGAAACCGAAGTGGGTGAATCACTTGAGGCCAGGAGTTCGAGACCAGCCTGGTCAACATGGCGAAACCCCGTCTCTACTAAAAATACAAAGAATTAGCCATGTGTGGTTGTGCGCATCTGTAATCCCAGCTACTTGGGAGTCTGAGGCAAGAGAATCACTTGAACCCAGGAGGCGGAGGTTGCAGTCCGCCGAGATTGTGCCACTGCACTACAGCCTGAGTGACAGAGCACAATTCTGTCTCAGAAAAAAATAGGACAGGCTTCAGAACCAGAACAGGTTCTAAGCACTCTGACCTGCAACGTGATCAGGCAATATTTATGGACAAAACAAAAGTAAAGTACAGAAATAGTTTAATTGGTTGCAGCTTGGCATTTTGCCTTATTTAAATCACCTGGTGACCTGTGATTGTCTGAAGATGGGCTTTTGTAATTGACTGAGACTCAGATGTTTGTTACTGGAGTACAAATTCTCCTGTTAGGCATTCAGTTAGTTTTCATACTGTTAGGTTGTAATTCCTTATATACTGACTGGAGTATGGAGGCATTCTCGGGCCAAGTTTAGTTTAACAATTGGAACCCTTTTTTTTTTTTTTTTTTTTTTGAGATGGAGTCTCGCTCTGTCACCCAGGTTGGAGTGCAGTGGCACGATCTCAGCTCACTGCAAGCTCCGCCTCTTGGGTTCACGCCATTCTCCTGCCTCAGCCTCCTGAGTAACTGGGATTATAGGCGCCTGACACCAAGCCCGGCTAATTTTTTTTGTATTTTTAGTAGAGACAGGTTTCACCACGTTAGCCAGGATGATCTCGATTTCCTGACCTCGTGATCCGCCCACCTCAGCCTCCCAAAGTGCTGGGATTACAGGTGTGAGCCACCGTGCCCGGCCAACAATTGGAACTCTGAATTCTTTGAAGAGTTTGTAGTTGTATACTACTCCACTGCTACAAGTTCAGCTATAATGAAGTTGGAGTAAATAATCAAGTCACAGTGCCAGAAAAGCTTATTGATCAAGCCAAGTTAAGTTTATTAGGCCTGACACGTAGGAGAAAATGCCTCCTTGACAAAGTCTTAGTTGTGTCTCAAAATAGAGAAATTAGGAAATGGTGTTTATAGGATTTTAGGGCCTTGGCTGGATCATTTTAAGGTAGGTCTTGGCAAGGTAGGTCCCTATTTGGGATTGGACAGTTATGACATTGTAGACTTAAAGAGGGCAGTGTTTTGTACCAAGTCTTGGTGAGTAAGCTGTTTAGTTGGTTCCCAATGTTATCTCCTAAGAATCGAATATTCTAGATTGTATCTTCCAGATGTATCCTGGAACAAGCAGCTAAGTCCCTTTTGTTTGGTCTCAATGTTGTTTAACATGGGGATAAAAATACTGGTTTTTATTTTCAAAAGTAAGACCTGAATTAATTTACATGAACCTTTTGTTTGTTTCAGCTTTGCCCGAAGTTTTTACATACAAATTCTACTAGTCACACCTGGCCATTCAGTGCAGTTGCTGAATTAATAGGTATGTAGTTTGACATTTTATATACCATTTGTTGCTTACAATTGTAGTATTTTTTGTTTTTTTTTTTTTAGACGGAGTCTTGCTTTGTCGCCCAGGCTGGAGTGCAGTGCCGCGATCTTGGCTCACTGCAAGCTCCGCCTTCCAGGTTCACTCCGTTTTCCTGCCTCAGCCTCCTGAGTAACTGGGACTGCAGGCGCCTGCCACCATGCCTGGCTAATTTTTTTGTATTTTTTTAGTAGAGATTTTTCACCGTGTTAGCCAGGATGGTCTCGATTTCCTGACCGTGATCCACCCACATCAGCCTCCCAAAGTGCTGGAATTGTAGGCATGAGCCACCGCTCATGGCCTACAATTGTAATTTTAAAAACCTTTTATTGAAAACTTAAGTACAAGTGTCCTTTAAAAAAAAAAAAAGTGTGTTGGCCAGGCACTTGAGGCTAGGAGTTCAAGACCAATCTGGGCAACATAGTGAGATCCAGTCATTACAAAAATATTTAAAACTCAGCTGGGTATGATGGTGCATGCCTGTGGTCCCAGCTACTCAGGAGGCTGAGGTGGGAGGATCACGTGAGCCCGGGAAGTTGAGGCTGCAATGAGCCGTGATTGTGCTATTGCATTCCAACCTGGGCAGGCGACAGAGCAAGAAAAAAAACAAAAGCAAATACCTCGAATGATAACATTAATGATAAAAATTACATAGCATAACAGCTATTCACATGGATGTCAGGTTAGTCACTGTTCAGCTTTCTCTTTAATACTACCCAAGGATTTCATAGTTTTTAGGATTTACTTTGCTAAGTTCCTCAAGTGTTTATATTGAAAATATTTTTATTTTTGTTATAAAAGTAAACAGAATTATAAGGAGTTTATTTTGAGATGAGATCTCACCATGTTGTCCAGGCTGGTCTAAAACTCCTGGGCTTAGGCGATCCTCCCACCTCAGCCTCAGGAGTATCTGAGATTACAAGTGTGCACCACAGTGTCCGGCAGAATTATGTTTATTAGTAGCACAAAAGTATGTGTAACATACAGCATGGATTCATTTTTCTGGTATCAGGAGGAGGATTAGTATTGTGTTAGATTTGTGATAAATTCTTGCTTCTTTCAATAAATGGGAAGTTTAAGGTTTAGGATTGTATTTTAACAGCATTTCAATGAACATGAGAAAGCGGCAAGGTTGCAGTCAGATTTGCATTTATGGGTCATGATTTTTTTCTTGGGAAAAATTCATGCATAGGCTGGGCTCACAGTTGTTCACACCTGTAATCCCAACACTTTGGGAGGCTAAGGCAGGAGAGGATCACATGAGCCCAGGAGTTGGGGACCACCCTGAGAAACATAGTGGGGACCCCATCTCTACAAAAAATACAGAGATTCGCCAGGGTGGTGGTGCATGCATGTAGTCCTACTTCCTCGGGAATCTGAGGTAGGAGGATCACTTGAGCCAAGGAAGTCAAGGCTGCAGTGGAGTAAGTCTTGCTCCAGCCTGGGCTACATAAGACCCTGTCTCCAACAAAAAGGAAAAGAAAAAGAAAAGAAAAAGTCATGCACACAAACATATGCCTAGTTGAAAAATTTAGGCATATGTTTAAGAAACAGATAATAAAGGGAAATTGTATTCTTAGGAATTCTTAGATATATTTTAGAATTTTTATCAAGGAAGAGTTCTATCTTAGATGGAAGAAAAAATAAAAAGAAGAAACTTTTTTTTTGTTTGTTTTTGAGACAGAGTCTTGCTGTGTCACCCAGCCTGGAGTGCAGTGGCTCAGTCTCGGCTCACTGGAACCTCCTCTACCTCCTGGGTTCAAGCACTTGTCCCTCAGCCTCCCGAGTAACTGGGACTACAGGCGCCCACCATCACTCCCGGCTAATTTTTGTATTTTTAGTAGAGAGAGGGTTTCACCCTCTTGGTCAGACTGGTCTCAAACTCCTGACCTCAGGTGATCCACCTACCTCCTCCTCCCAAAGTGCTGGGATTACAGGCATGAGCCACTGCGCCCAGCCCTAGTTTTCATTTTTTAATATATTTCTTTGTACACCTATTCTGAGAGAAATGAGTATGTTAAACAAGGATGTTAAATGGAGAGGTATACAGAAATAATGTAAAAGCTGCCAGAAACTTGATTTAACTTGGTGAAACTGAGAAGTGCCACAATTTAAAGAAATAGTAGAAAGTGAATCTGCCATCCTTATATGTAGCTTAGCAGAAAATGTTGCTGCCTTCTCATTTATTCATCGATTATTGTGTACCTTCCATTGACAATCAGATCTCTTTCCCCTATGGTAGCCAGGTTAGTCCCTCTTTTTTTTTTTTCTCTTTTTTTTTTCTCTTTTTTTTCTTTTTCCTTTTTTGAGACGGAATTTCACTGTTGTCGCCCAGGCTGGAGTGCAATGGCGCTATCTCGGCTCACTGCAACCTCGCCTCCTGGGTTCAAAAAATTCTCCTGCCTCAGCGTCCCGAGTAGCTGGGATTACAGACGCCAGCTACCATGCCCGGCTAATTTTTTTTTTTTTTTTTAAATACAGATGGGATTTCACCCTGTCGGCCAGGCTGGTCTCAAATTCCTGACCTCAGGTGATCCGCCCACCTTAGCCTCCCAGAGTGCTGGGGTTACAGGCGTGAGCCACCATGGTCATCCTTTTTTTTTTTTTTTAATATATATTTGAGACAGAGTCTTGCTGTGTTGCCCAGGCTAGAGTGCAGTGGCATGATCTCTGCTCACTGCAACCTCTGCCTCCCAGGCTCGAGCAATTCTCCTGTCTCAGCCTCTGGATTAGCTGGGACTACAGGCATGCGCCACCATGCCTGGCGGATTTTTGTATTTTTAGTGGAGGTGGGGTTTCACCATGTTGGCCAGGCTGGTCTCTAACTAACTTCAGGTGATCTGCCAGCCTCAGCCTCCCAAAGTGCTCGGATTATAGGCGTAAGCCACCGCACACAGCCTTAGTCCCTCTTTTAATCATCTCTGCAGTGTAGTGATTTTTCTTCTTTGTACTTCTTTGGTGTGCTGGGTACCAGTCTTTGCTGTCTCTTTAACATGGAAGGTGTTAATTCTGTAATAGTCAATTGATATATACCAGGATGCAGTTTATTTTCATGTTCTTAAATCTTAGGAGTTGCTAAAAATTGCAGCTTTTAAAGTTGTCTTAAAACATAGTCTTCTATTGCTTCTTATAGGATTGTTCTGAACTAATTGCTCTTTTTTAAAGTGGAAAATCAGAATTTCTTCAAACTTGTGTTTCCCAGATAATGCTTACGATCCTGATGTGAACGCTAAACAAATATGGATTGACAAAACAGTAATAAATGACCATATATGCTTGACATTCACTGACAATGGGAATGGTATGACTTCTGATAAATTACATAAAATGCTAAGGTAGGTAAAAATGTGCCACACTTCTTAAAATTGTTGCTTTTGCCTAAAGGGTTTCCCATGCCATACTGACTATTCTTGGTTTTTGTTTTTTGAAATGAAATGCTGTTTGTACAGTGTGGGCTATTCTCTAAGAGTCTTCCCATGATTTTCTACTCCTGGTAGTTGATTAGTCAGTCCTCACCATTCTCATCACCTACTCCACCCTACCTCCAACTCCCTAAAAGTCCACCATTCCTTTAGAGTTGTAGTATATTTTTATCAATTACTGATAACTTTAGTGTAAATTAGGTTTAACCAGTATTTGTAATAAAACTTACCACTTTGTTGGGAGTAACTTTTAGAGGAAGAGATTCCTGGGGTGAAATCTCACAGTCCCAGGAGCATGGGTTATACTCAGCTATTTAGTCAGGGTGTGCCAGCAATGAGTTTCCATGTTAGTACTTGTGATCCTTTCTCTCCCCTGTGATGTAGATTTGGTTTCCTTCATTTCAGAGCTGGGAAAACACATCAAGATACATTAAAAGTAATCTGCCCAATACATAAAAAATCAACAACAACAACAAAAAAGTAATCTGCCCAAGATTATACAGCTAGGAAGGGTGAGGCCAGCATTTGAACCCAGGCTTTTTACTTGGTATTACAATTAATGAATTAAAAAAAAAAATTGTAGGTATTTATTTATTTATTTTTGATGATAGGTATTTATTTTTTTTAATCTTTCTTTTCTTCTTAGCTTTGGCTTCAGTGACAAAGTCACCATGAATGGTCATGTGCCAGTTGGATTATATGGGAATGGCTTCAAGTCAGGTTCTATGCGTCTGGGTAAAGATGCAATTGTTTTTACCAAAAATGGAGAAAGCATGAGTGTGGGCCTTTTGTCTCAGACCTACTTGGAAGTCATAAAAGCGGAGCATGTTGTTGTTCCAATAGTGGCATTCAACAAGCACCATATCCTTTTGGTTGTGCAAAAGCTGTGGAGAAACTGAAGAAATAATTCGGAAACATTGCATATTTTTACCTTCTTCCAAATTATTTCCTTTGAATAACACCTATTCCATTTCTTACCTCTGTCCTCTGCATTTACCATACACCTGAGGCTAAGGGTTTGTTCCTTTCTCTTCTCTGTTGGACTCCTACTATGGAAATACTCAACATTTTATGTTAAACTTCCTATACCTCTTCTGTTTAGTTCAGGGTTATTGTAGACTAGTAAGACTTTATGGTCTGGCTTGAAAATTTGACTAGTGACCACGAAAGGCAGGATAACTTCAGGAAAATGCCTTTTGTATGAACACATTGAAATATTGGAAAGTATTAAGTTAGTTAGGAATAATAACCTGCTCATTTTTTATTCTTCTTGATGTTTGTTTGAAATCAAACTGCCATGGTAAAACTTAGAAAATAGGCTGAGAGGCCGGGCGCGGTGGCTCAAGCCTGTAATCCCAGCACTTTGGGAGGCCGAGACGGGCGGATCACAAGGTCAGGAGATCGAGACCATCCTGGCTGACACGGTGAAACCCCGTCTCTACTAAAAAATACAAAAAAACTAGCCGGGCGAGGTGGCGGGCGCCTGTAGTCCCAGCTACTCGGGAGGCTGAGGCAGGAGAATGGCGTGAACCCGGGAGGCGGAGCTTGCAGTGAGCTGAGATCTGGCCCCTGCACTCCAGCCTGGGCGACACAGCGAGACTCCGTCTCAAAAAAAAAAAAAAAAAAAGAAAATAGGCTGAGCTCGGTGGCTGATGCGTGAAATTCCATCACTTTGGGAGGCCAACGCAGAAGGATTGCTTGAGTCCAGAATTTCGAGACCAGCTCAAGCAACATAGGGAGACCCTGTCTCTACCAAAAATTTAAAAATTACTCGGTCATGGTGGTGGGTGCCTGTGGTCCCAGCTAGGCTGCAGTTAGCCCTGATCATGTTACTGCACTCTAGCCTGAGCAATAGTGAGACCCTATCTCAAAAAAAAAAACCTTGGAAAACTATGTATAAATAGTTTTTCTGTTATTTAAGTTTACAGAGTTGGTTTTCATATTGTAATTATGAAAAATATGTTGGCAATCTGAGTCTTTAACTTACGATATACGACAGATGATTAATTTAGCAGAATCAAAAGCCAGCCTTGCTGCAATTCTGGAACATTCTCTGTTTTCTACGGAACAGAAGTTACTGGCAGAACTTGATGCTATTATGGGCAAGAAGGGGACAAGGATCATCATTTGGAATCTCAGAAGGTAAATGTAGACATAGATGTTGACCGTTTGGGAGTAAAGTGCTTGTGCAGGGTGGTGTCCCTACATTCATCTCTTGTTACACATAGTAGAAATACATGGAAAGGTACTCATTTTTTGGTGTAGTTACTGATTTGTCTTTGCCCAGGATATTTTCATATTGTTAAAAAAAATTTTCTTTTCTTTCTTTTTTTATTTATTTTTTTTGAGATGAAGTCTCGCCCTTGTCCCCCAGGCTGGAGTGTGATGGCACGATCTCAGCTCACTGCAACGTCTGCTTCCCAGGTTTAAGCGATTTTCCTGCCTCAGCCCCCCCAAGCAGCTGGGATTACAGGCGCCTGCCACCACGTCCGGCTAATTTTTGTATTTTTAGTTGAGACGGGGTTTCTCCATGTTGGCCAGGCTGATCTAGAACTCCTGACTTCAGGTGATCCACCTGCCTCAGCCTCCCAAAATGCTGGGATCACAGGCATGAGCCACTGCACCCAGCCAAAAAAAATAAAATTTTCTATCCCTGCCATTCAGTCTCCGTTAGCACTCCATTATGTCTCATTTATTCCACCCCGTCTTCTCAAAAAAAGAAAAGAGAAAAAAAGCAATGAGAAGACAAATTTAGGAGGATAAATCTTTCTTCATTGTGTCCATTACTTAAAGCTAAAAGTGATGTAACACCTGATGAGAAAAGTAATATAGGTGAGATTTTTGCGTTGCTAAAATTTATAATCCTTTATCTTTGTGAGGATAAAATCCTTCACAAATAAATTTTAAAATTTAAGACTAATATCTAATATTGAAAGATCTAAGACATACTGAATCACAGGAATAAAGCACAGGGTAGTGATAAGACTAAAGAACTGAAAAAACTTGTGCTATTCTGATACCTGAATTCATTTTTCATGCTTTCACTTCCCTACCCCTCCTTCTCCTGGAGGATTTTTTCAGTTATACTTTCTGAGATAATTGTAGATTCACGTGTAGTTGTAAGAAGTAATAAAGAGATCTCATGTACACTTTATCCAGTTTCCCCTGGTGGTAACATCTAACAAAACTGTAGTACAGTAGTGCTATTGATATTGACAGGATTTTGACATTGATACAGTCAGAATGCAGGACACTTTAGTCATCACAGGAATCCCTCATGTTGCCCTTTTATAGCCATACCCACTTCCCTCATAACCCCACTCCCTCCTTAACCCCTGGCAACCTCTAATCTGTTCTCTATTTCTATAATTTTGCCATTTTAAGAATATTACGTAAACAACATGGAAACCTTTTGGGATTGACTTTTTTCACTTAGCATAACTTTTTGATGTTTTCCAGGTTCTTGTATGTATAGACCTTTTTCTTTTCTTTCTTTTCTTTCTTTTTTTTGAGGTGGAGTTTTGCTCTTCCCCCAGGGTGGAGTGAAGTAGCACCATCTCGGCACACTGCAACCTCCGCCCACTGGGTTCAAGTGATTGTGCTGCCTCAGCCTCTCGAGTAGCTGGGATTATAGGCACCTGCCATCATGCCCAGCTGATTTTTGTATTTTAGTAGAGACAGGGTTTTGCCATATTGGCCAGGCTGGTCTTGAACTTCTGACCTCAGGTGATCCACGCGCCTCAGCCTCCCAAAGTGCTTGGGATTACAGGTGTGAGCCACCGCACCCAGCCAGTTTGCACCTTTTTCTTGTTGAGTAGTATTTCATTGTATGTGTGGAACCCAGTGTGTTTACCTATTCAAGACATCTGGGTTTATAGTTTTGGGATATTACAAATAAAGCTGTAAACATTTGTGTACATGGTTTTGTGGGAATATAGTCTTCATTTTTCTGAAATAAATATCCGGCATGTAATTGCTGTATCATATAGTACTTGAGTTTTATTTTCTAAGAAATACCAGACTGTTTTACCGATAATTTTCCTACTATCAATGTACGAGTGATACAGTTTCTCCACATCTTCCAGGATCCGTTTTCTTTTTTTTTCTCTTGCCTTTGCACCCCCAGTCCCCCACTGACATGCACCATGTGTAGGTTTATTTATTTGCTTACCTTTTTAATGGCTTACAGTGTTTGCTTTCTTATCTTGCTGTGAAGTTAATTTTTGGTTCTTTCTAAAAAATTTTTTTTGCAGTTACAAAAATGCAACGGAGTTCGATTTTGAAAAGGATAAATATGATATCAGAATTCCTGAGGATTTAGATGAGATAACAGGGAAGAAGGGGTATAAGAAGCAGGAAAGGATGGACCAGATTGCCCCTGAGAGTGACTATTCCCTGAGGGTATGTATTCAACTCTCTTTGTAGAAGTGAGAAAATCATTGAATCATGGTAGTATTAGGAGAGCTCATGTTACCTACTTGTGATATAAAGGCTGCCAGTGCTCTCTGAATGAAAGTATCTCAGACATGAACCAGCTTAGTTAAACTTTTCATTAGCACACTGGTTGATTTATTTGCTTAGAAACCCTTTTTAAATTGTAAAGTCGTCAGGCCTAACAATGCTTGTAGTTTTTACTATATGCTGACATTATTATCATATTAGAATCAGTATATTATTATATTAATCAGTGTATGGTGGCCAGACTAATTAATTCAACAGACAACAAATTCAAAGTCTTATTAAATTTGACGTATTTGCCTGTGCGTGGTGGTTCACACCTGTAATCCCACCACTTTGGGAGGCCAAGATGGGTGGATCACAAGGTCAGGAGTTCAAGACCAGCCTGGCCAAGATTCTGTAACCCCGTCTCTACTAAAAATACAAAAATTAATCGGGCGCGGTGGCAGACACTTGTAATCCCAGCTACTTGGCAGGAGAATCACTTGAACCTGGAGGTGGGGCAAGAGGGGGCAGAGGTTGCAGTGAGCCGAGATTGCGCCACTGGACTCCAGCCTGGGTGACAGAGTGAGACTCCGTCACTCACACAAAAAAATTTAATATGTTCTAGAATATGTACCTTAATTGTCCTAAAGCAATAAATTATAGACTATAGATAGATAAGGCACATTAATATAATTTTGTGATAAATGCCTCTAGGATTTTCCCTTTAGAAATGAGGTTTTTGTTGTTTTTCTTTTTGGAGATTAGGTCTTTGGGTGTCACTCTCTCAGCCAGGCTGGAGGGCAGCAGTGCGATCTTGGCTCATTGTAGCCTCTGCCTCCTGGCCCCAAGCAATCCTTCCACCTCAGCCTCCCGAGTAGCTGGGACTACAAGCGTGTGCCACCACACCTGGCTATTTTTTTTTATTTTTGGTAGAGACAGTGTTTCACCATGTTGTCCAGGCTGGTCTCAAACTCCTGGTCTCAAGCGATCCATCTGCTTCAGCCTCCCAAAGTGCTGGGATTACAGGTATGAGCTACCGCGCCTGGTCAAAATGAGTGTCTGTGTAAGATTGAAGAAATTGGCTCAGCACAGTGGCTCACACCTATAATCCCAGCACTTTGGGAGGCAGAAACGGGTGGATCACCTGAGGTCAGGAGTTGGAGACCAGCCTGGCCAACATGGTGAAACCCTGTCTCTACTAAAAATAGAAAAATTAGCTGGGCGTGGTGGCAGGAGCCTGTAATCCCAGCTGCTCGGGAGGCTGAGGCAGGAGAATGCCTTGAACCTAGGAGGCAGAGGTTGTGGTGAGCCAGGACCGCACCATTGCATTCCAGCCTGGGCAACAAGAGCGAAACTCCATCTCAAAAAAAAAAAAAAAGATTGAAGAAATTAATATCTTGATATAACAATATCGATAAATTAATATCAAGGTTTTTTGTTTGTTTGAGACAGAGTTTTGTTCTTGTTGCCCGGGCTGGAGTACAATGGCATTATCTTGGCTTACCACAACCTCTGCCTCCCGAGTTCAAGCGATTCTCCTGCCTCAGCCTCCCTAGTAGCTGGGATTACAAGCATGTACCACCATGCCTAGCTAATTTTGTATTTTTAGTTGAGACGAGGTTTCACCATGTTGGCCAGGCTGGTCTCGAACTCCCGACCTCAGGTGATCTGCCTGCCTCGGCCTCACTAAGTGTTGGGATTACAGGCATGAACCACTGCACCCTAAAGTTTTTTAGTTGTTTTGATAAGACGTGATACTAACTTTATGCTTGATTTCTTTCTTTTTTTTTTTTTTTGAGACAGAGTCTCACTCTGTTGCCCAGGCTGGAGTGCAATGGCGTCATCTTGGCTCACCATGGCGTCCAGCTCCTGGGTTCAAGCGCTGCTTCTGGCACAGCTCCCTGTGTAGCCAGGACTACAAGCATGCGCCACCCTGCCTGGCCAATTTTTGTATTTTTAGTAGAGATGGGGTTTCACTATGTTAGCCAGGCTTGTCTTAAACTCCTGACCTCGTTATCCGCCTGCCTCGGCCTCCCAAAGTTCTGGGATTACAGGCTTGAGCCACCTAGCCTGGCCACTTTTTGCTTTATTTCTTGTGTTAATATAATTCTCTAATCCCAAGTTGTGGATGTATTTGATATTTACAGATTTTCCATGTAATTTTTGCTAAGGTCTTAGCAATTACAGTATTAGTAATAGTAATAGTAAATAGCAGATATTTACTATTCGTTGATGTATCCTAATGTGTTCCTAGTGTTGAAAAAGTCTTACTCAAGTACAAAACAAGTTCAGAGGCAGCCAGAGAAGATGGTATGGTTTTAGTACACTACAAAATACAATGTTTTTTAAATGACACAAAGCACCACTTCTTTTGAAATCAAGGGTCAGGAAAAGTAAGAGAAATGTTTAAGTTTTAGTTTCGTGTTGAATCTTTTTTTTTTTTTTTGAGGTGTGAGTCTCTGTCGCCCACACTGGAGTGCAGTGGTGTGATCTCGGCTCACTGCAGCCTCCACCTCCGTACTTGACAGAAAAATCAGAAAATGTACTTTTTTGTACATATATACATTTTTAAAAATTAAAATGTCATACCATATGTGCTGTTTTGTAATCTTTTTCACTCAGTAATATTAACTATATCAGTGTCTATGTAGATCAGTTGATTGTATTCTGCAAGTCATTTTTACTGGCTGTGGTATATTGAGCTTATTTTTAATGAAAAACAACCAAATCAGAATAACATACAGCCTTATAACCTATTTTATTGAAGAGTCAATTGGTCTTTTATCAAGTTAATAGGAGAGCTTCTGTGTAAATCCGTGTCTAAGTAATGGTGAGCAAATCTGTAGATACTAACTTCTTATTATGTTATTTTACAGGCTTATTGCAGTATATTATATCTAAAGCCAAGAATGCAGATCATCCTACGTGGACAGAAAGTGAAGACGCAGCTGGTTTCGAAGAGTCTTGCCTACATCGAACGTGATGTTTATCGACCCAAATTTTTAGTATCCTTTTTCTTTTTATGATTCCTTATAGAGATATGTTAGTCAGGTGTATTCTCTTTTGCCCCTTTCGCCTTATATGCTGATAGGGATTCTAGTCTGCTCTAGCTTTGCCCTCCTTTTGTGCTTTTGGACTTATTAAATAATGAAATAGAAAGGATGATTTGAACTGAGTGAGGTATTGTGTTCAAAATTTACCTTAATATCTTAAGTCTAAAACAGTGAGAATTACCTTTGGATTCAACTGCAGAAATAAAGATCATTATGGGATAATGATGTATCACAGAAATAGACTCATCAAAGCTTATGAAAAAGTTGGATGTCAGTTAAGGGTAAGCTTTATTTTTTATTTGAAAAGAAAATGTTTATTTTCCATAAAAGTTAGGATAATATACACTCTTGGGTCAAATGTTAAATAATTTTATTGTACCTTTTTGCCTATGGCTTTTTAATGTAAATTTGTAAAAAATAACATTAGTATGGTATTTGAACTTTCTTTTTTTTTTTTTTTTTTTTTTGAGACAGGGTCTCACTCTTGCCCAGGCTTCAGTGCAGTGGCGCAATCTTGGCTCAACTCACTGCCACGTTCACCGTCTGGGTTAAAGCGATTCTGCTGCCTCAGCCTCCCAAGTAGCTGGGACTACAGGCGCATGCCACCACGCTTGTTTTTTGTTTTGTTTTGTTTTGTTTTTTCATTTAGACAGAGTCTCGCTCTGTCGCCCAGGCTGGAGTGCAGTGGTGAGATCTTGACTCACTGCAGCCTCCGTCTTCCAGGTTCAAGGAATTCTCCTGCCTCAGCCTCCCGAGTAGCTGGGACTACAGGCAGGTACCTCCACGCCTGGCTAATTTTTGTATTTTTAGTAGAGACGGGGTTTCACTATGTCAGCCAACATGGTCTTGATC
Organism: Macaca thibetana thibetana; assembly: GCF_024542745.1. Lineage (NCBI taxonomy): Eukaryota > Metazoa > Chordata > Mammalia > Primates > Cercopithecidae > Macaca > Macaca thibetana. Next base: position 160,658,186 of record NC_065580.1, on the reverse strand, counting down.
TCCTGACCTGGTGATCCGCCCATCTTGGCCTACCAAAGTTCTGGGATTACAAGTGTGAGCCACTGCACTTAGCCAATTGTTTTGTGTTTTTAGTAGAGACGGGATTTCACCATGTTGGCCAGGCGTGTCCCAAACTCCTGACTTCAGATGATCCACCCCTCTCGGCCTCCTAAAGTGCTGAGATTATAGGCGTGAGCCCCCACGCCCGGCTTTATTTTTATTTTTTGAGAGACTCTGTGCCTGGCTGGAGTGCAGTGGCACAATTTTGGCTCACTGCAACCTCCAACTCCCAGGTTCAAGTGATCCTTGCACCTTAGCCTCCTGAGTAGCTGTGACTACAGGTTCATGCCAGCACCTTAATTTCTTTTGTTTATTTATTTATTTGTTTTTTGAGATGGAGTCTTACTCTGTCACCCAGGCTGGAGTGCAGTGGTGTGATGTCAGCTCACTGCAACCTCTGCCTCCCTGGTTCAAGCTATTCTCGGGCCTCAGCCTCCCAAGTAGCTGGGACTACCAGCGTGTGCCACCACTCCTGGCCAAATTTTGTATTTTTAGTAGAGACAGATTGTTGCCCAGGCTGGCCTCAAACTCCTGACCTCAAGTGATCCACCCACCTCGGCCTTTCAGTGTGCTCAGATTACAGGCCTGAGCCCTTGTGCCTGGCCTATTACATTAATTTCGTATTTGATACTGAACAGCCCTGAGGTGGGGACAGAATATTTCTTTTATCCCTATTTGATGCATAAGAAAGTTGAGGACCAGACACAGTGACTCTTTCCTGTAATCCTAGCACTTCGTGTGGCTGAGGTAGGAGGATTGCTTGAGGTCAGTACTTCAAGAACAGCTTGGGCAACATACCAAGTCTTTATCTCAGCTGAGTATGGTGCCTCACACCTGTAATCCTAGCACATTTGAGAGATCAAGGCAAGGGGATTGCTTGAGCCCAGGAGTTCAAGACCAGCCTGGGCAATGGGGCAAAACCCTGTCTGTACAAAAAAATACAAAAATTAGCTGGGCCTGGTGGGTCCCAGCTACTCAGGAGGCTGAGGTGGGAGGATTGCTTGAGCCCAAGAAGTTGAGGCTGTAGTGAGCCAAAATTGTGCCTCTGCTTTTCAGTCTAGGCAACAGGGTGAGACCCTATCACAAACAAACACACACAAAAACACTGTCTCTACAAAACAACAAAAACAAATTAGCCATGTGTGGTTGTACGTCCTTGTAGTCCTGGTTATTTGGGAGGCTGAGGTGGGAGAGTGCTTGAGCCCTGGAGTTTGAGGCTGCACTGAGCTATGATTTTGCCCCTGTACTTCAGCCTGGGCAGCAGAGTGAGACTCTGTCTCTTAAATAAAAAAAAATTAAAAAAAAAAAAAAAGAAAAGAAATTGGGGCTAATAATAAATAGATGAAGCAACTTGTCTAAGACATAACAGCCTGGATCTCAGACAGAAACACATCATTTAACTGCGTTTGGATATGGATCCAGTGTATATTTTTAAGATTTTGGTGATAATTCTTTATCTTACTTTATTCTGAGTTTTTTGTAGAATGATGTGAGCTCTACACAGTATAACAATGTGGATTCACCTTGAATATCACTTAACAGGGGTTCTGACTCTGCTTCACCTACTTTATATGGCATGAGCCCAAATATAGCATATTTGCAGAAGTAAATGAACTTTATATCTACCACAGAATGTAAATTTTTTTCTTTTATCACTTATGAATCTGACTTAACCAAGATACATAGTCCATTTTCCCAACCGAGTTAAATTTGCACTGTGTGTATTTCCTAGTTAAGCTTGACCTTGTAAAAATAGGCTGTTACAGCTAAATTACAATGTTTGTCTTTACCAGATGATGGACTGAGCCTGGTATTTGCATTCTGTGGATTCAGTAAGCATTAAATAAGTATCAGATACCCATCGTGATTTGCTGTGCTGGGTGCTCAGCATAAAAAGTTGATAAAATACAGAGCATGCCCTCAAAGCTCAGTTTTGTGAGGGGACTGTGGAACATCCTTGGAAGCATCAGAAAAGGCTGCTTAGAGAAAGTGTTGATTGAGATGAGTCTCAGTTGACTTCAGTGTGCTACAAAGTCTGGAAGGGCTTTCCAGGGAGAGACAACATGTGCAAAGGCAGAGAAAGAGGCGTCTGAGAGTATGACATCATAAAGGGGGTAATTTGCTGTGGCTGGACCATATGTTAAGGGGAGAACAGAGGAATGAGAGAGACAGGATAAGGCTGGAAGGAAGATGGATAAAAACCACAGATAGAAGGATCTTGTTATTACTGTAGTTTACAAATAGTCTGAAATGGTGAACCTGATGGTTTTTAATAGAGCAGAATTAGGATTAGTTGTATGGTTTGGCTTATAGTTGTGTTTATAAAAATGTTCATTTCATGAGTTACACATCATTTTACTTTTTTCTTCATAGGGTAAGAAGTATAGCGACAATCATGAACAAAATATACTGGTTAGTCACATGTAGATAATCAGAAGATGACTCGTATACTTTGAGTTCAACATTTTAGCTAGCAGATTTTAAAAAATAACTAATTTAACCAACCTAGGTTTTTATTTCATCGTTAGCAACTGGATACCTTACTTTGAACTTTTATCTCACAAACTTATGGAATATTGCCTTTCAGAGTCTTAGCTAGTCACTACAAGATCAAGATGAATTATTTGTGGTTTCTGTTCTCTAAGAAATTGTACCCTAGTAAAAGTAGTTCTCTTTTCTTTTTTTTCTTTTTGAGAGATGGAGTTTTGCTCTTGTTGCCCAGGCTGGAGTGCAGTGGCACGATCTCAGCTCACTGCAACCTCCACCTCCCGGGTTGAAGCGATTCTCCTGCCTCAGCCTCCTCAGTAGCTGGGATTACAGGTGCGTGCCACCATGCCTGGCTAATTTTTTGTGTTTTTAGTAGAGATGGGATTTCACCATGTTGGCCAGGTTGTTCTCGAACTCCTGACCTCAGGTGATCCGCCCACCTCGGCCTCCCAAAGTGCTGGGATTACAGGCGTGAACCATCATGCCCGGCAGGTAGTCCTTTTTCTCTTGTATAAAATTGGGGATGATAATACTTGTCTAAATGGATACTTGTCAATAATCAAAGGGTTTTTGAGGAAGGCTCTAGCGTATTTAGAAATTAACTCCCAGGAAAATAAATCACCTACCAGTGTTTTTTTCAGTCTAAATTTGATGAGAATTGGCTGGGCACGGTGGCTCATTCCTGTAATGCCAGCACTTTGGGAGGCCGAGGCTGGTGGATTGCTTGAGGTCAGGAGTTTGAGACTAGCCATGGTGAAACCCTGTCTCTACGAAAAATAGAAAAATTGGCTGGGTTTGGTGGTGCGTGCCTGTACTTCCAGCTACTCGGGAGGCTGAGGCAACGAGAGTCACCCGAGCTTGGGAGGCCTCTTGGCTTTTTCAGTGACCCAAGATCATGCCACGGCACTCCAGCCTGCGTGGCCGAATGAGATTCTGTCTCAAAAAATAAAAATAGAAATAAAAATAAAAATGCATAAATGTGATGAGAATCATGCAAGATAAAATATAGGAAAATACTCAAATTATAATTCTTTAAGGGTAATTACTTTGAACATCATGTCTTATGCTTAAAATGCTGATTTCATTTTATTTTTTCAGGCAAACAACATGGGTGTTGGAGTGGTTGGAATTATAGAGTGTAATTTCCTTAAGCCAACTCATAATAAACAAGATTTCGACTATACTAATGAGTACAGGTATGTTACCTATTTAAATTATTGACTGAGGTTCCTAGGAAATGGATTACCAAGAAAGCAGGAACTACTCTATTTTCTGCGAATCTCAGAAATACCTTATTAGTAAAGAAAGGTTTGAATATGCATATGCTACTTGTGATGGTGTAGGTTACAATTCCTAGAATGGAAGATGGTTATATTAGTTTTCTATGTAAGTCCCTTACCTAACCATTTTCTTAAAGTTTGATAATGTAATTATAATTTTGTAATTAAAATAAAAAATCCACAAGGTGGCAAAACATTTAAGAGAAGTTATGCAGGTGTTTTGAAAATAAACTTTAAAAAGAAGTCAATAATTTAAATAGGTAAATAGAGGGCCTGGCCAATGCTGGCCTATTGACATGGTCTCTGGTTGACATAGGGTGTGTGGATAGGCTGGAGCTGGTCTGTAGAGGGTGCCTTATGTTGTTGGAGCTAGCAGAAGACTGCTGGTGGGCAGAGCATGGCCTGGTGGGCACAGCTGAAGATCCTCTGGGAGGTCACTACGCCCTAGCAAAATAGTAACAAAGTACCAGAACTTGGGCTAGATTTGGAGCGTAGAGATAATACATTGGTAACTGACTCAATCAAAAAAGTCAGCCAGGTGTGGTGGCTCATGCCTGTAATCCTAGCACCAAGGGGGTCCAAAGGTGGGCAAATTGCTTGAGCTCAGAAGTTTGAGACCAGCATGAGCAACATGGCAAAATCCTGTCTCTACCAAAAAATTAGCCAGGTGTGGTGGCATGTGCCTATGGTCCCAGCTACTCAGGAGGCTGAGGTGGGAGGATTGTTTGAGCCTGGGGAGGTGGAGTGTGCAGTGAGCCGAGATGGCGCCACTGTACTCCAACGCGGATGACAGAGATCGATCCCATCTTAGGAAAAGAAAGGCCAGGTACAGTGACTCACATCTGTAATCCCAGCACTTTAGTAGGCCAGCGCAGGAGGATCGCTTGAGCTGAGGAGTTTGAGACCAGCCTGGGCAACATAGTGAGAGCTTATCTCTACAGAAAATAAAAAAATGAGGTGGGAGGATCACTTGAGCTTGGGAGATTGAGGCTGCAGTGAGCTGTGATTGTGTCACTGCATTCCCGCCTGGGTGAAAAAAAAAATCTGCACACCCTGCCTAAAAAAAAAAAAATCCAAAAAGTTGTTCTTTGGTAGGACTAATAAAGTCTATAAGCATTTGGCAAGACTGATTAAGGAAAAAGAGTAGAAGATACAAATCATCAATATTAGGAATGAAAAAGAAGAAATTACTACAGAGCCTCCAGACATGAAACATTAAGCAGATAGCACAAATACATTTTCTCCATTTTAGATGATGTGGAGACATTCCTTTGAAGTTGAATCAGTTTTTAGAAAATGTCCCACATATTAAATTCAAACATTTAAGGAAGAAGTGGCATCAGTCTTTTTATTAAAAAAAAAAAAAAAAAAACTATTTAAAACAATACATAATAGTTCATTTGTATGGAATACATGTGATATTTTGGTACAAGCTTACAACATGTAATGATCAAGTCAGGGTTACTGGGATATCCATCACTTCAGGCAGTTGCCATGTTTTGTGTTAGGAACATTCCAATTTTACTCTTCTAGTTACTTTGAAATATATGTATAAGATGTTGTTGTTAACTACAGTTGTCTTTTTTTGTTTTTTTTTTTTTTGTTTTTTGGAGACTGAGTCTTACTCTGTCACCAGGCTGGAGTGCAGTGGCCTCTCAGCTCATTGCAACCTCCGCCTCTTGGATTCAAGTGATTCTCCTTCCTCATCCTCCCGAGTAGCTGAGACTATAGGCACGCAACACCATGCCCAGCTAATTTCCTGTATTTTTAGTAAAGACCGGGTTTACCATGTTGATCAGAATGGTCTCGATTTCTTGACCTCATGATCCTCCTTCCTTGGTCTCCCAAAATGCTGGGATTACAGGTGTGAGCCACCGTGCCTGTCCCAGTTGTCCTATTGTGCTACCAAATACTGGATCTTATTCCTTCTATTAACTGTATTTTTATACTCATTAGCCAACCCTTTATTTCCCTCTCCTCACTACCTGTCCCAGCCTCTGGTAACCCTCATTCTACTCTCTATGTCCTGAGGTCAGTATTTTTTAGCTCTCATATATGAATGAGAACATGAGATATTTGGCTTTCTATACCTGACTTACTTCACTTAACGGAATGTCCTTCAGGTATATCCATTTACATCCACGTCATTACAAATGAAGCATTTTTGTGGTTGAATAATATTCTATTGTGTGTATGTACCATAGTTTCTTTATTCATTTATTCGTTAATGGATGCTGACAAGGATGTGGAGAAAGGGGAACCCTTATACACTATTAGTGGGAAAGTAAATTAGTATAGTTGCTTTGGAGAATAGGATGGAGGTTCCTCAAGAAAACTAATAATAGACTTACCATATGATTGAGTAATCACATGGCTGGATAAATATCCCCAAAGAAAGGAAATCAGTATATTCGAAGAGATACCTGCACTCATGTTTATTGCAGCACTGTTCACAATAGTCAAAGGTTTTATTAAGCCACATAACCTTGATAATAAGCTCAAGAGTACAGGAAAGGAAATTTATGTCAATCTCTTATAGAATTAAAAGTCTTAATTAAAATATTGGTAAATACCATCCAGTACACGCTAAAAGAATAATACCATTAAAACCAAGTGGGCTGTGTTCTAAGACAACATGGGTGGTTTTAATGTAAGAAATGAATATAGTCATCATATTGATGTTAAATAAGAGAAAGCTCTTAGAGTCATCTACGTAGAGAAAAAGCACTTGCAATTATTTTTAAAAGGAACACTTACAAAAACTGTGAATCAAAGGGCATAACAACAGAGTATTTACACACACACAGCAAGCAACATTACTAATGGGGAACAATTGATAGCTTTCCCTGGAAGGGTGGCAAAGAGTTAAGGATATCAGCTATTCACTAATGCTCTTGAGGAAATAACTAATGTAATAAGGCCAGAAAAAAAAGGGGGTGTTGAAAAGGAAGACATAAAGCTCTGTTACAGGTTGAGTATCTTTATCTGAAATCTTTGAGACCGGAAGTGTTTTGGTTTGGATTTTTTGTATTTTGGAATGTTTGCATTATAACTACTGGTTGAGTATCGCAGATCTGAAAATGTGAAATCCAAGGTGCTTTGATGAGCATTTCCTTTGAGTATCAGGTTGGTACTCAAAAAGTTTCAGATTTGGAGCAATTTGGATTTTTGGATTTGGGATGTTCAACTTGTACCCGTAGCTGACAACGTTAAGTACCATTGACCCTTGAACAGCACAGTGGTTAGGGGGACTGACTACCCCTCAGTCAAAGATCTACACATAACTCCCCAGAACCTTAAGAACCTGCTGTTGAATGGAAGCCTTACTGATAGCATAAATAGTTGATTGAGCTGGGGATGGTGGCACCCATCTATAGTCCCAGCTACTCAGGATGCTCGAGGCAGAATGATCATGGGAGCCTAGGAGTTTGAAGCTGCAGTGAGCTGCGATAGTGCCACTGCTTTCCAGCCAGGGTGACAGAGCAAGACCTTGTCTCTAAAAAAAAAAAGGAAAACGATCTATTAACATGTATTTCATATGTTAAATATATACTGTATTCTTAAAATAAGCTAATGAAAAAAAACGTTATTAAGAAAACCATGACCAGGTGCTGTGGCTCAGGCCGGTGCGGTGGCTCACACCTGTAATCCTAGCACTTTGGAAAGCACTGAATCCTAGCCACTAGACCACCAGGGAACCACAATCCCAGCACTTTGGGAGGCTGAGGCGGGTAGATCACTTGAGATCAGGAGTTCGAGACCAGACTGGCTAACATGGTGAAACCCCATCTCTACTATTTTATTTTTTTCTGAGATGAAGTCTCACTCTGTCATCTAGTCTGGAGTGCAGTGGCACAATCTCGGCTCAATGCAACCTCCGCCTCCCGGGTTCAAGCAGTTCTCCCTATCTCAGCCTCCCAAGTAGCTGAGATTATAGGCGCTTGCCACCAAGCCCGGCTAAATTTTGTGTGTGTGTGTGTATATATATATATATATATATATTTTTTTTTTTTTTTAAGTAAAGATAGAGTTTTGCCATGTTGGCCAGGGTGGTCTCTAACTCATGACCTTAGGTGATCTGGTCACCTTGGCCTCCCAAAGTGCTGGAATTACAGGTATGAGCCACCACTCCCGGTCCCATCTCTACTGAAAATACAAAAATTATCCAGGCATGGGGGTGGGCACCTGTAATCCCAGCTCCTTGGGAGAATCGCTTGAACTTGGAAGGTGGAGGCGGCAGTGAGCCTAAATAACGTCATTGCGCCCTGGACTGGGTGACAGAGCGAGACCCTGTCTCCAAAGAAAAAAGAAAAGAAAACCAAAAACAAAGAAAATCATAAGGAAGAGAAAATATATTTACTGTTTATTAAGTGGAAGTGGTTCATATGTCTTCATCCTCGTAGTCTTCATGTTGAGTAGGCTGAGGAAGAAGGGGGATTGGTTTTGCCATGGCACGGGAAGAGGTGGAAGGCGAGGCAGGCACACTCAGTTTAATTTTTACACATTGTAATTTCTGTCTGACTTTTTAACAGTTTTATTTTCTTTCTTTCTTTTTTTTTTTTTTTTTGAGACGGAGCCTTGCTCTGTTGTCCAGATCTCGGCTTGCTGCAACCTCCGCCTCCCAAGTTCAAGCAATTCTTCTGCCTCAGCCTCCTGAGTAGCTAGGACTACAGGCCCGTGCCACCACACCCGGCTAATTTTTGTATTTTTAGTAGAGATGGCGTTCCCCCATATTGGCCAGGCTGGTCTTGAACTCCTGACCTTGAGATCTGCCTGCCTCGGCCTCCCAAAGTGCTGGGATTACAGGCGTGAGCCACCATGCCCAGTGCATTTTTATTTTCCTAAAAATATCTCTGTACAGTACCAATCCTTCTTCCACTGTCTGCTTCAGTTTCAGTGCCTGTATCATAGAAGTGTCCATATTGTAAAAGAAGTCAAAAGCAGTCTTGAATAATTGGAACCCAACTGCTGGATTGTCTAATGTCAATTTGTTGTCTGGGCACTGCTTCTTCTGTCTTCTTCCTCACTGTCTAACACTGGTTCAGAAACACTCATCTCCATCAAGTCGGCTTCAGTTGATTTCCTCAGGTGTGGTGTCTGTTCGCTCTTGAATTCCTGCAATATCCGTATCTTGAAACTTTTTGCCCTCTACCTTTTTTTTCCTGTATATCCACAATCTCTCTGATGATTTCCTCAGTTGGCTCTCTTGTAAATGCTGTGAAGTCATGCACAACATGTGGACAGCAGGAATTTGTTTTGAGCTTGATTTCTTTCACAGCTTTTTCTGTACTAATAATGGCATCTTCAGTGGTGTCGTTACTCTAGACTTTCATGATGTTTTCTCTGTCGGAGTTGTCTTTCACAGCGTTAACAACCTTTTCCATAGACTTGCTGTGTGTAGTGAGCCTTAAAGGTCTTATGACCCCCCTTACCCGCTCTTATGATCTAGAGGCAGAATTAGAGATGTGTTTCGGGACAAGTAGACCACTTGGATGCCTTTGGTGTTGAACTCATGGGGTTATGGGTGGCCAGGGTACCTTGTCCAATATCAAAAGAGCTGTAAAAGGCAGTCCTTTACTGGCAAGTTAATTCCTGACTTCGGGAACAAAGCATCAATGGAAGCAGTCAGAAAAAGGGTTTCTCATGTAGGCCTTCTGTTTGTGCAACCAAAAAACTGGCAGCTGGTGTTTGTCTTTTCTCTTCAAGGCTTGAGGGTTAGCATCTTTATAGATAACGGCAGTCCTGATCATAAACCTGACTACATTTGCACAAAGCAGTAGGGTTAGCCTGTCCCTTCTTGGACTTAAATCCTGGTTTATGCTCCTCTTTTTTGCTAATAAGTATTCTTTGTGGCATTTTTTCCCAGAATAGAGTACTTTTGTCTGCATTAAACACCTGTTCAAACAGGCTGGGCATGGTGGCTCATCCCTGTAATCCCAGCACTTTGGGAGGCTGAGACAAAAGAATAGCTTGAGGCCAGGAATTCGAGAGCAGCCTGGGCAAAAAAGTAAGACCCTGTCTCTACAAAAAAATAAGAAATAAAAAAATTAGGTGAGGTGGCAAGTGCCTGTAGCCCCAGCTATTCAGGAGGCTCAACCTACATATCAAGCAATTTAGACTTTTTCTTGTATTATGACTGCTTCTTGGAAAACAGCTAGCATCACTAGTGGCAGTTTGTGTGGGTCCTGTGGTGTTATTCAAGGTTTACAGGATTGCACTAAACGATTTTTACTGCAATACAAAATTTCTTGGAGATGCTTACATGGAGATAAGCATGTCATAAGACACTTGAAGCAAATAAAACACTTGAGCTCACCAAAATAGCAACAGGAGGTGGCTATGAAATTATTATAATAGTACTGTATGTACTATAATTAATCTTATGCAGTTATAATTTTAAGACTGCATCTTTGTTTACATTTCTGGCTGCAGATGAAACCACCTACAGTCTATATGTGCTTAAGTCTTGATAAATTTTAACTTTTTAAATAGCTTTGTGTATATTTTATGGTAGTAAATTATAAAATAGACTAATATTTGCATGTTTTATGCATTCATGACATATCTAACTTATTCTTAAGTTTTTGGATATTTCTGGGCAATGCAGTTCGTGCAAGTTTTTTTCAAATTGTTACAACTTTCTAAAAAATTTTCTGATTTATTGAAAGAAAATTTTATATAAGTGCAGTTCAAACCTGTGTTGTTCAAGGGTCACCTGTACCTTGAATGTTCTTTATTAACTATATATTTTGGAGTTTTTTTACTCATTACTAGATTATATATGATTTATGTTTGAAAAGAATATTTTTCTTAAATTGATTTTATGATTTACTTTTTAAGACTTACAATAACAGCACTAGGAGAAAAGCTGAATGATTACTGGAATGAAATGAAAGTGAAGAAAAATACAGAATATCCTCTAAATTTGCCAGTTGAAGATATACAGTAAGTACATTTTTAAAAAATATCAGTCAACTCACTTAGATATCAAGATGCGGTATGAGAGAGTAAAGGGATTGTACAATGTTTCACAAACTTAGGACTGTAACTCATAGTAAGGAATAAATTCTGCAACATGAATTAGCACACTGCAAAATCAGTGAATAGAATGTAAACATGTATACATGTACACAAAACATTCATAAAACAATGTTTACCCATATGTGATGCATGTTAATGTTATTTTAAGATGCTATGAATGGATTATATAATAGTTTGAAAAACACTGGTGTAGTGTATCATTAGAATGAGGGGACTGAAACCCATCTTGAATTCATATTCTCATTCCACTTAAGTAGCCATGTGACATTCAACATATTACTTGGCCTCTTGTAAGCCTCCATTTTCTTGTGTATAAAATGGGAACATTAAGAGCATTTGCCTCCTTGAATTATGTGAATTAAATAATATGCCTGACAGGCACTTAGTAACACATCATGTGATAATAGTCCTATAAATGAATGAATGAACAATATGTATTCTTTATCTGTGTATTCTTTATACATTGTTATACATAATTTATACATTATGTATATTACTCATAATTTATACATTATTACAAAGATAACCAAGATATATAATGAAAAACAAGAAAAGATGCAGCTCAGTTTATAGGCTTCCCATTGTACTTTTCAATTTTTTTATATTTAAAAAAGTTTTATACAGATGGGGTCTCACTATGTTGCCCAAGCTGGTCTCAATGTCCTGGGTTCAGGTGCCTCGCACCCAAAGTACTGGGATTATAGGCATGAGCCGCCGTGCCCAGCTTGTATTTTTTTAATGTGTCAGTATACACATGCATACTTTATAAGCATAGAAAAATTCTGCCAGTATTTTAAAAATTAACAGTGGTAATCTCCTGAGACAAGGAGTTTATATAAAGTGTAAAGTTATGCTTTATAAATCTCTGGATTGTTTTGAAGTTTTGGGTTGGGTTGGTTGGTTGGTTGGATTTTTTTTTTGGTTTTTTGTTTTTTGAAATGGAGCCTCACTCTGTCACCCAGGCTGAAGTGCAGTGGTGTAATCTCAGCTTACTGCAACCTGCACCTCCTGGGTTCAAGCAATTCTGCTTCAGCTTCCTGAGGAGCTAGGACTACAGGCGTGCAACACCACGCCCGGCTAATTTTTGTATTTTTAGTAGAGATGGGGTTTCACCATGTTGTCCAGGCTGGTCTAGAACACCTGACCTCAGGTGATCTGCCCGCCTCGGCCTCCCAAAGTGCTGGGATTACAGGTGTGAGCCACTGCACTCAGCCGGTTTTGAAGTTTTTTATAAATATCTAAATACTTTTTTCAAAGCTAGATTTTAAAAAGCAGGCCAGGTGCGGTGGCTCACACCTGTAATCCCAGCACTTTGGGAGGCTGAGGTGGGCGGATCACTTGAGGTCTGGAGTTTGAGACCATCCTGACCAACATGGTAAAACCCCGCCTCTACTAAAAATACAAAAATTAGCCGGGCATAGTGGCACACACCACTGGTCCCAGCTACTTGGGAGGCTGAGGCAGGAGAATAGCTTGAACCCGGGAGGCAGAGCTTGCAATGAGGCGAGATTGCACCATTGCACTCCAGCCTGGGCAAAAAGAGTGAAACTCTGTCTCAAAAAAAATAAATAAATAAAATGAAATAAAACTAGATTTAAAAAGCTATTGACATTAAGGTGAAGTTTTCATATGTAAAATAAGTCTACATAGGCTGGATCCAGTGGGTCATGCCTGTAATCCTAAGGCAGAATGATTGCTTGAACCCAGGAATTGGAGACCAGCCTGGGCAATGTGGTAAGACCTATCTCTTAAAAAAAAAAATAATAATAAAGAAGAAGAATATATACAAGTTCTTTACAGGAATTATTTTAATTTTTTTTTTTTTTTTTTGAGATGGAATCTTTCTCTTGTGCCCAGGCTGGAGTGCAGTGGCGCGATCTAGCTCACTGCAAGCTCCACCTCCTGGGTTCATGGCATTCTCCTGCCTCAGTCTCTCCGAGTAGCTGGGACTACAGGCACCCGCCACCACGCCTGGCTAATTTTTTGTATTTTTAGGAGAGACAGAGTTTCACCGTGTTAGCTAGGATAGTCTCGATCTTCTGACCTTGTGATCCACCCGCCTTGGCCTCCCAAGGTGTTGGGATTATAGGCGTGAGCCACCACGCCCAGCTGTGACTTTTAAATGAGAAAAATATGAAAGCATTTTGTAAACTAGAAGTATACTAATTTTAGTTATTTAGAAATATAGAGGTCAAAAGTGTCTGATTGAAAGTTACTTAAATTATAACCACAGAATTCTGTTTTCTGGACTTCAGTGATTTATTATGCTAATAAACACAGTATAATGTATACAGACATTGTAGACACTAAACAACAAAGTTCAGGGCAAGGCATTTGGAATATTAAGTTATTATGGAAAAAATTTAATGCTATTAATACATTTAAGTCACATTGTTCAAATTGGCTTGTGACTTTTAATCTTTTGAAGGTAACCAAAATCGTTGTGTTTTATTTTTTGAGAGATAGGGTCTTACTATGTTGCCCAGGCTGGCCTCATACTCCTGTGCTCAAGCATTCCTCCAACCTCAGCCTCCTGAGTATCTGAGACTAAGGTGTATGCCACCACACCTGACTCAAAATAGTTGTTTTTAAAATTTATTTCTAAAAAAAATCTTGTAGAGACAGGGTCTCACTGTGTTGCCCAGGCTGGTCCCAAACTCTTGGGCCCAAGCAACCCTCCTGCTTTGGCCTCCCAAAATACAAATTACAGGCATGAGCCACCGTGCCTTGCCTTTTTTTTTTTTTTTTTGATCACCCTGTAGCCTAGGCTGGAGCACAGTAGTGTGATTGCAAACTCTGCCTCCTGGGCTCAAGCAGTCCTCCAACCTCAGCCTCTTGAGTAGTAGGTGCACGTTACCACGCCCAGTTAATTTTTGTGTTTTTTGTAGAGACAGGGTTTTACCATGTTGTCCAGGCTGGTCTCTAACTCCTGGGATTATAGGAATGAGCCATTGCACCCAGCGTAATTTTGAAAGAGTTAATGTCATAATTTTTAGGAAAGGAATTCAATAACGGCATCTTGTGGTAGAAATGACATGGAACATCTGATGCAGTATTTAAAGTCCATATTTCTGTGTTAATATTTTGTTCTTGTTTTGGGACAGGAAGCGTCCTGATCAGACATGGGTTCAGTGTGATGCCTGTTTAAAGTGGCGGAAATTACCTGATGGCATGGATCAACTTCCTGAAAAATGGTATTGCTCCAATAACCCTGACCCACAGTTCAGGTACCATAGAGTTGGTAGTACCCTTTTTGGAAAGATGGAAAGTATTGTTCACAATGTATGGATAGGCACTGGTGACATGTTATTCCTGTGTGATTTTTCTGAATAGAAATTGTGAGGTTCCAGAAGAACCTGAAGATGAGGATTTGGTACATCCCACTTATGAAAAAACCTACAAAAAGACGTGAGTGTTGTAGTGGTGTATGGTGGGTAATAATGCCCAGATCATGAACATTGATGCCTTGGCAACATTAGTTGATGCTTCTCCAAGGTAAAGCTCGTGTAACTGAAAAAGTTTATAATGTGGAGTGTGTAATATCAAGGGCTTTAAAAACAAAAACTTATGCCGGGCGCGGTGGCTCAAGCCTGTAATCCCAGCACTTTGGGAGGCTGAGACGGGCGGATCACAAGGTCAGGAGATCGAGACCATCCTGGCTAACACGGTGAAACCCCGTCTCTACTAAAAAATACAAAAAACTAGCCGGGCGAGGTGGCGGGCGCCTGTGGTCCCAGCTACTCCGGAGGCTGAGGCAGGAGAATGGCGTAAAACTGGGAGGCGGAGCTTGCAGTGAGCTGAGATCCGGCCACTGCACTCCAGCCTGGGCGACAGAGCCAGACTCAGTCTCAAAAAAAAAAAAAAAAACCAAAAACTTATGCTCTGAATACCTGCTGTTTCTTTCATGCTTATTGCTGCCATATGTGCCAGATGTTTTGTGTGAGAACAGTCTGCTGTTTTGAGCTGTACACAGAGGAATCATTAGTGAATACTGCCCCATTCAAGCTTATAGAGAAGGTTTAACAGAAGAGGTGAGATGTGAATTTTACCAGTTAGGTGTTGGTGAGTGCCATAGAAGCTCTGGTCCAGTCCTGTAAGGAAGCTCATAGGGAGAGTGGTTCTGTCTGGTGGGTGGGAGAGCAGAAATAGATCAGGAAACTTCACGAAGGAGGTCATTTTTGTAATAGGCCTTGAAGGATGGGAACGATGAGAATGTACAGGGAACAAACATTTGCTCAGTTTAGCTACAGTATGTGAATGGGAATAATGGAAAATGAATGTGGTACTTTGGGAGGTTGAGGCGGGTGGATCACCTGAGGTCAGGAGTTTGAGACCAGCCTGGCCAACATGGTGAAACCCCGTCTCTACCAAAAATACAAATCTCTACCAAAACCCCGTCTCTACCAAAAATACAAGCCGAGTGTGGTGGCGGGTGCCTGTAATCCTAGCTACTTGGGAGGCTGAGGCAGGAGAATCGTTTGAACCCTGGGGGGCAGAGGTTGCAGTGAGCCAAGATCACGCCACTGCACTCCAGTTTGGGCAACAAGAGTGAGACTCCATCTTAAAAAAAAAAAAAAGAAAGAAAATGGAGGCGGGACAGATGCTGAATAAGGATAGTCAGCCAGTGGAGACTTCATGCTAATCTACCACACACAGAAGGCCAAGTTACTAAGCCTTTCAGATGGCTTTGATTTGTAGTGTACTATTCTTTAATGAAATCCAGCAATAGTATTAGAAGTATAGAAACCCATGTGGGCCCCGTGCGGTGGCTCACACCTGTAATCCCAACACTTTGGGAGACTGAGGTGGGTGGATCACTTGAGGTCAGGAGTTTGAGACCAGTCTGGCCAACATGGCGACACCCGTCTCTAGTAAAAATACAAAAATTAGCTGGGTGTGGTGGCATGTGCTGTAATCCCAGCTACTTGGGAGGCTGAGGCAGGAGAATCGCTTGAACCTTGGGAGGCAGAGGTTGCAGTGAGCTGAGATTGCACCACTGCACACCAGCCTGGAGAAGACTCCCTCTCAAAAAAAAAAAAAAAAAAAAAAAAAAAAAAAAAAAACCTATGTGATATTCTAGTTCAAAAGTCTGTGATTCTGGACTGAGTTATCTGGTCTTAGTGGAGAAAAAAACACCAAAGATCTGCAGTTTATACCCGTGAGGATGGAAAACTTCAGGCTGAAATTAGGGTGCTACCGAGATAAAAGGTAGAAAATATTTCCCAAAGGGCTTACTGCTGATTATATTGAAATAGATGCAGAGTTCAGAGTACCTTAGTAACTGCATAAATGGCAGGTATATCGTTGGGAAATGGGATTAAGAAATAACAACATGTTTTTCATCTTTATTTTAAAGCAACAAGGAAAAATTCAGGATCAGACAACCGGAAATGATCCCTCGGGTAATTAAGCCTTCATTTTTTTTTTTTTTTTTTTTTTTTTAATAGTGATTGGGACTGGGTGTCGTGGCTGACACCTGTAATCCCAGCATTTTGGGAGGCTGAGGCGGGTGGATCACCTGAGGTCAGGATTCAAGACCAGCCTGGCCAACATGGTGAAACCCTGTCTCTACTAAAAATACAAAAATTAGCTAGATGTGGTGGCACATGCCTGTAGTTCCAGCTACTTGGGAGGCTGACACAGGAGAATTGCTTGAACCTGGGAGGCGGAGGTTGCAGTGAGAGAGATTGGTGCCATTGCATTCTAGCCTGGTCCACAGAGCGAGACTCCATCTCAAAAAATAAAATACATAAAATAGAGATGGAGTCTCACTATGTTGACCAGCCTGGTCTTGAACTCCTGGCCTCAAGTAATCCTCCCATCTCAGCCTCCCAGAGTGCTGGGATTACAGGTGTGAGCCACCACACTTGTCCAAACTTTCCATTTTGTAGCTGTGTCTTATACTGTGTGATGCTTAGTTTAATCAGTAGTGAATGTTAAAGTTTAATACATATCAAAGGGATTTGGTTTATTTAGTTCATTTTCTTCTCTTCTCTTGTACTTCTCATTGCCCACCTTTCCAACTCTTTCTAATCCAACATCATTCAAACCGTTAGTTTTATTGTTTAGTTGGGTATCTTCTGAGGAAAGGGAAACAAACGTTTAAAAATTGTACTGTTAGATAAGCAGTTAAGGAAAACGTCCCAGGAATACCCAGGAAGCCATATTCTAGTCCTAACCTGGACAAAAACCATAGTGTTTTTCCCAGTGTCGACTACTGTGCCTGGCTTCTCTCTTCTGTCTTAATACTTACTGTGTTAAAGAGCTTTGGTTGAGTATAGATGCTCCTAGGCTTACCGTAGAGTTATATCCTAATAAGCTTCTTATAAGTTGAAAATGTTTTTGGCCAGCTGTGGTGGCTCATGCCTGTGTTCCCAGCACTTTTGGAGGGCGAGGTGGGCGGATCACTTGAGGCCAGAAGTTAGAGACCAGCCTGGGCAGTATGGCAATACCCTGTCTCTACTAAAAATATAAAAAGTAACTCAGCATGGTGGCAGGCGCTTGTAATCCCAGCTGCTCAGGAGGCTGAAGCATAAGAATTGCTTAAACCCGGGAGGTGGAGGTTTCAGTGAGCCAAGATTGCACCACTGCACTCCATCCTGGGGAACAGACTGAGACTCTGCCTCAAAAAAACAAAAAATACACCCCAAAAACACAGAAAATATTGTTATCAAAAATGTATTTAATACACTTAACCTATTGAACATCATAGCTTCGCCTAGCCTACCTTAATTGTGCTCAGAACTCTTATATTAGCCTACATTGGACCGTCATCTAACAGTCTGTTTTATCATAAAGTGTTGAGTATCTCATGAATTTTATTGAATACTGAAAGTGAAAAACAAAGCCAAAATGATTGCTTGAGTACTCAGAGTACAGTTTCTGCTGAATGGGTATTGCTTTTGCACCATCATAAAGTTGATGCCATTGTAAATCGGGCCATCTGAATACAAGTAGGCGGTTGTGCTTCTTGCTTGAGAAGTTTGGGACTTGATAAGTCCAGCAGCAAAGAGGTCACCACATGGTAAATCTTTTTGGCTTTGCGGGCCACATAAAGTCTCTGTTGCATCTTCTTTGTTTTGTTGCTTTGTTTCTTCACATCTTTTAAAAATACAAAGCCATTCTTAGCCTACTTGCAGGCTGGATTTAGTTCATGGGTTGACTTGTTGAGTCCTGTTAATAGCACAAGGAATTTACATGTTTAGAATTGTTTTTCTGTCTTCTGGGATAAAGGGGAAAAGGAAGATTATATCTTGTGTTTTGGGCATGTCACACTAGAAATAGTTCCTTTGAGATGATGATTTTTCCCTCCAACAGATTAATGCTGAACTGTTGTTTCGGCCAACTGCTCTTTCAACTCCAAGCTTTTCTTCTCCTAAGGAAAGTGTTCCAAGAAGACATCTTTCAGAAGGAACAAATTCTTATGCGACAAGACTTCTAAATAATCATCAAGTTTCACCCCAGTCTGAACCTGAGAGCAACAGGTCAGTGGCTAAGATTGGTTTTCCATTTGGGGAATATTAAACAGAACCTTTACTTGACACTTATATGACAGTGATGCAATTCAGGATCATTGTAGGTTACATTGTGAATTGTAGGTTCCATGAATGTGAAAATCTTAAGGACAAATTGTCTTGCTTTTGTTGTCTAAACTTAAGCTAAACCCTACTTCTGCCACCTGTTAAATGAGTTAAAAAGTATTAATTGACCAGCCTGGCCAACATGGTGAAACCCTGTCTCTACTAAAAATACAAAAAAATTAACCAGGCATGGTGGCGGGCTCCTGTAATCCCAGCTACTCCAGAGGCTGAGGTGGAGGCTGAGGCTGCACTCCAGCCTGGGCAACAAGAGGGAAACTCCGCCTCAAAAAAAAAAAAGCATTAATTGTATTGATTGTAGAGTTTGATCACATTGTCACCTCTTTGAACTTCTATATAGTATGACAATTCCTGCTTTTAAGATGATCAGGACTTAAAAAAAAAAGTGAAGCAGGCCAGGCGCAGTGGTTCACGCCTGTAATCCCAGCACTTTGGGAGGCCGAGGCAGGTGGATCATTTGAGGTCAGGAGTTCAAGACCAGCCTGGCCAACATGGTGAAACCCCGTCTCTGCTAAAAATACAAAAATTAGATGGGCATGATGGTACATGCCTGTAATTCTAGTTACTTGAGAGGCTGAGGCAGGAGAATCGCTTGAACCTGGGAGGCGGAGGTTGTAGTGAGCCAAGATCACGCCAGTGCACTCCAGCCTGGGTGACAGAGCGAGAGTCTGTCTCAAAAAAAAAAAAAAAAGTGAAGCAATTAACAGTACGACACTATAGTGACCCGGAAGTCCTTTGCAACACTTGTGGCACACTGTAGGCACTTAATTTATTGGAGGAGTGGAAGGAGAAGGAAAGGACAAAAAGGAAGTGATACATGAATTGAATAGTCAGCCATCTTGACTGGATTGATTAGCGAAGGCTTTGTGATGAGGTGGTACTTGGGTTGGTTCCTGAAGTTCTGAAAACAGTAGTCTTGTAGATGGCCTCTTCCAAGTTAATAGAATGAAGAAAAGTGAAGAAGAATGAACATGATGTCTACAAACTAGTGGATCAGACTGACTATACTGATGTTTGTTATTCAAAGAGGAACATTGAAACAAGCTTCTCTAAGATAATGGGGGCAGATTTTTTTGAGATGTTTTGTAGCTTTTATCAAATTCTCAAAGGAATTTTTGACCCCAAGGAAGATTATAAATAACTAACTGCCTTTATGCATATATAAATCAAAAAGGGCATATTCTAGAACAGTTTGCTCTTTATTTATTTTTTTGAGTCAGAGTTTCGCTTTTGTTGCCCAAGCTGGAGTGCAGTGGTGCCATCCATCTCAACTCACTGCAACCTCTGACTCCTGGTTCAAGCGATTCTTCTGCCTCAGCCTCCCGAGTAGCTGGCATTACAGGCACATGCCACCATGCCCAGCTAATTTTTTGTATTTTTAGTAGAGACGGGGTCTCACCACGTTAGCCGGGATAGTCTCGAACTCCTGACCTCAGGTGATCCGCCCGCCTTGGCCTCCCAAAGTGCTAGGATTACAGGCATGAACCACAGCACCTGGCCAGTTTGCTCTTTATAACCTGTGTATTGGACACTCATTTTGGAGCTGGATTGCTACTTTATTAAGAACTCATATTTTATAGGTCTCCTTAATATTTTTGGCTTTTCTTTGTAAGGATGGTTTTATAGTTTACAGATAAGAGATTAAAAGTATTTTTAATGATTTTAACTTTTAGATTCAGGGCACATGCAGGTTTGTTACATGGGTGTATGGCGTGATCCTGAGGTTTGGGGTATGAATGATACCATCACCCCACTATTAAGCATAGTACCCAATGTGTAGTTTTTCAGCCCTGCCCACTTCCCTTCCTCTCTCCCAACTCTAGTAGTTCCCAGTGTCTGTGGTTCCCATCTTTATGTCCATGTGTACCTAGCACTTAGCACCCACTTGCAAGTGAGAACATGCAGTATTTGCTTTTCTGTTCCTGCATTAATTCGCTTAGGATAAAGGCCTCCAGCTGCATCCATGTTGTGGCAAAGGACATTATTTCATTCTTTTTTATGGCTGCAAAGAAAATTTTTTAAAAATTGGCTGTCATCAAAATGGAAGACAAGAGTAAAGAGGGAAATTTTGATTAAACAATTTTTTTTTTTTTTTTTTTGAAGCAGAGTCTTGCTCTGTTGCCCAGCCTGGAGTGCAGTGGCATAATCTCAGTTTACTGCAACCTCTGCCTCTTGGGTTCAAGCAATTCTCCTGCCTCAGCCTCCCGAGTAGCTGGGACTACAAATGTACACCGCCACGCCCTGCTAATTTTTTGTATTTTAGTAGAGATGGGGTTTCACCGTATTGCCCAGGCTGGTCTCAAACTCCTGAGCTCAGGCAGTCTGCCCGCCTTGGCCTCCCAAAGTGCTGGGATTACAGGCGTGAGCCACTGTTCCCGGCCTATTAAACAGTTTTCAAAGCCATATTTATTCTCAAATTTAGAAACCAAAGTTTGTGGAAAGGGTGTATCTAAACTAAGTCTTAGGAAATACAAATAGGAATTAGCTTGGTAAGAAAAATAATAGAGTAACTCCAAATTAAACAGGGCAGAGTAAGCAAAAAGTAGTTGATACAGCAAACCAAGGGAAGCTGAAACCTAAGGCTACTGGAGGATGGTAGAAACCAGTTTACTCCACAGGTCTCTAGAAAGTCTCCTAACTTGGAAGCACTGGGGACTGCTGAAGGTGGAAGATAGATAGGGGCGAGAACCAGAGGCTTGGTTGGAAATTTAAAGTCGAGACTTCTTCCCAACCTGCGAAGTCTGGCGATTGCTCTTTTTCTGCCTCTGTCAGAAGATAGGGGATTTACTTTACGGAGGAGCGTTTTTTACTGCTGAAGATGTAGATGAGCCATTGTTTTAAAACAGTATAAGTAAGGGAAAGTTTGGATACTGAATGGTGAGAAATCCACCCCCCCTCCTCACTGTGCTCCAAGAGAGAAGCCCTAAATGATGATGGCAGTTTGAGCACCCTTTGAATCACAAGCTCAGCCCTCACTGCTGCTAGTCAGTTTCACTCTTAGGTATACACAGATAGCCATGGATAGCCACATGTGTTATCTCTCACATGGGACAGCAAACGGAAACAAAGGGAACAGAAGAAAACATTGTGAAATGTATTGGCAGAAAGTGGTGTGGACTTGAATAAATAAATCATTTAGAACGAAAAGCTTAACAGTTGGAAGACAGAGAAAGAAGTAAAGATACAGTATCTGTACTAGAAAGCCACCATCTGAATAAGGGAGTTTCAGAATGGGAAGTAGGCACTGGTGGTGGTGGTATGGTATAGTAAACATAGCTGCCTTCCAGAATGGGAAATCATACCAGAAAAACTGCATTTCCACTAGCTACAGAGCATAATGTCTAGAAAGAGAGCCACTCAGAGACATAGGATCATGACATTTTTTAACACAGGGAATAAAAGATTTTTTCAGAAAGAAACAGATGATATACGTGCAAGAGATGAGGAATTAGGCAGAAACACTTGAATGGCAGATGAAAATGGAATGATGCTTTTAAATTTCTGAGAAAATAATTTTTCAGCTTGGAAGCCTGTATAACAGTTAAGCTAGCAGTAGACTTGAGAGGGAAATAAAGATGTTTTCATCATGCAAAACTTGGCATTTGTTATGTTCTGTGTACCCTTCATTAAGATGCTGTTGCAGGCTGTGCTCCTTGTGAGACAGTCTAAAAAGGAGGAAATCCTTCCTGAGATGTAGGAGGTCTAACACAAGGCCCAAATAGCAAACCAGTACAAATATTCTTCCAAGTGTGGAAAAAGGCAATCAAATGGTGATAAATAAATGTGAACTGTGCACATATTAACATGAATGAACAGGAAATGATGCAAATGAAGAAACTGGGACAATTTTTAATTCAGATAAAATTGTTTCATATGGAAGGATAAATACTGGTTTGTTTTATGGCTTAACCTTGGATCACTGATTACCGATAAAAATTATTATGGGCAAATGAAAATGGTGATGCCATTCCCCGAGCTGAAGAATACAAAGAAGGGGCTGTGGGGTGGGTAGCATTCTGTTCTGAAAGTGTATACATTGAAATGCCTGGAGGTCGTCAAATGCAGAGATGTTTGGCAGTAAATAGATCTGGTACTTCAAAAAGATCTCAATAGTCCCTTGTCTTCATCTGTAAAAAGAGAAAATAATCTCTACTTCATTAAATCAGTGGTTGCTACTATACAATGTGTCACTTTAAAAAATGAGCCTGGGTATTTCTTAGTATTTCAAAACTTACAAGCTGGGCGCAGTGGCTCATGCGTCTAATCCCAGCACTTTGGGAGGCTAAGGTGGACTGATTGCTTGACTTGAGATCAGCCTGGCCAACATGGGGAAACCCCGTCTCTACTAAAAATATAAAAATTAGCTGGACATGGTGGCGGGTGCCTGTAATCCCAGCTCCTTAGGAGATTGAGGCAGGAGAGTCACTTGAACCTGGGAGGCAGAGGTTGCAGTGAGCCGAGACTATGCCATTGCACTCTAGCCTGGGCGACAGAGTGAAACTCCATCTCAAAAAACAAACAAAAAAATTGTTATAATACTGCATTTATTAGAATGATTACTTCAAGGTCATCTATTTTGTCCGTATTTTATAATCTTATATTTTATATATAAAATTTTTTTCAGCCTGAAACGGAGACTTTCTACTCGTTCCTCAATTTTGAATGCAAAGAATCGGAAATTGAGTAGTCAGTTTGAAAATTCAGTTTATAAAGGTGATGACGATGATGAAGATGTCATCATCTTAGAAGAAAACAGTACCCCCAAACCTGCAGTAGATCATGATATTGATATGAAATCAGAACAGAGTCACGTTGAGCAAGGTGGTGTTCAGGTCGAGCTTGTGGGTGACAGTGAACCTTGTGGCCAGACTGGTTCAACCAGCACCTCATCATCCCGATGCGACCAGGGAAATACTGCAGCTACCCAGACTGAAGTACCGAGTTTAGTTGTTAAAAAAGAAGAAACTGTTGAAGACGAGATAGACGTAAGAAATGATGCAGTGATTCAGCCCTCCTGTGTAGAAGCTGAAGCAAAGATACATGAAACCCAGGAAACCACTGATAAATCTGCAGATGATGCAGGCTGCCAATTACAAGAACTGAGAAACCAGCTACTCCTTGTCACCGAGGAGAAAGAGAATTATAAAAGACAGTGTCATATGTTTACTGATCAAGTCAAAGTGTTACAACAGAGGATATTAGAAATGAATGACAAGTATGTTAAGAAAGAAACTTGCCATCAGTCCACTGAAACCGATGCTGTATTTTTACTTGAAAGTATTAATGGCAAATCTGAAAGTCCAGACCATATGGTATCTCAGTATCAGCAAGCTTTGGAAGAAATAGAAAGGCTGAAAAAACAATGTAGTGCTTTGCAACATGTAAAGGCTGAATGCAGCCAGTGTTCCAATAATGAGAGTAAAAGTGAAATGGATGAGATGGCCGTGCAGCTTGACGATGTGTTTAGACAACTGGACAAATGCAGTATTGAGAGGGACCAGTATAAAAATGAGGTGAGTTATATCATCCAACACGTAGTCGTGGAGTCCAGGGCCATTTAAACCTTAAGAAGCTGCCAGTTGACTGGGAGCGGTGGCTCATGCCTGTAATCCCACCACTTGGGGAGGCCAAGGTGGGTGGGTCACTTGCTATCAGGAGTTCGAGACCAGCCTAGACAACGTGGTGAAACCCTATCTCTACTAAAATACAAAAATTAGCCGGGCGTGGTGGCAGGCGCCTATAGTCCCAACTGCTTGGGAAGCCGAGGCAGGAGAATCACTTGAACCTGGGAGGCAGAGGCTGCCGTGAGCCAGGATTGCACCACCATACTCCAGCCTGGGCAACAGAGCAAGACTCTGTCTCCAAAAAGAAAAAAAGAAAAAAAAAAAAAAAAAAACAACTACCAATTGTTAGATTGGAATACTTTCACTTAAAAATAATTATGTTTTTATTGAGTGTCTATTATTCTACTGGTTCTCACCTGAGGAGAGGGCTTCCTGGAGGCATATGGAAATGTGTTAGGGGCATTTTTGGTTCTTTCAATGTCTTGAGATGTGCATTCCTGAAAAATAATGGGGGTAGCCAGGTATGGTAAATACCCTGTTCAGAATACCAATATTAACTTAATACCTCATTAATACAGTTAATTATGTTCTTTCTTTTTTGGGCATCAATTCTACTTTTAAGTATAGTTAATATTTTAGTTATGGAGTCATTCATTTTTCTAGATTATGTCTTTCAAGATTCCTGAGAGAAATTGACTTATCCCTTTTAAAATCTTGATTGATATATACGTGTGTGTGTGTGTGTGTGTATATATATATATATATTTTTTTTTTTTTTTTTTTGAGACAAGGTTTCACTCTGTTGCCCAGGCTGGAGTGCAGTGGCCCGATCTCGAGTCACTGCAGCCTCCACCTCCCGAGTTCAGGCAATTCTCCTGCCTCAGCGTCCCCAGTAGCTGAGATTACAGCACATGCAACCACGCCTGGCTAGTTTTTGTATTTTTAGTAGAGACAGGGTTTCACCATGCTGGCCAGGCTAATCTCGAACTCCTGATGTCAAGTGATCCACCCACGTTGGCCTCCCAAAGTGTTGGGATTACAGGCGTGAGCCCCCGTGTCTGGCCTGAATTGCTTATGTTCTGACTATCAGTGCTGAGTCATCTGGCTAAAGGGTGCCTGGGAAATGCAGTCTTTATGTGTGGGTTCTTTTACTGAAGAAAGGAGGAGAAAAACGATCAATACCGGTAGACAAATGATAAATATCAGTAGCCTCTTCGTATGCCCCCACTTCAAATTCAGGTAGCTCCTTTTAATCTATTTTATACATTTTTGTGTGTGAGGCTTTTTTTTTTTGAGACAGAGTCTTGCTTTGTCGCCCAGGCTGGAATGCAGTGGCGTGATCTCGGCTCACTGCAAGCTCCGCCTCCCGGGTTCATGCCATTCTCCTGCCTCAGACTCCCAAGTAGCCGGGACTATAGGCGCCCACCACCATGCCCAGCTAATTTTGTTTTGTATTTTTTAGTAGAGACGGGGTTTCACCGTGTTAACTGGGATGGTCTCTATCTGACTTCGTGATCTGCCCGCCTTGGCCTCCCAAAGTGCTGGGATTACAGGCGTGAGCTACCACGCCCGGCCGTGTGTGAGGCTTTTGAAAGGATTTTCCGGCCAGGCGCACTGGCTCACACCTGTAATCCCAGCACTTTAGGAGGCTGAGGCGGGCAGATCACCTGAGGTCAGGAGTTCGAGACCAGCCTGACCAACATGGAGAAACCCTGTCTGTACTAAAAATACAAAATTAGCCAGATATGGTGGCGCATGCCTGTAATCCCAGCTACTCAAGAGGCTGAGGCAGGAGAATCGCTGGAACCCGGGAGGCGGAGGTTGCGGTGAGCCGAAATCGTGCCATTGCACTCCAGCCTGGGCAACAAGAACGAAACTCTGCCTCAAAAAAAGAAAAGGAAGGATTTTCCTGCTAAAGAGTTTGGGAACCATGATGTGGTGCTGTGCTGTCTCTTCCTTGGGACTAGTGCTGCTCATGCAAACACTAATCTTGATGCCTTGGCTCAGGAGCTGAATGACAAAATGCAGATGCTCCTCAACTTAGGGTATCAGTCCTGGAAAACCCATCATAGGTTGGAAGTAGCATTAACTCCAAAATTCATTTCATTACAGCCAACCTCCCAAAATCTTAGCCTAGTCTAACCTACCTTTAAAGTGCTCAGAACACTTGTATTAGCCTACATTTGGGCAAAATCATCTAACACAAAGTCTGATTTATCACAACATACTGAGTATTTCATGTAATGTATTGAATCTGTCTGAAAATGAGAAACAGAATGGTTGTATTGGTATGCAAAGTGCGGTTTCTATAGAATGCATGTAACTTTCACACCATCATAAAGTTGGAAAATCATAAAGTCAAACCGATGTAAGTCAGGGACCATCTGTTTATAAAAAGCATAAACTCGCTATTGTAACTTAATTATAAGTTGATGAGTATGCAAGAAATAAAAGCCACTGTGACATTAACATAATTTAGGCATTAGTATCTTGGTTTTTCTGTTTTTTGTTTTTTGGTTTTTTTTGAGGCGGAGCTTTGCTCTTGTTGCCCAGGCTGAAGTGCAGTGGCGTGATCTCAGCTCACTGCAACCTCTACCTCCTGGGTTCAAGCAATTTTCCTGTCTCAGCCTCCCGAGTAGCTGGGATTACAGGCGCCTGCCACCACACCTGGCTAATTTTGTATTTTTTGTAGAGATGGAGTTTCTCCTTGTTGGTCAGGCTGGTCTTAAACTCCTGACCTCAGGTGATCCACCCACCTCAGCCTCCCAAAGTGCTGGGATTACAGTGCTGGCTGGTTTTTCATTTTCTTTCTTTTTTTTTTTTTTTTTTTTTTGAGACGGAGTCTCGCTCTGTCGCCCAAGCTGGAGTGCAGTGGCGCGATCCTGGCTCACTGCAAGCTCCGCCTCCTGGGTTCACGCCATTCTCCTGCCTCAGCCTCCCGAGTAGCTGGGACTACAGGTGCCCGCCACCGCGCCCGGCTCATTTTTTTTATTTTTAGTAGAGACGGGGTTTCACCGTGGTCTCGATCTCCTGACCTTGTGATCCGCCCGCCTCGGCCTCCCAAAGTGCTGGGATTACAGGCGTGAGCCACCGCACCCGGCCTTGGTTTTTCATTTTCTAGGTATCACTTTTTTTTAAATCAAGTGGTAATATGTTGTATTCTCTCCATGTAAAAAGATGGAGAAGTGAAGCTGTAAACGAATGAAGCTTTGTTTATAGAAAACTATTGGTTTTTCTTTGTGTATTTGTTTTTTGATAGTTGATAATGTTATCAAGCAGGTTCTTTATATTTCTTAGCTTGAAATTTCACTTTGCCATTAGCATTTTTAAGTTTTGCAGTTATAAAGTTCATTTATATTTTTTGTTAGGTTGAATTGCTGGAAATGGAAAAATCACAAATCCGTTCACAGTGTGAAGAACTCAAAACTGAAGTTGAACAGTTAAAATCTACAAATCAACAGACAGCAACAGATGTTTCAACATCAAGTAACATTGAGGAGTCTGTAAATTATATGGATGGGGAAAGGTAATATTAAATGAGGCGTTTTTGTGGGGCTGCAATTATGGTTAGGATACTATTTATTTTTATCTGCTAGCACCCATCAGATAGATACTGTTCTGTCAGAAGAAATTATTGATTGTCTGCTGTGACCCTGGTGTTACATGATAAATACAAAAGAAGTGACACTTCATTATCTTTCCTTCCCAGTTTCTGACCGTTTAGGTTCTATTTAAATGGAATAGGAATTTAGAAGGAATAAAGCATTTGATTGTTCAGAGTGGTTTTAGAATGTTTTTTGAAGGAAAATAAAAATGGGCACGATATTGAAGAATAGGGGGAATTTGGCCATGAGTAGAAGACACGAGACTGTTACTGAAATTCACTCCTTCAACCTGTTTTTCTTTTATTGTCGTACTTGGTACCATTTCTTTATGGCTTGCTGTCCTTATTTCACGATATGCTCTCTGTAATCTTTTAGGAAATCACAAAATTACTAAAAATTGCCGTAGTACAGATGATATTAGGAAGAAGTCCTATTAAAACAAGTAGGCCAGGTGTGGTGGCTCACACCTATAAACTCAGCACTTTGGGAGGCTGAGTTGGGTGGATTACCTGAGGTCAGGAGTTCAAGACCAGCCTGGCCAACATGGTGAAACTCTGTCTCTACTAAAAGTACAAAAATTAGCTGGGCGTGGTGGCAGGTGCCTGTAGTCCCAGCTACTTGGGAGGCTCAGGCAGGAGAATCGCTTGAACCCAGGAGGTGGAGGTTGCAGTGAGCCAAGATTGCACCACTGCACTCCAGCCTGGGTGACAGAGCAAGACTCCGTCTCAAAACCAGGCACGGTGCCTCATGCCTGTAATCCCAGCACTTTGGGAGGCCAAGGTGGGTGGGTCGCTTAAGGTCAGGAGTTCGAGACCAGCCTGACCAACATGGTGAAACCCTGTCTCTACTAAAAAAATTAGCTTGGCATGGTGGCGCGCACCTGTAATCCCAGCTACTTGGGAGACTGAGGCAGGAGAATCACTTGAACCTGGGAGAAGGAGGTTGCAGTGAGCCAAGATTGCGCCACCACACTCTGGCCTTGGCAACAAGAGCAAAACTCCATCTCAAAAAAAAAAAAAAGAAAAGAAAAGCTGGCATGGGAATGATTAAAGTATTTTCAAAGGTCTAGTGGACTCTTACCGCAAAAGCTCACAAAACGGACATGCTCAAAATCGCATTTTCTGCATTGTCAGCCTAAGGAAGAACATCTTGATCCCTTCATAGATTTCCACTTGAGAAAAATCAGTATCTAAATTAAATATGGACTTACTATATTGTAGTGGGATGGGGAACAAGAACAACTGTAACACTCATTTTATGTGTTTGCCATAATATTTGAAACAAAAGCTGCCTTACAGTTTAGGTGTTTATTGCTTAAATACTTTTGGGCATTTTAATAAAAGTCTAGAATGCTGATATTCATAAACTTGGAAGGCATAATTATCTTAATCTAGGGCTTCCGACTGTTTTCAGAAAACCATTGTTCTCTGTAAATGCATAGTAACTTAATGTAATAGGATCAGAGCAGTCCTGCAATTATTATTATTATTATTTTTTTGGAGACAGAGTCCTGATCTGTCGCCCAGGCTGGAATGCAGTTGCATAATCTCGGCTTACTGCAACCTCTGCCTCCCAGATTCAAGCAAATTCTCCTGCCTCAGCCTCACCAGTAGCTGGGACTACAGGTGTGCGCCACCACGCCCAGCTACATTTTGTATTTTTAGTGGGAGACGGGTTTTCACCATTTTGATCAGGCTGGTCTTGAATTCTTGACCTCAGGTGATCTGCCTGCCTCAGCCTCCGAAAGTGCTGGGATTACAGACGTGAGCCACTGTGCTCAGCCTAAAAAAAACTTCTTTCACATTGTGTAACACAACGTTTTGCAAGCTTGTTTGACCACAGAACCTTTTATTACCTGTTATACAACTATGAATATTATAGAACATGTTTTAGATAATTGCGGCTTAGCATGGTGGTTCATGCCTGTAATCCCAGCACTCTGAGGTGGGCAGAATGCTTGATTGAGCCCAGGAGTTTGAGACCAGCCTGGGCAATATAGTGAAACCCCATTACTACAAATAATAATTTAAAAAAATTAGCCGGGCATGGTGGTGTGGGCCTGTGCTTCCCGCTACTCGGGAGGCTGAGGTGGGATAATTGCATGAACCCTGGAGAGCAGTGGTGCCATCGCAGCTCACTGAAGCCTTGACCTCCTGGGCTCAGGTGATCCCCCACCTTACCCTCTTGAGAAGCTGGGACTATAGGTGCCACCACCAAGCCCGGCTAATATTTTGTGTTTTTAGTAGAGTCAGGGTTTCACAATGTTGGCCAGGCTGGCCTCAAACTCCTGGGCTCCAGCGATCTCCCTCCTTGGCTTCACAAAGTGCTGGGAATACAGGCATGAGCAAGTGCACCTGACTGATAAAAGTAAATTGAGTTCTCTAGGGGAGGTTTTGCTTTTCTTTTTGTTTAATTGTATATTATTCTACAGAGATTTGATTTTGGTATTTTACTTTTTAAGGTCTACATGAATATTAACTTGTAATGCTCATCTAATAAGTTACATATTTATATTTGCAGCCTCAAACTCCGATCTCTTCGAGTTAACGTAGGACAACTGCTGGCTATGATTGTGCCTGATCTTGATCTTCAGCAAGTGAATTACGATGTTGATGTAGTTGATGAGATTTTAGGACAAGTTGTTGAACAAATGAGTGAAATCAGTAGTACTTAAAGTATATATTATGTAAGATAAGAAGACATTTGCTCAATGCTTTTGGTTGTACAGCTTTTAAAATATAAGTATGTTTGTTTTATAGATATGATAGGCAACAGACTGCAAACCATAATCTTTACTGTATTCTATGCATTCAAATGTGGTCACAGATATTGTGGACACATTATCAGATGTTTTGAAATACCTGTGAATTGTTGGCATTGAGCAGCTGAAGCTAAGTCATGACTCTGTTTGGAATGTAAATATTTGTAATTAAGCCTGCACATATTTTTTTATTGCCCTAGAGTACTGAAGTGTTTTTCACCAAGAGCTTTTCAGGTTGCCCCTAAGCTTTGTGCAATTTTTTCTGGTTCCCCAAAGTGTATTTTTCTCTAAGTCGAGGGCTATGCCATAATACAAATGGAAATGTTACCTTTGATTTTCTTATAAAGGAGTTTATTAAATAGGATTTTTAAATAATGTAGTAACACTCCTGATACAACTCTGGTTATAAGTGAATTGAGCATTAATGTTTCCTTTGTATAAATTCCTATCCTGAAATATTTTATTCATGAAAATAAGGTAAGCAAAAACCAACTCCATTTTGCCAGGATTTTCTTGTGCTGAGATTGCCAATCACGGTTAAACACAAAGTGTTTTTATGGAACAAAGAAACAGTCTTTAACAGAAAAAAGGTATTGAAATATTAAATGGCCACCAAGTTTACTTTGAAGCCCATTTTTGGCTGTTTAGTCAGCATGAAGTGGGCATGATAATTTTTTAATATTTCTTTTTGTGAAATTTCCTGTACAGCCTTTTGTAGGATTACTACAGGTTAATGTGAGTTGAGGAAGAGAATCTTTCTCGAACAATGCTACATACCTTTTATTATATTACAGACCTAAGTGTTTTATATCCTGGAGTCAAGGAACAAATTACCTTAGGATTATAGTATTACATGCCATAAAATACTATGCTTTATTGGTCCCATGTTTTGTGCAATTTTAAAGAGATGGCTTTCTATTAAGTATAAACTATGTATATATAAGAACCATATTTTCCACAACTAAAATGTGCATTATTTTTTCCAAAGTTTTATCATTGCTATTTATTTTTACCTTTGTTTTTGAACATTCAATCCGTTCATTTTGTATGTATGCTTAATACATGTCTGTCATATACAATACTGAATTTTTACTGTATAGTAATTCTGGAAAGAGCAAATAAATGAAGATTGTTTTTATTTGCCTGATAAAGTAATTGAAAGTGTATTTTTGGTATGAAGCTGGTTTTCTGTCACAATTGTAATTTCCCAAATTTTAAAATATCTTGTAATAAAATAAAAATATATGATGGCTAACTGTTCAGATACTACTTTTAAAGAATTAATATTAACCTTAAATTATTTTAAAACTAAAAATGTATTCATTAGACCCTCAACTGGAGCTCATTTTAACTACTTTAATTGCAGGTTATTTTTTGAAGACTGTTTCTATTAAGACTGAGGCTGAGCTGCTCTTTCCTCAGAGGATGTGTATTCTGTTTTCAAAAGCCTTTTCTCAGCCCGGCGCGGTGACTCACGCCTGTAATCCCATGACTTTGGGAGGCTGAGGCGGGCGGATCACCTGAGGTCAGGAGTTCGAGACCAGCCGGACTAACATGGAGAAATCCCGTCTCTGCTAAAAATACAAAAATTAGCCAGGCATGGTGGCACATGCTTGTACTCCCAGCTACTCAGGAGGCTGAGGCAGGAGAATCACTTGAACCCGGGAGGTGGAGGTTGCGGTGAGCCAAGATTGTACCATTGCACTCCAGCCTGGGCAACAAAAGCGAAACTCCGTCTTAAAAAAAAAAAAAAAAAAAAAAAGACTTTTCATTGTGTAAGTCATTTACTCTAGAGAAACGTTGCCTAAATAATAGCAGCTATGTAAATCATGTGTAAGTTTTGTGAATATCTAATTCATGCAGTGGTTCTTTTTGGAATTTGCTATTTTCCCCTTCCTTTTGGCCAGCTTCTGTATGTATTCTTGCAAAAATATTTCCTGTGGCTATCTGGCTTGATGGGAAAATTAATCATGGGATTAGTAAGAGAAACTTGCTTGCTAAATTGATTCTTTGGAAGCACTTAGATATTTTTTGCTCTTTATGAGGATATTGAAGTATTGCCAAGATATGAGACTTCAAAAATGTGGCTAACAGTTTCAGACAGAACAACTGTTGTTTAATGGAACAATGTGGGCTTTCATGATGTATGTGCCTTTCTCTTGTGTGTGTGGGACAGTATTGCCTCAACTAACGTTTATTACTTTAAAACACAAAAGGTATGAGGAAGTAAGCCAAAACAGTCCACGGTCTTCAAACAGGACCTAGGGTGGCAAGATCAGTGAAGGCTGAGTGAGCACACAGAACAGGAGGGCATGGCATGTCCCTGTGTGCTTCCTTTGGGCCTCAAATCCTTCATGTGGCAGCATCCAGTTGATGATGCTGCCCGTGATCTCAGACACTTGATTCTTGCTGTCACATAGACCTCTTAAGATTGGGTCATACGTCATTGAGAAATTTAAGCTCTCACCTCTGGCTGCATAGTAGAATCACTTGGGGAGTGTTTTAAACTCCCAAAGCCAGGCTGCACTTCACGTTAATTAAGTCAGTGTCCTTGGGGTTAGACCCAGATAACTCTTTTTCAGGGCCTCCCGGGTTAATTCCAGTGTACCATCAGAACCGAGCACCGTTGATCTGTGTCTTCTGTTGAGTATTTATAAATGTTGAACTTGAGTGGTTCATGAAACAAACGGGATCAACATATCCACTTTTTCACTGGGGCAAGTAGGGAGAGGGAGGGGAAGCAGAGCAGTGCCCCTGTTAGAGATGTAAATGAACAGTGAAAAGACTTTCTCCACGGCCTCTAAAGGTAACCACTATTGGCTTTTGTGTGCATACATGCACACATTCATGTGTATGTATTTTATTTACATTAAACTGCATATATTTGTATCAAAATTTACACAATGGGATTATACCATATAATTGATAACATTTCCATACCATTCTTTCAAAAAGCTTAAGTAATATTTCGTCACAGGAATATGCTCCTAATGCTTACTTTTCGTTAGAAAGAATATACTGGCCGGGCATGGTGGCTCACGCCTGTAATCCCAACACTTTGGGAGGCCGAGGTGAGTGGATCACGAGGTCAGGAGATCGAGACCATCCTGGCCAACATGGTGAAACCCCGTCTCTACTAAAAATACAAAAATTAGCCGGGCATGGTGGCGGACTCCTGTAATCTCAGCTACTTGGGAGGCTGAGGCAGGAGAATTACTTAAACCCAGGAGGCAGAGGTTGCAGTGAGCCGAGATCGCACCACTGCACTCCAGACTGGCGACAGCGAGACTCCATCTCAAAAAAGAATATATTGTGAAAATTAATACATACCACACATGATTTTCCGATTACATCCAGAGTGTAAATTGTTAACAGTGAATATAATAGGTCAAAGAATGTATGCCATGTACATTTAAATAAATATTGCCATCCAAAAAAGGTTGCAGGAATTTATACTTAAGACGAGTAATAAATACGACTTTTCCTCAAAATCTCTCAAACTTAATTTGATATGTAAAAATATGACAGCTGACATTTGTCTCAGTCCTTATATTGGCCATTTTAATTTTCTGTGTTCTATACATGTTCTTTGCCTATTCTTTTCTACTGGGTTGTTCTTGCTATAAAGAAGCTGAAAGCTTGCCTTAATTTGGCCACACATCACCCCAAAACTACCCAGACACTACCCATTTCTTCCTATTTCAGAAAATTCACAGTTGGTTGTCTTTTTATTATTATTATTATTATTATTATTATTTTTGAGACAGGGTTTCATTTTGTTGCCCAGGCTAGAGTGCAGTGGTGTGATCATGGCTAACTGCAGCCTCAACCTTCGAGGCTCAAATGCTTCTCCTGCCTCAGCCTCCCGAGTAGCTGGCATTAGAGGCGTGCACCACCATGCCCACCTAATTTTTCTGTTTTTTTGTAGAAACAGTTTCACCATGTTGCCCAGACTGGTCTCAAGCTCCTGGACTCAAGCAATCCACCCTTCTGGGCCTCCCAAAGTGTGATTATAGGCATTTGAGCCACTGCACCTGACTGGTTAAGTCCTATTTTGTGCAGTGTCTCATAAACAGGGACTCACTGAAGTGGCTTGAAAATCTAAATAGAATCCTATCTTTGCATATTTGTCTGTTGAATGTTGGTCACAGCTCACAAAGTGAATGCTATTAATACCTGATTGGTGTAGAGGAAAAAATAAATGTGTTGCTTTTTAGAATTGTTTCTTGATCACAGAGTTAATTTTCATATACTAAGGAAGAAAGTCTGGTTAAGAGTTAAGAAACCGGCCGGGCGCGGTGGCTCAAGCCTGTAATCCCAGCACTTTGGGAGGCCGAGACGGGCGGATCACGAGGTCAGGAGATCGAGACCATCCTGGTTAACACGGTGAAACCCCGTCTCTACTAAAAAATACAAAAAACTAGCCGGCCGAGGTGGCGGACGCCTGTAGTCCCAGCTACTCGGGAGGCTGAGGCAGGAGAATGGCGTGAACCCGGGAGGCGGAGCTTGCAGTGAGCTGAGATCCGGCCACTGCACTCCAGCCTGGGTGACAGCCCAAGACTCCGTCTCAAAAAAAAAAAAAAAAAAAAAAAAAAAGTTAAGAAACCTTTTAGAGCCACAATTTGAGAGTCATCAGGACCCAATATCTTGGTAACAAGACAGAATAAATTTAAATTTGAATATAAAGGATTTTTACCCCAACCTGGCTAACAATATTTAGGTTATGTATGTGCTTGATATGTGAATATCTAGAATTTGGCTGTAGTTTTGTGTGTTTTTTTGTGGGGTATTTTTTTTTTTTCTTGGAGACAAAGTATCACTCTGTTGCCCAGGCTGGAGTGCAGTGGCATGATCACAGTTCACTGCAGCCTCGACCTCTCAGGCTCAAGTGATCCTCCCACCTCAGCCCTTATGAGTAGCAGGAACTACAGGCACATGCCACTGCACCCAGCTAATTTTTGAATATTTTGTAGAGACGGTTTGCCATGTTGCCCAGGCTGCTGCAACTTCTAGCCTGAAGCAATCTGCCTGCCTTGGCCTCCCAAAATGCTGGGATTACAGGCGTGAGACACCATGCCCAGCTGGCTGTATTTTCATAATAAAATGTAATGGTGTTTTATATTCACAAAGGAGTCAAGTCTTCCTAATCTCCCATGGGGTTCCTTTTGGAAGTGAGGCCCTTGGTTTGTGCTGTGATCTGAACCAAGACTCAAGGTAATTTGAGTATATAATTTTTTTTTTTCCTAGGCAATTGTCCCTTGTTTTGTGACTCCCTTGGTGGGAATCCCTCTCAAAATGTGATATTCATGGAGGCAATTGAGGTACCAGCAAGCTTGTCCAACCCACCTTGCTTAGTTGTTTTGTTTTGGGTTTTTTTTTTTCCCCAGGCTGGTCTCAAGAAATTCTGGGCTCAAGGGATCTGCTCACTGTGGCCTCCCAAAGTGTTGGGATTACAAGTGTGAACCACTGCTTCCGGCCTTAAAAAATACATATTTTTGAGACAGGCTCTTGCTTTGTCATCCAGGCTGGAGTAGCAGTGGCGCGATCACGGCTCACTACAGTCGTAACCTCCCAGGCTCAGGTGATCCTCCCACCTCAGCCTCCTGAGTAGCCAGGATCACAGGCAGACGCCACTATGCCCAGCTAATTGTTGTATTTTTTTGTAGAGACAGATTGTTGCCTTGTTGCCCAGGCTGGTCTCAAACTCCTGGGCTCAAGCGATGCACTTCCCCCACCTCTTAATCTCTCAAAGTGCGGGGATTACAGGAATGAGCCCTAATTTATGGTTTTGTTTTTTTGTTGTTGTTGTTTTTCTGTACTCTGTATACTCCAGGGTATTTCAGATGTAAGGTATTTCAATACATCTAATAAATTTCCTTGTCTAGACTTGGTGACAGCCATTTCTCCAAGAGCTCTGCTTCGTTTTGTGGGAAATGCTATTTGAAGACCATAATCTAGGCACAGATATAGTCATTGTTTTTAGTTAGGCCATTTCTTTTTCTTTTTCTTTTTTTTATTCTTTTTTGCTTTTTTTTTTTTTTTTAGACAAGGTCTTGCTCTGTTGTCCAGGCTGGAGTACAATGGCATAATCATAGCTCACTACAGCCTCAAACTCCTGGGCTCAAGTGCTCCACCTTCCTCAGCCTCCCAAGTACCTGGGACTATAGGTGCGTCCCACCATGCCTGGCTGATTTGTTTTTTTTTTTTTCTAGATACAGTGTCTTGCTACATTGCTCACGCTGGTCTTGAACTCCTGGGCTGCTTCAGCCTCCCAAAGTGTTGGTATTACAGGCATAAGCCACTGTGCCTGGCCTAGTTTGGGCATTTCTAGGCCTTTTTAGTGGACTGAACTAAAAGAGACTATAGTCTCTTTTGCTGAAAATCTTGGTTCCTAACCACATAATTATTTGCTCTTCCCAATGTATACATAAATACATATGTATGCATATATGTAACAATACCAGTATTTTCTAGCCATAGTATGACTGGAGGTAAATTTTCTTTGGGGTAGTATAAAATTTCTGTGTTTGCCAATCACTTGAAATAACTCCTTGTGTGCATCACAATGTTTCTTCATCCATGTTGCTGCCTGTGTCAGTCAGTGTAGAGTTCTCCAGAAAAACAGAGCCAATATGATAGATGCAAGAGATTGATCAGGAGGAGTGGCTTAAGTGGTTATGGAGGCTGAGAGGTCCCATGATCTACTGTCTGCAAGATGGAGACCCGAGGAAGCCAGTGGCATAACAGTCCCACTCCTAAGCCCTGAGAACCAGGGACACCAATGGCGTACGTCCTGGAGTCGAAAGGCCTGAAAACCAGGAGCTCTGACATCTGATGGTGGAAGATGGATGTCCCCAACTCAAGAAGAGACAGAATTCGCCCTTCCTCCACTTTTTGTTCTTTTCCGACTCAACAGGTTAGATGATGCTCCAGATACTGCCCAGGTTGGTGAGGGCAGATCTTCTGTACTCAGTCTACTGATTCAAATGCTAAAGTCTTCCAGAAACACCCTCATAGTCAGAAATAATGTTGACCACCTCTCGGGTATGTCTTAGCCCGGGCAAACTGACACATAAAATTAACTATCACAGTCAGTATTTCTTTTGGATTACTGAGTAGAATGCTGTGGAATGAATATGGCACAGTCTGATTACCTTTTCTCCTGTGGGTGGACATTTGGTGTCTTTCCAGTTTGGGGCTATTATGAATAATGATTCTTGTACGAGTTTGCTTTTGTTTTCCTGATACATATGCCAAGGAGTGGAATTGCTGAGTCATGGGGTAGGCATATCATTACCTTTATTAGACACTGCTGAACAGTTTTCTAAAGTATTTACATCAGTTTATACTTCTACCAGTAGTGTGCCAGAGGTCCTGTTGTTGCCATTCTCCTGTACTGATTTCTGTCATTTCTCCTATTTTTCTTTTTTTCTTTTTTGAGACTGAGTCTCTTTCTATCACCCAGACTGGAGTGCAGTGGCATGATCTTGGCTCACTGCAACCTCCGCCTCCTGGGTTCAAGTGATTCTAGTGCCTCAGCCTCCCAAGTAGCTGGGATTACAGGCGCCGCCACCATGCCTATTATTATTATTATTATTATTATTATTATTATTATTATTTTGAGATGGAGTTCTGCTCTTGTCGCCCAGGCTGGAATGCAATGGCGCAATCTCGGCTCACTGCAATCTCCGCCTCCCAGGTTCAAACGATTCTCTGGCCTCAGCCTCCTAAGTAGCTGGGATTACAAGCGCCTGCCACTGCGCCCGACCTATTTTTTGCATTTTTAGTAGAGATGGGGTTTCACTATGTTGGTCAAGCTGGTCTCGAATTCCTGACGTCAAGTGATCCACCCACTTCAGCCTCCCAGAGTGGTGGAATTACAGGCATGAGCCACCACGCTTGGCTTCTCCCTATTTTTCTTATTCTGATATTTCCTCAACATTTTTTTCCAACCCTTTACTGAACTTTTTATTTCTGTTATCAAATTTTTTTTTTTTTTTTTTTTTTTTTTTTGAGATAGAGTCTCACTCTGTCGCCCAGGCTCCCAGTGGTGCGATCTCAGCTCACTGCAACCTCCGCCTCCCGGCTTCCAGCGATTCTCTTGCCTCAGCCTCCCGAGTAGCTGGAATTACAGGCACACACCACCACTCTGGATAGTTTTTGTATTTTTAGTAGAGAAGGGGTTTTGCCATGTTGGCCAGGTTGGTCTGGAACTCCTAGCCTCAAGCAGTCTGCCTGCTTTGGCCTCCCAAAGTGTTGGGATTACAGATGTGAGCCACCATGCCTGGCTCAGATTTTGATTTTAGAATGTTCACACTTACAAATGGAAATTAAAGTGTGTTGAGAAGTTTTTTTCGAAGCTGAGTTAAGAGTTAGTGCTTTTTAGCCGGGCGCGGTGGTTCACGCCTGTAATCCCAGCACTTTGGAAGGCCGAGGTGGGCGGATCACGAGGTCAGGAGATCGAGACCATCCTGGCTAACACAATGAAACCCCGTCTCCACTAAAAATACAAAAAAATTAGCCGGGCGTGGTGGCGGCGCCTGTAGTCCCAGCTACTCGGGAGGCTGAGGCAGGAGAATGGCGGGAACCCGGGAGGCGGAGCTTGCAGTGAGCCAAGATCGCGCCACTGCACTCCAGCCTGGGCGACAGAGCGAGACTCCGCCTCAAAAAAAAAAAAAAAAAAAAAAAAAAAAAAAAAAGAGTTAGTGCTTTTTAGCCGGGCGCGGTGGTTCACGCCTGTAATCCCAGCACTTTGGAAGGCCGAGGTGGGCGGATCACAAGGTCAGGAGATCGAGACCATGGTGAAACCCCGTCTCTACTAAAAATAGAAAAAATTAGCCGGGTGCAGTGGCGGGCGCCTGTAGTCCCAGCTACTCGGGAGGCTGAGGCCAGAGAATGGCGTGAACCCGGGAGGCGGAGCTTGCAGTGAGCCGAGATTGCGCCACTGCACTCCAGCCTGGGCGACAGAGCGAGACTCCGTCTCAAAAAAAGAAAAAAAAAAAGGCCGGGCGCGGTGGCTCAAGCCTGTAATCCCAGCACTTTGGGAGGCGGAGGCGGGTGGATCACGAGGTCAGGAGATCGAGATCGTCCTGGCTAACATGGTGAAACCCCGTCTCTACTAAAAATACAAAAAACTAGCCGGGCGTCGTGGCGGGCGCCTGTAGTCCCAGCTACTCGGAGGCTGAGGCGGGAGAATGGCGTGAACCCGGGAGGTGGAGCTTGCAGTGAGCCGAGATCGCGCCACTGCGCTCCAGCCTGGGCGACAGAGTGAGACTCCGTCTCAAAAAAAAAAAAAAAAAAAAAAAAGTTAGTGCTTTTATATCAATTTTCATTATTAAAAAGTTCTCAGGAACCAAATAACATTGGTCCCCTTAAATTGAGGCAGTTCTGCCCAAAATGGATGCTTGGGGCCCAAGCTGAAGGCCAGTGGTTGTTGAGGAATCTAGTTAGAATTGCGTTAGAGGAATTCCTTTCTTTTTCTTTTTTTTTTTTTTTTTGAGATGGAGTCTAGCTCTGTCGCCCAGGCTGGAGCGCAGGGGCACCATCTCAGCTCACTGCAAGCTCTGCCTCCCAGGTTCACACCATTCTCCTGCCTCAGCCTCCCCAGTAGCTGGGACTACAGGTGCCCGCCACCACGCTCGGCTAATTTTTTGTATTTTCAGTAGAGACAGGGTTTCACCGTGTTAGCCAGGATGGTCTTGATCTGCTGACCTTGTGATCCACCTGCCTTGGCCTAAAGTGCTGGGATTACAGGCGTGAGCCACCGCACCCGGCAGGAATTCTTTAGTCCAACATTTGTGGTGCAAACTTTGAGGTTTTGAGCAAATAACTTTTCTTTTTTTTTTTTTTTTTTTTTTTTTGAGACGTAGTCTTGCTCTGTGCCCCAGACTGGAGTGCAGTGGCGCGATCTCGGCTCACTGCAAGCTCCGCCCCCCTGGGTTCACGCCATTCTCCTGCCTCAGCCTCCCGAGTAGCTGGGACTACAGGCGCTCGCCACCTCGCCCGGCTAATTTTCTTGTATTTTTAGTAGAGACGGGGTTTCACCGTGTTAGCCAGGATGGTCTCGATCTCCTGACCTCGTGATCCGCCCGTCTCGGCCTCCCAAAGTGCTGGGATTACAGGCTTGTGCCACCGCGCCCGGCCTCTTTCTTTTTTTTTTGAGAAAATATTTGAGATAGCCCAGGGCCTCTCTCTGGAGCCGCATCCCCTGCCCGTGTTGGCTTATCAAGTTGGCACTGAAGTTGGATCTCTAAAATGTTCACCAAGAAAGCCAACTCCTTCGTGTACTTTCAGTACTTAAAGCATGTGTTTTTATCTTTTAAATCCACGTTCAGCGTCGTGACACTTCAAGAGGTGGGCAGATTATTCGTTTGTGAATGAACAGCATTTATGAGAAATTTGGAGAAATTTGATGTTGAAGAGACACGAAGAATCCCGAGCTTTCCAAAACAGACTGAATGAAAATGCAAGCTCCTGGAGCAGGGGCCTCTGCTGGATGTTCGGAATCATGGGGCTGGTAGGGCCAGGAGTCTGTACTTTCATAACAGCCAAATTATCTAAAGTATATAGTCATTCCCAGTCCAAACTCTGTATGGAGAGAAAAAAATCTAAAAATGGCATATTCGGATTATGTTATTCTAGCTTCCTGTAGAAATCAGGCTTCAAGGAGCATACAGCCATTCTTATCAACATGAGACACTGATTTTTAGGCAATATCTGTACCTTTCATAAAGCTGGCTAAAAGCATCAGCCAGTATTTATATAAGAATCCATGTCTGTTCTTTTTTTCCAAAAATCCTAGAGCAGTTGGTTCCTCAGATAAACCTGTGTGTTTCTTTTATCCAGTAAAAGCAGCGCATCCAGAGGTACTTGTTTCCTGGCCTTCTGCGAAGCCCACAGATAAATTAGGTCTCATCTGGAAACGTCCCATTTCAAAAGGCCTGCGGTATCTGTGCCTACCGATCAATTTACCGCCTCACTTTAAAATGTGAGTCTGTTCTTAGAAAGGATTTATAAGGCCGGGCGCGGTGGCTCAAGCCTGTAATCCCAGCACTTTGGGAGGCCGAGACGGGCGGATCACGAGGTCAGGAGATCGAGACCATCCTGGCTGACACGGTGAAACCCCGTCTCTACTAAAAAAAATACAAAAAACTAGCCGGGCGAGGTGGCGGGCGCCTGTAGTCCCAGCTACTCGGGAGGCTGAGGCAGGAGAATGGCGTAAACCCGGGAGGTGGAGCTTGCAGTGAGCTGAGATCCGGCCACTGCACTCCAGCCTGGGCGACAGAGCAGACTCCGTCTCAAAAAAAAAAAAAAAAAAAAAAAAAAAAAAAAAAAAAAAAAAAAAAAAAAAAAAAAAAAGAAAGGATTTATAACTGCGTCTACTATAATAATAAAATGTAAGCAACCTTGCGCTAGGTACTGAAGAATTTCATAGCTTTGAACTCTCCAAAATGTTCTAGAAGCCAATATAGAAACCCAGAGATCTCAGTTTTTGTTTGCAGAAGGGACAGGAGAACCGGTCGTGTTCGCCCTCCCAAGTGCACAGCGCCAGCATAGGGTCTAACACACAGCCCAGGCTCTGTAAACGTTTGCTAAAAGAACGAATCAACAAGGAATAAATAATGGATAATAATAATAAATAATAGTGAATCCATTCTTCCTGCAGTCGTGGGTCTGGCGGGAATAAATTCCGGCCCGGATTCCGACCCCAGGGCCAGACCGGGACTCGCCTCGGCGCCTAGGAGGGGGCGGGGCTTCCCTGGGGTGCCGCCCACGTCGGGCGGGACCTGAGAGGTGCTTGAGGGGCGGGGCGTCCATGAGGTCCCACCCATGCGGGGGGCGGGGCCTGCGGCGCGCGGGAAGCGGCGCGCGCTGCGCGGGAGGTGACGGCGCCTCTGACCGTCCGGGTTCCTGCAGGTACGGCTTCCCGGGGCTGGCCCGGGCGGCTCCGCGGCTCTTTTGGTCGGGTCGATCTGGAGCCAGAGGCCCTCGCCCAGGGCCTGGGGCCCGGGATAGCTCCGGAGGGCGCGCGTTCGGGCGGCGGGGCCCCGTCCACCCCCGGCCCCGCGCGGCCTCCTCCCGGCGGCCTCTGTCCCAGCTTCCCGGGCCCAGCGCCCGGTCCCTGGGAAAGGCGGGGTTCTGCTCTCGCCCCGCCGCCCCGGTCCCCTACCCCGTTTGCCCCCCTCTTCCGGGAGGCCCCTCCCGGGGCGGGCCCCTACCTGGGCTCTCAGGGCGCGCCCCTAGACCCTACTAAGCGGGGACAGGCCGTGCAGATGGCCGGGGCCCCTAGGTAGCCTCTACCTGGATGTTTGGTTTTGCTTTTCTGGACGTAGCGTCGTATCATAAACTTGTGGATGTCAGGACCCAGCGAAGCATTTTAGGTGGAGCTAGCAAGGTGTTCTTGTCAGATGGCAACGTTAACATCCTTTCCCAATGCAGTGTGCATTTTAAATGGCTCCTGCCCTATTCAGCGCTCAGTAACCCTTCGCTGCTGCTAACACTGTTGTTTAATCCATCACCAGCATTTTGCAGCTTTCCTCCGTCTTGAAGTAGAACGGTGCCCGAGAAACGTTTTGCCCCTTCAAGACTCAGGAGGATGAAAGTCATCACTTGTGAAATAGCCTGGCACAACAAGGAGCCCGTGTACAGCCTGGACTTCCAGCATGGGGCGGCCGGGAGGATCCACAGACTAGCGTCTGCGGGCGTGGACACCGCTGTCAGGGTAAACTGGGGCAGAGATAGCCATCTGGGAACACTGCTTGAAGCAATAGTTTTCATTCTTTTATTTAAAACCAATGTCGGCTGGGCGCGGTGGCTCACGCCTGCAATCCCAGTGCTTTGGGAGGCTGAGGTAAGAGGATCACTTAAGTCCAGGAGTTCGAGACCAGCCTGGGCAACATAGCCAGAAATGAAAAAGTAGCAGGACGTGGCGGTGTGCAGCTGTAGGCCCAGCTACTTGGGAGGTTGAGGTGAGAGGATCGCTTGAGCCTTGGAGTTTGAAGCGAGCAACCATCACTCCACTGCACTCTAGCCTGGGTGACACAGCCAGACCCTTCTCTTAAGTAAATGAATGAATGAATTGAACATATGTCAACAAATTCAAACTACTCTGTCATCTAGCCCAGAATGCTAAATTTCCAGGGCCTGCGGTGAACAATGAAAGCAAAAGAGAGCTGCTTTTTTTTTTTTTTTTTGAGATGGAGTCTCGCTCTGTTGCCCAGGCGGGAGTGCAG
The DNA here is from genome assembly GCF_024542745.1 of Macaca thibetana thibetana. Classification (NCBI taxonomy): domain Eukaryota; kingdom Metazoa; phylum Chordata; class Mammalia; order Primates; family Cercopithecidae; genus Macaca; species Macaca thibetana. The sequence goes on along the minus strand of NC_065580.1, from coordinate 160,614,558 downwards.
TGGTGCAATCTCGACTTACTGCAACCTCTGCCTCCCAGGTTCAAGCTATTCTCTTGCCTCAGCCTCCCAAGTAACTGGGACTACAGCCACTCATTACTACACCCGGCTAATTTTTGTATAAAGTAGAGATGGGGTTTCACCATGTTGGCCAGGCTGGGCTCGAACTCCTGACCTCAGGTAATCCACCCACCTTGGCCTCCCAAAGTGCTGGGATTACAGGCCTGAGCCACCATGCCCTGGCTCTGCTTTCTTATTTGATTCATTTTCCCTAGATTATTGTAACTGGACGTTCATTGTTTTGGGATTCTGATCCTGGTTCCTATTGGGTAACAAGTTGCTCTAGAAAGAAGGCGGAGGGGAACAGTAGACATTTATGTTTTAGATAGGGATTTCTTTCTGAAAATAAGCATAGTTTTTTTTTTTTTTTTTTTGAGACAGGGTCTTACTGTGTCGCCCAGGCTGGAATGCAGTGGCCTGATCTCGGCTCACTGCAGCCCTGACCTCCAGGGCTCAAGTGATCCTCCCACCTCAGCCTCCCGGGTAACTGGAACTACAGGCATGTGTCATCACACTTGGCTAATTTTTAAAATTTTCTGTAGAGACCAGGTCTCACTATGTTTCCAGGCTGGTCTTGAACTCCTGGCCTCAAGTGATTTACCCACCTTGGCCTCCTAAACTGCTAGGATTACAGTTGTGAGCCACCGCACCCAGCCCATAGTATTGTTTTAATACAAACAGTATAATATGTGCCCATTCTATGTTTTTCAAATGAATGTTTTGGTATTGACAGATCTGGAAGGTAGAAAAGGGACCAGATGGAAAAGCCATCGTGGAATTTTTGTCTAATCTTGCTCGTCATACCAAAGCTGTCAATGTCGTGCGTTTTTCTCCAACTGGGGAAATTTTAGCATCGGGAGGAGATGGTGAGTATTGCTGTTCTTCAGAGATTCTTTAGGCACCAGATAGATACCTGTGTGTCTCGTGTCAGATAGTGAGATTTGAGCTGAATATGCTTTTTTAGGAGGGGTGGGATAGAGTGTTGCTCTTATTCCCCAGGCTGGAGTGCAGTGGTGCAATCTCGACTCACTGCAACCTCCGCCTCCCGGGTTCGGGCGATTCTCCTGCCTCAGCCTCCCGAGTAGCTGGGATTATAGGCACCTGCCACCACGCCCGGCTAATTTTTTTTTTTTTTTTTTTTGTATTTTTAGTAGAGATGGGGTTTCATCATGTTGGCCAGGCTGATCTCGAACTCCTGACCTCAGGTGATCCACCTGCCTCGGCCTCCCAAATTGCTGGGATTACAGGCATGAGCCACCGGGCCTGGCCTGGATATGCTTTTTATTTCAGATATGGCCGACCTTCTCAATCTGTCATTTAGGTAGTTCAGTAAAATAATGTTCTAGGGAGTGCGGTAGAATCGGAGAGGGAGGACAGCAAGATGACACTGGGAACACCTGTTTGAAAACAGCTGCTTTCCTGCTAGGTCCCACTGGGCTCTTCCGAGACAAGATGGAGAGGCACTTACCTTTCCATCACATCCCAAGTAAGGCGGCTGTTCTGGTTTTGTTTGATTGTTAGTTTAATATCTGTGGTGATCAGAGTCAGTTCAGTGTCTCTGTATAATTAATTAATTGGCTTTAGGACTGCATTATTAATTAACTGCCTTTGGGAGTTTTTTTTTTTTTAAACCAGTCATCTTTTATTTGGGTTTTTTTTTTTTTTTTTTTTTTCTTGAGAGAGTCTCACTCTGTCACCCAGGATAGAGTGCAGTGCCACGATCTTGGCTTACTGAAACCTCCGCCTCCCGGGTTCAAGCGATTCTCCTGCCTCAGCCTCCCAAGTAGCTGGGATTACAGGCACCTGCCACCACCCCGGGCTAATTTTTGTATTTTTAGTAGAGATGGGGTTTTGCCATGTCGGCCAGGCTGGTCTTGAACTCCTGAGCTCAGGCAATCTGCCTGCCTCGGCCTCCCAAAGTGCTAGGATTACAGGCGTGAGCCACCGTGCCTGGGGTATTTGGGCATGAATTCTAAAGTGGGATATGAAAGAATTCAGCAATGGCCAAGTTCCTCATGGAGGGGTGCCATGCTCAGAAGCGCAGCATGCCTCCCACTGGCCCCTCTTCAATGGGCTCTGAGTAGCTGCTGGTGTTTGATCTCCCTGTAAGAAAACTAGTAGCTGAAAAGCACATAAGCTGCCAGCACTGTGGAAAGCCCCACGATGCTCCCCTTCCCCACAGTGACATACTTGTTGTAATACCCATAGTAGCCTCTGAAACGCTCCAGCAGTGCCCGTCGGGGTAAGATCCCACATCGGTACCCAGCTTGGCAGCTCCTCTGGTCTGACATCCATGCGTTTTCTCCCATTCCCTGCTGTGCCTGATGCTGCTTTGGAGGCCTGGTGTCTGCAGTGCCGGGCTGCTGGAGGGTGCTGGGGAGGGAGCATACCGGGAGTGTCGTTAATGAATGGTCTTGTGATTTGTGCTTACTTGTTTGGTGGGAATAGATTGATTCTTGTTTTCTGCCTGTGCTTAAATGGGATAAAACTATATGGAAAAAGTAAACCAGGCTGGGTGCGGTCGCTCACACTTGTTATAATCCCAGCACTTTGGGAGACCGAGGCAGGTGGATCACTGGGGTCAGGAGTTGGAGACCAGCCTGGCCAATATAGTGAGACCTTGTCTGTACTAAAAATACAAAAATTAGCTGGGCATGGTGGTGCACTCCTATAATCTTCGCTACCCGGGAGGCTGAGGCAGAGAATCGCTGGAACCTGGGAGGTGGAGTTTGCACTGAGCCAAGATAGGATCATTGCACTCCAGCCTGGGCAACAGAATGAGACTCTGTCTCAAAAAAAAACAAAAAGTAAACCTTCCTTTTTACCATACTTTGAAACAATCTAGAAACTATTACAAAATAAAACAGAAATCTAAAGTTTTATTTTTGCAGAAGGAGGAAAAGAGACCTGGTTGAGTTCAGTGCCATGATGCCCAGAGCGCATGACGGGGGTGGGTGGGTGTGTGTGTGTGTGTGTGTGTGTGTGTGTGTGTGTGTGTATGTGTGTGTGCACGCATGCACGCATGCTGATTTGTAGAGGGAAAGGTGGGGAGCAGGAGCGTCACCTAGGGGTGGCTGCCTGCTGTTTGCCCTGAGGTTGCACATGGCAGCCCCCATTTTCCAGAGTCCCTTGGCCTTGGAGGCCCAGAAACCTGCTGTTGTCAGCACACAGAGAGTGTTCATCCATCAGGGCCAATGGCATCTTAACCAAGCTCCCAGACTAATGTGTGCAACCAGGATTCCGGTTAACTTAGCATGGGAATGCAGGCTGGGTGCGGTGGCTCACGCCTATAATCCCAGCACTTTGGGAGGCTGAGGTGGGCAGATCACCTGAGGTCAGAAGTTCGAGACCAGCCTGACTAACATGGAGGAACCTCGTCTCCACTAAAAATACAAAATTAGCTGGGTGTGGTGGTACATGCCTGTAGTCCCAGCTATTCAGGAGGCTGAGACAGGAGAATCGCTTGAACCTGGGAGGCGAAGGTGGCGGTGAGCTGAGATTGTGCCATTGCACTCCAGCCTGGGCAACAAGTGTGAAACTCCATCTCAAAAAAAAAAAAAAAGGAATGGGAATGCGCATGTCCTCACAACCTCATTCATTCACTCTCCTGCTGTGCACATTTCTAAAGGAAGCCAAGGGATGGTCAGAAGGTTATGTGGTAATCGTGGAGTCAGAATGTGGAGAGTCATCGGACTCAGACAATGGGTGACCTCGGGCTAAAGTACCTGATATGTCTATAATGATTAATAGCTGACACTTCCATGGGGCTTACTATTTGCCAGCCGTTGTGTTGTAAGTGCGTTATACACATTGACCAATTTAATCCTCACAACAGCCTGTGAGGTAGATATATTGTTTTCCCCATTTTTGAGACAGGGTCTTGCTCTGTCACTCAGGCTAGAGCACAGTGGCAAGATCAGGACTCACTGCAGCCTCTACCTCCCGGACTCAAGTGATCCTCCCACCTCAACCTCCTGTGTGGTGGGACCACAGGTGTGTGCCGCCACACCTGGCTAATGTTTTTGGTTTTTAGTAGAGACAAGGTCTTGCTGTCTTGCCCAGGCTGGTCTTGAGCTCCTGGGCTAAAACAACCCTTCCGTCTCAGCCTCCCAAAGTGCTGGCATTACAGGCGTGAGCCACCCCACCCTGCCTATTGTCCCCACTTACAGGTGAGGAAACTGAGACATCAAGATGCTCAGTGACTTGCTGAAGGTTTCTCAGCAGGAACATTTGCCAACCCCTGCACTAGGGGTTCTTTGCTGTTTTGTTTTTCTGTTCGGCTATTTATAGATTATGCCTTCAGTTTTGTTAATGTAGCCAGTGTCATTTTGCAGTGGCATTTTGCTGGCCTAGGACCCTTCTGTTTCAGGTGATTTTGTATAGCTCTGATCTATTATGAATTTAATTTTGGAGTTTTAGCTGAGAAGGCAACCCTACTTTCCCTGTTGAAATGCTTGGAAGTAAATCATCGTGGCCATGGTGTCCACTGAACAACATAAATGTTGTTTTAATGCCCTAAAAATCCTGATGTGCGGCTCATTCTTTTGTATTTTTAGTAGAGACAGTTATCCAGGATGGTCCCGGGAGGCGGAGGTTGCAGTGAGCCAAGATCGTGCCACTGCACTCCAGCCTGGGCGACAGAGCGAGACTCCGTCTCAAAAATAAATACATACATAAATAAAAATCCTGACATGAAGGAGTGTGGGTGAGGCGTGGATCACTGTAATTGAATCGCCCCGCAGATGCCGTCATCCTGTTGTGGAAGGTGAATGATAACAAGGAGCCGGAGCAGATCGCTTTTCAGGATGAGGACGAGGCCCAGCTGAACAAGGAGAACTGGACAGTTGTGAAGACTCTGCGGTAACTTGGGAGGGACCCTGGCAGTGATCTCTCTTTACTCTGAGCGCATTAAATGGAATATACATTTTGACTTTTTTTGGGTGTGTTTCTTTTGAGATAGGGTCTCATTGTCACCCAGGCTGGAGTGCTGTACTGTGATCACAGTACCCTGCAGCCTTGACTTCCCGGGCTCAAGTGATCCTCTCACCTCCCAAATAGCTGGGACTACAGGCACATGCCACCACACCCTGCTAATTTTTACATATTTTGTAGAGATGGGGTCTCACTGTGTTGCCCAGGCTGGTCTAATTTAGAAGTTTTATTTATGTGAAACAGTCCTAAGACAATAGTTTTAAAGGATGAAAGCATAATTAAAATGGATTTTCTTAGTTTCTCCTATGAATTTTTCTCAGTAAAAAGGATTCAATTTTAAAGATACAGCTATCCTTTTTTTTTTTTTTTTAAGATGGAGTTTCGCTCTTGTTGCTCAGGCTGGTCTCAAACTCCTGACCTCAGGTGATCCACCCACCTCAGCCTCCCAAAGTGCTGGGATTACAGGCGTGAGCCACCACGCCTGGCGAGATACAGTAATCCTTGAAAGTAGTTTTTTATAGCTAATATAGTGCCAGTGGAAATTTTGGAATCTCATTTTATGCATAGTTCTGGAGCTTGCCCTTATATTTTTGATAACTTGTCCTTTTTTGAGTTAATAATTGTTTTTTGTTTTGTTTTGTTTTTTAGATGGAGTCTCACTCTGTCGTGTGGGCTGGAGTGCAGTGGCATGATCTCAGCTCACTGCAATCTCCACCTCCTGGTTTCAGGGGATTCTCCTGCCTTAGCCCCCAAGTAGCAGGGACTACTACAGGTGTGCGCCACCATGCCTGGCTTTTTTTTTGGCTAATTTTTTTTTTTTTTTTTTTTTTTTTTTTTTTGAGACAGAGTCTCACTCTGTCGCCAGGCTGGAGTGTAGTGGCACAATCTCAGCTCACTGCAATCTCCGCCTCCGAGGTTCAAGTGATTCCCCTGCCTCAGCCTCCCGAGTAGCTGTGTCTACAGGTGTGTACCACTGCACCCAGCTAATTTTTTGTATTTTAGTAGAGATGGAGTTTCACCATGTTGGCCAGGATGGTCTCGATCTCCTGACCTCGTGATCTGTCTGCCTTGGCCTCCCAAAGTGCTGGGATTACAGGCGTGAGCCACCGCACCTGGCTGATTTTTGTATTTGGAGTAGAGATGGGGTTTTACCGTGTTAGCCAGGCTGGCCCTGAACTCCTGACCACAGGCAGTCTGCCTACCTCGGCCTCCCAAAGTGCTGGGATTACAGTTGTAAGCTGCTATACCTGGGGAGTAATTGCTTTTTTCCTCTTTGTTTTTGGATTCTAGGGGCCACTTAGAAGATGTGTATGATATTTGCTGGGCAACTGATGGGAATTTAATGGCTTCTGCCTCTGTGGATAACACAGCCATCATATGGGATGTCAATAAAGGTAAACTATATGTTTTTGTTATTAGCAGGAAGAAATATTCTAAGCATCTATAAAAGCCTAAAAGCCTAACTTGCTTTAACTTTTTTTTTTTTTTTTTGAGACAGGGTCTCGCTTTGCCGCCCAGGCTGGAGTGCAGTGGTAAGATCTCGGTTCACTGCAACCTCCACTTACTAGGTTCAAGCGATCCTCCTGCCTCAGTCTCCTAAGTAGCTGGGACTACAGGCATGTACCACCACACCCAGCTAATTTTTGTATTTTTAGTAGAGACAGGGTTTCATCATGTTGGCCAGGCTGGTCTCAAACTCCTAACCTCAGGTGATCTGCCCACGTCGGCCTCCCAAAGTGCTGGGATTACAGGCATGACCCATCGCTCCTGGGCTTAACTTACCTTAACTTTATTTTTTATTTTTGTTTTTTTGAAAACAGAGTTTTGCTCTTGTTGTCCAGGCTGGAGTGCAGTGGCACAATCTTGGCTCACTGAAACCTCCACCTCCTGGGTTCAAGCAATTCTCCTGCCTCAGCATCCCGAGTAGCTGGGACTACAGGTGTCTGTCCCCAGGCCCGGCTAATTTTTGTATCATTAATAGAGACGGGGTTTCACCATTGGCCAGTCTGGTCTCAATCTCCTGACCTCAGGTGATCTACCTGCCTCGGCCTCCCAAAGTGCTGGGATTACAGTCATGAGCCACCATACCCGGCGTACTTGCTTTAACTTTAAAAGCAACACAAAAAATTGTTTTAGTGAACTAGAGCAGGTGGTTGGCTCAACAGGATAGGGTTTAGTCCCATATGCCATGGATTGTCAGAGGGTAAGAGGCTTAGTAGTGGTGCTGCAAGTTACTGATACTGAGGCCAGGCAAATCCCACATGGTGGGGCCAGCAGATAAGATGACAGGCCCGAGCCCTGCCTTTATGGAGGTTAGGATCTCGGAAAGATTAACAAGTCACTTATAATTTATAGGGCATTGCATGCTAGTTGATGGAGTAGGTGGGATCAGGTTTCCATTTTAGAAGATCAAGGAAAGCCAGGGACATTCTGTTCTCCAGCTGGGGAGACAGTGGACATGTGAAAAGTTATAGTGGTGTAAAAATAGCTGTGAAATGCCAAAAGCAAGTAGTGGCTAACTCCTAACCATTTTTATCTCCCGCCATCCTTTACTCAAACTTTGTTTTCTCCCAAACCTCTTCCTGCCAATTCTACAACTCAAGTACCTGGGTAAGGAGTTGTTATTGGCTGCCCCTGCAGCACTGTGTCAGCCCAGTTCTCATCAGCCTATAAAAATTGTTGCTCTTTTTAGTTCCGTGCTGTCCAGCCAAGCCATCCTCCATCCTCCATTCTGTCTTGTTTCATGTTTTTTTTTTTTTTTTGGGATGGAGTCTCCTTCAGTCGCCCAGGCTGGAGTGCAGTGGTGCGATCTCCGCTCACTGCAACCTCCGCCTCCCAGGTTCAACAATTCTGCCTCAGCCCTCAAAGTAGCTGGGATTACAGGCGCCCCCCCACCCCAGCTGATTTTTGTATTTTTAGTAGAAATGGGGTTTCCCCATGTTGGCCAGGCTGGTCTTGAACTCCTGACTTCAAGTGATTTGCCTGCGTCAGCCTTCCAAAGTGCTGGGATTACAGGCGTGAGCCAGGATTTTAGGTTTTACCATAAGTGTGATGGGTTGTTACTGAACCTCACCAAAAACCTCAAAAAAAAAGAATGACTTGTCAGGCACAGTGGCTCACACCTATAATCCCAGCACTTTGGGAGGACTGTGGAAGCCTAGGAGTTAAGACCAGCATGGGCAACATGGCAAAAACCTCTCTCTACCAAAAAAAATGCAAAAATGAGCTGGATGTGGTAGTACATGCCTATAGTCCCGGCTACTAGGGCTGCTGAGTCTCTTGAGCCTGGGAAGTTGAGGCTGCAGTGAACTCTGATGGCACCACTGCACTCCAGCCTGAGCAACAGAACCAGACCCTGTTTCAAAAAAAAAAAAACAAAAAACAAAAAGGAATCGCCAAAGCTTCATAACTCCCTTGTCTTTTCGTAACTCCCTTGTCTTTTTATGCAGGCAATCTCTGTGTGCTAAATATTTTCCCCAGAGCCCCTTGTTCATCCCTGCTCACACTGTCTGCTCTGTGATGAGGAGGGCCCTCATCTCTCTCTTGGTCTACTCTGTCACCTCCTAACTAGCAACCCTCTTTGTCATCTTCTAAACCTGTTTCACCTTTAAAATGCAGGTGACTCCTCAGCTCGAATGCCCACAGCCTTTTCCTTACACACAAGGTCTCTGTAACACTTCTCGTTTCCTCCTTATCTTCTGTTCTTGGCCCTCCTGTGTGCCCATTAGCAGTTCTCAGCTGCCTCTCACTGCTCCATATTCTCTTCACTAAGGTGTCTTAACCCGGGGATTCCCTGACGATACCTTCTTCCACCCTTCATCTCCTCTTCATCCTGCCTGACCTGGGGAACTGAACTTAGATCTTCTCAGACCCTCTGCCCTGTGCTGTCAGCTCCCCTCCCCGGGTCCACGTGTGTGATGCTTGCCTGTTGATGGGTCTGTCTGATCTGTGAGCTCCCTGAGGGTGGGGACTGCATGAAGTCATCTTTGTGGCCCCAGAGCCTGACACGGGGTTCAGTACGGAGTCCCTCACTTACTGCCTGCTGAGTGATGCATGGTAAAGGGAATAATATTTAAGTCATAGTTTATACTATTTGGGCTCAAATAGGTTTTGATAATGCTGTTTCGGTATGTGTGTTTTTTTGTAGGACAAAAGATATCAATTTTTAATGAACATAAAAGTTATGTCCAAGGAGTAACCTGGGACCCTTTGGGTCAATATGTGGCTACTCTGAGCTGTGACAGGTAAATTTAGCTTTAGCATTTACTTGGAATTTCTTTGTATTTACTTGTAATTTTCTGAAGAGAGGTATTTATTGCCACTTAACCAAGATTTATCATAGTCTAGCTTTGATTCTTTTGTTCTTGTTTTCATACTCATTCTTACAACATAATCAGAAATTGGAAATTAATTAGGACAAGTGCCTTCCACGAAGTTTGTACTTAGTAAATCTTTTTTTTTTTTTTTTTTTTTCTTTAGACAGAGTCTCACTCTGTCACCCAGGCAGGTGTTGTGGCACAGTCTCATAATCTCAGCTCACTGCAACCTCTGCCTCCTGGTTTCAAGCGATTCTCCTGTCTCAGCTTCCCTAGTAGCTGGGATTACAGGCACATGCCACCATGCCCAGTTAATTTTTGTATTTTTAGTAGAGACAGGGTTTCACCATGTTGGTCAGGCTGTTCTCAAACCCCTAACCTCAAATGATCTGCCCGCCTTTGCCAATATGCTGGGATTACAGGCATGAGCCATCACACCTGGCCCTGAACTTAGTAAATCTTTATTATTATTACTATTTTTTTTTTGAGAGAGAGGCTCACTGTGTCACCCAGGCTGGAGTGCAGTGGCGCAATCACAGCTCATTGCAGCCTTGACCTCCTGGGCTCAAGCAATCCTCGTACTTCAGCCCCCCAAGTAACTGGGACTACAGTTGTGCACCACCACACCCGGCTACTTTTTGTATTTTTTGTAAAGATGGGATTTTGCCATGTTGCTGAGGCTGTTCCTGAACTGTTGAGCTCAAGCCATCTGTCTGCCTTGGCCACCCAAAGTGCTAAGATTACAGGTGTGCTACAGTGATTTTTATTTTTATTTTTATTTTTTAATTGTTTTTTGAGACAGAGTATCACTCTGTCCCTTAGGCTGGAGTGCAGGAGTGCGATCTCAGCTCACTGTAACCTCCACCTCTGAGATTCAAGCGATTTTCCTGCCTCAGCCTCCTGAGTAGCTGGATTACAAGCATGTGCCACCATGCCTGGCTAATTTTTGTATTTTTAGTAGAGACAGAGTTTCACCACATTAACCATGATGGTCTGAAACTCCTGACCTCGGGTGACCTGCCCGCTTCGGCCTCCCAAAGTGCTGGAATTACAGGCGTGAGCCACCTCGCCAAGCCCAGTGATTTTAATGACTCCATTTAAATCGATATAAAAATAAACTATTTTTGTCCTTTCTGAAAAGAAGTCTTGTTGCTGTGTTTACTGGCATAATTGCATTTAATTGTATTGTTGGAATAAATATTTTAAAAATGAGGAGTGCCTCCTATATTACTTAATAGTCCTTTTGGATATTTATCTAACTACTTTTAATTAAAACAAATTGAATATAAGATGGCCTTGTAATAAAAGTGGTAGGGAGGAGTTAGTGTTTATTTTTCATAGAATTTCCTGTTGTATTCTAAATACCATTTATTTTCTGATAAGTGTGTTTTATTCAGACAGTCATCAGTAAAACAATCTGATTAGCTAGTGGGAGTAATGTGACTTACCAAAATTTTTTTTTTTTTTTTTTTTTTTTTTTTTTTGAGACAGAGGCTCGCTCTGTTGCCCAGGCTGGAGTGCAGTGGCATGATCTCGGCTCACTGCAACCTCTGCCTCCTGGGTTCAAGTGATTCTCCTGCCTCAGCCTCCCGAGTAGCGGGGATTACAGGCGCCCACCACCACACCCGGCTACTTTTTTGTATTTTTGGTAGAGATGGGGTTTCACCATATTGGCCAGGCTGGTCTCAAACTCCTGACCTCAAGTGATCCACCCGCCTCTGCCTCCCAAAGTGTAGGGATTATAGGCGTGAGCCTCTGCGCCCAGCCTGTGATATCCTTTAGGTTGTTAATGCTTGCTTCCTTCTTCATTACCCAGTTGTGAATATCATGGGTAAAGGCTTTTGCAGACTGAAAGTTGCTGAGGTGGTGATAGGCTGTTGGTAATAAGTTGTTTCTGTGTGAAGCATAATTCATTTACTACAAGTGGTAAATCAGACATGTTCCTTCTTCAGGGTGCTGCGAGTGTACAGTATGCAGAAGAAGCGTGTGGCTTTTAATGTTTCGAAGATGCTGTCTGGAATAGGTGCTGAAGGAGAGGTATAAAATATTTTGCTATTCTTTTTCAGCAGCGCTTTAACTGAGACTTAGGAAGTCTTGAGCTCCTCCCATACCCTTGCGGCCAAATCACTGGTCTCAAGGAGCCGATTCCTGAACTACAATAAGGTTTCCTTTTGGACAGTCAAGGCTCAGTTACTGTGGTGGGCTAGTCTGTATGGAAATGGGGACATCTGGAGCCCAGGGGAGAGCCACTGATGGAGGATAGGACAGTGATTTTCCACCCTGGCTGCACCATGGAATCACCTGGGAAGAATTACAAATATGGTTGCTGGCCGGGTGCGGTGGCTCATGACTGGAATCCCAGCACTTTGGGAGACTGAGGCGGGTGGATCACTTGAGGTCAGGAGTTTGAGACCAACCTGGCCAACATGGCCAAACCCCATCTCAATGAATTACAAAGATTAGCCAGGTATGGTAGTGCAGGCCTGTAATCCCAGCTACTAGGGAGGCCGAGGCATGAGAATCACTTGAACCTGGGAGGTGGAGGTCTCAGCAGTGAGCCAAGATCATGCCACTGCACTCTGGCCTGGGCGACAGAGCGAGACTCTATTTCAAAAATAAAATGAAATAAGGCTGGGCATGATGGCTCACGCCTATAATCCCAGCACTTTGGGAGGCTGAGGCGGGCAGATCACCTGAGGTCAGGAGATTGGGACCAACCTGGCCAACATGGTGAAACCCCATCTCTACAAAAAATATAAAGTTAGCCGGGCACATGCCTGTAATCCCAGCTACCCAGGAGGCTGAGGCAGGATAATTGCTTGAACCTGGGAGGTAGAGGTTGCAGTGAGCTGAGATCGCGCCATTGCACTCCAGCCTGGGTGACAAGAGCAAAACTCAGTCTCTAAATAAATAAATAAATAAAAATAAAATAAAAATAAAAATATGGATGCCATGGCCCCAGCCTCAGTGGCGTGATTCACTTGGCTGGAGCTAAGCAGGGCCTCCGTGATTCTCAGGTGTAGCAAGGGCTGGTCACTACTGGTCTGGGAAGATCCCTACACGAGGCAACAGAAGACAGGCAGGTCAAGCGTTGGATCTGTCTGGCAGCAGGCAGTTTACTGTCTTGGCAGGTAGGTAGAGAGCTTTGCTAGCAGACAGCAGAGACCCAGCCAAAACACTGGTATTTAGGAATAGAAAGGATTTTGACTTTGAAAGAATTGGCAAATGAAAATAAGACCCTATTTCTAAAGGAATCAAGGCTACTGAGGCAGGCAGCGAGGTGCAGGCGAGCAAGCTGGTTATTGGCTCCACACGGGGACAAGGTGCAAATGCACCCAAGGAACCAGGGTAAGGCAGTGTGGGCTGGACGCTGACAGGCACTGAGAGGTCACACCTGTGAAGTAAGAATAGTAATGCTGGCCAGGTGTGGTGGCTCATACCTGTAATCTCAGCACTTTGGGAGGCAGAGGTGGGCAGATCACCTGAGGTCAGGAGTTCGAGACTAGCCTGGCTGACATGGTGAAAACCTGTCTCTACTAAAAATACAGAAATTAGCTGGGCATAGTGGCGCATGCCTGTAGTCCCAGCTACTCTGGAGGCTAAGACAGGAGAATCACCTGAACCTGGGAGGTGGAGTTTGCAGTGAGCCGAGATTACGCCATTGCACTCCAGCCTGGGCAACAAGAGTGAAGCTCTGTCTCAAAAAATATATATATATAAAATATATATTTCTGTATATTATATAATATATATTATATATTTTATATATTATATATGATTTTTTATATGTTTGTATTTATATATTACATATATTTACATATTTTATATTACATATAAATAAATATATATTACATATATTTGAATATATAAATTCAATATATATGAATAGTAATGCCTGCTTCCTTGTAGTCTTAAGAATTAAATGCTTGTTTGTTGAGACAGTGTCTGGCTCTGTCACCCAGGCTGGACTGCAGTGACACGATCTTGGCTCACTGCAACCTTCAATTCCTGGGTTCAAGCGGTTCTCCTGCTTCAGCCTCCCGAGTAGCTGGGATTACAGGTGTGCGCCACCACACTTGGGTAATTTTTGTATTTTAGTAGAGATGGGGTTTTGTTATGTAGGCCAGGCTGGTCTCGAACTCCTGGACTCAAGTGATCCGCCTGCCTTGGCCTCCCAAAGTGCTGGGATTACAGGTGTGAGCCACCATGTCTGGCAAATGCTTGATGTTTATAAAATGTCAATAAATAGTAGTAAAAACTGTCCCACACAGGTGTTCAAGAAATGTTGTTTTAAAAGATTAATGGTTACCAGTTTAATAATCCACAATTTTCTTTTTTTAAAGGGTGCATTTATTAATAGCTGGATGTGGTGACATGTGCCTATAGTCCTAGCTACTCAGGAGGCTGAGAAGGGAGGATTGCTTTGAGCCCAGAAGTTCTAGGTTGCATTGACCTATGATTGCGCCACTGCATTTGAGCCTGGGTGACAGAATGAGACTGTCTCTAAAGAGTGCGTTCAGTTGGAAATTCTAAATGAATCCGCACAGATAGAAAGCAGAGGCCTCCTGGTCATCTTCCCAGTATCTCCCAGTCTCAAGCCCCAGACATGCCACTGTTGACCCTGTGGTTTGTGTTCTTAAGAGTTTTTAAAAATAATTTTAGAACACATAAAACACACATATATACATATAGCTTTACCTAACAAAAACATGTGGTCAGTTTTCATGAACGTTTACCCTTGCGGTATTGTCCAATTATCTGATTTGTAATGTTTCAGTTTCATTTATGATTATGTCAACAATAAATGACACTATGTAAAGAAAATCATAGGCACATACAGCAGTTGGGAAGCCTTTATTGTGAGTGTAAAGATTTGGAAAAATGTTTAAACTTTGTGTGTAGAAAAGAAAGAAAACAAAATAATAAAAAAAATAATAAAAATAAATGTTGTGTGCGACAGGCAAGAAGCTACCGGATGTTCCACGACGACAGCATGAAGTCTTTCTTCCGTAGACTGAGTTTCACTCCCGATGGATCTTTGCTCCTCACGCCAGGTGTGTTTTGTAGTTTTGGACTTAAGGGAATGAGGGCCGAGCGGGGATGTCTGCTCCCGTTTTACGCTGCTGCTTATCAGTTCAGTGAATGCTGGTTAGAATGAGGGTCCCTGACTTACCTGCCCATTGGAACCTCCAGGAGAGCTTAAAAAAAAAAACGCTGGCTCCTATGTCCCACCGCCAGAGATTATAGTGTAATTGGTCTGGGTGGCGTGGCTTTTGGAATTTTAAAAAGATTTCCAAGTGATTCTAACGTGCAGAAAACTTTGGGAGTTATGAGATTAAAATGATAGGCATTTTCTCTTAGATAAATTTAACTTTTGGCCGGGCATAGTGGTTCACACCTCTAATCCCAGCACTTTGGGAGGCTGAGGTGGGTGGATCACTTGAGGTCAAGAGTTCATGACCAGCCTGGCCAACTTGGTGAAACCCCCTCTCTACTAAAAATACAAAAAATTAACTGGGTTTGGTGGCTCATACCTGTAATCCCAGCTACTTGGGAGACTGAGGCAGGAGAATCGCTTGAACCCGGGAGGCAGACAGTGCAATGAGCTGAGGTCGCACCACGGTACTCCATCCTGGGAAACAGAGTGATAACTTATCTCAAAAAAATAAAATAAAATAAAATAAACTTTACTATGTAAACCTTTTAATGAATGCTTTTCCATTCATTAACATGTATATGGAAGTCATAGTGCTAAAGCCAAAAATAAAGCTCCTTTATTGTTTTTATTCTCCGCAATAAAGAAGCGCATTTGTGACAGCATTAGACACATGGACAAACTTGTAAAGCAGCACTGGTCAAAATCAAAAGGTCAGCCAAGTAGCAAGGACAAGATAGGTTTATTGTCCCTAGGAAGGAAAGGAGCTCAGCCCAGCAAGTAAGGCTAGGCAGTGTTGTGGCCACAGTGTTCTCAGAGGAGAATGTCTGCTCATTGCCATGGCTCCAGGGCCATCCTGTGCACAAAGATGACAACAGAGCCCAGGGTTGGGCCAAACGGGAGGGCACCGGCCAGCTTTGCCACTGAGTCCCATCCCAGCTGAGCCAGGGAGTGCCTGAGAAGGGTGTGAATCACACATGCAGCTGTGTGGGTAGGGCTTTAAAGAACACTGCAGAACATGTGGGAACGACACTGTGGCTCAAGAAGTCTCAGGCCCAAGAATAATTGTTTAGGTTATATTTACTAAAGTTAGTTACTAAACATTTATTAGAAGTTAATCACTAAACCCGGTAATAAATCATTTTTCCTTTCGAGACAGAATCTCGCTCTGTTGCCCAGGCTGGAGTGCAGTGGTGCGATCTCCGCTCACCACTGCAACCTCCGCCTCCTGGGTTCAAGCGATTCTCCTACTTCAGCCTCCTGAGTAGCTGGGATTACAGGCGTGCGCTACCACTCCCCACTAATTTTTTTGTGTTTTTAGTAGAGACAGGGTTTTACCATGTTGCTTAGGCTGACCTTATGATCCACCTGCCTCAGCCTCCCAAAGTGCTGGGATTACAGGCGTGAGCCACCGCGCCTGGCCTTTTTTTTTTTTTTTTTTTGAGACGGAGTCTCACTCTGCCGCCCAAGCTGGAGTGCAGTGGCCGGATCTCAGCTCACTGCAAGCTCCGCCTCCCGGGTTCACGCCATTCTCCTGCCTCAGCCTCCCGAGTAGTTGGGACTACAGGCGCCCGCCACCGCGCCCGGCTAGTTTTTTTGTATTTTTTTAGTAGAGACGGAGTTTCACCGTGTTAGCCAGGATGGTCTCGATCTCCTGACCTCGTGATCTGCCCGTCTCGGCCTCCCAAAGTGCTGGGATTACAGGCTTTTTTTTTTTTTTTTTTTTTTTTTTTTAAAGGAATCTCTCGCTTGGTCACCCCAGCTGGAGTGCAGTGGCACCATCTTGGCTCACTGTAGCCTCCACCTCCTGGGTTCAAGCGATTCTCCTGCCTCAGCCTCCTGAGTAGCTGAGATTACAGGTGCCTGCCACCATGACTAGATGATTTTTGTGTTTTTAGTAGAGACGGGGTTTCGCCATGTTGGCCAGACTGGTCCCAAACTCCTTATCTCAGTTGATTTGCCCACCTTGGCTTCCCAAAGTGCTGGGATTACAGGTTACAGGTGTGTGAGCCACCGTGCCCGGCCCCAGTTTCAAATCCTTTACTAAGTGGCCACTCTAAAAATATTTTCAATTAAAATCAAGCAGGGTGGATGTCTGTTATCAACATTATTATTCTTTGTGGTGTTAGTGTGGGAAAAACAGGAAAATGAAATTACAAAGATCGGAAAAGAAGAGATAAAAATCTGTAATACGATTGTGTTTCTAGAAAATCCAAGAGATTTAAAAAATACTATTAGAACAGAGCTTGCAGTGAGCTGAGATCCGGCCACTGCACTCCAGCCTGGGTGACAGAGCGAGACTCCGTCTCAAAAAAAAAAAAAATACTATTAGAATTTTTAAAATAATTTGATAAGATGGCTGGATAGTGTAAAATATATAAAAATCTGTGATCTTTCGTCTATATTGGCAGTGAGTACTTAGAAATGGAAGGAGGAGAAATATTTTATTCATTGTAGTGCAAAGCCTGCAAAACACATGGAGTAAATGTATTTATTTATTTATTTATTTTGAGACAGGGTCTCACTCTGTCACCCAGGCTGGAGTATGGTGGTGTGATCATGGCCCACTGCATCACTGCAGCCCTGATCTCCTGAGTTCAGGGAATCCTCCCATCTCAGCCTCCCTAGTAGCTGAGACCATGGGCATGTAGCACCATGCCCGGCTAATTTTCTTATTTTTTTGTAGAGACAGGGTCTTGCTGTGTTGCCCAGGCTGGTCTTAAACTCCTGGGCTCAAGCAGCCTTCCCATCTCAGCCTTCCAAAGAGCTGGGATTACAGGTGTGAGCCACCACACCCCGGCAGAAGTAAATTTAATAAGGAAGGGGCAGGACCTTTATGGAGAAGCCTAGAAGGTCTTATTGAAGGTTATAAAACAAGTTCTGAACAAATGGAAAGATATATCATGTTCTAACAATTAACATACCAATTTCATTTCCAATTAGAATTGCATTAAAGTTTTTTTTTTTTTTTAATTGGATGAAATTTCAGCTTTGTTTAGTAGAATAAATGCTGAAGAATAGCCAAGGAAGTATGAAAAAAACCCAGTGATACTTGGTTGGGAGGGCATTTGCCTCGCCACATGTCAGAAGATACTATAACACTACTTTTATCCAATCAGTATGGTGTTGCTAGAGGACCAAACAAATAGATTAGTGGACCAGAACACAGAGTTCAGAAGAAGATCTCAGGATATAAGGCAATTTAATATATGACCTCAGGTACTGTTCCAGTGGAAAAAAAATCTGTTATTTATTTGTAATTAATTGTATGTTACTTAAATAATTCTCAAGAGAATTAGACACTGAAGGCAAATAGGACAAGAATTTGTCATTAAGAAGGCTGGGAAGTGTTGAGATTGGACAAAGACCTATTCCTCTTTTTTTTGAGACAGAGTTTCACCCTTGTCGCCCAGGCTTGAGTGCATTGGCGTGATCTTGGCTCACTGCAACCTCCATCTCCCAGGTTCAAGCGATTCTTCTGCCTCAGCCTCCCGAGTAGCTGGGATTACAGGCGCCTGCCACCATGCCCAGCTAATTTTTGTATTTTCAGTAGAGACAAGGTTTCACCGTGTTGGCCAGGGTGGTCTCGAACTCCTGACCTCAGGCGATCCACCTGCCTCAGCCTCCCAAAGTGCTGGGATTACAGGCATGAGCCACCACACCCAGCCTCCTCTCTTTTTTTTTAATTGACAGATGAAATTGTATGTAGTTGTGTATGACATGTTTTGAAGTATATATATGTTGTGGAATGACTAAATCTAGCTAATTAGCATAGCATGATCTCACATAATTAGGATTTCTGTGGTTTGAACACTTTATATCTACTCTCTTAGCATTTTTCAGGAATATAGTACATTGTTATGAACCATAATCACCATGTTGTACAAGAGATGGATCTTGCAAAGGGAAGACTCTGTTATTGAATGAGTAGTGCTGGGGTAGCCAGATATGTGGAAGAAGATAAAATTGGACCCCTTCCCTAGATATAAAAAATAAATTCCAGGTGAATTCAGTACTTAAACACAAAAGGTAAAAATAGAAAACTCTTATAAGGAAATATAGAAGGACATTCTACGAATGGAGAAGACCCAATTAAGACTGGAAACTGGCCGGGCGTGGTGGCTCAAGCCTGTGATCCCAGCACTCTGGTAGGCCAAGGTGGGTGAATCACCTGAGGTCTGGAGTTCAAGACCAGCCTGGCCAACATGGCAAAACCCTGTCTCTACTAAAAATACAAAAATTAGCCAGGCGTGGTGATGCACACCTGTAGTCCCAGCTACTCAGGAGGCTGAGGCAGGAGAATTGCTCCAACCCAGGAGGCAGAGGTTGCAGTGAGCCAAGATCACGCCAATGCACTCCAGCCTGGGCAACAGAGTGAGACTCTGTCTCAAAAAAAAAAAAAAAAAAAAAAAAAGTGTATGTTCAAGTATGCTTATTGCAAGCATTGTTTATAGTGGTAAAAAACCAAAAGCAAATAAATACTCATTAACAGAGGTTGGGTGAATGAATCTTGCAGTAAATATTATGCAGCTACAAAAAAATAATGCATCAGTGCTATGCAAGTTAATTTTCATGAGTAGTGGATTGAAACTAGCAAAATAAGGAGAAGTGTCAATAATACCCTGCTTTGTAAAACAAATGGACTAAATAAAAAAAAATCCTCCGCCAGGCGCGGTGGCTCACACCTGTAATCCCAGCACTTTGGGAGGCCAAGGTGGGTGGATCATGAGTTCAGGAGATCGAGACCATCCTGGCAAACACGGTGAAATCCCATCTCTACTAAAAATACAAAAAGATTCGCCAGGTGTGGTGGTGGGCGCCTGTAGTCCCAGCTACTCGGGAGGCTGAGGCAGAAGAATGGCGTGAACCTGGGAGGCGGAGCTTGCAGTGAGCCGAGATCGTGCCACTGCAATCCAGCCTGGGCGACAGAGCTAGACTCTGTCTCAAAAAAAAAAAAATCATAGAGGTATATATGTGATTGAGTTATAACTGATTGTAATGATTTTGTGAGCATGGGGGAAATATACAGATGACATAATGGTTTGTTGAATGTTAAAATGGATTTCTTGGGGATGGAAGAATGGAGTGGGATGAAAAGAGGGGCCTGGGTGCAGTGGCTCATGCCTGTAATCCCAGAACTTTGGGAGGCCGAGAAGGGCAGATCACTTGAGGTCAGGAGTTTGAGATCCCTCTGGCCGACATGGTGAAGCCCCATCTCTACTAAAAATACAAAAATTAGCCGGACATCGTGGCAGGCGCCTGTAATCCCAGCTAGTCAGGAGGCTGAGGCAGGAGAATTGCTTGAACCCTGGAGGTGGAGGTTGCAGTGAGCCAAAACCCAGTCTTGCCTGGGTGACAGAGCAAGACTCTGTCTCAAAAGAAAAGAGGGCAGCTATGTAGAATGTATTAATTAAAAAAAAAAAAAGACTATTGATACTGTCTACTGCCCTCCCTGGTAGATATGAAACGGTCATATGTAAAGTTATGTGTGTGTATATGTATCAAGAAATAACATAAAACAGGGAGATGTTAGTGTAAGAGCAGCAGTGTATGATGGTCACTCTGACAGGCCTGAACTGTTTTAAGTACAGCACGGGGTGAGTGGAGAAGAGCTCTCAGATGGAGACTGTTCCCCAGAGCAAAGTCAGGTTCTGAAGGAGGCTGGAGGTTTCAGCAGAGGGCAAGGTCTCCTGGCAGCCTCATGGCTGGATAGGGAAGTTGGGGAAAGGCTAGTCTCAGCCTTTGGATAGCATCCAAGGCTGGAATCCAGGGAATAGAGATGAGGGTCTTAGGGAGAAAGGAGCCTGGGCAGCTGAATCTAGTCACGGTGCATCAATCGAGGAATTGCCTGGAGGCTCAAAGGTGCCCTGTGGCAAAGGCTCACTATGTTCTCCCGGCCCAAGATCAGAACCGGGTCCCCAGGGACTGCCCACAGGTAGGTGGAGATGACAAGTAGGTAGAACTGGAGTAAAGGCCGAGACCAGACAGTGCTGGAATATTTGTTTTTGTGCTCAGTCACAACATTGTCTAGAGAATATAACTTCAGGGGGAGCTATTTTGCAAACCGGAACTGAAGGCTCTTGAGTTTCCGTTGGTGAACAGAACAGAACAGTTTGCTGAAACAGTGACTTTTCTTTCCTCTCCCTCCCTTCCCTGCTCCCCAGCTGGATGTGTGGAATCTGGTGAAAATGTAATGAATACCACTTATGTTTTCTCCAGGAAGAATCTTAAAAGGTATGCAGTCAAGGAAATGTTTGAAATATTTACCTTTATTTTAGTCGGAGTTTTGCTCTTGTTGCACATGCTGGAGTGCAATGGTGCGATCTCTGCTCGCTGCAACCTCTGCCTCCCGGGTTCAAGTGGTTCTCCTGCCTCAGCCTCCCGAGTAGCTGGGACTACAGGTGCCCGCCACCACCCCCAGCTAATTTTTCTGTTTTTAGTAGAGATGAAGTTTCACCATGTTGGCCAGGCTGGTTTCAAACTCCTGACCTCAAGTGATTCGCTTGCCTCAGCCTCTCAAAGTGCTGGGAATACAAGCATGAGTCACTGCACCCGGCCTGTATTTTTTTTTTAGTAGAGATGGGGTTTTGTCATGTTGGTCAGGCTGGTCTCAAACTCCTGACCTCAGGTGATCTGCCTGCCTCCTCCTCCCAAAGTGCTGGGATTATAGGCGTGAGCCACCGTGCCCTGCCGAAATGTTTACCTTTTATTTTTGCTTTCGCTGAGTCACAGTGCCTTTTCCTAACACTGCAATTAATCCATTAGGCCCATCGCTCATCTTCCGTGTCCTGGAAAAGCCACTCTTGCTGTTCGCTGCTGTCCGGTCTACTTTGAACTGAGGCCAGTGGTGGAAACAGGTATCCTCAGTGCCTCAGGGTGCATTATGTTTTCTCTCCGAAATGGGTCACCAGAGTGGGGTGGAGATTCGGATTCTGTCTTACAGGGAAAGGTGTGTATGTGGGTTTGGTTCAGTTCAGTTATTTTTAAAATATTTTATTTTTACATTTAAATCTATTTATTTATTTATTTTGAGACCAGGTTATGAGACTGGTTAATTTTTGTATTTTTGGTAGCGACAGAGTTTCAGCATGTTACCAAGGCTGGTCTTGAGCTCCTGGACTCAAGTGATCCACCTGCCTCGGCCTCCCAAAGTGCTGGGATTACAGGTGTGAGCCCCCGTGCCTGGCCCGGTTTAGTTATTCTTAAAAGCTGGAGCAAAGACTGAGGTTATCAAAATACATGTCAGTTTTTTTTTTTTTCTTTTTTCAGGATTTATTTTCTTAAGGCACTTTAAAAGGAATAGCCGTACTCCTTTTGTTTGTCTATGTCTCTCATTATCACTTTTCTTTTCTCTTTTTTTTTTTTTTGAGATGGAATCTTGCTCTGTCGCCCAGGCTGGAGTGCAGTGGTGCAATCTCAGCTCATTGCAACCTCTGCCTCCCAACCTGTCCTCCAGAGTAGCTGGGATTATACGCACACGCCACCACACCCAGCTAATTTTTGTATTTTTAGTAGAGACGGGGTTTTGCCATGTTGGCCAGGCTGGTTTCGAACTCCTGACCTCAGGTGATCTGCCCACCTCAGTTTCCTCTTGCTTCTTAAGCCTATAGAATACAGTTATAATAGCTCCTTTAATGTCCTTGTATACAGGTTGGTTTTGATTTTTTTTCTCCTCCTTGTGGGTCATATCTCCCTGTTTCTTTGTTTGCCTGGTACTTTTTGATTAGATACCAGACACTGAATTTGACCTTAGTGGATGCTGGATGTATTTTATTCCTATAAATATTCTCTTTTTTTTATTTGAGATAGAGTCTTCCTCTGCCGCCAAGGCTGGAGTGCAGTGGCACAATCTCAGCTCACTGCAACCTCCGCCTCCTGGGTTCAAGTGATTCTCCTGTCTCAGCCTCCTGAGTAGTTGGGACTACAGGCACACACCCGCATGCCTGGCTAACTTTTGTATTTTTGATAGAGACGGGGTTTTGCCATGTTGCTTAGGCTGGTCTCAAACTCCTGAGCTCAAGTGATCCACCCAGCTCGGCCTCCCAAAGTGCTGGGATTCTAGGCGTGAGCCATTTTGCCCGGTCAGAAGCCTTGTTTCTGTGGTTTTACTTTGTCTCTGTCCCCGACCCCCAGGTGTGGAGCTGATGACTCTGCCCTACCGCCTCGTGTTTGCTGTGGCCTCGGAGGACTCCGTGCTTCTGTATGACACCCAGCAGTCCTTCCCTTTCGGTTACGTGTCTAATATACATTACCACACGCTCAGTGACATTTCATGGTGAGTGGCTGCTAATGAGGGAGAGTGAGTGAAGGAGCCCATGGCCGTACCCTGGAAGAGACCCTGGGGTTAGGGAGCATTTCGTTACTAAAGATGGCTTTGGGGGACATATTCACCAATTTTGTTTCTTATTTGCTTTTTTGAGACCAAGTATCACTCTTGGCGCCCAGGCTGGAGTGCAGTGGTGTGATCTCGTTTCACTGCAACCTCCACCTCCCAGGTTCAAGTGATTTTCATGCCTCAGCTTCCCAAGTAGCTGGGATTACAGGTGTGCACCACTACGCCTGGCTAATTCTTGTGGTTTAGTAGAGATGGGGCTTCGCCACGTCGGCCAGGCTGGTCTCAAGCTCCTGGGCTCAAGCGATCCTCCTGCCTCAGCCTCCCAAAGTGCTGGGATTACAGGCATGAGCTACTGCACCTGGCCCAATTTTATTTTTTAAATGAATCAACATTAAAAGGAAAAGCCATTTCTAGTTTGCCATAATACTTGCTTCTTATTTTCACACTGGTGGGTTTTGATGGCATTCAGATTGCCTTGTGGGGTTAACTGGACTCTGATAAACTGAGCGGAGGCCCTGTAGACTCCCTGGCCATCTGGGGATTCCTGAGGCCCTCTGGGAAGAAGCCCTCCCCTGCATGTCCCTGCTGCCCAGGACAGGGAAGTGCCCCGAGCTGGGCCTGTCTAGAGAATGTCACTCACCGCTGCCCTTCCACCATCTTTGGGTCCCCAATTCAGCCCCCACGGCTTGCTTGGCTCAGTGTGAGTTTTTTTTTTGAAATGGAGTCTCAGTCTGTCACCCAGGCTGGAGTGCAGTGGCACAGTCTCAGCTCACTACAACCTCTGCTTCCTGGGTTCAAGCGATTCTCCTGCCTCAGCCTCCCGAGTAGGTGGGATTATAGGCGCCTGCCACCATGCCTGGGTAATTTCTTTGTATTTGTAGTAGAGACAGGGTTTCACCAGGTTGGCCAGGCTGGTCTTGAACTCCTGACCTCAAATGATCCACCTGCCTTGGCCTCCCAAAGTGCTGGGATTACAGGTGTGAGCCACTGTGCCCGGCCTATTCAAGTGCAAGTTGCTAGTAGCACAGATAGGTTGCAGTGACTTAGCAAATCGTGATGAAACTGCATGAGTGAGTTGCTATCACACACTCTTTTCCAGTCGTATCTTTTCCCTGGTCTTTGCCTTCAGACAAGCTTGTGATTTTGCTTGAACTTCCCTCTTCTAACTAGATGTGAGAGTGTTGGTAAGGTCTGTAACTTTTCCCTATTTTGGGGATGAAGGTCCAGCGATGGCGCCTTCTTGGCCATTTCTTCCACGGACGGTTACTGCTCATTTGTGACATTTGAGAAAGACGAACTTGGAATTCCTTTGAAAGAGAAGCCAGTTTTGAGCATGAGAACTCCTGATACAGCAAAGAAAACCAAGAGTCAGACACATCGAGGGTCTTCGCCAGGACCCAGACCAGTAGAGGGAGCCCCTGCCAGCAGAAGCCAAGACCCCAGCAGCCCCGGCACAACCCCTCCTCAAGCCAGACAGGCCCCAGCCCCAACAGCCATCAGAGACCCTCCCTCCATCACTCCTGCTGTCAAAAGCCCCTTGCCGGGGCCTTCAGAGGAGAAGACCCTGCAGCCCAGTAGTCAAAACACAAAAGGCCACCCATCCAGGAGGGTCACTCTGAACACACTGCAAGCCTGGAGCAAGACAACGCCCCGGTAAGACCTTGTTGGAACAAGTTGTCATTGCAAAATGAAACGTGAAATGCAAACAGAACGCTCCCACCCTGCCGCAGGTGAAATTCCAGGCGGCGAATACTTCATGCCAGTAGGTTGCCAGAGAGATTCTTAACTTCAAATCCGAGAGTGTCATTTCTTGCATATAGGCCTGTTTGTTCCTTCAGTTCCTGCCTGTCAGATAAAGCCCAGGCTTGTGATTTGGCTGCAGCCTGTCATCCAGGACTGTGGCCACTCTCTCTCCTGAGTCCGTGGCCTTCATCTCTAGCCCAGTCCTGAATGTCATCTTCCCAGAGCACACTCTGCCCTTTGAGGCTTCTGTCCTTCCCTTCTCTGGGGAAACCCTGTACCTCTCTTCCTCTTGGTGACGCCAGGAGTCTTCTGAAAGACCCATGTGAATGTAGCCTCTCTGTTCGCAGGCTCTGTGGCCCTTCAGCCTTTCCCTTGTCACCACACATCAGATTCTGTAGCAGGTGCTTTGATGCTTCAGTTTCCCTGCTGGTTATGAGCCCCCAAGGACAGGAAGCAGAGCCTGTGTTTTATTTATGCTGTCCTGCCCAGGATGTAGGCAATTCCAGGAGTGTCTTCCTGAGACTCCGTTTGATGTCTCCAGCAGTCTGGTCCGTGAGAAACGGGGGTCCTGATCTCATAAATAATCCCCAGGGAGGTGCAGAGTCATTTCTTCCCTGCTTACGTCTGTGTCTGGCACGCACGCCTGTGTCTGCCACTCCTACTGGATACAGAGCCGCTTAGCACATCCCTCGCCGTCAGGCAGCACAGCCTCCCGTTTCCATCCTTCCCTGCGGCTGATATCCAGTTACTCCTCTGATCCTGTGTAGTTCCTTCTCCACCAGGCCCTCTGCCTCCCAGCCTGCCCATAAACTGAGTCAGGAGGAGGGCTGGGGAGTGGCATGCAGAGTGGAGTGGTGGGGACGCCGAGCTGGACAGAGCGCCCTGTGCCTCTCAGCCTCTCATGTGCCCACAGGTCTTCTTTGGCAAGTTCATAATATGTGTGTGGGTTGCTGGCTTTACTGCCCTCTTAAAATCTCTCATTTCTTTCTACAGATTAGCAACGTATTTTACAATTTTTCTATTTGTTTTTATGTGACGGAAGGTATTCCTTGAACTATTTTTGGTATTAAATTATTTTCCCCCTCTTGATTTCTTCTGAATTATTTACCAAGCTTCTTGAAGGTGTAATCTTCTACAAACAAGAATAGTTGTTGAAAATTAAGACTCTGGGTTTTTATTTATTTATTTATTCATGTGAGACAGGGTCTCTCGCTCTGTTGCCCAGGCTGGAGTGCGATGGCACGCTCTCTGCTCACTGCAACCTCCGCCTTCTGGGTTCAAGTGATTGTCCTACCTCAGCCTCTCAGGTAGCTGGGATTACAGGTATGTGCCACCATGCCTGGCTGACTTTTTGTATTTTTAGTAGAGATGGGGTTTCGCCATGTTGGTCAGGCTGGTCAAAAACTCCTGAGCTCAGGTGATCTGCCCGCCTCGGCCTCCCAAACTGCTGGGATTACAAGCATGAGCCACCTCGCCCAGCCCAACACTGTGGATTTTTAAAAAGTATTATCTGTGTTTTGGCACTTTCTATGTGTAGAAGCCATATCTGACTGCCTTTTACAGCAGCCAGCAGAGTGGTCACAAAACCATGGATAATGAACAGAACACAGGTTTTGAAACTTTTACATGACTGGTTATGGTTTAAGTTGACTATTATAAATGTGATGGTTTAACTTAATACATGAATGTAACCCTCAGTTGTTAAACAAGTGGTCACATCTTACTATTTAATGCCTTGAACCATATGTTCAGCTGAAAATCTAAGTATTTCCTTTGGTAGTTTTGAAGGTTGGTATGGTACATAAATAATTCCTGTGATACTAATGGACCATGCACCCCTCTACTTTTTTTTTTTTAAATGAAGGAGAATAAACTTAACACCCTTAAAGACAGACACTCCACCAAATTCTGTACCAACCAGTGTGATTTCCACCCCTTCTACAGAAGAAATTCAGTCAGGTACGTAATATTGTTACTGGTTTAATATAATTAAAGGTGCAATATCTTTTCTTTTGTTCTTTTGGAAATTAATGCCATCTAATTTTAAGTCAGTTCTGAGACAGCAAGGATGCACCTTATTGGAACCATTGTTTAAACCCACTGGCTGCGTGTTGACCCCTCAGCAGGGAGACACCTGGCCAGTGAGAGCATCCTGGTGAGCCATGGAGTGGGTTCAGTAGGAGATCGTTTAGCTCAAGTGTCTCCACCTGATGGCTATTGACCTTTTGGGCCAGGTAATTCTCAGTTGTAGGGGACTGTCCTGTGTATTACAGGATGTCTAGCAGCATCCCTGGGTGCTACTTCTTGGCCATGACATTCTTTTTTTTTTTTTTTTTTTTTTTTTTTCCTTTTTTTTTGAGATGGAGTCTCGCTCTGTTGCCCAGGCTGGAATGCAGTGACACGATTTCGGCTCACTGCAACCTCCACCTCCCGGGTTCAAGCAATTCTCCTGCCTTGGCCTCCCGAGTAGCTGGGACTACAGGCATGCACCACCACACCCGGGTAATTTTTGTATTTGTGGTAGAGACAGAGTTTCACCATATTGGCCAGGCTGGTCTTCAACTCCTGACCTCAAATGATCCACCCGCCTCAGCCTCCCAAAGTGCTGGGATTACAGGCGTGAGCCACCGTGCCCGGCTTGCCCATGACATTCTAAAATGCCACTAGGCATTGCCCACTGTCCCTTGAGAGGCAAAATCACCCCTGGTTGAGAACCACTCTATAGACCCTTCCCTTATATCAGTATAGGATCTTGCCAGGCAGCTCAGTTCCATGTCTTGGCTCTGTATTCTGTAAATGTCAGCCCTTGACTTCCAGAATTCTTCATTTACTTGCCAACCTTATGTTTGTTAATGTTGCAGAGACGCCTGGAGATGCTCAGGGCAGTCCCCCAGAGCTAAAGCGGCCCAGACTCGATGAAAACAAAGGAGGCACGGAGAGTCTGGACCCTTGATGGGACCCCGGCTTCTGCTTGACACTTACCAGGCCCCCGGTGTGTGCAGGGAGACGGTGAAGCTGGAGGTGCCTGAGACCAGGGCTTCCGTGGAGTGGGACAGACACTGTAAATGGATTTCTGTAACAGAAGTGACACGTGTACTGATTTTTCTCCAGAAATATGGGTGCCGTTGTATTCAGTATCCATTTTTAACTTGGGGACATGAACATCTTAACATTGTAAATCCTCTTTTTGATGAGTTTCTGAAACTGGAGCGGTTCACCGTTATCCCGTGTGAAAATCAGTGAGTCCCCCCTGGCATCCTCGTGAAAGCGCACACACTTCATGGAGGGACTCCTTTTAAATAAGAATTAGGAAGAGGAGAAAGTAATTCGAGATTTTACTCTGTTGAATTTTAGAGTATTTGAAGTGATTGTTAGATTTCACTTCTAAGGAGTTTATTGATTAAACTTTGGAAGGTAGTTGTGTTTGTTTTCTGATTTTAAAGGTAACGGTGCTTATTCTATTAGTAACGAAGTGAAGTGAAAAAGATGGGAATCACCCATCATCTTCCCACCAGAAGTAACCCTCGTTAATGTTGTGGTATATTTCCTTAGCATTTTTGTGGATCTATTTATTCTAAAGAGAGAGTTGAGATTTTATTTCATATACAATTTGGTATCTAAATAGGTTAGTTTTTTAGATTGGTTTTTCAAAGCAAAAAAAGTATCTTTTTTGTTTTTTGAGACAGGGTCTTGCTGTGTTGCCCATGCTGGAGTGCAGTGACGCTGTCTCGGCTCACTGTAGCCTCGACCTCCTGGGCTCAGGCGATCCTTCAACCTCAGTTTCCTGAGTAGTTGGGACCACAGGCATGTGCCACCATGCCGTGCTAATTTCACACACACACACACACACACACACACACACACGATATATATATATCATATATATATATGTACACACACACATACACATATTATATATGTATATTTTTTTCTTTTTTATTTTTTGAGATGCAGTCTCGCTCTGTCTTCCAGGCTGGAATGCAGTGGCATGATCTCGGCTCGCTGAAACCTCTGCCTCCTGGGTTCAAACGATTCTCCTGCCTCTGCCTCTCAAGTAGCTAGGATTACAGGCGTGCGCCACCATATCCAGCTAATTTTTGTATTTTTAGTAGAGATGGGGTTTTGCCATGTTGGCCAGGCTGGTATCTTAACTCCTGACCTCCGGTGATCTGCCTGCCTTGGTCTCCCAAAGTGCTGGGATTACAAGTGTGAGCTAATGCACCTGGCCTATTTTTAGGGGAGACAGGGTTTTGTCATGTTCACCAGGCTGGTCTCGAACTCCTGGGCTCAAGCGATCCTCTCACCTTAGCCTCACAAAGTGCTGGGATTACAGGTATGAGCCACTGTACCCGGACCAAACAAAGTATCTTTACTTAGCAATTTATGTCTGCCTTTGCTTTCTCTAGGCCGGGATGATCATGTGTTCTCTTTGTTAGAAGTAAGCATGAGAGTTGTGGGCTCAATGTACAAAGTGATGCTGTCGACCGAAGGTGGCAGTCACATACATTGGAGTCTTGTCTTAGCTCAGGAGACCCCTGGCTGCCTGGATGAGAGGGTTGAGGCCTCTAGAAGCTAGTGTTGCTACCTCCCCTTGAGAGATGTTGTCACAGTTGAATTTCCTAATGTGCGATGCTGTTGCTGTGACATAGGAAGGCACTAACCTCAGGGCCATCTTCACAGTCTGAAGCTGGCCAGAGAGTTCAGTACCTGCAGTTCAATCTGATGGAAATTGCGCTGAGGACTTGAGGAGGCACTTTTGGTTTTTTTTTTTTTTTTTTTTTGAGACAGAGTTTTGCTCTTGTTGCCCAGGCTGGAGCGCAGTGGTGCGATCTTGGCTCACTGCAACCTCTGCCTCCCGGGTTTAAGCAATTCTCCTGCCTCAGCCACCTGAGTAGCTGAGACTACAGGTGCATGCCACCACACCTGGCTAACTTTTGTATTTTTAGTAGAGACGGGGTTTCATCATATTCGTCAGGCTGGTCTCGAACTCCTGACCTCAGGTGATCCGCCCGCCTTGGCCTCCCAAAGTGCTGGGATTACAGGCATGAGTCACCGCGCCTGGCGAGGAGGCACCTTTTTAACGTAGGTCACCAGCGACAAAGAAATTAGTTGGAAAGAAGTATCACTTTATTGCTTAATCCACAGCCTAGTAAACCAGAGAGTCTGCCTCCGTTTTAGATGGAAGGTGGTAACCTAGAGATAATTTACACTGTAGAGAATGGAAAGGGGAACACATGTATACTTGTGATGCAGGTGTGGCTCACATTCAAGATGAAAAGGTATTAAAATGTCAAATGATATCTGTTTGTTTGTTTTTAGAGATGCTGTCTTGCTCTGTCGCCCAGGCTGGCATGCAGTGGCCTGAACGTGGCTCACTGCAGCCTTGATCTCCTGGGCTTAAGAGATTCTCCTGCTTCAGCCTCCTGAGACCACAGGTGCACACAACTGCACACGGCTAATTTTTCAAACCTTTTTTCTAGGGATGGGGCTCTTGTCATGTTGCCCAGGCTGGTCTCAAACTCCTGGGGCTCAAGTAATCCTCCCTCCCCAGCCTCCCAAAGTGTTGGGATTACAGGCGTGAGACACCACGCCTGGTCAAATGGTATCTGTTTTGACGGGTGGTTCTCAACTGTAGCTGCATATTGAAACCACCCAAGAGTTGACATACCAGTGCCTGGGTTCCCGCTCCGGAGGATCTGGCCTCATCGGTCTGGGGCATGGTCTGAACATTAGGATTTCTTAAAGCTCCGGGAGTAATTCTGATGCACAGCCAAGGTTGAGAAATCTAAGGGAAAAAACTTTCCCTGGATACGGTCTGTTCTGGTTAAATGCATTTCCACTGAAAGCATTTTATTTTATTTTTTTGAGACACCCAGGCTGGAGTGCAGTGGTGCCATCTCGGCTCACTGCAACCTCCACCTCCCGGGTTCAAGTGATTCTCCTGCCTCAGCCTCTCGAGTAGCTGGGATTACAGGTGCACGCCACCACGCCCGGCTAAATTTTGTATTTTTAGTAGAGACGGGGTTTCATCATGTTAAGTCAGGCTGGTCTCCCACACCTGACCTCTGCCCCGTCACTGATTGACATCCTTCTTTACTGGGGCCGCTGGACTGAAGGAGAGTATGTAGGAGGTGCTGTCAGCTCTTCTGAAAAGAGATAGCTTTCAGTGTCATGCAGCTGCTGTGAGGTGGGATGTGCAGTTGTTGATCTTGTGCAGACAGATGAGTGACCATGGGTCCCCTGTCCTTAGTGAGCAGCCCGCTTCCTGGCCACACCTGGGGAGGAACAGTGTTAGGTTTGCTGGGCGCGGTGGCTCGCGCCTGTAATCCTTGCACTTTGGGAGGCCAAGGTACACGGATCACTTGAGGTCAGGAGTTCGAGACCAGCCTGGCCAACATGGTGGAACCCCGTCTCTACTAAAAATACAAAACTTAGCCAGATGCGGTGGCATGCACTTGTAATCCCAGCTACTGGGGAGACTGAGGCACGAGAATCGCTTGAACCCGGGAGGCACAGGTTGCAGTGCGCTGAGATGGCACCAGTGCACTCCAGCCTTTTTTGAGACTGTCTGAAAAAAAAAAGAAAAGAACAATATTAGGTTTTACAAATCTGTTTCTTATGCATTGATAGTGGGGGTTCGGGTTGGGGGCAGGGTGCGCCTTCAGCCTGAAGTGCGCATTTATTGGAATGATGGCCCGCCTGTTCTCAGCCATCATCCTTAAATATAAATCAAAATTGGCAATAAAAGACCAAGTGAAGTCACCTCAGTGTCATAGTGTAAAACTGCCTGCGACCATCTGGGCAGTGCACTGGGAAAGCCTTTGCAAAGGGAGCCCAGCCTGAAGGCTGGCAGGGTTCCGCCTGACAGTGGGTGCTGTGTTGAAGATGCTTCCACCGTTCTGGATCTGTACTTGGAGGGGTCTTTGTTTCTGTTTTGAGCAGTGTTTCCAGATGTCTCCAGTAACACTACTGTTGAATATTAGTTCCTGCTGCTGGGGGTGCCTAGAAGAAAATCAGGCTCAGGCTTGGGGAGACTGCTTGGGAGAATTTGACCTGCGTTCCCTGGAATCTGGGACTGTGACGATAGGTCGGGCGTTCGAAGGAAGAAAGCTGGAGGCGCGGTGTGGGCAGCAGAGGGTGAAGCCTCCACTTCATGCAGAGGCACGTACGGTGGCCTCGGGTGATCGTGGATAACGGGCCCAGCCATCCTTGGCAGGTGCCCGCAGGGCCAGGGTCCTCCAGCAGGGAGAGGCAGGAGGATGTGCCACGGGGCAGGGGAGAAAGTCTCCTGGGGTCCTTGTTTACTCCAATTTCCTCCCTCACATCCACTTCCGTCGTCTTTGCTGAAAGCACATCTGTGTAACGATGCCCTTGGCCCTTGTTACCTAAATAGTTGTCAGCGTTCACTTAAACAACATAGGTCTGAGTCCTTGGCTCTGGAAACATCAAGTAGGGAGAGGGAGGAGGTGGAGGATGAGCTGCTCCAGCCCCTTCTTCCCTGGCCTGGGGTCTCCCAGGACTCCTGCAGCTTCCGTGGTTATTTGGCTACAGTTCAACCTTGGGTGTATGTGTAGGACAGACAGACAGACCTTGAACAAATTACTTCATGAGTCTGTGCCTGTTTCTTCACCAGAAAAATCTCTACAGCTAGAAAACCTTGGATTTGCTTGCTTTGGTCGGGGAGAGGGGTAAGAGAAAATGCAGGGGAGTCACCCAAGCAGAAACGAGAAACTGAAATAACGCGACTGGAAGTTGAGCCAGATCGCACTTCCCTTCCCTGGCATGCGGAAGTAACAGACACTTGTTTTCGTGCACAAATCCTCAGTGGCCACTGGGGGTCACTGTCCCCACTGAATCCACTCAGCAGTTGTGCCTCCTAGGCCTGAAGGCCCCATCTCTCCGCCCTACCTCCTCTAAGTGATCCGAGTCCCTGTCCGGTCTTGGGAACAGAGTGGCCTTAGACGCCGGCTTCCGCCCCTGGTGGCCAGACCCGGAGTGGAGCATTGTTGAGCAGACACGGGTGGGAGAGGATGGTGAAAGCAGTATGTGCATGGCCATGCCTTTGTTCGTTCGTTCGTTCATTCATTCATTCATTCATTCATTCGAGAAATGTCTATCAAATATCCTTTGGTACACACCTCAGGAACAAACCAGACAAAAGCCACCACCGTCATGCGGCCTACCTCCTGGCTCGGGGAGACCAACATAAGTAAATACAGGGAAAACAGAATGGTGACGTGCCCTGGGAGAGCTGGGTTGGAGACTGGGTTGCAGCCTGGAGTGAGGAGGGCCGAATTGAGAAGGTCAAGAGGCAACACAAGAGAGAAGGGAAAGTGATTGGATGGGGTGTTATAGATTTTTCTAGGAGCAGGATATCCTTGTCATCTAGGGTAACCGGTGTGTTCTCTGGGCAGCCTGGGTGTTTTGGGGTCCTCTATTGCTTCCCCACTTGGCATGAATCCCCAGATTGGCTGGAGTTGCCCTGTCCATCACCCGGCCTCCCTGTTATCCTCGCCTCGGGAGTTGACCCCATGCCTGCTTGTGTGCAGCCTCTGGGGATGTGGTTGGGTGGCCCTCCGTCTCTGGTCAGAGATCTGTCCCAGATCGAAGGCAGAGCTACGTGACATCTAGCTGTTACCTTCCATGTTCTGCTTTTAGCAAATTCTGTGGTGGTTTTAACCTCTCAGTTGCGAGAGGTGGTGGTTGTGGAGGGTGCTTTCTTCCACTGGCCCTGTACCTTATGTCCTGCCTTAGTGCAGACAAGGTCAGCATGGAGAGGAAAATATTTCCACTGATGTGGGCCCCCTGTAGAGGGCTGTTTTCCCTCAAGTTTCAGCTCTGAGAGATGGCGTGAAGCAACAGGTGTTGCCCCTTTAAAAGAGTCTAACAAATTTGTAGCAATGATTATATGGACTGGGTAATAGACTGGTCCTTTTTTCTTTTTTTCTTTCTTTTTTTTTTTTTTGAGATAGGGGTTCACTGTTGCCCAGGCTGAAGTGCAGTGGTACCATCTTGGCTCACTGCAGCCTCCAGGGTCAAACAATCCTCCTGCCTCAGCCTCCCGAGTATCTGGGACTATAGCCATGTGCCACCATGCTCATTTTAAAATTTTTTCTTTTGTAGATCTCACTCCTGGGGTCTCACTATGTTACCCAGGCTGGTTTTGAACTCCTGGCTTCAGGTGATCACCTACCTCAGCCTCCCAAGTGCTGGGATTTTTCTTTTCTTTTTTTTTTTTTTTTTTTGAGACGGAGTCTTGCTCTGTTACCCAGGCTGGAGTGCAGTGGCTTGATCTCGGCTTACTGCAACCTCCGCCCTCCGAGTTCAGGCGATTCTTCTGCCTCAGCCTCCCAAGTAGCTGGGATTACAGTTGCCTGCCACCGCGCCCAGCTAATTTTTGTATTTTTAGTAGAGACGGGGTTTCACCATGTTGGCCAGACTGGTCTTGAACTCCTGACCTTGTGATCCACCCGCCTTGGCCTCCCAAAGTGCTGGGATTACAGGCGTGAGCCACTGCGCCCAGCCAGCCCCTGTTTTCCTAATACCCAGAACAACCTGATGTCTCCTTCTGTCATAGAATATTATCTATAAAAGCCATTTCAAGTGTCATCACAGGTTATTTCTTTGAAATCACTGGTCTCTCTGTTCCTGGTCGGAGCCCTTGGCGGGTCTGTGGAGAAATGCGAGTTTGGGATGAAGTGAGGGCTGGCGTCAGCCCCTCCTGCTCCAGCTCTTCTCTTCCCGCGACTTCCTCCTGGTCTCTTCCGGCCCCCGCCGCTCACCCCGAGTCTGTGGAGCTGGCTAAGCTCAAAAGCAAAACAAAAGAACATCACCTCAAGCCTGGCCTTTGTTCAGATCCCGAGTCGGCCTCTGCAGGTGAGCTGGGCACATGCAATTTCCAAAGCTCAGGAGACTCCAGGCCCTCAGCGTAGGGAACCCCCCACGGGGGAATTGCTAAGTCTGGAAAATTTGAAGGGGAATGGAATACTTTGAGCTCAGCCATTTCATGACGAGCGTCCATATTCCACAACCCAAGGGGCTGAGTGTTGGAGAAAAGTCACCCCCCACGCTGGCGTCATTCTGCTTTCACGTGACAGTTACAGGAAGGAGTAAATGCCTTGTGACTGCAGCCACCCCCAAAGCAAAGAACTCGGGTTCCTAACAGGCCGGGCACTTGCGGACGCCACTAGGGGGCGGTATTGTTAATCCTTCTCTCCTGCTTGCCCCGAAGAGCCCTGTCCGGGTCTCCTTCCCAGGCCCAGGTCTCTTGTCCCTGCTCCGTGGGGCTCTGCTGTTGGAAACTGCTGTGAGTTCCCTGGTGGCCCCTCATCAGACAGGCAGCTGTCCCCGTGACTGTCCCATCCAGAGCCCAACCATTCCTCCAGGACTGACGTGTCTGCGGGTTGTCGACACCAGAGGCATTTGAGTGTTTGTCCTTTTGATTTCTACAGAATCCTCGACATTCAAGGCCGTCTTAGACGTGGCCTGTCCCCTAATCCTTGATGTCGCTGGGCCACTGCTCTGCCACATTGCCTGGCTGGCCAGGTGGCCTGCCCGCCCTCTAGCAGCGGCCCTCTCTCCACGGCCCCTGCACCAGAGGTGCATTTTGATCGCCTCCTTTCCACCCTGTTGGTGAGGGAGGGATTCCCACACTGGGGTTTCAGGATGGTCAAACCTAGCACCCAACACAGGACACCTGAAGTGCACAGCTGTGTGCTAGTTGCATCACTCACAGCTTGGGAGGAGGAGCACTGCAGGCCAGGCAGGGCCACACGGGGCAGCACTCGAGGGCAGGGTGAACAGCAGGGGTGGTGGGCAGCGGGCTTTGCAGTAACAAGAGGACGGGATTCCCCTGGTTCCCACAGGAGATGCGATGGCTCATGTGACTAACTCCTGGGCTGGTCAGGGAGTGAAGCCCGCTGCTCAGGGATAAACAGGAGATGTGTCTGGGGCCATGATAAGGCCTGGCTGTGGGGACCTTATCCGTGGGAGGAGAGTGGGGAGGGGAGCTTGCAGTTAAGTCATTCAAGGCCCTTCCAGTTTTAGAGGCCAGGCAGCACCTAATATTAGCGTTAGACCTTAAACCAAGCGGGTGGGTGGAAGGCTGACAAGGGAGTTGTCCTTGATGGTGGCAGGGGACCTTAGGCCAGCGAGCCAAGTGACTGTTGGCTTCTCCCCCAAGGTGGGCTGCTGGAGTGTGTGGGATGCTGCGAAAGGGGGTGTGGGAGGTGAGAGCACTTTCGAGCTAGAAGAGGGGCTTAATTCTGTCTTAAGCGATACATTGCCGTGGGTCTTTGCACTTCACCGACCTCGGCCTCCATTTTCCTCTCTGTAAAATGGGGATGCAACATATGCCTGACGGTGTTTGAAGGGATTACCTGAGACAGGTAGCTTCCTCTTTTTTTTTTGAGACAGAGTCTCACTCTGTTGCCCAGGCTGGAGTGCAGTGGCTCGATCGTAGCTCACTGTAACCTCCACCTACCAGGTTCAAGCGATTCTCCTGCCTCAGCCTCCCGAGCAGCTGGGATTACAGACACATGTCACCACTCCTGGCTAATTTTTGTGTTTTTAGTAGAGACAGGGTTTCACCACATTGGCCAGGCTAGTCTAGAACTCCTGACCTCATGATCCGCCCACCTCGGCCTCCCAAAGTGCTGGGATTACAGGCGTGAGCCACCGCGCCCCGTGTAGCTTCCTCTTAAGTTGAGAGTTCCATTTTTCTCACAGGAGAAATGTAGACTTCTGGAGGGATACTCAACCACTGTCAGTCACGGTTCTACAGGACGTGTGTAGAGAGATTCACTGTAAGGAACGGGCCCATGTGATTGTTGGGGCTGGCAAGTCCAAATCAACAGTGTGGACTGGCAGCCTAGAGACCCCCGAGAGCCAGCAATGCAGAGGAGGGCCAAGGCCGTCTGCTGGAGAGTCCCCTCTTGCTCAGGGAAGGTCAACTTTTGTTCTAGTCAGGCCTTCAACAGATTGAGTGAGGCCCACCCACATTATAAAGGGCAATCCGATTCCTCAGAGTTCATGAATCTAAGTGTTAATTTCTCCAAAACACCCTCCAAGTTGACACACAAAATCAGCCCGCACCCAGGCCAGCACTAGGAATTGGGAATTGAGAATGTGTGTGGCCTGGTGGGCTGACCAACAGTCTAGACTCCAAACAGCCGTGGGTCTGGATCCTTAATCCATG
This sequence comes from Macaca thibetana thibetana, assembly GCF_024542745.1. NCBI lineage: Eukaryota > Metazoa > Chordata > Mammalia > Primates > Cercopithecidae > Macaca > Macaca thibetana. Next base: position 160,577,824 of record NC_065580.1, on the reverse strand, counting down.
GCTCACCTGGCCTCCCAGACATTTAGTACAATACCCTCTCTCCCTCCGAATTTTCTCATCGACAAAATGAGAATACTCTGAGAATAGCAATAAAATACCATACTCTCAGAACCTCTCATGACAATTCAGGAACTATTCAAACAGGGTTAAGCTGGTTCCTTCCCTGTGAGCAGGAACAACCCAAAGCATTTGTGAGTTAATACGTAGCTGAACCCAGCATGACACAGGTTCTCAGCCATCACATGGTTTAAAGGCTACAGACTCCCAGCCAGTGTGCCCGTGCTTGGATCCTGGCTCTGCCAATTGCTGTGTGACCAAGGCTGTGTTGTTTAACCTCTCTGAGCCTTGCTTTTTTCATCTGTAAAGTGACATGACAGAGAGCCCTGGGCTCGGGGTCTTGCAGTGCAGATTAAATGAGAGACCCTGTGTGGAGTGTCTGGTGTTGGTGTCCCCTGTGGTGAGTCTCAGAACCCGTCAGCCAGGGTTGCTTCTCTCTGGACCCCATCACCGTCGCCACTGACCGCCTCATGGGCACATGTGCTACAGGGGTTTCGGTCCAAACCAATGCTTTTGGGCCCCAGCTCATATTGCTCTTCCTAGTGGACCCTTGCCCTGTTGAAAGCTATCAAATTAACATCTCAAAAGCCCTACATGGAGGCAGGGGCTAGAGCCTGTAGTCCCAGCTACTCAGGAGGCTGAGCCCAGGAGTTCAAGGCTGCAGTGAGCTATGGTCATGCCACTGTACTCAAACTTGGGCAACATAGCAAGACTCCATTTCTAAAAAAAACCAAAAACCCTTTACCATTGGGTTTCTTGCTATTGAGAAGCAGATGTTGGGCAGAAAGTTCCCTTTGGGGGACGGTGGGATTCGTACTGTTCACCAACAAAGGAGCAGCTACGCATGGCGGGCTGGTGGCCCTGGACCACCCTGAGGGATGAGTGAGATGCACATTCTCAAGCTGCAGTCATAACACCATCCTCTCGCCCTCCACGGCTGGCTTTGACACCCACCAGAGAAGCCCAGGCCAGAGCAGCCTCCAGGGGAGCTGACTCAGGCAGGGTGGGAGCCGTGAACCAGAGGCAGCTGCAGAAACGTCCGGTGATGTGAGGCAGACGAGGCTCCTATGTGTGGCAAGGCTTCTACAGCTGACAATCCTGAGTGAGGCTCTCACGCACACGTTTGCAAAAAGGAATTTAAAACAGCCAATATGAGAAACAAGCATTTAAAAAACAGAGCAAGGCTGGGCACAGTGGCTCATGCCTATAATCCCAGCACTTTGGGAGGCCGAGGCGGGTGGGTGGGTCATTCGAGGTCAGGAGTTCGAGACCAGCCTGGTGAAACCCCATCTCTACTAAAAATACAAAAAAGTTAGCCAGGTGTGGTGACACCCGCCTGTAATCCCAGCTACTTGGGAGGCTGAGGCAGGAGAATCACTTGAACCCGGGAGGCAGAGGTTGCAGTGAGCCGAGATCGTGCCACTGCAATCCAGCCTGGGCAACAGAGTGAGACTGTGTCTCAAAAACAAACAAAAACCAGAACAAGATTCTATCCACCAAGCCAGCGTGAAACAGAATACTGGAGTTCATTTGTATTCGTTTCTGGGGCCACCATAATACTTCGTCAAGAGTGGCTTGAAACAACAGAAATGTATTCTGTCCGTTCTGGAGGCCAGAAGTCCTAAGTCGGGGGGTCGGCAGGGCCCCACACCTCCCAAAGGCTGCAGGGGAGAATCCTCCCTTGCCTCCGCCAGCTCCTGCCGGCTTGCAGCCACATCACTCCAACCTCTGCATCCGTCTTCACATGGCCTTCTCCTGTCTTCCCGTCTTCTTCCTTCCCTTCTCTTCTAAGGACACCTGCCATTGGCTTTAGAGTCCACCCTAATTCAGGATGGTATCTCAAGATTCTTTTTTATTTTTTTTTGAGATGGAGCCTCGCTCTGTCGCCCAGCCTGGAGTGCAGGGCACGATCTCGGCTCACTGCAACCTCCGCCTCCTGGGTTCGAGTGTTTCTCCTGCCTCAGCCTCCCGAGTAGCTGGGATTATAGGCGTTCGCCACCACACCTGGCTAATTTTTTATATTTTTGGTAGAGATGGGGTTACACCATGTTGGCCAGGCTGGTCTCAAACTCCTGACCTCAGGTGATCCGCCTGCCTGGCCTCCCAAATTGCTGGGATTACAGGCGTGAGCCACCGCACCCGGCCTCAAGATAATTCATGGGAGGGGCCTGGTGGGAGGTAATTGAATCATGGGGGCAGGTTTTTCCCCACTGTTCTCGTGATAGTGAATAGATCTCATGAGATCTGATGGTTTTATAAAGGGCAGTTCCCCTGCACATGACCTCTTACCCGCTGCGATGTAAGACATGACTTTGCTTCTCCTTTGCCTTCTGCCATGATTATGAGGCCTCCCCAGCCATGTGGAACTGTGAGTTCATTAAACCTCTTTTTCTTTATAAACTACCCAGTCTTAGGTATTTCTGCATAGCAGTATGAAAATGGATGAATACACTAATTATATTTGCAAAGACGTGATTTCCAAATTAGGTCACATTCTTAGGTTTCGGGTGGACACAAAATTTGGAGGGACAGGATCTACACTATACCATGAGATGGGCCTGTGAGGAGGGCTGGCTGGAAGATGAACAGCAGTTTCACAACACGTGGCGGGTAAACCCAAGCCAGGAAGAAACCACCATAATTGCAGAAATGCAACATGTCCTTGGAACTGTCCTCAGCTGGCTAGGCATGGCCCTTCTGAAGGTTCCTTTGCCTTGGCTGGTGCTGGCTGGAGGAGAGGAGGCGATGGTATTTCGGTAGCCAGAGGGGCTGCTGAAGTTAGCCTCATGGCACCAGTGTTAGCTCCCAGATCCTCACACAGTTCTTGGAGGTATGAGGAAACTGAGGCACAGGGAGCATAAGAAACTTGCTCATAGTCTGAAACTTGCAGTTAGTAACTGGCTGGGAGCTAGCTGGCTCCAAAGCCTGTGGTCCCACCTACTCTGATACCTGACTGGAATCCTATCTTTACCTGGGGAATGTGGGCATATAATGAGCCAGAACCTGGGTTTCCCTGGGTGTAGGAGAAGCTCCAAGAGCTCAAGTGAAGCTGGACCAAACTCACTCCATCCCTCCTCGAGGACGGATTTTCCTTTCACTAGTAAAAGAGTGAAAAGATGCACTTTGATGGGGTGAGGTGGGAGGATTGCTTGGGCCCAGGTGTTCGAGATCAGCCTGGGCAACACAGAAAGACATCATCTCAAAAAGAAAAAGAAAAAAGAATGAAAAGACTTGCCACCTGGTGGTCCAGTGAAGGTGGCAGGCATCTGGCTTAGCTTTTCTGAGCTCAGCTCTACCATGACAGGTCAGACTGGGTCACTCCGACCATGGAGGTAGCTCGTGAGAGAGCCCTAGAGTAAAAGCGAAGATGAGGGATTTTGAGGTGGAGGCTTCAGTGAAAGAGAAAAGGATTTCTGGGCTTGACTGTGGTCCCCACCCCATGCAGCAGGTGGTCCCAGAAGGCCGCAATGGACAATAGGGGTAGGGGATCACAGGAGAGTGGACCTATTTTTATTTTTTAATGTTTTGAGATGGAGTCTTGCTCTGTTGCCCAGGCTGGAGTGCAATGGCACAATCTCAGCTCACTGCAACCTCCGCCTCCTGGGTTCAAGCGATTCTCATACCTCAGCCCCCCAAATACCTGGGATTACAGGCACGTGCCACCACACCCAGCTAATTTTTGTATTTTTAGTAGAGATCACCATGTTGGCCAGGCTGGTCTTAAACTCCTGACTTCAGGTGATCTGCCCACCTTGGCCTTCCAAAGTGTTCAGGTTACAGGTGTGAGCCACTGTGCCCGGCTGTACCTATTTTTAAAAGCACGTTTATGTAAGGCTGACTTGAGGGATGACATCTGAGCCAGTAGAGGCTTGAAATACAAAGAGAAGTGGAGGTGGGCATTTCAGGCACAGGAAATAGCCAGCAGGCCCTGAAATGGGAAGGCCTGGCCTATTTGAGGGACAGACAGACAGACACGCGTGTGGCTGGAGCTTTGGGCAGCAGCAGGCAGAGGATGCGTGCCGAGGACAGAGGGGCGTCTGAGTATATCCACAGCACACGGGACTCCCCATCTGCATTTTACACAGAGCTGTCTGGATGCTGGGCGGGCAATGAACTGTGGACAGAATCCTAGCCAGGCAGTTACTGCAATAGTCCAGGCAGCGGGGACGGGCCTGGGCCAGATGCTGGCTTGCGGGGTGGAACAATAGGTGCACTGGAGGGGTGTTTTGGCAATCATGACTTTGCTGATGATGTGAAATTCTAGGACTCTGTTACTGGGGGGGCCTTAGAGATTTGAATTTTACAGCCAGAAGCAGCCAACCCAGTGGCATTGCCTATGTCTGTCCAATTTTCCTGAACTTCGCTTCTGGGTGAAGAAGGGACTGAGACCCGGGAAGGGTAGGTGCTTGTGTTGGTCTCTCCAAGGAGCAGATGCCAAATTCGCTTTCAAGAAAGTGGAGCCCAGGGCTGGGCTGTTTTCCACAAGGGACAGTATCCACATAATCCACCCTCTTTCCAACACAGGGATACCGTTCACTCCATCGTGCTTCGTCTCACTCAGCCTCAGCTGGAAGCCCTCTGGCAATGGGGGAGCTCACCACTTTGTGAGCTCAGCCCTAGACACTTTTCCCACTCAGCCCTAGGCAGGCAGCTTCTCCACATACGGAATCAAAACTCAGCTCTGTGGTCAGGCACGGTGGCTCACGCCTGTAATCCCAGCACTTTGGGAGGCCAAGGCAGGCAGACTGCTTGAGCCCAGGAGTTCAAGACCAGACAACATGGCAAAACCCTGTCTCTACAAATTACAAAATATTAGCTGGGTGTGGTGGCGTGTGCCTGTAGTCCCAGCTTCTCAGGAGGCTGAGGTGGGAGGATCATGTGAGCCCAGGGAGATCGAGGCTGCAGTGAGCCGAGATCGCACCACTGTGCTGAAACCTGGGCAATAGAGCGAGACCTTGGTTCCAACAAACAAAACCCCAGCTCTAGGTGTGCCCTCGGCCCCTCTGGGCAGCCTGCGTCCTCTCCCCCAGGATTTAAGATCATACCGCTCTTGTTTTCAGCTTTCTTTTTCAGGACAGTTAACTCTCAGGAAGAGGGGGACCTCCAAACCTCTAAGTCGCCAAATCACCGCACTGCCCTGGGTGGAAGAAATCGCTTCGGCAGCAGAGGAAACAACAGCTTCACAGAGCAGCCTGGCCCGAGGGGCTGCACGGGGTCTGTCTGGTCTCAGCTGTGGCCTCTCAGTCATTAGCGTTTTTTTCTTCTGAGGCCAGGGCTTCAGATTAGTCAGGGGCTCCTGTTTCCTGGCTGATGAAGCAGGTGGAAGAAACACAATCTGGCTGCCTGGAGGCTGCGTGAAGCTCATGACCCTGCGGAGTGACTACCCGAGCGAGCGCAGCTGGGTGGGACCAGAAACCACCTCTGGGCACTCCTAAGTCACAGGCACAGGAGCCTTCGCCTCCGCCTTCAGGCTGGCCCTCGGGCTTCCCTGCTCAGAGGCAGGGAATTGTGCAGCCGGAGTTTCATTTTCCAAGGTAACGTGGGATTTTTATACTGTGCTAAATGAGAGAACGGGAAATGGAGCCTGGGTCGAGATGCCCACAATATGTAACACAAGCCTGCAGGGGAGTCGGTTTCTCTGGGTGTGTACTTTTTTTTTTTTTTTTTTTTTTTTTTGAGACAGTCTCGCTCTGTCACCCAGGCTGGAGTGCAGTGGCGCGATCTCAGCTCACTGCAGCCTCGACAGCCCGGGCTCAAGCAATCCTCCCACCTCAGCCCCAAAAATAGCTGGGACTACAGGCATGTGCCACTACACCCGGCTAATTTTTGTATTTTTTGTAGAGACGGGGTTTCGCTATGTTACTGGATCAAATGATGTAAAGGGTTGAATTATGTACTCCCAAAAAGATACGTTGAAGTCCTAACCACCAGTACCTCAGCATGTAATGTTATTTGGAAATAAGGAGGGTCTTTACAGATGTAATCAACTGAAAATGGTACACCCTAAAGCAATCTGACTGGTGTCCTTCTAAACCAGGGAGATTTGGACACACGTAGACGTGTATGGAGGGAGGACATTGTGGACACACAGGGAGAAGGTGGCACCAACAAGCTAGGGACACCAAAAGCTGGGAGAGCCTGGAACAGATCCTTCCTTTGTGGAAGGAGCCAACTCGGCCAAAACCTTGATTTAAGTTTTGTTTTGTTTCTCAAGACAGTCTGGCTCTGTTGCCCAGGCTGGAATGCAGTGGCGTGATCTCGGCTTACTGCAACCTCCACCTCCCAGGTTCAAGCGATTCTCCTGCCTCAGCCTTCTGAGTAGCTGGGATTACAGGCACCTGCTAGCACACCTGGGTAGTTTTTTGTAATTTTAGAAGAGACAGAGTTTCACTATGTTGGCCAGGCTCATCTCTAACTCCTGACCTCAAATAATCCACCTACCTCGGCCTCCCAAAGTGATGGGATTACAGGCATGATCCATTGTGCCTGCCAAGACCTTGATTTTGGACTTCCCACCTGCAGAACTGGGAGACAACATATTTCTTTGTCTAAGCCACTAAATTTGTGGTGCTTTGTTACGGCGGTCCTAAGAAACTAATACATATTGTAATTCTGTTTAGGTTTTTGAAGAACTGCCAAATCACTTCCCTCCACAGCTGCACCACTTTCATTCCCACCAACAATGTAAGAGGCGGCCAATTTCTCCATATCCTCGTCAAAACCTGCTATTTTCCATTCATTCATTCATTCATTCATTTATAGTTTGAGTCGGAGTCTTGCTCTGTCACCCAGCCTGGAGTGCAGTGGTGCGATCTTGGCTCATTGCATCCTCCGCCTTCCAGGTTCAAGTGATTCTCCTGCTTCATCCTCCTGAGTAGCTGGGATTATAGGCACGTGCCACCACGCCCGGCTAATTTTTGTATATTTAGTAGAACTGGGATTTTGCCGTGTTGGCCAGGCTGATCTCAAACTCCTGACCTGAAGTGATCCACCTGCCTCAGCCTCCCAAGTGCTGGGATTACAGACGTAAGCCACCGCGCCCAGCCTTCCTTAACAAAAAAAAAAATTATTGCCATCCTAGTAGGCATGGAGTAGGATCTCACTGTGTCTTGTCTTGCATTTCCCTCGTGAGTGGGGTGCTCAGCATCTTCACTGGCCATCTGTACATCTTCTCTTACTTGTTTTTTATTATTTTTTTTTTTTTGAGACAGTCTCAGTCACCCAGGCTGGAGTGCAGTGGTGTGATCTCAGCTCAATGCAACCTCCGCCTCCTGGGTTCAAGTGATTCTCCTGCCTCAGCCTCCCGAGTAGCTGGGACTACAGGAACCTGCCACCACACCCGGCTAACTTTTTGTATTTTTAGTAGAGATGGGGGTTCACTGTGTTAGCCAGGATGGTCTCGATCTTCCGACGTCTTGATCCGCCCGCCTCGGCCTCTCAGAGTGCTGGGATTACAGGCGTGAGCCACCGCGTCCGGCCCCTCTTCCTCTCATTTGTATTTAACTCCCCATTGTACAGTGCCCTGTCTGGTTTGCTTAGTCACTCTGTTTGGATGTATGAGTGGGTGGGAAGCCCTGGCCTTGGGCTTCCCCACTGCTTTCATTCAGTGTAGCTGGTTCAGTAGGAACGTTACAGCAGCCCCATCCCGTCGCTTCTCAGAGGGCTTAGAATAAACCTGAATTCCTCACACAGTCCTCACGGTGGCTCCCCGACTCCCCACCCACTTCACTTCTTCCCTCTCATGACCAAGGGAGATCATGAGATGCAGCGTGTACACGGGATGTTTTTGAAAGATAAACGAGGACAACAGACATCCACTGCGACTGTCTTCAGCACACCAGGAGGGGAGGTCAGCCTGGCCATTGCTCTCAGCCACACTGGCCCTAGTGTGTCCTTGAGCGTCTCAGCTCTTCCCCGTGTGCGGCCTTTGCACAGGCTGCCCCAGAGCCCGGATGGCTGTTCTCTTGCTTTTCTCCCTTCTGGCTCTTTCCTGGCCTGCGGGTTTCACCTCCAGTGTCTCCTTCTCAGGCTGCCTCTGCCAACATGCCTGTCTAGGGGAGACCTACCCTGTCACCCTCTCACCACTCCTTGCCTATTTTTTTCATCGCATGGATCAGAGTTCAAGATGATCAATTCATTGCTTACCTACTTTCTGTTTGCTTACTCTAGACTGTATTTGTTTTTTGTTTGAAATGGAATGGAACCAGCATGTTGCCCAGTGCCTGACAAAAGTTAGATGACAAATCAATAGCTGTTGAAGGAATGAGCTATTCATAATGGTAAGAAAGGCACTGTTGTGTGGCTATACAGATGACAGCCGGGAACTGATAAAACTTGTCTGAAGATCCACATTCTGTGAAGAGCAAACTTGCAAGCTGGAAAATATTAAACCAATGAGGAATGCTTGGCTCTCAAATTGTACTTCAACCAGAGGATGGGTTGGAATCATTGTCAATGGTGTCAATAAGCTGTTGTGAGAATGGGTTTTTGCAGCTCCTGCCTTCTTTCTTGTAGTTACTTATCTCCCCAACTCCCCGCCACCATTCACTGCCACCTCTACAATCCACCTAACACCTATGCATCCACCCACCCAGCCACCATTCCAACCAACGTCCATGCACCATCTGCCTACCATTTAACCTTGCATCCCCTCCAGCACCCACGAAGCCAGCACACACCCACCCATCCCTGGCGCTTGGCCATGGTTGCATGGCCCCACGGGAGGCTGAGTATTACCAGTGGGGGGAGTGGTTGACTTAGGGGAGCTCCCTTTCAAAGTGTCCAAAGATGAAGGTTATATGTGAATAAAACAATGAGGAGAGATACCTGACATTTCCGTCCAGACCTGGTGATTTGGGGACGCAGGAAGTCCCAGCCACAGAGGCAGTCTTGGTTATTGCAAACATCAGCCTGTGCATGTATCTGCCTGGACCCAGAGGTTTGTGCTTGACAATCTCCCGCCCAAGGGGAGAGTCGTAGGGTGTCAGAAAGGGCCTCGAGGCCGCCGCTGCTCTCACACGCAGCCCTTACTGCTGCTTTTTTTTTTTTTTTGAGATGGAGTCTCAATCTGTCACCCAGGCTAGAGTGCCGTGGCGTGATCTTAGCTCACTGTAACCTCCGCCTCTGGTGTTCAAGCGATTCTCCCACCTCAGCTTCCTGAGTAGCTGGTATTATAGGCACGCGACACCATGCCCGGCTAATTTTTTTATTTTTAGTAGGGGTTTTGTCATGTTGGTCAGGCTGGTCTCAAACTCCTGACCTCATGATCTGCCTGCCTCGGCCTCCCAAAGTGCCGGGATTACAGGCATGAGCCACCATGCCCGGCCAGCCCTTGCTGCTTTCTTGCCACCAGTAGATGAAAAAGAAAGTGTTTGGAGTCATAGAATGTTGAGTGTTGCCAGGGCCTTCAGCTGCAGCCAATCCCTCCTTTGCAGAGGAGGAAGCCTGGGCCAGGGGCTACTGTTACCAGTGTCCAGCCAGAGTCTCTGGGGGACCTGCCAGGCCAAGCACAACCTCAGAGAGGATGCGATTGTGTTGCTTTATGGGATGTCCCCTTCTCTGACTCCATAGTCTTTGGGAGATCACCATGCCTGCATGCCATTTAGCTGTAGTAAACAGGGTTACTGTCTTTGTGTCTTTTAAATTTTAAACGCTTGCTACAGACTAGGGAATTCTTTGTGTCTTAAACACAAGGGTGCTAACATCTATTGAAGAAGTCACGCCAGTGCTGTCTGGGGTTATAATCTGCACTGCTTATCTTATCCCTGGAGAGCCCCTTCTGGAAAAGTCTGCAGTCAGACGGAAGCCAGAGCCCTAGTTCAAGGGAGGGAGGTTGCTGAGAATCAGCCAGGTGGTTTAAGGGCCCGGCCAGCCTCAGTAATTAAGCGTGATGTATAACCCTGGGCTCTCCCTGCAGCCTCTCCGCGTATCACTCACACCTTCTAGGCTGTCCTGTTGAGACTTGTGCCTGCACCAAAGCATCCTGCAGAGCGCTGGGGCCTCTGAATGTTATTTCTCCCGCCTGACAAATCCAGACTTTCCCAAATTCAAAAGCACACCTCAAAAGAGAGATGACTCTATCAAAGCTCTGCAAGTACATTTTCCGCCCCCACCACCCTGCCAAGTCCCCCATATTCTGCTATGGATTCGGCTTTTGACGGACTTATTTATTTAGTCCATTTAGAAAAACTGTACCTTTGGAGACAAAAGGTGGGGTAAAGAGAGGAAATAACAGTGGGAATACAGAAAAAAACAAAAGGCAGTGGCTGGCATGTGTTAAAAGTCAATAAAATGCAGCCAGGCGCAGTGACTCATGCCTGCAATCCCAGCACTTTGGGAGGCTGAGGCAGGCGGAACACTTGAGGTCAGGAGTTCAAGACCAGCCTGGCCAACATGGTGAAACCCGGTCTCCACTAAAAATACAAAAATCAGCCAGGCGTGGTGGGGGGCGCCTGTAATCCCAGTTACTCTGGAGACAGGTGGGAGAATTGCTTGAACCTGGAAGGCAGAGGTTACAGTGAGCCGAAATCACACCATTGCACTCCAGCCTGGGCAACAGAGCGAGACTCTGTCTCAAGGAAGAAAAAAAAAAAGCCAATAAAATGCCTATTTGAAAGGGTTCTTCTTTGGTTCTCTCGTAATGGATTGACTGAGACTCCCCTCTCCGCAGTGCTAATGCTCAAAGGGAGAAGTGTCTTTTCAAGCAGCCCCATCTGCAATGATTTTCCGAAGGCAGACGCCCCGGCCTGGGTGTGTGTGTCTGTGTTTCCCGGCCAGCTGCAGCTGAGGCTTCTGCATGCATCTGCTGCTGGCCCCCCGTTTTCTAGCCTGGGGATCAGAGGTGGTATCAACTGTTGGAGGGTTAGGGCAACTCAGAATTATGAATTTTCAGCCGGGCACTGTGGCTCGTACCTGTAATCCCAGCACTTTGGGAGGCCGAGGCGGGTGGATCACCTGAGGTCAGGAGTTCCAGACCAGCCTGGCCAACATGGTAAAACCCTGTCTCTACTAAAAATACAAAAATTAGGCGAGGTGGCAGGCGCCTGTATTCCCAGCTTCTCGGGAGGCTGAGACACGAGAATCGCTTGAACCTGGGAGGCAGAGGTTGCAGTGAGCCGAGATTGTGCCACTGCACCCCAGCCTGTGTGACAGAGCAGGAATCCATCTCAAAAAAAAAAAAAAAAAAAAGATTTTTCTTTTAAAAGTCATTCTTGGCAGGTGTGGTGGCTCACGCCTGTTATCCCAACACTTTGGGAGGCCAAGGTGGGTGGATCACGTGAGAGGTCAGGAGTTCAAGACCAGCCTGGCCAACATGGTGAAACCCCATCTCTACTAAAATACAAAAATTATCTAGGCATGATGGTGCACACCTGTAGTCCCAGCTACTTGAGAGGCTGAGGCATAAGAATCACCTGAACCCAGGAGATGGAGGTTGCAACGAGCCGAGATCCAAGATGGCACCACTGTACTCCAGCCTGGGCAACAGAACAAGACTCCGTCTCAAAAAAAAAAAAAAAATCATTCTTTGCCAGACCAGCAATTTAGGCAGGTTACAGGAACAGGAGAGGATCTCACAGCTTGCTGAGCTTTGGGGACATCTATAAATCTGTTTGCTGCTAATTTTCCCGGCACTTTGGGAAGTCAAGGCCAGCAGATCACCTGAGGTCAGGAGTTCAAGACCAGCCTGGCCAACACAATGAAACCCTGTTCTACTAAAAATATAAAAAAAATTAGCTGGGTATGGTGGCACAACCAGGGAGGTGGAGATTGCAGTGAGCCGAGATCACCCCACTGCCCTCCAGCCTAGGCAACAGAACGAGACTCTGTCACCAAAAAAAAAAAAAAAAAAAATTAGAAGGAGCCAGAAGCTAGACCTAGAATGCAGTAATGTGAAGACAGCTAATATTGGTCTCCTAGACAAATAATAATTGATCAAGTAAACTTTAAGTTGTGGCTTAAAAATGGCACCCCACTGTGTGTGTGTGTGTGTGTGTGTGTGTGTATGTGAATACCAGATAGTCGAAAGATTTAAACGTAAACATAAACTACTTCATGTCTGTTGCCTCATGGTCACAATGTGGCTGCTCACCTCCAGCATCACCTATGTGTTTTAGGCATTGTTAAAAAGCTGCTAAAATGAGTTCCTGGAAGCCTTGGTAATTTCCACTTATATTTCACTGGCCAAGATCTAGCTGTAAGGGAGATTGGGAAAAATGAATGTCTTTATCTGGGTACATTGCTCACCCCAAACAATACTGGAGTTTTTTAAAGAAAAAATGATAGAAGGGATAATAGTATACAACTAGTAGCATCTGCCCAGTGTCTCACTGACTAACTGTTGTAAGATGTTGGGGGAAGAGAGAAACAAGAATGATATCTGGGCTCTGGGCCCCAGGGACTGGGAAGCCAATGACACTGTCTACTGATTTGGAAAACATAAGGTTGGGGAATCAATACTTCTCTTTTAGCCACATTCAGTTTGAGATGCCTGTGAGATTTCTGAGTAGAGAAATCAAGGAGACAGTGGAGCATGCGACCCTGGAGCTCCAGGATATACAGATTTGAGAGCACTGCATATGAATGAAATTTTAAAACCATAGACTGGGTGACATCACCAGGCAGAGGAGAGGAGACAGTCCAGGACAGGCTGGATGCAGTGGTTCATGCCTGTAATCCCAGCACTTTGAGAGGCAGAGGTGGGCAGATCACCTGAGGTCAGGAGTTCGAGACCAGCCTAACCAACATGGCAAAACCCTGATTCTACTAAAAATACAAAAATTAGTCGGGCGTGGTGGTGGGCGCCTATAATCCCAGCTGCTTGTAATCCCAGCTACTTGAACCTGGGAGGTGGAGGTTGCAGTGAGCCAAGATCACACCATTGCACTCCAGCCTGGGCGACAAGAGTGAAACTCTGTCTCAAAAAAAAAAAAAAAAAAAAAAAAAAAAAAAATTCATTACAGAGACCTGGGTCTGGAGGGAGGAAGAGCAAACGAAGAGGTTGCACCAGAACCTGCAGTGTTCCCCAAGCCCCAGGAGGAAGGTTTCCAAGGTGAAGAAGTGGTCAAATATCTCACTTGGCTGCTGAGACTGTGAATAAGATGAGGACAGAAAACCAACTGGTGGTTTTGGCAAAATACGGGCCATTCATGTCCTTGATAAGAACTTTTACTCACTGGCTGGTGGATGTAGCCACTCCCTTAATGATGCACACTTGGCTTGTCTCTCTCTTTTTTCACCCCCCAGATCCCATAGGACTGAGAGTTGTATCTTTTTTCTCTGCTTTTTTGCTAATGAAGGCAATACTACAATGAGTGTCTTGCGCATATATGTTTGCAAACCTGTGAAAGTATTTCTTTTGGATAAGGTCTAGAAACCATTGAGTCAAAAGGTATGCATATGTTAAATCATAATCCACATCGTCAGATGTCTACTAAATGGTTATACCGATTTACATTCCCATCAGCAGTGTTTTTGAGTTTTAGTTTAACACAAGATTAAATCTTCGCTAATCTGGTAGTTGAAAACTCTTGTTAATTTCATTTGAACTTCTTTTTTTTTCATTGGATATTTGCATTCCTGTTTTTCCTTATGTTTCTTTTCAGTTATTCTTTTTTCTTTTCTTTTCTTTTGAGACGAAGTCTCACTCTTTCATCAGACTGGAGTGCAGTGGCGTCATCTTGGCTCGCTACAACCTCCGCCTGCCAAGTTCAAGTGATTCTCCTGCCTTAGCCTCCCAAGTAGCTGGGACTACAGGTGTGTGCCACCACGCCCGGCTAATTTTTGTATTTTCAGTAGAGACAGGGTTTCACTATGTTGTCCAGCATGGTCTGGATCTCTTGACCTCGTGATCTGCCTGCCTCGGCCTCCCAAAGTGCTGGGATTACAGGTGTGAGCCACGACACTGGGTTCTTTTTTCTTGTTGATTCATCAGAGCTCATATATATATATAATGTGTGTGTATGTGTATAATATATACATATATTTATATATACACACAATATATATATAATTTTTTCCAGTTTATGGTTACCTTTTGGTTTTTAAGTGTTTTTTCTTGCCAACTTTAAATTCTGTATTTATGGCCGGGCGCGGTGGCTCAAGCCTGTAATCCCAGCACTCTGGGAGGCCGAGGCGGGCGGATCACAAGGTCAAGAGATCGAGACCACAGTGAAACCCCGTCTCTACTAAAAATACAAAAAAATTAGCCGGGCGCGGTGGCGGGCGCCTGTAGTCCCAGTTACTCAGGAGGCTGAGGCAGGAGAATGGCGGGAACCCGGGAGGCGGAGCTTGCAGTGAGCCGAGATCGCGCCACTGCACTCCAGCCTGGGGGACAGAGCGAGACTCCGTCTCAAAAAAAAAAAAAAAAAAAAAAAAAAAAAAAAAAAAATTCTGTATTTATTACATAGTTAAATTTGTCAGTTTTGTTTCTTTTTTGCTTAGAAACGCCTTCATCACCCCAATATTATAAAAATATTCATTTTCTTCTATGTTTTATAGTTTCTTTTTAAGATTGAAGCTTTGATCTTTATAGAATTATTTTGGTGTCAGAAGAGAGGTTGAAAGCCAAGCTTTATTTCCCAAGTGGTTAGCCAGCTGTTTCAACACCATTTCTTGAACAATTTATTTTTCTCCAATCAATTTAAAATGCCACTCTTCTTATTCAATGAATTTCTACATATTGGTGGCTCTATTTCTGAATTATTTTTTGTTCCATGAGTCTACCTATGAACTTGTCTGCTGTTGTATCAGTACCATACTGTTTTAATCGCTGTAGCTTTATGTGTCAGTTAGGAAGCCTTTCTGTTGCCAGTGCTGGAAAATCCATCTTAAACTGGTTTAAGCACAGAGCAATATATTGGCTCAAATAAATGAAAAGGCTGGGAGTGCTGAAAGTCACCAGGACCCTTTCTTTTTCTGTCACTTGACTTTGCTCCCAAACTAGGCCAGAGCCCGTCTCTTCGAAGGTTCAAGTCCAGCTGCCTCTCTCTGGCTGCTGCACGAGCCCTGTTGGCTCTTATTGGCATTAATGGGATCACAGGCACATGCTGGGGTGGGCCTGAGTCAATGCTAGGGTGGAGTTAGCTTCACTCAAAGTACTTGGGCTGAGAGGGAAAATGGGGTCCCACGCAGGGAAAGTGGGTGTGTCACCAGAATGGAAGGTAAGAGCCAGTAGGGGCTGGGCAGTGAGACCAAAGGATGTCTTCCATTTGTAAATCACTGTTGGTCCCCATGCAGAACTTGTTTCTCCTCATTTGCAGAAATTCCCTGGCTATTCTCATGTGTTAATTTTTTTTTTATTTTTTATTTTTTGAGGTGGAGTTTCACTTTTGTTGTCCAGGCTGGAGTGCAATGGCACAATCTTGGCTCACTGCAACCTCCACCTCCTGGGTTCAAGCGATTCTCCTACCTCAGCCTCTCAAGTAGCTGGGATTATAGGTGCCTGCCATCACACCCAGCTAATTTTTGTATTTTAGTAGAGACAGGGTTTCACAATGTTGGCCAGGCTGGTCTTGAACTCCTGACCTCAGCTGATCCGCCCACCTCGGCCTCCCAAAGTGCTGGGATTACAGATGTGAGCCACCGTGCCCGGCCTCTCACGTGTTAATTCTTATATTTGAATTCAGAAAATAATTTTTTTCAAGTTCTAAAAGAGAAAAATGAAAGCTTATATTCGATTGCATTGGATTTATAGACTGTTCTCAGGGAAAAGGACGCGCTTACGGTACTGAGTGTATTGAGTCATCCTATCCAAACACATGGGCTACGTCTTGATTTCCTCAAGTCTTCCTTAATTACTCTCAGGAGAGTTTTAAAATCTTCATATGGGTTCCACATATCTCTCAAATTCATTACTGGGGCTTTTTGTTTTTTAATGAATAGGCTTTATTTTTTTGAACAGTTTTGAGTTTACAGAAAAATTAAGCAGAAAGTTCAGAGTGTTCCTGCGTACCTCCCACTCTGCCCCGCTCCCCACCCAATCTCCCTTGTTATTAACATCTTGCATAAGTGCTACGTTTGTTATAATTAATGAGCCAATATGGATACCTTGTTTGTTTGTTTAAATAGAGATGAGGTTTTGCCCTGTTGGCCAGGCTGGTCTGGAACTCCTGAGCCCAAGTCTGGCCTCTCAAGGTGCTGGGATTACAGGCTTGAGCCACCATTCCATGCCCCAATATTGATGCATTATTATTACCTAAAGTCTCCAGTTTACAGTAGGGTTCACTGTTTGTGCTGTGCATTCAAAGTTTTGACACATGTATAATGTCAGTTATACATCCTTACAGTATCATACAGAGCAGTTTCACTGCCCTAGAAACGCCAGGGCCCCTTTATCCCACCCTCCCTCCCTCCCTCCCTCCCTCCCTCTCTCCCTCTCCCTCTCCCTCTTCCTCTCCCTTCCTTCCTTCCTCTGAGCCCCTTGCAACCACTGATTATTTTACTGCTTCATAGTTTTTGTGTTTTCCAAAATGTCCCATAGTTGGAATTATGCACTATGTAGCCTCTTCAGATTAACTGCTTTCACTGAGCAATAAGCATGTAAGATTTCTTCCTGTCTTTTTATGGCTTGATAGTCTATTTCTTTTTCTTTTCCTTTTTTTTTTCTTTTTTTCTTTTTCTTTTTCTTTTTTTTGACAAGGCCTTGCTCTGTTGCCCAGGCTGTAGTGCAATGGTGTGATCTCAGCTCACTGCAACCTCAACCTCTTGGACTCAAGAGATCCTGGCTGGGTGCAGTGGCTCACTCCTGTAATACCAGCACTTTGGGAGGCCGGGGCAGGCGGATCACTTGAGGTCAGGAGTTTGCGACCAGCCTGGCCAAAATGGTAAAACCCTGTCTCTACTAAAAATACAAAAATTAGCCAAGTGTGGTAGCATGCAACTGTAATCCCAGCTACTCAAGAGGCTGAGGCGGGAGGATCGCTTGAGCACAGGAGGTTGAGGCTGCAGTGAGCCATGATTGTGCTACCACACTCCAACCTGGGCAACAGAGGGAGACGTTGTCAAAATAAATAAATAAATAAATGAAGTTCAACGTTATCTCACTGGGCTCCAACCAAGGTGTTGGCAGGCTGTGTTTTTTCTGGACGGTCTGGGGGAGAATCCATTTCCTGTATAGCAGTTTCACCTGCAATCCTTGGTTTGTGGCCCCCTCCTTAAAGCCAGCCACATTGGCCCAAGTCCTTCTCAGGCTGCCATCTGTCTGGTTCTCTGGCTCCTGCCTCCTTCCTCCACTTATAAGGACCCTTGTGAAGACATGGGGCCTACTTGGATAATCTAGGGGCACCTGCTTGTTTTAAGGTCAGGGAACTAGCAACTGCAACTTTGCCTGCCGCCTCAGCCCCCTGTACTCTGTAACTTCACGTATTTACGGGCTCTGAGCATTGCCCTATGGGCATCTTTGGGGGTCTTTCTTTTGCCCACCACAGTTCCCTTTTCACTTCTCCAATGCCTGTTTAACCAACTCCTTATATTAACTACTCTCTCTTATGGTAGTGTCTGTGTTCCTAACTAGATCCTGTGTCATATTGATACTATGGTTATTGCATGTTACATGAAACGTTTAAAACCATCTCTCTCCCTCTCTATCCATCTATCTATCTATCTATCTATCTATCTATCTATCTATCTATCTATGTCTAATCCTGTAACTAGTCATCTTATTGAAGTAGATTTTCATCTTGATACTATGGTCATTGCGTGCTACATGAAACTTTTAAAACCATCTCTCTATCTATCTATCCATCTATCTGTCTATCAATCATCTATCTGTCTAATCCTGTAACTAGTCATCTTATTGAACTAGATTTTCCAGACATATAACTATATTATCAGGAAATAAATATAATTTTTTCTCTTATTTTCGACCATTTTTTTTAATCTTATTGACTCTCTTGTTCCATTTTATAGTACAATGCTTCCTAAATAATGGTCAATAATGAAGGCAGTGGGTGCCCTTCCTAACATGTGTTGTAACATGCCCACATGTGTACAAAAAATATATCACCATTTTAAAGAAATCTTAACCCAAACATAGTTTACTAAAAAGTATCTTTCTAGTTTTTAGAAAATTTTTATTTTTTACTCAATTTTTAAAAACTTTTTTGAATATGTAACACATTCCTGTGGTTCAGAATTCAGAAGGTACAAAAGGCTATAATAAGAAGGTATAATATAAAAAATCCTGGCTAGGCAAGGTGGCTCATGCCTATAATCCCAGCACTCTGGGAGGCCAAAGTGGGAGGATCACTTGAGCCCAGGAGTTTGAGACCAGCCTGGACAATATTGTGAGACCTCATGTCTACAAAAAATAAAATTAGCTGAGGGTGGTGGCGCACGCCTGCAGTATGAGTTACTCAAAAAACTGAGGTGGGAAGATCACTGAGCCCAGGAGGTCAAGGGTGCGATGAGCTGAGATTGTACCATTGCACTCTAGCCTGGGTGACCAAGTTTTACCCTGTCTCAAAAATTAAATAAATAAATAAAAATAAATTAAATGTCCCCTTCCCACCCTCATCCTCTGCTCTTCTTTCCGGAGGCAGCCAATCTTACCAGTTTCTGGTGTGTCTTTCCAGAGATACTTTATACAAGTATAAGCATAAAGAACTTCTAACTGCTGTCACTCAACCTTGTTCCCAACCTAGGCCAGAGCCTGTCTCTTCCCAGGTTCAAGTCCAGCTGCCTCTCTTTGGGTGCTTTGTGAACCCCACTGGCTCCTATTGGCATTAATGGGATCGCAGGCCCATCCTGGGGCAGGCCTGAGTGGAGTTAGCTTCACTCAAAGTACTTGGGCTGAGAGGGAAACGGGTGCCACGAAGGGAAGGTGGGCATCACCAGCATAGAAGGTGCCAGGAAGATAAAGTGGGTGTGTCACCGGAGTAGAACGTGAGAACTTCATGATTGCCTTCTCCTTCTGATTAGAAAAGGCAATGGAAGTTTATCAAGTGTCTCAATGGCTCATCTTGTGATGCTTGTATTATTTTCCTCCTTTGAACTACTGAGTCCTCTGGGATGGATTTTGAATAAACTCACTTATGGTGTACATTTATCTTTATGGGTTCTATTTTCTAATGTTTTATTAAGCATTTGTATCAATATTTATTTATTTTTTGAGACAGGGTCATGCTCTGTCACCCAGGCTGGAGTGCGGTGGCATGATCTTGGCTCACTGCAACCTCCGCCTCCCGGGTTCCAGCGATTCTTTTGTCTCAGCCTCCTGAGTAGCTGGGATTACAGGCATGCGCCATCATGCCTGCTAATTTTTGTATTTTTAGTAGAGATGAGGTTTCACCATGTTGCCCAGGATGGTCACAAACTCCTGACTTCAAATGATCCTCCCGCCTTGGCCTCCCAAAGTGCTGGGATTATAGCCGTGAGCCACCGTGCCCGACCCTTTGCCTACTTTTTAATGGGGTTGTTTTTTCTTGTAAATTTATTTAAATTCCTTATAGATGCTAGATAAAATATGGTACATTTACGCCATGGAATAGTATGCAGCCATAAAAAGGAATGAGATCATGTCCTTTGCAGGGATATGGATGGAGCTGGAGGCTGTTATCCTTAGCAAACTAACACAGGAACAGAAAACCAAATACCGCATGTTCTCACTCGTAAGTGGGAGCTAAATGCTGAGAACACATGGACACATGGCAGGGGCTGGTGGGGGTGGGGGTGGGGACAGCAAACACTGGGACTGTCGGAGGGTGAGGGGTGAGAGGTGGGAGAGGACCAGGAAGAGTAGCTAATGGATGTTGGGCTTAATACCTGGGTGATGGGATGCTCTGTGCAGCAAACGACCACGGCACACGTTTACCTATGTAACAAACCTGCACATCCTGCACATGTAGCCCAGAACTTAAAGTAAAAGTTGGAAATTAAAAACAAAAAGTTGGCAGAATTGCCATGAAACCATCTGAATGTGAAGCTTTTGGGGGGAATCATTCACTGACAACTTCTTCCATTTTCCAAAATTACTAAGTAACCCTTTCCATCTTTCTTTTGGTCAATTTTAGTAAGACGTACTTTCCTAGAACACCACTAACTAGCACAGAATTGCCTAAATATTGTCTTGTAATTATTTCCCTTACTTGATCCTAATTTTATTACTTGTGTTCCCCGACCCCTGCCTTTAAAAAAAAAAATGATCAAATGAGTTTGTGATCTTTCTACTTTGTTTTTCAAAGAGAACTAAATCGTGATTTTTTTTTTTTTTTTGGAGACGGAATTTCACTCTTGTCGTCTGGGCTGGAGTACAGTGGCACAATCTCTGCTCACTGCAACCTCCGCCTCCCAGGTTCAAACGATTCTCATGCCTCAGTCTCCTGAGTAGCCGGGACTGCAGGCGCCCACCACCACACCAAGCTAATTTTTGTGTTTTTAGTAGAGATGGGGTTTCGCCATGTTGACCAGGCTGGTCTTGAACTCCTGACCTCGGGTGATCCGTCCGCGTTGGCCTCCCAAAGTGCTGAGATTTCAGGAGTGAGCCACTGCGCTCAGTGATAAATCACGAATTTGCTAACAATTCTGTTTCCCCCTTCTGTCTCCTTTTTGTGTTAATGTTTCTAAGTCCCTCCTCCCTGCAGAATACTCGATTCACTTTTGCTTTCCATGAAGTATTTAAGAATATAAATATCATTTTGCCTTTGGCTTTGACCCTGTCCCATGAGGTTTTGATATATAATATCCTCATTATTGTAATTTCCTAGATAGGCTGCAGTTGTAGTTTGATTTCCTCTTTAAAATGAGGAAAAACAAGATTTTTTTTTTTTTTTACATTTCCGATAGGTTGAGTATTAATTTTCTTTTTGCTTCAACCTTATTATTTTTAGTTTTATTGTAGCTTGAGAACGTGGTTTCTATTTCACTTCTTAGAATGTATTGAGGTTTTCTTTGTGATCTAATATATTGTAAAATTGTGTAAGTCTCCTATTGTTTTTGAAAAGACAGTGTATTCTATTTTCACTTTCCTTTCAGGACAAAGAATTAGATATACATGTACAGTGTAAGATCAGCCTTGTCCATCTTGTTATTCAGACCCTCTGCATCTTTTTTACCCCCTTACCTGATGTTGGCGACTGAGACAAGTGAGTTAAAATATCCTATGCTAATATGTTACTGTCCTTTGTTGCAGATCCTGAGAAATATCTTTTCACTGTGGATCATGAGGTTCATCATAATCAAGTGACCTTTTTGTTTAACTTACTGAGTTTTCCTTGCATTCAGCTTTCTCAGATATGACTATTATACATTTCCCTTGCTTTCTTTTTATTCAGGCACCATCATTTATTTAGGTACCATCATATTATTTTGCTTGTAATTTGACTTGCAGCTCTTCTGAACCACCTTGTTTTAATATATCAGCATATATTTAGAGTTATCTTTTTAAATGTAATGTGAGGCCAGGCACAGTGGCTCACGCCTGTAATCCCAGCACTTTGGGAGGCCGGGGCAGGAGGATCGTTTAAGCCCAAGGGCTCAAGGGTGTGGTCATCTATGATTGCACCACTGCACTCCAGCCTGGGTGACAGAGCAAGAGGCTGTCTCAAAGGAAAAAAAAAAAAAAAAAGAGAGAGAGAGAGAAAGAAAATGTACTCTTGGAGCATCTATTTCTCCATTTCCTAATTTTATGTACTTGTTCTGGAGTGTTTGTCCTACTTTATACCATTGTCTGTTGAAAATAATGAAATAGTCCTTTCTTTCCCAGGAATTACAATAATATTCTTGTAATTAGAGCTTCTGCATTACTTGGATGTAATTTATAGTTAATAGATTCGGTGCTCCGTGCTGATTTTTAATCATATGACTTCCTCATTTCTGAGTTATTTATTTATTTATTTATTTATTTATTTATTTATTTATTTAATTTTTTGAGTCTCGCTCTGTTGCCCAGGCTGGAGTGCAGTGGTGCCATCTCCACTCACTGCAAGCTCCGCCTCCCGGGTTCACACCATTCTCCTGCCTCAGCCTCCTGAGTAGCTGGGACTACAGGCGCCCACCACCACGCCCGGCTAATTTTTTGTATTTTTAGTAGAGACGGGGTTTCACCGTGTTAGCCAGGATGGTCTCGATCTCCTGACCTCGTGATCCGCCCACCTCGGCCTCCCAAAGTGCTGGGATTACAGGTGTGAGCTATTGCACCTGGCTATTTATTTATTTTTAAAAGAGAGACGAGGCCTTGCCTTGCCCTCAGATCTGGGCTGGTCTTGAACTCTCGGGCTCAAGCAACCCTCCTGACTCAGCCTCCCAGAGTGTTGGGATTATAGTCATGAACCTTACCCAGCCTAAGTTAATTATTTTAATCTTGTCTTTAACATAGATTGTGTCTTCAAGTAGATTTTTTCAATCTTATTGAGGTATATTTGCAGTATACTAAATTGCATGTATCTAAAATGTACAATTGGATCAGTTTAGGTTCACACATACCTGTGAAACTATCACTGCAATAAAGAGAACAGGCATTTCCATTTGAGGAAAAGCAATGCTCTATATGGAGGATGGACACAAATATCTAATGTGCCACTAATTTTATAGACCTAAAAATACAATAGAACAAATTGAACAGAAAAAAGTTAAAAGCATAATAAAAATGGAATTCCCTGAAATGAAGGAAGACATAAATGTCTACATCAAAGAAGTCCTTCATTATAATAAAGAACTATAAACTCTGAGAGAAATTATTGAAAGACAAGGTTAAAAAGAATATGGCAAAAATAAAGCTATATACCAAGAAAAGTAGTCTAACTCAGATTTCTTCTTTTATTTTCTTTTCTTTTCGAGGCAGGGTCTCAGTCTGTCACCCAGGCTGGAGTACAGTGGTCCCATCTTGGCTCACTGCAGCCTCGACCTCCTGGGCTCAAGTGAGCCTCCTACCTCAGCCTCCCAAAATGCTGGGATTACAAGCATAAGCCACTGTGCCTTGCCTTCTTGGCAATTTTAAATGAAAGAAGAAGATGGAGTAATGTCTACTGAGGACTATGTTTGAGGGGTGTTGTATGACCCTGTTTTCCATACCTAGCCAAGTTGTCATACATGTGACAAGTCCACAGAAAGATGTTATATGGCCAGGAATCTATGAACTATGTCATTCATTCAGTCTTCCCTGAAATGTACGTGACTACAGCTAGCATCATATCACATGATGAAAGACCAGGTTGTGTTCCCCTGAGGTTGGCAGTAAGTACGCTCACTTTCAACACGTCTACTCCCCATGGTTCTGGAGGTTACAGACACGGCAAAGGTAAGGAAAAGGCATAAGCACAGGAAGTCACAAAGTATAGAGTTTTATGTAAATGGAACCGTATGGTAGTTACCTGAGGATGGGGTGGAGAGAGGGAGAGACTGCCTAAGCTTGTGGGTGACAGAAATCTTTATCTTAATTGTCAAAAATAATATGGGAGAAATTTCCCTTTCCGGTCTTCCTAAGCACGGCTGGAATCCTCCCCTTAGCATTTACTCTGCGAAGTCTCTTCTCTCTTTAGATCGTTAGCTGCTTGAGTGTTAGCCTTAGCGTTTGGGAGGAGGACGGAGGTTGTGGTTTCTGGAAACTCCAGCCCTGTGGCTTCTCTCTGAATGTGTTGACTCCATGGGAAACTGGCTGTTCTGTGCATGTGGGGGTAACCTTTGGATTTCAGTTTGTTTTTCTGCATTGGTATGAGGCAGTCACTTCACTGAGAATTCGAGCTGGAGTGGTGCCTTGCAGCCTGGCCGGGAGACTTCTGTTCTGTGTGTGAGCGCTTATTTTTATCCAACAGTCGCTGCTTGTCTGCAGCTGTGAAGTGTGTGTGTGTCTCCAGGTCTTCCCGGTTGGGAAGGGAGGGCCTCTCTGAGTGGTCCACATTTGAGGAGAAACTTGAATGAAGGAAAGGAAAGAGCCGTTTGGAGATTGTGGGGAGGAGCATTTCAGGGAGAGGAAACAGCAGATAAGGAAGCCCTGGGCCGCGGGGGCTTGATGCTGCTTGGCCAGGAGCCTCTTCCTGCCGCCTTGCTGGTCTGCAGCGGGAAGAGTGTTCGAATGAACCCACTCATGCCTTTAGCCCTTCTAGGCCAGCAGGGTTTCGGGGTTGTGGGGAGCCCTTCAGAACTTCCTTCTCTTCCTGTGACAACCCTCGCCGTGCTCGCAATCCGATGTCTGTGTGTGTCCCTGGTGTGTCCTTTCTCACTTACACCCAGCCAGTGGCCTTTGATGTTTATGACAAGAGGCCAAAGCTCTTCATATCTGCAGATGAAATGGACTTTTCTTTCTCATGGAACTCAGTTATCCATTGTCCCTTTGTCCTTTTGCTCCTGAGTCTCCATGTGTCTGTTCCATGCTGTGCCAGCCCAGTCGTGGAACTCAATGTTTCTGCAGTTTCCCTCCAAACATTTCCAGTTGCTCAAAGGCATTTGTGGTTTCACAAATTTTACTGAAGGTTTAGTACGGAGACAGCAGGGAGTTGCATCTTGTACTCCATCGCAAACAATGGAAAATCCTCCTTTGATGCTGCTCTGTGGGTTACCCCTAGGTTACCCCTCAGTGGGTGCCACCCCTTAGAGATCGCTCTCACTCTGCGAGTGGTCAGAGAGGAGTGCGGGGCTGTCCGTGTCCCTCCCACATGGCTGCTGCCTCCTCCTTCCCGGCTGCAGCCTCGGGCTGGGAGCTCCTGTCTTCCTCCCTGGTCACAGCTTGGGAAATCATCTCCTATTATGTGTTTCAAAAATTGAGGTGAAATTCACATAACATAAAATTAACCATTTAAAAGTGTACAATTCAGCCATCCAACATGGTGAAACCATGTCTCTACTAGAAATATAAAAAATTAGCCAGGTGTGGTGGTGCACGCCTGTAGTCCCAGCTACTTGGGAGCCTGAGGTGGGAGAATTGCTTGAACCCAGGAGGCAGAGGTTGCAGTGAGCCAACATCATGTGACTGCACTCCAGCCTGGGCAACAAAATGAGACTTGGTCTCAAAACTAAATAAATGCATAAAAGTGTACAATTCAGTAGCATTTAGTACATACACAATGTTGAACAATCACCACGTCTATCTAGTGAAAAATATTTTACTCTTGAAAAATGTCTTAATAATCCCCAAAGAAAATGCCATGCCATACTTCATTAGGAATTCACTGTCTATTCCTCTCCTCACAACCACCAGTGGGACTGGGCTGATACAGTGGGGCACACACATGGCACATGGGGACATCTGTACATTGGACTATTATTCAACCATTTAAAAAATGGGCCAAGTGCTGTCGTTCAGGCTTGTAATCCCAGCACTTTGGGAGGCCAAGGAAGGAGAATCACTTGAGGCTGGGAGTTTGAGACTAGCCTGGGCAACATAGAAAGAACCCATCTCTACAAAAAAATAAAAAAATCAGCCAAGTATGTGGTGCATGCCTGTGGTCCCAGCTACCTGGGGGGCTGGGGTGGGAGGATTGCTTGAGCCTGGGAGGTCCAGGCTGCAGTGAGCCGTATCTCACCACTGCACTCCAGCCTGTGTGACATAGTGAGACCCTATCTCAAAAAAAAAAAAAAAAAAAAAGACTCCATTTTTGAGATGGAGTCTTGTGGAGTGCAGTGGCATGATCTCAGCTCACTGCAACGTCTGCCTCCCAGGTTCAAGCATTTCTTCTGCCTCAGCCTCCTGAGTAGCTGGGATTACAGGTGGCCACCACCAGGCCTGGCTAAAGTTTTGTATTTTTAGTAGAGACAGGGTTTCTACTATTGGCCAGGCTGGTCACGACCTGCTGACCTCAGGTGATCCACCCACCTCGGCCCCGCAAAGCGCTGGGCTTACAGGCGTTAGCCACCGAGCCCCACCAAAAAATGTTATTTGGATATGAGCTGTGACATGAATGAATCTTAGACATTATGCAACTTCCTATAAATGCAGTCACATAATATGTGGCCTTTTGTATCTGTTGTTTTTTCGTTTACCATAGTGTTTTCTTGGAGGTCCAGCCACACTGCAGCATGTATCAGAAGGCACGGGGCGTGTATACTCTCTCTGTATAGCTGGACCACATTGTGTTCCTCCATTGCTCTATTGATGGACACTTGAGTTGTTTCTTCCTTTGGGCTATTGTGGGTAATGCTGCTATGAACATTTGTGTACAAGTGTTTGTTGAGTCCCTGCTGCTTTCTCCTGTTTTGGATATATTCCTAGGAGTGCAATTGTGGGGTCATTATTGCATTTTAGTTAGAAGGACTCTCTACCCTCTGAAATGTGTTGGTGGCATCATTGTCTGTGGCTTTTTAAGGAGTCCTGTCCATCATTTCACATTTTCTGAATTCTCTAGTTTCACCTACCTGATGGCCTCCCGTAGAACCACTCATGGACTCCGAGGTGCCTGTTGTGAAGGCCTTGACCTCTCACACGCTGCTCTGGGTCTGCACTGAAATAGAGTCATTAAAAGAGGAAGAGTGCTCTGCTGCTGTGGCCGGGCCGAGGGGGAAGGCGACAGAGATGGGATGAAGCTGTCATTCTTTTTTTCTTTTTTTTTGAGATGGAGTCCTGCTTTGTCGCCCAGGCTGGAGTGCAATGGTGTGATCCGGGCGTGCTGCAACCTTTGCCTCCCAGGTTCAAGTGATTCTCCTGCCTCAGCCTCCCGAATAGCTGGGATTTACAGGTGCCTGCCACCACACCCAGCTAATTTTTTGTATTTTAGTAGAGATGGGGTTTCACTGTGTTGCCCAGGCTGGTCTCGAATTCCTGAGCTCAGGCAGTCCACCCACCTTGGCCTCCTAAAGTGCCGGGATTACAGGCGTGAGCCACTGCGCCTGGCCGAAGCTGCCATTCTTTAGCTACCATTGGACCCTCCCTTGCCAGCAGAGTCAGTCATTGCTGCAAGACCAGTGACCCGGAGCAGCCCTGTGAGGGAAGGAGGGCCAGTGCTACCACCTGTGGCCCTTGGGTCAGGCAGAGGAGTCTGATGAGTGTCCACTGCTAATCAGAGCGTGAACTTGAGCCTGTGAGAGAGTGCAGTCTATTATAGACGGACAGGGCAGCTAAGGAGCCCACTGCTCCTGGGGCACCCAAAGTTTCCTTCTGGTCCCATTGCCCTCACCCCTGTGCTCCATTCTCCCTCCTCCAGACTTCATGCTCTAGGAAACCAGATTCATTTTGTAGTTAACCCAACCTCCAAAGGCAGCTTCTGGGCTGAGGCCTCTCCCAAGAATATTCTTGTGTTGTGTAGGCTGCCAGGTGGTGCTAGACTCAAGTCCATCTCCGAGCCTGCCCCTAGTTGTCCCTTTTGGTGCCCTTTCCCTCCACCCTCAGGCACCTGAGCTTGCTGAGGCAACAGGCTTTATACCTTCGTGGGAGTCAAAGATGATTTGCTAGCTTTCCAAGCAACAACTCCTGCCTCCTGCCTTCCCTGCATCCCCCCTCCAATTAAAATTCAGACCTGGGCCGGGCGCAGTGGCTCAGGCCTGTAATCCCAACATTTGAGAGGCTGAGGTGGGTGGACTGCTTGAGGCCAGAAGTCCGAGACTATCCTGGCCAACATGGTGAAACCCCGTCTCTACTAAAAATACAAAAAATTAGCTGGGCATGGTGGCAGGCGCCTGTAGTCCCAGCTACTCAGGAGGCTGAGGCAGGAGAATTGCTTGAACCCAAGAGGTGGAGATTGCAGTGAGTCAAGATTGTACCACTGTACTCCAGCCTGGGCGACAGAGCGAGACTCAGTCTCACACACGCACACATACACACATACCAAAAAAAAAACCAGACCTGAAATTTAGCTGGGGCTGTGTCTGGTCCTGCACATAGAATAACGAATGACATGGACATAGTCTCTGAACTCAGATCCTAGAGTCTAATGGAAGATTCAGAAAAATGTGTGTTCCAATTAATAAAAAAAAAAAAAAGGTAATTGTTTTATTCTGAGAAAAACTGTGTGGGAAATGAACAGTGTGCGGAGATAATGACTCGCAGGGATGTGGGGGCTGCGTTGGGTGAGAAGGAGCCAGTCACTCCTTCTATAGGATCTGGATTTAATCCTTCCTTCTGGAGCTTTTTCGGGTCCTTTTTCTTTTATGTTCAGAAATTTCATGAAGATGTATCTTAGTTCTTTTATTTTATTTTATTATTATTATTTTTTTGAGATGGAGTTTCGCTCTGTCACCCAGGCTGGAGTGCAGTGGCTCAAGCTCGGCTCACTGCAAGCTCCGCCTCCCGGGTTCACGCCATTCTCCTGCCTCAGCCTCCCGAGTAGCTGGGACTACAGGCGCCCGCCACCACACCGGGCTAGCTTTTTGTATTTTTTAGTAGAGACGGGGTTTCACCGGGTTAGCCAGGATGGTCTCGATCTCCTGACCTCATGATCCGCCCGCCTCGGCCTCCCAAAGTGCTGGGATTACAGGCTTGAGCCACCGCGCCCAGCCTCTGTATTCTTTTCTTTCAGGGACTCCTGCTTGTCAGATGCTTGACCTCCTACGGGGAACTTCCGTGTCCTTCGTCTTCTGGCGCGTGGTTCCCTTTTATTTGTGTTGTAATCTCTGTTATGCTTTGGAATGTTTGCTCTGCTGTATATTCCAACCCTTTTGTTTACTTTTTAAAAATGTATTTATTTTATTTTAAACTTTTAAATATTTTATTTAAATTTTTTTAAATTTAAGAGACTTTTCCATTTTCTAACCTTTTCATAGCTCACTGCAACCTCCACCTCCCAGGTTCAAGCAATTCTCCCACCTCAGCCTCCCAAATAGCTGGGATTACAGCCACCACGCCTGGCTAATTTTTGTATTTTTAGTAACAACGGGGTTTTGCTATGTTGGCCAGGCTGCTCTCAAACTCCTGGCCTTAAGTGATCTGCCTGCCTCGGCCTCCCCAAGTGCTGGGATTACATAGCATTCTATTCTTATAGACAAAATGTGAACTTGAATTTTTCTGAGAATAGAGAATTTTTGTTTGTTTGTTTTGTTTTTGAGACAAGGTCTCTGTCAGTCGGGCTGGAGTGCAGTAGTGCAATCATGGCTCACTGCAGCCTCGACCTCCTGGGCTCAAGAGATCCTTCCTCCTCAGATCCCAAGTAGCTGGGACTACAGGCGCAAGTCACTACTCCTGAGTAATTTATTTTTTGTATAGACGAGGGTCTTGCTATGTTGCCCAGGCTGGTCTGGAACTCCTGGCTTAAAGTGATACTCCCAACTTGGCCTTCCAAAGTGTTGGGATTACGGGCATGCACCATCACACCTGGCCTAAATTGAGATTTTCTTCCCTGAATGATCTGTTTCCTCTGGTGTCAGGTGTTTTCTCTTTGTTCTTCTTTTCTCTCCCTTTCATGATGCAGTATTTCTTCAAATGTCTGATGACTCTTCGGCATGTGAGGCAATACAGAGGCTGGCAGGGAGTGTTGCTTATGTAAGCAAGGTTTGTCAAAAGGGAGGCTTCCCTTTAACCAGAGAAACTGGGTTTACCCGAAAGGACTTCTCAAATGACAGAAGTAGAGCTTCGTGGGGAGGTGCCAGCACTTGTACTACCCACCTCATAAGTTTCTTTCCAAATGGTTTATTTGTTTTTCTGTTTTGTTTTTTGTTTTGTTTTGAAACGGAGTCTTGCTCTGTTGTGCAGGCCAGAGTGCAATGGTGTGATCTCGGCTCACTGCAACCTCCACCTCCCAGGTTCAAGCGATTCTCCTGCCTCAGCCCCCCAAGTAGCTGGCATTACAGGGGCCCACAACCATGCCTGGCTAATTTTTTTTGTTTTTTGGGTTTTTTTTTTAGTAGAGATGGGGTTTCACCATGTTGGCCAGGCTGGTCTCGAACTCCTGACCTCAGGTGATCCACCTGCCTCAGCCTCCCAAAGTGCTGGGATTACAGGTGTGAGCCACCATGCCTGCCCTATTTAGTTGTTTTAAAAGAATATTCTGTATGTGTGTGGTGGGATGTGTGGGAGGGGGAGGCAATACACAAGTAAATACCTGGTTGCCTGGCATTTTGCATTTTCAGCTGCACTCCCCCTCAGGGTGTGCCTGTCAGGTTAGTTAACTCAATTGCAGACTCTCCACTTGTACTCCAGGTTTATACTCCCAGCTGTGCCTCCTGCTACCCTGTATTTTTGTATTTATATCAAAAACATTGTATTTTTGACTGGGAGCAGTGGCTCATGCCTGTGATCCAAGCACTTTGTGAGGCTGAAATGGAAGGATCTTTTGAGCAGCCTGGGCAACATAGTGAGACCCTGTCTCTATGAAAAGTCAAAAAATTAGCCCAGCATGGTGATGTGACCTGTAGTCCCAGCTACTTGGGAGGCTGAAGCAGGAGGATCACTTGAGCCTGGGAGGTCAAGGCTGCAGTGAGCTATGATCACACAACTGCAGTCCAGCATGGGTGATGGCCTGTCTCAAAAAATATATATATTATTTCACTTCAGCTTTCTGTCTTCAAGAATTAAAAAAAAGTTTTTTGACACTTCTCACATTCTCTTTGTTGTTGTATTATATTCTTTTATTATTTGCTATTATTTTAATGGGGCCATGGAAGAATGGGGATTTAAACATATGAACTTAGTCTGCTGTATTAAACTGATAGCTCCCAATTTTAAAGGATTACTTTGGCTGTTTTATCAGAAGGAAGTGGAAAGTTGAATAATATTCTACAACTTTCCAGAATTGTTATAAACCTTTCATCATTAGGAAATTAACTTCTTTATCCTAGATAACATTTTTTGCTCTGAAATCTCTTTGTGTGATATTAATATAACCCCTCCATTTTTTAAATAAATCAGTGTTAATATCATACTTTTCCATTATTTTACTTTTAACTATTGTGTCTTTATTTTTACAGTGATTTTCTATGTAGGCAGCACATAATTGGGAAGACCCAACCCAATGATGTGCTTTTTTATCCAATTTGATAGTCTCTGCTTTTAACTGATGTGTTTAGACCATTTACATTTAATGTAATTATTGATATGCTTAGGTTTAAATCAAGAAACTATAACAATTCTAGTTTATGCACCTAACAACAGAGCTTCAAAATACATGAAGTAAAAACTTACAGAACTGTGAGGAGAAATAGATCCTAATTTATAGTCAGATTTCAATACTCCTCTATCAATAATTGATAGAGATATAGAAAAGCAGGCTGGGCATGGTGGCTTACACCCATAATCCCAGCACTTTGGGAGGCTGAGGTGGGAGGATTGCTTGAGCCCAGGAGTTCATGACCAGCAGCCTGGGCAATATAGCGAGACCTTGTTGCTACCAAAATTTTTAAAATTAGCTGGGTATGGTGACACACATCTGTAGTCCCAGCTACTTGGGAGGCTGAGGTGGGAGGATTGCTTCAGCCCAGGAGTTCGAGGTTACAGTGAACTATGATTATGCCATTGTACTCTAGCCTGGGTGATAGAGCAAGACCCTGTCTCTAAGAAAAAAAGGGAAAAAAAGCAGGGTGGATACCAAAGAATCAAACAACACAGGAGAGAGAGAAATTGCCAAGGAGACAGTCTGAAGAAGTCTGGAAGAGCAGGGACACATCTTTGTGTGAAAGACTGGCTTTTGACTTGGGAGAGGAGCAGAAAGGAAGCAGCAGATGGGAATAGAAACAAGTAAGTTTGAGGATTTGGAGATAAGAAGCAGGAAGATTATCTTCCTTCCTTCCTTCCTTCCTTCCTTCCTTCCTTCCTTCCTTCCTTCCTTCCTTCCTTCCTTCCTTCCTCCCTCCCTCCCTCCCTCCCTCCCTCCCTCCCTCCCTCCCTCCCTCCCTCCCTCCCTTCCTCCCTCCCTCCCTCCCGAGTCTAGCTTTGTTGCCAGGCTGGAGTGTAGTGGCACGATCTCAGCTCACTGCAATCTCCGCCTCCTGGGTTCAAGTGATTCTCCTACCACAGCCTCCTGAGTACCTGGGACTACAGGCGCGTGCCACCACGCCCAGCTAATTTTTATATTTTTAGCAGAGACAGGGTTTCACCACGTTGGCCAGAATAGTCTCAATCTCCTAACTTCATGATCTGCCCACCTCAGCCTCCCCAAGTGCTGGTATTACAGGTGTGAGTCACTGTACCCGTCCTCTTTTATTTAAATGTGAATAGAAAGGCTTTGCCGTCATTAAAAGAATTTCGTGCACAAAAGATCAGATGGTGCTGTTTTACAGCATTGAAAGTCACACTTCAGAGCTTCTCCCAAAAGACCCTGATTTGACTGTAGCTTTGACCATATTTGGGCATGGTGGAAGAATGTGTCTGTCTCTGCTATTTATTATTGACTCTCATGATGAAACTGGATTCAGCCTCCATTTAGGAAAAGGCATGGGCTCTTGGGTCCTGCACAAAATGCGTTCTCTTACATTTTTTTCTTCTCTTTCAGCTTTGGTCAAGGCCTTACCCTTTTCTTTTCTTTCTTCTTTTCGCAGTGGAGTGGCAGTCACTATGGTGCCAAGAGACCTTGTTCTCCACACAATATGGTCCTGGAAAGTTCTGTGCAAATGAATTTTTAAGTTATATTAAATCATATGTCAAATATATTAGAGGAGTCACATATCTGAAGGTATTTAATGATGGCAATCATTTGTAAAGCACAGAGCCTTGCATTCAGCCACCCATCACTTGTTCAGCAACTACTACATCCACATACATGGGAATAAAGAAGTGACTAGGACAGCAAGGTTCACAATCCAGTGGGGTAAAAGATGAGCACAGGGTGACTTGTAAAGAAAACAAAAACAAGCCCAGTGCGGTGGCTCACACTTGTAATCCCAGCACTTTGGGAGGCCAAGGCAGGCAGATCACTTGAAGTCAGAAGTTCGAGACCAGCCTGGTCAACATGGCAAAACCCCGTCTCTAATAAAAATTCAAAAATTAGCCGGGCATGGTGGTGGGCACCTGTAATCCCAGCTACTGGGGAGGCTGAGGCAGGAGAATTGCTTGAACCCGGGAGGTCGAGGTTGTGGTGAGCCGAGATCATACCACTGCACTCCAGCCTGAGAGACAGACTGAGACTCACTCTCTCTCTCAAAAAAAAAAAAAGAAAACAAATAAAAAATCCCAATTATAAGTGTCCACCTAGATAAATGATCATAGAATGAATATGCGTGTGTAACTAGTTCCCAGGTCAAAAGAGGCAACATCACCAGCCTAGAAGCTGCCTCTACCTCATGCTCCGTCCCAGCTACCAAAGTATGTAATTTTACCAGTTTACACTCCCCAGCAATGTAAGTTGCAGTTTGTATTAGTCCATTTTCATGCTGCTGATAAAGACATATCCGAGACTGGGAAGAAAAAGAGGTTTATTGGACTCACAGTTCCATGTGGCTGGGGAGGCCTCACAATCATGGTGGAAGGTGAAAGACACTTCTTACGTGGCAGCAGCAAGAAAGGATGAGAGCCAAGGGAAAGCAAAAACCCCTTATAAAAACAATAGATCTCATGAGATTTATTCTCTATCATGAGACCAGTATGGGGGACACCACCACCCCACCATGATTCAGTTATCTCCCAGCGGGTCCCTCCTACAACATGTGGGAATTATGGGAGCTACAATTCAAGATGAGATTTGGGTGGGGACACAGAGCCAAACTGTATCACAGTTGTTCCACCTTCTTGCCAACACTTGATATTGTCAGTCTATTTAACCATTCTGGTAGATGTTGTTGTGATATCTCATTGTGTATGTGTGGTTTGTTTGTTTGTTTGTTTTGAGACAGGGTCTCACTCTGTCACCCAGGCTGGGATGCAGTGGTCTGCTCTTGGCTTACTGTAGCCTCACCCTCCCAGGCTCAAGCAATCTTTCCACCTTGGCCTCCTGAGTAGCTGGGACTACAAGTGCACTCCACCATGCCCTGCTAATTTTTTTTCTTTTTTTTTCTTTTTTTTTTTTTTTTTTTTTTTTTGTAGAGATGGAGTTTTGCCATGTTGCCCAGACTGGTCTTGAACTCCTGAGCTCAAGTAGTCCTCCCACCTCAGCCTCCTGAGTAGCCGGGACCGTAGGTGAACATCACCTATGCCCGGCTAATTGTTTTATTTGTAGAGACTGAGGTCTTGTTTCATTGCCCAGGCTGGTCTTGAACTCCTAGGTTCAAGCAATCCTCTCACTTCGGCCTCCCAAAATGCTGGGATTACAGGCCACCGTGCCTGGCTCATTGTAGTTTTAATGGGAACCAGATTTGATTTTGGAAAAATAAAAGCATGAAATGTTCTTCTGCCTGGGTACTATGGAGCAATTTGTAGTCATTACCAAGGTGAATGCTAATTTTTTTTTTTTTTTTTTTTTTTTTTGAGATGGAGTTTTGTTCTTGTTGCCCAAGCTGGAGTGCAGTGATGCGATCTCGGCTCACTGCAACCTCCACCTCCCGGGTTCAAGAGATTCTCCTGCTTCAGCCTCCCGAGTAGCTGGGATTATAGGCATGAGCCATCACACCCGGGTAATTTTTGTATTTTTAGTAGAAACGGGGTTTCACTATGTTGGCCAGGCTGGTCTCAAACTCCTGACCTCAAATGATCAGCCTGCCTTGGCCTCCCAAAGTGCTGGGATTACAGGTGTGAGCCACTGTGCCCGGCCAGAATACTAAATTTTATAACAGATGTATCTAAGGGGCTATAGATGGAAAAAGAGGATACCCCTTTCACTCAGAGGGTTGTCTGGGGTGTCACCACTGTGCACACATATCAGGAGGGGGCTGGGAATCACATGCCATCCAGGTTCAAGGTCATCCAAGTATAGCACTGGATGTTCCCATTGTCACAACCTCTTCCCCATCCTGGGCCTTCACTGCCTCCAACTCATGTCAGCAAGATCATGATGAGCTCCTACCTAAGGCAGGCCTCAGCTTCCCCAGATACCTGTTGAGGCCACTAGACCAAAACTCTCCTATATTTTCCGGACTGTTCAGTCTTACCTTCTGTCTTTGTCTTATGCCAGATGGGAACCTACACAAATGCTTTATTTTGGAAAAATGCCTGGGATGACAGAAAACAAATCCGAGACCTCCCCAGAGCTGGAGGCCTTGGAGGCTCCCGGCAGGAGCTGGTGGGCTCCCAGCAGGCGGGAGAGCTTGAGCCAGTCAATCATTTACCCAGCAGGCATGGGGAAGGTGGTGAGCTTTTAAATAGAAAGCCCTCAGGAGAAAGGAATTAAAGTGTGTATTGTGCTGGGCTTTCCTGGGGTGAAGCTGGCAGAGCAAGAGGTGGGGCGAGGAAGAGGCAGGTGATTAGCCCCCCAGGGGCTGGGCCCTCCCTGATTTATGGGGTGACCCCCACTGGCCTTTCCCAGGCAGGAAATGGGCTGTTTACTAATGCCTTCCCCCTGCCACACACCTGTGAAAGCCAGTTGGTAGTATTTTAAAATAATTTACTAGAATGAAATTTCTGTGTTTTCGTTTGGATAGTTGCCCAGTAACTGGCTTTGTGTGTTTTATTTTTTAAAAAATGGCTTAAAATATGCAGGATCTTAAGCTTCATTATTTCTGTTTGTCTCTCTCTGTCTTTGTCTCACTGTCTGTCTCTCTATCATACACACACACACACCCCTGTGTCTCAGGTAAGAAACGGGTCCTCACCCTAGGAGATGTAAGATGGCTTTTCTTTAAATCGTGGAAGTCTTAGTTAATTCTTCTTAAACTAATTTGTCACTCTCTGGGGCTTCTCTGCTTTCTCCTCCTTCCTCCCACCGTGACCTTAAGCCACAGAGCATTGCCAATTCTAATTTTGTTTGTCTAAAATTGGTGCTTCTGGCAGAAGAAATGTGCTGTTGGCTTGCCTTTGAGCTTGGCCTATCTCAGTTTAGCAAGGCCTCCCCCAGGGACTCAGTCTCCTGTCTGCGGAGCACGAAAAGATATCCGTGGTCCCTGCCCTGCCAGGGGCATCTAATGCCAGGCGAGGAGCCACCCATTCTGTTTGTCAGAGATGGAAAAACTGCCTTTGGGGGAATTGCAATTCATTCCCTTCAAGGCACTGAGATGGCCCTTACAGTGCACAGATGAAAAACCACTGCCAACTTAGCATTGTATTCTAGGACAAATAGGGGAAGGCTCACTCTGAGAATGAAAGACGGGCCCAGGTGCTTGCTGGCCTCAGGAAGGGTGCTCGGCTCCACCCTCCTGTTCTGCTGCCCTCTCCTCCCCTGAGACCCACACACATGAAGTCCTATTGGGTCTCCGTGTAGCTCTTAGGAACTAAACCGTCACTTACACGCAGTAGGAAATTTGAACTTCCAGTTGCATGAAAGTTTTCTCATGGTGAAGGGGCTTTACGCGCATCTTCAAGTCACGTGAGCAAATGCTCTGCTTCGTCTGTGGAAGGAAGGTGAGGATGGTGCTGACTTCTTGAGTGTCTGTGAAGATTAAAGGTGGTAAATCCGTGCTGTTGATTGCTCCTTCCTCCTTGAAACGGGCTCTGGCCTTGGCTTCCAGGGCGCTCCTCTTTTGGTTTCCGTCGCCCCCTGGGCACTTCTCACCTGGTTCCTGTGCTGAATCCCCGCCGCTGCTAGCTTCTGTACGCCACTCTCTCTAGGGGCTCGGCCCAGTCTCTCGAGTTCCTCATCTATATTCACTTCCAGTGTGATCTTTTCAAGCTGCGTGGTTTAAATTCCATCTCTGGGCCAATCTCTCCAGCTCAGGGCTGTCCCTGAACTCCAGGTTTATATAGCTAAGTACCCACTCAACTTCTCCACCCGAGGCAGCTCAGACCGAATAGATGAAAGCAAACTTGATCTACCTCATCAACAACCATTCTTTCTGGAATCTTCTTCATTTCAGAAAATGGTAATGCTCTTCTTCCAGTTGATCCAGTCCCAAGCCTTGGCATCACCTTTAAAGCATCTTTTTTTCCACTCTGCACGCTTGGCCATCAGGAAACCCTATCACCTCTACCGGCAGGCCCATCCCCACCTCTTCCCACCTCTCCACTGCCACCGCCTAGTCCAGACCCACATGGAGTCTACGTGCCTGGATTGTCACCGTCCATGCTGCTCCTTCTGCCTGGCAGTGAGAGACAGGGGGACCAAGGCAGGGAGGCAGGATGGCATTGTGGCCAAGTGTGGGGCTTTGGGGCCAGGATTTTTGGGTGCAAATTCTGGTGCCATCTTTGGTTTATTACTATCAAGAAATTGATTGTTATTATACACATTTCAAATTGTGCTGTAGTTTTCAAATTATTTCCGTTTATGTCCACAGTGCTTGACATGAAAGTGGGATTTCTGGGACGTTTCAGAAGCCTTTGATTTCAAAAGGCTAAATTCATGAAACCAATTAGGCCGTGTTGTCCAAGAGGGGAAACAGGTACTTTCAGTGTAGGAGGGGGCGGCTCCATCTCAGGAAACAGCTTCCCAGAGACTGCCTGGGAAAAAGGTTACTTTTGCTCCAGGCTTCTACAGGGTGGAAGATTCCAGTGCCTATTTAAAGGGAGGGATGAGGAGCACCGGGAGCTCCTAGGCTGTGAAGGCATCAGGCCTGGCAATCAGTGGGAAACCAGGGCGACCCCAAGGACTGAAGATTGAGCCCCGCATCCCTTCTAAGTCTAGGGCCTCCCTTAGTGCTGGGCCCCTGAGACCCCCTCAATGCAGGGGTAGGGGACCAGAAAACATGCTTGACTTTAATATACATTTTTTCCCCCTAATGACTTTAGATCGCTCTGGATTGGAGCCAAATTTGATGTGATTTAGAGAAATAAAGAAATGCAGCATTTCTTAATCCATAAGGGTCATGCTGTAAATTTTTGCCTATAACAACGGTTTTCTAGAACACATGAGTCAGACTCATGTTCTCTTTTCAGTCTGAAATGTGGGGTTGTGCATTGCACCTCCACAAGGAGATCATGCTTTTGTTGAAACAACCTTGGTTAAGAAATCCTAGTCCCAAAGATTTGGGTGGATACAGGCATCTCTCACGGCCAAGGTTGTAATGTGGCAAAGAGGGGCTCAGAGGACCTGAGGAATGGCGAGAGCTAGAGAGAAGGGAGAGCTGGGTGCTGCATTCTTACACCTTCTTCCTGAGGGTGGGAACCAAGGTCTTAGGAAGATCAACTTCCTATCTGAGCTGGCCAGCTTTCGGATGATGGAGCCACACAAATCCCCTCCTGTGTGCCACTGCCTGTTTCCCATGGGATTCCATCTTGGACCTCTGGGTCTGACATCATCTTTCATCCAATCCACCTAGGACCCAGTTAACACAAGCCCTGTCAAGTGGTGGTACTGCAAAGAGCCGAATATGGCCATGAAGCAATTCCCTGTGTTATTTGGATATAGTCTGGACATAAATGTGCTTAGACTATAGGTCATGTGTCTTCTTGAGTTAATGTATTCACCCCTTGCCTACCTGTCTGGCTTCAAATCCTGGGTCTTTTACTCACTTGCCCTGTGGCCCTGGGCAAGTAACTTAATCTCTTTGTGCTTTAGTTTTCTCCTTTATAAAATGAGATTAAGAATAATATTTATCTAGTGTGGTGGCTCACCTTTATAATCCCAGCACTTTGGGAGGCTGAGGCAGGAGGATTGCTTGAGCCAGCCCAGGAGTGGGAGATCAGCCTGGGCAAAACAGTGAGACCCTGTCTCTACAAAAAAAAAAAAAAAAAAAAAAAAAAAAAAAAAAAAAAAAAAATTAGTCAGGTGTGTGGTGGTGGACACCTGTAGTCCCAGCTACTCAGGAGGCTGAGATGGGAGGATTGCTTGAGCTCAGGAGGTTGGACTGCAGTGAACTGTGATTGAGTCACTGAACTCCAGCTTGGGTGACAGAGCAAGACCCTATCTCAAAAAACCAAAACAGAAAACTAAAAAAAAAAAAATTATCTCACATTGAATCAAATTAGTAGATGAAAAGAAAACTATGCCTGATACACAGTAAGTGATAATAAATTGTAGTCATTATTACTAGACTTTCACCTGAGGAGGAGAGAGAGCCATATTTTATTTTAGTAGTGACAGAATTCAGAAAAAGAGTTTGAAAAAGTTATTTTTTCACGGCTGGGTGTGGTGGCTCACTCTCGTAATCCCAGCATTTTGGGAGGCTGAAGCAGGTGGATCACTTGAGGCCAGGAGTTTGAAACCAGCCTGGCCAACATGGTGAAACCCCATCTCTACTAAAAATACAAAAATTAGCCAGGCATGGTGGTGGGCGCCTGTAAGCTCAGCTACTCAGGAGGCTGAACTGGGAGGATGCCTTGAACCTGGGAGGTGGAGGTTGCAGTGGGCCAAGATTGCACCACTGCACCCCAGCCTGGGTGACAGAGCGAGACTCCATCTCAAAACAAAAAGGAAAGGTATTTTTTCTTTCATTTGTAACAGGTCTATTAACTAGAATAACTTCATAAAATGCTGTCTGGATTGTGCCCATCAAGCAAACACTGACAGTATCATTCTGCCGGTAGAAAATAGTTTTTCTCCTCTTTATGGATTCAGATTTATTCCTTTTTTATAACTTAAAGAATAGATAACAACGGCTTGTTTCATCCTAAATAAATAAGGACCTCTCAGATCTCAATGCCTGGCCTAAATAGCATGGCAGATCCCAGCCTCCTGATCTTCTCTGTGGTCAGATAAAGGCTGAGATGTGTGGCACCCACTCCTTCCAGAAGAGTCATCTGTTGCGTGGGGTCTAGAGGTTCATACAAAACAGACAAGAAGCCAGAAGCAGTGGCTCACACCGGTAATCCCAGCAGTTTGGGAGGCTGAGGCAGGAGGATCATTTGAGGTCAGGGGTTCAAGACCAGCCTGGCCAACATCATGGTGAAACCCCATCTCGACTAAAAATACAAAAATTAGCCAGGTGGGGTGGCATGCACCTGTAGTCTCAACTACTTGGGAGACTGAGGCAGGAGAATCGCTTGAACCCGGGAGGTAGAGGTTGCAATGAGTGGAGACTGTGCGACTGCACTCCACCCTGGGCACACAGGGCAAGACTCCATCTCAAACAAACAAACAAAAAAGAAATATGTAAGTATGTGTACAGCCGTTTCTTAAATCCTCTGTTCTTCAATATTGCTAGGAGGCCCCTGAGAGATTTTATCACAACATAGTTTATTAGGTATAAATGGCAGAGCCTAAAGCAATCAGAAGAGGGCTGCCCAGTGTACACATGTTACGGGTGTGAGCCTTGGCCAGTGGAGAAGCAGGTGCCTGACCCAGTCTGGCCAGGAGGAGGCACAAAGTCAGGAGAGCATTAGCAGGCCTCAGGCCTTGCTGGTTCCAGGGCTCTGGGCTGTGGGCTGCCTGGCCTGCCCTTTTGATAGCAGTTCTCAAGCCTCTTGACCACTCTACTAGAGGCTCCCTGGCACTGAAGCCAGGGTCTCAGCAGGCCACACGAGCAAGCCTGGCCAGCTGGCTGCATGCCTGCCACTGACCCACTGCGGCTCTTCCCTGCACTCAGTGACTGCTGGAGCCCTGACTCCCAGACCGCTGAGAATAGAGCGACTTCACGTGACAGCCCCTCTGTGTGTAAGTCTCAAGCCAAGCCCTTCCATGGAGTGAGCTGTTTCCTTCCACATTCAGAGCCTCAGGTTCGGGACAGAGGCCAGGTGCTGTCCGATGTGGGCCAAGGACATGAGCCCATGTGGATGTGAGAGCAGGCCCAGGCTCCCTGTGTGTCACCATGTGACTTAGATCACAGCCAGCAGGGATCAGGAGTGTTCTCAGAGCCATCAGGCCTCCCCCAGCTGCCCAGACATTTTTTGCAGCTGCAGGAACAGCCACAGATGCTGCTCTCATGGCAGCTGGGACTGGCCAGCCCAGAAAAGAAGCCAGTGAAGTCCCAGTGAGGCCCTTGGGGGCAAGTGGGCTCCTAACTGGGCTTTTTGCCAAAGCCTAGAAAGATAAGACACCGGCCATGTTTCACTCCGTTTTTCCTGTGTTGTTGTTTTTTTTTTTTTGAGACCGAGTCTTGCTCTGTCACCCAGGCTGGAGTGCAGTGGTTCAATCTCAGCTCACTGCAACCTCTACCTCCTGAGTTCAAGTGATTTTCCTGCCTCAACCTCCTGAGTAGCTGGGATTGCAGGTGCCCGCCATCACACCCAGCTAATTTTTGTATTTTTATAAGAGATGAGGTTTCACCGTGTTGGTCAGACTGCTCTCGAAGTCTGACGTCAGGTGATCCGCCTGCCTCAGCCTTCCAAAGTGCTGGGATTACAGGCATGAGCCACTGTGCCCAGCCCCGTTTCCTTCTGACTCTTGTTTTCTTACCAGTGGGGACCTATTGCTCACAGGAAGAACATGACATTGTCCTTATTTTGTGACTTCTGGCAACTATCTTTTTCCAAGGAAGCCCCTTCCCTTCTGCCCTGCCTCTGAGTTCAAGCCGGGATGCAGCTCCTAGCATTTTCAAGCATCTTACAAATGGAGATCAGCCCCGTCCTCCTCCGACATCCTCACCCCGCATCAGAGTCAGGACTCCACGGTGCTGTGGTCATCACGGCTGCACGGCCCTGCGACCCTGAGCCCCACTGGGCTCTGACTGTGGTTACCAGCATCTTAGGAGACAGAATAACAGTCTGGAAGCAGAAACAGATACTGTCCACTTTATAAACAGCCACAGCCACAAGGTTTATTCCTGGATCACAAACCAACCCCACTGACCAAACTCCCAGGCTACTTTATATTAAACTTGTTATCAAATCACCCACATAAATACATATAATAAATACAAAAACAGACAGGATATTTTTTCAGTCTTTGGTATAGAGAGCTTTCTCCTCCTCTTATTCCTCCCTCTGTCTCTGTGCTCTAAAGACATTTCCTTGTGTTCACATTATTTCCTTGGATACAAAATCGCCCAGAAGTAAACTTTGTGCTGGAACCCCTGCCTCCATTGACAGTCCTGCCAGGGACCCAGCCCACAGTGGCCCAGGGGAGAAGCAGGCCGTGGGGACTCACACGTAGTCGTTCAGCCTGTACCCGCTGTGCGTGGCCGAGGTCACTGAGGGGGCCCGGTTGTCTTTGTAGGCAGCTGGTGGCTGGTAGGCAGGTGCGGTGGTGGCGGTGGCCGTGGTGGCCCTGTGTGGGGCCTGGTAGGGCCTGTAGGGTGCCTCGTCCTGGCAGGACAGGCAAAGCAGGGTGCCACCAATGAGCGAGAGGGACGAGGAGATGAAGCCCAGGTACAGGGCCTGGCCAATCTCGAACTTCATGCCACTGGGCAGCAGCGGGTTGTAGAAATTCTGCACCACGTCATTGGTGGTCCAGGAGACAGCCACCATGCACAGGAGGCCGGCCAGGATGAAGAGGGAGCCGCCAAGGATGGCGAAGGTGGTCTTGGCAGGTGTGCCCTTGGCGCAGCGCGTGCACTTCATCCCGATGACCGCGCAGGCGCAGGCTATGCCCGAGAGCAGGCAGGAGATGACCATGAGGGCACGGGCAGCCTGGAGGTCTTGGGGCAGCGCCAGCAGGGACCGGTAGATCTGGCACTGGTAGATGCCTGTGCTGTGCCACACGCACTCCATCCAGAGCCCCTTCAGGTAGGACACGGCCGTGAGGATATTGGTGCCCACATGCGCCGTCCTTCGCCAGTGAGGCAGGATGGTGGTGATCAACGTGCCCACCATGCCAAAGAAGCTGAGCAGGAAGCCCAGGAGCTGCACGGCCGTGCTGGCCATGGTGCGGCTGCCTGCCTAGGCCAGCCGGGCAGCTCCCTGGGCCCTCGAGGTCACGCCGCTCCTCAGGTGCTGACCGGAGCCCTAATGAAGCCGAGGGAGGCGGGAGCAGGGAGAGAAAGGAAACGGGTTAAAGATTATCTCATGCACTTATTTCTGTCACCGAAACCAAGTTTTCCATAGGCGGTTGGTGTGGCAATTAACATGTTTTCAAAAATAGTTTCTGACACTTCACTGGGTGGGAGAATAGCTGCTTTCCCGGGAAGGCAGGATCTGAAGGGATGACAGCCGACGCTGGTCTCGGGGAAGGACTCCAGCCTCCTGCCGGAAGTTCTGCTTATGTCCACCCTCAAGCACTGCTGCTGCTTTGGCATCTCCTGTCCTTCCGTTCGTCAGTAACCAGGAATAACACTTGTTAAATCAACATGTGCTATTCATGCCTTGGCCTGACAGTGCTCAGGTGTGTGCCAGCTGTGACTTAGAAAATAGCCCTGGGCGGTTGTCAGCATGAGGGGTTTTCTGAAGTGGGCAAATTCTCCACCCACGTGCTCAGGCAGGGAGAGGTTTCGTCCCCTCGGTAGGTCAGATGCTGCCTTCAGAATTCCAGAGCTGGATGTGACCCAGAGACTGTCAGCTGATGCCAGGGCAGGAATTTCCAAGGTCACAGCCCCTCAGGAGCTGCAGCAGGAGCACAGGCCAGCATCCCTCCTCTCCAGCATGGACCTCCGCTCCCACCATGCTCCCCATTCGCTATGCCCGCTTGTGACTGCTGAGGGCTGATCGAGGGTGACTTTATTATCAAACAGAGGCTGCTACCTGGCTTTCAGGGATATGGGAATGCCGAGCCCTTTCAAAGGCTTTTAAAGAATTCTTAGCATACCAAAATCCAGGACACTTTTTGGGGACAAGGACCCGGCACCTATGTAGGGCCAGGCATATAGAAGACACTAGGGACCGGGCACAGTGGCTCATGCCTGTAATCCCAGCACTTTGGGAGGCAGAGGCAGGTGAATCACCTGAGGTCAGGAGTTCAAGACCAGCCTGGCCAACATGGTGAAACCTCGTCTCTACTAAAAATACAAAAATTAGCTGGGCATGTTGGCAGGTGCCTATAATCCCAGCTACTTGGGAGGCTGAGGCAGGAGAATTGCTTGAACCAGGGAGGGTGAGGTTGCAGTGAGCTGAGATCACACCACTGCACTCCAGCCTGGGAGACAGAGTAAAACTCCATCTCAAAAAACAAAACAAACAAACAAACAAAAAAACACTAGGAAATACAGAAGGAAGGAAGGAAGGAGAGAGGGAAGAAGAGGAGGAGGGAGGGAGGAAGGAGAAAGGAAGGAAGCCGGGGGCACAGAGAAAGGAAGGGAAAAAGGAAGGGATGAAGGCAGAAAGGGAAGGGAGTGAAAGTCTTGAGTGGACACCACTAGCTTTTCTCTCCTGCCTGGGGCAAGGTAATCAGCGAGACCAAGCATCAGGAGGTCCGGGCCCTGGCTGCGCCCATCCAATGGGTGACCTGGGG
Organism: Macaca thibetana thibetana; assembly: GCF_024542745.1. Lineage (NCBI taxonomy): Eukaryota > Metazoa > Chordata > Mammalia > Primates > Cercopithecidae > Macaca > Macaca thibetana. The sequence continues at coordinate 160,533,767 of NC_065580.1, read as the reverse complement.
CTCAGCTTCTTTTTTGGTCTGAAGGGAGAAAAGGGAAGCGTCTCTGCTGACGACAAGTCACTTCAGCATCCCAAACCGGCGAAAAACTCAGTAGGCAAAACCTGCTTCTTCTTCTGCAGAGGGCTGAGCCTCAGTTAAGCAGTGCAGGCTGCAGACAGGAAAAGTGGGCTGCAGGGTGTTGCCCATGAGACCCTGAGACATTGTCAAGAAATCCCCAGTGGGGCTTGGCGGCTGTAATCCCAGCACTTTGGGAGGCTAAGGCAGGTGGATCGCTTAAGGTCAGGAGTTTGAGACCAGCCTGGCCAACATGGTGAAAGCCTGCCTCTACTAAAAAAAAACAAAAATCAGCTGGGCATTGGTGGTGTGCACCTGTCATCCCCAGCTACTCAGGAGGCTGAGGCAGGAGAATTGCCTGAACCAGGAGGCGGAGGTTTCAGTGAGCCTAGATCGTGCCACTGCACTCCAGCCTGGGAGACAGAACGAGACTCTGTCTTGAAAACTAACTAACTAAATAAATAAATCCCCTACTAGATGGAAATCACTTGGTGAGTAAATAATAACTGATGTTTCCACTGGGAGTCTAAACCGTCATCTTGCTAATTTAAAAACATATGCTGGGTTTAAATGCTTTAGCATTGTAGGAGGTAATTGGTTCTGTCCTGATGAATGAACAAACAAAAATAAATAATAACAAAACAATGTGGTGCCTCACAGGACACGGAGTAGACTGAAGGGGTGTCTAGGTGATAGGGTTCGGATTTGTGTCCCCACCCAAATCTCATGTCGAATGGCAGTCCCCAGTGTTGGCGGAAGGGCCTGGTGGGAGGCAAATGAATCATGGGGGCGGACCTCTTCCTTACTCTTCTTGTGATAGTGAGTGAGTTCTCACGAGATCTGGTCGTTTAAAAGTGTGCAGCACCTGCCTGCTCCCCTCTCTCTCTTCTTCCTTCTCTGGCCGTGTCATGCCTGCTTCCCCTTTACCTTCCGCCATGATTGTAAGTTTCCTAAGGCCTCCCCAGTCATGCTTCCTGTACAGCTTGTGAGAGCCAATGAAGCCTCTTTTCTTTATAAATTATCCTGTCTCAGGTAGTTCTTTGACTCAGGTTGCATTGTGAGAATGGACTGATACACCGAGTATTTTTCTGCTGCTGTTTTGGATGACTATTTGTTCACAGCCCAGAATTTGTCACATGCACTATGCATGATGCTGGCTTTGCATAAAGCCTTTCTTCCCTCCACACAGCAAGCACTCACTCTGTCCAGCGACTGGGGACACCATCACAGTCCCTGCTGGCCAGAGAAGGACTGGGGCCGGCTGTCCTATGGTCACTGCCCTGGGGGAGGTGCTGGCAACAAGGCCAAGGTGGCCACCCTGATAGGCACAGCCAGTGGGGCTGCCAGTGGACCCACGGTACACCCTGAGCACACTGATGGCACCAGATGACTGGGCCTGAGCACGGTTTGAACACTGACACATTTCCTAGTTTATTCCCAACAACCTAATGCGTCAGTGACTGTTACCATCCCCTTTTTACACATGGGCAAACGAGAGGAGCAGAGGACAAAAGTCCTATGCCTGGCCTGGCTAGTGTTCTCCTTGGTGTCATTCCCCCCTTTAAACACTAATGCTTCAATGAGATGGGACTGAAGTTAGTGTAAGGACTGAGGGATGGTGTTAGCAACAGATACTCCTTCCCACAGAGATCTCAGAACAGTGGCCTTGTCCCTTTTGCAGTGGCTTGGGCAGCCAGGACAACAAACTGCCCTGCTTTGCTAGGGCCTGAGGGGTTGCCCAGGACAGGGACCTTCAGGGCTGAAACTAAGACAGTCCCAAGGAAACCAGGACCAGAGGCTCCTCCAGGTACCTAGATCTCCGAATGGCCTCTGAGATCTCTTCCCGCCCTGCTTTGAGGCTGCCTCCAGGGTGACAGCCACACAGGGTGTCCCTGGTCCAAGCATAATGGGGCTTCTTGCAGCTCTCACTCTCAAGGTCAATAATTAAGTATACAGACCCTAAAGAATGTGGCATAAAAGCCAAGCCCATTAGGCTAGGCGAGTGGACCAGAGGTTTATTGGAGGTCTAAATATTTATGGAGAGCAATGATGGCTAATTTTAGAAACCATTAGGCTGCTATTTTTAAACATGTGCTATAAGGATTTGCTAATTTAAGACATGAGTGTTAATGAGCCCCCAAATCCCAGACACCAGCTCCCCAACCTGCTTTCCTTCTTCCTTACCAGCAGCTGCTACTGGCATTAGGTAATAATTCAACTTCCCTGCAACTGCTTTTCACTTTGGGGCCTTTCAAGGGAAAAACAACTTTAACTGAATGCATCTCCCTGGAAGCCACATAAAATTCCTCCCTGATGCTCTGGAAGCGCCCTGCCCTGCAGGGCTGTTTGTATAGGAAGGAACTTGCCCAAGCCTGGCCAGGGGGAGCAGCCCATGCAGGGCTGAACTGGTGTTCACCTGTGGTCTACCATTTTCCTGCAGCCATGTGTGTGCATATGGGAAGATTTGCTAGAGAGATACGGGTCCAAAACAAATAGGGTTCCAAGCATCAAGCTCCAGAAAGCCCTCGACAGGCTGAGTGGTGGTGGGAAGGCAGAATCTAACAGGATGTGTCAGAGGCATCAATGCTGGGTCCTGCATTTGAGTTCACGAAACCCCAAAAGTACAATCCTGGGTGGGGAGTATGTGGCTTAGCTGCACAAGAGAGCAGGATTTAGGGCTGAGTTTCCCAACGACCGCATCTTGGAATGCTGCATTTGCAGGATGTCGTGTGTCAAGGACACAAATGTCAAATATGTTTAAGAAAACCTTAGTGACTGTAGGACTTCTCATAGCTGGAAATGTGTCAATGTGCATTGTGTCTCTCCCAGAAAAGGTCTCATGTGCAGCATCCCCTGAACTTATTTGACTGGAGACACCCCCCACCACCCCTTTAGCAAAGAACAGTTTGCAGTGAAATCACTTTGGCATGATAACTTGGACTTGGCAATGGAGAGATAGAGTGGGTTGCTGTATTAGTTTGTTCTCATGCTGCTATAAAGAACTGCCCAAGATGGGTAATTTATAAAGGAAAGAGGTTTAATTGACTCACAGTTCCGCAGGACTGGGGAGGCCTCTTACAATCCTGGCAGAAGGTGAAGCAAACACATCCTCTTTAAATGGCAGCAGGAAGGAGAAGAATGAGTGCCGAGCTGAGGGTGAAGCCCCTTATAAAACCATCAGATCTCGTGAGAACTTACTATCATGAGAATAGCATGGTGGAAACCACCCCCATGATTCAATTACCTCCCACCTGGTCCCTCCCCATGACATGTGGGGATTATGGGAACTATAATTCAAGATGAGATTTGGGTGGGGACACAGCCAAACCATATCATTCTGCCCTGGCCCCTCTCAAATCTCATGTCCTCACATTTCAAAACACAATCATGCCCTTCCAACAGTCCCCCAAGGTCTTAACTCATTGCAGCGTTAACTCAAAAGTCCAAGTCCAAAGTCTCATCTGAGACAAGGCAAGTCCCTTCTGCCTACGAATCTGCAACATCAAAAGCAAATTAGTTACTTCCTAGATACAATGGGAGTACAGGCATTGGGTAAGTACCACCATTCCAAATGAAAGAAATTGGCCAAAACAAAGCTACAGGCCCCATGCCAGTTCGAAATCCAATAGGGCACTCATTAAACCTTAGAGTTTTGGTCGGCTTTGTCCCCAGCAGAGAGTATCAGAAAACAATAGAGCTGTAAAGAATTTTGAAAATCTGTGAAGGGCACCGGTGAAACGCCAGAGCTGCTATAGGCCCTTCCAACTGGCTCTGGTTTCAGGATCACCAGCTCTGAAGGGAGAGGGTTTTTTTGTGTGTGTCCATTATAAACTTTTATGTTGTCTCCCTCTGTTTTCTCTGAGCTATGTTTTTCTTTAAAAAAGCAGGGTTCTGGAGCACACAGTAGGGTGCCCTTGTTTTGCTCACCTCCTGGCTCACCTGGACCCCAACTGCCTCAACTTTGGCTCCAGATTAATCATCATTTCAACAGCAGTGGCCATGGGGATGGCCTGGCCAGGACTGAGGGGAGGACGTGTTGTCTACCAGCCTGTGTCTTGACTGCCTGGGGTCAGAGCAGTCAAGGGATAGGGACAGAGCCACCCTATCTCACCATTGCCAAGTCCAAGTGATTGTACCAAAGTGATTTCACTGCAAGTTCTTATTCTTTGGTAAAGGAGGTGGCAGGGGTGTCTCTAGTCAAATAAGTTTAGTGGATGCTGCATATAGAGACCAGGCTTCTTGGAGGGGTGCAGGGGTGGGATGGGTGGGGTGTCTGAGTCCCTTACTCTCCTTAACCCTCAGCAGTCTCACCTGCTGCTGTCACCTCGTCCCTTGCAAAATCAGCCCCTGTGATGAAAGCTTTCCTATGGACACGCATTGCTCCACAGCCCTTGTCTACCCACCCTGGTGAAGGAAATGTCAGCCCCAGAATGGAGGGGTGCAGGTCATCAGCAGGGAGTTGAGGCACAAGCCAGGTGTGGTGGAAGTTTCTTTCTTTCTTTTTTTTTTTTGAGACAGAGTCTCACTCTGTCGCCCAGGCTGGAGTGCAGTGGCACAATCTCTGCTCACTGCAACCTCCGCCTCCCAGGTTCAGGCCATTCTCCTGCCTCAGCCTCCCGAGCAGCTGGGACTACAGGCACCCGCCAGGTGGAAGTTTCTTTACCCGGAACTGCCCTGAGCGCCACTGTGCAGGCAGAGAGTTGGAGGATGTGGTCACCAGGGCCTTTTGCCTGCCATGTGGTCGGAATGGCTCTTGAGATGTTTGGGAATGAGCCATTATACATGTTTGCCCTAAAATGCTCTGACATGATGTTGGGTCCATTATAGAAATAGCGTAAAACCTGATTTTCTGTCTGTAAACTTATTAGAGAAAAATGAAGTGCCACCTTAAAATGAACATAGTCCTTGGCCCTTGAAATAATGTAGAGTTGCTTCAACGTTGATGTTCAGCCACTTAAGAAAATGTCTGGTTCAAAAACCTGAATGTCCTCACTGTCACCCCAACCAAATGGCCTCTTCATTATTGTCTAGCTATTTCATAAATGATTTGGCTGGGGACGGTGGCTCACACCTGTAATCCCAGCATTTTGGGAGGCCGAGGTGGGCAGATCACCTGAGGTCGGGAGTTTGAGACCAGCCTGGCCAACAGTGTGAAACCCTATCTCTACTAAAAATACAAAAATTAGCTGGGTCTGGTGATGCATGCCTGTAATCCTAGCTACTTGGAGGCTGAGGGAGGAGAATCGCTTGAAGGTTGCAGTGAGCTGAGATTGCACCACTGTACTCTAGCCTGGGTGACAGAGTGAGACTCTGTCGCAAACAAAACAAAATAAACAAACAAAATCATAAATGCTTGAATTTGGGAACTAAAAATAAACTCAAGGGAGATTTGGATTCATCTAGATGAGATATATTAGCAAAACTACTCAACACAGAGAAATGAAAGTAATTCTTATGCTATGAGGTATCTGCATGAAATAACTTCAACTAGTATTTCTTTTTCTTTTCTTTTCTTCCTTCCTTCCTTCCTTCCTTTCTTCCTTTCTTCCTTCCTTCCTTTCTTCCTTCCTTTCTTTTTCTTTTTTTTTTGACAGAGTCTCACTGTGTCACCCAGGCTGGAGTACAGTGGCACTATCTCGGCTCACTGCAACTCTGCCTCCCAGGTTCAAGTGATTCTCCTGCCTCAGCCCCCTGGGTAGCTGGAATTATAGGCCCCCACCACCACGTCTGGCTAATTTTTATATTTTTAGTAGAGATGGGGTTTCACCGTGTTGGCCAGGCTGGTCTCAAACTCCTGGCCTCAAGGGATCTACCCACCTCTGCCTCCCAAAGTGCTAGGATTACAGGTGTGAGCCACTGTGCCCAGCCTCAACTAGCATTTCCTAAGGACATCTTGGACACTGTGTTTCTTAATAATTTGCAAAACAAATGCATATCTTTTCAAGAAGCTTAGGGATACTTTAGAGGGGCTATTTTTAGCACATCTTCTTACAGAAATATGTAAGAATGATGAGAAAGTGATCAAGCAGTACCTTGGAAAAACCATTTCATATTCATTTCAGATGGGCTACGCTGTGGGGTGTTGGCTCTAAAAATAAAACTTTCTTCATCACTATTCCAAACTTCCTGTAACTTTCCTTGGGTTATTTTTCAGACTGGCAGGCATCTAGATTTTAAATGTGTGAGGACTTTCTATGCCATCCGCATAGAGTCGTTCATGAAGCCTTTCCATGAGAGGCAGAGACAGGACACTTACATGACTACAACTTATTACTATCATGATAGTTACTGCTTGCTGTTGTTATTTGAGAAAACCAGCGTGAAATATCTTACTCAAAATCATATGGACATGACACGTTCCATGAATTCCTCCCCTCTCTTTTGGATGAAGAAATAAAAATCTATTTTTTTTATAACAAGAACTGATTTGAAGAAAAGTTTATGTTAATACAAATGAAAACCATGGTACGCAGTTAAATGGTTACAGAGGCTATTTTCAGCTCAGTAAGATTGAATGACCTATTGATTTACCGAAAACTACAAACTTAAGGGACTATGACCACAAAAATTAAAACCCTTTCCGGAGGCCTTATCTCTCTCATTTCAACTCACCAGATTTCATTAGAATTCATTGAAAATGCAGTAGATCAGCATTTTAAAATGAAATGATTGAGTTTCATTTGCTTAAATACATGGGTGCCTTTTCAGAGCGATTTTTCCTGACAAGATAGTCAGGCAGGTTTGCTATGTTGCTGTTGTTTTTCATTTTTCAAGGTGCAGGTAATTAAAAACTTGCCATCTGAGATTAAAAAAAAAAATACTAGAAAAGTAAAACAAAACAAAACGAAACAATACCCCCCAAAACCCAGGAGGACATAAAAATATTTCCTAAAGCCTTAGCTGATTATTAGATGACTAACGGTTAAGTGTTCTGTGGGAACACTTTATCTAGGGGATGCGATGGACTGACCTGGTCCCCCAAAAGAGATATGTTGAAGTCCTCCCCGCTCCCAGTGCCTCAGAATGTGACCTTATTTGGAAATAGGGTCATTGCAGATTTAGTTAAGATGAGGTCATACTAAAACAGAGTGGCCCCTAAACCAATAGGGCTGGTGTCCTTATAAGAGGATGGGCATATGAAGACGGAAATAGAAAGACACGTGCAGATGGAAATAGAACACATGCAGATGGAATAGAAAGAACACGTGAGCCTGGGAGGCATAGATTGCAACAAGGAGGCAGAGAGTGGAGCGAGAACTTACCAAGCCAAGGAACGCGGAGGATCGCCAGCAACCGGCAGAGGCCCAGCAGGAGGCCCGGGACAGATGCTCCCTCTCAGCCCTGGAAGGAACCAGCCTGCCCACACCTTAGTTTCAAGCTTCCAGCCTTCAGAATCATGAGAGAATAAATTTCTGTTGTTTCAGGCCTCCCAGGTTGTGGTGCTTTGTTATGGTAGCCCCAGGAAACAAACACAGGAGAGTAGCTGAATGGCAGCACAGGGCATTACAGAGAAAACGCTTGGCCAGGCCCCATGGCACACGCCTATAATCCCAGCACTTTGGGAGGCTGAGGTGTGAGGATCACTTGAGCTCAGGAGTTCAAGACCAGCCTGGTCAACATGGTGAAACCCTGTCTCCACTAAAAAGAAAAAGAAAAATTAGCTGGGCATAGTGGCTCAAGCCTGTAATCCCAGCTACTTTGGAGGCTGAGGTGGGAGGATGGCTTGAGCCTGGGAGGCATAGATTGCAACAAGCAGAGATTGTGCCATTGCACTCCAGCCTGGGTGAGAGAGCAACATCGTATCTCAAAAAGCAAACAAACAAAAAAACCTCATCTGTGATTATAAGAACTGGGTCCCCTTCCAGGACAGGCATTGAGTGTGATCTGGTGGCTTCACATTTGTCATTGATAAAAACAGGACAGGTGCAGTGGCTCACACCTGTAATCTCAACATTTGGAAGGCCAAGGTGGGAGGATTGCATGATTCCAGGAGTTCAAGGCCATTCCTGAGCAACATAGTGAGACTCTGTCTTTACCAAAAAAAAAAAAAAAAAAAAAAAAAAAGCCACGGTTAGCTTCTTGTCTCAAAGTGTGGAGGACATGGAGAAAGAAGAATCTGGAAAGTCCCCTGCAAATTTGAAAATTCAAGTGCAAACACAATCTACAGTAAGTAACCCATATAGTAATCAAATGACTCAGCTTCTCTGAGCTTAAGAAGTGTGTGCATTCACTTAGCTCACAGGGAGTTTGGGGGGCTCATGTCTCCAGCTTGTGTGCAATTGGCTGGGGTGTACCCAAATTGGTGACTGACCTTTTCGGGCTGGGTGTCTGGTTTTCTTAAGTCAACATGTCTTGGTTTCATAGACCATAAAAGCCCAAATTTGGGGCAGAGTCCAAATTTGAATAAGGTGACTCAGAAGCCTTCTGAGTAAAGACCTTGGAAATCCAGCAGAGCCTACTGGGCTCCCCCTTTAGTCAGGACTTACACCAAAATAGAAAAACAAAGCAAACTCCAAACAAGCAGTAGGTCGTTGTCTCAACTGACTGAAAACCTTTATGAATAAGACAACGATTCTGTGAATTTTGTAAGCCTCTGAAAATTATTTACTTGAGAATTGAACTGTGCATAAATTGCAGTGGTTAAAATGTGGTGTCAAATGAAAACATGAGGCTAAGATTTTCTAATGGTAAGGAAAATACCATTAAACATGAGGTTTAAAACTCATTCTTTGTAAATTTAGCTTTGAAGCCCAGGTGCTCCAAAGTTGTTAGTTGTTAATGATAGGAGTGAAAACAGTCATAGTTAAAGTTCCAGAGGGTTTATGATATGCCAAACATGTGCTAAGTGCTTCTATGGGCATTTAATGAACTCTTAAACAATCTCAATGTGCATGTTGCCATCCTTATTTACAGATAGGGAAACTGAGGTGTAGAAAGGTTACATCACTTGTCCAAGGTTACATCTGGGCTGAATTAGGGAGACCAAGCAGGAGGTTCTTGTGATCTTTCAGGTAAGAGATGCTAGAGGCTGAGCCAAGGTAGTGGGACAAAGGTGGGTGCCAGGAAGAGGTCAGTTTCTATATTCAGGTGAGGCTAGCAGGATGTGCTGGTGGTTTAGCTGTGGGGTGTGAGACACAGGTGCCTAAAGTTATTGTCTTGGGCAACTAGAAGAATGGAGTTGCCATTTATTGAGAGCTTGAAGAGGGTTGGAGATCTGGGTATGGAGGGTGTGATGATCAATTTTATGTGTCAACTTGGCTGGGTCATGGGGTGCCCAGATATGTGATTGAACACTATTCTTCATGTTTCTGTGAAGTTAGTCTTTGGACAAGGTTAACATTGAAAGCAGATTGCCCTCCATAATGTGGGTAGGCCGCACCCAGTCAGGTGAAGGCCAGACTGGAACAAAAACCAAACTGGTGTCTCCATCAGCTCAGACTGCCACAACAAAATACCACAGACTTGCTGGATTAAGCCACAGAAATTAATTTTCTCACAATGCCGGAGGCTGGAAAGTCCAAGACCAAGGTTCTGGCTGCTTTGGTTCCTGGTGGAAATTCACCTGACCTCTTCTTTGCACGCAGGCTGAGAGAAATCTTTCTCTCTTTCCCTTCTTTTTGGAGCACAAATCTCATCGTGAGGGCACCCACCCTCATGACCTCACTGAACCCTAATGACCTCCCAAAGGCCCCGTCTCCAAATACTATCACATAGGGGCTTAGGGCTTCAATGTAGAAATTTTGGGAGAATGCAAATGTTTAGTCCATAACATGCAGCCTCCCCTGAGCAAGAAACTTTCTCCAGCAGACTGTATTTGACCTTTATTTCCAACATCAGCCCTTCTTGGCTCTATAGCAGGCTGCCTTCCAACTGAAACTGCAGTGTCAGCGATCCTGGGTCTCCAGACTGCTAGCCCACCCTGCAGAATTTTATTTTATAGATGGGGTCTTGCTATATTGCCCAGGCTGGTCTTGACCTCTTAGGCTCAAGTGATCCTCCCACCTCAGCTTCCTGAGCAGCTGGGACTACAGGCATGTGCTATCATGTCTGGCTAATTTCTAAAAATATTTTGTAGAGATGGAGGTCCCACTATGTTGTCCAGCCTGGTCTTGAACTCCTGGGCTTAAGCAATCCTCCAGCCTTGGCCTCCCAAAGTGTTGGAATTACAGGTGTGAGCCACTGTACCTGGCCCACCCTGCAGATTTTGCACTTGCCAGCCTTGAGAATCATGTGAGCCAATTCCTTAGAATAAATAGATCTCTTTCTATATAGATGCACATCCTATTGGCTCTGTTTCTCTGGAGAACTCTGACTGATACAGAGGATGAAGGGCAGAAGAGAGGAATTTTGTTTTGGACTTGTTGAGTTTGAGATGTCTGTGCTTACCCAGCTGGGGATAACCATGCTTGCATATGTAAGTGCAGGGTTCAGGGAGGGACTGAACCGGAGAAGTCTGTTTGTGTCTCCACCTCATGGAGATGGGATTAAAAGACGGGATGGATGCTCTTAGGAGGAAGCGTTAGATAGAGAAAAGCAGGGGCTCCAGGGCTGATTCTAGGAACCCTCCAACATCAGGGGAGGGATGAAGATAGAGGGAGGAAGAGGAGCCAGCCATGGGCTATAGGAGTGGCCAGTAGAGAACGGTCAACCCAGAGGAGACTGGTGAGGGAGGACAGAGCTCCATGTTGGAGAGAGCAATCTACTGTGTCAAGTCAAGTAATCTGATAAATCAGGTCATCTGAGCACTGAGAAGTGATCGCTGGATTAGCAACATGAAGGAAATCAGAGACCTTGATAAGCCAGTTTCAGCGGAGTTGATGGGAGTGGATTCAAGAGAGAATAGGGACAGAGGGACAGGAGAGAATTCTTTCAAGAACTTGGACCCTCCAGGAGAATCAGGAAATGAGGCAACAGTTTTAGGACGGGGTCCAGGGCCCACAGACCTCAGGGTATCTTTCAACTCAGCTAGGAAAAAAAGTGACATCTTCTATTTCATCAACCTCTCACTGACAATTAGCATTTCCTTCAATCCTGAATGGAGGCAGCCATCTACAGCAATACGACCAGTGCCTATGCCTTAATCAGCAATAGAGGTAATGATATTTTGCATCGCATTACAGGCATTGCAGATACCTGCAAAGAACATTTACCATTGTCACAATTTCACATGGTACTTATAAGACCCTTGCTAGACCTCATAATGTAATGCATTAATAAGGAAGGTCATCCATTACTAGGAATAGAATTGCACTAAAATATTTTGATAACTATGTTTTACTATAATTCACTTCTTTTATAATCCTGCATGTTATGTGTTATGTTACACATTTAAAAGCATTGTGCTGAGAAGAATACATCAGCTTCGCCAGATTGCCAAAGGGATCCCAGGCAATCCCCATCCTGCCACCCAGAACACCACCACCAATAACAAAAAACAAAATCAAAGGAGTTAGAAATCTCTGCCAGTGGGATGTGTAGGCAAGAGAGGACTCTTTAGTTTTGCTGTTGTTTTGAAGATGAGAGACACGGAAGCATGTTTGCATGCCTGAGGAAACGGTCCAGCGAGGAGGGAGACATCTGTAGGGGCAGCAGGGATCCTGTGCGCACATGGAGAGACCAGCTCTGACCAGCATGGAGAGAGCGCACTCCAGAACGGGAGGGGAGGTGGGAGCAGGAGGCTGGAGGAGATGTCAGTGGACACTAACACATGTTCTGAGATTGCTCCAAGTTTCTCAGGGAAATAAGAAGCAACATGACGTCTTGAGACAGGAGATTGGGGACGAGGTGCGGGGGGCTTGAGCACAGAGGAGAGCACAGTGATCCAGGAGAATGAGAGCAGGCCTGGACCAAGTCAAGGGGTCAAGTGCTGGTCAGTGCTGGGTGCAGGTGGGGCAAGTGGTCTTGAGGGTACCACTGGACCATCGCGCCAGACAGCCTTTCCCAGCACTGGCAGCTGCACTGCGAGGGTCCTAAGTGGACAAAAGGCGGCTCTGGATTTGGTGGGGGTTTTCCTAGGGGAAAATGATGAAGGCGGACAGCCAAGGGAAATAAGTATGCACACAAAGGAATGAAGATCACGGCAGGCCATGGAGTTGAAGCTGGGATGGAGGGACATGAGGACACAAGGAAGGTCCATGCATCCTGGAGGAGTCACCTGGATTGGTGGCTCTCCACCCTCCTGCTGTAGCCGCAGCCCATGGAGAGTTTAAAAAAGATCCAGATGCCCTGGCCACCTCCAGACATTCTGATTCACTGACTAGGGTAGGGTCCATGCATGGGAATTTTTGAGCTCCTCTCCCCCACCAGGTGATTCTGATGTGCTGCCAGGTTTCAGAACCACTGGCTTATTTATTTCATTAAAAATTATTTTATTTTATTTGTATTTTAGAGACAGGTTCTCGCTCTGTTGGCCAGGCTGGAGTGCAGTGGTACGATCATGGTTCCCTGCAGCCTTGACCTCCTAAGCTCAGGTGATCCTTCCTTCTACCTCAGCCTTCCGAGTAGCTGGGACTACAGGTGTGAGCCACTGCACCCAGCCCCACTGGCTTCATTGATGTAACTTTTATTATTTTATTTTTTTGAGACAGAGTCTTGCTCTGTCGCCCAGACTGGAGTGCAATGGCACGATCTCAGCTCACTGCAACCTCCGCCTCCTGGGTTCAAGCGATTCTCCTGCCTCAGCCTCCCCAGTAGCTGGGATTACAGGCGCACGCCACCACACCCAGCTAATTTTTGTGTTTTTAGTAGAGACAGGGTTTCACCATGTTGGCTAGGCTGGTCTCAAACTCCTGACCTCAAATGATCTGCCCGCCTCGGCCTCCCAAAGTGCTGGTATTACAGGCATGAGCCACCACCGTACCTGATGTAACTTCTAAAGGTCTTATTAGGAGTTTAAAGAGTCCAACACGGTGTAACAGAGAGTCATAGTTCAGATGTCTGTTCTGCTGGGCCTGCCTGCCGACTGCAGGCTCTCTTTGGGATCTCCTGAGATGGGGACAGTTGTGCTTGGCCTGTCCCTGCGATATTGTCTCACCTACCCCTAAGGCTAGGCTCTCCCACCGCCTTTGTCTAAGATTCTCTTCTCTAGTTACAATCTTATCTTCCCTCATGTGACCCTGCACCCCTGTCTTCTGCCATCTAGAAAAAGTGTGTGTGTGGGGTTTCCTTATTTATCTTGCTGCCATCTGGCTCTTACCTTCCCAGAGCCCCATGGAAGCCTGTTCTTACAACCTGGGTCCTCTTCCTGGGACCCCAGTCCATCGTGGGCACTGAGCCTCCCTCACTGTTAATCTTGGCCAAGAAGTTACCCCACAGGCATTTATATTTTCATGGATGACTTTTTTTTTTTTTTTTTTTGGACAGAGTCTTACTTTGTCACCCAGGCTGGAGTGCCATGGCACAGTCTCAGCACACTGCAACCTCCACCTCGCAGGTTCAAGCGATTCTCCTGCCTCAGCCTCCTTAGTAGCTGGGGTTACAGGCGCCTGCCACCATGCCTGACTAATTTTTGTATTTTTAGTAGAGACAAGGTTTCACCATGTTGGTCAGGCTGGTCTCAAACTCCTGACCTCATGATCCGCCCACCTTGGACTCCCAAAGTTCTGTGATTATAGGCGTGAGCCACTGCCCCCAGCCCATGGATGACCTTTGAGAACAAATCTCCTCCTGGCCCAGGCCCTAAAGCATACACTCACAGTGGTGAGAACATGATTGGGTCAGTCTTTCAGGAAAGCCTGTGATACTTTGATATAAAGACATTTAGAATTAATTGGGTCAGATATGAGATTTCAGATTGCAGAAATCCTTGTGTAAGCAAAGGCCTTGCAGATAAAGTAGTGCATGGCGGGTGCAGCTTAGCCTTTAGACATATACACAGTGGCCAGGTTGTGCATTTGCTCTGAAGAGTACCAGGCTCTGTAGGTTACCTTTGCCTGCTCTCAGGACTGGCTAGATAATTTGCAGAACCCAGTGCAAAATGAAAATACAGAACCCCTTGTTCAGAAATTATTAAGAATGTCAAGATGGCGTCTGCAGAACATCAAGCCCAGTGCAAGCCTTTCTGAGCACGGGGCCCCCTGTAACTGCACAGCGCACGTGCCCATGAAGCTGACCCTGCCTGTTATGGACATGCCAGGAACTGGACATTGGGTTTCCCCCCTTAAAACAATGAGTGCATCGAGTTAGGATGTGGGAAGGAACAGAGACAGTCTTGCAGTGTTCTGTGGAATCAAAAATATGGTTTCATATGTTTACTTTTCCTTCATTTAAGTGTAGCCCTGATGTCTCTGCGAATATCTGCCATGGAAGAGCCTTTTGAAAGCAAAGCTCTTGCTGGTCTCCTGTGCCCAAGAGTGGCCGCCAGTGGAAACAGACCTGGTGTTCTAAATCTCAGTTTTTGTTTTTTTTCTTCTTCCAGGAAAGCTGTAGACGAGCATGTGCACTTCCAGGCCCGGAAGAAAACAGCTTCCTCCGAGTACCTTGCCTCTTCGCACAAGGCGCTCAGCTCAGAGCTTCCCCTAACCCTGGCAGGTCCCCCCGATACTTCTCTTGGGAATGAAGTGGACAAGGTGAGTGAACGAGCCTCAGCTTCTCCCGTCTTTCTTTTCACAGACTCACCCCACAGGGAGAGATGAAGGAGGCCATAGCAGCTCAGGCCCAGGAGCCCTCCCAGCAAATGGCCTGGAGTAGAAAATTCCCCACACGATGTTGCTGTTGGCCAGTCAGTGAAAAGTCCTTGGCCCTGGCAGCCACTTGTCCTGCAAATGGTGTGAATGAGGAATCCACAGATCAGCAGGAAGGAGGAACGTTTGAGTTTGAAAACGCCAAGAATCATTCCTGAGCTGGCAAGGCTGACCACCTGCGTTTTAAAAATACATCGGTACTAGCCTTGAAAACAGATTTTCAGACTTCTTGTTCTGTGTAATGAAAGATCTTTTTCGATAGATAGGCAACAGAATGATTTTTTTAAAAACAAAAATGGACATATTCCATTTTATTGCTCTTTATCTAAAAAAAAACTAAGTGGAAAACAGGAAATATTTAATAGTGACATTTTTTTCATAGCACCAAAGGAAGAATCTATGGGTCTTCCTTTTTATAGATTTTTCTGTAGATGCCTTAAGAAGCATTGAACCCATTATACAGATGGGTGAATAAAACACAGTAAGCTTGAGATTTGCAAATCAGATTGGAGCCAGATAAGGATGGGGGCTGGTCCTGGCTTCAAGTCTGACTAATCTTGGGCAAGCTACTCAGCCTATTACTCACCTGACTGTCTACATTGGAATAGCTCCTCCCCCAGAGACGTCTAGAAGATGCTGAGATAATATATGTAAAAACCGACAAGCCCTTTGGGAAGGATACCAGCACATGCAAGGCGTATGCTACTGAAGTTTTATCGTCCTAACAGATAAGCCTGTCCCCAACTCCAGTGAGTGACCAAGAGACACAGGCATGAGCACTGAGCCCAGATGACAGCATCTTTTCACAGCAGACCCGGACCCAGCCCCTGGGTACACGCAATGATGAGCTGTCCTCTGGTTTCCCAAAACTTCAAAAATGAAACCCAGTGATCAAGAGATGTCTGGCCTTGAACACTGCAGGAATTAAAGCCAGCACCCAATTAAAGCCAGTGAGGACAGCACTCCAAGGTTGGGGACCGTCTCAGGACACTAATCCTGGTTCCTTTTCTATTTTGCCTGGGTCCCTCCTGCCCATCCTGGGAAGTGGTGGCAGCTGTTGGGGATGTGGGGCCCCAGGTAATTGAAGGATTAGCTCATGTCTCAAATTGCATGACATTCCTCTTCAGCACCATTGTTTTACCCTTACTGAGAGAGATCTATCACTTTCCCACCCCTTCTGCCATGCTAATATGTGTCTGTGTTGGAGGGCAGAGGTGTATTTAGGGAGGAGGAGAATGTTCCGCCTGGCCCTCTTTGCAGAAAAATGAGGGATTCCCAGCAGACAGAAGGGGGCAGTGGCGCCAAGCTCCCAGAGCTGACCCGTGGCCTCAAAACACTCAACAGATTCAGTCCTTGCTCCCAAGCAGGCCTGGTAAGCAATGAAAAGAGTTCTGCCCAAACTCTCAGGAACCGGATTATTGTCCTTCCTGGCTCATTAGGAGCCTGGCTGCCCTCCGGCCGACTGCGTGGGGTCCTCTGGGGGCTGCCCAGCCCAGCCTCCAGCTGTCTTTCCTGCAGGGGCCAGCACAGCCAGTTCCCCTTGGAGAACGCTCCAGGCCGCAGGCATATGCAACGGACGGGGCTTCAGGGCTTCCAAAACAGATGACTGTCAACCCCAACCCTGCCCACCCCAACCCTGCCCACCCCACATCCACAGCTTCACCCCAAACTCACATGCAGAAAACCTCGAGTCCCATCTTCCTGTTCAGGTCCCTTGCCAGCCGGAGCCACTCTGGAGCCTGGCCGGACTCCAGCTCCCATGTACAAGAGGACTCAGCCGGAACACTGCCGCCCTCCTGCCTTCCCTCTTCTGCTGACCGGACGCTTCCAGGCCGGAGTATTTGAGAGAAAATTGCCTAGACAATTATAGTGTTCCTTAGAACGGCCTGCGTGGGCACACGTGCCACTTGGTTAACTAGCATGAGAGGAGGTGGCTTGGCCAGAGCAGACATTCAAGACCAACCAGAAATGTCATTTCTGCCCTGTGGAAAAAAAATGCGCAATACACCTGAACCTGGGCATCTCTTTCCTAACACGCCCTCAGGATCAAGCCTCCCCTTCCCAGCCTGGCAGGGTTGCAGGGCGTCCAGAGTCCAGCCCACGCCTGCCCAGGCTCTCGGCTCTGGGTCCATTGGCTCTTCACACTCACGTCCCTGTGTCCTGGAACTGCCTGATTCTTGTAGATTACTAAAAATCCACAGCTCATTCCCTCCTGCGCCCTGACCACCTGCCCACAGCGACTGTGTCCTCCTCTGAGCCACCACCTGGCGGTTGTCCCCACACAGCTTTGGGTTTTTCTGCTATTGAGTGACTCAGCTTCTCAGCCTTCAGGCTGCTATGGGCCCTAGATGCATGCTGGTCGATTCCGATCAAGGAGCAACTGCTTTTGTTTGTTTGCTTTTTTCTACAACTGCAGCTGTGAGTGATTCGGGTGGTCTGTTGGTGGAATGTGGAGCTGGATGGGCTGAGGAGCACAGAGTGGAAAGAGGGACAATTTGCTATGAGTTGGAGATAAGAGACGTGGCATACTGTGAAGCCGGTGCTGATGGAAGAAGGTGGCTTTCTTGGAAGGTCAAGACATTTTCTTGAGAGCAATGTCCAGGAGGGCTGGGGAGAGTTCTTCCGGAAGTGAAGGCAGCACCTGAGGGTGGCTGAGGGAACTGGGCGGGGCTGGGAATGCCTCCAGCCCTTTGAGGAGTGATTCTATGATTAGGAGATGTTTGGCCTTGAAAATTGCAAGAATGAAATCTCTTGGTGGGAATGTGTAGCCGAGAGCCAGCACCCTGAGTGGCTCCAAGGTTTGGGGATGCTCTCAAGGCACAAATCCCAGTTCCTTTTCAATTTTGAATATCACTGTGGGTGATTCTGGAATTCAGAAGTGTGCTGACAGCCATGGATTTAACATGACAAGCATTTCCACCCTGTACTCGCTGAGCCCACCGCAGATGCTCCAGGGCCAGGGACTTACTTGGGCTTCTGTGTGTCTTCCATAGCTTGCATCAATCCGCCAGGCTCCGGTTGGTGCTTAAAAAAAAAGATGCAGCGAAGGAATCTGGTGTGGATGAGTGCTCTGGGCATGGACTGGAAGCCTGGCCCCTGTGTCCCTGGCAATGGGACGGTGAAGGACAGAAAGGCAGCACATCTAGTAGTGTCAGGAGCTTGGAGCAGGCACTTGGAAGCATCTGTTAAATGTTATTGATGGAGGATTGACATCACCCACACCTGCATAGCTTTTTTGGTCTTTTCTTTGGAAGTGAACAGTCACAAACAAAAACAACTTTGGTTCAGGTCATTTACAAGCCCAGATCCTCTATCCTTAGAGGTTTCCCACCAGATATACTATTTCACTATCTATGCCAGGAAAGTTACGTAAAACCACGCAGAATTTTACCTGACAACGAAATAGACCTTTTCGTTAGATCCTCCACCTCACCTAAAGAAGTTACACAGGCTGAAATGAAATTGTTAAAGGAATGAACTAACTTGGAGATAGAATCATTGCCTTTGCTGAAAAACATTTTAAGAATATGGGAGTATGTAGGGGTACTAGCATAATAGTAAAATGTGCCCATATTATCTATAATTTTATGCTGGGCATTTAAAAAATTATTTTTTATAACTTTGCCTTTGAGATGATTTGGTTACAAGTTCATAACATTTAGTTTACAACTGGCTTTGATTTATTGGCATTCATTGTGTATTAGGATACCCCACAGGGAGAAAATATAAACTCCAAATTGCTTTAAAATATTATGATATTTTTTAGGGATATTATTCTATGACAGTGAATGAAATGGACATAACGTTCCATTTTGTAGATATTTCGTGAAACTTTCATTAGTCTTGATTTTCTTTGGAACAATTCATTCCTGTTCTGGGCTGAAGTATGAAAATTCCCTGCCCTGTGACCCTGGCCCAAGGCTCCTCTTGGATAAAACAGTGTTTCCTGGACCAGAGGGCAAAGTCACAGAAACACAATGTGACGAAATCTAAATAGAAAGGTATTGATTTGTTCTTCGTTCATCAAACAGTTATTGGACTCCAGCACGTATAAGTAGCAGGGAGCCTGGCTAGCACTATACCTTCCCCTCCCGCCTCTCAGAGTCAGGGCCACAGGCACACATAGAGCCAGGGAAAATGAGGGGGTAGGGAGGCTGGCCCCGAGGCTCCAGCCCCTCTCTCCCAATCCTCTCCCTGAGTGGGTGGGGGACTCTTCTGGCTCCTCCAATTTCCATCGATGTCTGCCCTTGGATCGGTTTTTAAACTCTAAGGTGTAAATGAATCATAATGGCTCAACATTTTGTCCCTCCCAGGAGGTACTTTTAAGTCTAAGGAATAAAGATTTAAAAGTAAAACTTTGAATGCCAATCGGGGGTAAGTGAGGATTTGGAGGAAGGTCTTGAGCATTTTCCTAACACTCCTAAAATCATCCCATTCAGTTAGGGCAACAACTATCCCGATGGGTTGGGTACGATGGAAGTTAGTCAATGTTTCAAAGGATGGATGGATGCATGGATGGATGGATAGATTGACGGATGGATGGATGGATGGATGGATGGATGGATGGATAGATTGACGGATGGATGGATGGATGGATGGATGGATGGATAGACAGATCACCTTTATTTTAATCTCAACTGGTCTTTGAAGCTTGATTCATTTTTTGATTTCTCATGGAGCCAAGCTAGGGTCGGACACATAGGAAGTTGGCAAAAGTTTGTTGACTAAATAGATTAATGAAGGGAAAATTATGTATGCAGAGATACCTGGGGTTTGGGTTACCGGTTTGGGTTCCCTTTGATTTGAGCGATATACATGCTGACAACTTGAGTCTGCAGTTAGTGGATCCTTAGCTAACTTGCTAGAGAAAAGGTCATGGTAAAACTTGACCTTGCTCTATTCATCAACAGCATATCCTGTGAAAGTCACTACACTTCCATGAAAACCTTGGTGCTAGGCCTACGATATCTTTGCAGAGGTCTGACCTAAGCAGACTCCTTGTGTTAATAGTAACAACAATCACAGTGGTCCTGAACACAAAGGCAGCATTCATTGTGTGCTAGCTATGGTTTTAAGCATATTACGTCTATTTACTAATTTAATCCTAGAACAACTTTTGCTTTAGGTACTCCTATTAACCTCATTTTATGGATGGGAAAGAGACTGTGAGAAGTGAAATCACCCGCCCAAGGTCATACACCTGTAAGTGATGGAGGCAGGGTGTGAACCCAGCACACTGGCCTCACTTTGTGGGCTCCTACCACTACACTGTCTCATGTTACTACCCTGTATCCATTTCCAGGATGAACTGGCAGCCGCAAGTTCTCCCCAAGGCCTCACTGCAGCCCTTGCATCTCGGCATCAGCTCCTTGCACTGCCCAGGTGGTGGTGTTTCTGACTCGGGGTCTGCATCTCTCTCTGCACCACTGGGTTCAGAGGCCCTGAGGAGCGAGCCCGGTCCAGGGCTAGCTTCGCAGTTCATAACCCTTGGGCAAATGTTACAACGGGAGGGCTGCACAAATGCATCATTTGGTTTCAAACCATGGGTCTCTCTGAGCAGGAATTGCTGGACTGGACCCCAGAAAGTTGCTGACCCTTTGTCTGGAGTCACAGGGTCTGTGTCCAGTGAGGCCTAGAGGTCACGTGAGGTCCAGAGAGAGAGAAGCACAAGGCAGCTGCTGCCTCTGAGGCCTCATAGGAGCCATGCAGTGAAGGAACCAGGGTTTCTTCTTTCTCCATGGCAACTAGGAGGGCAGCTCAGCCTTGGAAAAGGATCCTCCATCTTTGGTTAAAAGAACGGTGAGCCCAGGTTTGGTAATGATGTAGCTGTGTGAGTTGATGGACGCAAAGTGCCCGGCTTGGTGCCTTATCCATCGTAGGTATTGCCGAAGGAGAGCTTTGGTCCCCCGTGCCTGGAGAGGGCTGTTGTGGTTTGTGGGTTGGGACCTTCTGGATTCCCGGCATTGATAATGGCACTATGTGGGGTGGGGACCTTCTTGCTGGAGGACTCCTTCCCTCCCTGCTGGTGACACAGGCAGGAAAAGAAGCAGGAACTAAGCCAACTGCAATAAAGAAAGAAAGAAGCAGCTTCAGAGCCTCCCTTGCCCTGTAAGAAGCGAAGGGGGACAGGGCCAGATACGGACCCACTGCAGGGATGGGCAGTCTCCGCCCTTCACTGAGGAGGATGCAGGGCTTCCAGCCCCACAGGGGAGGGCAGGGATACAGGAACCTAGACTCATGCTCAGACATGGTCTGGATTTAGAACTGTAGGCCTTGGGGCCGTTTTTTAAAAATAGACCCTTTCCTCAGGAAAATCCCACAAAACTGCCCCAAAGATGAGTGAGGTAGGAAGAGTGTGAGCCCCGTTGGCGCTTCAGAGCCAGATGGGCCAGGTGGATGCCAGTGCAGAAGGTGATCTTGCCCTTGGGTTGGATGGTGTGTAGCTTGGGCAGGATACGGCCGGTGTCTGGAGTGAGTGTGGTCAGCACTTCATAGTCATTAGCCAGTGTGATGAGGGCCATGTTGTTCTCAGGGTTGCTGCAGGTTTTGTTTATTTTATTTTATTTTATTTTTTGAGACTGAGTCTTGCTCTGTCACCTAGGCTGATGTACAATGGTGCAATCTTGGTTCACTGCAACCTCTGGCTCCTGGGTTCACGCCATTCTCCTGCCTAAGCCTCCCAAGTAGTTGGGACTACAGGTGGCCGCCACCACACCAGGCTAATTTTTGTATTTCTAGTAGAGACAGGGTTTCACCATGTTGGTCAGGCTGGTCTCGAACTCCTGACCTCATGATCTGCCCACCTCGGCCTCCCAAAGTGCTAGGATTACAGGTGTGAACCACCGCGCCCAGCCTGCTGCGGGTTTTGAATGACATACTATGTTGCAGCCAGGTAGGTAAAAAGTCCCCATTCCACACATACTCAGTGTTTTCCACACACACCACAGTGCTTTCCAACACCATCCTGCCATCTTCCTCCCTCTCATTTCTTGAGATAATCCTTCATGCATAATTTGGGTTAATAGTGCCTCATAGTCTACTTAGAAAGAATCAGATAGAATTTTGTTTAGTAAGGAAATTTCCAAATAGAGAATAGGAAAGTTAACTGATGGCAACGTATTAATAGAGAAGATCAGTGAGGAAATGAATTAAAGAGGTTCCTTTTACACTTTTCTTCTCTGAGGCTAGGTACACCTTAGCTCAGGTTGCAGCTTCTTTGGTGCTGTCAGAGCATAGTTGGTATGAAATGGGAAGTTTCTGAAAGTCAGATGACACATTTGTGAAACGCAACCTCACTGTTATCTACCTGGAGCCCATAATTCAGCTGACAACAATCTCAGCAACAGGCATTTCAATATGGTCCTGCATTTGCTAATTGCTGGTGTGTACTCAGGACACTGGAAGATTTAACCTTTTGGATGAGACAGACACCAGTAACTTCCCAGCTGAGCTTCTCAGGAACGAACTGATGAGAAGTGACATCCAAAAAACTATGTCTTAAAATATAAAGAGATAAAAAGAATGAAGTAGAGACTCAAACAGGTATTTGCACACTCACATTCATAGCAGCATTATTTGTAATAGTCAAGAGGTGGCAGCAGTCCAGGTGTGCACTGAGAGATGGATGGATAAAATACGCTGTAACCACACAATGGAACATCCAGCCTGAACAAGGAAGTTCTGACACACGCTCCAACACTGATGAACCTTCAGGACGTTCTGTTAAGTGAAATATGCCCATTGCAAAAACAAATGCTGTGATTCCACTTTTCTCTCTCTCTCTCTCTTTCTTTCCCTCCCTCCCTCTTTCTCTCTCTTTCTTTCCTTCCTTCCTTCCTTCCTTCCTTCCTTCCTTCCTTCCTTCCTTCTTTCTTTCTTTTTTCTTTCTTTCTTTCTTTCTTTCTTTCTTTTCTTTCTTTCTTTCTTTCTTTCTTTCTTTCTTTCTTTCTTTCTTTCTTTCTTTCTTTCTCTCTCTCTTTCTCTTTCTTTCGTTCTTTCATTCGTTCTTTCTTCTTTTCATTCTTCTTTCTTTTCTTTTTTCTTTTCTTGACAGTCTTGCTCTGTCACCCAGGCTGGAGTGCAGTTGCGGGATCTCGGCTCACTGTAACCTCTGCCTCTTGGGTTCAAACGATTCTTCTGCCTCAGTCTCCTGAGTAGCTGGGACTACAGGCATGCACCACCACGCCCAGCTAATTTTTGTATTTTTAGTAGAGACAGAGTTTCACCATGTTGGCCAGGATGGTCTTGATCTCTTGATCTCGTGATCCGCCCTCCTCGGCCTCCCAAAGTGCTGGGATTACAGGCGTGAGCCACCGCGCCCGGCCTGTGATTCTACTTTTATGAGATACCGAGTATAGTGAAATTCATAGAGACAGAAGGTAGAATTGCGGGTATCAGGGGCTGAGGGTGGGGGGATGGGGAGTTACAGTTTAATGGGTGCAGACTTTCAGTTTGGGATGAGGAGAAAGCTCTGGAAAGGAAAGGTGGTGATGGTTGCACAATATGCATATACTTAATGCCACAGAACTATGTACTTCGAATGCCTGAAATAGTACATTTTATGTTATGTATGTTATACTACAATAAAAAATATAGAAAGGGCCGCGCACGGTGGCTCATGCCTCTAATCCCAGCACTTTGGGAGGCTGAGGTGGTCAGATCACCTGAGGTCAGGAGTTCAAGACTAGCCCGGCCAACATGGTGAGTACAAAAATTAGCTGGGTGTGGTGGCATGCATCTGCAATCCCAGCTACTCGGGAGGCTGAGGCAGGAGAATCACTTGAATCTGAGAGGCGGAGGTTGCAGTTAGTCGAGATCAAGCCACTGCACTCCAGCCTGGGCAACAGAGTGAGTGAGACTGTCTCAAAAAAAAAAAAAAAAAAAAAAAAATATATATATATATATATATATATATATATATATAGAGAGAGAGAGAGAGAGAGAGAGAGAGAGAGAGAGAGAGAGAGAGAGAACATCCAGGACCGATATTAGCCATTCTGAATTGGACTGCCCCCTCAAATGTGGTCTTGCAGCGTTCCACTTGTTTAGGAGTAAGGAGTTTTATTGGAATAAATGTTCTCAGCTATTAATCAGCACACCACCACCCTCCCTTCTCAGTTCCAGCTGATGCTGAGACACCAATGGCAAATCTTGATCCATGCCCACCCCAGGAGGATGAGCGATAGTCAGGATTTTGGGCCACAACACAGGGAGCTTCCTGCAGTGTCCTCTTCTCCAGGGTGTGCTGTGGGAAGGCCTCCCCAGCCTGGGCAGGGGCTCAGCTCTCACCGGACGGGGCAGCTGAGTAGCTGACGGCAGGGCCTGGTGGGGGGCCGGGGATGATGGCAGAGTCATCCACTGACACTCTGGACAAAGGCCAAACCTGTCTTGGATGCCACCTAGTTGCTGCCCTCTTAACCTGACCCTCCGGCCTGCCTCAGACCTTATAATTTCCTAAGCACGTCTGCATAGACTGTTATTTAGTCTTGCCAATGACTCTGTGAGGGAGCTATTATCACTGCCAGGCATCACATCCAGTCCTCACAGCTGGCCATAGGAAGATCTGGGCCTCACCTGGGCCTCCCATCCAAGCCCCAAGTTCTTTCCTCCCCCAGTAGCCAGCCAGAGCCACCAACCCTCCCTCAAGCCGTCAGAGAAGGCAGCTGTGATGAGCACTGAGCCCTCCACCAGGAGTTGTTGAATGAACAAGTATGAATCTCAAACACAATTTTCTGCAAGGTCTTTTTCTCCACTCCCAGGCCCAGTTGTATCTCTTACGGCTGAGGGATCGGGATGACTTTGCCGCGGCCTGGCTAGACGCGCTTCTCTAGATTGCCATGGACCAGGCAGTCTAGCGGTGAGGAAGTCAGAGGCTCCAGAGACACTTAGATATCATCAGATCCCCTCCCAAAGGGAGAAGAACGCTCTGTTTTATTTCATTTTATTTAACTTTATTAATTTAATTTTTAGAGGCAGGATCTTGCCCTGTTGCCCAGGCTGGAGTTCAATGGCTTGATCATGGGCCACCGCAGCCTTGAACTCCTGGGCTCAAGAGATCCTCCTGCCTCAGCCTCTCAAAGAGCTGGGTCTACAGGTGTGAACCACCATGTCTGCTAATTAATTTAAAAAAAATTTTTTTTTTTTTGAGACAGAGTCTCTGTCACCCAGTCTGGAGTGCAGTGGCGTGATCTTGGCTCACTGCAACCTCTGCCTCCTGGGTTCAAGTGATTCTCCTGCCTCAGCCTCTGGAGTAGCTGGGATTACAGGCGCCTGACACCACACCTGGCTAATTTTTGTATTTCTAGTAGAGACGAGGTTTAACCATGTTGGCTGGGCTGGTCTCAAACTCCTGACCTCAAGTGATCCACCTACCTCGGCCTCCTGAAGTGCTGGGATTACAAGTGTAAGCCACCATACCTGGCCAAACTTTTTTTTTTACTTATAATTTTTTGTAGAGATGGGATCTCCCTATGTTGCCGAGGCTGGTCTCGAACTCCTGGCCTCAAGAGACCCTCCCACGTCGGCCTTTCTCTGACTGTTCAGTTTGATCCACATGGAACCAGGTTTGCTTGCACCCTCCTCACCGCTTCTCCTTTCTGCTCCTCCCAAACACAGGAACATACTCAGATATGCATCAATGTGCACATGCGCCAACATGTGTGGGCACACACATGCAAGTACACAGACACCCACACACACAGCCCTGGACACACACACATTGTTTTCTCGAAATCACTTTTGTCAGCAGCAGAGCCAAACCTTTCCAAAGGCCAGAGAAAGGCCTTAATTTGCATCATGTTAACTCGGGAGGCTGCATCTCCTCCGCTGTTTTCAGTACAAAACATGAGTCAATGGCATTCCTCAACCCTCACCCCAGCAAATTAATTAGCGCCAATATGATTAAAGGGCTCAGCTCTGGTGCAGAAACTAGGGTCCCCAGATACCCTGATGAACTTCACTCACAGTCTCTTTCCTAAGGTTTGTGCCCTAAAACAAGGCACTTACTCACTGTGTTCAGCTCTTAACCTCAAGAACTTCCCTTCCCAGCTGGGGACCTCTTCCATAAAGGAGTTAGCAGAAAGCAAGAAGCAACACACAAAGCTTTCAAAAGCAAAATGGTGAGGAATGTACTGTGTGTCAGCGAGTCAACGAAAATAAGAAAGGGGGCCTGATGTCAAGCTTCACACGATCATTTTAATTTCCGAGTACTTTTTGGGTCTTTTCATGTTGGCTTCATGGAAATTTATGTTTGCCGAGAAGACTGTATTTGCTACAGGATCTCGCTGTGTTCATTTAGCCTGGTAATAAAAACCATCTGCCTGAAATCCTTTTTGGAACAAGGAGGGGTATAAGCAAATAAGCAAATGGTCGTAAAAGATCTGGAGAAGGGTGGGGCTGTTTCAGGAAAGTGGGGAGCCTGGAGTGCATGTCTCAGGCCTGGCGACCGTAGGAGGCCGGGGACTACTGATGGTCATGTGTGAGGCTGCACAGCTTTGCCGGTAAATATGGTGCATGGGGGGAGGACAGGTGCATGTGCACAGGCACCCCTCTCTTCCCGAGCACTCACTCTGGGCTGGGGTCTCACCGCTGGGGTAAGAACAGTATCACGATGCATTAAGTCAGGAGTCCTTGAAGTGGGTTGAAGAGTGTCCCTGCAAAACTCATGTCCACCCAGAACCTCAGACCATCTCTGGAAATAGAGTCTTTATGGGTGTGATTCAGTTAAGATGTGGCTCAGTGTGGTGGCTCATGCCTGTAATCCCAGCACTTTGGGAGGCTGAGGAGGGAGGATCGCGTAAGGTCGGTAGTTTGAGACCAGCCTGGGCAACACGGCGAACCTCTGTCTCTATAAAAAAATGCAAAAATTAGCTGCAGGGCATGGTGGCGAGCACCTGTAATCCCAGCTACTTGGGAGGCTCAGGCAGGAGGATCTCTTGAGCCTGGAAGGTGGAGGTTGCAGTGAGCATTGATTGTGCCACTGCACTCCAGCCTGGGTGATAGAGCAAGATGCTGTCTCAAAAACAAAACAAAACAAAACTAAACTAAAGATGAAGTTATACTGGCCCTAAATCCAATGGCTGCTGTCCTTACAAAAAGAGGATCGGCATAGAAGAGGGAGGACAGCCACGTGACGACAGAGGTAGAGATGGGGGTGATGCCACTACGAGCCAGGAAAGGCCAAGGAGACTTGGAGCCACCAGGGCCTGGGACCAGCAAGGAAGGGGCCTCCACTAGAGGCTTCAGAGGGTCGCGGCCCTGCCGGCACCTTGATTTTGAATTTCCAGCCTCTGGAGCTGTGAGAGAATGATGCCGTCTGTAGAAGGAAGCTCTCAGAGTCCCCCTTTCTGCCTGGGAGTTCTGAGCCACTGTGTCTTTGTGGGGAGAGACGGGTCAGACAATATCGCAAAGAAGCCCCTCAAGCTCTTGGCCTTTAAGTCAGGCATTGAAGTCCAAGAGTAGAACAGAACCAACCTTGAGAGAATATTGTTGAGCCCATGTTTTGTTTACCGGTTTGTTTTTCTGCCCCTCTGGGAGGAGGTCGAGACTCCTAGGCTCAAGGAGGCAACAGGGCAGCCGCCCTGAGAGCAGCTGTGAGGGTTTCAGAGGGGCCTTCGTCCTGTCCTGCTCTCTGGGTCCACCCTACAGATGGGGGTGTCACCACAGGAGTCCCGAGCTGGGATCTGTGAGTAGAGAGGGCTGCTCTTCTGCCTGCCCTGGGAGGCAGGGCGTGGAGGAGAAACGGCAAGACACATTAAGCTTTCTTAATGTGGGTTCTGATAACATAGGCTCTTATGTTCTCAGCAAGACAGTGTTCTTGTAAGCCAGGCTTTGGTAAGAGATAATCTTCAAGGTTCCTTTAGCTCTGATTACCATGTAAAGACCTAGGCCTGCAGGTCTGATCTTTGAGGTTCTTATAATCCAGAGAACTCAGGACACTGCATGCCAGTGTCGGCTTCAAGGAGCAAGGGAAGTCCGGTCCTGCCAGTCCTGGGGTATGAGGAGGAGGAGGCAGGGTGAGGAAGGGGAGCCGAATGGCCGCACACTTGCCGCAGTCTCTCCTGCAGCTAACATTGTGGAGCGGGAGCCTCTGCAAAATGGGCTTTTTTTCTGCCCCCTGCTAGGAAACATTGGAGGAGGCCCCATCTCAGTATGGGAGTGCGGGTGGGTATTGAAGGAACACACGTGGCTGAAGGAAAGTGGGATGGAGGAGCACGCACTAGGATTCCTGATGCCCTTCATCTCCTCCATGGTGTGGAGGAGACCCAGGATCCTCATGTGTTCCCAAAGCGGGAACAGGGTGGCTGGGAGCCAAGACCTGGCTGGAAGCCAGTGGATGCCAAGAGCCCACTTTGGCCAGGATGGGGTGGGAATCCCACTAGATCTTGGGGGGATCACCATGGTGTACTTGGTCACACGTGAGAGCCCCCAAGAGCAGGACCTCAGGCTCTTCTGCAGGGACATCAGCTGGATTCACAAAGAATCCTGCTGGACACCTGCTGGGCAACAGAGGCTGAGGTCGGACTAGCCTCTGGCACAGACCGGGAGACAACTGCCTCTCCCAGGGGGACTGTGAGATTTCCTGCACACTGCTCGCCGTGTAGGATATGATGCCAGGGAAGAGAGAAACAGGACTGACGAGACTGGAATCTACAAACACATATTTACCTAATAAGGCCTGTTTCAATCAAATAAGCTTGTTTCAAACAGAGAGGGCTGAGAGGATATTCCTAACAGATTAAAGTCCCCTGGGCTGCCCGTGGGAGAGGGTCTCAGGAGGAGGAGAACTAAAGAAGCTTCGTGGTCCCTGCACACTGGTATGTTCAAGTGAATCTGAGCTGTTACCGCCTTGGCATGAAAAGATGATTGTCAGGGGCTGAACTGTGTCCCCTTCCAAATGTATATGTTGAAGTTCTAGCCCCCAGTGCCTTAGAATGTGGCTGTACTTGGAGATGGAGTGTATAAAGAGGTGATTAAGTTGAAATGAGGTCGTATAGGGGGTCCTGACCCAATCTGACGGGTGTCCTTCCAGGAAGGGGAGACAAGGACACAGATACATGCCGGGGGATGACCCTGGGAAAACACAGGGACAAGACAGCATCTACAAGCCAGGGAGAGGGGCTTCAGGAGAAACCCACCCTGTGGGTGCCTTGATCTCCGACTTCCAGCCTCCAGAACTGTGAGACAGTAAAGCCTGGTGTTTAAGCCGCTCTGTCTGTGGAACTTCGTTATAGTATTCTTGGCGGATGAATACAATGATTCCGCTCAAGGACCACGGGTCTTCCTGTGCATCCCTGCAGACATCTGTATCCAGAGGAGGACCACACAGGAGGCCTGGATGTTCCCAAACTTCCCTCAGAAACCTGCTGTTACCCAAGTTCCCTGGGCGGAGGAACTAATCCCCACGCACAGAAAGGGGAACCAGAGCCCGGGCTTGGTGGCTCACGCCTGTAATCCCAGCACTTTGGGAGGCCGAGGCGGGTGGATCACCTGAAGTCAGGAGTTTGAGACTAGCCTGGCCAACATGGTGAAACCTCTTCTCTACTAAAAAATAAAAAAATTAGCCAGACATGGTGGTGGGCACCTGTAACCCCAGCTACTCAGGAGGCTGAGGCAGGAGAATTACTTGAACCCGGGAGGTAGAGGTTGCTGTGAGCCGAGATCGTGCCATTGCACCCAGCCTGGGCAACAAGAGTGAAACTCCACCTCAAAAGTAAATAAATAAATAAATAGGAACCAGAAAGTCTGATTGGATCAAGTTTTTCCTGAATTGACTGAACTTTGTTTAATTGTCAAGTTTAAGAACTCCATTATGGGGTGGGATGAAGGCTTGAGACAGAAATGATACTTAGTTATGGAAAAGGGAATTTGAAATTTTTTGCTGCCCACTTGAGTTTTGGAGTCTCAGGAAATCATACCGACTTAATCAGAAAAGCAGATGCTGTGATGCACGTTTGATCAGTGCAGATGCTGATGTTTACAATGAGCGGTTGAAAAAGCAGCTTCCCTCCTGACAGTCTGGAGCTTGGGGCTACAGCCCCGGCCCACAGGCTAAGAAGCAAAGGTGATTTTACAACCCATGCACTGAGTTGGAGCGTGTTCTCACCCAGCAAAGTTCTTGTCCACTCAGAACGTCAGAATGTGACCTTATTTGGAAGCAGGGCTGTAGGTATGATGAGTTAAGATGAGGTCACAGTGGATTAGGGTGGGCCCTACACCAATGCTACTGGTGTCCTTATAAGAGCAGGGGAGACCCAGGGGGAAGAGGGTATGTGAAGACTGAGGCGTAGATTGCAGCTGTAGGGCAGGGAATGCCGGGGATGGCCAGACCCCACCGGAAGCTGGAAGGGGCAAGGAAGCTTTCTTCTCTAGACCTTCAGAGACAGCATGGTCCTCCCGGCACCTTGATTTCAGAATTCTGGCTTCCAGAATTGGGAGTAAGTTTCAGTTGTTTTAAGCCACCTAATTTGAAGTGCTTTGTTATAGCTGCCCTAGGATGCTAATATACTGTGTTATAAAAATCAGGGTTTCTGCCGGGTGCGGTGGCTCCCAAAATGCCTGTAATTCTAGCACTTTGGTAAGCCGAGGAGGGAGGATCATTTGAGTCCAGGAGTTTGAGACCAGCCTGGGCAACATAGTGAAACCCCATCTCTACAAAAAAATACAAAAATTAGCCGGGCATGGTGGTGCACACCTGTGGTCCCAGGCACTTGGGAGGCTGAGGTGGAAGGATCTCTTGAGCCCAGGAGGTTGAGGCTGCAGTGAGCCATGATCACACCGCTGCACCCCAGTTAGGGAGACAGAGTGAGACCTTGTTTCAAAAAAATTCAGGGTTTCTAGAGCCTGTGCTCTATATGAAATGATTTAGAACCTTTCTTCTAGGGACAAATTCCTCCAAATGTAGAACCAGGCAGGAGATTTAGGCACAAGAGGTTCCCAGGGTGTCTCCACCGAGCATCCCCTGCTCCCCATTTCTAGTCTAAATCAGATGACATGGACGCCTGAAAGCAAATGCTTGCAAATCACTCAGGATGCTCTCCCAGCCAATGGAGAAGAAAGCAGAGGA
Organism: Macaca thibetana thibetana; assembly: GCF_024542745.1. Classification (NCBI taxonomy): domain Eukaryota; kingdom Metazoa; phylum Chordata; class Mammalia; order Primates; family Cercopithecidae; genus Macaca; species Macaca thibetana. Next base: position 160,502,969 of record NC_065580.1, on the reverse strand, counting down.
AGGAAGGAAGGAAGAGAGGCGGCAGGCACACAGGCTCTCTTTGCTTTCCAACAGGAAGGGGCTCAGGGTCTGTGTTCTTTTCCCTTCCTTTCAAATGGATCTTTCATATCTCCAATAACTCTTATCTTTCAGCAAACTCCAGCAGGCCCCAAATGAGCTGAGAAAATATCCAACTTCAAAGGTTTTGAACAAATCATCGTAAAGGCCTGACCTAAGCCTGGGAAAGCCGGAATGAAGCCCAGAAATCACTCCTTATTTCATCGCCGTTTAGCCAAGACACCTTTCCCGTCCACAGGTCACATCTGTCACTGCCCCCTTACTGCCCCCGCCCAGGTCCCAACCACCTTGAGATACCTGCATGATCCACCCTCAAAGCAATGAGTTAGGAGCCGCGCTCCTGGTCCTTGGCCGGTAGCTTTAGTGTTATTCCGGGGGGCTGCGTGGGGGCACCTGCGGGGGCTGCCCCGTGAGGGCTGTGGTTTAATTTCCTTTGCTACTTTCCTTAGCTCTTCAGTCTCAGTCTTAGCCACTGACCTGTGTCTTGGCCACTGGTGGTGACAGCACAGGGTGACGCTGTTGTCAGGAAGAGGAAGGTGCTTTTTCTTTTTTTCGAGATGGAGTCTTGCTCTGTTGCCCAGGCTAGAGTATAGTGGTGCAATCTTGGCTCACTGCAATCTCCACTTCTTGGGTTCAAGTGATTCTCCTGTCTCAGCCTCATGAGTAGCTGGGATTACAGGCACCTGCCACCACACCCAGCTAATTTTGTATTCTTAGTAGAGACGGGATTTTGCCATATTGGCCAGGCTAGTCTCGAACTCCTGACCTCAGGCAGTCCACCTGCCTCGGCCTCCCTAATTGCTAGGATTATAGGCATGAGCCACTGCGCCCAGACAGGAAGATGCGTTTGTGAGCCAGGACAATTGTGAGTGGAAATAGAAGAAAAAAAGTAAAATAATAATACTAATAATGCCTTTTCTCTGGTCCTGGAAGATCTACATGAACTTGTATTTTACATGTCTTGTCTGGATTTAGCTGTGAAAGACCAGTAGACCAGCTGGTGGGAAAAATACTTGCACAGCAGCAGGTTGGTTGAATAAAATAAGAGATTTCCAGTCTCGGATTGGATACATGCACTTAATATCAGCAGACATGCTGTGAGTATAAGCCTCTATAAACTGAGCACTGTTGCAGGCGATGGGGACGTGGAACTGGGTAGGACCGATGGCTAAGCTCTCTTCCCTTCCACCCCAGAAAAAATGCACATAGGAACTGGCTGTGGCAGACAGCAGCTTACAGAAAGGTGGGGGCACCTCTCAGCTGGCCTTCAACTCCTATACAGACACGGGAAAACCAGTCTCGGTTCAGGTTTAGGCTCCACTGGCTGCGTTTGCCTGGACACCATCAGCCCTGCACGAAGGTGGCCACTGAGGGGCCCTCGTGGGGGCTGAAATCCAACCAAGCCTTGGTCCTTGCTTGAGTTGCCAGGAACTTGTTTCTTTTGTCTAGGTGGTTCGCTCAGCAAGGGTATTTTTTGTAATTCAGCCACCCAGATGGGGGTGCCTTCTTGCACTCTATCCACCTGGATGAAGCACCTTTATTTTCTAATTTGGCCAGTTGCAGGGCACGTGACAATCACTGATACGACAGAAGGGTAAACTTTCTGGGGTTGCATCTTAGGAAATTCCATTGAAGGAGGAGTAGAGAGATGATATCATTGACCACAGGACTCAAGAAATAAGCCCAGAGCACACATCGGTTTGGCAGGGACAATGAACCGCGCAACTGCTGGGAAACTGACCTCCAGAACTTTGATGTGAACGGGGCCATGGACTTCAGCTTTCTCCAAGGTTTTTTTCATTTGTTTGTTTGTTTTTTGGTCTCACTCTGTCCCCCAGGCTGGAATGCAGTGGTGTGATCTCAGCTCACTGCAACCTCTGCTTCCCGGGTTTCAGCAATTCTCCTGCCTCAGCCTCCCAAGTTTTTCACTTGAAACCTGCATACACACAGCCTTTTTGTTTTATGGGCTGGGTTCCTACAGAAGAGTTATTAGTGAGGGATTGAGTGCATTGAGGCTATTAGTACAAAGTGATCAAGATTAGAACATAGTGGCTTATCTCTGTTTAGAGTCTCTACAGTTGTTGCAAGGGGCTTGTTGCAACGTCCATTCCAGGGCCCCCACCCAGACCTACCGAATCAGAAATTCAGGAGGGGAGGTTAGGAATCTGTGCTTTTATGTCAGCCCCTGTTCCAATCCATGTGACTCTTATGCATTTTGAGGTTGAGATTCCCTGATTTAGACACGTAGACAATAAATACCGATTCTTGGACTACAGAGCCAAAGACAAATCGAGTGACATATTCTAGCTCATGGAGCCAGCTGGGCAAAGCCAGCAGGGATTTATTGCTCCTTAGATGATCAACGCTGCCACCAGGGCTGCTGTCATCTCCTGATGACGAGCAATGTTCTCACAGCATCAGGGGGCTGGTGGAGAAAATCAGGGGTTCTTCGGAGCAACCCCGGGGGCAGTACTGGGCCCAGAAGCCAGCCCCAGCCGCGCACACAGAGTCTACATGTCTCCCAACGTGAGTCCCGCGAGGTGGAGAATTAGAGCATGTTGTTCATTTATAATGTTTGCTTTGCTTTTGGAAACACCCTGGGGCAACTCAGGCCAGGTTTTCACTGTGGTGTTTGACTTGGCGTAGCTGCAAAGTTCCCCCTTTTTAGTCTGTTTATGGCAAGTTAGCACACGGCCCCATATCCAGGAGCCTAACACCAGACCCCGCAGAAATCAGGCAGTGCGCAATGAAATGAAACATTGGGAGGGCTGGGTCGGGCTTCCCTGGACCCGCCCTCTCAGCCGGGAGCTCGCCTGAGGTCAGGCTGGGCACGAGGCCACTGCAGACTTTGCAGCCTCAGACCTGTTACTGCAGCCCAAGGAACAGTGATGTCTCAGACAGTGACATGTCCTGCTGACCAACCACAGGGTTTGGAGGATAATTTCCCAGGAAGGAGATACATTCCATTATTATTATTATTAATTTTAGATAGAGTCTTGTTCTGGTGCCCAGGCTGGAGTGCAGTGGAGCAATCTCGGCTCACTGCAACCTCTGCCTCCTGGGTTCAAGCAATTCTCCTGCCTCGGCCTCCCAAGTAGCTGGGACGACAGATGTGTACCACCACACCAGGCTAATTTTTGTATTTTTAGTAGAGACAAGGTTTCGCCATGTTGGCCAGGTTGATCTTGAACTCCTTACCTCAAGTGATCTGCCTGCCTCAGCCTCCCAAAGTACTGGGATTACAGGCGCGCACCATCGTGCCCGGCTGATACATTCCGTTCTTTAGCTCCTTCTTTGCTTACACATTTTCTTTTCTTTTAACAAAGTCAACTCACTTTCAATAGGAAGTTGCCGATTCTTTTTCATGTTTACTCTTGAGTTTCAAATAGACACCACCTTATATTTTAAGAAGACTCGTTATCACTGTGCCAGCCACTTCATTTCCATCACTTCATTTCATCTGCACAGAACTCTACGCAGGGGATATGATTAGATCGCATTTAATGATGAGAAAGAAAACTCAGAGAGCTTAAATCAGCAGCCCTAGGTGGCCCAGCTAACACCTGGGGGCACAGCTCAGCAGCAGGTCTTCTTGGCGATGTGGTTGCTGTCTGCCTGGCTAATGGCCTGCCTCATCCTGAACCCTTCAGTGTCACCTTCATCTTTCCTTCTCTGCCTTGGAAGAGGAAAGGATGATGGCTTGTCTGAGGGCTGAAAGATTTCACCCACATCAAGCCCCATTTGCTTGAAATGTATCTGCCCAGTTTATATCAGCAACATGAAGAGCAAAGAAAGCTACCTGTTTATATTGCCACATCTGTAGGGCATTAAAATACATTATTAATGGGAGTTTCTGTCAATATCTCGCTTTTTTTTTTTTTTTTTTAGAAAAGTGAGACCATGATTGGGTTACACTAGCGTGAGTGGTAGAAACCAGGTAAAATCTGACCTTTGGTTGACCTTTGGGACATGGAGATGGTCATCTGACCCAGGGCAGGTCACATTCAAAGAGCACAGACAAGGTCCCCCTGAAGTCAGTGGGACACTTGGGCCTGAGACTGTGAAACTGAACTGGAACTTATGGGCTTTAGGGAACAAGCCCGAAAGCTCCTAAATCTCCTCCTTGAAGATCTCCTTCCTCCTGTTTTCCTTCGAGATCTTCTGCTGCTTTGACGTGGATGCCACCCCCTGACTTCAAACTCACATGTTCAACCCAGCGATGGGTGGCGACTGGGAGGCTCTGTTAGTCTCTTTTCAGCAGCCTGGCCCTAAATTAAAGGACCTATGGTCCTCTCTAGTTGAACACATCCCAGGCTCCCAGCCAGCCCCTGACCCTCAAGAGGGGTTGCTTTTGCTGGCAGGAGGGAGACAAAAGTGAACATATTTTAGGATCCTGTTACTAGGCCACAAGGAAACACTGGATGGAAAGTCTTATGAATTTGAAAAGCCCGTTTTTAAAAAAAATCAAATCTAAGGAACCCAAAAGGCATTAAGCTATTGTTTAAACACAGACAGTGCCCAAACCCTGCACACTAGTTTGTAGAGGTTGGAAGAGGCAGGATGGAAGGGGTTAATGGTGCTATTCTTTCTTGAATATTCTGGAACACACCACAATGAGCCAAAAACAGTCAGAGGGAACCATCATGAGGAGCAGTATGTTTTTACCTATGATTAACTCCAACATCCACAAGAGCTGAACCTCAGAATTATTATCTGAATTGTGCATACTGGGAAACAAGAGATTTGATGAGTTTAGTAACTTGTCCAAGATTACAAAGTTAGCAAGAGGTAGGGCCCAGAAATGAACAAGGTCCTTTCTTCTGCAAGCTGGCTCCCATGAAATACTATTCTTATGCCAGCTGAGGTCTGATGTGGTATCACATTATACTACTGCACCAGCTGGGGGGACAAGGGCATTATGCCATCTCTGTAGTATGCTTAGAGGTCTGTCCTGAAATTAGCAGAGTTCACTTACAGCCATGAAAAGGATATTCCGAGGAAACGATATCTTAGATTGCTTTCTTTCAGTGCATAGACATCACTTGAGAGGCTTCATGTTACTCAGACATCTTGTAAACTTTACAGCTACTGTTTTACACTTCATCAGCATTCCTGATCTTATGGTGTTCACTTCAAATAATGTTGGGTGTGTAAGAATCAAATGCAAATTGTACAGTATTTGACATGGATGTCTTTAGGAGCCAATATTTCCTCAAATATCATGGTTTCAACGTTATCCACTAATGCTTTAATAGATAGAGTTTCTTTGCATTCATACATATAATAGTAATAAAAATACGAGTTGTCTACTATAAAACAAAACACTTATATTTCCCAACTACTAAAACATCTATGTAATCTTGAATCCATCTGATCTAAAGGAGGGAAAATGTTCTCAACCTAGGCTACACACTAGATCACTTGGGAAGCTTTGAAAAATTCTTAATGCATGGGCCCCACTCTGAGACCAATTAATTCAGATCTCTGAGAAGTGTGGTCTGAGAACTGATGGTTTAGAAAACTGTACAGAGGGTTCTAACATGCAGCCAGCATTGAGAACTACTGGGTTTAGACAAGAATGGATTTTTTTGTTTTTTGAGATAGACTCACTTGCCCAGGCTGGAGTGCAGTGGCACAATCTCAGCTCACTGCAACTTCTGCCTCCTAGGTTCAAGCGATTCTCCTGCCTCAGCCTCCCAAGTAGCTGAGATGACAGGTGTGTACCACCATGCCGTTCTAATTTTTGTATTTTTAGTAGAGACAGAGTTTCATCATGTTGCCCAGGCTGGTCTCGAGCTCCTGACCTCAAGTGATCTGCCTGCCTTGCCCTCCCAAAGTGTTAGGATTACAGGCGTGAGCCACCAGGCCCGGCTAATACGGTTTGGCTGTGTCCTCACCCAAATCTCATCTTGAATTCCCATGTGTTGTGGGAGGGACTTAGTGGGAGGTAATTGAATCATGGGGGCAGGTTTTTCTCACGCTGTTTTTGTGATAGTGAATAAGTCTCGGGAGATCTGATGGTTTTAAAAATGGGAGTTTCCTTGCACAAGCTCTCTCTTTGCCTGTTGCCATCCATGTAAGACATGTCTTGCTCCTCTTTGCCTTCCACCATGATTGCGAAGCTTCCGCAGCCACATGGAACTGTGAGTTCTCCATTAAATCTCTTTCCTTTGTAAACTGCCCAGTCTTGGGTATGTCTTTATCAGCAGTATGAAAATGAACTAATACACCAGCCAAGAATGGATTTTTAAATTAATGGAGTTAGGTCTGATTAATATCAATGCATTAATGTATAAAGGTCTACACATTATGCATTACAATCAGGAGTTTTAAATATAATGCCACTAAAATATATGCAATGAATGCAATACATACAATGAGTCATTAGCTTCCAGGTATAAGTAGATGCTCGATAAATATGACTGAATTACTGAATGAATGGCATCCTACAAAGTTTTATATGAAAAATTATATTTTGATGAAATTAAGACGCCATCAATTGTAAGATGTAGTATCACTGATAAAGAAAATAAATTCATTAAATTATGACATGCTATCTAGTATATGTCACACCCTAACTTCAAAAATGTTAAAAAGGCCAGACGTGATGGCTCACGCTTGTAACACCAGTGCTTTGGGAGGCCAAAGTGGGAAGATCACTTGAAGCCAGGTGTTCAAGACTAGCCTAGGCAACATAGCAAAATCCCATCTGTATGTAAAAATAAAAAAATTACCTGGGCATGGTGGTGCATGCCTGTAGTCCCAGCTACTTGTGAGGCTGAGGTAAGAGGATCACTTGAGCCTAGAAGTTTGATGCTGCAGTGAGTTAGGATCGTGTCACTGCACTGAAGCCTGTCTCAGAAAAAAGTTAAAAACAAGAAAAAATACAATATTTTGAAATTACTGTATTTGCTTTTTCTGCTTAGTCTACGCCAACTGTTATACCATTAGTTTCCACTAGATGCCGCTGTGATCTGCTACTTTAGGTTCCGAAAGGCAACCTGAAAGCCAATTTTCTCCAAGGATTTAAAATGGAAATAATTCACCCTCTTTAAAGACAAAAGATATTTTAACCACCTCATACTGTAGGGGGTTGTGGCTCATTCCTTCTCTGTGTTAAGACCTATCCGAAGTATCTTATGAAGTGTAAAATTATTTAAAAAGGAAATTGAAAAGTTTTAATGACTTGATAGAAAACAGTTGCTTCCCTTTTAGCCACATCCCCAAATTTCACATTTTGCGTGTAACTCATGACTAGCCTGCAGTGGGTTATAGAGAAGGGATGGTAACACCGATAGGAAGGCTGATGTTGACTTCAATGAAATAATAAAACTTGAAGGAAAGAGTATGACATCTTCTGATCTGAAGACAGCAGATCATGGTACCCTGTACTCACGAGTCACCGCTCCCAGCGACAGGAAAAGCTGGGTGGAAAAGAAAATCTGGGCTGATAGGACTGTGCCCTGAGCTTGAAGCCAAGCCCAGTGTTAACCCTGGGCATTGACCCAGGTCCTCCCTGGCTGAAAATCTGGAAGATTTTCCCTGCTGGGTGAGAATCACTTTTTCAGCAAAACGATACAAGCTTTAGGGCCAAAAGGAAGCCCATGAAGCTTCCAGAGACATGCTTAGAGCAATGCTTCTCAAACTCTTACAATCTCCACTATATGAGAACAGAAATGGAGAATAAGTATCTCAAAACTTATATAACAAATTTAAACAGTTTCACATCTGCTAAATCTAATAAAAAGAAACTGGGATAGTATTTCATATGTCTTCGTTTCATATTTCATTTTTCCAGTAATTCAATTCTTTTAGTATTTTACAAAAGTATTGGTCCATAATAGACTGGAATTTTTTTAAAAATAGCCCTTCAGCCCAGATAGCTTTTGAAGCACTGCAGAGAGCCCACCCCAAGCTGCTGGAGGGGCCAATTTCAGGACGATGAACCCATCACACCCATGAATAATGTTCTAGTACACAAAATAGGTAAGAAAGGGCTGAAGAACAGGAGCACTTTGATGGTAAAGGACAGGATGACTGGAGAGGTAAAAAGAAATCCAAAGAACAGAACACCTCAGGGAGTCCCAGCCTCTGAACCCACAGTCAGCAGCTCACCAGAACCTACCATTTCTGCAAAGGCTCAGAGATTCCACCATTGCTACTCCCAGCAGCTCCCCTGCCCAATGTATAGACAATCAGCCTAGCATTGACCTTGGGACAAGAGAAACTCAGGTGGTTACAGTGAAAAGAAAATGCAAAACCACTCAGAACTGCCCAAGTCTGACATATTTAGCTTCAGAAGAGAAACACACAGAGAGGTCCATTGTTAACCCCTTCCTGGTTTGATCCGCCCAAAGTCAGCCGGCTTGGATGGAGGGGAGGCGTAAGGCACTGTGGACTTCCATTTATGGATAACTGTGAGCTGGCTTTTTTGCTTCTCTGAAAAATGATCTGTTACACTAGCATACTGTCAGTGCCTTTTTTGGATATCCACTTGGTAATATCTATCAAAATGTAAACTGTGAATACTCTTCAACTCAGCTATTTCTCCGCTAGAAATTCATCCCCCAGTTATACTCCTAAAGTAAGCAAAGACACAAATAATACAGGATTCAATACTCTCTGGCTCTTTCTGAAAGAATAAAACAGTATAAAATCTAAATGTCCTTTATAAGAGATTACTTATATTAACTACGGTACATCAATACAGATTAGTATGCACCGTTAAAAGATTAAATGCTTCTGCAGTTACTAATATGCAAAGAGTTCCAAGATACAATGTTAAGTGAAGGAAGCAAGTTGAAGTGCAGTGTGTACAGCACGATCCTATTTGTATAAAAAAGAACAAATGCGGCCAGGTACGGTGGCTCATGCCTGTAATCCCAGCACTTTGGGAGGCCGAGGCCAGTGGATCACCCGAGGTCCGAAGCTCAAGACCAGCCTGGCCAACATGGCAAAACCCCAACTGTACTAAAAATACAAAAATTAGCTGGGTGTGGTGGTGGACGTCTGTAATCCCAGCTACTTGGGAGGCTGAGGCAGGAGAATCGTTTGAACCCAGGGGGTGGAGGTTGCAGAGAGTCGAGATCGGACCACTTTACTGCAGCCTGGGTGAAGGACCGGGACTTCGTCTCAAAAAAAAGAAAAAAAAAAAAGAAAAAAAAGAAAGAACAAATGCATTTCTATCATGCAGAGAGAACTTCTGAGGGCTGCACAAAAAGCTGTTCACAGCGATCACGTCTGGGGGTGGAGCCAAGGGTTAAGGGTCAAGGTTGGGGAGGACTTTCATTTTTTAACTTCATACCCTTGTATGTGGTCTGACTTTTTAAAAAGTAAAATTGATGAATTTAATATGGATCAAGGTATCTATTGCAGAGCATCAAGAGTTACATGAGGCCAGGTGCAGTGGCTCACACCTATAATCCTAGTGTTTTGGGAGGCCAACGCAGGAGGATCCCTTGAGGCCCGGAGTTTGAGACCAGCCTGGGCAACATAAAAGACCCTGTCTCTAAAAAAATAAAAATAAAAAATTACCTGAGCATGGTGGTGTGTGCCTGCAGTTCCAGCTACTTAGGAGGCTGAGGCAGAAGGGCTACATGAGCCCAGGAGCTCGAGGCTGCAGTGAGCTATGATCACACCACTGTACTCCAGGCTAGGCAGCAGAATGAGATGCCCCCTCTTCAAAAAAAGGCGCTACAGGCAATGGCACTAAATATCAGTCAGCCAAAGACATAACCTGACACAAGCAGCTGCACAAAATAGTAGTTGCCCTCAAGCTCCAGGGACGTTGACAAGGAAAAAACACACAACTCCCAGTGTGCTCTCAACCCATGGCTGTGTATATCTTCTAGTGACGAGCCTTGGGGACCCCATAAAACCCAGAGGAACATGTGGCAGAGGAGCCAAGGCTTCCAGGGGTTGTGGCCATCACCAGGTGAGAAAGCCCAGAGGCAACCGCGTGTTTAATTACTATGTGAAAATGGAATGAGAGGGAGGGAAATTGGGTTTGGTTGCTTCAGTAAAAAATGGTTGACCAGGTGTGGTGGCTCACACCTGTAATCCCAGCACTTTGAGAGGCCAAAGTGAGTGGATCACCTAAGGTCAGAAGTTTGAGACCAGCCTGGCCAATGTGGTGGAGTCCCGTGTCTACTACAAATACAAAAATTAGTTGGGTGTGGTGGCACGCACCTGTAATCCCAGCTACTTGGGAGGCTGAGGCGGGAGAATCACTTGAACCTGGGAGGCAGAGGTTGCAGTGAGCTGGGATTGTGCCACTGCACTCCAGCTTGGGTGACAGAGTAAGACCCCATCTCAAAAAAAGAAAAAGTTTTCCTGGCCCTGGTTTGTAAGTAGAGGGAGTGTCTTGTGTCTTGGGAGCCAGTAGCACTGTTAACATTTACAAATGGGACACACACATTTCCTGTTCAATTCCACGCTGCACAATGCTGATTCATTATGATACCATTGGTCTCAGAAATACTTTTCTTAAAAGTTGTATATAATTACCACATATATACACATAAATAAAAATATACACACATATATGTGTACACACACACACGCATATCACACTCTGCGCTCTCAGTCAGGGAGAGCTGGGGAAGGAGACTGCCTTTGGAGCCCTTGGCACGTTACACTATATTACAAATGCTCTTTGCCGAAGAGTATTTTCAGTGCTGTCCTGAGTTGAGTGTGTTCTTCAAAATGCATTGTTTACTCCACTGTGGTCGTCCTTTCTGCCACTCATTTCATGTTCTAGGGAACAGTTTTGACTCACAGTTACAGGTAAAAGGTGTTTGAGTGACTGTTCTAGACTTGCCCTAGAGAGACAAAGGAAGAATATTATGCCAAGTGTCGAAAGGCTACTTTTCAGGCAGCTCAAGTTGCCTTCATGGAAATGATGGAGGAAGCAGAGGGTGAAGTTTAAGGACAGGTGGAAATCCTTCAGAAGCCTATCAGGCATCATTAACAGCACTGCAAGGCTGGGAGAGATGACCAAGGGGATTTGAAAAGAGTATTAGGGTAGGAAGCCGGAATTAAGCTTATAAAGACCTATAGAGCACGCAGTCCTTCCATGTCATGGCCTATCTGACAGATGCGTTGGGGGGCCCAGGAGAGCCAGGAGTAGTGGGCAGAGGGCAAGCAAGCACAGAGCCACCCTCTACAGGGACACTGGAGCACTGAGGCCACTGCACTCGGGAAGAAATCACCAAGGTTTCTGTTAGCCAGGGTGGGCCAGCTAAATGTCTGCAACATCACTGAAAACAGTCCTAAGTTGGAGAGACAATGGTCTTTTCCAGAACTCCCCTTGGCAGAAGCAGTGTGGGAGATGGAAGGTTCTGGAGTGAGGAGTTATACCTTGAGGGGCCCGCTTCAGGACATTGTCCTGTGGGTCGGTAGGCGTCCTTAATTGTGGGACTTTTGTTTTGCTGAGAGGAGGCTGCAAGTTTGAGGCAAAAAATAAATCTGGAGGTAAAGAAGCGGCTGAGGTTGCTCCCCCTTGGCCCTTTCTTCCTGCTGGGCCTTTCCTTTATTTATTTAGAGTACTCAGCCTTTCCTCTAGGTAAATACTGAACAAATATTTTCAAAACCACCAGTTTAAACAGTGTCAAATTATTATCCTGTCTCCACCTGGCCCTGGGTATGGCTGTGGTGTGTATTGTGCTGTGTTCTGACTCTCTTTGGTTGAGCAGGAGGCGGCCTTAGCGCTACAGGTGGAGATGGCCACCCACCAGCCGTCAAAGCACTTCTGGTGTCCGCCATATTGGGAGGAGCTCAGACCGGAAACCACAGGCGGGAGAACGCAACGGAATGGAAAGTAGGTGTGGCTCTTTGTGTTGCTTTGGGCTAACTTAGGAGAAGGGTAGATGTTTGGAGGTGGTGTTGGCTACAGGGGAGAAGGAGTTGGAATGGGATGAAAATTTTTGGCCCAGAGAAGGGGAGCAGTGATTGTTGGCTGAGGCATTTATTGAAGGACTCCTATGGAGAAGATACATATGGTGGGGGGCAGAGTCCCTGTTGAGAGGGAGTGCTGCCTGTCCCACACAGAAATTCCTTCTCCCTGACAGCCACAGATGTCTTAGTAGCATTGCTTTTATTTTTATTTCTTTCTTTATTTTTGAGACTAGGTCTCACTCTGTTGCCAGGATGGAGTGCAGTGGCCCGATCTCTGCTCACTGCAACCTCTGCCTCCCGGCTTCAAGTGATTCTTCTGCCTCAGCCTCCCTAGTGGCTGGGACTACAGGCACGCACCACCACACCCAGCAAATTTTTGTATTTTTAGTAGAGACAGTGTTTCACAGTGTTGGCCAAGCTAGTCTCGAACTCCTGACCTCGTAATCTGCCCGCCTCGGCCTCCCAAAGTGCTGGGATTACAGGCATGAGTCACCTGCGCCTGGCCCAGCAGCACTGCTTTTAGACTCACACTTTAGAAACCAAAAATCTGTTTACTGGCCATCTACACAACCTGTCAATTCCTAAACAACCTGAAGGTTTAGGGCCCTGCCTTAGACACATTGTAACCTATTGAGAGGCCCAGCGTTTGCTACAGCAAGTGGTGTAAACTCCCATGGCCTAGTTATGTCCAGGGCTCAGTTGGGTTTTTGGCCTCCTTATCTTCAAATGGGGCAGGCACAGCTGTGGGCCAGTCAAGCGCTGAGCTGATCCAAGACATTCTTCAACCAACCAGACTGGAAATACCGGAAAAGCAGTGGCAGCTGCCCTCAGAGGCAGTGTCAGTATTTTCTTTCCTTTTGGCCAGTTTCATTTCGACTAGAAGCCGGAATCGTAATTATAATGCTACATGTTTACAGATTTTAACTAATTGATCCCTTGGAGTCCTCTTTTGGGGGAAAAGCGTTCTACCCACCTCATACATCAGGAAAACAAGAGGCCATATGGTGTGGCTGGGCTGGGTGGTCTCTGGTGTCAGTAGGAGAGTGGAGACTGCGGCTTCAACAGTTCTTGACTTCTTGGCCTGTGTCCAGATCTCTGGGCCTTGCAGCCCCTAGAAAGGTGACACATGAGAAATTGAAGTGGACCAGACCATAAACTCTCAGGAGCAGGTATCTCTAGAGAGGAGGGCAGGCCTCGTGGCCCTGCCTGTGCCTGTTTCTCTTGGAGGGACAGGTTGGAGAGGAGGAAAAGCCGTTCCTGCAGGAGTGTTTTGCGCACCTTTAATTACCAGTTAAAACAAAACATTCTGTAATGAAAATTCCCCTTGAAAGAAACTCCAAGTTGCTGTGAAGGTTTCATCTTTCCCTTTTGAATCCCAAGGTCTGCAGCCATGTAATCCAATGTTGGTCTGGAAAAATATTTGGCTACAGAAAAACCCACATGAGGTATCGGGGACAACAGTAAAGGGAAGGAGGTTGGATCTTGTACAGTAGCCCTTAGCAAAATCCTTCAGGTCAAGACCTGGACTACTTATTAAGAACCCTCTTAACCCTTTTAGTAAGAGGTAGATATGTTTTCTTCTGATTCTATCTTCTCTATTGCCAGCAATGTTTTTCCTCAACAAATTAATATGAGTTGGTGGTGGATGTAGAAGAGGGGAGAAGGGAAATCTAGTTCTCCAATGGTCATGGCTATTTCAAGATAAGGGAAGTGATAGAAACAGAGAGGGAGGCAGGCCGGGGAGCCTCCAACCCCAACAGATGAAGACACACATAGAGGCATGGAAGTCGGCAAATAAATTCAGGCTGGGTTCCCAGCGGGCAGTGTTTGTTTTTTTTTCTAAGCGAGCAGGTGTAGTTAAGCACAACCTTTCCACGGTGTGTTGAAGCAGATTACCAGCCCTGTTTGGAAGCACAACGTTGCCATCTCAATGGGTTCTCCTTCAGAACCCATAATAGGTGTTTACTTAGACCAGATCCCATATTGCCTTGTGTCATTGTCCAATTGTCCTATGTGGATTTTACCAATTCAATTGTAGATGTCTTAGTAACAGGGACCAGAATTTTTCCATAATCAATAGTAGTTTAAATGATTGAACCAAAAGTTTCCTCTTGTGTACAATCAGCTGAGGAACATAAACTAATTTCAGTCTCATTCCTAGTGCTTGATTTTTCTTCCATCATTCTAGGTTTCCTGTCTGGCCCACACTTAGAGAGTCCTCCCTGCTGCAGGGAGCACATCTGTGACCCATGTGTTTCCTTTCTTTGCTCCTGTACAATGGTAATTTTTTCTTAGCTACTACAGGAAGCCCAGCAGATTCAGATGTACAAGAAGCCACACCAGGACCTAAGATAATATTCATTGATGTTATCAGCAGGTCTGATGCTAACATTTGCCTAGAGAGTGGTTACCCTGAGAAGTTTACCACAGTTTTAAGTTTGGTTGGTCTGTTTTGAGGTGATAACCTCATATTGAAGTAATTTCTCCCCACCAAAGAGTCTAGAATAGGTTTATTTGTAATCTATTTTATGTAGCTGTGATTGCCTCAAGACACCTGCACAGGGTTATTAAGAGTGTGTGTCTAGGCATGTGGTTAACTGTTTCAGCTCAACGGTCTGTGAACATCATTAGTAGCCCTTGAAATGGATCTCCAGGAAGTGCTGGCTGTTAATGACTCTGCCCTGATGCTCCTATGTGAGCAGAACAAAGAGATAATGTCTAACTTTGCAGGTAGCTGAGTGCTCCAAATTGATGACTAGCTCAGGGAGAGGAGATGATGTGCCATCCTGAGCCTAGAAGGCATCACCAAAGGAACAGTGGGAGATTAACAACTCTCCCATGCTAGGAGGTTGACTTGCCAAACTGATGGAAGAGTGACAAATTGATAGACTATGGTGCTGTGTCCCTTCTATGGTTGAGGGAGGGCTTCGCCTGAGACAGTCAGAAGTGGTAAGAGAAGATTTATGTGGTAAGGGAAAGGGAATCTTCCCAACGATAACTATTAATTGACTTTCATTTTGTAGAAGAATGTTGTATTAAGTGTTTGGAGATAGAAAAAGTATGGCATGCTCTCAGGATGTTTATAATTTACTTGGGGACATAAGGCACACGATTGAAAAGCTAGTTAAAATACAAGACAATAGAATAGCCACTCTCCGGAGTAATATTCGGCCATTAAAATGGATGAATCAGATCCATATGTACTCAGAGTTGAGCGGGAAAAGGCCAGTAGCAGAACAAGACACCATCTATGTAAAAGTTAAAGCAGAGCTCACATATGTGTGTGAACATACATGTGTATGCACATGTCTGAAGGGGTCTGGAGGAGAGCACATAGAAAAAGAGCCAGAGGTTCCTCCTGGGGAGGGAAGTGAAACTGGGGAGGACAGAGAAGGGCACCTTTCATCTTTTTACCGCACATACTTTTGTATTGAATACATTATTTAGAACAAGAAAGTCTATATTTCTTGTGTAAAAAAGGAAAAGAATGAAAAACGTAGCAACAAAGCAAGTACATGACTGATGCCAAGGGGTGACCCTAACGGTAAAAGTGGTGGCGTAGTCTGCCCATCACCTCACAAACTCTTCTGCCACTCCTCTTCCTCCTTGTTTACAGAATCCCATTTTTGCTCAGGAATCTACCTGCTTGTGTCTCAGGAGATATCTGGAAAAACATAAAATGGTGGTCCCATCCCATCCCTCTGTGGTGATTTGTTGCACTTGGTCATGTGATGCCATCAGGGCCAATGAGATTGGAGGGACTGTCAGGGGGGCTGCTGGGTAAAGCTTCTTTGCTCTTAAAAAGAGGAACAAAGCACCGAAGGACCACTTTTTCCCTCAACAGGATAGCACCATTTCTGGATGTGACGACTGCCAATGTGGCAACCATCTGAGCCTTAGGTAGCTATCCTGGGGACCGGGCCAAACTCTGAGGATGTTGGTAGAGAGGATGTTGGAGCTGTCCTAGCTCAGGACTTCAGCTTCAGTGACAGAACACATTTTCCTTTTTGTTAAAGCCAGCTGAGGTGGGAATATCTATTACCTTCCAGCTCACATGCCAGTCACAGGGAGCCCTGTTTGTGAGACTTCAAGCCCCTTGGGTGCATCTCAGGGTAAGTTTGAGTCCTCAGGGACATGCCCTCTGGGGACAAGAATGAGAAGGGGTCATAAACCATCTGTGACTGGGGAGACGGAGAAGTCATCCTAAGCTAGGGTCACTCTTTGTCCTGGCACCTCAGTGGGTGAGAGGGACTGCTAGGGTGAGGAAGGGAGATATATTTAATACGAGCAGCCCCTCAGTCTGGCCCCTGGGATATTTGATACAAGTTCTTTTTTCTTTTCTTTTTTTTTAAATTGAGACAGGGTCTAACTTTTTTGCTCAGGCTGGAGTGCAGTGGCACGGCCTCCACTCGCTGCAGCCTTGACCCCCTGGGCTCAAGCAATTGTCCCATCTCAGCCTCCCCAAGTAGCTGGGAACACACGTGCACACCACCATGCCCGGCTAATTTTTTTTTTAGAGATAGGGCTTCTCATGTTGCCCAGGCTGGTCTCAAACTCCTGGGCTAAAGCGATTCTCCTGCCTCAGCCTCCCAAAATGCTGTGATTACAGGCGTGAGCCACCGTGCCCAGCCTACAAGTTCTTAACAGAATCAGAAGGTGTAGCTGGGAGACAAAAGAGCCATCACAGCTTCATGATATTTGGAGGGAAGTTTTCTTCCTTCAGAGCAGAAAGCATCACTGCTGTCATGGGGGAAGAATATGAGCAGCCTCATGGGAGCTGGAGTGAGGCTGGAGTTGGGACAGGGGCCAGCCTTGCAGAGCCATGGGTAGGTTGCAAGGGCTGGGCAAGCAGAGCCCGCGGCCGTGCTGTGGTGGGGAAGAGGCAGGCAGAGCCCGCGGCCGTGCTATGGTGGGGAAGAGGCAGGGAGAAAGCCCACTGCAGGTGTCTCCAGGGTGCGCCAGAAGCAATGAGGGTTTCAACTGGTTTGTAGATGAGTCTCCCTGAATTAAACTCCACTCATCCCAATCTGGTATTGATTTAAATATCTTAAACTGGGATAATCTCTTGCAGTATGTTGGAGCTGTGCCCCTGAAGAGAGAACGGGGAAATAAAGTCTTATTGTGATCGTGTGTGTGTGTGTGTGTGTGTGTGTGTGTGTGTGTGTGTGTGTGTGTGTGTAGAGAGACAGAAGGGAGGGAAGAGGAGGGCATGGGAAGAGAGGAGAGGAGAAGGGGGAGAAGGGGACGAATGAGTCCTCATTTAACCTGGTCCTGAGGAGGGGGTGGCCGGTTTCTGCACTGAGACATAGCTGTTTCCTTCTCTCGTCTCGCCTCCAGCTTGAAATCAACCACCTCCCTCCTTTTCTTGGAATGAAGTCAAGGAAGGCTTACTCGTACAGTGCAAAACCCGGCCCTGGTCTTCCCACTGTGATCTACTGAACCCTAAGGTCACTCGGAGCGACTTGAAAATGCTTCAGGAGCCGTAAATGCTCAACTCAAATCTCATTTAACATTTTTCCCACTTCATAGCGGTTAGGATAGCCTGTATCAAAAACCAAAACCCTTGAAAACAACAAGTGTTGGTGACCATGTGGAGAAATTGAAACACTTTTGCACTATTGGGGATGTAAAATGGTGCACCGGCTGTGGAAACAGTAAGGAGGTTCTTCCAAAAATTTAGTACAGAACTACTACATGGTCCAGCAATTCCACTGCCAGATACATGCCCAAAGGACTGGACACAGAGACTCAAACAGTTCTTTGTACCCCAGTGCGCATAGCAGCAGTATTCACAGTAGCCAAAAGGTTGAAACAACTCAATGTCCGTCGATGGGTGAATGGATAAATCAAATATGATGTATCCATATCATGGGACATGATTCAGCCTTAAAAAAGTAATGAAGTGGCTGGGCGTAGTGGCTCACACATGTAATCCCAGCACTTTGGGAGGCTGAGGCGGGTGGATCACCCAAGGTCAGGAGTTCGAGACCATCCTGGCCAACCTGGTGAAATCCTGTCTCTACTAAAAATACAAAAATTAGCTGGGCATGGTGGCAGGCACCTGTAATCCCAGCTACTTGGGAGGCTGAGGCAGGAGAATCACTTAAACCTGGGAGGCGCAGGTTGCAGTGAGCCAAGATTGCACCATTGCACTCCAGCCTGGGTGACAGAGTGAGACTCCGTCTCAAAAAAAAAAAAAAAAAAAAAAGAAAAAGAAAAAAAATTCCTATTTACAAAACTGTAATAAGAACAGGACACTCGGATACTAAAAATACACACAGGGCCCACCTGTGTGCTAAGCTAAGCTGGGTTGCCTTTTTACCTCCTTTTTTTTTCTTTTTTATTATTTATTTATTTATTTATTTATTTTTTAGACAGAGTCTCACTTTGTCATCCAGGCTGGAGAGCAATGGCACGATCTCACTGCAACCTCCACCTCCCGGATTCAAGTGATTCTCCTGTCTCAGCTTTCTGACTAGCTGGGATTACAGGTGTGCACCACCATGCCAGGCTAATTTTTGTATTTTTAGTAGAGACGGGGTTTCACCATGTTGGCCAGGCTGGTCTCGAACTCCTGACCTCAGGTAATCCACCTGTCTCGGCCTCCCAAAGTGCTGGGATTACAGGCATGAGCCACGGGGCCCGGCCGTTTTACCTTCTCTTTGTGCTCACCTGGGAATCAAAGTTCTCCCAGCATTTCCACTGGGAGTTTGCATTTATTGCAACTATGCCAGTGGCTAGGAAGTTTGTATCTCTTGTATGGATCTCTTAAAAATTCATACTTGTGTTTCTCCACCCACATAAAGTTGCGGGAATACAGCTATAACATGCCCTTATCACCACCGAAAGAGCCAGTTGTGTATCAACAGCTTGAGACATGCCGATATTATGTTTGTCATTTATGGTAAAGCTTTGATGCTTCTTGCCTGACTTTTATAGTTACGAATAAGAATACAAGCGACCGTTAGATATTGTCCATGGTTCTGCTTCAGAACAGAAACTTCCCTCTCGTTCTCCTCTCTCAAGCATCTGGATCAGTTTAAGCAAAGAGCATCTTGACACAGCCATCTGGAACTTCCTCTCAATTTCTGTATTCATCAAAAGGTACAAGTATTGTAAATCTGAACTTGTGAAATAAAATTTTACCAATAAAGTACTACGTTTGTTTCAGACATTGAGGTTTCCATCAGATTTGAATTCCAAAAAGTTTCTGCTAATAACAAAAAGTTTCTGCTAATAACAAAAAGTTTGAACAGCACTGTATTTGCTCAATTCCCACTTGGTTCAGTTAAATGAATGCTCATTGAAGATTTTGTTCAGTTCTTAACTGGACACACAGTACATTGGTGAGAGATGAGACATAGGAAAGTTAAATTCTGATTGTCCTTGAGCTAAGAATGGTTTTACATTTTATTTTTCTTTATTTTATTTTAGTTTTTTGAGATGGAGTCTCACTCTGTCACCCAGGCTGGAGTGCAGTGGTGGAATCTCAGCTCACGGCAACCTCCACTTCCTGGGTTCACGCGATTCTCCTGCCTCACCTCTGAAGTAGCTGGAATTACAGGCATGCCCCACCATGGCTGGCTAATTTTAGTATTTTTAGTGGAGACAGGGTTTCACCAAGTTGGCCATGCTGGTCTTGAACTCCTGACCTCAAGTGATCCACCCATCTTGGCCTCCCAAAGTTCTGGGATTATAGGCATGAGCCACCACGCCTGACCTGGTCTTTACATTTTAAATGGTTAAAAAAAAAATTAAAAGAAGAATATCTGATGATGTGAAAATGATATGAAAGTCAAATTTCAGTGTCCATAAAATAAAGTTTTGATGGAACGCAGCCACATTCATTTGTTTGTGTACTCTGTCTAGCTGTTTTCATCCTACCACTGTAGGGCTGAGTAGTTCTAAGAAAGGCCATAGAGTCCCAAAGCCTAAAACATTTACTATCTGGCCCTTTGCAGAAAAAGTTTGCCAACCCTTGCATTAGACAACAACCATCTCCATGTGAAGTCTGAACATCAAAACCTGAGAAGTTCACCTTCTTGATACTGCCAATGTTTTGGCAACATTACTACAGAGTTAGACAGCCTTCATCAGTGGTTCTCCAGCCTGGGCAAACCCAGCTCCCAAGAGAGTGTAGAGAAATGTGTGGGCACAGCTTTTGTTGCAATGACAAGACTCGCCATGCATATTTAGTAGGCGGGGACTAAAAATGTTAAATTTCAGACAATGTTGGGTACAGTCCTGCACAATAGAGCTCAAGGTGTACCCTGAGAAACAGGGATCCAGAAAATTGCCTTGATTAATTTTACAGGGCAACTTGGCTAGGCCATGGTGGTCAGATATTTGCTAAGCTGTTATTTTGGATGTTTTCATGAGGGTTTTTGGGAGGAGATCAACATTTAAATTAGCCAAGTTGAAATAGAGCAGATGGCTCTCCCTAACGCGGGTGGGGCTCACCCAATCAGTTGAAGGCAGGAATAGAACAACTTCTGACCTCTTTGAGCAAGAAATAATTCTACCAGCAGATGGCTTTTGGGCATCAATTGCAACTCTTCCCTGAGCCTCTAGACTGTTGCCTACCCCATCAGATTTGGGACTCACTAAGGCTCCACAATTACATGTCAATTCCGTAAAATAAATCTCTCTCCACTTACACACACACACACACACACACACACACACACACACACACCCTGTTGGTTTTGTTACTTGGGAGAACTCTGACTAATATAATTACCCCAAAGTTTCAGTTTCTGGTCTGAAAGTGATTTTCAGTGCACTTATTCCTGTGCTTTGCAAATTCTACCTCTTTTTCAAATTTCAAAATTCAGGAAATTTCAGAAATAAGTTGACATTGCAAATTTCATCTCATCAAATGTGAAAAAAAAGTTCACACTTCTGGCCGGGCATGGTGGCTCATGCCTGTAATCCCAGCACTTTGGGAGGCTGAGGCCGGTGGGTCACCTGAGGTCAGGAGTTCAAGACCAGCCTGTCCAACATGGTGAAACCCTGTTTCTACAAAAATACAAAAATTAGCCAGGCATGATGATGCGTGCCTATAATCCCAGCTACTCAGAAGGCTGAGGCGGGAGAATTGCTTGAACCTGGGAGGTGGAGGTTGTAGTCAGCCAAGATCGTGCCACTGAACTCCAGCCTGGGTGACAGAGCAAGACTCTGTCTCAAAAAAAAATAAACAACAACAACAATTTACACTTCTGCATATAGGACTCTAATTCAATAAATGTGGTGTTTAATTAAACAAATATGTATTGACCTCCAGTGACCCATTTGGCAGATACTGTTGGGGAGTGGAATAAAGATAAAATATAGTCTCTGTCCCAATTTACCCAGAACAGAGAGAGGGCGACTATCAGGCACACAATTAATGGGAATACCAGGCCATTTCTGAGAGGCCCTATTATAGACGCACAAATCAGGACCTGTGGGAGTCCTTCTCACAGGAGAAGGTCATAACTCCAACCAATGCAACTTCCCCGCTAGTAAAACCTATTTTTCTTTTCCCTTCTGAACCATTTGTCTCCCAGTTATTATCAGTGAAAAGTCGTAAGCTTCTCTGGTGTCTCACCCATGTCCAGAGAGAGACAAGTCGTGGGTTCATATGCTGGTTTTTCACATCCACCACTTCACACCACGAGGACCTCACCCACTGCAGCTGCAGAACAGGAAGGGGTCATCTATGTTGGTTACACACCCCATTTTTACCTAGATGTGGCTAATTATTTTCTGTTTAAGACTCTTTCTTGTCTTTTTAATCATACGAAGTAACTGCATTATTACGCTCTCATTGTAAGGATGTGAACCATATGGCAGTGCAGAAAATAAAACGTGAAAATCTGTTATATCTGTTCTCATTTCCTCATCTCATTCCTTACTGCAACAAAAACCAATTGTCCTCACTTTGGGAGGCCGAAGTAGGTGGATCACTTGAGGTTAGGAGGTCAAGACCAGATTGGCCAACGTGGTGAAACCCTGTCTCTACTAAAAATACAAAAAATTAGCCAAACGTGGTGGCTCATGCCTGTAATCCCAGCACTTAGCAGACTGAGGCAGGTGGATCACCTGAGGTCAGGAGTTCGAGACCAGCCTGGCCAATAGACAAAACCTCATCTCTACTAAAAATACAAAAATTAGCCGGGCATGGTGGCACATGCCTGTAGTCCCAGCTACTTGGGAGGCTGAGGCAGGAGAATCTTTTGAACCCGGCAGGTGGAGGTTGCAGTGAGCTGAGATCGTGCCACTGCACTACAGCCTGGGCAACAGAGTGAGACCCTGTCTCAAAAAAAAAAAAAAAAAAAAGACAAAAAAAACCCCAAAACAAAAAAACCCACAACCTATTGTCCAATCAAGTCTTTCTTGCCACCAGAGCAGGGGACATGCCACTGGTGAGAGCATCTTCTCTGTTCCTTCCAAGCACTCAGCCCAGCACTCAGACCGGTGCTCACCCAGTGCAAAGTCACGGTGCCTGGGCATGGAGTCCAGATGCCATAGCCACGGCCATCAGAGACGGTGTTTTTGTTTTCTAGGGCTCTGTAACGAATGGCCATGAGCTATGTGGTTTGTAGCAATAATAATGTATTCTCTCACAGCTCTGGAGGCTGGAAGTCCCAAATCAAGATGGTAGTACAGCCGTTCTCCCTCTGAGGCCTCCAGGGAGGATCCTTCCTTGCCCCTCCCTGGCTTCTACAGTTTTCTGGTCCTCCTTGGCCTGTTGCTGCATCCTTCCAACCTCTGCCTCTGCCTTCACATGGCCGTCTTCCCTCTGTGGGTCTGTGTGTCCAAGTTTCCCTCTTTCCCTCTTCTCATAAGGACACCGACCAGTGGACTGGGGCCTACCTCCTCCAGTGTGACGTCATCTTAATGTGATTACATCTGCAAAGACCTTTTTCTCAAGGAAGGTGATGTGGTTTGGCTGTGTCCCCACCCAAATCTCATCTTGAATTGTAGCTCCCATAATTTCCATGTGTTGTGGGAGGGATCCTGTGGGAGGGATCCAGTGGGAGATAATTGAATCATGGGGGTGGTTTCCCTCACACTGTTCTCATGGTAGTAAATAAGTCTCAAAAGATCTGATGGTTTTATAAGGGGAAACCCCTTTCACTTGGTTCTCATTCTCTCTCTTGCTTGCCACCATGTAAGATGTGACTTTCACCTTCTGCCATGATTGTGAGGCCTCCCCAGCCATGTGGAACTGTGAGTCCATTAAACCTCTTTTTCTTTATAAATTACCCAGTCTTGGGAATGTCTTTATCAGCAGCGTGAAAATGGACTAATACAGAAGCTCACATTCACACATAAGGGAGTTATGACTTGAATAGATCCTTTGAGGGGACACAATCCAAGTCACAACAGATGGAGACTCCATACTTCTCAACAATCCACCAGGAGCCACAAAGGCCCCCAGCAAAAGATCTTTTCTCTCCAAGGCCAGTCCAGTTGCACTATGGCACCTGGGCAGATAATGAAAACACTAACCCCCTTCAATGCTGCCCGTGGACAGGGCTCACTGATCTGCAGAATAACCCCCGGGGGGACTTGGTCCAAGGTAACATGCTGCAGCCCAAGCAACTGCTTGCTTCGATTTGCAAGCTGTGCAGAGCAGACAGCACAAAATGGCAGTGACTTGGGGAAAAGCCAGACTTTCTTGAAAAGCTGTCATTTCAGAAAGAAAGAAAAAAATATCACTTATTTTTTAGATAGGCATTGAGTATCGAAGATTTAAAAACTTGGCTCTGACCACAATATATCTGAAAGTAGAGGTCGTTCTGTAAAGATCAGCCTCTTCCTAAATCACCAGGCTGTCCAACAGGCTCCTGGCAGGGCCCAAGGGACCCGTCGAAGTGGCCAGAGGACTGCCCCAAGGGAAGCATGAGGAAAGCATGTGGCCCCTTCTGCTAACTTGGAGAGGAGTGGCGATGGACAGAGAGTAAAGCTAGGGCATGAATGGGGACATTTTATAAAGGCAGTTTCCCTCCTCTCCTGGGCTCACTGGTACACAGGAAAGGAGAGTTGGTGGCTTGTTGAATGGCCATTGAGTTCAGAAATATAGCTTCAGACATACCATCTTGTAATTGGAGCCATCCAAACCTCTACTTCTGAATGTTCCCATGGCAAAAACACAGATTTTCACAACATTCCAAGAAAATCCGGAAATTGAGTCCTGTAGAGGGCTTGGGATTGTTTTGCCAAGGAAATAATATTCCACACATTGGTGGTCCATCTGTGTGGGCAGATGTCTGTCTTGGGAATGACAGAGCAGGGCCCAAAGCTGGTGGTCACTGCTGGGAGTAGGGGCTGGGACACAGACTGGAGAGGGCAAATGGTACCACCTGATGCAGAGATAATGTTGACCTTGGGTCCCTGGGTCAGCTGATGGGGACAGAGGTCGGCAATAGAAAGAGGACTCAGGAATGCATCTATCCTTCCTGTTCCCTGTCCCTTCACTCTCAAGGAAAATGGCAGCATCATCACAATTCCCCAAATGAAAATCACATTGGAAAATATCTAGTGTTTTATACAAGAAGTCCAGAGGCTGGTATCATGACCTTAGGTTTTAGAATTTTCTATCAGTGGCAACATGCCAGCTAAAAAATTCCCTATCAAGTCATTATATGAAGTTTATTTATGCCTTATCTTTAAAAATAAAGGCCTGCAACTCCAAGCAAAAATCTTGGACTCCTCTTTATGAATCAGACTGATTCCCAAACTGAGATCATAGCCAGCTCCCTGTCCCTGTGCTTATTATAAAACCCATCTTCTTTTCACGTCCAATACAACCAAGGCAGCCACACCCCACACGCAGCGCTCCGGCCTTCCTTTCCCCGAATCCAGGCCCCACTGCATGTGAAAATGCATATTATTACTCCTGGTGGGCTCAGAGGCTGTTTCGAAATAAAGCAAATAAGAACCACAGGGGAGTGACTCAATCCTGAATTGTGTGTCCTGACTTGGCGCAAATGCTCTTCCTTGTCCTTGCTTATTAACTTTGGGAGACACTGAGCATTCCCCAGGATGCGTTGGGGGTTTGCACACATTCCTGCCCAAAGCCTGGTAAAACCTGAGTGCCCAGGCAGCCAGGAATTCCCTCCCCTCCATCCGCCTTTGGGGCCTGTTCAGCCGTCCTCGTTTTCACGAACCCCACACAACCCACCGCGTTTGGAGGACTCTGTGATATACGGCGCCTTCCAGAGAACAGGATGCAGATGCGCGGGGGAGGTAACCGGAGAACAGCGCAAGAAGATGCGGCTGTCCCTGGAGCCCAACACATAAATTACAAAGCACAATTTCGAATTCGAGGGCAAGTATTGCCATTCCTCTCTCTCCCAAACTTTGGCCTTTTTGTGCTCAAGGTAAGTTTGAGAGGAGTGTAGCTTTTACCCTAAGATGACTTCTTCCCATTCCATTTCAATCATCCGCTGGGTCTCGGTGACTAAGTCATCAGCAGGGAGGACCCTTGTCTTCAGTGCCCTGCCATCGGCCAGCCAAGATCCAGTGTTCACTGTGGCTTTGGTCTTTTTTGGGAGCAGAGGAATTTGTTCAGGGGAAAGGGGAGAAGGGGTGGCCCACACAGAGGCAGGCAGACCTTTGTGTCACTGTGGAGGCTGAACCCAAGACCAACCAGGCACTTGGCAGTGACCACCCCTCCCCACCTCCCCAGGGACACTCACTGTCTCAGCTGGACCCTTTCTGACCCTCCCAGTGTCAGCAGCAAGCTTGACTGTCTGCACCCAGGAGTCCCAGACTTGAGGGCTACATTTCTTCCAATTGCCTTTGTGCAGAGTACACAGATGGCTTCAAATAACAGGCTGTTTTCATGCACCTGTGCTCTGGCTGTCCCAGGTTTTAGAAAGGACTGATCCATCTCCTCTTGAAACTTCCATCTGAATACACATAAATAAGGTGTGTATGTGTGATGAAAGGAACACTCTTGGGCCGGGTGTGGTGGCTCATGCCTGTAATCCCAGCACTTTGGGAGGCTGAGGCGGGAGGATCACCAGGTCAGGAGATCGAGACCATCCTGGCTAACACAGTGAAACCCACGTCTCTACTAAAAATACAAAAAATTAGCTGGGCATAGTGGTGGGCACCTGTAGTCCCAGCTACTCGGGCCTGAGTCAGGAGAATGGCGTGAACCTGGGAGGCAGAGCTTGCAGTGAGCCAAGATCGCGCCACTGCACTCCAACCTGGGTGACAGAGTGAGACTCTGTTTCAAAAAAAAAAAAAAAAAAAGAGAAACACTCTTAAAACACTCTTAAGCTACATGATTAGATGATCTGTGCTCCCCCAAACTTTTGAAAACAAGAGACTGCACTCTGGACTTAAACTTTCTTTTCAATAAAAGCAATCTAGGAAGTTTCCTGGTTTAGGTAGAAAGTGGATTAGGCCACGTGCAGTGGCTCATTCCTGTAATCCCAGCACTTTGGGAGGCCGAGGTGGGTGGACCACTTGAAGCCAGGAGTTTGAGACCAGCCTGGTCAAGATGGCAAACCCATATCTACTAAAAATACAAGAAGTTAGCCATGCGTGGTGGTGCGCACCTGTAACCCCAGCTACTCGGGAGGCTGAGGCAGGAGAATCACTTGGACCTGAGAGGCAGAGGTTGCAGGGAGCCGAGATTGCACCACTGCACTCCAGCCTAGGTGACAGAGCAAGACTCCACCTCAAAAAAAAAAAAAAAAAAAAAAAAAAAAGTGGATTTGGCACCATCCCCAGTGACAGGTGGGAAGGGACTGCCCTTAATTCCCGCTCTGAGATACTCCAGTCCTGTCAGCCCCTGGAGTGTGACCTGAGGGACACAAAGCAGCACTGTCACCACCCTGAATTCCAGTTCCAAACGCTGAATGGGGACACAGGTGACCTCAACACCAGGAGTTGACTGCTCCCTCCAAGCACAAGGAACCTTGTTTTTGGATCCATCCGCATCAGCAGTGTGAGCTGCGGGAATATGCATCTGCTTAAGATCTTTTTTTTTTTTTTTAAATGAGATGGGGTCTTACTTGCTCTGTCGCCCAGGCTGTAGTGCAGTGGCATGACCACAACTTACTGCAGAGCCTTGACCTCCCGGGCTCCAGCAAGCCTCCTCCTGCTCAGCCTCCCAAGTAGCTGGGACCACAGGTGTGTGCCACCATGCCTGGCTCATTTTTATTTTTTATAGAGACAGGGTCTCCCTATGTTACCCAGGCTGGTCACAAACTCTGGGACTCAAGAGATCCTCCTGTCTTGGCCTCCCAAAGTGCAGGGATTACAGGCATAAGCCACCACTGCTGGCCTGCCTCAGATTTTAACCTGCATGAGGGAATGGGGAACTCAGTTAGGGCGAGAAATGAGACCCCTCCCTTCAAGTGAGGCAGATGCCGACCCTGAGATCCATGTGACCGTGTGACCGTGCTGTGGGCCCAGAAATGAGGGGGATGGGGAGTATGACTGCCACATGCAGGCAGGATTGTATACCTACAGCCTGCTGGACCTGGGCCCAGTAGAGCAAGTGCTGCCACCTGATATTCCAATGTCACATTCAGAGACAGCCACTGGGCACTTTCCAGCAGGGCTGGTGGGCCCTTGTGAGAATGGTAAACTGGACCCATGTGGAGGGGTTCAGCCTGGTATGCTCTGCTGGGCTGTGACTCGTGGAGGCACTGGGGTCCTGCACCCAGGTGACATCAGAGCCCAGGGTGCCATCTTTTCTCAGCTCCTTCTAGCCCATGTTGTGGATGCAAGGCATGGGTGCTAGGTACTTTCCCCTTCCACCCACGCTCGGCTGCTGGGCCACCTTGACTGCCCTTGGAGTTCTGGGCCCTCAAGAGCCTTCTCCATCACCTGCTTCCCATCGGCGCTGCTCCAACACCCACCCCAGGTGCTCTGTGGAATGTACCACTCTGTGGAATGTACCAGTCAGGGCTCCCTCAGGGAGAGTGAACACCAAGGCCCACCTCAGCAGGCATGGCCAAACCACTCAACAAGCAGCCAGACACTGACGTCCTACCCAGCCCAGCCCTGAGACCTCGAGAGAAGGATAAGACGGACACCCTGACATCAAGAATGCGTGGTCTCGTGTGCAGCCCAACGCAAGCGCACAGAATGAAGGGGTGTCAGGATGATGACATGCGCTAGGGGTCTCTGGGGCAGGAGGGACCAGTGGGCTTTAAGGAGAAGGTGAACGCCATGCTGAGTTTTGAAGGATGAAGAGGATGGAAGGTGAGTTTCAAGTCAAAGCTAAATGGGGAAAACAAACAAACAAACAAAAAGACAAATAGAGAATTGAAGCTGGCAGTGAGAAGAAAGACAAGGTTCCGAGGCCAGGTTAACAGGACAGTGGTCAGAGAGGGGATGATGACTGGGGTTGGAGGATGGCAAGCAGCCCCTCAGCCACAACAGGGGACACCAAAGATGACGGAAGAGCCGGCATGAGGCCAAAGAGAGGCCAGACAGAGGGACTTGTGGAAACCTGGCAGAGGTGTGAATGTGACTTCCAAGCTGGTGGGCAGCAGGACGGAAAGGGCGGATGATGGGTGTGGCAGCTCTATGTGTGGTGTGCTGGGCAGATGCCCTCATGGTAAAGCTGAGGCTCTGCCATTGACCACGAGGCACCACCGACCACACTCTGACTCCTCCAGCGATACAGCTGCCTTCCCAGCAGGAATGGTACCAAGGAGCCATTGGTATCGTCAATTGTCCACTGCCAACTGGTTGCATGGAGTCTTTAAAACTGGGGCTGGGTTTCAAAGACTTGAGAGGCTGAGCCGGAGGATTGCTTGGAAAGTATGGTCCCTGCCCACAAAAAGCCCAACCCCCAGACCAGAGGGGAGCGGCACGATGAGGGTATGAGAGTGTTTCTGTTGGCAGGTTCAGCCTCTGTGCTCTGACTTTCTCCACCTCAGGGATGTCCCTTCACCCAGGTTCCTACAGAGCCCCATGCTCCTACAGAGCCCCATGCTCCTACAGAGCCCCATGCTCTTTCCTTATCTCAGAACCACAGATTGGAATCCAGAAGGAGCCTAGCTGAAGATCATTTAGTCCAGGGGGTGGCAACCTTTTCCTGGAAAGGGTCAGGCAGTAAATATTTTCGGTGTTGCTGGCCACAGTGTCTCTGTTGCACCTGCTCAATTCTGCTGTTGTAGTCCCAAAGCAGCCATAGACAATACATACGTGAAATGGGCATGGCTGTGTTCCAATAAAACTTTATTTGCAAAAGCAGGCAGCAGGGCAGGTTTGACCCACCAGTCACAGATCTCGCGCTGGACACTCCCATCCTACAGATGCTAAAGTGGAGCCTCAGGAAGATGGAACTGACTTGACCAAGGCTGTATGGCTACCAGGACCAGACCAGAACTCGGAACGTCTGCTCCTCAATCTTCAAATCTCTTTTTAAATACTGTTCAACCAACTGCTTCCTCCTGGCAAAGTGGGGTCCTGGAAAAGACCATGAATCTTATTGACTCAAGAGATCCGAAAGTCCAGTAGATCCTGCTGGGATGTTTGTGTTTTCAATGAAGTAGAGAAAACAAAAACAGATGAAGGACTTCAGCATTTTTTAAAAATGGAGTGTTCATTCAAATAAAACTTTAAATCCCACCAGGCAACCACGGGCACTTCACACTCCTGAGATAGGCTCAGCAATAGCTGAGACAAATCTCACTCCTATTTAATTATCATTAATCTTCCCTCCAGGCTTTTCCATACCAGCTAAATAGCTCAATCCATCTCATTACAGAAGGCAGCTTCCAGGTGTGGTTGTGAGAAATCTCATTAGCACAAATGTACTTCTGTATGGTGAGTCTGATAGGCCCACCTCCTGAGATGGGGATGTTGAATGACAAAATCTCAGCTCTGAGGACCATTGAAGCACTGGGTTCCCCAAAGTTTTGGCCACGCTCAGTAGTAAGAGCCTTGTATTATTGTCATTTTCAACTACAGATATCATGCCCCCCAAATAAGAAGAAAGCAAACACCTTAAAAGGGCAGACTTGAAGATTCACAATAAATAGGTAACACGCGAACCGTCCAACACTATGAAGCTCAACTGTTCCTCCTCTCAGATGGGATAATTTCACATGTTCAGACCACCCTGTCAGCATGTCAGATTTAAAATATTACACGTAGAATAATGAAAAATTGCCAACATCTCACCACCGTCTTTTGATTAATGAGGAGTTCCTTAGAGATTGATTGGTTTGTTTGATTTTGTTACTGGGAGTGACTGATGGCTATTTTAAAAAATACTTAGCTTAGCGCTACCCTCCATGAGATAATTTTCATATGCCTTGTGTAGCTGCGTCCAGAATAATTGGACTTTATTGCCTTCCTTCCATGCATGAACTGAAGTTCCCTGGAGAAGGAAAACAGCTTCAGACTTTGTTGCTTTAATATTTCCATGTAGATCAGCTGCTGTGTTCATGGAGAGGCTTCTACCAGATGGCCAGCCTGCCTTGAAGTGACATTTCCCATTTCCCGTCGATTACTCACCAATGGAAAATAATGTGATACAAATCCCTCATTTGGGGTAATATGTGGCCATATCCTTGTTGTACCTGCACTAAAGATAAATCATGCAATAATTTCTCAACTCTCCAGGGAGAAAATAGGAGAAACAACAGGTCACCAGTGTCTGGCAGGAAAAGGGAATCGTTATTGGTAAGGCATTCACTAGGACATTGAAATGTAATGTCCTAATTTCTTTCTTTTTTTTTTCTTTTTGCTTATTCTTCTGTATCTCAGTGGGGAAGAAACTTATTTTGGTTGTTTAAAACATTTAAGCTGTGGTTTTTAGGAAGAATCCCGGTTTTGGTCAAGTTCCTAGATATCTCTTCCCAAAAGCACCCGTTTTGATGCTGAGGTGAGGACACAAGTATTAGTTTTCAAAATCCCAATTTCATCTCCTGAACAGACTCAGATGATTAATTCTCATTCAAAGTCATTGTCAAATTTTTACTTTTAAAAATCTTAGTAATTTCTCTTCAGTATTTAGTATTTAGTATTACAAAGCTGTCGGTTACTCTCAGATCATCCTTGTTTTTCAACTTCTCTGTGTGATTCCAGCAAATTATTTTAGGTGGTCACTCTTTAATTACTGTTAAAGATGAGTAAGTAAAAATGAAAATATTATTAATAAGGTATGAATAATTATCACTAACATTTATTCAGCCCTTAACATGTGCCAGGCAGTGTGGCAAGGATATTCCATGCTTTAAGCCATTTATTGTCACCGCCATCCTTAGAGGCCAGGACTATTACCATCATCTTCCACACGTGGAAAGTGAGACAGTCCCTGTCCTACAGCCTGAGCAGGATTCGAACCCACGGATCTGATTCCAAGTTGTTCACCTCTGTTCACTGGGGAAGCCAAGTGTTAGGAAACTCATCTTTCTGGAATGTTCCAATTTTTCTCTTCTCAGAGAGAAGTCAGCCCTGTTATTTCCCAGTTTCTGCTCTTCCTACCAGGCTGCAGGCCTCTGCCCACCCTGTCCTCACAGGAGGGCAGCAATAAGGAACTGGGTTAGGGTCCCTTCCCCGGTCCGGAGATGTTGGGGTATGTAGGTTCCTGAGTCTTCCGTCCATGCAAGGGGCATCTGTCCCTCTCCTGCAGATAGTGATGCACCCTGGGCCGCAGGCTGGTTGCTGGCAAGTTGCTGTTCTTCAGTGAAAGAATCTGTTTGTTGGAGGCACCAGAAGGTTCTGGAAGCTGCAGAAAATTCTAGAAGTGGTGAAAGGTTCTGGAAACAGTTTCCTCCCTCCTCCTCTCCCCCTTCTCCACCACAGGCAGCATCTGCTGTAGTGTGAGCTACAAGCCTGCCTGGCCCTCCACCAAGCTTGAGGAGGATGCGAACTCGGTTGCAGCTGACAGCATTCAGGAGCGGAAGTCTAAGCAAGGAGGTCACCTGTCCAGGAGCTTACCCCCTTAGTAACTCAAGCTATTATGCACTCATTGGTATTCATCCAGACGGTTGTTTTGGCTAGAAAGAAACACTTCCTCCTCACTAGAATTACAAATAATTTGAGCAGAAAACTATAGGGAAGACATATTAATCATGTTTGAAAGGATGTATGTTTTGGTACAAAGGGTTTTCTTAATCTAAAAATGCTTTCCCCAATCTCTACTTATATCTGATGGTAGTTTCTAGCACACAGAGTATGTAACTTGTTTTGTTTAGTCCTTTCATACCCACCTCCTATGCAGATAAAAAAGCTGCATTTTTTTCTTTTTCTTTTTTTTTGAGAGGGAGTCTTGCTGTGTCACCTAGGCTAGAGTGCAGTGGCACGATCTCAGCTCACTGCAACCTCCACCTCTCGGGTTCAAGCGATTCTCCTGCCTCAGCCTCCTGAGTAGCTGGGATTACAGGTGCCCACCACTACGCACAGCTAATTTTTGTATTTTAGTAAAGACAGGGTTTCACCAGGCTGTTCTCGAACTCCTAACCTCAAGTGATCTGCCAGATTCAGCTTCCCAAAGTGCTGGGATTACAGGTGTGAGCCACTCACATTCGGCCAAAAAAACCCATAGATTAATACGTGTCCTTTGAATCAGTCTCTTCCTTAGTAACTTGCTTGAGGATCCAAGGAGTGAACCACTATGGAAATTTTTCTGTAATAATTTCCCTTAACCCTTATTTGGATTTGTAAGTCTAAAAACTTACCATTATCTGACATATGAAGTATGAGCTGTGGACATTGTCTCATCTTTTTCCTTATTCCCTATTTATATTTATTTGTTAGTCCAAAACATCATTGTTACCTGACAAATTAAATGTCGTGAAAGCAGCTGTTTTATGCAGAACAACATAGTGCTGTGTAGTTTTTAAATCATGCTAATGTCGGAGCCAGCACTCCTGCCTCCAGCCTCCGATCCTTCTCATTGACCCCGAATAACAGACACCTGAGCAGGCACCTGCTGGGGGATGGACTTTGCTAGGATGATTAGAAAGGAGCGTTTCCATGATTTGCTTATGCTTCACCCTGCCTTTTAGTTAAAGATTAAGTCTTTGCATCAGATTTCAGTTCTGAGGCACGCTGGGGAGGGATGTGAATATTTTCTTTAGTTTTTTAAAAAAACAAACCCTTGTAAATAGAGTTGGTTTATTTTTAACAAGGGTAGAAGCATTGTGGGAAGCTGGCTTTCAGATTTCGTTCCAGCCACGGACTGTGCCGTGCAAACGAAGACACAGCCTGGGTTCTCCCTAATGAAAACGGTGTGTTGGGGATGGGGACGGTGTGTATGGGGGGGGTGGGCTCTGAGGAGGCAGCTCCCCCTGCACAGAGATCCGGGCCACGTGCAGGTCTGCAGTGACTCCGCCTTCTCTCTGGTCTCACCTTTATGCGGCACTTGCCTTAAACAAGCTCACATGCCCCACCTCGGGCAGGTCAACCAACTTTTACTGAGCGTCTGCTATGTGCAGGGCAGACCGATAGGCATAAAGGAGGTCTCTGTCTTCCTAGAGATAGTCTGGTAGATGAGACAGATGTAGAAACTAATAAATCTCACACAGGGCAGGCCATGTCATAACAAAAACAGTAAGTGAAACCCAAGCCACGACAGATACAAGCATAGGTTGAGGGGATCATGGAGGGAGTGACTGATTCCCACCAAAGGAGAGGGGCAGAGAGGGCTTTGGAGGATAAACAGGCAGCAAAAGGGAGATATTTCAAAAAGTGGGAGGAGATTGTGTTTCACGTGTCCCTGGGGGAGTTTGGGAGGGAGATGGGAAATGAGGAGCAAATCTTCAAATAGCCCAAATAAAAGAAAGAAGTCTGTAAGACAGCCTGTTGACTGAAACAAGATGCAAAACAGATTGTGTTAAAAATAAGTTTGGAAAACAAATTATGTTCAGTAAAGCAACACTTAAAATAATGTTAGCCGAGGTGAAGTGGCTCACGCCTGTAATCCCAGCCCTTTGGGAAGCCCAGGTGGGCAGATCACCTGAGGTCAGGAGTTTGAGACCAGCCTGGCCAACATGGTGAAACCCTATCTCTACTAAAAATACAAAAATCAGCCACGGGTGGTGGCACCTGTAATCCCAGCTACTCAGGAGGCCGAGGCAGGAGAATACTTTGAACCTGGGAGGTGGAAGTTGCAGTGAGCCAAGATCATGCCATTGCACTCCAGCTTGGGTGACAGAGTGAGACTCTGTCTTGAAAAAAAAATTAATAATGTTATAGAAATTTTAGGGAAATATATAAATAATACATATT
This sequence comes from Macaca thibetana thibetana, assembly GCF_024542745.1. Lineage (NCBI taxonomy): Eukaryota > Metazoa > Chordata > Mammalia > Primates > Cercopithecidae > Macaca > Macaca thibetana. The sequence goes on along the minus strand of NC_065580.1, from coordinate 160,468,814 downwards.
TGCTATAAATGTTGTTTGTTGTTGGTTTTTTTGTTTGTTTGTTTGTTTTTGAGACAGAGTCTCACTCTGTCGCCCAAGCTGCAGTGCAGTGGCACCATTTTGGCTGAAGTCTCCTCCTCCCCAGTTGCAGCCTCCCAGGTAGCTGGGATTACAGGTGTGCACCACCACACCCAGCTAATTTTTGTATTTTTAGTAGAGACAGGGTTTGACCATGTTGGCCAGGCTGGTCTCAAACTCCTGACCTCAGGTGATCCACCTGCCTTGGCCTCCCAAAGTACTAGGAGTGCAGGAATAAGCCACTGTGCCTGGCCTATAAATGTATCTTTAAAAGGCCTCTATATATCCTCAATCAGTAACAGCGTCTGGGGTGGGACAGGAGGGAATTGGAATGGGGCAGGGGTGTCAGAGTGGACTTTAGTCTTTGTTTTTGTTTTTTTTTTTAAACTAAGGAAATATATATTCTGCATTACCTATGTAATTAAAATATAGTTTAAAATCTAATAAATTACCTATTTACTTTTCATTATAACACGTGGCACTTAAGGTTATTATGTTATGTCCAATACATCTAGGTTTGATAAGTAAAAGTCAAGCAGATTCTGGAGAAGCCAAAATACTGACCCAGAAAACCTAGATTCGCCCAGTTTAATTCCCTTATTTTACAAATTGAGAAGTGTGGGTTTCTCATGGTCTTTTTGTTGATAGGCGCAGGAAGACGTACGTGAAATAATTCATGGAAAAGTCATAGTGGCCTTGAAGTTTTCCAGATAACTATGAAAAACTACATTAAGATGCTATTTTTCTACAAAATTCATTTTGCCAACCTCAAAACATATTTTCTCTGAAGAGGGCACACACTGGCGATACCCGAGTGTGACATGCTAGCAAGAGTACTAGGCTGGGAGTCAACAGACTCAAATTCCACCCGGGAGCCACCACATGACCTTGGCATGAGCCCATCACCAGGCTCCTCAGCCTGCTCATCGCAGCAGCGGGGATTTCCGAAGCCCTCGGGAAATATTACTTCACAACAATGGAGAAAGACTTTTTTATCCAGGAGGTGAGAATGCTGGCCTTAAAAAATGTCCTTCCAACAGGTTTCAAAAGCGAGATTCTAATTTAAGCCTTGCAGGATCTCTAATGTGAAGCCTAGTTTGGTGGGGTTGAACACCAAAAGGATAGGAAGGGCTTCTCTTTTGAGAATGCGGGGAGAAAGAAAAATCAGTATTTTGACTAAAAAAAAGTATTTAAGTTATGATCAGAAATATATTTGTCTAGAAATAAAAAGGCATTCCTCCCACCCGCCACCCTTTTAAATATTCACAGCTGGCTCTCTGGCCACGTAAAGTTACCATGCTGTCAAATGACTCAACTTACAACATCTGTACTGGTGACCAACATCCTGTATCACAGGCTATCTAACCCTTTGAGTCACGACACCCCTGTTTGAGTAAGGTTTATTTTACTAGCACCAAGAGACTCCTGCATTTAACATCTGTGGTGCTGCTCCTGAAATTCCTAGCCGTAAAACAAGTAAATTCAGCGTGGTCTGCAATTCCAGAGCGTAGCCACCAACTACACAGAAAACACATTCAGAGGGGCCGGTGGGTAATGGAGCAGGGCTTAGCTCAGGCGGGGCTGCACATCTGGCTATGCCTTCTCTCTGCAAGTGTGGGAAGAGGACCTGGAAATGCCAGGGTCCAGCCAGGCAGAGAGTCACTGGACGGTCTGCACAGGCAGGGGCTGCTCTGGCCACATGGTACACTCCCCGCAGTGTACACTTAGGTGCCAGGTTGGTGACACTGGGTGTGACCAGCTGTTAACCACTAAACTCCGTCTGTTGAAGCCCTCTGTAGGCCAAATACTCCACATGCCTGAAGATGCTTCCAGCTTACAATTGTGAACCCAGCTTCTGTGTCCAGCATCGAGAGTTTAAAGTAGGGCCTGCCCATTCTCTGGATAGACACAGAGCTGTTAAAATAATGATTATGTAGACTTTGCACCGCGTGGGAAAATATGGATGATGAGACCACACTAGAGAAAATGAGCAAACAGAACACAAGGTGGCAACATCACCATGGTAATAAATTGGTTAGACTGCCTGGAACACTATGCAGCCATGAAAAAGAGCCAGATCGTGTCCTTTGCAGGAACATGGATGGAGCTGGAGGCCATTATCTTTAGCAAACTAACGCAGGAACAGAAAACCAAATACCACATGTTCTCACTTATAGGTGGGAGCCAAATGAAGAGAATACATGGACATATAGAGGGGGACCACACACACTGGGGCCTACCTGGGGCGAAGGGTGGGAGGAGGGAGAGGATCCGGAAAAGTAACTAATGAGTACTAGGCTTAATACGTGGGTGACGAAATAATCTATGTAATAAACCTCCATGGCACAAGTTTACCTATATAACAGACTGCACATGGACCCCTGAACTTAAAATAAAACTTAAATAAATAAATAAATTGGTAAGCTCTGACTTGCCTGTGCAGCTGAGGACTAGAACTAAACACAGAAAAATTGCAATAGCTTAGTTCACTGGAGTGAAGTGGTTTAAAAAAAATTTTTTTTTTTTTTTCTTTTTGAGGGAGTTTCGCTCTTGTTGCCCAGGCTGGAGTACAATGGCGTGATCTCGGCTCACTGCAACCTCCGCCTCCTGGGTTCAAGCGATTCTCCTGCCTCAGCCTCCCGGGTAGCTGGGATCACAACATTTTTTTTCATGCTATTCATGAAAATTAACAATTTCAAAGACATAATTCCAGCTTTTTAAGGGAGTCTTGGGCAAGGCATGGGGGTGGCATCTGCATGCAACGCACAGTTGACAGGAAAAAGGGATGATGGAAGCCCAGGATGACCCCCCGTGGGAGCCGGAGCAAGGCTGTGAACTTCAAAGCTCTTTGACAAGCACAGGATGATCAAAAACATATGGCTTTAGGACAACTCGTGGTCACATCTTCCGTGTGGCCGATGCCTGACAATCCTTCAAGTCACTGTTCCATATCAACATGGCTCGTGTGCTGGATGAGCGTGCATTGGGGAGAGGCTGGCTGGCAATCACCATGGCACTGTCCCATCAAGACGACGCACAGACTCCCCAATGAGACACAGACCTGGCCTTATGTGCCCGACATTCTACTCCAGGAGCAAGCAGCCTCTAAATTATTTGTCACCGCTACCCTGAGTGTCCCATGTTCACGATGCCACCCAGCTCTCGGTTCAATCCTGCTCTTGCTCATTGCCCTGGGCAAGGTGTCAGTCTCAGGCTGGGTCAAGAGGCTGTGTCCCCGCCCCTTACATTTAAATTTTAGTGGGTGGCATCTTTCCCAGCCATACCGAATGGAAATGCAATCACCTCCCTCCCTGATGCCGGCGTAATCTAACCGTCACAAGCCAGGAAGGGTTGTGGCAAGCCATTGATCTTATTGTATAATTATGGTTAGGGAAGTGTGAATGATAAAGGATGAGCAGGAGAGGTGGAAACAATAGACTTTGTCCAAAAATGGGACGAGCTAAAGTACAGTGCATTGATTCAATGGAAAATCATTTATCTATTTTTAAAAATGCTTTGTGGGCCGGGCGCAGTGGCTCACACCTGTAATCCCAGCACTTTGGGAGGCTGAGGGGGGCAGATCACCTGAGGTCAGGAGTTTGAGACCAGCCTGGCCAACATGGTGAAACCCCATCTCTACTAAAAATACAAAAATTAGCTGGCGTGGTGGCGGGTGTCTATAGTCCCACCTACTTGGGAGGCTGAGGCACGAGACTCACTTGAACCTGGGGGGTGGAGGTTGTAGTGGGCTGAAACTACACCACTGCACTCCAGCCTAGGCAACAGAGTAAGACTCTGTCTCAAAAATAAATACATAAATAAATAAAAATAAAAATAAGCAAATAAAAATGCTTTGTAAAGACCACATGGCAATGGAAAAAAGCATGAGATATAAAATTAAGTGAGAAAAAGTACTGTACAAAATGGTATGTGAATTATGATTCTAACTATAAAAATACATTTAAAGACCACAAAGGAATACAAATATGTATGTGTGCATGCACATACACATCTAAATGACATGTATAGTCACGTTTTATTCTAGAAAGGAGACGAACAGGTGCATTTCCTTTAATGCAGAAGGGAGTCCGCAGAGAGTGGCTCTGAGCAGGTGACTTAGTTGATTTCAGGAGCGGTGAGATCATGGGGAATTTTTTCTTTATGGCCAACAATTTCTATAACATCATGCATATGCAACTGAAAAATCATTATCTCAAAGCACATGCATTTTGTATATTTTGGCAGCATTTTCTGCAGTTCAAATGGTCATATGAAACCCTTCAGTTTAGCCAGGGGCATACCTTAGAGCAAACCCACACCATGGGCCTGGCAGGAGGCAAACCGGCATGAAAGGACAACACGGCGCTCCCCGACCCTTGGAAAGTACAGGAATCCATCCTCATTGCAAGACCATCTCTAAACGTTCTCCAGGGGAGGAGACAGGCAGCCTTGCTGTGCTGTTCAGCACTTAAGCAGACTGAAAAAGCAATGATCATAAAATGCAAGTTCAGCTGCAGCCCAGCTCTGTGGGGAGGTTGTTGGATGAGGGGCTGTCTGTCTAGGGGAGCCCCTGACTCAGGCTTAGCTTCATCTTTGAGGTCCAGCCTTGCACCTGCTCTGTTTCCTCATCTGGGGTCCAGCTGGCATCTGCCTGTACCTGAGGACCTGCCCAGGGAAGGCCGACAGAGACGGCAGGGGACTGAGGACAAGAGTGGGGGCCAGGCAGCTCACCCATCCTCAGGGCATGCCCAATTCTCCCTCGTGTTAGATGCAGAAATCAAGTTACCTCGACTGAACTCATTTTAAAAATGACTTTACTCCATTCTGTTTCAATGTTGCATTCTTGGCTTTGAGCTTGTGTATTAAAGAAGCAGCTCCATGAAAATGTTGCAACATTAATGTGAGCTGTGAAAGAGATGGCTGATTATTTTGTTGGTATCATTTATCTAAGGCTCCATAGACAAATTAGTTTCATAATTCTAGTGCGAGTAAAGATCATATTTCCTAAAGGTGATTTTTAAACTATTTTTTCATTGACAGTAGAAAGCTGAGAGTGAAATTTTGTGTTTAGTTATACAAACGACATTAATGTGTTTATAGCACCTCTACTGCTCTCCTTCCTCCCACCCACCATCCTTCTACATATTAAGAAAATATTTTCTCTTTTTTTCAACAGACTCTCTCTTTTATTATAAACTGCCTCAAATTCTTTTTTGGAGTAGATAAGATGTCAATAAATCTGCATAGCAATATATCTTGAGGAAATTGACTATTGGCAGAGACACACTTTCTTACCTTCAACAAGGTTGTATCATTGCTCAACTAAAAAAAATCTGGGCCGGGCACAGTGGCTCACGCCTGTAATCCCAACACTTTGGGAGGCCGAGGCTGGCAGATCACCTGAGGTTGGGAGTTCGAGACCACCCTGACCAACATGGAGAAACCCCGTCTCTACTAAAAATACAAAATTAGCCAGGTGTGGTGGTGCATGCCTGTAATCCCAGCTACTCGGGAGGCTAAGGAATGAGGATCACTTGAATCTGGGAGGCGGAGGTTGCAGTGAGCCAGAGATGGTGCCATTGCACTCCAGCCTGGGCAACAAGAGCAAAACTCCATCTCAAAAAAAACACAAAAAAAAAAACAAAAAAAAAACCTGCAGCAAGAAAAATCAAAAATCAAGCCGTGAGGCTGTCTATAAGACAACTCAGCTAGGCCCTTTAGAAAGTCGGTCACAACAGAAACTCTGGGAGACTGTTATAGATCGAAATCGATAAAAAGACATAACAATGAACATATTGATCTTTGATTAGATCCTTTTTTTAAAAAAATAAGCTATAAAAGACGTTTTGGATGCAATTGGGAAAACGTGAATATGAACTGGATAGTCGATGATGCTAAAGTTAATTTTTTAAAAAATTAATGTTATGAAGTATGATAATGGTATCACAGAGACATAGGAGAATGTACTTAGTAGATATCTAATGAAGTATTTAGAGTCAAGTATCATGACCGTTTACAATTTACAATTTACTTCCTTTTTTTTTTTTTTTTTTTTTTTGAGATGGAGTCTCACTCTGTCACCCAGGCTGGAGTGGAATGGTATGATCTTGGCTCACTGCAACCTCTGCCTCCTGAGTTCAAGCAATTCTCCTGCCTCAGCCTCCCGAGTAGCTGGGGTTACAGGCTTGTGCCACTGTGCCCAACTACTTTTTATATTTTTAGTAGAAAGGGGGTTTCACAATGTTGGTCAAGCTGGTCTCAAACTCCTGACCTCGTGATCCACCTGCTTCAGCCTCCCAAGGTGCTGGGATTTCAGGCATGAGCGACCACACTAACCCTACAATTTACTTTCAAATGGTTAAGAAAAAACAAAACAAAATGTGTGTGTGTCTCTGTGTGTGTACAGAGAGAGAGAGAGAGAGAGAAATGTATATGGCAAAATATAAACAATGGTTAGAGGCAGGTGGACAGTCTACCGGTGTTCCTTGTACTATTCTTCCATCTTTGCTGCCTGTTTGAAAATTTTCAGTCAGTTGGGTGGAGGTCTATGAAAGTCCAACACTTATAGATCAACCAGAAATCGGTGAAATCTGATGGCAACTCATTTTCTGGAACCCCAAGTATACCCCCAAACAACTCAAATGGTTGGGATCAATGTTAATGGGTTTCAAGGAACAGTCATAAAACTTAGCAAGAAAGAGGAAAACAATCACCACCACCACAATTTTGCTGCTGCCACTGTCTGCAGGACGGGTCGCAGAACTGCGTGGCAAGAAGAGACAGCGGTTCATGAGGCCAAGAGAGCGAGACCATCCTGGCCAACGTGGCAAAACCCTGTCTCTACTAAAAATACAAAAATCAGCCGGGCATGGTGGCGTGCCTCTGTAGTCCCAGCTACTCGGGAGGCTGAGGCAAGAGAATGGCTTGAACCCGGAAGGCGGAGGTTGCAGTGAGCCAAGATCGCGCCACTGCACTCCAGCCTGGCGACAGAGCGGGACTCCATCTCAAAGAAATAAGAGAGAGAGAGAGAGAGAGAGAGAGAGAGAGAGAGAGAGAGAGAGAGAAAAGAAGAGACAGCATTTCAGAAGGAGTCTCTGCCCAGCATCCAGCAGCAGTTGGTAAGAGAAGCCCATGTATGAGAATCCGGATGCTGCAGCGCCCCCTCGAGTCACCTCCATTGAAACACATTTTTTTCCGCAGTCGGAGTGGCCGATTGCTGCAGATAGGACATCTGGCCAGTACCAAGCTTTCTTAACTCTGCCGAGACCACCCCAACGCGGGAATGGGCAGACATAAGGGCACCGGGAGTCCTGTACGAGTCACCTGATCCCCAGCACCAGGTCAAGGCTGCAGGAGTCCCAGTCGCGCTCCTGCCCGTCACACCCACACACAAAGCTTGCTTCTCAACTACGCCAGGACAGCGCAGCTTCCCCTGGGCGAGGCCCTAAACGTGGATTCAGAGCTGCACAGCATCCGCTGACCCCACTCCAGAATGATGGCTGGGTAAGTCTCTGTTGTAACCCACACCAATTTAAGGGATGCCGAGAATGAGCTCTCAGTCACGTATTCATTCATTTTAAAAATGTTTACAGAGAAAATTCTCTGTGCCAGGGTCTGTGTCAGACATATGTTTGTGAACAAATCAGGTAAGGTCCCCGCACTCATGGTGTCTAAGGTCTACTGTGAGACATGGCAATGAAACAAGCAAAAAATACGTGTGTGGTGTGTGTGCAGAGTGAGTGTGTGTGGACTGTGTGTAGAGAGAGTGTGTGTGGAGTGTGTGTGGAGTAAGTGTGTGGAGAGAGTGTGTGGAGTGAGTGTGTGTGTGGAGTGAGTGTGTTTGTGTGGAGTGAGTGTGTGAAGAGTGAGTGTGTGTGAGGAGTGTGTGTGTGGAGTGATGTTGGCAGAGAGGCCAACATCAGCCAGACCTTGCAGGTGGTGATAAGTAGTTGGATGTTTATTCTAAGGGAAGAGGAGGCCATGGAATTGCTGTAAGCAGTGGATGGACATGAGGTGACTTAAGTTTTAAAAGGCCACTGTGGTGACTCTGTAGCAAGTCGACTGGAGGTGGGCAAGAGTAGAAGGTATTGCCCCAGTCCAAGTGAGACATCAGTTCCTTAAACAAGGACAGTGGCTGTGGAGTGGGAGAGGAGTGGACAGATTCCACATACACTTTGCAGGTAGAATTGACAGGTTTTGCTAATGGGTTGGATGTTAGAGTTGAGAAAAGAGGAGAAACCAAGGAAAACTTCCAGGTTTCTGGTTTAAGCCAATGGTGGTGCCAATTCCAGAGAGAGGAACTGACATGGACAGGCTGGTGGGGAGAACATGGAAGTCAACAGGTAAGAGTTCTTCATCCTCTGCAGGATACCTGCTGTCTTTCAGTCAGTCAGTTTATCAATCTGGTACTTGTTGAGGGTTTACCATGTATTAAGTTCTGCACATTTACCTTGACATATTTTTAAAGGTGATTTGAAATGACTTGTAATAAAACTCATAGGTACAAGAAAACTGTTGAAAAGGTGCATGTGTGAAAGTACAAGAGCCAAGTAACAAAAGGATGAAAAGAATCATATCCAAGTCCTAATCCTAAAAGAGACCGCTGCAATTACAAGCAACAAAACTTAACTGTGAGTTTCCCAGGAGCCAAAGCAAAAAGGGAAAGTTGAGTTTCATAAAGCCGATTGTCTAATAAAAAGAAGCATGACTGCTTACTCAGAGAAATAAAATTTTGCCCTTATTCTCAACTTCGAAAGCATTTTTCTTACTATCTACCTTCTCTAAGGGCCAGTGATCAATATAGTGGAATTGTTATATTGTCAATAACAATTTTACACAAAATACAAAGGATTTCTATATAAAACCTAAAAAACCGGTGTCCCAAACGCCGGGTAGAATGGACTATCAAGGGCACTGGTCGGGGCACAGGTCTGTAGCAAGGGAATACTTTGGCCTGTGTCTTACTGTCTTAGGTTTTAATAGTGTCTTTGTGACGGGTACCTTGCTACCCACTTACTTAACTACAGTTTCTTTCGTCTTAGAATGTAAATTTCTTTTGTCACCCTCTCTCTCTCTAAACATGTGTGTGCATGTATGTGTGGTCGTGTGTGAACCACTGGAGTTGGCTGTAGACTTTCCTTTAGTTTTGCAGCCAGAGCCTCCCCCGTCGCCCAGGCTGGAGTGCAGTGGTGCGATCTTGGCTCACTGCATCCTTTGCCTCCCAGGTTCAAGCGATTCTCCTGCCTCAGCCTCCCGAGTAGCTGGGATTACAGGCACGCACCACCAGCACCGCGTCCGGCTAATTTTTGTATTTTTAGTAGAGACGGGGTTTCACCATGTTGGTTAGGCTGGTCTTGAACTACTGACCTCATGATCCGCCCGCCTCGGCCTCCCGAAGTGCCGGGATTACAGACGTGAGCCACCGCTCCTGGCTGGCAGTAGTCTTTTTAAAACATTTAAATAAACTTCGCACCCCTTATCACGCTGCCGGGAAAATTCTGACTTCCCTCACCTTGGGAGAGCAAAGCTCATAGAGCAGACATTGCAGACCCTGTTTAGCTCACATTTAAGATAAAGGAAGATGCAAACTCCTTTATTTCTGATCAGCTCATCCTCTGTGACTGATGGCCGGGGAGCCCCGCGGGCACCAGTCTGTAGGCTCCAGCCTGAGCCAGATTCCATACTAAGTCCCGAGGCTGGCAGTGAAAGAAACCCCCAGGGCTGGAAACTCACCCCTCCTGGGCGTCTGGACACCAGCTCATGGCTGCTCTCGGGTCTGTGGGGGCCCGGCGCCCCTTCTCCCCAGGGAGCCGCGTGACTCTCCTTGATCCGGCCTCACCTCGAGCGACAGGCCTCCCAGCCGCCCCCCAGCAGCCCCCGAGCAGTCCCCGGTGCGCTGGGGCACTCTGCAGCGCGCAGGTGACCACGCAGAGCCAGCCCGAGCGCCATGAATAATTGACGCGCAGAGTGGAATTACCTCTGTGGGCTCCGGGTCCCTCCCGCAGCCCGCACCTGTCCCTGCCCCTGTCCCTGCCTCTGCCCGGAGGACTACTGCTCTTTTCAGAAATGACGCCGGTACTCGCACGTACAAAATGCCTTGCCGTCTTGCTGGGAACACATTTGCATGCTCAGTTTCAGGTTCAAATGCCTGCGCATTAAACAGGATTAAATAGCACAACCTGGCGGGGGCAGGGGGGAGCACGAGGGTCCTCCTCCCACCAGGCCGGAGGTGGGTGAAAATCCCAGCAGATTTCAAAAACCCCCCTCCCACCCTACACCCCCAGTGGGGGCGCGGAGGGACCCAACTGCTGGAGTAGGGGCTGCCCTACAGCATAGAGGGACCCCCAGTTTCCAAAGTGAGGGCTCAGTCAGCACTCTGTTTCTCCTCCATTCTCTCTTTTTTTCATTCATTTTTCTGCCAACAGATATTTATTGAACACCTACTACGTGCCAGCACTGTGAAGGGGGACAGTAGGGACTGTAGCAGTGAACAAAAAAGTCCCTGCTCTTTGGGTTGGGGGAGACAATTTAAAAAAGACTCAAAGAAATAACAGTTCCTGTATGAAGATAAGAGCAATGACCAGGGAGAGGCAAACAAAAGAGAGTGATAGGAAAGTTTCTCAGGATGTTCAGGAGGGCCTTTCTGTCCTGCTGTGCTTAGATTCTGCCCATAACTTAATAAGTATGTTATTATTTGACAATAATACTTACCAAACACTTCTCGTGTTCTCGGCACTGTAATAAGTGCTGGCTTTACATAATCGTTGTAACAACCTAATGACATGGATCTTCTAATTGTGCTCATTTTACAAAAGAGTACAATTGAGGCAATGGGTCCCAAGGCCAGTAGCTGAAGAATGGCGGAGCTGGGACTTGAACCCAGGCATCTAGTTCTGGGACCCCACTCTGAAATGCTGCACTGTAATTTACATATATTCATTTCCCCTGCTTTCCAAATGTGGGGCACGGTCAAAAGCAAGCAAATATGCATCAGGAGCATCTGAAACATAAACAGCCAGCCCCATAACATGGCATTTTTCCTGTTCTTGTCTACATTTCTAGTTGATTCCTAAAGTGGGAGAGAGAGCGCGTGATGACAGGGACTGTTTACTTGGCAAAGAAACTGAGTCAGCCTAGGATTCCCAAGGCTGCACCAGGGAAGCCTGTGTCATGGATTCAACCGTCCATCCTGAGCCGCACCTGCACTGGCTGAAATGCTAGTGGCCGGGTTTCAATTTGGGGACCCAGTGGGTGACACCCAGGAGCCCAGAAGCCACACCAGCCCTTGGCTGCCTACAACCCAGGTTTCCATTACCATGTTGCCACCTGCCAGCTTGGCAGGATCACACTGCACCTTGGGCAGGTCCTTGCCCTGGGCCACCTCTGCTGCCATCCATCCCTCTCCCTGAGGAAGGTGGTTGGAAGGACAATGGCCTTTTCTTGGCTGAGGAGTGCCAGGGAACCAAGCCCCTCAGTACAGAAGGAGGGAGCAGCCAAAGCTCTCCAGCATCCAGACCCCATCACAGGGTAGGCCTGCAGGATTGTGGGTGTCTTACAAATCTTGCTCATCCTCCAAGACTAGAACAAAGTTCTCCCAGGCCTCAGACAGTCATCCCTGCCTGCAGCTATTGACTGTTTGCATAGGAGGCGCTGGAGTTGGGATTTGGGAAGGAGAGGCAAGTTCGAGGCTGGGGAGAATTTGGATTTTCCTGTGCACTAACCACAGGCAGCTATCTCCTCCTCCAGAGCACACTCACTCTCAGATGCCCAGGGAGCTGAGCAAAATTTCTCCCTATTTTATCCAAATATGCCGTGGTCTTTGAAATGAACTCTTTACTCCTCCTTCCTGCTGACCCGACTGCAAATCAGCTTTTGATGGGATTGGACAGCTTGGAGAGATGGGCAGCGATCACGCTGAAATATGATGACAGGGGCAAGACTGCAAGGACATCGGCGAAGTAAGACATGTGCGCAGAGCCACCATGTGAAAACAATTAGGACGACAAATTTACTAATTGCTGAAAGTAACTTAATAAAAAAACCACAATGCTCTCTGTTATTAATCCTGGCTACTGCAGCGGGTGCCAATTGGAGTTTGCTTGCAGGAGGGATTGTATCAGGCCAGTGCCCTAGCGTTTGCGGATGCTAAGTGAAAAGAGCTTGCATCTCTGTTGGTAGTTGAAAAATAAACCATTCTCCAGCCTCCTACCAATGCAAGTGGCTATGGGGGTTTGAGGCATTTCTGAAACCCATGGAGACAGGGAGGCAGGGTTCTCTTGCCCTTCCATGACTCTCTCTTTTTTGCATATTCTCCACTTAAACCAGAGCAACAGGCATTACTCAAATTTTGGAGGGTTAAGAATTGATTTTTAACAAACACAGATTCGAATACAATATTCTTAAAGTGTTTTAAGGTGGAGTGGGTAGACATGAGGTAGCAAGGGACTCCATTCTTGGGTTGGGTGAGTAGCCTTCAAAAGTTCTCTGAGTTCCCAAGTCTTTCACAGGCTGCTTGCTACACATAATCCTTCACAGAAATTAGGTATCAGTGCCTAGGCATCGGAAGTGAATGCAGTATTTTTGGAGGCAAGGGAGTCCCTTAGCCCTCCAGAAGATCAAAGACAACCATCAAATGTGTCACCTTCAATAAGTCATGGGATGCAAAGGACCATAATTTCCCTAACTAGAGGGGCTCTTTGTGCCTATATTTCTCTTAAGTTGCTTAAGTCTGCAAACATTTGGATCATTCAAGCCTCATTTTTTCCTTGAAATATTTATTAAAAAGGCTGAATTATTATTTTTTGAAATATGTTAGTATCTGCCCCCACTCTGTATTTGACCATTTATATCTCAATGAGAAGTTGCATTCATTAAAGCTGGCAGCTCTGTGTGTACTTTATTGTGATGTTTTTGTAATTACAACGAGCAGTGTAGCTTTTTTTCTCCTCCCAATTAAAATGATCCTGGCCCAGAATGTCAGAGTCTTCAAGGCCAAGTTTGCTTCTCCTGGAGCATCCCCGGAAGATGTCTGCCCAGGCGGGAGGAGGCAACTCGACCTCTTCTTGGACCCAGGACTTCACCAGGGATGGTCAGCTCCTGCAAGAGCCCTCCAGCCCTCCCTCCAGCAAGAGCGAGAGCCAGAGCCAGCGGGGTGGCCTCAATAGGTCGTCCCGCCCAACAGCCGCCTTTCAGGAAACAGAGACTGTAACCTGGGACTTATTAAAAGTTTGGAGAGAAATAATATTTCTGAGGTCGTTCAACCTCTGGCTACTTTGAAGTTTATTCTTGGATTAATTCAGACCTTCAGAGACTGCATATGGGCGTGCATTATTTTCACTTTTTGCAGAATCACTCTCACTAAATTGTATGTTAGTCTTATCTTATCGACCTACTTCTAAAGAATGCTTGGTTAAGAAAACAAATTCTCAAGCCTCATCCCAGAGTCTGATTCAGCATTTCCAGGAACACGCTGGAAAGCTGTCAGTGTCAAAGTCTCTCTGTGGTCAGTTTGATTGCCCTGTGACATACCTTTGAGAGTTCATGCCTAGAAATAGCTGTGCTTGTTCTGAGCAATGGGTTTATTTATTTATTTATTTATTTTTATCACTAGACACTGTGATGCTTCTAACTAATCATGTCATTTCTTTGCGTTGACTGTAGGAACCTCAGATTCAAATCCACCCCTAGCAAAAACGTGCATGGTCTTAGCACAGGTACTTTTTGTTCATTCTGTAGCGACTGCCTTTACCTTCTTTCCCCTCTGTTGAACTTTCCTCAAGCACTTACCTTTTTTATTATGGAAAATGTCAGATACAATGTAAACGCTTACCTTTTTATGACAAAAAATTTCAAACGTAGGCAAGAATAGCAAACACAATGAGCTCTTATGTATCCATCATCAAACTTCAATAATTTTCAACTTACAGCCCACCTTTAAATATTTATTTTTAATCTTACCAAGATTATTGGAGTCTTTGTAAGTCTCCCAAATTCTTTTTCTAATGAGATAGAGAGTACATTATAAATAACCACAACAAATCAGCAGTTCTTACATTCAGAAGTGATGCTGCCTCCCCACCTCTAAGAGGACATTTGGCAATGTCTGCAGACAATTTTGGTTGTCACAACTAGTCAGGGAGCAGGCTGCTCTTGGTATCTAAGGGATAGAGTATGCCCTACAATGCACAGGACAGTCCCCAGAATGAAGAACGGTCAGCCTCGAATGGCCACGGCGCTGAGGCTGTGCACTAAATTAAAATGAGTATTTTTCAAGTTAGACTATTCCTAGGAAATTGACTTTAAAGCACAAGTTGTGTTTTCAAGTTGAGAAATGTTCTAAATATCATAGGTTTGGTGGTTTATAGGGTATTCATGGTACACACGCTGGAATATCAGTAAGAAACTAGTTGACGGTGGTTGTCTCTGGGGAGAACTGGGTGGCAAGGCAGGATAAAGACTCACTTTTTCCTCTATCCCCATTTGTGTCTTTTATATGTTATAATGCATGCACGTCTTACCTACTTGAAATACATTTGAATAACATGGAGTACGTGAATGTTTTCTAAAGATCTGAAAACAAAATTTTCATTTTAAAGAAAGCTTTTAAAATGGTTGTGTAAAGAGACCAAAAGGAACCTTCGAACAGAGCTTTCCAGAGTACTGTGAGTCTGTCAGACACCTAGTGTGGCTCAGCAAGCCCGGGCCATTAAGGGAATCAGAAACACGTGGAGAGGCGGCCGCTGCTCCCGCATGATGGATCAATTGTGTGAGAACGAAGTTAAATGTGAGGGTCCCTGTGCCAAGCCTCTGACACTAATGAGCCCTCAACTCCAGGGAGCGGGTCTCCCAGGGCCGGGCGGTTGACGTGGCTTCTGGGCAGCAGACAGGAGGGCTGGGAGCCCCCTGCCACCTGGCCGGAGCTGGCTGCAGGATGAAGGTCCAGTCCTGCCTCCGTCAGCTGGTGGCCATGTGCACCAGGGGGTCACTCACCCTCTGATCCTCCAAAGGACACAGCTACATTGAGCTATAAATGGTGACAGAAGTGAGGCAAACCCTTTGCTTCTTTTGAAAAGAAAGGCCCAGCGAACACATCTTTTGAAACGTTACCTGGCTGTGTCACTTCCATTCTTAAAACCCCAGTGGCTCCTGGCTGCCCTTGGTCCTCCTCTTTCTCCTCGGATCCTCTGCCTCTCGACTCTGGCCCCCATGGCTTTTTGTCCGTCCCTCGGATCCACCACACTCCCCTCCACCGCAGGGCCCCTGCAGATGCTGTTCCTTCCACCAGGCACACCCTTCCGTCTGCTCCTTGCCTGGTTACCTCCTCCAGGAAGCCCCCCTTCGTCCACTCCATTAGTAAGTCAACCCCCGTCATGACAGACTGTCCCAACCCTGGTCCTTTTCCTCTCAGCTCTTGGAGAGATGCATCTTCATCACCTGTGCAATCATGTGATAAATGCTCGTCTCCTGGCTGGGCCATGAGCTCTGGAAGCTGCATTTGAGACCCGTTGGTTTGCCCATCCCGGAGCCGCGTCAGGCCCATATTCACTGGGACTCACTAAATGTCCATGGACCAAGAGACCTAATGGAGAACAAAAACAGCCCTGCCCCAGAGGCAGGCATCAACATGTGGCTCGTCAAGGGAATCCTGGAAGAGCAGTCAAGCTCAGGGGAGCAGAAGGGCCTCTGAGATGTGGTGGAATGGGGTGTGGGCAGCCTGGAAGCTTCCATGGCTTCTCTAGGGTGGAGAACAAGTCTGTGGCAGGTCAGAGGGCATGGCTGGATGGTCACCCAGACTGCACTGCGGTATCTCCTGCTCCTCCCCTCTCCTGCATGGTCCCCGATGGAGTAAGGCAGACTTCCTTGGTGCCAAAGGCATCGATGACTCCCTGGGATTGGTCAGTGGATGTGGGGAGGCCATGGGTGGAAAAGCTAAGAGCTCCTCCAGGGTGATCTGGGGAGAACAAGGAAGCCCCTTCCACACTGACCCATGAGAAAGGGGAAACGTTCTCCTCTCTCCAAAGCAAGGCCTTCCCTGACTGCAGTGACCCCGGTGGCTGCCCCTTCTCCAGGCTCCCACCACACCCTGGGCACATTCCAGTGGCTGCATAGTTCATGATGATGCTCTTTCTAGATGTTTGGTGCCCAGCTAGGCTGTGAGCTCCCTGAGGGCAAGGACTGTGGGACGTTTTTTTCTAATACTCAAACCATGCACAGAGGCCCAATTATTAAGGTGTCCAACAGCCTTCTACAGAGTGAGCTTATTGCTGCTATGGGGCATCACACAGAGGGGTCATAGCTGCTGGGTTTTTTTTTTTTTTAACTTGTCCATCTTGCTACAATTTCTGTCAGCATGAACAGAAATGGAGATTGAAGGACGGGGCTGTTGCCTTCAAGCAAGACTTTTCTATTCCTTCATGTGTGCATCACACACACACACACACACACACACACACACACACACACACAGAGTCTCTCTCTCTCTCCCCCTCTGTCTCTCTCCCTCTCTCCTCGGCTACTGAGAGTCCTTGTTGAAGCCAAAAGTGGTAGACGTGTAAGAAAATGCTGCAAAATGAGAAAGATGTATTTGGTGTTGAAAAGGAAATTGATGAGGAGAAGGAGCATGTGGCCCCCGGGGAAGGCGAGCTGCCCTCCCAACTGGCAGGTGTGCAGCTTTCTCAGGGAACCCCACAGAGGCCCTGGAAGACATTATTCCTTTGCCTGCTTTCTGTGGAGAACAAATCACCTCTAAAACATTTCCCAGAGGAAGGGCCGGTGGGGCAAGAATTGCTTCTGGGGGTCGACCAGCCACAGGCCCAGCCGGAGAGCAGGAGCTGCTGTCAGAAAGCCCACGGTTGGCCAGCATGACCACTTGTCAGCACACAAGGGCCCTGGAGGAAGTCACCTGCCCCAGGTGAAGACAGTGAGACAAGGGTGGACTCGGATTGGTGAACTTCCTGCCCTTTTTCAGGTCTTCACTCCAGTGTCACCTCCCTGGGGACCCTCACCTGGCCACATTCCTACTCACAATCATCCCCTGGCCTTGTGGACTGGACACTTTCCCACCCCTGTCATGCCTGATTTTTCCCCTGAGCATGGAAGACGCTCAGAAGCCCATTCATGTTACTGATTCTCAACATCTCTCTCCCGAGACTGCAGCTGGAATGAGGATAAACACTGCACCTGCACTGCCCCCTGCTCTGTCCCCAGCAGCTACAACACTGCCTGGCACATAGCGTGACATTGGTTATTTATTGCATGGCTGCAAGAATGAATGAATTGGAGTCATCGAAGGCTGCCTTTTAGAATGGTGACTACCCTGTATTCAGATTCTTTTCAAGATACTGTCTTTGTGAGTGCCCCAGAGTACTAGGTGGGCCCAACCTACATTTACATTTCAAAACACCCAATGCATTTTCAAAAGAAAGTTGCTTTAAATTCGCTGCATTAAATTAAATTCACTGAACTTTCTTGGCGCTACCCTGAGATAGCCCAGACAAGCAGCCGGTCTTGGGAGGTTTGACCATTGTCACCATGATACCAGCTTGGCTCCTCTCCCCCAGACCCCAAAAGTTGAATAAGCTCTTTACCTTCATTGGTATGGAAATAGAGCTCAGGGCTGTTTTCGTATCTATATGTGGAGGGAGAATTGGAGGGGCCCTAAAGTAAGTAGGTTTGCCACCCTTTCAAGAGAAGTCAAAGGGCGGTGCCAAGCCCCGCTCGCCGCCAGGGTTTCTCAGGTGCTGTCTGGCAAGTTGGGCCCGTGGCATCGGCCCCGTTTCTAACCTGGTCCCCACCACAGGCCTGGATCACATGCTCCCAGTCCCCTCCCAGTTCCCTTCTGAGGTCTGGGACCTCCTCCTGGCTTTCTCCAGTTCTTGGCGACCTGTCAAGAGGTCCCTGCTCCATTCAACTCTGCTCATACCCCCAAAACTCTCTATCTGCTTGCTGCCTAATGCCAGCAACAGCCACCGTGCGAGGCAAGAGGCTCCGGGGCCACCATCCACAGTCCCTACAGACAATGTAGCAGGTTGAGGAGAGTCTCTCCCAAATTCATGCCCACCCAGAACCTCAGAATGTGGCCTTATTTGGAAATAGGATTGTTGCCGATGGTGAGGATGAGGTCACCCTGGAGCAGGATGGGCCCTGCTCCAAAATGACTGGTGTCCTTAGAAGCAGGCACCAGGAGAAGGCCGCATGAAGAGGGAGGCAGAGACTGCAGTGATACAGCTGTGAGCCAAGGCCAAGGAATGACATGGCCGGCCAGCAGCCACCAGAGCGGGGAGAGGGCACGGAACGGACTCCCCTTGGAGGCTCCAGAAGGAACCAGCCCTGCCTACCCCGCAATTTCAGACTTCCTGTCCCCAGACCTGTGAGACAATAAATCTCTTGTACTTTGTTACAACTGTCCTTAAGCAAACAAATCCAGAGAGACCACGATGGCTTGGCCCCCTCCCCTTGGCCTCTGCACTGGGAGCAAGGAGGACCCCAGTGAGATCTCCGAGCAGATGCGCTGTTCCCTGCGGACAGGCTTTATCCCTGGAGCCTCTGCCTCCCGTAAGCTGACGGGCAGAACCAGTCCACACTGGGCACTACTTCCCACCGCCTCCTTTTCTTGCCTGTCTTCCCTCTTCAGCCCACAAACCCCTTGAGGTCTGAGCATCATTTTGTCTGTGGCTTTGGGCAGGGTGGCTGGCACAGGGTAGGGGAACCACAAATAACTGTTGGAGTGTAGCCAGCCCCTTGTTTAGGGAAGAGATGGGTCTAACAGCCGGGCATGCTGGTCTTGTGGATCTGGGTCTGAGATGTCGCCTTGGGTAGTGGGTGGAGGGGTGACCCTGATCCAGCCCTGTCGCAACAGCTCCTCCTGAAGACCCCAGATGCTCCAGGTGCCATCCCTAGGTCAGCTGTGCTGTAGGACCGCAGCAGGGGGACGAATTTTCACATGAAAAGAAGAATCACATTGAGCAAAATGCTCACTCACTGTCAGAGATCAATGAAGCAGACAGCACTGACTGCAACCGCTCCTCGTGTCCTGTCGGCCTAGAGGAGGGTGCAGCGTGACCTGACAGCCCTGCTGCTCCTAGCCGCAGACACGCCATCCTTCTTGGCTGCTGTTTTAATCATTTTTTAAAGGACTGTTGAGGGTGGGAGGAAGTAGGAAAGGAGGTGGTTTCATGTGAGATTTCTACAGTTTGCTAACAGTAAAAAATGGGAGAAGTGATAAAGTTACTACATTCATCAGTCATCCACCCCGAAACATTTGCAACTGATTATGTTCCTCAGAGTTGGCACTGAGTCATGAGGTATTCTTGTAAGCAGTTTGCTAGAGCGAGCCAAAGGCAGGAAAACGAGAAGGTACCTCTGAAACACGTTCAGAAGAAACATTCTCCCAAGTCATAAAAAAGATATGGAGACCAGTAGTTGCTTTTCTCAGCGGCAAAGCATCCAGCGCTGCTTTTACAAAAATGGAAATAAAATGAGAATGGTTCTAGCAACCGCAAAGACGCGTGCACTTTTGCTGCCTGTCTTAACAGACAAGTGGGCTTTCTGCGTCCTGTGCTCAGTATAAGATGCCCCATGTGAAAGGGAGCTGATGGCCACGCTGAGTGGGCGCACTTAAGGACACTTAGAGGTTTATGTTATATTTGCGGCCAAGTTAAGCTATCTGTTACAGGACTCATTATCCTAAAAGGGGTCGCTAATGACATTTGCTGGAAATTTTGCCTAGAATGCTTTCAGTTTGACCCTCTAGAGATGGCCACGGTTGGGTTGGATTAAGGCTCATAACTGAGCCAGAAAAATAAACCTGATTTATGGCCAAACTGGTTTTTACTGACCTGTGAAGTAAATGAAATTTGAATCCCTATGACAAAACAAGACAAAAACAAAACAAAAGAAATACCTTCTTGAATTGGAAAAAAAAAAAAAAACCTCTCTATTTTCTAGAAAGAGTGCATAGGAATGTCAGGCCATTCTCAGGACAGCACGGGTCTCTGCTTTGAAACTTTGGCCTTGTTGTTGGGAGGAAGCTTTGATCACCACCCCTTTTCTTGCTCTGAGTTTGAATGTCTCTTGCTTTGGGATTTCTGTTTCTGGCACTTTCTGGACTACTTCCTTGGACTTGTGGTTTAACCTGCCTGAGACTTGGGGGTGCAGAGGCCCCTCCTCAACCTCACCTCTAAGTGGGATAACCCAACTTTCCTGCCACCTAGGGACCAGCTGACACACGCCAAATCCCTTGGCCCTGGGCCTCGACAGGACAGTGCTCAACAGATGGGAGCTAAAGCATCGGCTGGATGTCACCGGCTCTTCTATGAGGCTGTTGAGTTAGGACCAAGGCATTACACGTAAAGGTAGCTGCAGCCTTGAGGCCCCCGTCTGGTGGAAGGACTCCCCTTGAGCTGACCAAGGGCACTGATGGCGTCTGCTACAGTCTTACCTCTGCCTTCGATGGACCCCTGGTTTCCTGAAGTAAGAGGTGCAAAAGGCGAGAGGAAGGGGAAGGTGAGCTTGGGAAGGGGGTAGATTTCAACACAGGAAGGGCCCAGCAGCACAGCAAGACAGCGGTGCCCACCTGAAAAACAGGCCCCTGGTGGTGTCTGGCCCAGTCTCTGATGGCGAGCTGTTGCAGTATGTGCCTTCCGGTGATTGTCCCTTTGTTGCCTCCTCCTGAGCCAATGTTAGTGATGGCCAACACCAGCATCCGAGGCCCTGTGCACCCATTTCCTGCCACTCCTTTCCCTGCACCCCATCTTGGGCCACTTTGGCAATTCCTTAGGAAGGGAGGTGGTTGGGTGGGATGCCGCACACTTCATGGTCAGCCAGCCCTCCCCCACCACAGCCAAGCAGAGGACAGCTAAACTTCTGACACTGGCGGCCTCACTGCTGGCCCCTGGCAGGACCTGCTGCAGTCAGCAGCACTGGCCAGGAAGATATTCTCGCTCCCCTTTTTGGCGAGGACAACTGCGTGTGAGATGGCGGACGAGGCATGGCCGGGCCACATCGCTCCATCTATGGAGACAAAAGTGACTCCATCTTGGATGCTAATCGCCATGTTGACTCTGTTTAGCCACCGCCTGGGAATGTTGATGTCATCGCACATATCACTGGCTATAGCTAATACAGCATCCTCGACTGTCCTAGAGGTGGCCTTCAATTGTCTCTATAGAGCGTGTACCACCTTTTCCTATGGTATATAAGCCCAGGTCTGGGGTAACAGTGGGACATCTACCTGCCTTACCGCTGCCCAAGACCATGCTTCGTCTGTAAGTTCCCCAGTAAGCCACCCTTTACTGACTGTTCTCTGGTTTCTCTGCTCTGTTGGCATTTGGAAGCCGCTTTGTGTATACAGCCCTTTCACAGGACAGCATCCCAAGTCCCCCAAGCCCCAGGCTTGGCGGTGCCTCCTGCAGTAATTCCCACAAGGAAGCAGCTCCTGCTCATTCCTTCCTTCAAGGAACTTTGATTGTTTCCTGCTGCAGGCCTGGTCCCTGGCGCTCCAGGAACGCAGACCCGGTCTCGAAAGAAGGACTTGTCCAGGTACAACCACAACACAGGGTTACAGATGCCCCGTTAGGAAAGCAGAGGCAGGTGCATAACAGCCAGCATAGGAGATAAACGGCCACACAAAAGAGGCTTAGTGGGGTCAGGCCCACCTTGTTCCAAGTGTTTCATTCACTTATTCCTCACAACATTCGTGCAAGATGGATACTATAATTACTGCCATTTTACATGTGGGGAAAGCAAGGCACAGAGAGGTTAAGAAGCTTGCCCAGAGTCACACAGCTGGGATTCTGAGGTCAGAGTCGGCATTCTGATTTTTGAGCCACTAGATTGCAGGGTTGCCAGCAGTACAGGCCTATGGATGTCTTACCCGCACCCGCCCCCACAACCTGCTCATCGACAGTCAAAGTTCCCTGAGGGCAGAGGAGGATGCCACGGGATGCGTTCACATAGAGGAGGCTTTTAGTAAGTACTGATTACCTCTCGCCCCTGCCTCTGCAGCACCAACAGGCCTGGGAAGGGTCTGCAAAATTTGATGATCTCCCCATGATCCCTCCAATTCTAAAAGCTCCCGAGACACATGCCGTTCACCACACTCTTCCATATTTACAGAATTGCTTCCTCAATCATTGAGCAGCTTCAACACACTGCAGGGCCCTCTGAGAGCAACAGCCAGCCCCAGCCTCCCTGACTTTCCTGGAATGCCCCTGGGCTAAGCAGAGGCCTGGCACGCGGCAAGCCATCCGCAGGGATTTGTCAAATGAAGGAGTGAATGGATACCTGCAACTCTAACTCAGGGGCTGTGGAGAGGCTTGCCTATAACCATGCTTAACTCTGAGAGTGTTGCTTTTGTAGTATTTGGAGTGCATGAGGAGGGGTTTCAAAGGAATTGCCAAGCTATAGCAGGCTAAAACCGCCTCGGCTTTGCCAGAAATCCCTGGAAAACACAAGCCAAAAGAGGAGGTCTCGGGTCTGAATGACCCATGCTCCGCGTGGGAATTGTCCTGTGGAGAAGGTGGCTCAGCTCCCGCGCCCTGCACGGGGTACGCTATTATGCTTCAAAACAGGACTTATCAACGATTTAGTCTCATTAAGTTGTAAGAAAACAGGCAGCATGTTCCAAGGTCGTAAGTTTTCTCAACGCTCAAATGTTTCCAATGTTTTGTAAAACCAAAGAGTGCAGGAGCCCACTGGGCTTTGCTGGGGTGATGGATATATGTGGAGTTGGTGAGGAGTTTTTCCAGGCTGCCTTGAAAGCCAGCTCATTACGACCCCATGGGCTCCAGACGTTTTCTCGTTCCTAAGGCTGGTCAGGTGGTATGTGGGACATTGCCCAAAGATGTCTAGGTCCCACCCTCCATTTTTAGCTTTACCGGAAGCTTCTGAGACTGCAAATGTGAACACACACAGCCAGGCATCCCCCAACTTTCTACCCCCGATTTTCTATAGGTCAGTGTGTGTGTGTGTGTGTGTGTGTGTGTGTGAGAGAGAGAGAGAGAGTATGTGTGTGTGTGCATGCACAACACAGGGACACTTTTTGCACAGTGAATCTGATTTTGGCCACACTTCTCTAGAATAAGGAATTTTAAGAATTCTCACTTTGATCATTTCCTATCCCACATATCAGTTATATCCCCAAAGATATCACTCCTGCAAACATCAGCTCCCAGTCACAGTGTTTCGCTCAGGCGCCCAAGCTGCTGGTGGTCGGTGACTAATTTCAGCACTTCACTGCCTGGTGCTGAGAGCCACCGCTTACCTCAGGGACACTTTCATCTTCTAGTTTGCAGTTCTTAGAGCAAAGGGACTTAGGGACTTGCCATTTGCTTCTCTTGGGTCCTCAATTGATGAGTGTGTCCTCCAGTACTTTCTAGTTAAACTGGCTTATATTAGAGGTGGGAATGTCTTCTAATTATAGCAGATTCACCCAGGCCAGAGGTGACCAAAGTCAGAAGCCTACACAGTGATGGATGAAGAATCAGGTGGGAGTGCTGCCCATGGTGGCCATGGACCTTTCTGTGCTTGGTCCCTATAGTCCACTCCACCAAGCCCCTTTTTTGGGGTCTCATGGCCCCAAAACTATGGGTGTGGTAGGAAGACCACAGCTTTTGAGTCCAGCTTTTGAGGTTTGGGTTGGAGGTCTGGCTCTGCCCCTGCCTTGCGTGTGACTTCTGGCAAATTTTCTAACTCCCTGACTATGTCACTTCTTTCCTCTATGAAGAAAACGATGCATCCTCAGCGGGTGGCTGGTAACATCAGCCAGGATGACCCACATACAAGCACTTAGAACAGCATCTTGGAAATAAAAGCTACCAGCTCCCGTGAATTCTCTCCGTGTCCACAGCCGTCTTCCTGAAAAGTCTCAACCAATGGAATTGCATTTCCTGTTATTGTTGATGGTCCCTGATTTTGGTGGATTCTCTTCTCACTCTCCTTTTCTATCTTTCGGTGGTAAGAATATTTAACATGAGATCCAGCCTCTTAAATTGTATGAGTGTGCAATACAGCACTGTTAATTATAGGCACAAAATTGAACAGCAAATCTCTAGGACTTAATCATCTTGCATAACTGTAACTTTATACCAAGTGAAAAGCAACTCCCCATTTCTCCCTCCCCCTAGTTCCTGACAACCACCATCTACTCTCTGCTTCTGTGAATTTCACTATTTTCGCTCCTCATATAGGTGGACTCAAGCAGTATTTGCCTTTCCGTGACTGGCTTACTTCATTTAGCATAATGGCCTCCAGGTTTATCCATGTTGTCTCATATTGTAGAACTTCTTACTTTTTTAGGGCTGAATAATATTCCATTGTATGTATATACAATGTCTTTATCCATTCGTCTGTCAGTGGACATTTTAGGTTGTTGGCACATCTTGATTATTGTGAATAATGCTGCAATGAACATTCGAGTGATAATATCCCTTTAAGATCCTGATTTCATTCTTTTGGATAAATAATACTCATACGTGGGATTGCTGGAAAACATGATAACTCTATTTTAACTTTTTTGAGGAACCTCCATACTGTTTTCCATAGCTGCTAAAACATTTTACATTTCCACCAACAGTGAACAAGCGTTCCAACTTTTCCACATCCTTGCCAACTCTTATCTTTAAAAAAAATGCCATCCTAGTAGATGTGAGGTAATATCTCATTGTGGTTTTGATTCGCATTTTCTTGATGATTAGTGATGTTGAGCATCTTTTCAAATACCTGTTAGCCATTTGTAAATCTTCTTTACAGAAATATCTACTCAGGTCATTTGCTCATTTCATAAATTGGGTTATTTGGTTTTTTGCTATTGAGTTGAAAAACTCCTACATATTTTGGAGATTACCCCCTATCAGATACATTATTTGCAAATATTTCCTCCCATTCTGTACGTTCTCTTTTTACTCTGTGGTTTGTTTTCCTTGGCTATGCAGAAGCTTTTTAGTTTGATGTAATCCCATTTGCCTATTTTTGCTTTTGTGGCTTACGCTTTGGGTGTCATATCCAAAAAATCATTGCCAAGACCAATATCATGAAGTTTTTCCTTAATGTTTTCCTCTAGAAATTTCAGGTTTTAGGTTTAATCTTTAATCTATTTTGAGTTGATTCCTGTGTATGGTGCAAGATAAGGGTCCACTTTCCTTCTTTTTCTTGTGGATATATAGTTTTTCCAGCACCATTTGTTGAAGAGACAGTCCTTTCTCTGGTGTACCAGTATTACTGTCACCATTGTCAAAAATCAATTGATTGTATATCTGTGGATTTATTTCTGGGTTCTTTATTCTGTTCCTGTTCCACTGGTCTATATGTCTGTCTTTATGCCAGCACCATACTGTTTTATTTACTGTAGATTGTAATATATTTTTAAATTAGAACATGTGATGCCTCCAGCTTTGTCCTTTCTTAAGACTGTTTTGGTTATTTGGGGTCCTTTCTGGTTTCATATAAATTTTAGGATTTTTTTTTTCTGTTTCTTTGAAAAATGCTATTGGGATTTTGATAGAGATTGCAGTGAACTTGTTAATTGCTTTGGGTAGTATCAATATTTTTAAACAATATTAAGTCTTCTAATCCATGAATGTGGGACACTTTTCTATTTATTTGTGTCTTCTCCAATTTATTTCATCAATATTTTGTAGTTTTCAGCGTGCAAGACTTTTACTTCCTTAGTTAAATTTATTCCTTTGTGTGTGTGTGTGTGGAAGAAAGTTTATTAAGACAGGAAAGGAATAAAGAATAGCTACTCCATAGGCAGAGCAGCCTATTATTCCTGTTTTTTATTCTTTTTGGTGCTATTATAAATGAAATTATTTTTACTTTTCCTTTTCAGATAGTTTACTGCTGGTGTATAAGCTCCAACTCATTTTTGATGTTGATTTTGTATCCTGTGCCTTTACTGAATTCATTTCTTACTTCTAATAAGGTGGGGTTTCTTTGTTTGTTTGTTTGTTTTGTAGTTGTGAGGGTTTTCTACATATGAGATCATGTCATCTGCAAAAAGATAATTTTACTTCTTCTTTTTCAATTTAGATGCTTGTCCTTGTCTGGAGTTATATTTTGATGGCACGAAGACATTTTATTTATATGTAATGTTGATATATTTTAAAGATTTGTGCCAAGAGAGTATATTTCATAAAAATTTAAATGACTTTAAAAATATTTGCCTAACTGCTCTTACATGACTTCCTGTATTATGTTGAATAGAAGTGGTGAGAATGGGCATCCTTACCTTGTTCCTTATCTTAGGAGAAAAGCTTTCGGTTTTCTACTGTTGAGTATGTTAGCTGTAAGCTTTTCATATATGGCCTTTATGTTTAGATCATTTTTTTCCTATTCCTAGTTTGTTGAGAGTTGTTATTTTATTTTATTTTATTTTTTAGTTTGAGACTAAGTTTCGCTCTTATCGCCCAGGCTGAAGTGCAATGACTCAGCTCATTGCAACCTCTGCCTCCCGGGTTCAAGTGATTCTCCTGCGTCAGCCTCCCAAGTAGCTGGGATTATAGGCGCCTGCCACCGCACCCAGCTGATTTTTGTATTTTTCGTAGAGACGGGGTTTCACCATGTTGGCCAGCCTGGTCTCTAACTCCTGACGTCAGGTGACCCACCCACCTTGGCCCCACAAAGTACTGGGATTGCAGGTGTGAGCCACCCAGCCTGGCTGAGAGTTTTTATCATAAAGGATACAAAAATTTGTCAACTGCTCTTTCTGCACCTATTGAGATTATCATGTGATTTTTTTGATAACATGGATGAATTCATTTCTTAAGATTTGAGTGCAAATTTAAAAACAAGAACAAACAAAGCTTTTCATCCAGAATAAACATAAAATCTAAATAATTCTGCAATCGTGCATTTTAATAGAAAGTACAAATTTGAATACATTATAATTTGTAACTGCATTTAAAAATTAAAATATTTCTCTCCAAATCCAAAACACCACACAATCTTTAATCTGTTCTCATCTTGTTACCTTAGAAACATTTGTCATATGCCATCAGGAAAATATAGGCAAGAATTACTAATCAGTTTTTCATGATCAAAGAAACATTATTCTCCTTAAGGTGACTTTTTGAATTATTTATCTGTATTTCATTTCTGAAATATCACACAATTATACCTCCACTCTAGAGAAAAAAAGAAAAAATACAAATATCAAGGAGGCAAGAACGTTCATAGAATTAAAGCAAAACTCACAAGTGTTTGACTTAGAAATGTACACATTGTAGCAAATTTTTAAAGTACAACTTTAGTTGATGACTGATGTGTATGTAACAATTGTGAACAATTTAAACAGGTATAAAAATGTGAGTTCAAAATCTTTAGGCTCAAATACTTATCATACATACTTTAGTCATTTCTTTCTATTCCTAGTTTGTTGAAAGGTTTTTTTCTTGAGACAGAGTTTCTCTCTTGTCGCCATGAATATGGAAAGATTTGCTTACATAAACATGTATATTTTCAGATGAAAAATCAAGGGGTAGTGGCATCTCCCTGGTCTCTTAACAATATTTGGATTTTTGCAAAGAATTAGCAACACCCAACCTTAAGTGTGAATTACGTGTTTCTAAAGAACCTGTATAACAGATTAGCTGGCAGTGTTCTAGCTTTCAGGAGATGGGGTAATTGGGGGTGCAAATATCTGAGATAAGACAGTGCATATCATGTGATTTTTGTCTTTTATTCTGTGGATGTGCTATTTTACATGAATGGATTTTGCATGTTGAACCATCCTAGATTTCCCAAGGATAAACTTCACTTGTCCTTGGTAAATGGGTGTCACTGAGTCATGGTGTATGATCCTTTTTAATTCTTCCTTGTTTCTGATTAATTTTTTAGTTGAAGAAGCTTCTGTGGTAAGAAACTTTTTTTGTTGTTGTTTGTTTTTTAATTTCTAACCAGTTGCAGATACTTTCATAAAATTCAAGAGAAATGAATTACTGGGAAATAAACATTCTAAAAGCATACAAAACATAATCTTATATTTTTTATGATTGGTTTCAATAAGCATGAAATTATTCTGCCACAACAGCTTCTCAACACCTACCCTCAATTTTTGCACCTTTCTCATCCCATGCCAGCAGTAGTTTGTGGATGTGTCTCAGTCTTCAGACCCATTCTGAGTGGTTTAAACAGACTCCAAGGGCTTAACTAGACCTATCGGTTAAGTAATGTCTGGGCCTGTGGAGGAAGGAGGAGAGTTTCCATGCTCAGGGGCAGGAAGAAGAGAGCTGGTCTTGTTGCAGGTCTGTGGGTGGGTCTAGCTGGTCCCCACTGGGGTGGGCAGCCACATCATGTCCATGACTGACAGAACCAAGGGAAACTTTTTCTTGACCTATTAGGACCAAGGGGCTACCTCGCTTGACTTGGGGGAGGACAGGAAACCCTTTGGAATTCTGCCACAGCCTCTGAAGGAAGAGGACTAGAATGGGTACTGCCTCAGGGTGGAGCTTTCCACCTATTTTCTTCTCTAATGAAAAGCCCCACCAAGTCTCCAGAGTTGATCACTTCCAACCCATATGTCATCTTGTGTTTATGATTTTCTCATCAGTTTTGCTTTAAAAATTAATTTTTAATAATCTCTAAAGAAATGCATTCACCCTTATCTCTAAAATATTCAAAGGATCCCCTATCTATTCTGTGCTTTTTTTTTTTTTTTTTTTTTTTTTTTTTTTTTTTTTGCATGAGCAAATTATATCTGGCCTCTTTCCCTCTTTCCTGCCTGGGGAATAGGCAGTGATCATCTGGGATGGAGACTTGGCTTGTTCTCAGCACAGTCAAGCAGTGTAGTTTTGTGGTGAGCCCACTGGCCTGGGAATTCTAATAACCCTGGCTTCATGGGTAATTTGGGGTAAGTTATTCATTCTGTTCTTCATTTGGCTCCTCTGCAAAATGGGGCAAATAATAATACGGCATGATTTTGAAGCCATAACAAGATGATGGAAATGAAAGTGGTCACCTTCATCTAAACATGAACTTGGGTACTGCAAAAGTGCAGAATGAAATGTTATCATTCTTCCGGGGAGTCACATTTCATGAAGACCTCTGTGTTTTAATCACTAACTTAAAAATAAAAGTAAAAGAAGGAAAGAAAAAAAATTAATGACAGCAGCCTGAGATGCATGGGCTACATTCTCTGCTGCTTAAAAAACAACAACAACAAAAAGCATGACACTGTTTTGAAAAGTTAATCACAGAGGGCTTTGAAGGGTTTCATCTAGCACCAGTTGCAGGTAATATTGGAAAAACACTGCAGTCATAGCATCTCCGTGCATTATTGGGGTTTTAAATCCTAAATCACTACATACAATGCATATTCTGGTTTAGGCTACCCAACTGGATATGCTGGCCTGGTTTCCTTACTCTAGTGCTCTCTGCTAATAACTAAACATGTAAAAAAAGAAAGAAAAAAAGAAGAAAAAAAAAGCAGGGCTTTTTTCAAAGTTGCAAGTCAATGTGCTGTAAACATGGGTCTGAGGTTAGGATATTGAATTGCATGAATAACAACAATCTGTCTTACTCCATTAATCAGAGGTTTACAGTCTCTACAGTCTTATGAGCCATGGGGCCGTCACTGATAATTCTCTGTCAAAGAGAAATGGAATCATCTAGACATGTGCTTAAAGAGGAATTTTTCCCCTTGTTGATTTTATGTAGGAAACGGCTATTAGACAATGTTGGCTCCCATGGAGGTTCGGAGACTGTGGGAAGAGGCCTCATGGTGGGGATAGTGGAGATGCAAAAGACACGTGGAGACTTTTGGCAGACAGGGCTCTGCAAAAAGAGGTCCAGCAATTTGTTGGGCAAGGTCTCTGCGTGGTCTCCTCTGGGACCTATTCCAGAGCAGTGAAACTAATAATCCTTAAATTCACTCCCTCTCCCCCAGGCGCCATTACACCGTATTTGAATTATGTTATCAAAGAGACAGACGTGGATTCAGTTCTGATCCCCCAAACTCTTAAGGAAATGTGCCCCTTCCTTAATGGGAAAGTGTATTTGATGACCTAAAAGTTCACGTGCCTTAAATCTGGCTGCCCTGCTCCCCAGTCCTGGGCTGCACCCTCATTCTGTGGAGTTCTGAGAAATGCTGAAGATGAGGCAGGTGGCAAATGTGGCTCCCTGAGAGCTAAACCTGATACCCGACCAGGAGCTCGGGTCAGTGTTTGTCAGCAAAATTAGCCTTTTCTTGCAGTGTTATATAAATTTTCCATAGAAATCTGGCATGTGTCAAGAACATGTGTCAAGAAAGATGCCTGTTTTCCTGAGTTAGGTGTAATCACCACGTGCCCCACTTAAATTTACGTGCAAGGGTGCAGGCACCAGAGAAAACTACCAGCTATCGCCAAGCCAAGAGCCATCAATTCAGGATGAAAAGTGTGAAGAGTTGGGATGGAGTTGCCTTCCCACTTGGGGAAGGCAAACATTAACACCTCTGATTTGGATCCTTAAGATGACAGAACCACCAGTAAAACCCATTTCCAGTATCTAGAACAGGTGTGGTTTCGTCCCTGGAGGACAGCCTTGGCTGATGCTGACAGAAGGGGCTGGAATTGAGTCTCTTTGGTGAGCAGCCCCGTAGATGTAATTCTAGAGTCAACTCCAGGGCATTTCACCAAAGAACTCAGGTGACATGTGTGGCTGTGGTTGTAAAATAATTTCCCACCAAAGACATCCATGCCCTCATCTCCAGAACCCATGAATATGTTATGTTACATGCAAGGGCAGTGAAGGTTGCAGAGGGGATTAAGCTTGCTAACCAGGTGGTTTTAGAATAAGGAGATTATCAGGTGAGCCCAATGTAATACCAAGGGTCCTTAAATGTGAAGGAGAGAGGCAGAAAGTCAGATCCAGTGTGATGTGAATGAGAAAGACTTGACCACCTGTCGCTCGCTTTGAAGGTGGAGAAAGGGGCCACAAGCCAAGGAATGCAGGTGGCCTTTAGAAGCTGGAAAAGACAAGCAAGCGGATTCCCCCAGGGCTTCCAGAAAGGAACACAGCCCTGCCAATACCTTGATCACAACCCAGTGAGCCTCACTTCTGACCTCTAGAACTGTGGGATAATAACATTTGTGTGGTTTTAAGCCACTTGGTTGTGGTCATTTGTTACAGCGGCATGGGAAGCTAACATAGTTGCCTCAGTGTTTTCCTCTGATTGACACAAGTTACACAAGCACAAATTTTGCTGTCCTCAGAATCATTCACCTCATGGCATGTGAGGTTGAGAACAGAGGTTGGCTGCACCCAACACATGCATTTGAGGTGCAGGGGGTCGGTTTGTCTCTCAACTCAGCTCTTGCTGCTGCTGTGACAATGAGCATGAGGTCACCATCCTCTCTCCCTGGCTCTGTTGCAAGATTGCTGTCTCAAACACCAGAGACATTGGTCCTTCAGACCAACCCTGCAATCGTATTACAGCACTATGGTTTCCCTTTTTCCCAACATCTTTTTTTTTTTTTTTAATATGCAACTCTGCCTTGTTGGAAAGATTCATAAAGCTTAAGACTTCCTTTCCTGGTGGTGTGCTGGTAAACTGGTTCCAGAAGTGGCAGAGTGCTGTGTATAGCATTTGCCAATTTCCATGGTGTAAACACTCCCATCATGGCAAATGTCAAGCTACCAGCTTAAGGTTGCTGAATGCAGAGTTGGGAAGAGATGTCCACAGTCTGCACAGGGTGGGCTCCAGCCCACTCTGAATGTCCTGGAGAGGGCTGTTTATGTGCCATGCCCCTGAGCTTTCAGAAAGCCTAGCACCCTGAGAGCGGATTGGCCCCTACCATAAATAGTGCTGTGGAGTCTTCCAAAGCAGTTGTGCTTTGCTCTGCAGCTGGTGCCCCTTGTCACAGCTGCTCAAGACCCATGGAAATTCAGAAGAGCCAAGGAGCAGAGTCACAACCTGTCATAAGTTGATTACAGACATTGGGAACCGGTGGTCAGAGCCAGTTGTAACTCCAGATGGTACTTTCTATAAATCTTTTGTCCTTTTTACAGTTATTTTTAGTCTAGTTTGTTTCCAAACGTAAGTCTAGTTTGAAAACCATTGAAACTTGAAGCCATCAGTCTTATTTTTTTTATCATATTAGCATGTCTCATTTTATATCTATCATACAGAAGGAAATCAGTAAATCTCGCTTCTACCACTGCCTATACTAGGATCTATCGGTTAGTAATTCAGTATGAAATACTTAAACCAGTTTGTTGGAGGAATCTTAACACACTTATAGGAGAGAGCATAGGAATGTAATGATATAACCACTAATTTGATGATAACAAGGCATATTTTATAGGATTGTTAGAAAGATTCAGTGAATTAATATTTGTAAAGCACTCAGTCAACAGTAAGAGTTTGTTAAAGAAGTAGTTAAATTTCTTTGTTAAAGAAACAAGTAAATATGACTTCTTAAAATTGAGAACTTAGATCTCTAACTTAGGAGGGGACTTAGTCAAATATCACCCAGCCCTGTGAATGAAAACCTCAGCATCACTAGATCACGTCTCCCTTCTAGTTTTCACAGAAGCTTTTTTTCTTTTTGATGACTTCTCAGTAGAACTGGACCCATGCAATGACTCTGTCCTCTGAGTTGGGGTCCTGGGGCCTCACAGTCACTGCAGCTCCTCTGCACAAGCACTTGCTCTTACAATTTATGAGATGCTTCTTGCAGCTGCTCTCTCAGAATGATTTAGATGGCCTTGGCTTGATCCCTTCCAAATGTGGGCACCAGCAGGCTGCCATGTGCAAAAGCGTTTTTTTAAGTGCACATCAAGTCAAAACAGAGAATCAAATCTCCAGAACCTAAATGAGGTGGTCCATTCACTTCTGGCCCCACTTTCCCTCCAAATTCACCCCAAAGGCTAGGTGAGAGCTCAGCCTCAGCAGGCTCTGCTTGCTGGGTTCAGGACCATAAATCAGGGGGCTCACATTGATGGGTGAGGAGGCCGGAAGACATCCGTCTGCCATCGGGAAGAAGGAGGTGCTTGTGGCCACTGGGCTGATTACAAACTCATAAGCTCCTGGGAGTGTCAAGTTTTGGATAAAAGGAAAAGGCAAACATGAAAGATGCTGGAGCTACATTTTCCAGGGCATATCTTCATCCCATTGTGAATTGATCTGTGGCCCTGGATTGCATCAAGTACATAATACCTCAAAGTCAGCGAGAAAAGACAGGCTGACATCCAGGACTCACCAACTATTAGGTGGCTTGGAGGCAGAAGCCTACCCTGCCTCAGGTTGGAGCTTTGAGGGCATGCACATTTGCACAGATGAACTCAAAGAAGGCTCTTGCCTAGAAATTGAATCCAGTTTCTTTTTCCTGTATTTGTTTTGCAATCCACCCTTGGAAGGGAAAGTTGATGTAGGATAGCAATAAATCTCCAAGGCACATCACTTCAATTAAGAGATAGAGAAGCCCAGAGGGGCCCAAGAGCTCCAAGGGGAGCCAACCGCAGATTAATGGATGCTGAAGAATGCTGCCTTCCAAGACGGGAACTGGCTGATTTATGTCTATTCACATATTCCGAAACCTTTAACTCACGGGCCTTCCTTAATCACAGCACGATTACATGACCACTTTCATTTAGGGGGCTGGGGGTAAAAGGGTCTGTTTATTTGATTGAGCTTTAATAACCTAGCTCTTTATTACAATGCTCTTGGTGAAAGCATTTTTGTAAACTGAGAACAGTTTCCATTTAGTGCCCTGGGTTGCTCTCGTCTCTAGACCCATATACATCCACCTTGGCTGTTCTTAATATGCAAAACATTTGAAACTGTCCAGGCTCCACTCTCCTCAAATCCCAGGGGTATTTTACTCAGGGTGGTTTGAGCAAAATTAGCCTGGCCATTTAGTTTATGGAAGGGGGAAGAAGAGAAATCAATGCATTTCCTAGGATAAGCCAAAGTCATTCATTTCTTTTCACACATTTGTTTCAATCAAAGGACTTTTATTTAGTACCATTTATTTAGTACCTACTACGTGGATGTTTAACCTACTCTATGAGATTCACAAATAAATATGTTTCCCTTTTCTCATGAGCTCACAGTCTAGTAGGGGAAACAGACAAGAAAATCAATAATTACAGAAGAGCAAAAGGTCTAGAGAAAGGCAACCAGGAATGGTTCGGAGAAGTGCTCTGGGGTAAGAGGGCCCTAGAGCTGAATATTAAAGGACAAGCGGGAGGTTACAGAGTGGATGGGGTAAGCCAGCTTGACCAGGCAGGGACTTGGTTTACCGAGGAATTGCAGGTCGCCTGGGCTGGATGGAGCATTGGTGGAAACGGAGCTGCTAAGGTGGACAAAGGGTTCTACTTGACCTGTGTGACCTACATGCTCAGAACTTCCTTCAAGAAAGCCTTCCCGGCCCCACTTTAGGGTCCACCTGAGCTTTTGAGCCAAGGTCACGCTGATTTCAGCTTGCCCCAGCCAACCCCTAAGCAATAAGTCCCAGCTGGGGAAAAAAGTGCCACCAGTGCAGCATCCTCTGTGTGCAGTCTTTGCTCTAGAGCGCCCTGTCTTTCCCTAGAGCCCCTGGCATGGAGATAGGGCAGTGGGGGAGAGTTCCAACAAAGTGACTGCAAACACGCTTTTGGCTGATGACAAAGCAAAATGTTAAAAGCCTAGGCTGGGCACCGTGGCTCAGGCCTGTAGTCACAGCTACAAGAGGCTGAGGTGGGAGGATCGCTTGAGCCCAGGAGGTTGAAGCTACAGTGAGCCATGATCATGCTACTGCACTCCAGCCTGGGCCACAGAGTGAGACCCTGTCTCAAGAAAAAATGAAGGGAAATATTCATGTTTCTACACCCTCTTTCCTCTTCTCACAGACACCCCACATATGCCTTTCTTTCCTTTAAGAGTTCAGT
This sequence comes from Macaca thibetana thibetana, assembly GCF_024542745.1. NCBI lineage: Eukaryota > Metazoa > Chordata > Mammalia > Primates > Cercopithecidae > Macaca > Macaca thibetana. The sequence continues at coordinate 160,433,915 of NC_065580.1, read as the reverse complement.
CTGGGGCTGTCAGTACAATGCCACTGAACAGGCCATTTGTATGGCATTGACTGGCCTTTGAATCCAATAACCCATCAACTTATTCAATCAACCAATTTGACTTTTTGGTTGTTCATTTCTGAATTGAGTGGTTCTACTGAATTCAGTATGCTCTGCTGTCTTATAGCCCTAAAGTTACATGAGTGTGGTAAAGCCATTTCCACCAGTAAACTATAAATAATATGACATGACATTTACAATATAAGAACAATGAATTATTTTATTTCAAAGCCCTCAGATAATGAAGCCAATTTCTTACTCTAAAAATTAGAAAAGAGTCTTGGGGTGGGGGTGGTTCACACCTGTAATCCCAGAACTTTGGGAGGCTGAGGCAGGAGGATCACAAGGTCATGAGTTCGAGACCAGCCTGGCCAATATGGTGAAACCCCATCTCTACTAAAAATACAAAAATTCCCCAGGCATGGTGGTGCGTGTCTGTAGTCCCAGCTACTCAGGAAGCTGAGGCAGAAGAATCGCTTGAACCCAGGAGGTGAAGGTTGCAGTGAGCTGAAATCACACCACTACACTCCAGCCTGGGCAACAGAGTGAGACTCCGTTTCAAAAAAAGCAAAAAAATTTAGTAAATAAAGGAAAAGTGTTAGGCTATATATCAGCATTACAAAAGAGGCTTGACTTTGAGGGAAAACTCTTCATTCTGAAAAAATATGATTGCTAGCTAACAAATGTCAAATGAATTATCAGATTAGAAAACCACCATTTTGTAACCTTGAATGAATTAACTGATTCAGTCCAGGACCATCAATGGATGCTACAAGTATTCAGGGAAGAGTTGATGGAGAACCTAGTAATGCGCAGAACCAAGGTTCTGTCTCACAAATCATCTGCTGGTCATGAGGGTGGGAAGATGCCTTTACAATAGGGAGAGAGAACCGGGGGCAGCCTCCCAACCCAAGCACCAGTCTTGGAATCACTGCGCGTGGGTAGCCTGGCACTGACGTGATGCAATACAAAACGTACAACTTCCGCAGTCAAGGCTTCTGGGAAACAAGTGTTTAACCTGAATTTAATCTGTGAACCCAAAAGCATCTGAGATAGGACTCAATCCATTCAGAAAGTTTATTTTGTCAAGGTTAAGGACGCACCCCAGGAGGTCCTGAGGACAGGTGCCCAAGTGGTCAGGGTACAGCTTGCTCTTATACTTTTTACAGAGACACGAGACATCTATCAATATCTGTAAGACGTACACTGGTTTGATCTGGAAAGGTGGGAAAACTCCGGGGATGACTTTCAGGTTATAGGTAGATTTAAAATTTTCCTTATTGGCAAATGGATGAAAGAGTTATTATCTAAAGACCTGGAATCAATAGAAAGGAATGTCTGAGTTATGGTGATAAGGGATTGTGGAGACCAAAGTTTTGTCAGGCAGATGAAGTCTCCAGGTAGCAGGCTTCAGAGGCAATCAATTGTAAAAAGTTTCTTATCAGACTTAAGGTCTGAGTTGATGCTAATGCTGGTCAACTTTTCCTGAATTCCAAAAGGAGGAGGGTTTGATGAGGCATGTCTGACTCCCTCTTCCCATCATGACCTGAACTAGTTTTTCAGGTTGACTTTGGAATGCCCTTGGCTGAGAGGAGGGCTCCATTCAGACGATTGAGAGGGACTTAAACTTTTATTTTTGGTTTACAAGTCAATCTTAAGATCTAACTTCCAATGTACAGGGAGGAACAAGGACGGCAAACAAAATGCATGGCTGTAAATGAATATATTCTTATTTTTTAGAGATGCTTACTAACATATATAATAAATTAAAACAAAAAATAGATTGGCACAAATTTAGCAAACTATGAACAATTGTTAAATCTGGTTGGTGAGTACATGGGTGTTTCTCATGCTATGTGCTCTTCTCTTCTGTACATTTAAATTTTTTTATAACATAAAATAATTTACATAAAATAATAATTTATGTTATTTAATTTACATAAAATAGCATAAAATACAGGAGGATGCTGTAAGAATATTTTAAAATGAAAACTTCTAAAAGAATATGTCTCCTTTTTTTATTTTTTGAGATGGTCTTGCTCTGTCGCCCAGGCTGGAGTGCAGTGGCATGATCTCGGCTCACTGCAACCTCTGCCTCCCGAGTACCAGTGATTCTCCTGTCTCAGTCTCCTGAGTAGCTGGGATTATAGGCACGTGTCACCACGCCCAGCTAATTTTTGTATTTTTAGTAGAGATGGGGTTTCACCATGTTGGTCAGGCTGGTCTCGAACTCCTGACGTCGTGATCCACCCGCCTCAGCCTCCCAAAGTGCCGGGATTACAGGCGTGAGCCACTGTGGCCAGCCTGCATCTCCTTTTTACCAAACATTCTAATGACACTGTGTAGAAAGCTGAATATTCTTGGAGGTTTTGTGGTATTACTGGCTTAGATGAAAAACAACTGAAGTTGGAAAAATAAGCCAGTTAGAGCACAGAAATGCAACAGGACATTCCTCCCAACACCCTACTGCAATGCATTAATAAAAATGGTTATGTCATGTGTGGTTAACAGTATGTAAGGTTGTACAGTAAAGGTGCTTTTAAAACCTCCTCCTACCTCTCTTGGAATGCAGAGCTCATACAGTGTCATGTGGAGGTTTGCTAGCTGTTATTTCTATTCTTTGTCCACAGCATGGTCAGTGGTGTTCAGAGTGACTTATGAAATCCCAAGAGAATGTGCCCTTCAATGCTTAGAAACACTCTTACCCTCACATCTAAGATTGCAAACCCCAGGTTTCAGAGCAGTTCTTAGAGTTGGAAGGTTTCCAGTGGGATCAAGTGGGTGGTGCGTGTGAAGGAGTGAACTTCAAACCTACCCATAAACTGAAAAGATGGACGCTCTTGGAACGTAGCGCCTTTTGGAACTAACAACATACCGTTACCTCCAGGTGCCCAGATTGATGGAGATGAGCCCTGCCAAATTCCGTTCTCTTGGCTGGAAATTCCAGGATAGTGCTGGTACCAGTGAGTGACATTTTCTTGGAATGTCACCAGGGGTTATAAAGTGCTTCCCCAATCCCTACATTTCTAAGGTATGAAAGGTAAAGGTCAGCATATAGAAAATTTAAATTATCACGAAAAACATGGCAATGGATTCAACCGAGAAGAATCCACAAAGGATAGAGTCCAACTGATTCATTGCAAGCCCATTTCTTAAGGACTCCCTCTCCACTCCATGAAATAAGATCTAGCAATGGAAATGCCAACTCCAGTCTCACTGAAACACAACAGGCTTTATTTTATAAGTGTGCTCTTTATGATTCTGTAATCTGTAGAGTACAGGGGAACCTTTTTGCAATTTTGGTGCTGATGCTCTCTGGGCTTGTTATCCCAGGCTTTTACTGCCTGTGGTTTGGTTTGGTTTGTTTTGTTTAGGGGTCGCTATGTAATTCCAGCCCTGGCGTAACCTGAATCTGTGCAGGGGGCTTGTGTGGGTTGTGTGTGTGTGTGAACTGCGTGTGCTCCCCAAGCATCAGGAAGACCCCAAGGGTGGGCCATGCAGCCTTCTGTCATGAGAGTAATGTGGCCGTTTGCGCTTGGTGCTCTGGGTGACCCGCCCTCTGCGGAGTCCAGGTGTGGGGCTGTTTCTCCAGCTACCAACCTCTCCCCTCCACCCAGGTCTGCATGCTGACCCAAGATGGAAGAGGAAAACTTGGTCTTTGTAGCACCACACTTAGCCAGCTGACATAAGAGATTTACCGCCATCCCTTAACCCATTACATGGTAATAAATGGAAGTTGGCATCATTTCTTATCAGTCTAAGAATTTTGAAGCCTGGCTAAATTCCTTTTTCTATAATCAGAGGGTGTAGAAAATCACATTTGTTTTTTAAACAGATGCTTTGGAAGATCCTGGTCAAAATTGTGGGCTCTGGGGTCTGAAACTTTGATTCAAACCTTGACTCTACTGCTTATTAACTTTGGGACCTGACATGTGACTTAAACTAAGCCTTAGTTTCCTTGTTTGTAAAATAGGTCTATTGATGAGATGGTGCATGCAAATTGCTTAGCTCAGTTCCTGGTATATAGTAGATGCCTCCTAAATAATAGCTATTAGTATTTTCAATCTTGCTCTTCCCTGCTCCCTGCCAAAACTGAAAATGTGATTTACCAAATGACAATTGCAGGGTTATTTCAATACAGTGTCTCCTATGTACATATAGGAAATACACTGTAAGAATTGGAGGGGAAATTACAATACTAGGTATTAAGAGTATAATTACTATAACTCAAAAAGTATATAGAAAAGGGTGTGAATTATAAGTAGTTACAAAGTTCTGGGGCCTGTTTAAGTCTAGATATTATGTAGAAGCTTAACCAGGTGGTTGTGAAATTTTGCCATTGATATGTAATATTTGTTTTGTTAACTTTACTCTCTATAAATTATTCTTATCAAAACTATCAACGCCACTACCACCACAGCTATAAAACTTTTAGAAGCAAAGACCTATTAATACATGGTTAAAACTATGACACTTCAGTTTCTTAATTTATTTACTATCTAATTAGTCTTAAATTATTTACTTTATATCAAGAAAACTCAATGAATCTACAAAAGTATCACTAGAATTATGTGGATTTAGCAAGGCTATAATATAAAGTCACTATACAAAACTCAGTTATATTTCTATATGCCAGTAACAAACACTTTGAAGTGAAATTTCAAAAATCAGTACCATTTACAATGACAATAAAACTTCAAATGCCTAGGGATAAATCTAACAAAAATGTATAAGACATCTACATAAAAACTATAAAACATTTCTGAGGAAAATGGAAGAGGCCTAGATAAATAAAGGAATATACCATGTTCATTGATTGGAAGACTTAATATTGTTAAGATGTCTTAAACGTATTCATTGGTTCCATACAACATGCATATAAATTACAGCAGGTTTCTTTTAAAGAAATAAATGAGCTGATTCTAAACTATATATGGAAATGTGAAGGATCTAGAATATTTGAAATTATTTTGGAAAAAAAACCCACAGATTTGGAAGACTTAAATAATATGAGTTCACATATGATAAAGCTACAGTAGTCAAGACATAGGGTACTGGCATAAAGACAGACATACAAATCAACTGAATGAACTAAAGAGTTGCTCAAGAGACCAACAAACACAGTCAACTGATATTCCACAAAGATGTCAAAGTAATTCAATGGAGAAAGGAAAGTTTTTGTAATAAATTTTGCTAGAACTAGATATGCCTTATTCCTACAATGGAATACTATACAGAAATAAAAAAGTATAAACTGTAGAGATACATCCAACAACACAGATGAATCTCAAATACAATACAGTAAGCAAAAGAAGCCAAACTCCAAAGAATGCATAGTTTGATCGATTCATAGAAAATTCAAATAAGATAATACTAATCTATATGTATAAATATCTACATAAATCAGAAAGTGATGGGGGAGAGGAAATCAACTATCAAGGACTCAAGGGAACTTTCTGATGTGTTCAAAAATGTTTTATATCTTGTTTTGAGTGGTGGTTACTAAAGTATATACAATTCTGAAAGAGTGTTGAGCTGAACGCTTGGTAGTTGTGTATTTTATTTATGTTACTTATACCTAAATTAATTTTTTCAAAATAAGAAATAAAAATTCCTTAGAGGAGGAAATGTGGTAGAATAGTTTCCTACCACAGAGAAATCACCTTTTCCATTGATCCTAAATGACAAATCTTTGATCGAATTCTTTTACATCCCTGTTACTTTTCTCTAGGATGCAGGCCATGAAAGTCCTTAAAGCCATCAATCCAGTTTCCAGTGCTTCCTTCCGTCCATCCCACTGCATCTTTAGATACTGGCAGAGATGATTTTAGAAACAAAAGTGCATTTAGCAATAAAAATCAAACTGAAAAACAGACACACTTGTCTCTCCCTAAGAAGAAAAATGGATGGAGCTACCTCAGTGCATTGTCTTCTTAAAGAATTCTCCTCTGTTCTCTTTTTATGGGATTGAAGTTTCTACTTTTGTAAATGAATCCCGATGACCAACACCGGTCATGCTGTTTGCTGTCTCATCTGCCATCATGCAGTGTGCAGGACCCCTTGGTTTACTCCTGGCTTCTCCCTTGATAGAGCCGATAGAACTCTATCGCCTCTAACTTACCCTGATGCTTAGGGGTGCCAAACTGTGATAATCAGCAAATGATAGCAAATAACATAAATTGAGCCCTTACTACACTCCAGGTTCTATCCTATACCATTTACTTATATTAGCTGAATTGTATCTCCACAACTATCCTATGAGGTAGGACCATCATTATCCCCATTTTACAGATGAGGAAACAGAGGTACAGGAGGGTTAAGTAACCTCCAGCAAGTATGTGGCAGGGTTAGGGTTTGATTCTAGATGGTTTGTCTCAGAATCCAAGTCTTTGTCACAATGTCATGCAACCTCACTGATGTTTTAGCCAAAGGGAACAAATAAAACCACAAGCAAGTGCCACTGCTGTGCACTGTGTTTGATAATGAAGACAGTCTTGGCAATAGATACAGTGCTTGCATGAAACATAGACAATGTTTATCAGCATAAGTAGACACTCAGAGATGTAGTTCTGATTTCATAGAAGCTTATGGTGTTGAATTTTATTACATTGCAGCTGTTAATGTCATTCCTCTGGATTTATACCTGGTTTCACTGAACTACCTAGAGGGATAAGCCTTCTTGCTTTGGGGGCATAAATAAGAGCATCACCCGCCTTCCAGGGAGATGAGCTGTTAGACCCTACGAACGACCTCTTTAGAGTTTGTTAATGGAGACTGTAACAACATGTCTGCAGTGACTCCCGAAGACCCTCGCATAATCCAGAAACGCACTGGATTTGAGCTTTTCTTTGGAAATAGATCTTTCTGTTAATCTACATGAAGGCAAAGTCTGTGTAACCCAAAATTATCCCATTTCCATGTACTCAGTGATTAAAAACCAACCAACCGTCCCCTCTTACCAAAGTGAGGTAAGAATAGAAGTATGTTTTGCTGGCATTCTCTCAAGCCCAGATATATAAACCTGCCTAAATTCTAGGCAGTCAGAGTCACTTAATAAAACAAGCTGGTGAACTAATCATTGACACCCAATCTGCTCATTACAACTTATAGAAGTTTCTCCTTCTCTCTTTCCTTCCGTCCATCTTTCTTTCTTTCCTTGAAATCCATGCCCATCCTGCATCTAACTCACCTGCCTGCTCTAATTATTTTAACCTTCCATGGTTGGCAGAAACTCAAGCCTTGAAATAAAACTAAGCAGAGATGTAATTTGCAAGTTGTGAGTGTCACTTACCGTGCTGCTGTGTCCCCAGCCAAGTCCAGTGCTGTATCTGAAAGTTCTTCTGGAGCTCCCCTTGAACATCTTACTCCCTCTCTTGGCAGGTGCCTGGCTCCTGACTTCTGCCTGGCTGGGCTGCGTGCCTCTCTCAGCTTTTCCCAGCTCGCCCTTCCCACCAGTCAGGCCCCCCTGGCTTTAACTGGGACTCAGGGTGCTCTTCGTCCTTCCTGGACTCCCGGTGTGTGCCCAGCCCGCGCCTGCATTGGATATCTCTCAGGCCTCCCCCAGATCCCAGGCCTGTGGCACACCTAGTTTCAGCTATCAACGCTGCCCTCTCAGTACGTGCCATTCCTACTCTGTCCACTCTGAAAAGGGACCAGTGTCTCTCTCGGGCTCCACTCACAGAGTCCCTATTCTCTCAACAAAAGGCCAATCAAATACCAAGATGGTTTCACTGACGTCTCACCCGGCTTGAATGACCAGTTTTCTTAGGCCTCATTGTTGCTGGCGACTGCTAGTGCCTCTTGGTGTTCAAATTCAGAAGAAAGCCCAGACTGAGAGTGGCATTAGGAGACAGGAAAATCTCTGGAGGGAAAGCAAGGGCTTGAAGAAGGGCCCATGGAAGAAACATGCATGGCAGGAGGACCAGCATGGAGGCCTCTGTTGGACAGAAAAGAACAGGGAAGTGGTGGACAATGGGTGAATCCACCCAGGCGGCCAAGAGAGATATACACAGATGGTGGGCATAGTGGCTCATGCCTGTAATCCCAGCACTTTGGGAGGCCAAGGCGGGCGGATCACTTGAGGTCAGGAGTTCAAGACCAGCCTGGCCAACTTGACGAAACCCCATCCCTACTGAAAATACAAAATATTAGCTGGGTGTGGTGGTGCACGCCTGTAATCCCAGCTACTGGAGAGGCTGAGGCTGGAGAATTGATTGAGCCTGGGAGATGGAGGTTGCAGTGAGCTGAGAGCATGCCACTGCACTCCAGCCTGGGCAACAGAGAGAGAGAATTTGCTTTAAAAAAGAGAGAGAGAGAGAGAGAGGAAATGACTTCTTAAGCAAAGGGGAAGTCCAAGGAAAGACAAGAAGATTCTTTAAAAAGAGAGTGAGATAGTGGAACTTGAAGAGGAGGATTGAAACTGTTTTGTTGCCTAGGAAAGGTAAAAGAAAAAGAATGTCTTCCCTCTGTGTGTTTTCTGCCCCTGTAATTTTCCTAAGCCTGTCCGCCTCTATTTCCCCACAGGGGCCTGGGGAATGGACAGGTTAGCTGTCTTGCTCACGGGGGGAGCCCACATTATTCTAGAGCTGGATCTAAAGCACCCCGTGTTCACCCTTGTTCATTGTTTGTTCCTCCCTGGCAAAGTCTATCCTCTGATTCAAGTTTAATCAACAATATCATATGTACTTGGGCTTCTGGTGTCTCAGCCTCTCTCCTGAGCACCAGGGCAATTCAGCGTGGTGAACCAGGAAGCAAACCAGTCTTGGAGATGGGCAGGCTGGGGTTATTTGTTGTTGTTGTTGTTTTTATTGAGCCAGGGTTTGAGTCTCAGCTCTGTTACTTACTATGTGTATGGTCTTGGATGAGTGCCACATGCTCTCTGAGTTTGTTTTGATTGTTAAATTGCGGTTAGGAATACTGGCAGAATCAAGTAGTAGAAGAGGCGTTAAGTGCCTAGCACAGCACTCTTCACTCAGTGATTATAAATGCCCCCAATGTCCCCTGCTTCCTGCGTCCATGCCCTTGCAATGTGACATGGCAGACCTCCCATCAGAAGGCGGGGCTAATGCTCCATCCTTTGATCTGGGCTTGACCATATGACTTACTTTGGCCAATGAGACATTAGAAAATGTGACACAAGCAGGGATCTGAACGGTGCAGGCACTCGGGCTTGCCTTCTCCTGCAGCTAAGAATCCTTTACCCACCATGGAACAAGTCAAAGCTAGCTTCCTGGGGGATGAGAGACTGTGTGGAGAACGGCTCCAACCATCCAGACTTCCACCTGACATTCCAGACATGAAAGAGAAGCCATCCTAGACCACCCAGCCCTAACAGAGCTGGCTCAGACCCGAATTGATCACTTAGCTTACAGAATCATGAGATGCAATAGATGTTCGTTGTTTTAAGCCATTCAGTTTGGAGGTCTTTGGCTTTTGTAGCAAATGCTAACTGGTATAGTAACTAAGAGCTGGCCCTAATGGCCAACACTTATTGTGACCTTTAACACCAGACACTCTGCTAGGCATGTACCCGTCTTCTAAGCTGCATCTCCTGGTGTCCATAACAGTCTTATACACTGGAGGTGCCCAGGAGAAATCACTTTAAGAATTTTAAAAAAATTATTTTTATTGCACCTGAATCCAAAAAGTATAAAAGGATACTAAAATACAATCAAGTAACTGCAAAAAATAGGTGTACAGGAAATAAATGTGGGAGACGTCAAATGAAACTAAGCATGGGGCAAAAACCAAAAGCAAACAAATATGTATATGATGTCTGTGGGCAAGTATATTACCTTGCTAGGACTGTCATAACAAAGTACCACCAACTGGGTGGCTTCAACAATAGATGTTTGTTGTCTCAGGGTTCTGGAGGCTGGAAGTCCAAGACTAGGTATAAGCAGAATTGGTTCTTCTGAGGCCTTTCTCCCTGGCTTGTAGACAGCTGTCTTCTTCTTGTCTTCACATGGTCATCTCTATGTGTATGTCTTTGCCCTAATCTCCTCTTCTTATAAGGACAGCTGTCATATAGGATTAAGACCCTAATGACCCCATTTAACTTAAGTCCCTATTTAAAGTGCCGGTCTCCAAATACAGTCACATTCTGTGACACTGGGGGTTAGGGTTTCAACAGATGGATTTTATGGAGGAGATGCAACTCAGTCCCAAACTGTGGGAAATCTATTTGCTCTAAGCTTTCCACGGCCAACACCCAAAGGGAAACCTAGACAGTTACCCAAGTTCATCTCCATAAACTCATGAAAAACAGAGCTACCTAATAGCTAGCACTCAGCCCAGAGCCCAGACGGGTTTCCACAAGCATTCTCATTAAAAAAAAAAAACCTTTTGTGAGGCAGTGACATCTTCAATGCTTCTCTTATAGCAGAAACAATGGTACGTTTCAAAAGACGTCTCTGACATCCCTTCTCAAGCACTGGCCAGTGATACAAGGTGGAGGAGAATGAAGTATTGATGCAATTTCTCCCCAGCCTTATTAAATGATGGAGTAGCCACCAGACAGGGTGGCTCTCGATCTCTTCACCAATCTTTCCCCTAGAATGGCTCAGTTTCTTTGGACATTAAAGGGGTTTTTATTATGGAGAGTTTCCCATTAAAATGCGGCACCACGGTTGAGTGCCTATGAAGGAGAGAATTACATGAGCATGGCCTGTCGAAGACCCCATGGACAAAGGGCAAGAAAGAAGCTTCCAGATAAGTGATGGCGTGTGCCAAGGGCAAGCTTCCTTTATTACATTTTAGGGGAGACACATCTTAGCTCCCCAGCATCTTTCCCCTCTTGTGTTGGACATATTTTTGGTGATTTGCTCCCACGGCCTATCCTAAGGGAAGATAATTTTGAAGAGGTCATCTGTAGGTAGCCATGCCATGCTTCAACAAGTGACTCACCTCTTTCTGGTCTTAGTTGATCATCAACTGACCCAGGAGCTGTCCACCTGTGGATTGGCCAATGACTGTGACCTATGGCCCAGCATGATAAGATGCATTTGACCAATCAAATTCCTCCTCTCTCAGAGGAAATGCAGAGATGGGCAGTTGGTGAGAGCTGTTGGTGTGGGGCAGAAGTAGCTGTAAGGAACTAAAAATAACAGCACACCTCACATCCATCTGGATGGCTGTTACCAAAAGAAAAGAAAGTAATGCTGGTGAGAATGTGGGGAAACTGGAGCCCTTGTGCATTGCTGGTGGAAATGTAAAATGGTGCAGCTACTGTAGAAAATGGTTGGGGGGGTCCTCAAAAAATTAAACACAGAGTTACCATATGATCCAGCAATTCCACTTCTAGGTATATACTCCCCAATATTGAAAGCCGGGACTCAAAAAGGTATGTGTACACACATGTTCATAGCATCAGCATTCACACACCCTATTGGTTCTGTTTCTCCAGTGAATACTGACTAATGCATCTTCCAAAAGAATCCACAAAACAGCTGGGGAGCATAAGTCTAAAGTCTATAGGCTCCATATGATGCAGGGCTGATGTAGGGCCAGCCTATAAGCACCCCCCACACAGAATAGCAGGGCTGATGGACCACGTTCAGTTGCTTGAATCCCATCATTTAATATATCAGTTCCAAACACGCAGCAAGAAATGAGGGGAGAGATCTGCAGTTGGTTGACACACTTAGGATCTGGTGCCTTCAGGGTGGAAGGATCACAGGTGTGGGTCCCGGGCTATGCAATGTTCACACATCTGTCTCTATCTGCCCATCAGCCTCCCCTGCTGATGGTGTGGTTACCAGGACCAGTCAAATAGTCAAACAAGGAGGCTTAGCAGATGAAAGGTGCCCAGAACCTGCACGCCCTTGTCCTACCAAAGAAACATAGGAGCAAGTTCACCTGGCCCGTGTCCGGGGCTCGCCAGCTGGCCTGCTGAGCAGCTGTGGGTTTTGTTTGCATTTCTTGAGCAGAGCACATATGGTCCCCCTCTATCTTTCTCATTCATTTCTCTTATTTTCTCCAGCAGAATTGAATGGTCTTAAAAGAGTGAACATGTATTGTTGATTCCATGAGAGGTGTGATGGTGAAACTGCTGATTCCCCTAGTACTTTAAAAAAGACTTTCTGCAAAGATCTTTTCTATTTTGTGTGTTTGTTGTTGCAAATAAGTGCTTGATTAGAGGCCAAGGGAAAACTGGTGGTTTTTATCTCATGAAGGTTAAGATCTGCTTTGTTTTCCATGGATGCTAGAAGTTGTGAATGGAAAAATGAACATCATCTTTGAGTAAAGACATTTTAGAAGGAGACACATTTTGATTTTAAAAATGGAATGTGACTGGGCATGGTGTGTCACACCTATAATCTCAGCACTTTGGGAGGCCGTGATGGGTGGCTTGCTTGAGCCGAGGAATTGGAGATCAGCCTGGGTAACATAGCAAGACCCTGTCTCTACAAAAAATGCAAAAATTAGCCGGGCATGGTGGCTCATGCCTGTACTGCCACCTACTTAGAGGTTGAAGTGGGAGGATCACTTGAGTCTGGGAGGTCAAGGCTGCAGTGAGTTTGATCACACCACTGCACTCTTCAGCCTAGGTGATAGAGTGAGAACCTGACTCAAAAGAAAATAGAAAGAAAAAGAAAATGGAATGTACTGGGCCAAGGGAAGGAGAGCAAGGAGAACCTGCTGTGGGTACTTGTGGGGTGCCCCCAAGGACTTACTACTGCAGGAGGATGCAGAGGAAAGGGATAGCGTGGAGAGCAAGGCATGCCATCCACTGAAAGACAGGGACAGGCACATGTGTAAGTTGTAAATCTCAGAAAAGAGAAGTAAAGATTAGGAGTGAGAAATGGGAAAGCTGAGAGGTGTTATTTGAATGCACACATTGAATGAATGAAAAAAATCTCACGACAGGATTAGATAGAAAAATGCAACGTTTCCTTTTTAACCAAAAGAGACAAGAGCTCGCAGAGGAAATAGATTGTGCTTGAGAACAACCATGGCAATTTTTCAGCAATACAATCAGACATTTTGGGGGAAACTTAATAAATGGCTTGGATCTCAGTGGTCAGGAAAGGATGGAGAACAGATGTCAAAGGCTGACATATATTTTCTGAGCAGAAAAAATAAGGTAGAGAAACAATAAGCCTAGGACTGAGGACAGAGAATTCGAATGCCCAAGGTCAAACTCAGTCTGCTAATATCTGCCTAGCCTCCGCACAAGGACTCATTCCATGAGGCAGCACCCACGCCCGCACGTGCACAGTCAGTTTCCACCGATTGTTCACCCACCGTGCCTCAGACCCTATTGGACAAAAGTTCTATCTCCAGCAAACCAGCTGTCAGGAAAGGGTCTCAAATCTCCAAGAACAGAAACTTCTCTTGATAGTGCATTCTGTTACCTTGAAGATGAAACTTGGCAATGGCACAGCAAGACCTGCAGTTCAGGCCTCCTGTTCCCAGCCTTCCACAATGCTAAGAGCGATGGCAGAGCACCTGTCCAAGGCCTCGAATGAGCTGTTGGCTCTACAGAAGCATCTGGAAGGATATAAGAGCACCCTAGAATGACTATCATAAAAAACCCACCCCATTCCCCCACAATCCTTTCCCAGCCCTTCTGTGGTGTGTGGTTAAACTGAGTCTCACCCATTTTTCCTTCCTGTTAAAGACTGTTTAGGAAGAGAGTGGAGGAGAGGGGGTTGCTGGACTTGAGTGGGGAGACAGAGTGGTCTCCAGGGCCCTGAATTAGCTTTGGGGGCCTGACTGATGACTCTCCACAGCAACCACATGGATTTTGGCACTTTCACTGAAAAATCAAGGATGCAGGTGATGGGCTGGGAGGGCTGCAAGTGTCCAGGAGGCTCAGAGCCTCAGTAGAGATTGCACCGTAAGACATCCCACCTCTGCCATCAACCACACAATCCAGTGGTTGACAGCCCCAATGTCACCTGGATTTTGCCCATTCCTCCATTATCTCTCCCCCCAAAGAAAATCTCCCTCTTCCTTCCTCAGGGGGTCCACATGGGTGGCCAACTGCTGGACCATTCCGAAGTCTCTAGGAAAGAAACCTTTCTTGCCTCTTCCAGCTCCTGGTATTTGTTGGAAATCCTTGCTGTTCCTTGGCTCATGGCAACATGATTCCAGTCTCTGCCTTCATCATTGCACAATATCCTCCATGTCTGTGTCTCTGTGTCCAAATCTTCCTCTTGTTATAAGGGTACAGTCATACCAGATTTAGGGCCCACTCTAACCCAGTATGACATTATCTTAACTTCACTGCATCCATAAATAAATACCCTATTTCCAAATCAAGCCACATTCTGAGGTCTCAGGTGGGCATGAATTTTGAGGTGGGGGGATGCCATTCATCCAAGTGTCATCACTTAAGGGTAAGGAAGGCCAGAACTTTTGACTTTGTTGGTATAATCAACTTTAATTACAATATCCTGGTTTTTTTCCCCACAAAAGCACTCTGAAATGACCATCGATCCTTTTCCATTCCATAAACTTGGTCTGATACAGACAGAGCTCAGCTTTCAAATAGAGTTTTCCTGAGCTGCTGCAGGTAACGGCACCTGTTTGCAGTGTCTGTTGGCCAGGCCAGACTGGGGGTGGCTGTGGGAAGAAGGAAACCCACAGGATCCGATCCGGGGAAGAGGGAGGAGCTCTTTAGCATAACCCTTGGCTTGCTCTGTCCGTTATGCACTCCTAGCATCCCGATTGGTAGGTTTGAAAGGAGACTCGGGTCATGGGCAGTAAGAGGTTCCTGCATCTCGATTTACTCTCAGGAGTGACTGGCACTTCCAGGGCTAGGCTCCTCCAAGGATGGGCTCATCCCTGTTGGGTGGAGTAGAGGTCTGTCCAGTTCCACCACGCCCACCTCCATCCACCCACCATGCCAAAATTGGACTTCTGTATTAATGAGCTTATTCGCCCAAAGATATAAGCCATTTCCTCCAACCTAGACTGTCAGTTATAAAGGTAGTCTTTGGGCTGGAATAAAGGTGGTCTTTGGCACAGTGGTAATCCCAGCACCTTGGGAGGCCGAAGCGGATGGATCACCTGAGGTCAGGAGATCGAGACCAGCCTGGCCAACATGGTGAAACCCTGTTTCTACTAAAAATACAAAAATTAGCCGAGTGTGGTCGTGGGCACCTGTAATCCCAGGTACTCGGGAGGCTGAGGCAAGAGAATTGCTTGAACCTGGGAGGCAGAGGTTGCAGTGAGCCAAGATCATGCCACTGCACTCCAGCCTGGGCGACAGAGCCAGACTCCATCTCAAACAACAACAACAACAACAACAACAACAACAACAACAACGGTCTTGGCGATTCCATTGGCCTCATGCCTTTATTTCACCCTTTGTTTGGTTCAGAATTTGGGCAGGAAGAGTGTGCCATTTACCAGACACCCCCAAATACCTTGGCAACACACAGGGCTCACTTAGAACACCAATTAACTTCTCAACACTTCACACACAATCCTTGCATGGGAGCCTTATTCCCTTAATACGCCAAAAATATACCTGAAGCTAAAAAGGGAGAGTGCCCAACCCAAGACAAGCTTGAACTTTCCATAAAAGGCCAGTAAGATAATTGATTTCATCTGTGGGATTATTGCCCTGTGACAGCTGGTATGCATTCCAAATACAGCAACAAAAGAGAAGGCCACACTGTGGAAAGGAGTTTAAGTGGAAACTTTCCATACACCAAAATCTCAAAGGAGAGGAAGTTGCTCGCCACCCCCTTGGTTACAGTTCGTAGTCATAAAGCCTGTTTCTGTACAATAGACTTCCACGATTATCTATTTGCAAAAATGTACAAACACAGCCAGCATACTCTGTGCCTGTAGAAAGACCTGGATCAATACAAGTAACAGAAGAATGAAGAAAAGAGGAAAAAAAAGATTTTATCAAGGCTGTTTACTTTAAGAGTACCTTAAAGACCTGCACAAACACACCTGCTACTTCAGTGCTAGGGAGAACAGAGCAAACATGGCTCTCCTTTAAAAGAAACTGGAGAAGGAGACTTTGCAGCCACAAAGCCAGTCACCCCAGGAGGCACTAGCATCTCAGCAAGTGAAAGCACAGAAGCCTCATCTTCAGATCAAAGTTATTTAAAAGGAGCCCAGGATCACACTTCTGAATTAAGCCTACATCACATCGGGGACAGTAACATGTTGAGGAATGTTTAACCACAAACTGGATTGCCAGAAGGGAAGGAACTCCCAAGAAATTCCTAGCATCTGCCCATTTCTGTGGTGTAAATACTCCCACAGTAGCTGATTTCAAGATGCCGATGCCAGCATTGGCAGAGATGTAAAACACCACATCATTGGATAATAGTTCCACCCTCCAGATACAATAGGTGCAAACAACTTCTAGAGCTTAGGTACTACTGAAATGTACCAACACAATCAGGAAGTAAAAAATGCTAAAACAATTAGGAAGTTGAATGTACTAAAACAACTAGGAAGTGATGAGTTTTGAGTATTTATTACTTTTGTGGTAATATAATCTATTTAATTGTAAGCTTATGATTTAAAAATTTTAAATAGTAACTCTTTTAGCTACCAGCTCACAAAATCCCTGCAAATTTTACAATTGGCTCAAGCTGGGGCAAGCCTCCTTCAGCATACCATGGTCTGGGGAGCGTTTTGAAAGTCACAAAGATCTTCCTTTCCCTACCTCAATTGCGGGAGGCCCATTGGGACAAAATCTCCCAGAGGCGACCACACATGCGCATTTTCTTTTCCTTCCTTCTTTCTTTCCTTCCTTCCTTCCTTCCTTCCTTCCTTCCTTCCTTCCTTCCTTCTTTCTTTCTTTCTTTCTTTTTTTCTTTCTTTCTTTCTTTCTTTCTTTCTTTCTTTCTTTCTTTCTTTCTTTCTTTCTTTTTCTTTCTTTCTTTCTTTTCTTTCTCTTTCTTTCTTTCTTTCTTTCTTTCTTTCTTTTTCTTTCTTTCTTTCTTTCTTTCTTTCTTTCTTTCTTTTTCTTTCTCTCTCTCTCTCTTTTTCTCTCTCTCTCTCTCTCTTTCTTTCTTTTTCACAGTTTCACTCTTGTTGCTCAGGCTGTATTGCAGTGGTGCAATCTTGGCTCACTGCAACCTCCACCTCCTGGGTTCAAGCGATTCTCCTGCCTCGGCCTCTCGAGTAGCTGGGATGACAGATGTGCCACCATGCCCGGCTAATTTTTTGTATTTTTAGTAGAGATGAGGTTTCACCATGTTGGCCAGGCTGATCTCAAACTCCTGATCTTAGGTGATCCACCTGCCTCGGCCTCCCAACGTGCTGGGATTACAGGCGTGAGCCACCATGCCTGGCCATCATGCATATTTTCAAAAGCTCTCCAGTGTGATTCTAATGGACACCCTGGGTAAGAACCACTGCTGTGTCCTACCCTTCCATGTTACAGAAAGGGAAGCTGAAGTTCAAAAGTTTAAATGTTCTGTCTGTTGGTTAACAGATGCCCGAGCTGGGGAATGACTATTAGTTAGGTTCTTTCTCTTCCCCTAGCCCTTCCTCCCCCACTTTGGATCTCTTTTTGAAATACTGCACTTTATTAACACCTTATTCGAAATATTGCAACTATATTGGCAGTATACACCATATACCAAAGCCTCATTACTTTTTTTCTTAAAAAAAGAGATGGTTGCGGGGGCAGTCTCACTGTGTTGCTCAGGCTGGTCTTGAACTCCTGGCCTCCACTGATCCTCCTGCCTCAGCCTCCTGAATAACTGGGACTACAGGCACATTGCATTCAGCTTACTTTTGCAGGACTTTAACAATAACCAAAATAAAGTTTACCATAATATCATTTATTTTTAAAAAGGGTTTAACAAGGAAATTCATAGGAAAGCCAAACTAGAAAGGCGACATCAATGTCCTCAAGAAACTTTAGAGACCAGCTTTCTCTCTGTTTTTATATAAACCATGTGTATATTAATAACAAACCATTCTGATCTATATACTAAGAGAGTGTCGACTGAACTGGCAATGTTTAGTTAATGGTTATTTTAACTTATTAATTCAAAGTAAAGTTACTCTAGCCAGTGGCAGTGGCGTGTGCCTGTAGTCCCAGCTACTCAGGAGGCTGAAGCAGCAGGATTGCTTGAGCCCAGGACTTTGAGTCCAGCCTGGACAACATAGTGAGAGCTTGTTTCTATTTTTCAGAAAAGTTATTCTGGGTAGCAAGATTATGGTGATTTACTCTTCCATATTTCTTCTAAATCTTCTTCAGCAAGCATAATGCTGTAGTCTTGTCCCATGTATTTTTAATGTTTTTATAATCGGAAAAAAAGTTGACTTTTTTTTTTTTTAACCCAAGTCAATTGTATCTTTTTCCACACCCAGACTTTTCATGAATTGGGTTTGGCTTCTCTTTTAAATTTTCCCAAGAGAGCAAGGAAAAGCGATCCAGAGAAGCTTTCTTTTTAGGACTTTTTACTGACTCTTCCCAGTGATTTGAAGATAACCTTCTCCTAAGCTCTCCACCCCACTCTGAAGCTGCCAGGTCCCCAGTGAACAGGACACGGTCTCCTGAGTGTCTCACTCTGCTCTTAGCGGGAGAACTCAGCTTTTGTCTCCCACAGGCATGGAAATAGTTACCAAACACCGCGTCCTAGGCCAGTGTCTCTCCTACTGCTAGTTGAAAGAACACTCCATGACTCATTGTGGACTCATCTCCCAAAGACATTAAATCTGAGTTTCAGTGAAAGCCAGTCCAGGTAAGCCCTGTACAAATAAGAACACGCCTGAGCTAAAACCAGGCTGGTGGATTCCAGCATCTTCTCTGTGCTCTTCCTGTGTCTCAGAGCGTGAGCTTGGGTTTCTACTCTGTGCCTGGGGAACCCATGCCCCCGGCCACCCCATGGCTGGAAGAGTACCCCTGTGTGGGAGAAATCAGCTATAAACGCGGAAGACCGGAGCGCTGAAGGAGGCAACCTTTCACCAGGTCCAGGGGCTTCTCCACTGGTCCTCACGGTCAGGCTTATTATCACAGCATCTTCTGATGATGTCTTTGCCTTGCCCCCATCCCTGTGGGTGGTGGCAGGACTGGGAAGGCAAGCGTGCGGGACTGTGGGTGCTGGGCTCGGCTGGAGGCATCTGCTGAGGGGAGGCCAGCACATGTTTCTTAAGAACAAGGGTATGCCTCTTATCCCCTTCTCTTCCTGGTGGGCCAGGCTTCTTGGTGCAAGGCAGCTTTTGTTTTTTGTTTGTTTGTTTGTTTTTGTTTTTTGAGACAGAGTTTCGCTCTTGTCGCCCAGGCTGGAGAGCAGTGGCGCGATCTCAGCTCACTGCACCCTCTGCCTCCCGGGTTCAAGCGATTCTCCTGCCTCAGCCTCCTGAGTAGCTGGGATTACAGGCCTGTGCCACCATGCCCGGCTAATTTTGTATTTTTAGTAGAGACAGGTTTCTCCATGTTGGTCAGGCTGGTCTCAAACTCCCGACCTCAGGTGATCTGCCTGCCTCAGCCTCCCAAAGTACTGCGATTTAAAACCAGTTTCTTGGTAGGGCTCAGTGGCTCATGCCTGTAATCCCAGCACTTTGGGAGGCTGAGGCGGGTGAATCACCTGAGGTCAGGAGTTTGAGACCAGCCTGGCCAGCATGGTGCAACCCCATCTCTACTAAAAATACAAAAATTAGCCAGGCGTAGTGGTGCATGCCTGTAATCCCAGTTACTCGGGAGGCTAAGGCAGGAGAATCACTTGAACCCAGGAGGCAGAGGTTGCAGTGAGCCGAGATCAAGCCATTGCATTCCAGCCTGGGCGACAGAGCTAGACTCCGAAAACAAACAAACAAACAAACAAACAAGCAAAAGAACAAGAAAAAAAAAAGCCCAAAAACATAAAACAGGTTTCTTTCCGTGCTCCTAATAGTTTCTGGCTTCTGCAGCCACATAGACCTTCACCACTTTCTAAGCCTGCATTTGCTGACCATCCCCACATCCTAAACCAAGCCCTCTGACCTCAGTTCTTCCTGCAAGGAGACCTTGTCCAGAGATGGCAACAGTTCCCGCCACTGCTTTTCCTTGCCTGCCCTCCTGCCGCTGCTTTTCCCAGCATACCCTGCCACCCCAGTGTGGGGGCTCCACTGACCATCATGGGGAGCGTTCTATCAGCACCCGCCTCCTGCCCCTGTCAGATGTGTCGTGGGGGAGTCATGTGGCCTCTTGACACCTCAGTTGCCTCACTGGCGAGCTGGGGATAATAATGTCACCTCCTGAATCAGCGTGGACATTCAGGAGCTACTGAGTGTGTAAAACTCTGCAAACGGCAGAGGCCACTCCCATGCCAGAATCAGTCTCCACGTCTTCTTCTGCAGACCCCTCCTCCAAGTCCCCTTGGTTCCCAAGGACAGCATCTGCCATCCTGTCCCCATGGTCTTTGTGTTATCAGTAGGGCTGCCAGATAAAGCACAAGACACCCAGTTAAACTTAAATTTCAGATAAACAACAAATAATATTGAGTGTAAACATGTCCTGTGCAATATTTTCATTTGCTAAATCTAGTGACCTGAATCTAATGAGACAGCACGTTTCGTAGGGCTGGACACCACGTGTGTCTCATCTGTGCTCCCTGACCCTCTCTCCTCCCTCCCCAGCCTGGCACACTGCCGGGCACATGGCCTCAGCATCCAATAGGCCAGCAGTTCTCAACAGGGCCAGGGCTGCCCCCTAGGGGCTATTTTGGAAATTCGAGGAAGCCTTTGTGTTTGGCAGGATTACAGTGGGGGACTTCCTGGCGTTGAGGGGACAGGAGCCGGGGTGCTCCAGGACCTGCCGAAATAGTCCTCTCTGTAGAGAGTTGTCCTTTACCCCACACACCATTCAGGTAAGTGACAAACCTGCTTAGGACCGTCTGAGCCTGGAAACTCACTCCATGGGAACATAAAGTGGATTTTGTACTATATTTCCAGGAACGCAACTACTGTACTTTGTTTTACTCGTATGACAAATTGCATCTGTGGTTTTGAGACCTCAGTATATTACACCTGCATCAGCACCTCTTTGTGATTGTGGATTCCTTCAGTTGCCTCTTTCTGGTGTCTTCATTGTGTCTTCTAGTGTAGATAGAATGAATGCTCAAGCACACTAGGCATTGAATGTATTTTGCTTTATTACAACCCTCCACTTTCCTTGTATTTTCCTTCATATTGCACTTAATATATTACGTGTATTTAATGCACCTCTCTCATTTCAGATTCTGTGTTGTGATAGGTATATGTAATAGGAATCTGCACTCTCATCTATGGTTTTTGTTTCAGGATGGTAAAAAGGCTGTTATAAAAGATTTGTTATGAAAGAGGTCACCCATAGAACAGTTCTGTGTCTTGATCATGGTGGTTACATGAATTTTAACACGTGATAAAAAGACTTAGAATGATTGCACACACCTTGTACCACACCAATACCAAATTTCTCACTTTGCTACCATCCCACTGTTAGTTACACAAGATGGAGCCATCAGGGGAAACTGAGGGAAAGATACACGGGAGCTCTTTGATTATCTTGGCAGCTTCTCTTGCATCGAGCATGATTTCAAAATTTTTAAAAAGTTTTTTTTTTTTGCTTATTTATTTATTTATTTGAGACAGAGTCTTGCTCTGTTGCCCAGGCTGGAGTGCAATGATGTGATCTCGGCTCACTGCAACCTCCACCTCCTGGGTTCAAGCAATTCCCCTGCTTCAGCCTCCCTAGTAGCTGGGACTACAGGCCTTCACCACCATGCCTGGCTAATTTTTGTGTTTTTAGTAGAGACAGGGTTTTGCTATGTTGGCTAGGTGGGTCTCGAACTTCTGACCTCAAGTGATCCGCCTGCCTCGGCCTCCCAAAGTGCTTGAGCCACCGTGCCCAGCCCTGTTAATTTCTTTATTTTTAACTTCTATTTTAGTTTTGTGAGTACATGTGCAGGTTGGTTATATAGCTAAATTAGCATCACGGGTTTATTGCACAGATTATTTCATCACCCAGGTATTAAGCCCAGTACCCAGTAATTCTTTTCTGCTCCTCTCCCTCCTCCTACCCTCCGCCTCAAGTCAGCCCCAGTGTGTGTTGTTCCCTTCTTTGTGCTCCTGAGTTCTCATCATTTGGCTCCCACTTATAAGTGAGAATGTGCGGTTTTTGGTTTTCTGTTCCTGTGTTAGTTTGCTCAAGATAATGGCCTGCAGCTCCATCCATTTCCCTGCAAAAAAAAAAATGATCTTCTTCTTAAAAAAAAAAAAAATGTCCTTTTAAGCAGGAGGAGTCACCAAGTCCTGACTTCAGGTTGAGAGCCACCTAACAGGTGGATCCGAGGGTTTCTCTTCCAGCCTGCAGGCTAGTCCTGCTTTGTGTGCAGTTCCTCCTCAGGAGAGCTTGCCTACGGGAAGGTGCAAGCACCCGAGAGCTCCATCCGCTTCCCAGCAGCAGAAACGGGGAGCTGGGCTGCTGCTTCCACTCCCAGCTCCAGCCCTTGGTTGCTTGTCCTTTGTGGTAGCCAGACGCAGGCTCAAACCCCAGGTCATATGGCAGGTGGCCTGGCCTTAGAAAGTCTAAATGAAGGCAGAGGGGCCTGGGCAGGTCACACCTTTCTGCACTGGCTGGAGCCCATCGCCCACCTGGCTCCCCTGCCAGCCCCCAGCCCCCAGCCCCTACCCCTCACTTCTCACTGCAGTGGGCTGCTTCTCTCGCTTCTCCCTCCAAATCCACCTGCACACCTGGGTCACATCCTCTAGAGGATAAGGAAGGCCTTGAATGTGAGCTAATTTTATTTTAGCATAAGCCTGGCTGCCTGGGTCTTCTGTGCACATCTCCCAGCTGGGATCTCTGGAATCTCTCTCTCCTGGCTGTCAGGTGTTCCTGCCCACCAGGCCTCACAGCCCACGTCACTGCAGATCCAGCCCGGGTGAGTCACCATCAGCAGCATAAAAACAGGGGTCGGAGGAGAATGCACGGGTGCATACCTCAGAATTGGTGAAGCTGTCCTCCATTCCTGGCTCTGTGTCAGGCACCAAACGGACACAGAATTCCCAGCTCTCCCATCTGCCCCGAAGGGCACCAAACGGACACAGAATTCCCAGCTCTCCCATCTGCCCTGAAGGACACCAAACGGACACAGAATTCCCAGCTCTCCCATCTGCCCCGAAGGACACCAAACGGACACAGAATTCCCAGCTCTCCCATCTGCCCCGAAGGACACCAAACGGACACAGAATTCCCAGCTCTCCCATCTGCCCTGAAGGATTCAAGGTCAGACAACAGAATCGGGGGGCCACTCTCATGCCGGGGTGCCTCCTTACACATTTGAGCTGCGGGGAGGATTCCGCTCACCTGCAGGGAATTAAAGCAGGCGGGCAAACCGTTACCACTCAGCTGCTGTTAGACAGTGGGATGGGAAACGCTTAACGTTTAGAAAAGGAGAAAAGGAGGAAAAAGAGGTGGTTTTAAAGATGGCAAACTTGTTTCCTAGACAACATTGAAGTACATTAAAATATAGTGGATTACATTGAAATATATTGAAAAACATTGAAATTTACTAGACAGCATGAAATACAACTTGGTCTCCGTGGGCTCAAGGCCGCAACAGTTATCCTGTTGCTCACGTCTTAGGTGAGCTTGCTCTCCCCTTCTCTTCTCCTTCTCTCCTCTCTCCCCTTTCCTTCCCCATCTTCCTTTCCTCCCTTCTGCTTGGTCTTCCTCCCTCTTTCTCCCTCTTCCTCTCCCTCCCGTTCTCTCTCCCCCACTCCCTGCTTCTCTCCATGTTATCCCAGGATTGCCTCATCACCTAGCAACAGTGTTCACTGCCTACAAGTGGGACATTGAATGTGTCCATTCTGCAGAGAGAGAGGGACACTGACTGATGCCCTTCCTGGGGAAGCAGCATGTTTTTCCCCCTTTCCTTTAACACTCTTTGTTCCTGACTTTCCCGTCTCTTCCCCTTCACCTCCCACCCTCCCTCTCTTGTTCTCCTCTTTGTCTCCCTTTCCTTCCCCCTTTCTCTTGGCAGAAACAGTGCCCTATGCTCACCAGAGACTTCCCCTCACTGGAAGGTGGCATGTCCCGGCCTCCCTTGCAGCTAGTGGGACAAATGCTACTCCAGGCCTACCTGGGAAGCCCTGAGCAGCCCCAGACCTTGCCCACTGCCCGAGGGCAAGCTTAGAGGCATTGCTGGAAGAGTGGAGAGCCCCTACTCACTCTGCAGCAGACTTCATCACGCTGAGCCACTGAGATTGAGGGTTATTTGTTACCACAATCAACCCCTATGCACCCTAAAGAATACACTTCTCCCCTTCATGCATAAGCCCAGCTGCCTCGGTCTTCTGTGCATGTCTCCCAGCTGGAATCTCTGGAATCTCTCTCTCCTGACTGTCAGGTGCATCTGCCCCCCAGGCCTCACAGCCCACATCACTATAGATCCAGCCCGGGTGAGTCACCATCGATAGCCAGGACCCAGTGCCCAACAAGCCTCCATTCACTCCACTCCTTCACACTAATGGGACAAGGCTGGAAGCTGAAGTCACAAAACAAGGCCTGGTAACCACACTCCAGGCCCTGGAGAGCCCTCTGCCCCCAGGGCCCTGACAAGCACCTCTCAGGGAAAGCCCTGTGCTTCTAGGGGAAGTGTTGGAAGCTCAGCGAGAAGCTCCCTGTGACTTAGACTGGTCCAGGCTGTGCAGGTGAGGTCCACAGCATTCTGCTCTAGGAACCTGTGCTCAGGAACTCCCAGGTCTCCAGCTCAAGGCCTGACCCAGTGGGAGAGGAGGAGAGTGCAGAGGAAAGCAGAGGAAATGGGTGCCATAATGGTTCATTTTATGCATCAAGTTGTCCAGGTCATGGTGCCCAGTTGTTTGACCAAACACCAGTGCAGATGTTTCTGTGAAGGTGTTCTTAGATGTGATTAACATTTAAATCAGTAGACTTGGAGTGAAACAGATTATTCTCCACAATGTGGGTCGGCCTTGTCCAATAAGTTGAAGGCCTTAAGAGAAAAGGCTGATGTCCTCCAGAATGAAGAAATTTTGCTTCCTGACTGCGACATAGAAATTCTTCCAGAGTTTCCAGGCTTCATAGTGAAGACTACAACATCAACTCTTGTCGAATTTTCCAGGTTGCCAGCCTGCCTGGCGGGTTTCGGACTTGTCAGCTCCCATAATCATGTGAACCAATTCCTTAAGATCTCTCTATATAGATAGATATAGACAGAGACCCTTCCCTTCCCTTCCCGTCTTCTTTCTTTTCTCCTTTCCTTTCCTTTCCTTTCCTTTCCTTTCCTTTCCTTTCCTTTCCTTTCCTTTCCTTTCCTTTCCTTTCCTTTCCTTCCTCTCTCCCTTCCTTCCTTCTTTCTTTCTTTGCCTCGCTCTGTCACCCAAGCTGGAGTGCAGTGGCACCATCTCAGCTTGCTGCAATCTCCGTCTCCTGGGCTCAAACAATTCTCCTGCCTCAGTCTGCTGAATAGCTGTGATTATAAGTGTGCACCACCATGCCCGGCTAGTTTTTTTGTTTGTTTGTTTTTGTTTTTTTTTAGTAGAGACGGGGTTTCACCATGTTGGCCAGGTTGGTCTCAAACTCCTTACCTCAGGTGATCCACCCACCTTGGCCTCCCAAAGTGCTGGGATTATAGGCATGAGCCACCATGCCCAGCTTTCTTTTTCTTTCTTTCTTTCTTTCTTTCTCTCTTTCTTTCTTTCTTTCTTTCTTTCTTTCTTTCTTTCTTTCTTTCTTTTCTTTCTTTCTTTCTTTCTTTTCTTTCTTTCTTTCTTCCTTCCTTCCTTCCTTCCTTCCTTCCTTCCTTCCTCTTTCTCTTTCTTTCTTTTCTTTCTTTCTCTCTTTCTTTCTCTCTCCCTTTCTCTCTCTCTCTCTCTTTCTTTCTTTCTTTCTTTATTTCTTTCCTACCTATCTTTGGTTATCTTATCAATTCTGTCTTTCTGGGAACCAAAAGCCTTGCCTGGTGGAGAGGGTTCATTTGCAGAAGAAGAGAGTGAGGGGGAGAGAAGCAAAGACAGGAGAGAGAGAGAAAGAGAGAGAGCGCTTGTCTGCATCCTCCAGCTCTTCTGTCCTGGGAAGCACCTGCGGCCTTAGATGCTGGGTTACTCTTTGCATCCCCTTGGCCTCATCCAGTTTGAGACAAATCTCTAATATGACTGACACAGAATTCTAATACTTCATTTAGATGGACATATTCAGGCCTCTTTTATTTAGTCATTGGAATGAATGGAATTAAATTTTCTAACAATTTGACTTGAGCGGTCAGACTAGACTTAAAAGTCGTTTTCCATTTCCAGGTCTCAAATAGACAGGAGAAAGCTTAGCAGACTCTAAAGACTGCTTAGATGTCTAATCTGGACAGTAAATAAAGACACCCTCCCCCCACCGCCCAGAAAACTCTCAAACACATGTTTTTGTTAGTGGCAACATGGAGGTCTGCAAGGATATTTACTTTTTTTTTTTTTTTTTTTTTTGAGACAGAGTCTTGCTCTGTCACCCAGGCTGGAGTGCAATGGTGCAATCTTGGCTCACTGCAACCTCCGCCTCCCAGATTCAAGCGATTCTTCTTCCTCAGCCTCCCAAGTAGCTAGGACTACAGGTGTGCACCGTCACGCCCAGCTAACCTTTTGTTTTTTGGGTTTTTTTTGTATTTTTAGTAGAGATGGGATTTTACCATGTTAGGCAGGATGGTCTCGGTCTCCTGACCTCATGATCCATCCACCTCAGCCTCCCAAAGTGCTGGGATTACAGGCGTGAGCCACTGCGCCCTGCCAAGGATAAATACATTTTTTACTTGCCTTGAATTTTTGCTGGGCTTTTGTTGAAGGATCTAAATCTCTTTCATGAAATATTCAGTGCTTCATGGCTTTCTGCTATGTCAGTAGTGAAATGTTAAATCTACAAAAACGTTATCCTGAGTGTCTTAGTTTGGTTTCAACTGCTTAATAAAGAAGAAAATACAGAATATATTAAATCAGTTTTCAAAGACTTCACTCAACCTAAACCAGCAGAATCGCATCCATGGCATTCACCACCTCCAGCTGGCCTGAGCTGGGGTTTCTAGCTAGCTTCTCAATCTATCTTCTTCTTTCCTTTCTTACTAATACAACTGGATCTTATATAGGCTGCAATGTGCTCAAACTAAAAGACTTCATTTCCCCTCCTCTCTCACATATGAAGGAAACCAATAACATCTAAACAGAACTCTTCGAATAAAGCCTTTTGCCCTTTGCTGGCTCCGTATCTGGAATGTAGATGTGATAGCTAGAGTGCCAGCAGCCATTTTGGGACAAGAAGCCCACCTTGAGAATGGAAGCTAATAAGGATAGTCAAGCAGAAAAATTAAGAAAGCCTAAATCCTAGATGGAGCTACCATACAAGCCCTGCACTGGCTCCCTCCACCTTATTTAATAAATACTGTTGACTCTTTAACATTGAGCTGGTGACCAACAGCACTGGAATTCATACCTACACAGAGTTTTTCTGACACACATATTTTCTCCATAAGGCATATGACCGCCTTCTTGTGATTAGGAACACTAGATAGCACTACAATTGAGGGCCGTTTTAAACAGCAAAATCATCAATAAAAAGCAAAAATGTGAACAACATGGCACTAAATAGACCACAGAAAGGACTGTTTATAGTATGAGAGCTAAACAAGAGGGCAGAGCATCACCTTGTTCAATGTCAACTGGGAACATTCGCGTCGGGCGGCTCAAATGTTGCACCTCTCTCTGCATGTCCAAGAATGACCTCAAAAGTGTGCAGACATTGATTTTCAGGTTACAAATAAGTTTTAGTGAGTAGGAGAATTTGCAAATATGGAATCCACAAATGAGAATTGACTGTTAAAACATTTCCAGGCATTCACGTGGTCAGAAGCTTTTCCTTTCATAGAGTATCTCTGAAAAAGTTACTTAAGGATACTCTTCAACCAAATGAAGATAAAAACCAAAGAATGGATAAGACAAGATACTGGAAATTGTGGAGCCAACTCAGGAGCCCAATAAAAAGAAAATCTGAGTTAAACATTTGTGAGATTGGATTTATTTTTTGCCTTGCAAACATACTATTTTTATTTTTGTTTATTTATTTGAGACAGGGACTCACTCTGTTACCCAGGCTGGAGCACAATGGTGTGGTCTCAGCTCACTGCAGCCTCTGCCTCCCAAGCTTAAGCAATCCTCCCACCTTAGCCTCCCAAGTAGCTAGGACTACAGGTGTGTGCCACTACACGTGGCTAATTTTTAAGTTTCTTACAGAGACACGGTTTTGCTGTGTTGCCCAGGCTAGTCTTGAACTCCTGGGCTCAAGCAATCCTCCTGCCTCAGCCTCCCAGAGTGTGGGATTATAGGTGTGAACAATTGCGCCCGGTCTATTTTTATTTTTATTTTTTTAAAAGCATCAGCGTATGCAGCATGAAAACACAGACTCTGAGGCCAGAACATCTGAGTTGAAATCTTAGCTCTGCTACTTACCAGCTCTGTGATCTTGGGCAAGTTGCTTAACCCTTCTGTGCTTCCTTTGCCCCACAGAGTAAGGCTAATAGTAGCACCTACCTCATAGGTTTGTTGGTAGGACTAAAGGGTTTTGTAATATTCAGGACAATGCATGGCACATAGTAATAATGCTATGCATAAGAGTTAATTAAATATATAGGTAATCTTCTAGAAGAAAAAGAAATTGAAGCAAGTCTGTAACCACCCAAGTAGGAGAGCATGAGACTGGGGTTTAACATCAGCTTAAGGTGCTCTTCATGGTTTCCAGGCCCAGTCCTGGAGGGTCACCGACTCAGCAATATGTCCCCCACCTCCCTAAGGAGGGCTGGCACATCTCTCTCTTTGCCTACAGGGTTATCTCCTCCTTTCCCAGGCAGAGGGTAAAACCTGCAGAGATGCCCACAGACCTGGCCCACAGACCTGAAGGCCATTGCAGGGTGGAAAGAAGTTTGTTTTGGGATAGTTTATGACTGACCTTGCCTGGGAGGTGGCACCCAAGAGCCACATTTGCTGAGGAACTCCAGGTGGCTGGGATTAAAGGGCCACACATCTGTACAATTTCTTGCTGGAGACATAACAACTCTGAGGACTCTCTGATGCCAGGGTGTCCCTTGGCAGCCCTGATGCCCTTCTTCTGATAATTCCCAGCTCCATCCCTGCGTGTCCAGGCAAAGTCAGCCCACAGCGTTGGTCTCAGGGCGGGGGCCTCCTCCCAACAGCACAGCTGGTGAGTCCCGGGAGGTCTGTTCTCGGCTTCGCTTCTCTCTGTTTCTGTGGGAAATGACCTGTCCTGTTTCTCTCTGTCTCATGCTTCCAGGTACCTTGGAAGTCTGGGAGAATCCCTCATGTCTTTCCGTTACGGGAGATGTCCCTCTTTATTGCCTACAACAGGGGTTGGCAAACTTTTTCTAGAAAGGGCCAGATGGGAAATCTCTTTGGCTTTGAGAGCCATTTGATCTCTGTTGCCACTGCTCAACCTGCATTTGATTGCAAAAGGGGCTGGGAGAACACATAAATGAAAGGGTGCGGCTGGATTCCAATACAACTCCATGCGATACAGAGTGATGTCATGGACTTCAGAGACCCAGGAGGGGAAGGGAGGCTAGGGATAAAAAACTACACATTAGGTACAATGTATACTACTCGAGTGATGGGTATTCCAAAATCTCAGAATTCACCATTTTGTTATAATAGAGCAAATTATATTATAACAACCTTATGATATAATCCATCTATGTAAAAAAAAAAAAAAAAACAAAAAACTCATACCCCAAAAGATATTGACATTTTTAAAAATTTAGGATCGACAAAATATTTTATATGTTCAGAACATGGTAAGGAGTGATAAAAAGCAAGTTTCAGAATAGCACGTATAGTAAATACATACATGTGATATATAAAAAGCATGTGCTTACATCTGTTTGTATCAATATGAAATGCATAGACATGCCTGGAGGGATGTCCTTCCAAATATTGTCAATAATCATCTTTAAACCAGGTGAGGTGGCTCATTCCTATAATCTCAGCACTTGGGGAGCCTAAGGCAGGAGGATTGCTTGAGACTAGGAGTTCAAGACCAGCCTGGTCAAGAGAGACCCCATCTCTACAAAAATTAAAAATAAACAAATAAATACCAATAATCATCTCTAAAAAACAAATCAAAAAATTAAACTTTATGTAAATGGATGGTGGGCTGGATTTGACCTACTGGTCATGGTTTGCCAGCTCCTGGCCTGTAAGGATAAAGAATCTCATGCATGTAATCCCAGCACTTTGGGAGGCCGAGGCAGGTGGATCATGAAGTCAGGAGTCCAAGGCCAGCTTGGCCAACACGGTGAAACCCCGTCTCTACTGAAAATACAAGTTAGCCAGGCATGGTAGCACACGCCTGTAGTCTCAGCTACTCGGGAGGCTGAGGCAGGAGAATTGTTTGAACCTGGGAGTCAGAGGTTACAGTGAGCCAAGATCACACCACTGCACTCCAACCTGAGCAACAGAGTGAGATTCTGTCTCAAAAAAAAAAAAAAAAAAAAAAGAAAGCTTTACATTGGGGTTCCCTGAAAAGCCACATGGGCTCCCCTTCCATTTTCCGCATCAGGTTGCCTGAGCGCTTCCTAGAGCTCGTGCTCTTCTGACTTGCAGGTCACTGTGGCCTCCAAGTCTTAAACGCGGGTGAGACTGGGTGGCCTCCACTCCCTTCTAGTGCCTTGGAGCACACTGCTGCTCATTAAAACTGCAGAATCCTTCCCTGGGAATTTGTTCCTTTCTGATGTGCCATTTATACAGCTCTCAGCAACTGGCCCTGGTTCTGAGAATGCTTTATGACTACCTTTTGCTGGGCAAATGCCAACCCTCTGAAGATGAAGAGAGAGGAGGTTCCTGCTCATTTTGCTTCATGGAGAAGAACCATGAAGCAAAATGCCCGATGACTCTGGTGCCCTCCTGCATTCTGGTAAATTCTTCAGTGGCCCCAATAGGACCACTCCTTGGCTAACGCCACTCACCAAAGCCTCCAACCCCTTTCAAATGGAAATGAAACTGGGCATCCAGAATCTTGTTATGACACAGGCGATTCCAAAGAAAAGGGCCCTCAGGTTTTATTAATGTATTTTCTGGCTGTTAGACAAAATAGCAGCGTTTCTGAGTGAAAGAAACATGAGGCCTCTTCCTAGATGATAGACTATGTTTTCAAGCATGAGTTTAAGTCTCCCGTTACTTTATCCAGTGAACAAAGGTATGAAGTTGTTTTTCCCTCACAGCAAGGTTTCTTCGGAACAGGATTTGAAAGTGCCTGCAAGTGGCTGAGAGAGACCTTTCTCTGAGTTGAAGGGCGGATGAGACATTCACTAAACAGGCTGGGTTTCCTGAGTCTTGAAGGCAAACATGAAAAGTCTGTGAAGGATGCTTTCTAAAGACACACAAGAAAGGAGCGGAGGAGAGTGGGAAGAGGACAGGAAACGGAGGCTGCAGAGAGGCAAGAGTTTGTGTCCCCAGCTTGTGTTCTTTTGGATTTTTTTTTTTTTGAGACAGGATCTTCCTCTGTCACCTAGCCTGGTGCAGTGTTGCAATCTTGGCTCACTGCAGCCTTGACCTCTCGGGCTCAAGTCTCAGCATCCCAAGTAGCTGGGACTACAGGCATGCGTCACCACACCATGTCTGGCTAATTTGTGTGTGTGTGTGTGTGTGTGTGTGTGTAGACACAATATATATAATGTATATATATAAATTTATATATGTATATATACATGTATATACATATAAATATGTGTATATATACTCTTAGATATATATGAGTAAGTAGCTGGGACTACAGGCATGCGTCACCACACCACATCTGGCTAATGTGTGTGTGTGTGTGTAGATACAATATATATAATGTATGTATATATAAATTTATATATGTATATATACATGTATAGACATACAAATGTGTGTATATATACTCTCATATATATACATATATATGCATATAGTTACACACACACACATTTTTTTTTGTTTGGGTAGAGACAGGGTTTCTTCAAGTTGCTCAGGCTGGTCTCAAACTCCTGGACTCAAGCAATCTGTGCATCTCAGCCTTCCACAGTGCTGAGAATACAGGCATGAGCCACCGCACCCAGGGGGCCTCTTTTGATTTTTGAACGCTTTGAACATAGTACCTGGGCAAACATTTTTTACATTTTAATTTTGAAATAGAATAAAATTATGTCGTTTATTCATCTCTTAGAACTTGGCAAAATTTCCTGCCCAGCTGGGGCACTCAGCCATGTACTTGATCTTCCTTCCTCCTTTGCCCTGGCCAAGGAGGCTCCAGTCCTGACAATCCCCATAGCCCTCGAGGGGTGCCACAGTGGTGAGTGGTGGCCCCCACAGATGGGGTGGGTCCTCACCCTGGTTCTGAGACACTGCCTGGACCTCCAGTTACTGTGGGGAATATCACGATATTTTCGGAAATATTTGAGTCTTCTGACTTATTTTTTAGATGGCTTACACAGCACACCTAGAGGCTGGGAGAGTGCGGCGGCAATGAGGGGTATCAGCAGCGACGGCTGAGTGACGGGGAGTCTCAGAACCCAGTTCGGAGTCTGGACTCCACCACATCCTGGTGGTGCAGACTCAGGCGAGGAACTCAGGGTGTCTGAGTCTCAGCTTACTTGCTTGTAAAGTGAGGAAAGATCACCTACTTTGCGGGGTGGTGAACACATGAGCAAATGCATTAGAGCTCCCTTCGTAAAGTAGTTCATCAGCAATCAATGCAAACGGCGATGGCTGCCCTGGGAGGGAAGCCCCCGATGGAAGGAGCAGGCCCTCAAAGGCCCCTCCAAGGTCTCCTGCCTCCCTAGTCCTTCCAGGGCCTGTGTGGTCAATGGCTGGCCAGCTCACTCCACCTCCTCTCACTCCCAGGCCATCCCAGCATAGGGGGACAAATTCCCTCCCCTTTCCCTGAACCCAGTAACTAGCAGGCCGTGTACCCTCTCCCTCTACCAATAGCACCCTAGACTGTTCCTCCCAGGTACGCACCTCTCTGCCTTTGCACGTGGATTTGACTACTGATGGGAAGCCCTGTCCCTACACCAGTTGCTGGACCAGGAAGGATCCAAGCTGGACCACAGGGTCTCTGTCCTGGAAATTTGAATTTTCAGTGGTAGGACTTGAAGATGGAGAATGGTCCCTTTCCCTTGTCCCTCGCCTTCCACCCACCCCACACGTTTCAGTCACTCGCCATCCTTTCCCCACCCACAGGCAAGTCTGGGCCCCTGCTCTGAGAATACCCCCGCTTCTCTGGGCAGAAGCACCCCCCTGCATCCTGATGCAACCACAGATGCCCTGTTGCGTCGTGAAGCACTCACCGACATGCGTTGCTTCTTGTCAGTCTGACTGTCTGTCTCCTGCTCTCTCTGTGCTCAGGGAGGACTAGGACTGCGTCCCAATTGTCTCCCTATCCCAACCTTTAGGATATCATCTGGCTCATGGACCCTAAAAACTGTGTTTTGAAGGAGAAGAGTGCCATGAGATGGCCCATTTGCTCACAGGACAACAGCATTACAACCCCAAGACTCCATGGCCCCATCCCCAGGCAGGGAGCGCCCAGATAGGGTTGTGAAGGACTCAGCCAGTCCCGGAGATGGAGGCTGGGCTGGCGTGAGGTCAGTGGACCCAGCTGGAGCCAGGCAGCTTAGATTGCAGCGGGAGAGCTGGTGAAGAGGAGTAGGAGGGACCCAATGTCTTCTGTAGAAAGAAGCCTCTTGCCCGGGGAGTCAGGTTCCATGCATTCCTGATCCAATGCCCGGTGCTGGGCGCCAGAGGAAGCAGGGATCCTGGGGGTCTGTCCTCATCCTAAGCCCCCAGAGCGAGGGGCTGTAGGAAAACTCACAGAGCTGCTCCCTGGGGCTCTGTGCCAATGCGGGCAAGAGGCACATGTTACCGCTTATCTTGGGGTAACTTCAAGGGTCAGAGAAGGGACCCAGCCTGGCTCCCGTCACCTTGGCACATGAGGCTCCTGGGGAAACTGTGGGGGCAGCTTCCAGATATGCCCCCAAGATGATGCCTGGACGTGGGAGCCTGCCTTCAGGGCCACAGCCCAACCCTCCACCCTGCAGGATGCCCTGGGAGGCTCCTTTGCCTCCCCAGAGCCAGGAGAGGCTGAGTGGGTCTACGGGGACCCCCCAACCCCCCCTCGCTCCCCAATGCTTCGGGGCTTGCAGAGATCCAGGTGATTCCGGCAGAAACTCAACCTCAGCCAACTGGTGCTCAAGGAAACAGAGGGGCTTTTGACCTAATTATTCCCAATTGCTTGTCTCCATCGATCACACTCTCTTGGTAATTGCCCAGCTCCCCACTCTGGGGCGGGGGGTGTGGTTCTCAGGGGCCTGCATTCGAGTGGAATAAATGGGGTGTGACGCTGAGAAACGTGCAGGCCCTTGCTTTCCACACACTGTGGCCTTTGTGGAGGAGTGTTTTGTTTACTACCATTAAAATTCAGGGAGCACGACCAGGGAGCGTGCAGGGCCGTGGGAGGGACAGGGGCTGGCTCTTCAGGGAGAGACCTGGGCTGATGTAAGCTGAGTGTGGACCTGGCCCCGGGGGGAATCCCCGCCATCTGGGCCCAGATCCCACTTACATGGTCACTGATGTTTGCAAACCCTTGATTCTGTTCAGAAACCTTCCGTGGTTCCCTTTCTGACATCTATATCAGGGCCCTGGCCTCCTGGGCCCAGCATCCAGGGATCCTCCGTGCTCCCCTAGCTTCACACCTCCCACCTCACCTCCCGCTATTCCCCCAAACTGCTTCCCTGCTCATATTTCTGAAGGGAACCCTGAGAATGAGCACTCAGCCCTTGGCCTGACCTTCGCCGGGGCTGGCGTCCCCCTGCGGATGCAGCCGTCCCGACAGCCTCAGCCAACTCAGGCTCTCTCTGGCCTCCAGGGGACCCATGCCTGTCACCTTCCCTGCAAGCTCCTTCAGCACCGACCGCCTGCACCCCTAATTGTGTCTGGAGGGCATCGGCTTCCCCTCATTTCTGTACCTGACTCCCCAGTCAGCCTGAGGACTCCGGGGGGGACTTTAGGCCCCAGCACCTAACATCACGTCACGCTGGGGCAGAGCTCAGTGTGCATCTGTTGGTTGATGACATCTTCAGAGAGCGGGTGCATTCTAGTGCCATCTACTCCACAGGAATCCATTCCCTTTGAACGGCCAGGCCAGGCCTCCACTGTCCCCTCCCAGACTGCCCTTGTGGTTCCAATACCGTTGACACTTTGACTTGTGTGCAGCTCCCAAGGCTGGTCTATGGAGAGGCTTCAGCCAGCTGCAACCCCACCAGGGCACACTCCTGGTGTCCGATCCCCTGTCCCAACAATTGCATGCACTATTGGCTCAAAAAAACTTTTTGAATATCAAATGCAAACTCAATGGGTTGGGACTTGTGGGGACATTTTCATCAAATGCTGGAGAACTCACAGACTCACCGTTCCTTTTCTCCACCTTTTTCCTACATTCACCAAAACATTGAACTGATTGGAGGTCCTGGCTATCTCACTCATTAATGGCAACCCCTCCCAGAGGAACGTCTCCACTGTGGTATGTGAGCCGGTGAGCTTCAATGAACCTCATAACTTCCATGTAATAACATCTATGTTCCCCGAAAGTTCTGGTTATTAACCAGGGGCGATTTTCCCTCCAGGGGACATTTGGCAACATCTGGAAACTTTTTTGATTACACAGTGGGAGGGAGGATTGCTCCTGGAATTTAGTGAGGAGAAGCCTGGGATAAACATCCTACAATGCACAGGACAACCGCTCACAAGAAAAGGTGATCCAGCCCCAAATGTCAATAATGCCGAAGTTGAGGACTGTGCCCTGAATGTACTATAAAGTACATCTTGTAGAAGGTAGTTCTATTTTATTTGAATTGTGATTTGACATGGGCAACTCTTGCCTGCTCAGGGGGTCACCCACACCCGCAGAGGGAAATGAAGAGCTAGAGGGGACTTCTAACTTGAAATGGAGCCAAAAGGCACAAGACACCCACAGCAAATGACAGTGAAGGGGTGCGCAGAGGTCCGGTGCATTTCTGGGAGCCAGTCCGAAGGGAGGCCTCCCTTTTAAATTCCAAGCACTCAGTCAATCCAACTCACAGGAAGGCTCCAGATGAAAGGCCGATGAGAGATGTGGAAAGAGAGCACTTTTGTTTCTAAGCTTACAGAGAAGGGTGGAGAATTTTTTAACTGAGCCAAACCACACACACCTCTATTGGGGCATGAAAAATGTGCGCATCAACAAGACACAATCATGCACGTGACTCGGCTTTTCATGCGAGTCACCCACGTGGCTCACCAAATGAAATGTGAAGGCTTATTTGTTTTGTGGAAATTCTCAAATAATGGCTCTGCCTGTTGCAGCAGGTAAAACTTGCAGTTGAATTGTGATGGAGTTTTTTCAACACAGGATTTCTCTGTTTGACAATATTTGAACAGATGGTATGTGGGGCAGCACAGGAAAGTGCCCAACAGTTTCCACCCTGAGACCCGGATCCCAGTGTCTTCCATTTTTTGGTCGGTGTGTACTATACATAGAACTTGGAGTGCTCAAAATCTTGCTTTCTGCATGACTTGTGCTCAACTGGTCTTATTCCATTTATTTTTCCCTGCATATTTTCCCCTGGCATTTTATTGATTCTATCAGTTAGGATTACTTTCAGCTGCAAATAATGGCAACCCCAACTAAGAGTGGCTTAAGCAATAAAGACAATGACTTAATTATCATTATAGTCACATAACAAGAGTAGAAAATTCCAGGATTGCTGTCATGTGGCTCAGTGATGTCACGGAAGGCTCGTTTCTGCTTGGCTAGTCACAGTGAGATTTTCATCTTTAAACTCATGACCTCATGGTCAGAAGATGTGTGTAAAGCTGTAGAAGCAACAACATTTCAAACAGGAACACCTAGGGTGACAAGCCAACTCTCTTTGCCCAAGGCTGAGGGGTTACTAGAAAGTCCCAAGTGAACTGGGACAAGTTGGTTACCCTATGGGCACCTTTTGTTAGGGAAGGACATCTTCCCCAGAAATTCCAGCACATTCTCCTAGGTCTTTTGGACCAGAACTAGGTCATATCCTCACCACTAGACCAATGGCTGGCAAGGAGGCCCAGGATCCCCCTGCTGTGATTCATCCCCGGGGGCTGGAGAAGACCCTCCCTTAGGCTTGCCCAATGCTGAAACAGAATGAAAGTTCTGTTGGCCAGGAAGAAGGTGAGGAACCCAAACATTTTCCAGAGTGCTCATGAAAGCAATTAATTTCCCAGTTAACCAAATCTTACCAACCAAGCAGTGTGTGTGTTAGACACGTTATTCATTCATGTATTCCTTATTCATTTATTCTTTGAACAAATATACGTGCAAGCTCTAGCCTGGGCCAAGTGGGTCTAGGGTGACCCCCAGTTCACTCTTCCCACCCTTTGGAGCCTACAGAGTTCCAGGTGATTCCGGCAGAAACTCAACCATGGCCAACTGGTGCTCCAGGAAACAGAGGGGTCTTTGACCTAATTATTCCTAATTGCTTGTCTCTATCGATCACACTCTCTTGGTAATTGCCCAGCTCCCCACTCTGTTCTTCAGGTTTTTTTTGTCAATAAAGTGGAGAACATTATACCTATTTCATAGGATTGTTGCCAGAATTAAGTAACTTAATACAAGTAAAGTTCACAGAGATTGCCTGGCACATAGGAAACACTCAATCAATGTTAGTTATTACTATAACACTTGTGGTAGCTTTTCAAGTGGGCTACAGATCCTTCTGCACTTCTTTCTCTTCAGAGGGGAGAGTAAGTCTATGTTCCTGTCCCTTGAATCTGGGTGGACTCTAACTGCCTTGACCACTGAGATATGGGAATGTGACTTTGAGGCTGGATCACAAAAGGGCATGCCTCTTCTTCCTTGTTTATGGGAACACTTGCTCTTGGAGTGCTATCCTGAGACCTCCATACTGGACAAGCCAGATGGGGCATTCTGGTCCACAGCCCTAGCTGAGCCCAGCCTCCTAGCTATCCCCATCAAGGTGTCAGACATCACAGGGCCTCCTGCCTAACCAACTGGTACCAGCAATGACCTCCATCCATCAACACCATGTGCAACAGAAGAATTGCCCAGCTGAGCCCTTCCCAAATTCACAATGCACAAAATTAGGGACTATAATAAAATGATTGTTGTTTTAAGGCATGAATTGTTGCAGTTGTTTGTTACACAGCAACAGATAACTGAGACACTACTCCTACAGTTTCTTATTATTACTGCTATTATGATTATTCTTATTAGTATTAAAAGACTGTGCCAGTTGAATCTTGCCCTAACCATTTCTGGCTGATAAACTGCCCTTTAAGAAGCTACAGAAATATTCCTTATGAGCTGTTGCTCCAGGACGTGTCCAGGAAAATGACTCATCTTATGTGATCTGGCCCCAAAGAACATATCAAGCTCAGTATATAATAAACACTACCAAGCCAATATTTATCTTTTTAAAACTCTGAAAAGTTCAAAGCCAAACCAAATGTCAAACTAACAAGCATGCCTCCCATTTTTAAATAAAAAATATAAAACCTAAATTCCTAATTTCCCCTGAATATAGCAGAGGTGCCTGGGAGAACCTGATTCCTGTAACATACCAACCAAGGAGGAAAGACTCTAATAGTCTTGTGTTTTCTACTTGTCAAAGTGAAGGAAAACAACACATTGCTTTTAAACAATATTTATGTAACACTCCCCAGAAGCTGTACATGCTGAAGTAAACTATAACCTTTCTCTCTTTAAACACCTTTTACTTGTTATTTGAATAGGAAGTTATTCTTTCAGAATTAGCTACATCTGTCAACCTAGCATTCCTGACTGCCACATAGAACGTTCTTACCATATCCCAACTCCTCAATAACTTTCTCTCGAGCTTAATTTCCCCCTAGGTTTCATTTATTTTTGTGAACTCCCTGAGGCTTCCTGACAAAAGAAACCTTTAGGACTTTAGGTAACCGTAGGTAACATGGTCTGCACATTTAGGGCTATATTATTTTTTTATTAGATTTTTCAACTCAGAGTAAGACAGTGGGACAAATCCACGTTTAAGGCAATTAGTTTTTTATTAATGGTTCCACAGACCCGACATTTATTATAAGCCTTAATGCACCAACTTTCTTGTCTCCTTCATGGGTTTAAAAGGTGCCCAGTGTGTTCTCAGATGTGTTTTTGTTGGATGGGCACGGGTTATAGCTCTTTGGCAGGAAAGCGTGGGTTGAGTAGATGAAAATGTAGTGGATTCTATCTGCAAAATTCCAAGCACTCACTTGCATTGTTTCCTTATGTGCCAGACATTGATGAGGATGAAACCGTCCCCTTTCCACCACTGATCATTGTTTATAATCCCTTATCCATGGATGGGTGTTCCAGCTTTCAGTCTTGCCTGAAAAACATGCAGATGATTGCAATCTGCATTCCACCTGTGACTAATCCCATTCACAGCCTCTCCCATCTGCCACGGACTCTCCTCCCTGTGACTTTTAGCGATACAGAGTGAGGTTAGTCCTGACTACTCACCAGCAGAATTTCACACATAAGGCAAGGACCAAGTAGAGATGTCCCTTACCCACCCGGCAGAACATGACAGAGAAGGCCACGGTGGGACTCTGGTGGACGGTGGTTTAAGGAAGAGGAGGGGGCTTCGTTTTCAAGAGAACGAATTCAACCCGTCTGGCCCCAGAGTGCATTCTTGGCTGCACCCATGAGATGTTCCATCAATAGACTGGCTCTGGGTTTTCCTGGACGTCGTCTGATCTGAGTGGAATCCAGAGAGGTGCAGTCAGGCTCTTGGAAGACTGAAAGCAAATGGTGGATTGAACGGGTTTGTCTTCACTCTGCTTTTTCATCTTTCTCAAATTTGCAAACCCCTCTTTGCATGCCACATAGACACAACCATCACTAGGTCCTCTGTTGAACACCTATGGCGGTCCAGGTCCCACCCAGCAGGCTTCCTGTCAGATTTTCCAGATTTAGCTTCAAAATAGGTCGTATTTATTATGCCCTGCCTTGTTCCAGAAAGGGTTGGAGGCAACTAACTTAAAAACACAATTATGAAAAGCTGATTTGACTTCTTATTTGGTTAAAGATGTTTTGCTGTAAATTTGAAAAAAAGTTAAATCCTCTTTTTTTTTTTAAGTGATCTTTCAAGATGATTACCTTATTTTACAACAAACAGATGTTTCTAATAATTGAATACCATTAAATATCTGTCCAAAAATTTCCTTTTGACCTCAAAATTACAACTAATATATAGTGTTTTTGTTTCTTCCTAACCACAAGGAAATCTGATGTCATTGTGTAAATGATGCAGAAGAAATGTTTTGCATGGGAGAAACTGCACCATCTCAAGGATTTGGATAAACTTTTAAGTCATTGTCCTTGTCTGTGGCACAGTGTGGGGCGGGGGAGGGGGGTGCTCTGCTCTGATCCCCCCCATGCCCGAATGCTCTCTTTTAGTATTTTATTTTAATTTAATTTATATTATATTATTTCATTCAACATTGAGGCACATTGTCTTTTAATTTTTTCCTTCTGTGGAAAACTTAAACTCTCGTGTTCCCATGGTTTATGAAAATACTCAAATGTCATTCTTTTACTTTGATTTTATAAATAAACTTTTGGCTGTATCTGTCAGGGAGAGCTGAATTTACAAACTATCTGGCCAGGCCAGGCTGTGCTGGGACTCAGTGGCAGTTCGTGGCCATGCAGACAATTCTGCTGGCCAGGTCGGTCGTTGCTGTCGTTTCCTGACGTGCCCTCCATTCCCTGCCCAAACAACCCTCAGTGATGGACAGATGAGAGAAAGGAGAAGAGAAATGCTCTCCCGTCTGGTGTGGAGACACTGCCCGACCACTCGTCCTCCTTCCTGCTTTTATTCCGGGTGTAGATGATGAGCCTGCCCCTGGCCCAGTATTTCACGTGGAGCAGCAGGGCGTTCTCTCCAGTGGGAAGTAGCTCACGTCAGTTTCAATCATTTCCGTTCCGGGCGTTTTGCAGACCTTGGCTTTCCTTGAGAAAAGTGAGCAGAGATATCCAGTGCCTCGAGGAGCCCAAAATGCGTGGGTGCCTGTCCTGGGTCTTCCCTCCCGGGTAGAATCTTCTGACCCGAATGTGGGGAAGCACAATGACCCCTAATCGCAAAGGAATGTTGGAGGATCACGCTGTGCACCCACTGCGGAGATGCATGTTTGGATTACGTGTTCTCATTTAGCAGCCACCTATTTGACAGGACATACTGCATGCCAGCCCTCTTGTTGACTTAGTTCCTGTACTGGCAAAGCCAAATAAACTGAGTTTGAGGAAGAGTGTGATTCGGGGGGAGAGGGCTGATTGGTGAGGACAGATTGGGGGTGAAGGAGAATTGAGTAGAGCCGTGGCTGCGGCTGTGAAAGAGGTGGGTGCACCCAAGTTCAACCACATGTGGGCTGCCTGCAAGACTTCAGGAGCCTGGGTTCTGGAGGTGCTCTATGTCCCAAGATCGAGGGGCTTAATTTTGTTGTTACTGTTGTGTTTTCTTTGTGTAACAAAATACGTAATAGTACGTCATGAAACAAAACAGAAAAAGGAATGAAATCATAGGGTGGTGACTTCTTTCTAAAAAGGACTCCCCATGTTTGGAGCTCTGGGGGCAGGGCATTGTGCTAAGCAATTTTAACACATGGATATCTCTGTGCGGGTGACTTAGTCTGTTTGTACTGCTTTAACAAAATGCCACAGATGACGCAATTTATAAACAATGGAAATTTGTTGCTCACAGTTCTGTAGGCTAAGAAGTTCAAGATCCAGGTGGGCTGGGCATGGTGTCTCATGCCTGTAATCCCAGCATTTTGGGAGGCTGCGACAGGAGGATCACTTGAGCCCAGGAGTTTGAAACCAGCCTGGGCAACATAGTGAGACCCCATCTCTAAAAAAATTTTTTTTTAATTCACTGGGCATAGGGGTGTGCACCTGTAGTCCCAGCTACTCAGTGGGCTGAGGTGGGAAAATTACTTGAGCCTGGGAAGTTGAGACCACAGTGAGCTATATTTGCACCACTGTGTTCCAGCCTGGGTGACAAAGTGAGACCTTGTCTCAAAAAAAAAAAAAAAAAATCAAGGTAGGAGTAGATTCTGTGTATGGTGAGGGCTCATTCCTTGTAAATGGTGCCTTCTGTGTGTCCTCACATGGCAGAACTTGCATGGCAGAAGAGGTGAACAATCTTCCTCAGACCCCACTTTATAAGGCTGCTGCTGTGGTTTGAATGTGTCTCCCCAAGTTCATGTGTTGGAAACTTAATCCTTAATGCAACAGTGATGAGAAATGAAACCTTTAAGAGGTGATTAGGCTATAAGGACTCTACCCTCATGAATGATTTCACATTATTATCTAGGGAATGGGTTCATTATCAAGAGAGTGAATTTGTTATAAAAACAAGTTCAACCCTCTCTTGTTCCCTCTCTTACTTCCTCCATGGGATGACTCAGTGAGAAAGCCCTCACCAGAGGTAGTGCCTTGATCTTGGACTTCCCAGCCTCCAGAACCATGAGTCAATAAATTTCTGTTCTGTATAAGTTATCCAATCTCAACCATTCTGTTAGAGCAGCACGAAACAGACTAAGATGTCCCTAACCCCATTCTAAAGGACTCTGCTCTTATGACCTAATCACCTCCTAAAGGCTCCACCTGTTAGTACTATTGCATTGAGGACTAGGTTTCAACGTATAAATTTTAGGGTGACACAGACATACAGATCATAGCATTCTGATCCGGTCCCCCTAAATTCATGTCCTTTTCACATGCAAAATATATTAATTCCATCTCAGTAGCCCCAAAAGTCTTAACTTATTCTAGCATCAACCAAAAATTTAAGGTCCAAAGTCTCTTCTCAATATCATCTAAATCAGATATGGATGAGACTCAAAGTAGGATGTATCCTGAAGCAAATTGCTGTCCAGCTATGAGCCTGTGAAATCAAGCAAGTTATGTGCACCCAAATACAATGTTGGGGCAGGCATAGGACAGACATTCCCATTCCCAAACGGAAAAATGGGAAGGGAGAAAGGGGCAACAGGGCTCAAGTAAGTCCAAACAACGCTAAATCTTCAGGCTTGAGACTAACCTCCTCTGACTCCACGTTCTGCCTTCTGGACACACTGGGGCAGGAGTTGGGGTCACAAGGCTTTGGGGTGGCTCTGCCCCAAAAGCTTCACTGGAGCGAGCCCACACTGTAGTTCTCCCAGGTTGGAGTCTCATGCCTGTGGCTTTCCCAGACTGGAATTGTGTGCTGATGGCTTTACTAGTCTGGAGTCTAGAAGGCTGCCCCATTCCCACAACTCCCACTAGGCATTGCCCTAGTGAAGGCTGTCTGCAGTGGGCTTGCCCTGGAGGTGCCCCTCTGCCTGGGTTGCATGCCTGAGACTCCAGGGGGTTCCATCCTTAGAAATCTAGGTGGAGGCAGCCACACCCCTACAGCTCATGCACTCTGCAGCTTGGTGGATGCAAAGGTTTACTGCCTATGCTCTCTGAAATCAGAAGATTCCAACGCCCCTGTGCCAGGCAGTATTATTGTGCTAAGGTGGACTGGAAGGTCTACTGGCTCTTATCTTTGGATGGATTCTTTGCTAGGGGGCCTCTCGCTTCTCCAGACCACTAAACTCCTGGCTCAAGCACCCACAGGCTTCACCAATGCCCAAACCCATCTAAGTCCTGGAGTGAGCAGGCTTAGGTGCTTGCTGTCACTGTGGCCAAAGCACACCTTGGCTACTGTGCTGGACAGCACAGATACAGATAAACAAATG
The DNA here is from genome assembly GCF_024542745.1 of Macaca thibetana thibetana. Lineage (NCBI taxonomy): Eukaryota > Metazoa > Chordata > Mammalia > Primates > Cercopithecidae > Macaca > Macaca thibetana. The sequence continues at coordinate 160,390,124 of NC_065580.1, read as the reverse complement.
CCAGGCCAATTTTTTCTCTTGCTTTTTATTAGGAGAAGAAAGGAAGTCCTTTCTCCATCTGGACATAAAGAACTTATGGAAAATGACTGGGCTGACCTTGACTGGTAGAATGAAAATGAGGCAGAAGAACAGGGGAAAAAAAAAAGCAAGAAGGAGAAACACAGAAAAATAAATAAGATGCAGAGCGATCTCTTTATTGGGTTGGTTTCTGTGTAAGCACACAGCTGAGTGGTTAATACCCAGAACCCTGTGAATTTCCCACAACTGTAGTGGGGAGGAAAGCACTGTGGTCATCTCTTCTCATTTGTGGGAACTGGGGCCCAGAACACAAGCCCAGCTCACAGCTAAAAAGTCGTGATCACAGGATTACAAACCCTGTCTTTGTGGGACCGCACAGCCAGTGCCCTGAGTACTCGGCAATTTTACCCCAAAGTTTCAGTAGCATGCCTTGGGGATCAGTTGTGTTTGAGCCAAGGTGGAAATTTTTCTGCTGGAAAAAGCTATGAGTAAGTTACCACAGATCCAAAAGTAACTTGCTTTGCATGGTTTTCACCCCAATATTAATTGGAAAAATAAAGCAGGGTGCTCTCCTTGTTGCAACAAGAGGCCAGGAAGCCAACACATCATTCATAAGCAACATTAGGTGTTTCCTCAGGGGAAAAAAACACTTTTTTTTTCAGAATGGAAATGTCTTTGTTGCTGTCTTGCTTAAAGAAGTACCTGTTCATTATAAAATGTCAAAAAGCATAAATGTATAAAGGCAGAAAAAGGAAGATTCCTCTCCCTTTTCTTCAATTCCTTTCCCTGCTCTGCAAGAATGGACTTCTCAGGCTGTAGATGGGCTATAGATGGTTTTATATAACAAGAAAGAAGAATCCACAATATGGGCACCATTGTGGATGAAGACGTCTTTCCAAGGCAATACACTCCATGCAGTGCTTGCTTTTTTGGAACTGTGAGAGCTTCATTGATGAATGAACCCTTAACAGTTCCCCACTTACGATGTCATGATGTTACAAACAACCCTGCCATGAGCATTTTCTGAATGCTTATACATCTTTACCCATCTTGAAGTATTTCCTCAGGACAGATTTACAGGGCAGGGATTTATTTTTTTTACATTTTTTCATTTCTTTTTTAATTTTTAGAGATGGGGCCTCTCTCTGTCACCCAGGCTGGAGTGCAGTGGTGAGATTATAGCTCATTGCATCTTTGAACTCCTGGGCGCAGGTGACACTCTTGCCTCAGCCTCTCAAGTAGCTGGAACCGCAAGCGTGCACCACCACGCCCAGCAAATTCGCTTTTGTTTTTTATAGAGATGCGGTCTCACCATGTTGCCCAGTCTTGTCTTGAATTCCTGGCCTCAAGCAATCCTCCTATCTCTGTCTCTCAAAGTGCTGGGATTACAGGCATGAGCTACTGTGCCCAGGCTACAGGGCAGTTTTTAAAAGCCTGGTGACTCTAAGCGTGTTATGCTGGGCCACATCCCCCAAGGGTAAACACCCACATCACAGTCACAACACAACCCACATTCCTGGCTTTGCTGTGCTTGCCATTGCAGAACCCCAAGCCTCCTTGGAGCACCCCCACTACATTCTATACGTGGGCGGCAGGACACAGGCCTTTAAGCCACCCTGCGGCATCCTCCACTTACCTTTTTTTACCTTCCCTGTACCGATCTTATGAGATGCCAACGCCCTTTTCCCTCTCAGCTGATAATGGTCCTCACCCACATTCAACAAACCTGGGCTGGGACCGGAGCTGAGGCTGGTGTAGTCAGGACCTTAACAATTTCCATGCCAGGGACCCGGATCCCATCTCCTGAGCCACAAGCCTCTGAGCTGTCAGACGATTGGCAAAGTCGTTCCTTGACTCCATCACACACAATCCAAACTCGATATTCCCCGGACTCCTTCTGTCCCTGTCCTACAAGATTCCAGAATCCCCATACCAGGACAGTATTATTATGCTAAGCTGGACTGGAAGATCTACTGGCTCTTACCTTTGAATGGGTTTTTTCCTAAGGGGCCTCTTGGGCGTCCAGACTACTAAACATCTGGCTCAAGCACCCACAGGTTTCACAAATGCCCAAACCATCAAGTCCTAGGTTCTTGTTCTGCCCACACCACAGTTTGTTGGATCTCCCTGTGTAGGGGGTGTAGGGGGCAACTCAGAGATTTTGAGGGGAAAAGTGTCATGAGCATCTTTGTGGGCGGGAGGAAGATGAGGATATGAAAATTAGAAGAGACAACATGGGGATGGGGGAGACACATTCAAGAATGCTAGAATATCAGAGCTGGAGGGAACCTGAGCTTGCAGCGTATTAGTCAGTGTTGCTGCAGCAAAAAACAGCCCCAGATTCTCAGTGGCCACAACAGCAAACACACCTTTCTCACTATATTACTGGGGCCCCTGCTGTTGCTCTGCTCCACGCATCTTCTCATTCTGGGATCCAGACTCAAGAAGCAGCCATGTGGGTCTCAAGGCAGAGAAAAAGAGCAAGAGGGCTGGCGGGACCTCCCACTGTGCTTCTTAGATAGAGCTTGTGCAAGTACCTGGCTTAAATCTTACATGCTCACATTTCAGTGGCTAAAGCATGTCCCCTGGCTAAGCTCAAAGTCAAGGGACAGAGATGTATAATCCTTTAAGAGGGAAGGGGGTATGAAGAATTGTCAATACCAGCTCTACCACAGATGATGCAACCCTAACTCTGTTATATGCCTAGAGAAACTGAGGCACAGAAAGGGGAAGTGGCTTGCCCAAGGTCCACAAACCAGTTAGTAGCAGAACTAGCTCTAGCACCAAATTTCCTGGCAATCAATCCAATGTTCTTAATCCTACTCTCAAAATGTCTTCCAAGAGATATTAACTGATATGGCTTGACTCTGTGTCCCCACCCAAATCTCATGTTGAATTGTAATCCCCAGTGTTGGAGATAGGGCCTCATGGGAGGTGATTGGATCATGGGGGTGGATCCTTCATAAATGGTTTAGCACCATCCTCCCCAAGTGTTGTCTTATGACAGAGTTCCAATGAGATCTGGTTGTTTGAAAGTGTGTGACATATTCCCCTTGACTCTCTTGCTCCTGCTCCTGCCATGTCAGATATACCCGCTTCCCTTTTGCCTTTCACCATGACCATAAGTTTCCTGAGGCCTCCCCAGCCATGCTTCCTGTACAGCCACAGAACTGTGAGCCCATTAAACCTCTTTTCTTTATAAATTACTCAGTCCCAGGCATTTCTTTATAGCAATGGGACAATGGACTAATACATTAACCAACTGGGGAATGGGCAGGGAGGTCTTTGTTATAAGACAGCTCAGAGCCTTTAATATGCCACTGAGGGGCTGGGCACAGTGATTCACGCCAGTAATCCTGACACTTTGGGAGGCCAAGACAGGTGGATCACCTGAGATCAAGAGTTCGAGACCAGCCTGCCAACATGACGAAACCCCATCTCTACTAAAAATACAAAAATTAGCCAGGCATGGTGGCGTGCACCTGTAATCCCGGTTACTTGGGAGGCTGAGGCAGGAGAATCGCTTGAACATGGGAGGCAGAGGTTGCAGTGAGCTGAGATTGCACCACTGCACTCCAACCTGGGTGACAAGAGTGAAATTCTGTCTCCAAACAAACAAACAAACAAACAAACAAAACGCCATTGAGATCTATCGTCTCCAGGTCAGGAAAGTGGGCTTCAGCTTTTCTCAGCTTTTTTTTTTTTTTTTTAAATGACAGAATCCACAGAACCATCTGAGGAACGGCAAGTGGGATTGGTGCTCCCAGGAACACACTTTGAGAAACACAGCAGCACCACACCAGCAAGTCAGATGGACTTACTGCACCACCGGCAACATGAGACTCAAGTTTTAGGTTGCTATAAGGAATGTTTTAAAATAACATAACCTTCATATAAATTTTTCACAGCTTAGAAATAGACACAACTTTCATTTTTAGAAAGTTCCCATTACTTTGTAAGGCCATCATTAATTTTGATTACTTTTTCCATTTTTATTTCTTTTCAGTTGCAGCCGAAAATGTAATAAATGTAATGAAACAGATATCCATAAAGTCATTGGTGGATGAATCATGGGGATCTGGATAATGTTTTTGTCTACTATGACAGCCTTTATTTCTTTAATAAAAACAACAAATATCACAAATCACCTCTCAACAATAAAAATATGTTTTCACGAAGCAAAAACCTACATTTTGCTGTGATAATGGCAGCATATCTGTCATTCTCAACACATCTTAAACAGTCGTACATGGCTTCTGGCTGAGGCCATGGGACTCTTCTGAAAAAGGCTACAAGAATTAGATCATCTCAAATCATTAGGGTATTTTTTTCCATGATGATTCTTTTGAGTTGTAACATATGTGAAATTAAAATAAACTTTATATGGCCTTGGATTTCCCCAAACCTTTCAAAAAGTAAAATCCTATTCAAATGGCTCAAAAATAAAACTGTAAAATATACTCCAGTCCCCCTTTAAGAGAGTTTTCTGATATACTGGAATAGACTTAGAAACTGTGGCTAGGAGGGTCGACTCTTTTGGCCCGCTTTTTAGGCAGGCGGTTCCACAGATCACAGGCTTCTGGTTAAAAGAGGCCTGAAGACCACTGACCCGGGCCTGAGTCCTCTCTGCTTCGTCCCTCCAGGTCACCACGTAGGCTCTGGGGACAGGTACAGCTCACAGCTAAGAAGTCATGATCCCAGGATTCAAACCCCATCTTTGTGTAACTGCACAGCCAGTGCCCTAATGCTCGCCAGTTTTACCCGAGAGTTTCAGTGGCAAGCCTTGGGCCTCAGCTGTGTTTGCACCAAGGTGGAAACTTTTCTGCTGGAAAGAGTTATCAGTACAGTTAAGAGTCCCCCACCTGACCACGTGGGACAGGTCGGGTGATACAAAGTTGTCCTTTATGTGGGACCAAAATGTACTTCCCTTCAGTCTCCATCTCTTGAGGGAGGAGGAATGAGTCTAATTCCTGTATCCTGTGACTGTCCCTTCAAATATTTCAAGACTGTCATCTTCCTCCCCAGTCTTCTCTTCCACAGATGAAACATCCTTCAGCTCCTATGCGGCACCTGGAGTGAATGTTTCTGAGGCTCTGCAGCTGCTGGAGGTGGACATTGGCCTAAAGGAGCCCATGGGTCCACGATGCCAAGACTAGGCAGGGATACCCAAGGGCCATTTCTACTCTAGGAAACAGGGTGAGTGGAGGGCAGGGGTGTCAGAGGGCAGCAGGGCCTGTCTCCCTTACTGCCTTGATCGTGCCCTATGACTGCGTCACCACACTGCCATGGAGATGGGACGAGACCCTAGCCCAACCTCTGTGTCTCGGTGGCCTTTCTACCCAGTGCCAAACCAGATGATGTGTTTAAATATGTAGGTGACCAGCATGATGCAGACATGTCCTGAGTTATACATGTAAAACCCTGCAACATAACGAGAAATACATGTTCATCACTGTAACCATGGAGAATGTGGGGTTGTTTGTTCCTGTGGTAATGCTGACTAATACACCAACTAAGATTCCTTCCAGAAATATGTGCAGTCACCCACGGCTTAACAACGGGGATGTGATCTGAGAAACTTGTCATTAGGAAATTTCGTCATTGTTCAAACATCATGGAGTGACTTACACCAACCTAGATGGCATAGGCTGCTACACACCTAGGCTACACAGTAGAGTGTTTTGCCCCTAGGCTACAAACCTGTGCAGCATGCTACTCTACTGAATACTGCAGACCATTGTAGCACAAGAGAAAGCATCTGTGTCTCTCAACCTAGAAAAGGTACAGTAAAAATACAATATTATAATATTATGGGATCACCGTCATATATGTGGTCCATTGTTGGCCAAACTGTTGTTATGTGGCACACAGCTGTACATACATAAAATGTGTGTGTAGACACACACACACACACACACACACACATACATACACAGCATTTAGATAAGACACATAGATTTGCATATACTTTCTATTATTGGTCCAGAATGAAGTGGTTTGCCATTTGTATTAGTAGTCTACTCTAAACTAAATCCAACATTTCAGTTTGTTTTTCTGATCAGATTGAAAATATATTTAAAATATTATAAATCTTTTAGACTTGTCAAAAGAAAAGTGCCGTGAAATTCCTTTTACCAGATCACAAACGTCTTCAAATAACTCTGAGGCTCTTTTTCTTCTCAGTATTCTCTTTCCTATCCCATCCAATCCTGCTTCTTCGACAGGTAAGAGAAAGGACAAAAACAGGTTGAGGAAAGGGTTCAGTCAGTCCTTCATTGATGTCTGGGGCTGCCAGGAAAGCTGGTGGTTTTCCTTCTGCTCTGTGAGCCAAGAGGCCTGGCGTTCCCACACTCCACACCTGAATGAGCCAGGGGGACCTCTGCTAATTGCCTGGGTCCGTCCCCTCCTGGCCTCATCAGTGAACAGTAAGCCATTGTTTTGTAAAGCAGAAAATAACCTTTTAATGAGTGCGTGCACATCGCCCCCAGCACCCTGTGCCCAAGGTTTCATCCTAGAGGACACTCCAGGGAACGCAGTGCGATGGTGCCAGGTGGCCCCACAGAGCCTCTTCACTCCTGCAGGCATCCGTCTGAAATCAGACTCCACGGGCCAGGACTTCAAGGTGAACTAAAAGTAACAAACAAAAGCCACTTGCCTTTTCTCTGTTTGTGGGGAAGTCGATCACAGAGTCAATTCGTCCCTTCGCTGACTTACTGGCTATCACAACAAACACCCTGAAATACATTCCGGAATATTATCATTGCTGCAGCATCTGCTCTGCTCTGCCAGCAAACACGACTCCCCAAAGCCACGCCAGAGCGTCACCTACTCTCCTACCTCTGCACATCCACTATATTTTTGTAATGGCAAAGGGTGCAAAAAGCAAACAGTGTGAGCTGGGCGCATGTTTTTCTAACAGGGCAGTAAGAAAATACTTGCTACCTGAGATATTTCTGTAAGTCAGTGAAGCAAGCCGCTCAACATGTGGGTTGCATTATCCTCAGAGCTGAGCCTGGCTTTCTAACTCACACTAAACAGGCGTCTGCCAGGGCTAAGTTTAATAAAAACTGCAAGTTTCGCTAGTTAATGCATATAGGCAATAAAGATTCAGGCATCCCAAGTGCTTAAGAACAGGCTAACTGCGTGCGCGCTGTCCCTAAATGAGGGTTGTCCCCAAAAAACAGCAGAGAGACAATGACCCTGCGACCATCCACCAGGATCGGCCTGTGATGCAAACTTTTGAAGCATCCACACATGATGTGCGTCAAGCTTCCAAAGCTACGCTCCTGGGGAAGGCTTTGTGCAGCTCAGACTTCCCCACCATCTGCTAACCATGCCTTGCCATGGTTTCCATCCTAAGTGGATTTATGTTCCATCCCCTCATGACGCTCGCCCACAAGGAAGGCGACTATCTGGACTGTATTATTTGGGTCCTAGACTTTCTTCAATATGTTCATGTTTACAGTTACGCCTTTTGATTTCATTGAGGTCATTACAAGAAGCATCCAGATGAAGATGATTAAGAAGCTTCTGCATTGGAGCTGACGTCGTTTCGTTATCAAAGGTGCCCCGCGTTTTATCACCCAGGGAGCCCAGTAGATGGTGTAACAAAAAAATTTTTTTTATATAATGCCAGGAGAGAAATGCCTTTAAAAAACGTTTAAGTGGCGGGGCGCGGTGGCTCACTTCTGTAATCCCAGCACTTTCAGAGGCTGAGGTGGGTGGATCTCGAGGTCAGGAGATCGAGACCATGCTCGCTACATGGTGAAACCCCGTCTCTACTAAAAATACAAAAGAATTAGCCGGGTGTGGTGGCGGGCGCCTGTAGTCCGAGTTACTCAGGAGGTGGAGGCAGGAGAATCTCTTGAATCCGGGAGGCAGAGGTTGCAGTGAACCAAGATGGCACCACTGCACTCCAGCCTGAGCAACAGAGCGAGACTCCGTCTCAAAAAAAAAAAAAATGATTAAACTCCTTTCTCTCTAATCATGAATATTGTGCAACCCACTGGCTACTAGGAAGTTTAGAACTAAATTCAATGATGGGTCTCTAAGGATACTGCTGGTCATATCTATCAATGCTTCCTCTTCTTGTGCATGATCTTCATTTGTCATTGTTTTTGCTGTTGCATTAACATTGTCATATATATCTGCTTTGTTTATAGCAGTTTCCAAGCCTTTTTAGATCTAGACAGAGTATAAATAAGTAGTGCTAAATGTTGCTAGCTCCATAAACAAGTTTTGTTCTGTACATCTGCATGAATCACCTGCATCTTCAGGTCTAGAGACCTCCCGAAGGGATCAGTGGGTGGTCCCCATTAATAACAAAGTCTCTGAGACATTTGCAAACCCCAAAACTGGGGAGGAGGAATCCCTGCCAGCATAAAAATGCTGAGATTCTCTGATTTTGCAACTGGAGGGTTCTCAGCCACAGGTCTCTTGGAAGTGGCAACTTACCCGCTCAATCTTGGGAAATGAGGGGAGAGGCAGCCCTATTTTCTGTAAGAAATATTTTCTGGGTCGGGCACCTTGGCTCTCATCTGTAATTCTAGCACTTAAGAAGGCTGAGGCGGGAAGATGACTTGAGCCCAGGAGTTTGAGACCAGCCTGGGCAGCATAGTGAGGCCGTGTCGCTACCAAAGAATTTGAAACTTAGCCTAGTATGGTGGCATGAACCTATGATCCCAGCCACTCCAGAGGCTGAAATGGGAGGATCACTTGAGGCCAGGAGTTGGAGGCTGCAGTGAGCTATGATCATGCCACTGCACTCCAGCATGGATGACAAAAAAAAGGAAAGAAAGAAAAGAAAAAATAAATATTCCTGTAAGAACACATTCTCACTCACCCCTCCCCCAGAATATATATTTTTTAAATTCCTAGTTAGAAACTCCAAACTGTCATTGATCTAAAAGAAAAACAGTGGCTGGGAGATACATCGCTTGCTAAAGCAGAATTCTTTCAAAAGTTCACTAAAATATGGCAGTTTCCTCCAGCTATTTGGTTTCCGCCAAATAGCTAACCTATTGCCAACAGCACACAGGAGTTGGAAGAAGGTTAAAATTCATCCCACCTGACTTGAGATTTTTCCAGTTAAAGACATGGCGAGGTAGAAAGACCAAGTTCCTTGTGTTGTTAGATGATCCCGGGGTACTGTTGGACTGGCCGTGTCTAATCCCTGCTCTGTCCTTAGTAGCTCTACAGCCACGGGGATGGAGCTTATCCTCTTGGCCCCCCTTTCCTTATCTTTGAAATCAGAGATATGTCTTAGATGATCTCAATGTCTTCCCTTTTTCTGAAGCCTATTGCAACTTTTTGGAACCAACCATTCCTAGGGTCGCCTGAGCTCCTCTCCTAAGGGGAATATTGAAAAGCATCCACCAGGGGGCGCGTGATCCGCTTCAGGCGGTGGCACTGGACGGGATAAACCCTGTGGACAGGTGAGGTGACCCCAGCTTTCCCATCCAGCCCTGAAAGGATTCCAGATGTCCGGGGATGTGAGAGCCGCCCAGGGATTAGTCTGGAATCACACCATCTCCGCTACCAACCTGTGTTGCAATTTATCCACACCTCTGAGCAGCTGGTCTGGACAACTCTGTATTTCGGAAATTTCTGGCATTTGGGAGTTTGGGGCCAGCTGTCTATGGGGGAAACATCATTTTGGTGAGCTCACTTATATGATTCAGTTGCAGGCAAGAATCTGGGAGCTACTGAAAGCCGGGGGGAAAAAGGTCTCTGACTCTTGCCCTCAACCCCTGGCCACTGAGAAGTGGGGCTGCAGCTAGTATGGTCGATGTGTGGTTGGAAAGGGGTGGTCAGGATGGCTCCGGGGGCAGGAAGGGGTGGGAGGAGCATGTTAGTGATGTTGTCCACAGATGTGTTGAATGAATCCTCCCCTCATCAAACCTGTAGTCACTTGGCCTGGCGCGGTGGCTCATGCCTATAATCCCAGCACTTTGGGAGGCCGAGGCAAGTGATCAGTGGATCACCTGAGGTCAAGAGTTCAAGACCAGCCCAGCCAACATGGTGAAACCCCATCTCTACTAAAAATACAAAAATTAGCCAGGTGTGGTGGTGGGCACCTGTAATCCCAGCTACTCGGATGGCTGAGGCAGAAGAATCGTTTGAACCCAGGAGGCAGAGGTTGCGGCAACCCGAGATCACACCACTGCACTCCAGCCTGGGCGACAGAGCAAGACTCCATCTCAAAAGAGGAAGAAGAAAAAAAAGCTGTAGTCACTCGGGTCACATATGCTGCTTCAGGCACTGCTATATAATATTTATTGCCTGAATCCTGTTACACCAGAGTGTCTGGGTGTATCTACCTATGCTCAGGCCTGAGCGAGGAACACACTCAGACCCTGGATTGCTCTGCGATTCCAGTGAAGCTTCCTGAATTCCTTCAGGTGTTGGCTAAGGCTCTTGAAGAAAACCTTCCCCAGCCCTGCAAACCATGTTTGTTGTGGATAGCGTGCTGCTCAAAAAAACATGTGGAAGGTTTAACACTCAGGGCCTGTGAAGGTGAGTTTACTTCTAGAAATAGGGTCATTGCAGATGTAATTCATTAAGGCGAGGTTATACTGGAGTACGGTGGGCCCTTTAACCAATAAGGACTGGTGTCATTATAAGAAGAGGAGAAGAGACACAGACACAGAGGAAGAACACCATGTGACCAGAGAGGCAGAGATCAGAGGGATGTGTCTGCAAGCCAAGGAATGCCAGGGCGTGAGGGCAGCACCAGCAGCTAGGAGAGGCCAGGAAGGATTCCCTTCTGGCCCCAGGGTCAGGTGCTGACACGTTGATTTCAGACTTCCAGCTTCTAGAACTGTGAGATAATCAATTTATGTTGTTTTAAGCCACCCAGTTTGTGATCCTTTGTTACAGCAACCCCAGGAAACTAAAGTGAATTTGGGTTGGAAGTGTTTGTGTGCAGCATGATGACACAGGTTGGGTCCCAATTGCGCAAAAAAAAAAAAAAAAAAAAAAAAACCAGCAAATTTTGTGTTTTCCTTTCTCAATCAGTATTACATTGCTCTTGCTAAAACTGAGCATAAGTCAGGCTTGCAAATGATTTCCAAACCTGGTCCGTTTAATAATTTGTTCCTCAGTCACCCCCCTCTTCTTTCAATATCACTGATATTTCTCTCCCCTCTCCTTCCTCTACTTTCAAATCGTTGGCCTCTTTCTTGACCCTGGCACTTGTTCTAACTAGCATCATATTTCTTTCTCTTCTGTCACTCTCAAAATGTTAATCTACGGTCGTGTGGATCTACGGTTGTGTGGATCTGCGGTCATGTGGATCTACTGTCGTGTGGATCTGCGGTCATGTGGATCTGCGGTCGTGTGGATTTGCGGTCATGTGGATCTACTGTCGTGTGGATCTGCGGTCGTGTGGATCTGCGGTCGTGTGGATCTACTGTCGTGTGGATCTACTGTCTTGTGGATCTGCGGTCACGTGGATCTGCAGTCGTGTGGATCTACGGTCATGTGGATCTATGGTTGTGTGGGTTGAATGGTACCCCCCACCCCACCAATGAAATATAATGTCCACTGGAACCTCACAATGTGACCTTGTTTGGAATAAGGTCTTTGCAGCTATAATGAAGGGACAGATCTTGAGATGACATCATCCTGGATTAGGGTAGGCCCTAAACCCAATGACTGGTGTCCTCACAGAAATCAGAAAGGGAAAGACACAGAGAGATATACAGAGAAGAAACCACATGAAGACGGAGGCTGCCACAAGCGAGGAACAAAATGGGCCCCCAGAAGCTGGACAAAGCGAGGAAGGGTCTTTCTTGAGCCTTTGGAGGTATTGTGGCCCTGGTGACACCTTGATTTCAGGTTTTGGCCTCTAGAACTGGGAGAGAATCCACTTCCATGGCTTTATGTCCCATAGTTGGTGGCATTTGTTGTGGTGGACCCAGGACACTGATACGACAGTCTCTAAGTGCCCTGCCACAGCTGGTCACTGTCCCTTCCTAAAACGCTCTTCAATCTTGGCTGCTAAGGTTCTATCCCAGTTTTTCTCCCTCAATCAAAGGGGACTGAACAGAAGTATTAAGGTCAACTGGATTCTCTTTTCTTACACTTCATCAGTAATTCACATCATACCCTATTATATTTGGTTTCATATTTATATCATGACGTCTTTGCAGTTTCTTTATTTTGGTCATGCTTTAACTGTTGTCTTAAATGTTTGTTCACAAAGGAAGCAGATTGCTTCACTTCATCATACAATCATGTAGCTTCTTAAGAGAATCTGCTTGTTAAGAGAATCTGCTTTCTTTGTAAACTTCCTGAAAGCTGCTCTTGTTCTAATTTGGAATATTTGCTTTCTAGTTCTGCTGTGTGGCTCTCATCTTTCCTGCAGCTAAGCTCCCTTGTTCCTGCAGCCAACTTCCTTTTGTTGGATCCTTTCTAGCTCCAAGAGGTCATGGTGGGCAAGTGCTAGACTCTGGAGCTATGCTCTCAGGTGCAACTCCTGGGGCCACCACAGAGTAGCTGCACAACTCTGAACAAGTTATCTGATCTTTCCATATCTGTTTCCTTGTGTGTAAAATGGGATTGTGATGATGAAAATAGTAACCCAACTCATAGGGTAGTTGTGAGGATGACGTTAGTTAATGTATATAAAGTACTTAAAGACAGGGCCTGGCTTTTAGTAAGCCCTCAGTAAGTGCTAGCTATTGTTGTCATTATTTTGCTGGAGCATATTCTTAAGTAATCTTTTCAGACAGAGTACAAGGAAGGTAAAACATTTAGTCTTTTTATGCATGAACTGTCATTATTTTGTCTTCTCATTTGATTGACAGATTGCTAGACATAAAGATTCATGGTTAAATCACTTACCTTCAGAACTTTGAAGGCATTGTCCCACTGTTTTCTAACATCCACTGTTACTGACAAAGAATCCAATGCAAATCTGATATTCATCCCTTTGTAGGTGTTGATTTTTTGTATTTGTGGGTTTTTAGGATCTTCTCTTTTATGTCTGGTGCTCTGAAATCTCACAAGATTGTGCCTAGGTGTGAAACTTAACCTGCTATACTTGTACAGCATTTGGTGAACACTTTCTAGCTGATCCTTGTGTTTCTCTTTTGCTCTGGTACATTTTTAAAACTCTGGTAATTTCAAATCGATTATTTTTTTCTGAATATTTTCTCCTTTCAGTTTTCTTCTTTTGTATTTGTGGAATTGCCATCTGATGAAATGCTGGACTTACGGAATTGGTCTTCCATGTCATCTACATTTTCTTTCTTATTTTCCAACTTTTTATTCTAGAAGATTTTGTTTACTTTATCTTCCAAGCTTTTTATTAGAAGTTTTATTCTGGTAATAAAGTTTTTATTTTTCAAGAACTTTCTTATTTTCTAAGTGCTTTTTTTTCAGAGCAACCATTCACATTTTGAGAAAGTAATATCTTTTAAATTTTTTCTAAGAAACTTATTAGAGGTTCAGATAGGAATTTTGTTTTAAGTTCTTACCTATTGCCTAATTAATCTATGCTTTACCTGGCATCAATTATTCTATTTATCCTCTTGGTCCTCTTATTTGGGGCCCTTTTTCCTTTAATGTGTGGTGATCTTTGGTTGCCATTCATATATACACCAATGACAGGACTGGTTAATACAGGTACTGTTACTGTGTAAGTCTGACCAACTGCTTGGATGGTCTGATTGGGAATTGTGAACCATTTGTTCTCTAGCATTTCATCTTCTCCCCACATAGACCACTTGCTCTTCTCTACTAGATTTTTTCATGGGCAATGAGCCCATCCAGCAGCTCCAGCAAGTCCATACCTACAGTGTGAGCCAGCTCAAGATATCTCTTTGAGGGCTTCATCATCACTGGGGCAAATCTCCAAAGATAGCCCCTTGGTGCCAGGTTATCACATTTCCTGAACGTCCAGTAGATACCTGATCCCTGTCCAAAGTGTATAACAGCATTTTGTAGGCGGGGGCGGCAGGGGGGTTGAAGCCCTGAAATTAAGACACCCAAGTAGCCCAGAGTAGCCTGTACAGTCTGCTGGTCCCTGCATGTATAATCTTTCTAGATATGCTGCAACCTAACTGACCAGGCAGTGGGGTCCATTTGAAACAACGGGTGCTGACAAACCATTATGGCAATGCCCACAGTGATCAAGGTAGATGTTGGATCTCGAGACTTAAGGCACTGTCATGGAACTTAACAATACGCCATAGTCCTCAATTCATGTCTGAAGCATTAATGCTATTTTCGTTTCTTTCTGTCTTCATATACAATGGGGTCTTAACAAATTGAGGCCTAGAGATGGACAGAAAGACTCCCAGGAACCAGAAAGCTATTTCTTGCCGCCACCACATTGCTGTGATTAATAAAAGATAGTTGGATGCATTTTCCACTCAAAAGTAGCTACAGGGGGAACTGAGTGTGAGTTGTTCACTACCAACTAACAGCACCATTAGAATTACGTTAAAGCTGAGCTAAGAGAAGCAAGAGAAAGGATGCTACTCAAGAAGAATCTTCTAGTGAAAGAGTGAAAAATCTATTGGTCTCAACGGCAGTGGTGAATCAAGGACTTTTTTTTGGGGGTGGGGGATGGAGTCTCTCTCTGTCGCCCAGGCTGGAGTGCAATGGTGTGATCTGAGCTCACTGCAACCTCCACCTCCTGGGTTCAAGCAGTTCTCCTGCCTCAGCCTCCCAAGTAGCTGGGATTACAGGCGCCCACCACCATGCCCAGCTAATTTTTTGTATTTTTAGTAAAGACGGGATTTCACCATGTTGGCCAGGCTGGTCTTGAACTCCTGACCTCAGGTGATCCACCTGCCTCGGCCTCTCAAAGTGCTGGGATTACAGGCCTGAGCCACCACACCCGGCCCAAGAACATTTTAAACTCTGTGTAACCAAGAAATTCAAAACTGATTTACATGCCCTGTCCAGGTTGACCAGTTATCCAGCTAAACTAGTAACCACCAGAGACTGAGCCTGGAGTAGGGGCTCTATCTGTGCCTTGCTTAGTTCTTCATTTTGATTAAAAATACAAATGCCTGCATTCTACCCCTAACCCCTTTACTGACTAATTCATGGGATCCATTTGACCACTATTGATACGTTTTCTCACTCATTAAAAAAAATAGTTTCAATGTAATTATTCTGAGTTAAATACATTTGCCTCTTTTTATCCTAAAAATTGGAAGTTGAAGAATCCTTTTGTTGCCCTTAACGAACTACTGTAGTAGCTTCCTAGGGCTGCAGTCACAAAGTATTGCAAACTGGCTGGCTTGAAATAACAGAAACTATTATCTCATGCTTCTGGAGGCAGACACCCAAAATGAAGGTGTTGGCAGGATTGGTACCCTCTTGGAGACTCCAAGGAAGAATTGGTTCCATGTCTCTCTCCTATCTTCTAATGGTTGCTCTTGGTTTGCAACTGCGTAACCCCAGTCTCCATCCCTGTTGTCACATGGCTGTCATCCCTCCGCGTGTCCGTGCCTTTACATGGTGGCCTCTGTATGTGTGTCTCTGTATCTATTTTCCTCCTCTTATAACTTCCATCTTAGTTACATCTGCAAAGACTCCATTTCCAAATAAGGAAATGGTACATTCACAGATACCAGGAGTCCAGACTTGAACATATCTCTTGCAGGGACATAGCTCAACCCCCAACGCACAGTGTGCCTGCCAACTTCCATACACACTGGTTTGGTTCTATCCCAGGAAGTGGGGAGCCAGGGCTGAGAGACCAAAAATCCTAGATCCTTGTCCCAAATTCTCAGCCCATGACTATGCATACTGTTTCTAACAATGACATCAAAGGATCCTAAAGATCGGTTATATTGAAATACACCAAAGACAACCTCTAACCCTGAGGCCCAGAGAGCCCCAGGAATCTAAGCTCTCAGTCTTAGACCCAACAGCAAGCCCTCTCTCAACTACTCTGATGGACTCCTGTTCCCCATATCAGCATGTGTAACCTCCTGCTGCTGTCTGCAAAGCCGTCCCTGCACAACGCACTCTTCTAAGCATCTCATAGAGGACAGGATGTGGCTTTGCATGGTAGTTGGAAATGATCAATAAAATATATATTTACCAAAATCTGAGCTGAAATTAGGATATCCGGATGCTGAGTGTTAATGAGCAGCGTGTCGGTGTTTAACAACCGGGGCCACAGGCCATCGGTTTCACAGGACTCATTTGAATAATGCTTCCAACTGCACAGACAGTGCAGGAAAAGCAGTACACGGATTGGCTTATCAGGAAGCACATAAAGGAAAGGAGGAGGGGAAAAAAAAACCCATGGGATCCTGCAGGCTAAAAAAAAAAAAAAATGCTAAAAGAAAACTAAATGTACATGTGTACCTCTTAAGTCTCACAAATCTGCAGGGATTTGTAACTCAGGAAAACCCTGAAGTGAAACACAAATCAAAAAGAGACCAACGACCATACTCCACATTCCTAAATTAGTTGTCTTTTCCGGTAATGAAAAAAGAATCAGAGTGTAAGTATACAATATCTCTCCCTGTCATTGCAGCTTCTTTCATTGCTTTCTTAAAATATTACAAAGCAAACAAATCCTGCATTCTAATCCATTATAAACCAGTTCCATATCTAATCAACTTGAAGCCAAAGCCATCTGAGCAGTGCAAACATTTTTTTAAAAAGTCATTCTAAGATAAGCAAAACAGGAAATTGGAGGTTGACGATGATGAAACTGATATCCAAATGGTAATCTGAGCAGTAAAGTCACTAAACCCTTCCTGCACCATAAACAAGAGTTTCTTGGGATGTGTTTCATTCGTCTTCCCTGGCGATTTGGCAGTAGATTGCACCAGTTCGTACAAATCATCATCTTTCTCTTCCTTACCCCCATGTCGGCAGACGGCGGCCAGGATGAGGGATCCCAGGGCGCCAGGCGCTCCCATCTGCTCTGCCGAACAATGTGTGGTCCACCCTTTAGCCAGGCTGCAGAGGGGAAGGGCAGATGGAGCCACCTTGCCTTCTAAGTGTCTGCGCAAAAGCACATCTGTCCTCCAGGGCAGGTTCTCTACCCCAGCACTGTTCACATTTTTAGCTGGATCACTCTTCATCGTGGGAGGCTGTCTTCTTCTCGGTGGGTTGTTTAGCCGCACCCCTAGCTTCTACCCACTAGATGCCAGTAGCACCCCTTCCAGATGTGACCATCAAAAAATGTCTCTGAACATTACCAAATGTCCCTGGGAGTGGGAGGCAAAATCACCCCCTGTTGAGAACCACTTAGAAAGAACTTTTGCTGGAAAGAACTCAGAGCATGCTTTAGACAGTGTTCTCGCATTAGCCTTCTCCAAGGGAATTAGTTACTAACTGAATGTTACCTTCTCCACGAGACTTCCCCTGAGCATCCTATTTATGCTCAGTCACTATTTTCATTACTTATCATGTTAACTGTTTAATATTCTGCCTCCCCTGTTACACTGTATGTAGTTCCAGGCACAGAGTAAATGTTCAAAAACATTTGTTGGCCAGGCAAGGTGGCTCATGCCTGTAATCTCAACACTTTGGGAGGCTGAGGTGGGAGGATTGCTTGAGGCCGTAAGTTAGAGACTAGCCTGGCCAACATAGTAAGATCCTGTCTCTACCCAAAAAAGAAAAAAAAAGAAAAGTTAGCCAAGCACAGGGGCATGTGCCTGTAGTCCTAGCTACTTGGGAGGCTGAGGCAGGAGGATTGTGTGAGCCCAGGAGTTAGAGGTGGCAGTGAGCTGTGATCATGCCATTGCACTGCAGCCTGGGCAACAGAGCAGGACCCCATTAAAAAAAAATTAAAATAAATTTTAAAACATTTATTTGACAAATAAATGGAAAGAAACCAAACTTCACATGGCGTAAACAATGAAGAAATGAGTTACCCACGTAACCAGGGTGATGTGGAGAGGAGGACCCAGGGCTCCTGGACTCAGTGCCACAGCCACGGTGCTAACAATGACTTCAATGACACCCATTTGTCAGGGCTGTTGGAGATTAAATAGGGTCGTAGGTGTATGTGTATGTGCCTGACACACAGGGCATGTGCGGGTGCTCCAGCCTGCCCCACCTTCCCTGCCTCTTTTCTGATGTAGCATCCTCAGCTCTTCCCCAGGGCACTCCCTGCCTGTGGACTCCTGGGGCCCAGGCCAGACCCTGCCTGCAGATGACCTGAAGACCTGTACTTTAGCAGCCCCTGCCTGTTCGGTCTGAGGCCTGGGTCCGTGGTGGCAGACTCACCTGCCGGACCAACCCCTTGGCTGCCTGGCCTGTGAACTCCAGCCGCCCCACATCTGGCCAGCACCTCAGGCCCATGGACAGTTCGACCTAGGCAAAGCTCTGTCTGCCACCTGGGACCCCCCAAAGGCGCCACCTTGCCTGAGCCAGCAACTCCCTGCTCTCCTAAAGTCACTCAATCTTAGGGGATGTCTGTTGTCCAATCTGGCACAC
Source organism: Macaca thibetana thibetana (assembly GCF_024542745.1). NCBI lineage: Eukaryota > Metazoa > Chordata > Mammalia > Primates > Cercopithecidae > Macaca > Macaca thibetana. The sequence goes on along the minus strand of NC_065580.1, from coordinate 160,371,683 downwards.
TCCATGCTGTGGGTGCTCATGCTTCTTAGACACAGTGCTCCACTGTGTGTGCTCTGTTCTTGGGGTAAAGCTAAGTCCTTGTGGCTTTAGACCACAGAAGTTTCTTTCTGTCTTACAGAGAGCTCCAAGTACTGAGGGCTGCTCAGCTCCACACAGTCACTCAGAAACCCAAGTGCCTTCCCCATGTCCCTCCACCATCCCCATGGCTTTCTTGTTGTCTACATGACTGAAGTCAGTTGCCTTCCATTGCTTCCGGCCAGGGGAAGGGGAAAGAGTACGGAGGAGACAAGACCTACGCAGAGACGTCAGTCTCAGACCCAGAAACGGCATTTCCTTACATTCCCACGCACACCCCATCGGCAGGAGTCTAGTCCCGCGGCCACACCTCACTGCAAGAGGCCGTGAGGTGCAGGGAGAAGGGAGGTGCAGGCAGAGGGGAGATGTGGGGTCCCTTCCCCACCCTTCTCCAGCAATTATTTCCTGAGTGCTTTGCTGACTGCAGGCACCTCTGCCCCAGTGAGCTCCTCAATCCAGCAGGGAAGACACACACCCAGAGCATGGTCCATGAGGACACAGAGGAGCCGGCAGCTGGCTTGGCTGTTGCCCTTGAAGACAGGATCCCAACCAGGAGCAGACGGGAGGCGGCGTTCGCGCTGGCCTCTATCTAAGACAAGGGGAGGAAGGACAGGGTGAGGATTTTGCATGGTCTTAAATCTATATGCCCTTGAGTTTTTTTTTTTTCTTTTTTTTTTTTTTTTTTTTTTGAGACAGAGTCTCGCTCTGTCGCCCAGGCTGGAGTGCAGTGGCGCGATCTCGGCTCACTGCAAGCTCCGCCTCCCGGGTTCACGCCGTTCTCCTGCCTCAGCCTCCCGAGTAGCTGGGACTATAGGCGCCCGCCACCTCGCCCAGCTAGTTTTTTTTTGGTTTTTTTGTATTTTTTGTTTTTTTAGTAGAGACGGGGTTTCACCATGTTAGCCAGGATGGTCTCGATCTCCTGACCTCGTGATCCACCCGTCTCGGCCTCCCAAAGTGCTGGATTACAGGCTTGAGCCACTGCACCCGGCCGAGTTTTTTCAATCCTTAGGAAAATGAATGAAAGAGACCTGGGCCATTTGACCATTAAAGATTTTGGACAATCTCTGCAAGACTTAGAGGCACCATGTGTCCCAGATCACCACTCCTCTCCAAAACAGCCCCTTGGTTTGTTTGGTTTTTAGAGACTGGATCTCTATGTTGTCCACACTGGACTTGAACTCCTGGGATCAAGCAATCCTCCTAAGCAACTGAGACAACAAGCACATGCCACCCGGCTTGCTGGCCTCCATTTCTGTTTCCAGGAGAGAGATATATCTTTTTTTTCAGACAGGGTCTGGTTCTGTCACCCAGGCTGGAGTGCAGTGGCACAATCATGGCTCACTGCAGCCTCAACCTCCTGGGCTCAAACAAATCCTCCCATCTCAGCCTCTGGAGTAGCTGGGACCACAGGTACCTGCCACCACCATGCCCAGCTATTTTATTTTTATTTTTATTTTTTGTAGAGATGGGGGGTCTCACTGTGTTGGCTAGGGGTCTCACTGTGACTCTCCACCTTGGCCTCCCAAAGTGCTGGGATTTTAGGTGTGAGCCACCACCTCCAGCTGGGGGAGACTTCTTGATTGGCAGAAGGCAAATTTCATTAATTCAAAGCCAAAGCCATTTTCAATGAGTTGCCAGAAAAATAAAAGTTGATTTAAATGTCCCATGACTAAGTACTGAGTCAGCATTTGACATCATTATTATTTTATTATTTCTTACTTGTGGAGAAATTATTTTATTGATATTTTTATTTACCTTTATTATTTCTCAGCTGGAGAAACCCTAGAGAAGGGTGCTGGTCATGCAACCACACAGCCACCGTGTCCCCAGCAGGCCTGGTTCCTTCCCCCCAGGACCTCGGAGGCACAGCCGCCCCTCAGGGGCACAGTATACAGTGCGGTGTGGCCCCTCTTTTCCTGAGCTGAGATTTTTCCATCTTGTCACCCCCATCTCCCCTGCGGCCTCCCCTTCCTGAGATCCCTGGGTTCACTGCAGAGTCAGCCACCAGCTCCACATCACGTGCCAAGCCTGCAACCTCCCGGAGGTGCTTCCCCGCCTCCCAAGACAGCAGGTAAGTGCCAACTGCTGATTTTCTTTCAGTGGCTCACCCTTACAACTCATCCATTGCACTCCAAAAGATTGTTTTTTAAAGGACATTTTATTTTTTTAATTTTATTTTTTCCATAAGTTATTGGGGTACAGGTGGTATTTGGTTACATAAGTAAGTTCTTTAGTGGAGATTTGTGAGCTCCTGCTGCACCCATCTCCCGAGCAGTATACACTGCACCGTACTTGTTGACTTTTATTCCTCACCTCCCTCCCACTCTTCCCCCCAAGTGCCCACAGTCCACTGTATCATTCTTACGCCTTTGCATCCTCATAGCTTAGCTCCCACATATCAGTAAGAACATAGGATGTTTGATTTTCCATTCCTGAGTTGATTCACTTAGAATAATAATCTCCAATCTCATCCAGGTCATTGCAAATGCTGTTAATTCATTCCTTTTTATGGCTGAGTAGTATTCTGTCAGATATATATGGTGTATATATGTATATATGGTATATATGTGGTGTATATATGGTATATATGGTGTATATATGGTATGTGTGTGTATATATATCTATAGTGTGTGTGTGTATATATATACCACAGTTTCTTTATCCACTGGATGATTGATGGGCATTTGGGTTGGTTCCATGATTTTGCAATTGTGAATTGTGCTGCTATAAACATGGGTGTGTAAGTATCTTTTTTGAATAATGACTTCCTTTCCTCTGGGTAGATACCCAGCAGTAGGATTGCTGGATCAAATGGTAGCTCTAATTTCAGTTCCTTAAGGAATCTCCACACTATTTTCTAGAGTGGCTGTACTAGTTTACATTCCCAGCAGCAGTGTAGAAGTGTTCCCTGATAGTAAAAGGACATTTTAAATATAAAAGAAATGCAAGGTGCTGTGGTGGTTAATTGTAGGTGTCAACTTGGCTAGGCCTTGGTGCCCAGTTGTCTGGTCAGACATCAGTATAGATGTTGCTGTGAAGGTATTTTTCGGATGAAATTAACATGTAAATCATTGGATGTTGAGTAAAGCCAAGTACCACCACGTGGATGGGCCTCATCCAATCAGTTGAAGGCCCGACACAGAGACTGGAGTCTCCTGAAAAAGAAGGAATTCTGTCTCCTGAAGGCCTTCAGACTCAGGCTGCAATCAACTCTTCCCTGGGTCTCTAGCCTGTTGGTCTGCTCTGCAGATTTCAAACTTGCCAGTCTCGGCCAGGCGCGGTGGCTCCAACCTATAATCCCAGCACTTCGGGAGGCTGAGGAGGGCAGATCACCAGAAGTTGGAAGTTTGAGACCAGCCTGGCCAACATGGCGAAATCCCACCTCTACTAAAAATACAAAACTTAGCGAGGCATGGTGGCAGGCGCCTATAATCCCGCTATGCAGGAGGCTGAGGCAGGAGAATCACTTGAACCTGGGAGGTGGAGGTTGCAGTAAGTCGAGATTTTACCACTGCATTCCAGCCTGGGTGACAAGAGTGAAACTCCACCTCAAACAAACAAAAAAAACCTTGCCAGTCTCCACGATCCCGCGGGCTGATTCCTGAAAATCTGTGTGCGTGTGTGTGTGTGTGTGTGTGTGTGTGTAATATCTCTCTCTGCATATATATATATGGGGGGATCATATATATACACATATGATATATATTCTATTGGTTCTGTTTCTCTGGAGAACCCTGGCCAATAAATCAGTGCTATTCATTGATCGATGTTTCCTTGTCCTGTACGTTTTAAGTTGTCTTTGTTTTCTTCTTATGATCCTGAGTTGGCCACCAACAAACAAAAGTATTCTCCTCTTGAGTGGCACACTAGATATTGTTCTCCTAAAAATTCAGTCGAGATTCCCATATTTGGTCAACCCCACAAAAACACTCATGTTCTAGTTCAGTCAGGGTAACAAATGAAACAGTGCCCAACTTACCCAACTTCGATTGTCTGACCGAACCAAGGGTCACATGATATTTATATCTGAGTGCCCCCCAAATACACATTTTTAAGGTTTAGCTAGAACTGAATAAGCATAGTCAATTCACTTTGAAAAATTCCCATTTGGCCATAATCCTGCAGTGGTGTGTGAACTCTGCCCCACCTGAAACACACTTTGGTGCTACAAAGAGCATCCTCCTCCCAGGACGCCATATCCTGGGAAGCAGGAATTGTTTGGGGATGCTCCCAGCTGGCCATCCAGTCTCTGCCCTCAGGGATCCAGAAAGCTTTGGAGGCTGCCTGGCTCTCTGCTCTGACCTGGAGCAGAATTGAGAAGCAAGTGGATGTGGGCTCTTTCTCCCTGTGGGCTCCGGGAATCAGCTTTTTCCAGCTCCTGTGGAGTCACCCATGAGATTTCCATCACGAACACCTTTTTGTTTCTCTTGGGACTACTTGTTGTTGGTTTTGTTTCTTTTTTTTCATTTTCCATTTTGGCTTTGACATTGCAGAGAATGGGCTGTGTGGCAGGGACACCTCTACTTTGAGGCCAGCATGGGCTTCTTACACCCCCAAGTGCTGCAGAGCCTGGCCAGGCTGAATTCCATCAGCAGGTTCTTTTACTTCTTCCAAGATGGCAGCACTTCCTGCCTGGCAGGCACCGTTGCCAGTCAGGTGGAGAATGTCCACATCTCGCCATTCCCACGTGTGTGCAAACATGAAATGCCTACAAGGCAAATACCAGGCCTGGCAGAACCAGGAAAATATTGATACAGCCAAGTGAGGGGTAGCATTCATTCTCTCTGTCAGCATTTACAAAGCACTTACTAAGTGCCAGGGCTTGTGCTAGGTGCCAAGCAACACCAAACAGGGGTGCTGCCCTCCTGGTGGGAGGCAGGAACGAATCCTATTTATTTGGGGTCTCGGAGTCCTGGTCCCAGAGCAGAGATTCCATTAACATTTTAAATTGTGTGTGTGAGTGAGAACAGGGGAGAAGGAGAGTACATGGGAGCGTTCGCGCCTGCCATGCCCAGAAGAAGCCACTAAAAAGGGGACCTCCACCATTAGTTCCTCCCTAATGGAGAACCATCACCAACACTCCATTAGGAAGAAAAAAAACAACTCATTTTTCTCTTGAGAGTCGGTACAGTATTGGTTTTCAATGTTTCAAACCTATGAACAAACACCCCCATGTGTAAAGTCTCATTTCACTCAAGAATCGTCTGTGTTCGTCTCAAACACACATTTATGTTTCTTGATTGGAAAAGAAGAAAAACACTGGACGAACTTTAGTGACCATTTCCTTAAACCCGAGAGGAGGGGAAGCTCAGCTTTCAGACTTTGTCAGCAGGGGAAGAGGTTCCACACTCGGGTGTCATGTGACAGCACTCACAGGGCACAGGAAATCCTTCCGGCCCGGCCCGTCAGCCGGGACAGTGGGACTGAAGGTAGCTGGGGGAGAGGGAGGGGTACGAAGGAAATTTCGAGTAAGACATTGAAAAGCTGAATAAAATCCTTCACTGTCAAAAAGAGATCAAATTAACAACGGTCTTAAAAGCTGTCCAAAGTGAGGGACCCTCCTTCCCAATCAGAGTTTCTGTTTAAGGAAGTCCGCGCCAGCAGGAGCTCCTTAGACAGCGTGTTCACCCCAAGAACTCTCACTGAATTCCCTAACCTTCTAGAAGCCTTGCTCCAGTTTTATCCCTCTCCTTACTGTTTGCTTAACCCTGTGAGCCAAACCTCTACTATAGCCATGGATGACCCACAAGCTCAAAATGCCTTGGTCCTAAGCCTCACTAGCCGCACGATTTTCCATTTGTTCCCAACACACTCTGTGCTACTGCAGGCGTCTCTGGGAAATCTTTCTCTGCCCCGTTGCAGTTCCAGGTGCAGGTAGAGGAGAGGATGCAGCTGTTGAAACTCTTCCCACCTTTGGCTGTGTGCATAAAATACATAGTGGCAGGGCCATAAGACTTCCTGGGCAAGGAAGACCAAGGTGACAGAGTCCAAGTAACTTTGTAAAAAAACAAAACAAAAAGCCCACACACTCTGCCAGCATGGTGGCTCACACCTATAATCCCAGCACTTTGGGAGGCCGAAGTGGGTGGATCACTTGAGGTTAAGAGTTTGAGGCCAGCCTGGCCAACATGGTGAAATCTCATCTCTACTAAAAATACAAAAATTAGCCAGGTATGGTGACAGGTGCCTGTGATCCCAGATACTCAGGAGGCTGAGGCATGAGAATCGCTGGAACCTGGAAGAAGGTTGCAGTAAGCCGAGATCGCACCACTGCATTGCAGCCTGGGCGACAGAGTCAGACTCTGTCTCAAAAAACAAACAAAAAACACCAAAAACTCACACACTCTATATACATACTGTAGAATATTACTCAGCCATAAAAAGGCTGGACATTGTGGCTTATGCCTGTAATCCCAGAACTACGGGAGGCTGAGGTGGGCAGATCATTTGAGGTCAGGAGTTCGAGACCAGCCTGGCTAACATGTTGAAACCCTGTCTTTAATAAAAATATAAAAAAATTAGCTGGGCAAGGTAATGCATGCCTATAATCCCAGCTACTAGTTAGCCTGAAGCAGGAGAATTGCTTGAATCTGCGAGATGGAGGTTGCAGTGAGCTGAGATCATGCCATTGCACTCCAGCCTGGGTGACAGAATGAGACTCTGTCTCGAAAAAAAACCCCACATACTCTATATGCAAGTGGTAGAATATTACTCAGACACAAAAAGGAATAGTTCTGGTCACCCTACAGTATGGATAAACCTTGAAGGCGTGCTGGGTGAAGGAGGCTAGACACAAAGGACCACACATTCCATGATTGCATTTATATGAAATGCCCAGAATAGGCAAATCCAGAGAGACAGAAAGCAGATTGGTGGTTTCCAGGGGCTGGGAGGAGAGAGGAATGGGGGACAACTGCTTAATGGATAGAGGGTTTCCTTTGGGGGTGATGAAAGGCTTTTGGAACTAGATAGAGGGAGTGAGTGTAGAAATGCCATTGAATTGTGCACTTTAAAATGGTTGGTTTTATGTTAAGTGAACTTCACTTCAATACATCCACCCCCCCCATACACACACACACGCATGCACACTTATTGCTTACATCCCAAAAGAGGCCATGATTTTAATCTTTGATTTCACCTGGATATCTCTGGCAAATTGTATTTATATTTTAAAAATAAAACTCCCTTGGCTTTAGAGGTGTAGAGGGCCCAATTCCAGAACATTTGGATCTCTCCCCTCCGGGGAAACACCACCAACTGAGGAATAGAGGTGTTGAGGGAAGAACACGCAATGGCCAGGCCATCCCCGCCAGCCCATGTTCCTGACGCATGGCTGATTTCCCTTTAGCAGCATGCGGCAATAACAACAGCGTCCTTGGGAAGCCACCTTCCACCCGTTGACTTCCGCATCTGCAATAGGGGTTGAATGACATGGAGTTTCTTGTTTCGGTGCTTGAAGAATGAGACGGTATGTCAGATGTCACGGGACATTAAATAAAGCTGCTCAGAGGTGGAAATTGTTACCGTATTTATTTGGAAGTACCAGCAGCCAATTAACTGCAATTTGCAGAAACAAGCTACTGGTTGAGAAGTCTTTTTATCAGTTGGTTCCACGGTGGATTCAATGGTGTTTCTGCCATTTCCAGGATGAGCGTCAAATGCCACAGGCTATCCTTAGAGGCGGGCATCATCTCCCAGTGAGCCTTCGGGGACTGACGGAATCTGGTGAGGCGCTAAAGCACCGGGCCTGCCCAGGGGGGCCTACCTCATCTCACGGTTGGTACACGGATCCCTCCCTTAACACACTCCAGAGACTCATGGCTCACACTCCTGTGTCAGATGAAGGACCACCACGAATGTCTAGATTATTCCTTTTATTTTGTTTTTGAGACAGAGTCTTGCTTTGTTGCCCAGGCTGGGGTGCAGCGGCTCGATCCAGGCTCACTGCAACCTCCGCTTCCCAAGTTCAAGCGATACTCCTGCCTCAGCCTCCCAAGTAGCTGGGATTACAGGCTCGTGCCACCAGGCCCAGCTATTTTTGTATTTTTAGTAGAGAGGGGGTTTCACCACGATGGCCTCAAAATGAATTTTTTTCCCTCAAAATTCATGGGTTAAAACTTAATCGCCATTGTGTTGGTATTAAGAGGTGGAACTTTTAGAAAGGGATGAAGTCATGAAGGTTCCACCCTCAGGAACAGATTAGTGTAAAAGGACTAGAGGGAGTGGGCAAGGTGGCTCATGCCTGCGATCCCAGCACTTTGGGAAGCCAAGGTGGGTGGACTGCTTGAGGTCAGGAGTTCGAGATCAGCCTGAGCAACATAGGAAAAACCCCGTCTCTACTGAAAATTTAAAAATTAGCCAACCGGTAGTCCCAGCTACTTGGGGGGCTGAGGTGGGTGGATCGCTTGTGCCTGGGAGGTGGAGGTGGCAGCGAGCCAAGATCGTGCCTCTGCACTCCAGCCTGGGTGACAAAGCAAGACTCTGTTTCAAGAAAAAAGAAAAAAAAAAGGACTGGAAGGAACTAGCTTAGGCCCTTTTTGCTCTTCTGCCACATGAGACATGGCATCCATCCATCCATTCATCCATCTGTCTCATGGCCCTGCTTCTCTCTGTATTTTTGAAGCACTCAGGCTCTGAAGCCCAATTATTGGACTTCAGGTCCTAGTAATTCCATGCCGTATAGCTCTGTGGCATTTGGTGATTTACTTAAACTCTCTGTGCCTTAATTTCTCCATCTTCAAAATGGGGATAAAAACCTATCTCATAAGACTGATGTGAGGACTATTTAGTTACTCTCATAAAGCACGTTTGGGATAGTGTTTGGCACTTGGTAACTGCTCTGTAAACGTTAGATGTCACTATCATGATTGAAGATGGGCTCCCTGCATGTGGTTTATGGGGTGGGGGGTGGAAAATAGCCACAGAGAGCTCCCAACCTATGCTATTCCATCTCAGCAAACTTGAAGGAGAGAAAGAGCGCTCTCCTCAGCATCCATACACAAAACCCCAGAAGAGAATTCTGGGGCCTTGACTTGGGTCACTGGCCCATGTCTGGGTCACTCCCTGTGGCCAGGGGGTGGGGTTCTAGGATTGACTGAACAGACAGCACCAAGCCATTCATGAGGGATCTGCCACCCACGACCCAAACACCTTCTTCTAGGCCCCACCTCCAATAGACCTTGCTTCCTTTCTTTCTTTCTTTGTTTCTTTCTTTCTTTCTTTCTTTCTTTATTTTTTCTTTCTTTCTCTCTTTCTCTCTTTCTTCTTTCTGGTTTTTTTTTTTTTTCAGGGTCTCACTCTGTTGCCCAGGCTGAAATACAGTGGCGCAATCAGTCACTGCAGCCTCAACCTCTTCAGGCTCAAGAAATCCTCCTACATCAGCTTCCAGAGTAGCAGGGACTAAAGGCATGTGCCACCACACTTGGCTAATTTTTAGAGATGGGGTCTCACTATGTTGCCCAGGCTGGTCTTGAGCTCCTGGGCTCAAGCAATCCTCCTGCCTCAGCCTCCCAAATTACTGGGCTTACAAGTGGGAGCTACTGCACCTGGCCTAGGGATTGAATTTCAACATGAGGTTTGAAGGGGACAAACATCCAAACTATAGCAGCTCCCCACTAGAAACCTCCCAGAGCGATGAATATCATAATGCCCTATCATCTCCCCCAGGCTCCCGCCCCTTCCCCACGCCCAGGTCTAGCCCAAGAGCAAACCATGGGTTCGGTGTCTGCACCAGCAGGCACACGGGGTCCTGTGGTGTGCCTCGGCCCGAGTTCACACACAAGTGGACCTCTTCTCCTTGGCACAAACACAGAATTAAGTTTGCCTCTCAGAAACCACAGTCCGGAGGTAACCCAACGTCAGAATCAGATTCCACTGCCCACTTCCCTGGGGAGGGGTGAGCTTTAGACTCTGACGGTCTAGACCCCAGATAGATCATAGGGGACCTCTAGGGTACCTGTCCAGGAAATGTTAGGAAGTTAGATGAAGGAGAGGAGAAAATGGGCCCAACAGTGATTATGGGGACTGATGGGTCTTTGGGCCAAAGCATTTGATACTTGGCTGGAACCATGTGGGTATACTGAGGACACTTCCTTCTGTTGGCCTTTGTCACCCAGTCCTCTCTTCTCAGAACTTCCCAGTCTTCTCTTTTCCAATAACGTCCCCCTTTCCTGGCTTTGTTTTCCCTCCAAAGCTTTATCTCTCCCCATACTTATCTGAATCTAAAAGAGACTCATGGCCATTTCTCCTCCACCTTATCTGCGGCAGAAGCCCTGCGTCCACCCCCCACACACACTCCTGACAACCAGCAGAGGTAGATGTCTTTGTTTGTCAGTTATTGGAGACCAATGGCATTTTAAAAGGTTATTTCTCTTACAGGAAACTGTGTAGCCCAGGGACAGTCACCTTGTGAGCTTCTTTATTCATGAACCCTCACTCTTCCTGCAGGATTGATGGGTGACAGCTCCTCACTCCAGGCCTTTCTTATATATATTTACAGTAGTCTCTGAAGTACATCCTTAATCAAAGGGGCCATGACTCGTTGACACATCTTTGGAATATTACTGAGTAACTCATTAAAATGTTAATAGCTTCTGTCCGGATGTATTGATCTTGATGTCAACTATTCTTGGAATAATAAATAAAGTTGATTTTTAAAATTTCATCTTTCAACCATGCTGAGTGGTAAATGAGCCAAGGAGTGTCTGAAAGAAAATAAGTCACCTTGGAAGCCCCCGATGGAACAGAATCAAATAGAGAGGGTCCTATGCAGCCCTGTGATGAAAAATGTTATGGCAGACAGAGTTAAGCTCAAACTCACTACCGAACAGGGGAAAACACCCAAAATCCACGGACCATGTTTTGTTCCCCAGGATGTTTCCAAGTAAATAAATCAACAATGGCAACTTTGAATCAATAATTTGTAAACATCTCTGGACCTCTCCAAGTGCTTTCAGCAGTAGGGGCATGAGTAACCCAGATTTCAAGGAACCAGCCTCTCAGGAGCCATCTTTGGTTTTCTAACACTAACATCCAAGATGGGCTTCCTCTGGCTTTCAGCCGCCTGCACCCTGCCTGCTGGCTTCTGCTAAGCTCCCCTTTCTACCTTTCTGGTCCTTGAAAACGTCAAGGCCACACCTCGCTGGCCTTCTGCCCTTGATGGTGCCTCCAATGGTCTCTATCAAGGGCCTTCTGCCCTTGATCTTCTGCCTGGAGGGCTTTTCCAGCCTCAGCTGTCCATGCCGCTCCTGAACTTCCCATCCTGAAACAGCCGCCACCCACCCCCCTCCCCAACCCTCCCCAGCCCGGGCCTGCTGGGTGTTTAAATCATCAGTGTGGTTTGCCTACCTGCATTTTCATGGCTCCTTCCAGAAGGACTTGTAGAGACCATGTGTCTACCTTCCCCCATCTTGCTCCTGGGTCCATGTGGGCACACAGTAGGCACTCAATAAATGTTCGTTGAATAAATGAATGGAAAGTCCCTTAAAATGAGGAATAGATCTTGGGATGCCCAGAGAGACGAAGCTGAAAAGGTCTCTAACAAGAAAAGCAGGGGGAGAGGCAGGAAAGGGACTGCTGCGGGAAACCCCCTAGGAAATGTTTCCACTCCCAGGACAGGGAGGAGGAAGCGATTTAGTTGGAACGTGCATCTAGGCCTCCCATTACTCCCTGGAGCTCCATCACAGGAAAAATCCTTTACATGGATCCGTGACTCTGGGCCTGAGTGCCATGGTCTCAGGACGCGGTCAAGCCCTAAGTCAACGTTTCCAGAACAAACACCAGCGACCAGAAGCGGCAAGGGCTGCCGACACACCACATCACTCTCCCAGCCAGGGCCGAGTCCTGTTAGGAACATGATTATCATTCCTGAAGATCTGCCGTGCGGGGCTGGCTGCTCTGATACCCGTCAATGGGCTCATTCAGCCAGGGCCCGGTTTTGCATATTATTCTTAATAAACATTCATAGCCCAAGCCATAATGGCCCTTTCAAGGCTCCTGCTTTGAATGCATGGTAACAACAGAGTGCCTTTGTGTACTTACATGTAAAAATACACTGGCCACCCTGTTGATACGCAGCATATATATTTATAAATATTTATCACCAAGTCATGGCTGACATTTTCAAAATGCTGTATTTGAAGTAGACCTCGTTTTTTCTGTCTCCCAAGCTGAGAGGCCAGACGAGGTTAATTAATCCAATTTTGCCTAATAATGTGCGGCGTAATGATCTGCCCTGGTTTATTTGTCAAGGGGGAGGGGGCTCCAAGGAAAGGCCTCAGTGGCTCCTAAAGGAGGGGTTTCCCGACTGCAGCCTTGATCTGCAGCCAGCCCGGGGCGATGGAGACGTGCCCACGGCACCTTCTAGGGAAGCAAGAAAGAGAAGAAGCCGGTGGAGAAAGAGATCCAGGGTCTGGACTTTTTTCTCCCCAGGAGTGGGGGTAAATCTGCGGAAGGAATTTCTCTCCTGATTCCATCCCCTCTCCCTGCCCAAGCTCCTGGGAGACACTTTGATTACTCGGAAGCAACATTCCAAACTCAGGCCGATGAACTGGACAGGAACTCCTTGCTCTCCATGTTGTGGTCCACAGGGGAGCACTTGAACCAGGATCTGGGGCAAGGCAAGTGTTGGATCTAATCAAGACTGGCCAACAGAAAGACCTGGTCTTTAAACAGTGAAAAAGTCTGTGATGCCAATGGTTTGGCTTCTCTCGTTAGGTTGTTTCACAAACCACCATGCACTAAAGACTCCTTGGCAAACCTGATCCCTCTTGATTATCCCAACAAGGGCCTCCTGTGTTGTGCATTTTGACATGTATTCAGACTTGTCTTCTAGCTCTTGAAGGTGGGAGGCCTCTGCAACAGGACGATGCTTGGGAACGGGGTCTTTAAGCTGCACCCAAACTCCCTGAGCTCTGACTGCCCCGTTTGGCTCTGCTCAACTCCAGTCTGGGTGTCAACTTTGCCCTGCTGTGGCTCTCAGTGTCCTAATAATCCTGTTTACCAGTTCCCATTCTCTATCCACAGGTCGGCTCCCTGGTCACAGAGTACATCTCACAGGCCACTGCTCAAAGCTTATCCTGGCCGGGTGCAGTGACTCACGCCTCTAACCCCAGTGCTTTGGGAGGTCAAAGCGTGGGGAACATGGGGCCAGGAGTTCAAGATGAGCCTGGTCACCACAAGAAGACCTGTCTCTACAAAATTTATCCATGGATTATGGCGCACACCTGTAGTCTCAGTTACTCCAGAGGCTGAGACAGAAGGACTGTTTGAGCCCAGAAGTTCAAGGCTGCAGTGAGCTATGATCCCATCACCACCTTCTCAACGCTGGACTTGTCACTGTCCAGCTCCATGGGGCCAGGTTTTCCATCCTGCGCTTCCCTCCACCCCACACTCACCTTCACCCTCTTGTTGTCTCTTTATTAAGCAAAACTGGGCTGCCAAATCCCAACATGTTCGTCCCTTTTAACACTCATTCAAACAAAACCTAAGCAGCAAAATGAATCTACTTAAAAAAAAAAAAATCAGGTGCCAGCAAGAGCCAATTTAGATTTTAAATCACTTTTTCTTTGGCTCACCTGCATGCCGCGGAGGCCCGTCAGCACCTGGCGCTCACTGACATGGTGTTTGAGTCACAGTTGCGTTTCTCAATATACCCCTGCTGAGTGGATCGGCGCCCAAGTGGGCATTCACTGTGCCCACTTCCTCATACCATACGGCCAGAAACCCAGGGAAAAAAATCCCAGCTTTGCTTCCTAAAACCTGCATGCCCCTGGGCAAGTTACCTAACCTGTCTAAGCCATAATCTCTTCAACTACAAAATAGGGCTGATAAACTTACTCCACAGGGCAGGGGTGAGTACTCAATAAGACAATCTGAGAAAGCATCTAGCATGTGGCCAGGCCATAATACGTTCTCAGTACGTTCTCAACAAATCTCTGTTGAATCAGTGACCAATGAAATGACATTCTAGAAATGCGTTTATTTCTGTTATTTAAAACAGTGTTAAAAATGCACAAGAAAAAAACAAACAACCTCATTAAAAAGTGGGCAGAGAACATGAACAGACGCTTTTCAAAAGAAGACGTACACGCAGCCAACAAGCATATGAAAAACTCCACATCAGTGATCATTGTGGAAATGCAAATCAAAACCACAATGAGATACCACATAACACCAGTCAGAATGACTATTATTAAAAAGTCAAAAAATAGGCTGGGCTTGGTGGCTCACGCCTGTAATCCCAGCACTTTGGGAGGGCAAGGTGGGTGGATCACAAGGTCAGGAGTTCCAGACCAGCCTGACCAACATGATGAACCCCGTCTCTACTAAAAATATAAAAATTAGCTGGGCATGGTGGCATGCATCTGTAATCCCAGCAACTCAGGAGGCTGAGGCAGCAGAACCACTTGAACCCAGGAGGCGGAGGTTGCAGTGAGCTGAGGTTGCACCACTGCACTCCAGCCTGGCCGACAGAGCGAGACTCCGTCAAAAAAAAAAAAAAAGTTAAAAAATAACAGATGCTGATGATGTCGTGGAGAAAAAGGAATGCTTATACACTGCTGGTGGGAGTGTAAAGTAGAACTAATTTACACTTAGTTTACACTTAAAGTAGAACTAAGTAAATTAGTTCTACTTTACACTCCCATTGTGGAAAACAGTGCAGTGATTCCTCAAAGACCTAGAGCCAGAAATACCATTTGACCCAGTAATACCATTAATGGGTATACACCCAAGGGAATATAAATCATCCTATAACAAAGACACATGCACATGTATGTTCATTGCAGCACCATTCACAATAGCAAAGACATGGAATCAACCTAAATGCCCATCAATGATAGACTGGACACGGAAAATATGATACATTTATACCATGGAATACTATGCAGCCATAAAAAGGAACAAGATCATGTCCTTTTCAGGGACATGGATGGAGCCGGAGGCCATTACCCTTAGCAAACTGATGCAGAAACAGAAAACCAAATACTGTATATTCTCACTTTTAAGTGGGAGCTAAATGATGAGAACATATGGACACATAGAGGGGAACCACACACACTGGGCTTTTCTGAGGGTGGAGGGTGAGAGGAGGGAGAGGATCAAGAAAAATAACCAATAGGTATGAGGCTTAATACCTGGGTGATGAAATATTCTCTACAACAAATCCCCATGACACAAGTTTACCTATGTAACAAATCTGCACTTGTATCACTTGTATCCCTGAACTTAAAAGTTAAAAAATCACGCCTGTAATCCCAGCACTTTGGGAGGCCAAGGCAGGTGGATCATGAGGTCAGGAGTTCAAGACCAGCCTGGCCAAGATGCTAAGACCCTGTCTCTACTAAAAACACACACAGACACACAAATTAGCCAGGCGTAGTGGCGAGCGCCTGTAATCCCAGCTGCTGGGGAGGCTGAGGCAGGAGAATCACTTGAACCCAGGAGGCAGAGGTTGCAGTGAGCCGAGATCGCACCACTGCATTCAAGCCTGGGCAATAGTGCGAGACTCTGTCTCAAAAGTAAATAAATAAATAAATAAATAAAAATAAATAACAGTTAAAAATTGAAATATGGCTAAATAATACCTGGATAGCACCAGCAGCTCAACCTTGAAGCTTGTAGCACTAATAAGCTTTTGGAAACATGTGAGTGTGTCCAGCATTGTTTAGCAAACATTCCCTCTCCCCTGGACACCGTGGTACTTTATTTATGCTCTCAGGCATATATCTTACCCCTGGACCATCCTACAGACAGGAATCCCCCCGACTGCGTGTGCAATTAATGCTTCACGTGTGATTCGTCCTCAGAAGCCCTAAGCTGAGGAGGCAGTTAATAAATATTTATTAATTGACATTCGAGTGGACTCATGTATTGGACACACTTAAGGTACTCCTTGGGTTCTCTCAGCCTCCCCTTCCCCCGGGCCCTCAGCTGAGGGTTCTGCCTCCATGGGTGATCAACTTCCATGAGTCCATGTGGTTTTACTGCCTGAAACCAGCCAGCTCCACGCCCAGAATCTCTAGCTCCTTCTGGTGTGTGGGGGCTCAAATTAAATCCACACTGTAGGATATGGGATCTGGCTTCTCCCTGGCTGAGGAAGGAACTAGATGAGGCAATTGATAGTACAGGGGAGTTAATTTCCCGGTGTGTGGACTTGGGCCAGTGGGACACAGGAGATTGGAGGAAGCCTGGCAGACAAGAGTCTTCTGTCCTTCTCCCTCTAATGATTACTCTTTAACACAATTATTCCACACAGCCCATCTGGGGACATTCTATGGAGCTGATGAGTATACCTGCTAGGCAATGGCCTCTGTCTACATGGCATGCTGCACTGCGTCCCATCCTCCTTGCCTCAGTTCCCCTTGGCCACACTCTCACTGCCCAAAGAGTGCACCTTTCAGATAAAGCCTTTGCCCTTAATCCTTGCCTCAGGCTCTGTTTTCTCGGGGACGTGGGCTGAGATAGGTCATGTGAAAGTTGCACAAGACAGATAACAGGGAGAAAAAGGCTTTCTGAATTGAGACCATGTATGAGACAGGAACTGGGATTGTTAATAAGCCCATTCAGTGAATTTTTTTTTTTTTTGAGAAGGAGTCTCACTCTGTCCCCCAGGCTGGAGTGCAATGGCACGATCTCAGCTCACTGCAACCTCTGCCTCCCTGGTTCAAGTAATTATCTGCCTTAGCCTCCCGAGTAGCTGGAGTTACAGGCACTTGCCACCACGCCTAGCTAATATTTGTATTTTTAGTAGAGATGGGGTTTCACCAACTTGGCCAGGCTGGTCTTGAACTCCTGACCTTGTGATCTACCTGCCTCAGCCTCCCAAAGTGCTGGGATTGCAGGCATGAGCCACCGCGCCCCGCCTCAGTGAATTTTTATTGAACTGTCTGATTAACATGCTCATGCCAACTACCCTCTTGGACCCCAGGTCATCAGAAAATCAGAGGCACCAGGCTGTGGGCCCCATGTGCCAGCTCACTCTCCTGGGCTCCAGCTCAGCCCAGCCTGATAGCCCAAAAAGTCTTGTTCTCAGCCTTTTTGTGTCCAGGACTGTGTCTTCTTTAGCAGCTTGCAAATTCCAGCCATGGAAACCCAAGCAAGAGCAGAGAATCAGAGCAGATTCTCTCCTTTACCTTGTGCTATATTTTAATAAATTAATGCAGTTGTAGTTATGTAGAAAGAGATTTGCTCTAAGGTAATGAGGACAACACGGCAGCCTAACTGCAAGTGCATGAGTTAGGCAGGTAGGAGGCCTTGCCCTCAGGGACGCCTGCTCTCTCTCAGGTCGGCTGATCCACAACAGGGCGCTAATTCAATTTCCGTCCACCCGAGAGTCCATGAGGGCACAAGCCCAGCCATATTCCTTCCTGATCAGGTCCCACTTACCACCCACAAAAGAGGGGAGAACATGGCTCCTTTTGAAGGATCCTCATTGTGGGCTCTCCTGAGTAAATTATCAATGAAAATTGATAATTAAAGCAACTACTTCGTTTGTTGATAATCCAACAACAAGTGAGGTAGTTACATTAATATTAAAAGCAGTAACACACACCTTAGATTTGTATGGCATTATGTTGTTTTCAAAACTCTTTTCCAGGTATTGCATAGTCTGATTACAATGGCGCAAGCTACAGCTCCAGCAGCCTTGAATTAAGTCAGAATCGTTGAATAGTAGCAGTGCCATAGGGTTTAATGCATTAGGCAGCCCACGTCCAGATTCCAGGGGAAAGGCAACGTGACTACGTAGAGGCTTTGCGAAGGGAAGGACCAGAGGAAGAGATGCAGAAAGAGGGGAAAGGGCGGGGCCCAGTGGCTCACACCTGTAATCCCAGCACTTTGGGAGGCCGAGGCAAGTAGATCATGAGGTCAGGAGTTTCAAAACAGCCTGGCCAAGATGGTGAAACCCCGTCTCTACTAAAAATACAAAAATTAGCCGGGCGCAGTGGCAGGCGCCTGTAATCCCAGCTACTCGGGCAGCTGAAGCAAGAGAATCGCTTGAACCCAGGAGGCGGATGTTGCAGTGAGCCGAGATCATGCTGCTGCCCTCCAGCCTGGGCGACAGAGTGAGACGAAAGAAAGAGAGAAAGAGAGAGAGAGAGGGAGGGAGGGAGGGAGGGAGGGAGGGAGGGAAGGAGAGAGAGAGAGAAGGAAGGAAGGAAGGAGAAAGAAAGAAAGAAAGAGAGAGAGAGAGAGAAAGAAAGAAGGAAGGAAGGAAGGAAGGAAGGAAAGAGAGAGAAGAAAGAAAGAAGAAAGAAAGAAAGAAAGAAAGAAAGAAAGAAAGAAAGAAAGAAAGAAAGAAAGAAAGAAAGAGAAAGAAAGAAAGAAAGAAAGAAAGAAAGAAAGAAAGAAAGAAAGAAAGAAAGAAAGAAAGAAAGAAGGAAAGAAAGAGAGAAATGGGCACTTTGGGAGACCGAGGTGGGAGGATCACGAGGTCAGGAGATCGAGACCATCCTAGCTAACACGGTGAAACCCTGTCTCTACTACAAATACAAAAAATTAGCTGGGCGTGGTGGCGGGCACCTGTAGTCCCAGCTACTTGGGAGGCTGAGGCAGGAGAATGGTGTGAACCCGGGAGGTAGAGCTTGCAGTGAGCCAAGATCAGGCCACTGCAGTCCAGGCTGGGTGACAGAACGAGACTCTGTCTCAAAAAAAAAAAAAAAAAGAAAGAAAGAAAAAAGAAAAAAAAAAAAGAAGAAAAGAAATGGGCATGAAATCAAATTGGTCAACTTGGTCAACAAGGACCACTTTTCCTAGGGAGAAGAGTTCAGTGTGGTTTTGAGGTTTGGAATTTGATCTGTATTCTTTCAACTGAAGAATCTTATTCCTACAATGAACAGATTTAAAAGTAGGTATTTGAGAGGTATTTGCTGACTGATGAACAAACACAGAGGTCAACAGAAGAGGGCTACCGGCACCCCAAAGTGAAAGAACAGAGAGTGGGAATGTGGCTTGCTTGTCTAAGTCATGGTGGAGCTGAAGCAACTGTGATTTCCAGTATGGAACGATTTGTCAGGTGACCTTGAATGAGAATGTTAACCCTCTTTTTGTTGCTATGAAAAAGGCGGATAATATCTATTCCATACAGGGCAGCACTAAAGGAGGGTAAACATGATGGATCACTGTGACTTTGAGGAAGGAAGACAGTATAATAAATACTAATTATAATAACCATTCCTGACTTCTAAGAAAAATGCCTTTCATAAAAGGAAGGAAGGGAAGAACAATCCCTCCAACAGGGGGCCTCCTGGGACAGGCTCGGTGTGTCATGGCCTCCTGCCTGTCCGAATAAATCCAAAGGGGAAAGGATTCGGTGACAGTTCACAGCAGCAGGAGCAGGCGGAAGACCTTCTCTTTTTTCATCATTCTACATAAATTAACTTCATGTTTCAATTGCCAAATTATCACAACTTCAGATTAATATACATGGGGCCAAGACTTGCAGATAATTGTATATTTCTACACTTCACATAAATGCTAACTATAAACATTTAAAATGTAAAGGTCAGGCTGGGCGCAGTGGCTCATGCCTGTAATCCCAGCACTTTGGAAGGCCAAGGCAGGCGGATCACTTGAGGTCAGGAGTTCAAAACCAGCCTGGTCACCATGGTGAAACCCCATCTCTACTAAAAAAAAAAAGATACAAAAATTAGCCGGGCAGGGTAGCGTGTGTCTGTAATCCCAGCTACTCAGGAGGCTGAGGCAGGAGAATTACTTGAACCCAGGAGGTGGAGGTTGCAGTGAGCTGAGATCGTGCCAGGCACTCCAGCCTGGGCGACAGAGCAAGACTCCATTTCAAAAAAAAAAAAAGAAAAAAGAAAATATATGCACACACACACACACACACACATATATACACATACATATATATGTGTGTGTGTGTGTGTGTGTCTGTGTGTGTATATATATATATATAGTTGGCCGGGCACTGTGCCTCATACCTGTAATCCCAGCACTTTGAGAGGCCAAGGCAGGAGGATTGCTTAAGCTCAGGAGTTCGACACCAACCTGGGCAATATAGTGAGACCCATCTCTACAAAAATTACAAAAAAATTAGCCAGGTATGTTGGTTCATGCCTGAAGTCCTAGCTGCTCCAGAAGCTGAGGTGGGAGGATTGCTGGAGTCCAGGAGGTCGAGGCTACAGTGAGCCATGATTGTGCTAGTGCACTCCAGCCTGGGAGACAGAGCAAGACCCTGTCTCAAAAAAAAAAAAAAAAAAAAAGAAAGAAAGAAAAGAAAAAGAAAAAAAAAAAAGGAAAGTCCATAAACTAGCTTCTTATAAAAACTCCGGTATATACGACGACAGATATTTCATTATCTCTGGTCCCTTGCAAATGGTTGCGTCCTTGAGTGAATCATTTCAGCTCTCTGTGACTTTGTGATTCCAATCTCATATCCTATACACTGCCTGGTGTCTTCCGGAAATAAATGGGAACATGCCTGAACTTTCCAGATAAATTTACCAGCCCTTTAGCCCTTCCCCTCTCGGGTCTCTGTTTCCTCCCTGTTTCTCGAGAACACGCACATGGTTTACAGCGTTTCAAGCCCAAACAGAACACGCTCCACAGGGAAGGGGCTGATTGGTTTAGTTTTTAGGCAGTGCTGCAAGGGGTGGTAATTGACACTTGAACAATGACATGTTGCATTCCTTCATATCGCAGCAGTAATTGAACACACATGAACTCCCTGCACTGGTGACCCTGGAGTGTGCCACACACCTGGAAGTAGTGAGGTTCAATTAATATGTCACCGCCACTATTAGTGGCTACCAGTGAGAACCACCAGTCGGCTGCCACAGCCCAGCGGTCACAGAACAAAGCAGAGAGCAATGCGGGGTGAGCCCCGGGAGCTGCTGCTCCCCAGCAGAGCTTCTCCGGACTGGCCCCTAAAATCTGGTTTTCCCAAAAAAACTTACTCACTTTTAATAACTCCAATTAATTTTATCTAACAGCTTTGTTCACATCTCCTTCAAAGAGCTATTTTTGCATTAAAATAACAAAATGCGCAACTAGGAGGGGACGGCAATGACCCAGCTAAATTTTTGTGATGATACTTTTAATATAAAAAAAGATCAGAAATGGAATATAATACGAATATGAATATGAAAGGTGGGATTCAAGCCAAGGAAATACAGAAAGAATGATGGATTCCACCTTTCATTCAGTCCCTTGAGTATTTGTGGGGTGCTGACGGTAGCCTGGGGTTACTGCAGGGATTATAGCAAGCCTGGCAGCTGCTCTTCCAGAGCTCACAGAGTCGGGGTGACAGTCAGCACAATGATGTGGGACAAGTCCCCCGAGGCAGAGAATGGGGCACCCAGGGCAGCCTCATCAGTGCCCCCTGCCAATCTGGAAATCTCAGGAGACTTCCTGAAGGAAGCTGCATCTAAGCTGGAGAAGGAGCAGGAGTGAGGAGAGGAAGAGAAGAGAGAGGGGGGAGGTCTCCAGGCGGAGGCCAGCACTGCCAAGGCTGTGAGGCCAGAGAGAAAATGGCAACATGAGGAGGGGGTGCAGAAGGAAAAGGGGAGTTTGGAGGCCAAGGTCAGAAGTGGGCACTTCCATTTCAGAGCCTAGTTATGCTTTTTCCAGAACTAATAGCTATTCTCCTCCTGAAACACACACACACACACAGAATATTAGCATTCAAACAAGAGTAAAGCTATAATTTTGGCATATTCTTGGAGGAGAGGAAAATGGACATTTCATTTTATATTTGATAAATTCCATTTAATTGATTCACAAAACCTGGCAGCACTCCCCAAATGAATGGAAATCTGCCAAATCTGAAGGCCAACAACACTGTTGCACAAAGTCTGACAACTTGCTGTCCCTGGCCACACCCCAGCCCGGATCTCCCTGCCAGGCTTGTCATTTTGTCATGCGTTTGCTGGCAGTGGCATGCAGCGGGTTACTTCGGGTCTCTGGGCTCAGGCTTCCCCTGTAAGGTGAGGAGCTGTGACTTAGGTATACTGCACTTTAGCACTTGGTTGACCTCCAGGGAGAACAGGGGCAATCCGGGACACCCCGCTGGTCCCTCTGTGACCCACTCTTGGCCCATAAGCCCCCTAAGAAGGGAGGTCTTCTCTCTATACAGGACCAATCTAGGCTACTCTAGACATCAAGATACTGTAGGATGCTTCTGGTTGGACAGGTATTTCTCTCTCTTTTTTTTTTTTTTTTTTTTTAAGACAGAATCCCTCTGTCACCCAGGCTGGAGTGCAGCAGCGCAGTCTTGGCTCCCTGCAACCTCCACCTCCTGGGTTCAAGCGATTCTCCTGCTTCAGCCTCTCGAGTAGCTGGGATTACAGGCATGCACCACCACGCCCAGCTAGTTTTTGTATTTTTGGTAGAGATGGAGATTCACCATGATGGCCATGCTGGTCTCGAACTCCTGACTTCGTGATCTGCCCGTCTTGGCCTCCCAAAGTGCTGGGATTACAGGCGTGAGCCACTGCTCCTGGCCAACATGTGTTTATCTCTACACTCTCCTCAAATCGCATTAAAATGATAGTAAAGGCAAAAAAAGGAACACACCTGCAGAGACAACAAGGTCAGGAGAAGAAGCTGTGGAATAGGAGAAAGCTTAGCAACATTTTGAAGAGAGAACAATGAATGGACTAATGGCCTCTGGCTTAGCATGCTGGAGAGAGATGAGCCCTGCCAGCTGGAGTGAAGTGGAGGGGGTGAGCCCTCAAGAAACAAGACGAGTCCTGCTCCAGAATCACAAAAATGCTCAGAAATCAGGGGCTCCATATCTATCTATCTGTCTGTCTATCTATCTATCTATCTATCTATCTATCTATCTATCTATCTATCTATATATCTTTTTTTTTTTTTGACACAAGGTCTCACTTTGTCACCCAGGCTGGAGTGCTGTGGCATGACCTCGGCTCACTGCAGCCTTGACCACCCAGGTTCAAGTGACCCTTATTCCTCAGCCCCCCAAGTAGCTGGGTCTACAAGAGCACACCACCACACTCAGCTAATTTTTTTTTTTTTTTTTTGTATTTGTAGTAGAGACAGGGTTTCACCATGTTACTCAGGTTAGTCTTAAACTCTTGAGCTCAAGCGATCCGCCCACCTCAGCCTCCCAAAATGCTAGGATTACAGGCATGAGCCCCGGCACCCAGCCAGCTCCAGGTATTTCTGAATGTGAGAGTATACCAGCAAGCTGTGGAGGAGGATTGGTTGGAAGACTGTGCAGGAGAAGGCAGACCCTCAGGCTCCTCCTGGGTGCACTGGCGTTGCTCATGCTGCTCACCTGCTCGAATGTCTGCTGCTTGCCCTGCCCTTCAGAATACTGGATTTTTCCTCTCTGACCAGGTGAACCAGAGAGGCTCAGGGCACTGGATCCAGCTGAGGGCAGCAGAATGAAAAGCATGCTCACTGAACAGGGAGATAACCCCACACCAGCCAATGGCGTTGAAAAGTATGGTGTAGTCTTGGAGGGACCAATGTTCCTGAACTTTCAGGGTGTCACCTGAACCCAAAATGGAATTCTAGTTTGATACCTCTCAAAACTAGTGAGCTGCTGCTCTTCTCACATGTATCTCCATATGTGGACGTGCACCAGAGCCTTTTTCTACCCTCTGAAGGAGAGAAGTGTTCTGTTTAGGGGCTTGCAGAAGAGAGGAACATAAGAAGGCTGAGGAGAGTGGAGGACCCAACAGAGAACTACCATCTCTAGTCTCCCAGGCTGGGTTGAGCCTCGGCAGAAAAGCGTGTTGACCTCAGCACGGGCAGTGTGCCTTCAAGGCCTCATTGTGTTGTTAGTCAAGGAACTTACTGCCCTTCCCTGAGGGAGGTTTGTACTTCCTCATGCCATTGACAATGGACTTGGCCACGTTACTTTCTTGGACAATGAAATGTGAGAGGAAGTGATGTGTGACGCTTCTGAGCTAAGCCTTTAAGAGCCTACGCTTTGCTAGGACCACGGCCATTTCCTCTTTCCCCTCTGCCACAAAACCAGCTTGTCCTGGATGGAAACTGGGTCCTGGATCTTTAGCTTGGGTCCAAGCATGAGGACAACATGCAGCAGAGTGAACATAGTGTGCACAAGAAGTCAACTTCTATTGTTATCAGTATCTACAAGGTTAGGGATTGTTTGTTACACAGAAAACCAGTAGCAGAAACTGACTGATACAGCTGTAGTGATAGTTGCAGCTGGATGGGCAGGAGAAGCGTTCTGTGTCTCCTGCACGGATGAGCACTGTTCCCAGCTCCTCGAAGACAGCTGTCTGGGCTGCTTCTGAAGATGGCACCCTTGACCCAGGCACCACCCCCTTCACAGTGAGCACCAGCCGTGGTGTCATGAAGAAGTGCTTCCCTCTAGTGGACTGTGGGCTGCAGATAAGTACGAGAGAGGAGTACAAGAGGAGTCAGAGAGGACAGACATGAATAGAGCATCTCCCTTGGGGAATCTCAGCTTTACCCAGGACTTTGCAAGGCTTACAGGTCCTGAGTAGGAATAAGGAAACAATAAATGATCCAGTTGGAAATGGGACACAAATTGTACCAATTATTAAACTTTTCCTCTCAGTTCTAACCCTACATTTATACTGTGCTTTTTTATTTTTTCTGAGCCAGGGTCTTGCTCTGTCACCCGGGCTGGAGTGCAGTGGCACAATCACAGCTCACGGCAGCCTTGACCTCCCAGGCTCAAGTGGCCCTCCTGCCTCAGCCTTCTGAGTAGCTGGGACTACAGGCGCACACCACCACACCTGGCTAATGTTTGTATTTTTTGTAGAGATAGGGTCTCACTATGTTGCCTAGGCTGGTCTTGAACTCCTGGCCTCAAGCAATCCTCCTTCCTTGGCCTCCCAAAGTGCTGGGATTACAGGCATGAACCACTGTGCCCAGCCAACACTGTATTTTTTGATGTGGGAACACAACTCCATAGATTTTGTTTCTCCTTTGCCACGTTGCTCTGCCAGTTGGAGACTGCAAGGGCTGGGACCTGGCTCCTTCTTGCTTGCTGTTCCTGTGGGCACTACCCCAGCACGTGTCCTTCACATCCACGGCAACAGTTGGTTCCTGAATCTTCCATCCACCCAGGACCAACTTCATTGCCCCCCCTCAAAGGAATCACACTGGCCAGACAACGACCCCTCTTCAGGGGTGGGAGCCCCTATTCCACAGTCCCTCCTCTAAGCTTCTGTTCTCATAAGCCCTACCCACCCTGTTCTCCTGACTGGGCCCTCCCTGGTACAGCAACACTGACCCCACCTGTCCCCACAGCAGGGGAGGCCAGGGAAATCTCAGAACCATGGACAACCATCCCAGAAAGGGAGACTTCTGTCCTCAGCCCCATGAGCCAGAGGTCTGATTTACCAAGTCCTTCTTGAGCACCTGTTATGTGCCCTAAACTACTGAGGTGTGGAAGACACAGGATGATGAAATACACAGGACGCCCTCCAGAGTCCACCTGGGAAAAAGGGCTCTGGAAGGGAGCCCTTAAGGAAAGCCAGGACCGGTTGTCAGGAAGACCAAGGCTGTTCAGGTTCAAAGCAGCAATCCCAGGCATCCTCAGGGCAGACAGAGGTGCCAAGCACAACCCACTCAATTTCCTGCTAGAGAGACAGGTGCCACGGGGAGCTGCGTCCTTCCCCAGGTCACAGAACAAAGTAAAGATGGACAGAGACTGTGTCATATTTTCAAGAACAGCCATTATTTTCTTTCACAAGAGCAACCAGAATGGCTAAAACTTATAGGACAGACAATATCAAACGTTGTCAAAGATTAGAGCAACTAGAATTCTCATATTGCTGGTAAGATATCTAAATTTTTTTAAATTTCAACTTTTATTTTAAATTCAGGGAGTACATGTGCAATTTGTTACACGGGTATATTGTGTGATGCTGAGGGTTAGGGTACGAATGATCTCATCACACAGGTGGTGAGCATGGTACCCAGTAGGTACTTTTCAACCCTTGCCCCCTTCTCTCCCTTCCTCATCTGTTGGTCCCCAGTGTCTTTGTTCCCAGGAGATCTAAATTATTACAACTATGTTAGAGATTGTGTGGCGGTGTCTGCTAAAGCTATGTACATATAGACTGTAAAGCAGCAATTCCACTCCTGGGCGTATACCCAGGAGATGTGCATCCTTGTGTGCACCAAAATACACAGACAAGGAGGTTCATAGCAGTTTTATTCACAATATTCTAAAATAGGAAACAACCCAAATGTGAATCCACAGTTGAAAAAAACATTAAACATTGTCTTATATCCATACAATGGAATATAACGTAGCAGTGAAAAAGAATAAACTACTTCTACAGGCAATAAGATCTCATAGAGATGATGTTGAGCAAAGAAAGCCACACCCCAAAGAGTACTTACTATGTGATTCCATTTACATGACATTCAAAACCAGGCAAAACTGCTTTATGGTGACAGAGGTCAGAATAGTGTGTACTTTTCAGGATGTTGTTAATAATGAATGGGTGACAGAGCCTACTGGATGCTAGAAATGCTCTATATCTTGATCTGAGTGGTGGTTACAGAGAGATATACAAATAGAGACATTGATGGAGCTGTGTGCTTAATCTATGTGCACTTTACTGTATGCAACCTATGCCTTAATAGAAGAGGGGGAGAAAAAAGAAATTGTTCAGATATCTCCTGTCCTAGTTTGGGTTCTCCCCAAGGCGAACTCTGAGACCATGACTGGAGGCACATGATTAATTATTTTGGAGAGATAAGTAGCACTTTTCTGTATATTTGGAGGTATGAGTAGCACTAGTAGGATGCAGGGGTGAGATATGGGGAAGGTAAAAGGTACGTGGGTTAAACCAGCTACATGGTTGCTAACTGGGCTTAATTCCACAGGGAGACTTTGGGAAACTTGCAGAACAAATGCCTCAGAATCATCTCATGTAAGGGGTGAGGGAGCTGGGGTATTTATACACCTGGAGAATTGGTGGTTAAGGGCAGCTGGGGAGGAGTGTACACTTCCTGGTACTTATGGTCAGAGGGCTGCCAGGGCTGGGGAGCCTTCAGGAGCTGGCAGTCAGCCAGAGCACATGGAAGGGATATGGAGGGGGCAGTAGGTACTGACAGCATCTGTCACACACCCGTATGATACCACACTTGTCACACTTGTAGTACCCAGTGATAAAGATAATTTATTGTGACAGAAAAGTAACTCTGAGTTCCAAAATGGTCTTGAAATAAATGTGCATCTAATTCCATCACCATTTACATACATTGGAAAACCAGACATGCCAATGTGTTTGCAAGAAATATTCATTTAGATTCACAGAGCTCTTGGTCTAAACCCAGGATCTTGGTGGGAGAGGGAGGCGGGGGTCTTTGGCCTCTGGGATTCATTGTATCAACCACTAGCAATCTTTGGAATGGGCCAGCTGCTCTCTAGGCCAGAGCTGTTAGGGCTGGAGCCGGGGAGCCCATTTGGACGGTTGAAGAACTCTGTAAAACTATCTTATGCACCTGCAGGTAAAGTCACATTTTGGGGTTATCAAAGTCTAAATGAAATGGTACACGATATAATTAATGCTGGATTGGGAAGGAGAAAACTTGCTCATTATATACCCACTGCTGTCATTATTGTGACAGAACGATCTTCCACTGGCCCCACCAGAGGCCACCTCTGCAAAGGCCACGGCTACCATCCTCACCCACAGTTGCTGCCTCACTCGTGGGTTCTTTCATGTGGCTGTGTGAACAACATAGGTGACCTCCCCTGTGCTCTCTCTAAGCCACTGTAAAAACCTGATTCCTCAGTGCATGGGAAGTTCCCGTGGCCCTGCCTGTTCTCGGATGTGGCGTGGACCCGAAGGGCACCGATGTTCTGCTCAAGCGCAGAAGGGCTGAATTTTGCAGCGTCAGGAAATACATTTGTGCAGTGACTATAAGATCCCCCTGACATCTTGGTTTGTGGGAAAGGCCGGTTTTCTTTTTTCTGTAACTTAAATTTAGCTCTCAAGACCCCGTTTTTGCTGGTGGTGGGACATACCTGTATTAATCTTGCCAAGTCAAGGTAAACTCCAGTTATTTGTCATTTAAAGCATAACACCTTTGAAGTAACTCTTTAGATAATTCATCATTCTCAGATCAATTCCAGGAGCTTCCCCTCCGTGTCTGCCCACTCGGGTCACCCCCTTTCTTGGCATTGGTGATGGCACCCCCTCCAGAAAAATGCCACCCTTGTTCTGGCAGGATCTGACTTCCAATCCTCCCACAGCTTATGTCCCCTTGTCCCTCAGTTCAGGGACCCCATGGCTGGCATTCTCAATACTTCCCTGCCAGGCACCTGGAAATACTCACTCTTCGCCCATATCCCACTGGGCTAAGGCCATCTAAGACCTCATTGAGGGCTGGGTGCATGATTCACCTTCTCTCCTGTCCTCCCCCAATTCCTGGGGGCTTCAGTGTTTTGTTTTAATAAGGAGCCCATTTTCTCACTCCGGCTTTGTGGAACAAACCATGAGGAGCAACCATGAGACCCCAGGAGGGACTCCACAGTCTGACTGTGTACACATGGGGACCATATGCACGACTTAGATCCATCCTTCACCCAACGAGATTCAATTTAGAAACAGCTCAGATATCTCCTCCCTAACAAGTTTAGCCTTCTGATTGTCCTGTCAAAAGAGAACAGTGTCCTGGTGCCTACTTGATCTGTCAAAAAATCTTTTTCTGGCCAGGCACAGTGGTTCATGCCTGGAATCCCAGCACTTCGGGAGACTGAGGCAGGCGAGTCACTTGAGGTCAGTTCGAGACCAGCCTGGCCAACTTGGTGAAACCCCGTCTCTACCAAAAATACAAAAATTAGCCAGGCGTGGTGGTGCACACCTGTAATCCCAGCTACTCAGGAGCCTAAGACAGGAGAATTGCTTGAACCTGGGAGGTGGAGGTTGCAGTGAGCAGAGATCGCACCAGTGCACTGCAACCTGGGTGACAAAGCAAGACTCTGCCTCAAAAAAACAAAAACAAAAACAAAAAACCTTCCTCCTGATTTTTTCTCCTTCTTCTTCCCAATTCTCTATCCCTGTTCTGTAAAACGAAGGGGGATTTCTCTTTCTGATATCTAATCAGATGCAGAAATAGGACAAAAGTCTTGAACCCAAAGGAGAGCAAGGTTGGATAACACAAGTTAGATAAGATGGGAGAGGACATCTCTGCAAATAGTGGGACACACAGAAAGTGGCAAACTTTAAAAAATGTATTACTATAAGTTATCTGGACCTCAAACGATTGTGGGTGACAAGCAAGGGGCGGGAGGAGGAATCCTGTCAGTGAGAAAGAGCTTGCAAGCTCTTCAGCGGAAACGGGGCTGAAGCACAGCACTGGCAAAGGGGACTCTGGCAGGGTGTGTGTGCTTGAGACAAATGAGCCTTCAAGTCTCCCGTCTCTGAGGATCCACCAGCTGAGGGGAAGCCGACCCTGGCTGCCAGCCCCAAGCTTTGGGGAGGCCTGTCCTGGAGTCTGTGGTCCCCTGACTCCCCACTGTGCCCACCCCCTGGGCTTTCCAGCTGCAGCGGCCCAGGGAGGCCTCCTGCCATGCCCACCCCCACTAAGCCCCATCTCAGCGCTCCACTGGGAGCTCTCAGCACAGCTCCCATTGCACCTCCGATGGCAGGAGCTGCAGCGACTCTGGCATGTGAGTCTGGCCTGGCCGGCCCCACCGCTGGGAACTGCAGTCTAGTCTAGAAGGTCCAGACAAACTCTGCCCAGGAGAAACAGAGGAAGGAGCCAGCAGAGAGCTGCTCTCCCTGCCTCCCCACCCCACAGCCTGTCCCAAGCATCAGTGGTTAAAGGTGGCTTCTGAGATGTCTCACACGCCTGATGTCCTGGGGCACTGTGGCCAACTGAGCAAAGCCCCGCCTAGCACTGACACCCCTCTTTTTCCGCCTCACTTTCCTTCTC
Organism: Macaca thibetana thibetana; assembly: GCF_024542745.1. Classification (NCBI taxonomy): domain Eukaryota; kingdom Metazoa; phylum Chordata; class Mammalia; order Primates; family Cercopithecidae; genus Macaca; species Macaca thibetana. The sequence continues at coordinate 160,341,725 of NC_065580.1, read as the reverse complement.
CCCTCACTCTGGCTTCTCTGGGGTTGCACCAACCACCACCCCAAAAAGGGATTCACACATCAGCTTTGCTGCAGGCTCTTTTCTAGGGTGCTGAACTAGCTTTGCCTCTGGAAAATGGTGCCTCTTTGCAGAGGGGCGAGAGGCCGCCTTCTGCAAGTTATGACCTCGTTAATTTTCTGGAATGGGTATAGAGGCATATCATCTGTGTTCGTTTCCTTCTACAAACTGGGTGGCTTAAAACAGCAGAAATGTATTCTGTCTCAGTTCTGGAGGCCAGAGGTCTGGCAACAAGGTGCAGGCAGGGCCAGGGCAGGATCCTTCCTTGCCTCTCCCAGCTTCTGGAGCTCCTGGCACTCCCTGGCATTCCTGGCTTGTGGTTGCATTCCCCCTCCTATCTCTGCCTGTGTGTTCACAGCGCCTTCCTCCCTATGTTTCTGCCTAAGTTGTCTCGGCTTCCCACTTCTAAGGACACTTGGGGTGCCATGTGGGGCCCAGCCAGGTAAGCCAGGATGATCTCTTCACCTCAGGATCCTTAACTGTCACGTCCTTTCTCCCAGTAAGGTCACATTCACAGGCTCCAGGGATGAGGATGTGGACATAGCTTTGGGTGGGGGCATTTTTCAATGTGGCGTAGCATCCTCACTCCCCTGGCTAAAATGCACAGCAGGGAAAGAGAAAGGAAAGATAATCAAGTGAAATGCCGACCCAACAATTCTAAAATGGAGAGAGAAGCCTGAGCAGGGACAAGTGCGATGTTGCCATTTCTAGTGCCTTCTGCACCGCAGGAGAGATCTGACCTTCAGTCTTCACATCGGCATGTGCTGTTTCTTCCTCCGGAGCAACAGAGCGAATCATCCAGTATTGCCGAGTGGAATGGCGCACACGTGGGAGGACCGAGAGTAGCTGGGTGTCCCCGGCTCCTGGTGAGGAGAACCCCCCACCCGACCTCCCCCAGCCTCCTGACGGCTCATTTCAGTGCCTTTGGGCCAAGAAAGCTGGAGTGGAACTGTCAGTGGCCCCATTTAAAAACCTTTTGTGAATGGCCCATAAATCACACCCTTAGAAAACTTACTCCTCATTATAATTCTGCAGAGAAAAACTCTGTTCAGCAATTGCAATAAATGTGAGGGGGAGTAGGTTGCTTTTTTAGCAGGGGGTCATATGGAAGAGGGTTTTGCATTATATTCTTCAGTCTTAATAAAAACAGGAATAATTACGGGCACGTCTCCAAATGTACAAAGTCTCTGCTGTCAGTGGCCACTGAACACAAAGTGTGATTTCGGAGAAGCCAGAAAGGGTCACAACCCCCAAGACCTCAACCTTGCTGACCCAGTGAAGCAACTAGGTTAAAGTCCCAAATTCTACCATTAGAGCTTCCTTTCTTTGGGTTTGTCCTTGGTCAAAACATTAACATTGCTAGAAGGAGTCACAGTTTAAGCATGGTTTTGTTTGTACATTTATTCTGGCATTTTATTTTTCTTTTCTTTTTAGACAGAGTCTCATTCTGTCATCCAGGCTGGAGTGGAGTGGAGTGATCTCAGCTCACTGCAACCTCCACCTCCTGGGTTCAAGCAATTCTCCTGCCTCAGCCTCTCGAGTAGCTGGGACTACAGGTGCACACCACCACACCTGACTAGTTTTTGTATTTTTAGTAGAGATGGGGTTTCACCATGTTGGCCAGGCTGGTCTCCAACTCCTGACCTCAAGCAATCCACCTGCCTCGGCCTCCCAAAGTGCTAGGATTACAGGCGTGGGCCACCAATTCTGGCATTTTCTAAGAACAAGATGGTTATAGTGCACGGTGATGCAGCAGATAGGATAAGGAGACATTATTGAGGGTGAAGATGAACAATGACAGTCCAGGCTGAGTCCTAGGCTATGCCTGGAGAAGGCCTCTGTGATTCTGATTTTATAGAAAACCTAAAATGTACTAAGCGCCTACTCGACATCCAGGGCTATGTTCTTCCACATAGAGTGTCTCATTTAATCCTCATATTAACCCGTGAGGTAGGCACCAAAGCTCCCCCAGGTATGAGTGGGATGGGATCTAAAAGGTCGTTCCTAAGTCCACTATTCTAGTCCAAAGTGACACCAAGTGAGTTAAGAGTGTATGTCCATATAAAGTTAAGTTTTACAAAAGAACTATAAGCAATAACTTCTATTTCCAGACCATGAAGAACTAGGAGCTTGAGGGACTGGCTTACTTCCCAACAAGATCTCAGACATGACATATTCCTGGAGCTGGAAGTATTCGGGGATGCCACGAAATAGACAGACACAGACAAAGGAAAGCTGAGCCCAAAAGAGGATGGAGGAGGTGCAGGAGAGGAAAGGAGGTAGACAGTAGCTCCTGTGACCAGAACTGAACAGGAATCACCAGTGACTAGGGCCACCACATTCAGGAGCTGGCTGAAGGGCAGGGAGCCAGGGCCGGAGTAACTAACTGAGAATCGGAGTGGCCAGAACTGGCCTGAACCTGTGGCAACAGGCCAGGGGGTCAGGTGGTCCTGAGGCAAGGTCCCATGGGGGGGCCTGAATCTGAGATTCTCACTTTATGAAAAATTCTTGGAGAGATTCTAAGATGATCGTGAATGGAGGGGAGGGGCTTCCCCAGCCATTGGCAGAAGCAGAGGTAGAGTTTCTTTGGAGGAAACTTTTCCTCAAGTTAGTTTTGTAGGAATCCCACAAATTAAAATTATGCATGACTTCATGAGCAAAAACTGACAGATAATTGGGAAGGCAAGTCACTATGAATGACAGCTAACAGGGGCAAGAAACACTCCATCCCAAGAACCACAGATGTTCTGTCATTGCGACAAAATGCAGAGTAGTTAAGTATACAATGTTTAAAGAAGAAAGAATATACTTATAAAGATGAATAAACAAGAAGAAACCATGAAGCATGAATGGATAGAATCAGGAAAAAAAAACCATAATTAAACTTTAAAAACTATACTACTATAATTATTGAATTCAAAAACTGAATGGATAAGTTAAACAGTAGATTACACTGTTAAGGAGAGAATTAATGAGCTGGAAGGTATACTTGAATAACGTATCTGGAATTCAGCAGAAAAATAAAGAACTGGAAATGTGAAAAATATAAAGGATATGGAGACTAGAATGAGGAGGTCTAGCATGGGGCTGGCAAACAATTTGGCTCATATGCCAAATCCTGCTGGCCCCCTGTGATGGTTAATACTGAGTGTCAGCTTGGTTGGATTGAAGGATACAAAGTATTAATCCTGGGTATGTCTGTGTGGGCGTTGCCAAAAGAGATTAACAGTTGAGTCAGTGGGCTGGGGAAGGTAGATCCACCCTTAATCTGGTGGGTACCATCTAATCAGCTGCTAGCGAATATAAAGCAGGCAGAAAAATGTGAAAAGGAGAAATGGGCCTTTTTCCTAGACTGGATGCTTCCTGCCGTGGAACATCGGACTCCAAGTTCTTCAGTTTTGGGACTCAGACTGGCTCTCCTCGCCCCTCAGCTTGCAGAAAGTCTGTTACGGGACCTTTGATAGTGCAAGTTAATACTTAATAAACTCCCCTATATACATACACACACACACACACACACACACACACACACACACATATATGTTCTATCCCTCTAAGAGAACCCTGACTAATACACCACCTGTCTTTATGAATAAAGTTTTATTGGAAAACAAACTAACTCCTTTGTTTACACACTGCCTTTGGCTTCTGTCACACTGCAAGCGGGTTGAGTAGAGTTTAGAGTGTACATGGCCTTCAAAGCCTAAAATATTTACTCTCTGGCCTTTTACCGAAAAAGTTTGGACCAGGTGTGGTGGCTTATGCCTGCAATGGTCGAGACCAGCCTAGGGAACATAGTGAGACCCTGTCTCTACAAAAAAATAAAAATAAATTTAAAAATAAAAATTAACCGGGCATTGTGGCACACACCTGTGGTCCCAGCTACTCGGGAGGCTGGGGCGAGAGGATTGCTTTCAGTCTGAGAGGTTGAGGCTGCAGTGAGCCATGATTGTACCACTGCAGTCCAGTCTCAGTGACAGTAAGACCCTGTCTCAAAAAAGAAAACAAAATTGCCCCTGCTGTATTCTATATCTGACTGGGAAGGAAAAAATGGAGAGTAAGGAAGAGAGGCAATATTTTAAAAGGTAATGACTAAATTTTCCCAAACTAATTTAAAACGTGAAGCCACATATCCAGAGAGTACAACCTATTCCAAGCAGGCTAAACAAAAGCTAGTCATGCTGCTATTCTGGGTTGAATTATATTCCTGCAAAAGATGTTGAAATTCTAACTCTCAGCACCTGTGAATATGACCTAATTTGGAAATAGGGTCTTTGCAGATGTAATCAAGTTAAGGATCTTGAGATGAGACCATTCTGGATTTAATATGGGATCCAAATTCAATGATTGATGTCTTCATACAAAAAAAGGAAAGAGAATGAGAGAGAGAGAGATCAGTGGTGTGAAGATACAAGGAAGAAGTCACGTGAAAACAAATGCTGCCCAAGCCAGGGAAAAGTGTGGGGCCACCAGAAGCTGAAAGAGGCAGGAGGAATTCTCCCCTAGAGCCGTTGGAGGGAGCACGGCCCTGTAGACACCTTGATTCTAGGTTTCTGGCCTTCAGAGCTGTGAGAGAATAAACTTACGTTGTTTTCAGCCACCCAGTTTGTGGTGATTCGTTACAGCGGTCCCAGGGAACAAACACAGATTTTGGTGTTGATGTGGGAGAATAAAAATGATTCTGAGTTCTTTGTCATTCCCCACACTAAAAGATATTATTTATTTCCCCTCCTCTTGAATCTGGGCTGGACTGTGACTGTTTAACCAACAGAATATGCAGAAGTGATGCTGTATTAGTCCGTTTTCATGCTGCTAATAAAGACACAGCTGAGATTGGGTAATTTACAAAGGAAAGAGGTTTAATTGACTCACAGTTCAGCATGGCTGGGGAGGCCTCAGGAAACTTACAATCATGGCAGAAGGGGAAGAAAACATGTCTTTCTTCACAGGGCAGCAGGAAGGAGAAGAATGAGTGTTCAGTGAAGGGGGAGGCCCCTTATAAAACCATCAGATCTCGTGAGAACTAATTCACTAATACAAGAACGTAATGGGGAAAATTGCCCCCATGATTCAATTATCTACACCTGGTCCCTCCTATGACACGTGGGGATTATGGGAACTACAATTCAAGATGAGATTTGGGTGGGGGCACAGCCAAACCATATCAGGTGCCATGCCAGGTCCAGGCCCTAGCCTTCATAAGCCCTGGCAGAGTCTGCATTTACACTGCTGGGAGCTGGGAGCTGCCACAAAAGAAGTGCAGTGACCCTGCTGAAGAGACCACATAGAGAAGCCAGAGCAGAGAGAGAGAGGCCGTGGGACCACATGGAGAAAGAGAGGCCCCCAACTCCAGCTAAGCCCAGCCTTCTAGATGCCCCTTCTTCCCAGCTCTTTGGAACTGCCTTCGAGCTTTGCCTCACTCCTGTCTCATTCCAGAGCCTGGTTCTCAGGACTGGAACCCCTAGTGCTTTCTGGGTCCTGGAGCACTTCCTCAGAGGCAGCTCAGAATCAGCCAGTCCTGCCCCGGGGCTTCTATTACATGTGGGGAACCATCTTGGATGTCCCTGCCCAGTGGAACCCCATGAAGACTGCAGCTCCAAGCAATGTCATCTGCAGCAGAAGAGCCACCCAGCTCATCCCAGTCAACCCACAGAATCATGAGGCATTGACAACCTTGAGGAAGAAGAGGCTCTTACAGATATAGGCATTGTAGGCAAAACCAGGTGTAAATAAATGACTGGTTCTTCGTTGCTATTCTCAGCAGATGTGCTGATAATAGTAAATTCTTTTTGTTCCTTTTTTTTTTTTTTGAGACAGAGTCTGGATCTGTTGCCCAGGCTGGAGTGCTGTGGCACGATCTCAGCTCACTACAACCTCTGCCTCCTGGGTTCAAATGAACCTTCCACCTCAACCTTTCCAGTAGCTAGGATTACAGGCATGCACCATCATGTCCAGCTAGTTTTTGTATTTTTTGTTTTTGTTTTTGGAGAGATGGGGTTTCGCCATGTTGCTCAGGCTGGTCTCAAACTCCATGGCTCAAGTAATCCACCTGCCTCGGCCTCCCAAAGTGCTTGGATTACAGGTGTGAGCCACCGTGCTCAGACAGAAAATAGTAAATTCTTTAGACATATGAGTAGGAGCTTCACAGAGTATCCAACCAAAAGCTGACCCTTAGGTCTTAGTGCCATATGACTCTAATATTGTTAACCATACATGGGAATGCTTTCTTCTTAATAGTAGTATTAATAAACACCTTTTTTTCTTTAGACAGAGTTTCGCACTTGTTGCCCAGGCTGGAGTGCAATGGTGTGATCCTGGCTCACCACAACCTCTGTTTCCTGGGTTCAAGTGATTCTCCTGCCTCAGCCTCCCAAGTAGGTGGGATCACAGGCATGTGCCACCACACCCAGCTAATTTTTTGTACTTAGTAGAGATGGGGTTACACCACGTTGGTCAGGCTGGTCTCGAACTCCTGGCCTCAGGTGATCTGCCCACCTCGGCCTCCCAAAGTGCTGGGATTATAGGCGTGAGCCACTGCGCCCGGCCTAAAGACTTATTTTTACAACTAAGTAAATAAATCTTACCAAATAAATAAAATATCGAATTATCAAATAAAACAAAACATCCAATTAACAAATATCGAATCAAATAAATAATAAAAACAAACTCATTATTGAATCCGTGCCTAACTTGACCACTCTGTGGGACTGTAGAGGTAAAGTGGTACTCACTTATGGGGAACCATACACACTTCATCCCAGCGTCAGAAAGAAAAAACACACCATACCTGAGGCAAACAAACAAAACAAGGTCACCCAAAATGAGGGAAACCTTGTGCCTCTCCTGTAAGTTACTCACTCCTCAACAAAACTTTTACCCCAGACTTCTGCAATGCTGCTGCTTCAGGATTCGTCAGGACCTTTGTGGATATGACAATTGTGTGATAAATTTTGTTTCTCTGCCATGTGCAGATTACTATAAACTCAGTGGCCTTTGTAATTTTGTGCATTTGTTTTCTTTAAATGCCTGTTTTCTTTGATGATCCACTTCTTCTATCCCCAGAACATTCTTGCAGCTCTTTTTCAAGCAAACTTTTTTTTTTTTCCAAATGCTTTTATCTCAAAGTCTTCCATTCCCAAAGACCCTGAACTCAGGGAGGGCAGGCACAGTGGAGGGTGGGGGTTGGGCACTGCGTGGCAAATAGAATTAAGCAAAGATCTATGTGCTGAATAGCCATGTTCTCCCACTCGGCTCCTAGAACATTGAAAATGAGGTGCCTTTTTTCCAGGCAAGAAATTGGAGGATTTGTCTCTGAAGAATCTAAATGGCCCCAGTAAAAATACTGCTGAGATTAACACTTAGGGTCCCCGGTTAAAACAAACAAACAAACAAACAAAGCAATAGCCCTCCAATCATCCTGCAGAGAAGCCCAACCACCACATGTCCCAGTAAACTCCTCAGACCTTCCCTGCAGGCTCCTTCTCTTACAGGGGAACCCTCCAGGATCTTTCCTTTTTGGTTGGTTTGCTTTGTTCTCTGCCATATTAAACACCATTCTCTAACACGTGTTACAGACATCTTTTCCTAGCATTTTAATATGAGATGGCCTCTCATGTGATAGGCAAAAAACAAACAGGAGAAAAGACAAATGTGGGCAGCAGATGAGAAGCTCAAAAATTAAAAACAAAATTCTTAAAGAGAATACAATGCATCCATAAAACAAGAACAGAATGATAGAGAAAAAAAGGGCACAATCAGAGAGCAAGAATGGGCTCTTAGAAAGAAACGATGCATTCGCTAAAATGAAAAATTCAATAGCCTGATTGGAAAAGGGAGTGGAAAAATTATCCCAGAAAGTAGAACAAAATGACAGAGATAAACTAGAGGAGAAAAAGATAAAAAGAAAAACAAAAAGCCAATACAGAAGCCAACATTCAACAATCGGTGGTCTAGAGAAGACAGATAATACAGAGAGAAAAAAACTATTAAAGAAAGAAGACCCCAGACAACTGTCACCACTGAAATGCATGATTTTCCAGACTAAATAGGCCAGAGAGTACCCAGCAAAATGAATGGAGCAAAGCCTCCACAAAGATTGTTTCAAAAAAAATCTTCAAGTCTTTTACAGAGGAAATAATAGTTTCTATTTCTGAAAATTAGTATGGTTAGGATGTCTAGTTAGGGACTGAGTCAGATTCACAGCTCATGTTTTTAGCAAGACTATTTTATAAGGGGTATGTACTCCATCAGGACGCAAGTGAGATCTCCAGATCACTCTAGAGAAACCTCTTTCTCTCTCTTCCCTTCTTCCTCCGTGCCTCTCCTCCTCCCTTCCTCTCCCTATTAGCAGTCATTGATGATTAAGCGGATCATTGATAAGACCCATAATCCCAACAAAGGTTTACAAAATGCCTTATCCTCATTCTATCCACCCTTCTTTTATGCTCCTATTAGAATATTTCCATAGGGACCAATTTTCCTTTGTTAACTATCTATTTAGCTATAGACATAATTTCAATGTTATATTTCCAGCATATCATACGTGTTCACCCTGGAACTTTATTCCCTACTAGGGTGTAAGGACGAAAACTGAGCAAAAACAAGGAAGCCCCTGTGGATACCTATTTCCTTAATTCAAGTAATTGATATTCCACCTCTGTATCTTTCAACTCAGAATATGTAGGGCCATGCAAGTGTTTTGTTTATTTTATGGTTATTCCTGTAGCCTTTTGGCATTTGACATTGTAAGTCACAATCATGTTTAATACATGAGCTCCGGGAAACTTTGATTGATAGACCACTAATATTTTTAAGGAGTAGCTTGCAATTCCCAGACTGCACTCAAAACAGGAGAAATTCTCTCCAAGAAAATGTGTAAATAGCTAGTTTCTACAGGAGAGGAAGCCTGTCTGAGTTTATAATCTTCAGCTTTGGTTCACACTCCACCTGACCCATTTAATTATACAAGGGCATCAGTCATTGAAAGCTAAAATTAACAGTTCATGAGTTTTGCCAGAGAGCTCTGATATCTCCAGTGGAAACTTTCCAGACTGCTCTTATGACAGACCAGCATCCACTGATGTTGCCACAGAGAAACAAAAAATAAGAAATGAGGTTTTTGCCTTGGTTTTTCCAGCAATTGCCATGTGGACAGTCTGCCTGGTCTTGGTGATAACCCCACTCTGGTCACATTCACATAACACATAGTTTTTGGTCATTGACTGTGGGCCTGGCACACAGATGGGTGCTGAGAGTAAAGAGGTGCACAAGACAGACAAAGAGCCTGTGCCCAGAGCCAGGAGACCTGGCCTCCTACACCAGCCCCAGCACTCCACTCACTGGCCACTTGGGTTCAGGCCAAGTCTTGAAAATCACACAGATTCTAGGCATTGGAGGAGTTCCCAGGTAAAGAGGCAGTCCACACCAAGTCAGGAAGAGCCAGATTAAATTCCCAGGTTCCTCCCTTACCATCTGTGTGGGCCTGAGGTCATTTAGAAATGGTCAGAAAGGAAGAAGCAGATGAAATGCAAGAGTGCAAGGAAGATCCAAGGGAAACCACATAGCTGTTGTTCCTTCTTTAATCAGGGTGTAACGTTCATATAGTAAAATGTAATAACATGCACCAATCTTAAGCATACAACATAATGAACTCTTCACATGAATCCAATATAACCACCACCCAGATCAAGATATAGAACATTTCCAGCATCCCCAGTAGATAGACACTTTAATGTGAAAATATCAAAAGTTGAATCCCATGACATCTATTACGTTACCACAATCAGTCCTGCCTCACTCCAGCGCCATTTCCTTAGCAGGGGAGATGGGTTTACAGTTTCTCGTTCCACCCTCCTGGTGACCGAGAGCACCACTTATAGACTAGCCTGCTGATCTGGGGTTACAGATGGAGCCTGTAGATCTGTCTTAGACTTGTTTTTTTGTTTGTTTGTTTGTTTTTTGTTTTGTTTGTTTGTTTGTTTTGAGATGGAGCTTACACCGTTGCCTAGGCTGGAGTGCAGTGGCACGATCGTGGCTCACTTCAATCTCTGCCTTCTGGGCTCAAGCTATTCTCATGACTCAGCCTCCCAAGGAGCTGGGATTACAGGTACTCGCTACCATGTCCAGCTAATTTTTGTATTTTTTAGTAGAGGTGGAGTTTCACCATGTTGGCCAGGCTGGTCTCGAACTCCTGACCTCAGGTGATCCACCTGCCTCGGCCTCCCAAAGCACTGGGATTACAGGCATGAGCCACTGCACCCAGCCTGGCTTAGACTTCTAATGTGTAATGAGCTAACTGGCCAATGCTGCACTAGCAAAATATACAATATTGTTCCCTTCTTATTGTACTAGCTAACCAGGCCAGATTTTCTTTATATTACAAAATGTACTAAATATCATAAAATTACTACATGGGCAATAAAAGTTGGGGGGATGTAACAGCATCTTTCTTAATAGCCAACTGGTGGAAACCACTGAAAAGTTCATCAACAGATGAATGGATAAACAAAATGTTGTCTATCTATATAATGGAATATTATTTAGCCATGAAAAGGAATGAAATTCTGATACATGCTACAACATGGATGGACCTTGAAAAACCTTATACTGAGTGAAAGAAACTAGACACAAAAGACCACATACTATTACATATATTTCCATTCATACAAACCTCCAGAACGCGTAACTCCGTAGAGACAGAAAGTAGATTAGTGATTGCTTGAGGTTGGTGCTCAGGGTGGAGAGATAGGAGGTTAATAGCTAAAGGGTATGGGGTTTGTTTCTGAGGTGATAAAATGTTCTAAAATTATAATGTTGGTTACACCTATTCGAGAATATACTACAAGCCATTAAATTGTACACTTTATATGGGTGAGTTGTATGGTACGTGATTGCTATGGTTTGAATGTCTGTCACCTCCAAAACTCCCGTTGTAACTTAGTCCCCAGTGTAACAGTATTAAGATGGGGCTGGGCCAGCTGCGGTGGCTCACACCTATAATCCCAGCACTTTGGGAGGCTGAGGCAGGCAGATCACTTGAGCTCAGGAATTTGAGACCAATCTGGGTGACGTGTCAAAACTTCATCTCTACAAAAAATACAAAAATTAGTTGGGCATTGTGGCTCGCACCTGTAGTCCCAACTACTTGGGAGGCTGAGGCAGGAGGATCACTTGAGCCTGGGAGGTGGAGTTGCAGTGAGCCAAGTCAAGCCACTGCATTCCAGCTTGGGCAACAGAGGGAGATCCTGTTTCAAAAAAAAAAAAAAAAAAGACTGAGCACCCGTGGCTCACGCTTGAACTTCCAGCACTTTGGGAGACTGAGGCGGGTGGATCACTTGAGGTCAGGAGTTCAAGACCAGCCTGGCCAACATGGTGAAACCCCATCTCTACTAAAAGTGCAAAAATTAGCTAGATGTGGTAGTGGGCGCCTATAATTCCAGCCAGTCACGAGGCTGAGGCAGTAGAATTCCTTGAACCCGGGAGGTGGAGGTTGCAGTGACACAACGAGATGACATTGTGCCACTGCACTCCAGCCTGGGCAACAGAGCCAGACTTTGTCTCAAAAAAAAAAAAAAAAAACCCAAAATAAAATAAAATGAAAGTCACAGACACCGAGGGAAAAGCCAAGTGAAGATAAAGGCAAATGGAATAATCCAGCCACAAGCCAAGGAATGCCTGGGGCCACCAGGAGCCGGAAGAGGCAGGAAGGACCCTTTTCTAGGGCCTTCGGAGGAAGGGGCAGCCCTGCTGATATGTTCACTTCAGATTTTTGGCTGGTCTGAACGGTGAGAAGAAATTTTTGTTGTTTCAAGCCAGGAGGCGGAGGCTGCAGTGAGCCAAGATCGTACCACTGCACTCCATCCTGGGTGACAGAGCAAGACTCTGTCTCAAATTAATTAATTAATTAATTAATTAGTCAGTCCCAAGTATTCAGTTATAGCAACAGAAAATGGACTAAGACCATGATTACATCTCAACAAAGCCATATTTAAGAAAATAAAACAAGGGGGCAATATAAAGTAAGTTGAAATGTAACTTAAGGTGTTATTACCCGAAGACACTCAGGATCAGCATTGTGAGGAAGATCCTTCTGGTGTTTTTCTACATGTAATTTTGTTGTTGTTTTACTTAATCATGATGATACAATATGTAGAGTTTTATAGGACTGGAAAGATTTCTAAGGTATAACAGTCAGATTTAGGTGCCAATACCAGAAATTTCTTGAGCTATTTGAAGCACAAAGAGATTTAACAGAGGGACTCTTTGGTGTTTATGAAACTGTTAAAAAGACTGGGTAGAGACTCTAGACTGGCTTCCCAGGAATGGATCACACAGAACCGGCCAGCCAAGGCAGCTGTTAGCACTGCCACAGCCAATAATAGCATCAGGAAGCTGCTACTATGACTGGTGAATCCAGCAATGCCCTTGTTAGCTGTGATTGAGGGATCTGAAAACCACCACTGGAACTGCTGGCTTCAGAGCTTTGCCACTGGCACCTCTGCTAACGCTGCCAGGCACACACATACCCAAAAAAAGCATTCGCTGATGTGCTGACAGCAGAAACCACAAAGGCAGCCGAAGTGTGGCGGCCACTTTACTTCTCGAATAAATGCATCCAATTGGTCACACCTAATTGATATCAAGATCCTTAGCTGCAAGGGAGGCTGGGAAATACAATTATATAAGAAAGGTATTTATCATACCATGTTAGAAACTTTTAAACTATCTTAGAGTAGCTACATAACTTTTCATTAAATATACATACATAAATATATATGCATTTAATTAATCAACCCTCCCACCTATTTATGATAGTTTGTTTCCAGAGTTTTATATTATGAATATTAAGATTCCAACATTTAATATTATAAATAATAATATCATGATACTGCCAATAATAACAACTACAGCTTATTTAATACTTCCTTCTTCGATACAGTGTGCTAGGTAGGCCATTTTCATTATATTTGTCAATCATTTTTTAGTTAGGACTCAACAATCTGCTTATGAAGGTAACTAGTAATCCCATTGTACAGATAACAAAACTGAGGGTTAAAGAGAAGTCAGAGCTAGATTTAACGCCAAAGCTTGCACCTTTAACTAGTATGCAAATACTCATGCAAATAGACTTTTTTGGTATTAGAAATGATCTCCATTGGACAAATAACCAGAAATAGAATTACATACTGTTCAAGAGCTGTGAATGCTTCTAAATCCCTTGAGATTCATGAATGAGCAGGCCAGATTCTCAGTCAACGTAACTGTCAGGACTGCGAGCACCTCCATGGCAGGCGCTCCTTTTTATCACTTGAATGCCTGGCTCGGCGCCTGGCACACTGTGGCCACTCCGTGGGTATTTCCTTAGTGTTTCTGTGTGTAACAGTGGGTGTGCAGGCAGGAGAGCATGAAGGCGCTCCAGTTCAAATAACTGCATTCCTTTTGTGGCATAAAGCACGAGTTGCACCTAGGCTAGTCCAGCTCTAGACCACACATGAAAGTGAGTGCCTGGAACATGCAACCCTCTATCTGCTTTCGCCAGCTTCACACACCAGGTAAGTCATTGCACTTTCCATGACCATGTTGCCTGTGAAAAGGATGAACATGGTATGATAAATCAGGCATCCAAGCAACTGTGCACAAGGCTGGAGATTGCATCCATTGTTTTGGGTAGGTCAATGGGAGCAATTCTTAGCAAGTGAAACTGCATCACTTTGGATTATTTAATAAGTTAACTGCCCTATTTAATGCTGATTCTTTAAATCAATATTATCCACTCATATATATTGTCACAGTCCACCAATGCCCAGACAAGTTAGACTGTGAGCCCGAGGACTTCAGAAGATGCATTAACCACTGCAGGCCACCAAATAGCCTTCATAAGCCTTGCCCTACTTCTCTCCCAGGAAGAGGTTTATACTCACACAACTTCCAGCTGAAGGGGTTGGTATTGCTAATACCTTGTGACCTCCACATACTGCTTTTTCCTGCAGAGCAAAGTGTAGTAGCAAAATGATTGCTCTTAGGGCCAGGCATGGCTGCTCACGCCTGTAATCCCAGTAGTTTGGGAGACTGAGGTGGGAGGCGGGTGGATCACCCAAAGTGTAGAGTTCGAGACCGGCCTGGCCAACGTGGTGAAACCCCATCTCTACCAAAAACACAAAAATTAGCCTGGTGTGGTGGTGCATGCCTGTAGTCCCAGCTACTCAGGAGGCTGAGGCACGAGAATTGCTTGAAAACCCAGCAGATGGAGGTTGCAGTGAACCAAGATTGTATCACTGCACTCCATCCGGGTATCACAGAAAGACTGCCTCAAAAAAAAAAAAAAAAAAAAAGAATGATTGCTCTTGGGAATTTCACCACTAAGATGCCAAAAAACCGTGACACATCAGCTGGCCTATAATGAGGAGGGTCTACATTCAGTGGATTTATTCCATCTTTCAGACTATATCACGTGGAATTTTCTTATAGTCTTTTCCCCTCTTTAAAGAAATCCTAAGGTTATTAAAGATACTCCTTTCAGTACTGCCTTCCCCTCCCCATGGGCTACACTATTCAATTGCCTTTTAAAGAACAGAATTGTAACTTGCATTATCCATGGAGAAAATTCCTGGAGAAAACACAGATGTTTTCTGGCTCATGTCACACAGGCGGTTCTGAAATCTACGAAGTTATATCAGGACTTCCTGGCACCGTGAGAGGAAGGTTGGGAGGCAGTATTACTCAGCCAGACTATAATGATTTTATTTATTCCACATGGCCTAAAAACAGGTTCGAACATAATGTGCCACAATTTTTCTGGTGATTTCTATGAATCAGTTTTTAATTATGAATAACGTTTTTAGAGATACTCCTGAGAAATTGTACCCAAGGTTCCCTTGACAGCAATCACGTAAACTATCTAAAATGAAGCAGCTTCCACGGCTAACACAGAAAATCAAAGCGTGGATTCTAAAAGATTCATTAGTCATCTTTGCTGAGAACAAGAGTCTCACCATTCGCACATGCAAAGGGTGGCTGAGAAACTCAGATCAACAAACATAACTAGAAAAAGACGTTTACCGTCAAATAACTGTTCAAAGGAGTTTTGTACAAATATAAATTTTGTAACTTCACTCTGAGCCTTTTTCTTTTCTTGTAGCTAGGAATTTTCTCTGTGTTTAAATTCTTGCCTTTCTAATCCTCAGCTGACGTTTTGCAGCTTTTAAGGGATCGCTGTGGCTACAGCAGGAAGGGTTCCTGCTCCATGGCTCAACCCAGGCCACTCAGAAATTAAAATGTTTGTGCAAGATAATGAGTATGAATTTCCATTTCTGTGGGGTTTACTTTTAGAAAATCCAGCTACTGAAACTCAATCAAATCGGGTCCAAGTAACACGCTCTCAAAGAACAGATGGGTGGAGTCAGCTCTGGAATTCAGGTACTTTTCGCAGGTGTATCTCTCCGGGAGACCATTTTCCTTCATTTGTCAGAGCTCACAGTTTCCACGAAAATGTCGCCAAGGGATCAGGCTAAACAGAAATACAAATAAGTCAAGCAGCTTTCAGTGGAGCACTCTTAATGTCACTTAAACAGGGAGGTATTTTCTGGTCAATTACCTGAAATAGACTCCAGTAAACGAGAAAATTATTTTTGCATGGGTAGCAACAGCGTTTATCTTTTTCCTTTCCCGGCTCCCAACTATCCAGGAATAAAGCAAATTCACACAGGAGTGTTCCAGGACTCACAACCTTGTTTAGATTGTTTAAAAGGAATTGGAAGCTGTGGCTTTTCATCCAGTGTCGAGAGCTCCCGAGCAAGTCGCTGGCACTGGCTGCTTAGCCAGAGGAAGCCAGCGTCTACCTGTGTCACTCGACGGCGCTCCTCCCACGGCGACACCTCCGTGCTTTTTTTGCTTGCTTGTATTTATTCAAAACTTAGATTTGTCAATAACGCGGGGCCTGGCAAATAGGAGGACTTCTCCGAAATTAAATGCAAGATTGAACATAGGTCTCTCACATGATAATAAAGCGGTTTAATTGACTTCAGCCGGGGGAGCGGAGTGGCACTTGCCCAACCCCTTTGAGCCCCGCGCACACTCGCACCATGACCGCCTCTCCCATAAAGAGAAAAGCCACGAGAAGGGTCCCCTGACTGTGCAGATCTGTGTGCCCTCCCAAGGAAGGCGCCCGAGGGCTCACTCTGCCTGGTTCAAAAGCTTGTGGGAGAGAAGCACCGAAAAGAATTCTGTTGTCAGGTTAAATAAAGTCTTTGTCTACACTCGCAGGATGGAAAGGGCGATGGTGCAATCACGGAGATTATTTTGTTTCCGTCCTCTAAAAAAATGAAGAGGGGACTGGAGTCGGGACCAAAATTATTCGTAGACCACACGGTTTGCAGTCACCCTGAAGTAACCAGCAGCCGATGCTGTCTCCAGGGAAAATATTCTTGAGCTGGAAAAGGTGCTAATTTACAGTCTTTCGTTTTACCCGAAAATGTGCTGCACTCCTTGACTGCTCCGGAATTTGCTCTAGCACCTAGAAGGAATTCTGACTTAGGGCAGGGGCGAGGGAGAGTGGAGGGCGTTGGACCTTCTTCCTCAATCGGGACCACGCCAGGTCTCCCCGGAGAAGGCTGAGTCTCCAGCGCGTGGATTCAGATCAGGACTCTAAGTAGGCGAGAGCTGGGGATACCGCTGAGGGCTTTGGCGAAGCTAAGAAAGCACCGGCTTCTGATTCTCACCAGACATCTCAACACCCACGTGCGCTGGGTCCCGCAGTCTCCCGCCCGCCCCACACGGGTCCCAGCCCTGGTCCTTACTACACGCGCAGGAAGAATCTGGGGAGGATGCGGGGGGAGAGGGAGCTGACCAGAGAGTGGGAGGGAGGGTGCGAGATGGGCAGAGGCTGCCAGCGTCAGGGCCAGGACAGACGTCCGCGCGGTCCCAAGCACTCACTTGAATGTCACCCAAGTCACCCCAACACCGCACAAGACCGTGGCGGGGTGCGCACCGAGGCCCCTACCGCGGGTATGTGAGCGCACTGAACAACCCCTCCTCCAGGTGCGCGAGCAGCTCCGGCGGCCGTGCACGCTGCGCCCCCTTCCGCCCACCTGCCTGGCCTGCGTTTCTAACCACGCGGGCGGTCCTGAGACTTCGCGCAAAAGGCAGGACCGCGACGCCCAAGAATAGTATCTCCGAAATAATCCCTTGCTGAGCCGGCGCCCGGGGCCGGGGTTGGAGTCCCGAGTCCCTTTTGCGGAGTTAAGGAGACTTCTGGCTACCGGGAAGCCTGCCCCTGCGACCGCTCCAGCAGCCCCTGCCGCGTGCGTGCCCGAGTGTGGCCCGCAGCTCCCAAAGCCCAGGTGTGTGTGGTCTAGGGCGGGGAGAGTTGGCGACCCGAGCCCGTCACCGCCCCAGTGCCACCGTCCTAGTGCCTGACCAGATGGGGTGCTGTCCCCACGCCCGGCGTGGCCCCGCCGCCACTCAGATCTGAAGTCTGGCTTTCGCTGGCCCTGAGCGGCGGAACCTCTGACTCGGAGCAGTCCTCGGCCGTGGGCTTCGTCTCCTCCTCCTGGAAGGAATGAATGGGCTCCGCGACACACATCTCTCAGGAAACTCACCTTTCACGCTGACCTTCAAAAGAAAAGAAAGAAAGAAAAAGAAAAATCCGGTCGAAGCGGGAAAATGTCCACGCCCGGAGTTGGGGCGGACACGCGCCCCGGCCTGGCTGGAGGGGACAACCCAGCGGGGCCCGCCTGCCCGCCGGCCTTTCTGTAACTTTCTCTCTTTAAACCTCCAATGAATGAACATGCCTCTTCTTACGGATTTGTTTAGATTAGGGAGTAGATTCCTCACTGATAGCGTTGCTTTGCAAATAGTCCTCCTATATTATTCAAACCAAACGAGTTTGTGTCTTTAAAGGACTGTAGCAGCCCTATTCTATGTTAAGGATTGACTATCACAATTATTATATGCTTAGAAAAAAATATAAGCCCTGGAGTTTGTGCTTTTCTTGATGTACAGAAAGATTTATCTTAGGTGGATAGGTTTTGTTTTGTTTCTTAAATGGGATTTTTTGGTTCATGTCTTCGAAGGGCTGTTTCGCGACGTCATTAATGAACTAATCGGTTTTCAGATTTCAAGACGGTGTGTAATTGATGTAACCACTGAGGAATTTAGTGCACACCAGACTAAGACTCCTTTAGCGCAGGGGTTTCCAGACGCTTCTTGGGCTCCCTGGAAGCCATGGGGATGTTTCCAGACCGAAAGGAGAGCTTTGCTGGGGAGCAGATGTGCTGCCTTTCCCCGACCCAGGACTTTGAGGCGATGTTTCCGTTAAGCTGGGCCGAGAGCCCTCTGGGAGACGGCGGCAGGTCCTAGGGGGCAGGGGTGAGGGGAAGCCGGATGAGGTCGGCGCTGGATGCTGGGTTCCCTTGTTCTTGTCCTTTTCTCCAGAATCCCTGGTCAGGCCTAGGGAGCCACCCCTGGGTGCTGGAGACGAGTTCCCACCTTCACCGAAGCCTTATCAGGGACCAGCGAGAAAGAGGAGCAGGCTTGGGAGACAGGGAAGGAAAACGCAGTCGGGAAAGGGCTCACCCCTCGACTCCAGGTAAAATTAGAAGGAAATTGTGGCAACTTAGGTACAGCTTTGGTCGCTCTCTCAAGGACTTAGCTAGTCACTATCATTAATTAATTAATCACTATCATTAACTACCAAGGACACCGTTTTTATTCCCCTAAAAGCATCACCTTGAGGGGAGTGGAGAAGTGGGCAGCAGCTCTGCAAATCATGGGACAGGAGACACTGCCTGGGGCCGCTCTCTCACTCCCAATCCCAGAACCCGAAGTTATCCCAACAACCAAGTCCAAGCAGAAGAACCAAGACGCTCAGCTTCAAGCAGCCCCTTGCCCCCACAAGCGGCCCAGGAGGTGGGCATAATCCCCCACCCTTGGGATTCCTCCATCCCTCCCTGTTCTCTCCTGCGGGAGACAGAGCTGAGGTCTCCCAGTTGGGGGTGATGGCTCTGGACTAATGGGGTCTCTAGACCCAGGGCACAAAGGCCGATCTGCCAGGGTTTACTGTGTGTAATGGGATAATCAAACATGTTGACCAACCTAAAAGCAAAGACTCCCAGGGAGTAACTCCCAGTGAAATAATTTATTAAAAGAAGCAAAAAAGAGACATAAATTTCTCCCTACTACTTGAGGAAACAGCAAAGAGAACGAATTACGGTCTTGGCCTCTGGAGGAATAAATTATTCCCGACTTGTTCTGGATACCTGTAATCATTTGTAAGCAGTGGGTAGTAACACTGTGATTGTCCTCCAGTCCTTTCTGGAAGTAGCACTGACCCCAAGGACAGTTGGTGACGTCTTCGCAGGGTTTACACAAGGACAGGAGTGAAAAATCGAGGAATTCTTTCAGATAGCCCAGACCAAAAATCCTCCCAGCCATGAAAAGGTCATATATGTGATGCTGGGCCAAGCGGACTTTTCTGGAGTAACCATATCGTAACTGATTGCGGGTGTAGACAAGGGTGTATAAACCAAATAGGCTTGAATCAACGCAGTCCTGGATTTTCTGTTGCCTCTGCTTGCTGGGGCGGTGGAAGTTCTTAAACTCCACTTCAGAGGTTGGAAATTCTTCCCCCTCCCCCACCTCCTTAGTGACAAGGTCTCTGATCTCCTGCTGCCACTGCAATAGCCTCTCCCATCCCGCGGGGAACGGCCGGGAGTTCTTGATCTCTCACGAAAGTCGGTTTCCACTGGGGATGGATCGCAGGTAGGCGCTGGCGCGGCCTGGGGAAAAACAGTTGCGGAGCATCTGAAGCGGAAAATCCAAGCAGATGTGAGGCGATCCGGGCCCACCCCGTTCCTCTTGGGGCCTGAATTTCTTCCAGATAAGTTTCCTAATGGAACATTTCTAAGAGGTGGGGTACGAGGCGGCTTGCTCGCACGCGCAGCGGGACAGACTGCGGGTGGGGAAGCCCCGAGAGCTCTGGACCTCAATGCGTCCGACCTCTCTCCACACCGCCCTTTTCCAGCCCCCAATCTCCCTTCATTCCCGACTCTGCAGGCTCTTCAGGGCCGGTGGGTGAACCACCATTTCTGACGGTGCCTCGGACTCGGGGGACGTGCTCTCCGTGTCTCCCTCCTGGGGCCCGCGAGGCTCGTCCGGGCGTTCTGAGCTGGGCGTTCGGCTTTAGGCCCAATACCCAGACCAGGAATTTCTTCTCCCGGCTCCAGAAGGGAAAGACGTAGGAGGTGTCCCAACCTGCGGTCACCGCCGATGCTCCTGACCACTCCAGTGAGCACCTGCCCAGTACTTTTCCATTCCAACAGAGCTTCCAGCTTCATACTAACTGTCCCACATACGACCAGAGGGTATTAGCTCTAAGCGTCATTTCGGAGGGCCCCAGGCTCCCCCTCCGGCAGGGAGAGCTCCGGGACGGCCCCCACCAAGGATTGTGTTTCTTCCTTCACGATTCCACAGAGGCATCCCTGTCCTTCCTACCCGGGAAACCTCGAGGTACTCTGCGTGGTGCTATCAGGGACCCCAGACCCACAGCTGCGTGTGAGTGTGTATGTGTGTGCGCGGGCGCGTGTATGGCGAAAGGATGTGCTTGGGGGAGCTGAGTACACAATGCCTGCTTGGGCAACTGCTGGGCAGGCGTTGGGCCTGGAGGTATCTCACACCCACGTATCTTCCAGTATTCAAACACGCCCTTGCGCTACCTCCCATAGCGCGCGCTTTGAGCCCGCCTCTCGGACGCGTGAACAGAGGCTGTCCCTGGGAAGACAAGTGCGCTTTCCCGTAAAATCCGGGAAATCTGCCTTGAGGAACGTTTCCGTTCTTGTTACTTGTCGGGTTTCTCCCACTTCCACTTAGCCATGTTTCTGCGATCTGGGTAATCCCTTTCAAGCCCGGGAGGAATTCTCCCGGGTCCATAATTGAGGGTCGGAAGTCGTGGGGGTGAGAAACGCATTAAATACTCCCGAAGCCCAGGAGGTGCCAGAGCGGGCTCAGGGGGCAGCCTCAGGAAGCTGCAGCAGGGGCTGGATCCGTAGCCTTTAACCCCTTGGAGCCCCTTCTCCCAGAGGCCCCGAGCCGGCAGCTGTCAGCGCAGCCAGGCGCGGGGTCCTGGGCGCGGAGGTGGGCCCGACTCGCCAGGCTTGGGCATTACAGACCCGCGCCGCTCGCCCACGGCCCTCTGCTCAAGCCGCTGCAACAGAAAAGCCCTCCTGGATCCGAAACCCCAAAGGAAAGCACAGTCCTCTGCGCGTCCGGCTCGCGTGGCGTCGCGGTTTCGGAGCACCACGCCTACGAGCCCTGGCCACGATGTGGGCTCCGCGAGGGGCTAGGGACAGGCGGGGGTCGAGCCCGGGTTTGCGCACACCTTCCAGCCCCTGGAGAGATCCTGCTCCGCTTTGAAGGCCTTCGAACTTTTGACCTTCAAAGGAGTCCCTGGAAAAGGTCAGGAGCTCCCGCTGCAGGCACGGTTGCTGAAGGCCAGGCCTTCCTGGCGCAGGAGAGGGAAGGGGAGGGAAGAGGATACTAAGTCGCTGTCCGACGGCGAGTTTTCGGAGCAGCAAGCTCATGATCCCGGGCCAGTGGCGAGAGCAGTGACACCGGAAACCCAAATCTCCGCGCCCGCATCCGCGGCCGGGAGTCCTCCCGGCCCGTGCTGACCTCCAGGTCACGCACCCCCACTGCTCCACAGCTCTGCAGCCTGCAGCACACGGCCGAGAGTCCCCACATGATCTCGACGCCAAGGGAAGAAACTGCCCTGCGTCCTCTGCCCCTGTCTCTGGCCTGGGGGGCCTGGAAAGCTGCACTCCTGGAAGAGGTGGGGTTATGTGAACGCCACTACAGGGGTGCGTGGAGGACTCTGGGTCGCACACCCATTTCCAGGCTGCAGGAGCCGGACAGGGAAGGACACAGGCGGGAAAAAAAGGACTCTTTAAGTCCGAAGTGGCCCTGAAGGAGAGCTCCGGAATGCCCTGTGGCCGCGTCTGCAACGGAGTCTTCTGTCTCCAATTGCCTTCTGCCCCATCACCATGGGCCCCACCTGCGCCCACCCTGTGACCCTGGCTCAGCGACCTTCGCCCTTAAGCGCCCGCCCAACTGCGATTCCTCAAAATTCCGGCTGCGCTGAATCGGGCTGCTTTTGCTGCAGCCCAGGCAGTTGGGCCCTGTTTCCGCCGGCGCCCTGGGAGAGGCCTCGCCACCCGGCTGGGCTCCCCGGCCCCTCCCTTCCCCTGGCCTGCGAGCCCCTGTGGCCTCCCGCTCCTCCTGAGAAGGCGACAATTTCTTTTCACCTTAGTGTTTCGAGGACAGAAAGGGCAGAAGGGTCACTTCGGAGCCACTCACGCCGTTTTCTTGTGTGTGTGTAATGGGGGGAGGAGAGCCCCTGGCTTTCCCCTTTTCAGCTCTTGGACCTGCAACTCGGTGAGGGCGAGGACGCGGGACCAGCGCACCCTTGGAAGGCTGGATCCTCCCGGGCAGGGCGCCTGGCCAACGCGCCGCCTCCTCTCGGCCGGGCCTGCTGGTGACCTGCCCGAGAGCCACAGGGGCGGCCTTGGCACCCCTCCTTCCCTCGCCCTCCCCGCCGCCCATCCTAGCTCCGGGGTCCGGAGACCTGCGCTCAGGAGCGGGTCCCCGCAGCATGCGGTGTGCACTCACCGCGACTTCCCCGAGCCCGGGAGCGCGCGGGTCTCTCCCGGGAGAGTCCCTGGAGGCATTGACGCGGAGGCGCGCCTGTGACTCCATGGCCGCGGCGGGGTCGGAGGCGAGATTCGCCGCCCCCCCCCCCCGCCGCGCGGTCCCCCTCCCCCCCCCCCCCCCCCCCCCCCCCCCCCCCCGCTCCGGGACCCGGGCGGCCAGTGCTCCGCCCGAAGGCGGGTCCGCCATAAACAAACGCGGCTCGGCCGCACGTGGACGGCGAAGCTGCTGCGCCTCGCCACAGATCGCGGGCTCCGGCGCTGCGTCTCCAGGTACAGGGAGCCGCCAGGAAGGGCAGGAGAGCGCGCCTGGGCCAGGGCCCAGCCCCAGCCGCCTCCGGCCCGCTCCCCTCCGCTGGGCTCCCGCTCCATGGCTCCGCGGCCGCCGCCGCCCATGCCGCCCTCCAGTCCGGAGGGGCCTCGCCACAGCCGGTGCGAACACTGGGCGAAGGAGTAAGCATCGCCTCCGGCTCCGCGCCGGCCGCCCCTACGCCCCCAGGAAGGCCGAGGCAGGAGAGGCAGGAGGGAGGAAGCAAGAGCGAGCAGGAACGGGGCTCCGGTTGCCGCGGGACGGTCCAGCCCGGAGGAGGCTGCGCCCCGGGCAGCAGCGGGCGGCGCCGCCGTGTTGCTCGGAGCTCAGGCCCGGCGGCTGCGGGGAGGCGTCTCGGAACCCCGGGAGGCCCTGCGCACCTGCCCGCGGCCCACGCCGCGGACTCACCCGGCTCCGGGCGTCCCCTTCCCCATCCCAGCCGCCGCAGCACGAGCGGGGCTCCGCGGGCCTGGAGCACGGCCGGGTCTAATATGCCCGGAGCCGAGGCGCGATGAAGGAGAAGTCCAAGAATGCGGCCAAGACCAGGAGGGAGAAGGAAAATGGCGAGTTTTACGAGCTGGCCAAGCTGCTCCCGCTGCCGTCGGCCATCACCTCGCAGCTGGACAAAGCGTCCATCATCCGCCTCACCACGAGCTACCTGAAGATGCGCGCCGTCTTCCCCGAAGGTGAGGAGCAGGTGGGCAGCCGAGGACGCTGGGGAGCCCGGCGGCCTCGGCCCAGGCGGGAAGCTCAAGCCGGCCCGCCTAGAGGGGCTGCCGCGGCCTGGCGTCCAGAGCTGGGGCGTCTGAGGGAGGTTGCGTGAGGGTCTTCGGCTTCGGCGCTGGCTTGGAGCGAGGGGCCAGGGCCTTGGCGGCCCAGGCGACCAAACCCTCTCCTGGTCCAGGGCTGGGTGAGGGTGAATTACGAATTGTTCCAGGGGCAGGCAGTCCCCCAGCCTTCACAGCCTGCAGGTTCTTTCTGGTTTTGTTCTTTCTCCCTTTCCTCCTTCCTTCCTTCCTTCACCAATGCATTCTGGTTTGGATTGGATTTTTTTTCTCTCTTTCTCCCTCTGTCTCTCTTTTTCTTTCTTTCTTTCTTTGTCTCCTTTTCTTTCTTTTTTCCTCTTTCTTTCATTCTCTCTCTCCTTCCTTCCTTCCTTTGCCAATGCATTGGTTTATTTTCTTTCCTTTTCTGCCTTCTTTCCTTTCTTTGGAAGTTCACTCTGGTTTTGTTTTGCCTGCTTGCTTTCCCCATCCCTTCCTTTCATTTTCCCTCCTTCCCTTCCTTCTTTTCTTTCTACAATTCCCTTTATTTTTCCTTCATTCCTCCCTCTTTTTTTCTCTTCCTGGAGGAGGTGAAGGAGGGTCGGCTTCACGTGCTGGGAGGCAGCGTGCATCACGGCGAGGCCCAGGCACTGCAGGCTGAGGCCACAGAGCGAGCACTTGTGCGGAGCCAGGCCCTCTAGTGAGGCTGGGGTGCGGGAAGTCAGGGCAGAAGAGACCACCACCCCCGCGCCGTTGGTGAGCTGAGATCCGGCTGAAAGAGAGGAGGCCGATTAATTCGAAAATGGCAGACGGAGCTGCCATTCTTTTCTGGATTGAAAATGTGTCACAGTGGGCCAGGGGCGCTGGGACACGAGGTCCCGAAGACTCGGAACCGGAAGAAATGGTGGCGCGCTGGGTGGGCTGCCCCGCCGCCCACGCTGGCTGCCGCTGGTGACAGTGGCTGCCCAGCCAGGAACCTCCGAGCAGCAGGTCTCAGGAAGGCCTGGTCACCACAACGTTCGTTTTTGGCGTCCCAAGCGTTCCGGGCCGCGTCTTCCAGCGCCTCTGCCCCCAGCGGGGTCGCTGCGGCCTGGCCTGAAGGGTTTGACTCTTTGCTGGGAGGTGCGCTGCTCAGGGGTCTGATGGGTCCTCTGGGCCCAGGAGCTGGGAGGGCTGCGGCGGCCTCTGGAGCCCCGGGAGCCAGTGCCGGGGTAGGGAGACAACTTCCGCTGCAGGGCGCCGGACGGTCGGTGCAGCACAGGCGACAGGTGTCCCTAGGCCGCAGGGCGCCTCCATAGCGCCATCCCCACCAGGCACTCTACTCGAAATCAGAGAGCTCGACCTTTTGTATTCGTCGCTGCCAAGCCTGTTATTTGTGCTGGTCGCTGGGTCTGGAGCTGCGCTTCTCAGCGCCTCACTGGTGGAGCGCGGAGGGCCGGTCTGCAAGCGCGGCCTCCAGCCCCGCGGCTCCCCTGCCCAGGAGCCGGGCGGACCGGGGAACACCCGGCAGCGGAGGTGGCTGGAAGAGGACCCTTGGCCTCTCCTGTGCCACCCGGCCCTACCGCGCGGCCCCGGGGCGCTCTCCTCTCGGGCGCGGCAGTCCTTCAGCCCAGCGCAGGTTCCTACCTTTCCTACCCAGAACCTGGCAAAAATACCCCGCTCCCAGCCCCTCCTGCTGAGAGCTGTTGCCCAGGGTGGTCGCTACTTGTCTGCTCAAGGGTGACCCCTTGGCAGAGAAGTAGGGATGATTCCACTCCGGTTGATGTTTCAGGGGAAATTAAACGAGCATTCGGTTTTATGAGTCTCCTTCCCGCCGGGGGAGGCGTGGTGGTAACTGGTTTCCTGGGATGAGCGTTTCTTAACCGCATACAACAAAGCAAGTGTGGAATCCAGACAAGAGGGCGCTCACTGCCCTCTGCCCCCTTTGGAAATAGAAAAAGCATTCAAAGAAACAATCCAAAGATTAAATGATTTGTGGACAGTGATTTCAATTAAACCAGAAATTAGTAAGGGAGGGCTGAGAAAACACGGCTACTCAAAAACTGTTCGCCGTGTGAGGGATTTCCCGGAGAGCCTGTGGAAAGCCGCGAAGTGGTGGGTGTACCGCTCAGCCGCCTTTAAACCGGGTCTGTGCGTTCTGGCTCTGGAAAGCAAGTCTCCAGGCATTTGGGCTGAGAATTGCTGGGCCCTGAGTTTGTGCGGGGTGGTCCTTCTGGGGGCCAGGACTTGAGCAGCTTGCTCTGGTGGCAGGTTTGGGAGAAGTTGAGGGGACTCCTGTGTGTTTTTTGGGGGGTGACCCTGGAAATTGGCACTCTGGAAGGGAGCTGTTTGGCCCTAGAGTTTTGGAAAGGGCCCTGAATCTGTTTGGTCCCCCTCAGAAAGGGAAGGGAGCAGTGGCTTAGTCCCTCCGTCCTCCATTCCTGCGATGCCTGGAGTAGGGGTAGACCTGGAGTGGGTGGACACATATCCTTGGAATTCCTCAGGACAGCCGCTCAGGGGCCTTGGCCCTCAGTCAGTCTGGGGCTGAGGAATAGGGAAGCTGGGAGCTTAGGGCAGAGGAGGAAGATGCATTTAGAAAGACCTCCATTATGCAAACAGGAGTCCATTTATGCACACTGGTCACCCTTCCAGTAGCTCCAAAGAGTGGCATCTTGATTGATTTAACCTCTTCTCAGGGAACCTGTGTCTGTGAGGGAGGATACGGCTGGGGGGTTGGAATAGGATCTGTGTGAGCTGCCAGGGTCAGGTTGGTGGCCCTAGGGAGGTTTTAGGGCCAGGGTGGTCCCAGGCTGTGGCAGGGGCTCTCAGATGGCCTTGGGCTCTCAGCTGCAAGGTGAAAAATACCATGAGGAATTGATCCGCCAAGGGCAGTCTTGTCTCAAAGCAAGTGGATTGCTGGGGTAAAGAATCTAGAGACCAACTTAGGACTCTGGGAGGAAAAACAAAATAAAAAGAATAGCATAGTGCTAAGGAACTGCAAGGATCTCCAGATTAACCCTTCATACCTGGGGAAATGGAGGCCAGACATGACACAGGCCTTTCCCAAGGCCCCATAGCAAGGGCAATAGCAAACCAGTTGCTGCCACTGCGGTCCTGTGGGGCATGTTCTCACCCCACTGCACCCAGGAGGCTGCCAGCCTCTGTTCCTTTTAACCCAGATCTCCTCAGGTGGTAAAACAGAAAAAGGAACTCAGAGGGGTCCCTGTGTGTAGGACAGAGGGAGACCACCAGAACCAGGGTAAGCACCTCACTCAGTAGCCAGTTCAATGGCTTGAGGATGCTTTCAACGTTTACAGCCAGGTTTAAGTCCCCATTGTCATGCTGTGCTACTCGGCCTTGGTCTCCTTGTCTGTAAAATGGGCCCGTTAGCAATGCACAGGGTTGCTGTGATGAAGACTGAGGTCCCACAAGCAGAACTATGCAGTGAGGGGGAATCCTAAGTGTTGTTCCTAGGCCACTCACCCCTTCCTGTGAGCTGCCCATGTTCCCTGGGTCAAAGGAGTCTTGAATGGCAGGGATGGAGGACTCAATGCCTGGACTTTGAAGATCCCTGCTTTCTGGGTGGCCATCTTTTCTCCCCTTTGACAGTGAACTAACAAATGGAAGGTAGATAGGACTGGGAAGAGGACAGGAGAGCAAGGCTGGCTTTGGACATGGGCTCAAAATTGAAAACTTGATGAGTCTTGGCGGGTGGTTAAGATAAGCTCCGGGCTGGGGCAGCGCTGAAGTCCGATGGTCAGCCGGCCCTCCCCAAAGTAGGCCCTCCGTTCTGGAGATACCAGCTTTGGAAACCGTGAAAGCATGCTGGCAGGCAAGCTCTGGTTCTTCCCTGGCCATAGCTGCTCTGAACTCGGGTTGCTCCCCGGCCATAGCTGCTCTGACCAAAGGCAGCAGGACGCAGGTCAGCCTCTGCTCCTCTGCTCGTGGGAAGTCAAAGGCAGGGCCTCCAGCACCAGACTCAGCAGTGCCACTGCAAACCTGGCACAACAGACTGGTCCCAGGACCCAGCTCAGTAGTGAAGTTGGAAACCAAGGTTAAGTCTCCCCATCTCCCTTTCCCAACCCGAAAGACCCAAGACGGGTGTGGGTGAAAGAGGAAGAAGGAATTGCTACTCCAGAAACTGTCATTCGCCCCACAAAAAGAGGTGGGGTTCAAGGTCTGAACTCTTCCAATGCCTGGGTGCCTTTGGGATTAAATTCAGCTGCAGGTGCCCCCATCACCACTTCCACCTGAGCACTCCAAGAGAAGCCAAGTTATCTTAGACATTGTTTCCCGGAATCAAAGCGACTTGATTTGGAGAGCTGGGTGAGGAGAAACTCACCTCTATAACTGTGAGGGCGTCATAGATGTGAGGCCATTCTCTACCTCTGCTGGAAAAAATGCAGATTAATTAAAGATTGACTGTTTAACAGAACAACGTAGATTTTTACAACTCTTTCCCCATCCCTGCTTTGAAGCCTGCCAGGCTGCAGCCGGGGATCCAGGAGGGAAAGCTCACAGGCGCAGAGGGGACAATCTGGGAAGTGGTAAAGGGGACTCCCGGGCACAGGGCCTGTGCTTTCGTTGGAGGCGAGGAAGTGGAGCGCGCGCTGCACATTCAGCGCGGGGCTAGAGGAGGACCTGGATCCCTGAACCCCGGGGCTGAAAGGGAGCCTCCGGACTGCTGTGCGTGCCGACCTCCTCGGAGCCAGCAGCTACTGGGGCGGCGTATGAACTGCCCAGGTCTGGGCACCGGCAGTGGGGGCAAGGGGCCTTCTGCCTGTCCTCAGAGCACGTAGGATACCCGCAGGCGACACGCCCGGCCAAGCTAGGAGCCTCCTTCCCTGCCCCTCCCCATCGGCCAAGGGAGACTTTCTTGGGGCGTCCCCACGACCACCCCCTTCTCACCCGGTCCCCAGTTTGGAAAAGGGCGCAAGAGGCTGGCTTTTCAGGGGCCCCGGGGAGAACAGGAGGGCTCCGAGGCGGGAGAAGGATGGAAGCGCGCAGATGCGCCCCAAATTGCGACTATTTACTGGGATCCTTGTGTGGGGAAAGGAGGCTTAGAGGCTCAAGTTGTAGGCTGTCCTAGAGCAGCCAGGCGAGGAACTGGCCCCAAACTCCCTCCTTACGCCCTGGCACAGGTTTCCGGCGCCTCGTGTTCCCAAGGGAGCCCCTGAGCCTACCGCCCCTGCAGGGGGGTCGTGCTGCGGCTTCAGGGTCGTAAACGCCGAGGTCGGGGGTGGTGGAGCTGTAGAGGCTGCCTGCGCGGAAAGCTCCAGGATCCCAAAATTTGCTTGCGTGGAGCAGGGAGCGGAAGAGGCAGCCAGTCCTCACCCTCCTCTCCCGCCACGCACATACCCTTCTTGACTTTGGAGTGGTTTGCAATCCGAAAGTGTGACCTTGAGTCCTCAGATGGCCGGCAACGCGCCAGAGGTCACGCTCCCCAGAGATACCCCTCTCCCCTCCCCTACTCCAGCTCCCCCTGGAGCGAGTGATAACTGGGGGAGGAGAGGCCGCAGTCAGGGAAAGGGTGGGAAAGCCAGAGAGGGCGGCACAACGTGATGGCAGCCCGGCAAACACCGGGGCTTCGGGCTGGGCCGCGCTCATTTAATCCCACAAAAATCCCGTTTTGGAGGTGAGAAATAGAGGTTAAAGGTCGAGCCCTTCTGGAGATCAGACCGAGGCGACGGGCCCAGCTGGCGTCTTAAAGCAGGGAGGGGGAGTCGGGAGGAGGTGAGACCCCTGCACCCAGGTGGGGGCTCCCAAACTGTTCTGGATTTTCCACACTCCCAGGTCCGATTTTCCATGGAGGGCTGGGAGTAGGGACCGGCACCTTCTTGTTGTTAACCGCATTTGATATTCACAAGAACCCTGTGAGGAGACTTTGTCACAGATGTTTTTAGATGCCTGAGGTTGCCGAAGGGGCAGTGAAAGAATGGCCGTCTAACCTGGTGTTCCTACCAGAGTCCAGGCCCTGTGTCCTGGGCTGGACCCACAGTCCCTGCCACCACCCAGAGGAAGGCACGAAGCTTGCTGCCTCCTTTACAGGTCTCCCTTAGGCGCCCTTATGAAGGGGGTCGGCCACCTCACAGTGCAGGAACTATCTCCCCGTTTGCTCCCAAAGTCTTCTTGGTGTGGTGCTGTTTATGGTCTCTGTGACCTGCATCTGGAGGTACCCCCAGGGCCAGCTTCCGGAGAGGAGGGATCACGTGAAGGCAGTGTCTGTGGTGTGAGGAACCGCAGGCAGGGTGTGGAACCAACATGCACACACTCACAGGTGCTGGCAGGCAGCGGGGGATGAGGCGCTGGCTCCCTTTCCCTCCATTTCTCCCTGGGGGTCCCGGCAAGCTGGCCATCCCTGACTTCCAATAGCACAGCCTCCCACAGGTCCTGCAGCGCTAGGCAGGGGTGCAGGGAACTCCCCTCCCCCCAGTCCCAACCTCACCCCCCTCACCCCCAGCCCACCCCCACCCCTCCGGCAGGAAACCACAGGCTGGATTGGGGACCCCTGGCTGCTACAGGAGAGCAGTGAGTGCTGGGACCCGCTAACTCCGAGGCGCCTAGCCCAGACTCTTCTCATCCCTTGTTTTTGAAATAAAGCCCTTCCTTAATTCCAGATAAGGGCCACGTGCCCAGTGCCTCACTTTCGTGGGAGTGTATATCACTTCACAGTACCAAGACAATTTTCTTGCGTTGCAAATCTTCATTTAGTCTCTGCATTCAGACCAAAGTAGATTTTTATGAACTGAGTGAAAAAACCTTGCCCACATTGGTTTCTAATGGAAGAACTGGCAGCGCCACGGCCCCAGGCTGGGGTGGCCTAGAGGCAGGGGTGCTTGGGAGGAACATCTAGCACCAGGCCACCCAGGTGGGAAAGGGTCGTTTGCACCAGATCTCTGCTGACATAGCAGAGGCTTTGGGGAATTACAGAAAAACTATAATGATCTAAGAGAACAAGTTATCTTGAAGTGTGCGGGTATTTGAATTATACAGACAATTGTCCGGTGTGCCCAATGCACTTTTGCATGTAGAGCCAGGGCCTTCGAGGAGGCTTTCAGGAGATCCTGGGCAGTGGAGTATGGTCTGGAGTTCATTTCAGTAGGTGCAGATTTCTCCCCAAGTCTTCCCTCCATGGGCTTTGCAAGAAGCCAGGGCCCAGAGGCCACGCTCACGCTAAATTTTTGTGGGTTCAAGTCCCATTGATCTAGCAAGGGTTTAGCTTAATTAAAGTGATTGATTTGTGTTCAGTTGATGCAGAGTAAAGTTTTGCAGTCCTTGTGTGTTTCAGAAATTAAGCATAGCTTACTTACCAAGGGCTTTGAAGGCTTTTGGTCTTACTTAACCTAAATTTCTTTAGCACCAAACAGGGCAAAGGCGGCTCCAGGACAACTGCCCAACCCCAGGAACGACCCAGCAGCAGAGAAAAGGACAGCTGCCAGGGTGCATTTGTCCATTTTTGGAAATGAGAATTCCTGAGTCGTTAGTGAAGTCTTACTTCACCAAACCCCAGGTCATTTATATTTTGGTTCTTGCCATTGCTGGTTAAATGGTTGCAAATGCTGCCGCCACGAGGCCTGGGAGGAAGGACCTGCTGCTGAGAGCACAGGGAGTGCTGCTGTGATCACGGTGGTGAGGGCGATTTCCCGGGATTAAAAAGCCACCTCTGCCCCCGTGGTGGAGGCTGGAGGCCCCCGAATAATGAACTGTGATTGTATTCTCGGGATCATGTATGTGGAAATTAGCCACCTCTTCAGCCAAGATAAGCCCCTAATTCCTTGAGCCCAGGAGGAGAAATTAAAGGTCGTCCCTTTTTAAATCCGGAATACTTTTTTTTTTTTTTTAAGTTTTTCGTTGCCGAATAGGGAAGGGTTTGCGAAGCCGCTGCCCTGGGCCGAGGTGCATTTTACGCTTCCAGAGGTCGAGGCCTCCAGAAACCGCGACGCCCTGGGCGTTCCTGGGAAGGCTGAGAGACCCAGGGTGACTGGGTGACTGCACAGCGACTCCTCGGGAACCCACTCGGGGTGCCCGCTTGGAAGGGCTTTGAGGCCCCGGGAACGGTCTCCAGGATCTGCACGGCTAGTCAGGTTCCCCGTCCGTCGTATCCGGCCCTGCCCAGAGGCTCCTGCCTTTCGTTAGGTGCTCGCGTCACCGCACGAAGGCAGGCAGTGGGGGCTGGGGCTGGGCCTGGCCTGAAGTTCCTGGGGTCTGGGGAGGGCATCGTGGGTTGGGGCTGGGGGCGCGCCAGCAGCGTCTGCAGCTCGCCCCGCAGGGGTAGCAGCCAGGGTTCGGGTGCTAGGCTCGTGGGCCGGGAGGCGGCAGGCGTGTTGTCCTCCGGGGAGGTTGGGGTTCAGGCGGTGCACCGGCCCTCGCCATCTGGCGCGGCAGCCACGGCGCTCAGTGGAGGGTCTACGGCAAGGCTGCCGGCAGAAAGATTCCGGGGAGGGGTCGGGGGTTGTCCCAGCCCGCGCTAAGCGCCGCAGCCTCGCCCGGCTTTCCTGCTTCCTCGGAGTATGTAGGGCAAGCCTGGGTTCTCGCGGGGTGCAGCAGTCAGGCCGAGGGTGCAGCAGGAGGGGAGCCCCGATGGGCAGAGCCTTCTTTCCCCTGGTGTGTAATACCAGTTGGTAGCTTTTGGGGAGGTGGTGAGGAAGGGCAGGAGGCCTGTTGAGCGGAGGGGCCGGGGGATCCCTAATTATGTGACAAGGGACCCTTTCCAGTTTGGCCTGTGGCCCATCCTTCTCCCACCGCCCCCAGATTGGAGTCTGCTCTCGGGGAGCCCCCAGGTAAACCCCTCCCAGGCAGACAGTTTCGGATTGGAAGGAGGACCGCGCTCGCGGGGCGCCTGTGAGAGCTGGGAAGCCCAAGGGGTAGCGTGTAGGGGGCTTTTTATGCGGCAGGAGCTGCCTCCTGGGAGGTGGGGACTTTTTGTCTCAGCCTCTCTGCCTTTGGGAAAACCAGGAGTTGCCGGAGAAGCAGGGAAAGAAAGGAGGGAAGGAAGGAGGGTCCTTGGGGGAATATTTACGGGTCAAATCGATATCCCCGTTTGGCCACGAGAATGGCGATTTCAAAGCAGATTAGATTACTTTGTGGCATTTCAAATAAAACGGCAATTTCAGGGCCATGTGGGCGACCCGCGGGAGCTGTGGGCCTGGCAGGCTCACACGGGAGCCCGGGCTGCCGGCCGCGGCGGGGATTTCTCCCCCGGCCTTTTCTTTTTTCACCAAGGGCAAAGGGACGACGGCGAGAACACAGATGGCGGCTGCGGAGCCGGGGAGGCAGCGTGGGGACGCGCAGGACTCGTGGGGTGGGCTGGCAGGGTGCAGGGGTTCCGCGTGACCTGCCTGGCGCCCAGGCATCGGGCTGGGCGCTGCAGTTTACTGATTTCCTTTCTTCCTCCGTCCAGGTTTAGGAGACGCGTGGGGACAGCCAAGCCGCGCGGGGCCCCTGGACAGCGTCGCCAAGGAGCTGGGATCGCACTTGCTGCAGGTAGAGCGGCCGCGCCAGGGGAGGAGCGCAGCCGCCGCAGGCTCCCTTCCGACCCCGCCACCCCAGCCTCCAGGCGCCCCTTCCCCAGGAGGGCCGGGCAGATCCAGAGGCTGCCGGGGGCTGGGGATAGGGGTGGTCCCCATTGCGGAGGGATGGACGCTTAGCATGTCGGATGCGGCCTGCGGCCAAACCTACCCTAACCCTACATCTGCCCCCACACCCCGCCGAAAGCCCCAGGACTCCCCAGGCCACCTGAGACCTAGGCCAGGGGCGCCTCCCGAGCGTGGTCAAGTCCTTTCCAACCTCACTTCCCTCGGCAGCTTCCACCCAGAGCTTGCTCTGTGCCAGGCGCTAGAGCCGGAGCAGCAGGAATGATCCGGCTGCTCTGAGCTCTAAAGCATTCGGCCGCTGCGTGTGTGCGGGGGGCGCAAGCACTGAGAGACAGTATCGATAATAGAATATTAACAGGCGCACTTGTCCAGAGCTTACTGCAGGCCACATTCAGTTCCGCACTTTATTGGCTTCCCCTTCCCATCTAGAGTGCGTTCTCTTTTTTGCCTTGTTTTTGTTTGTTTTTTGTTTGTTTGTTTGTTTTTGGTTTTTTTGGGGGGGTTGGTTTTTTTGTTTGTTTGTTTGTTTGTTTGTTTTTGAGAGTCTCACTCTGTTTTTGGAGTCTCACTCTGTGGCCCTGCCTGGAGTGCAATGGCACGATCTCGGCTCACTCCAACCTCCATCTCCCGGATTCAAGTGATTCTCCGGCTTCAGCCTCCCGAGTAGCCAGGATTACAGGAACTTGCCATCATGCCTGGCTAATTTTTGTATTTTTGTAGAGATGGGGTTTCACCACGTTGGCCAGGCTGGTCTCGAACTCCTGACCTCTGATGAGCCGCCCGCCTCAGCCTCCCAAAGTGTTGGAATTACAGGCGTGAGCCAACGCGTCCTGCCTGGGTTCTGTTTTTAACTTCATTTTTTTTAGAGGAGGAAATTGAGGCACAGAGAGGTTAAAAAACATGTCTAAGGTCACACAGCAAAAGGTGGAGTGGGGTTAGCCCATTGGCCTAGCTCTAGAGCCCAGCCGGATAACCAGAACTTGGTGAGGCCTCCAGGCTCTTGCTTGGTTTGGAGCCAGGTGCTTAGCTCCCCGAGCCCGGGGCCATTCACCCTGCAGGAGCTGCACACACCACCCTGACCTCAGCTTTTCCCTGGCAGCAGAGGGGCTTTGTGGGTCATCGGGGTAGCCCTGGGCACAGCTCGCCACTTCCAGGTGGGCGGTTGGCGCTGGCTGGGGACAGATCCCAATCTTTCAAATGCCCTTTACAGAGCCTCATCAACGACCCAATTCATTCCCCCACTCCTGTCATTTGTCTCTGCCATCGAAAAATGCCTACCGAGAGCTGCTCTGCATTTCCGCCCTCTATTTTGTGTTTTACTTTAAAATAATAATTTAAAAAATGTTGGCTGCAGGATGCCATGACTTAGGTCAGCGAGTCAGCCGCTAGCTCTGCATTTCCAAAAAGCAGATCTTTTCACAACTCTCTTGCCCCAAGTGCCCTAGTGTGGTTTAGTTTTTAAAATGCATGCCTGCGGAAGAGAAGACCCGGGGAATATTTGAAACCCCGAGCTTTTACAACATAAAGCGCATGGTGTGGTCGCGGCCGGTAATGGCGCTCTGGGAGCCCTGCCCAGGCGGCCTCTGCTCCCCCTCCTTCACTTCCAGCTCCGAGCTGGGTGTGTTGCAAGTTTCATACTCCTACATATTATAAGTGACACTAATATCAGGGACAACTAAGTGCTGGGGAACTTCAATGAAAACCTGGTTGGCAAAGTCAACACCCCCAGACTTCTGCATGCTACATTTCTTTAATTAATTCCGGAGTAGTGTGTGGACGGGTGTCTTTGCAGTTATTATACATGTAAGTGAATTAGGTCATTTGAAGCTACGAAGTCATACCCAACATTTTCCATTAAGAAAGTTATTTTTTTAGCTACTGCTGGCAACTCTTAGAATTTAATTATGATAATTTTCCTCTTTTCCTCATTATCCCAGAGATGGCTGGTTGTGAGATACTTTTTCACTAAATGTGTCTCTTTAATGATTTTGGAGTTAAGAAAGCATGCCAAATGCACCAAGACATTTATAACTTTAAAAATTGCTGTATAGTTTATATTTTTGGAACACCACAGGTTTAGGTGGGAAAATATTTTGCAGCTGAGTTAGAAACTTGAAAGTTAGACTAATAATCAAGATGCTGATTTTCAACCTTAGCATCAGGGAAGGTAATGATAGTTTAGTTGGCAAAGACTTTTTGCAGCAAACTGTATTTGAGACAGCAGAATCCAAGGATATCTTTCAAGATTCACTTACACTACATTCTTTTTAGCCCCCTCTCTAGGGGTGGGGGGGAGGGTGGCTTAGAAAAACCAAAGGTAATCTGGTTTCAATTACATGCTGTAAAAATAGAATTTGTGGCCAGAAATTAATTTGGAATATTTTTTATGGGGGCAGCATTGTGGGTTGCATGAGTCTTTCACCAACTTTATTGCTTTCTTTTGGTTCTGGATCTAAAATATGAATGAGTAAATAAAATACAGTTTCCTTTTTCAAAAATAATTTAGTCTTTTTATCCTCGACACATAAACATAATCATTACCTTTTATTTGTCTTAATTACCTCTTATAGGTTTACTTTATTTTTGAGGGTTAGCCAACTTAGGAAAAATCAGAATTTCATTTGGGTAGTTTTCATTTTTCAGAAGTTGATACTTTTCCTCCTCGAATTTTGCAAAGGTTATTTGATCTCTTGCAAATTCTAAATAATTAATTCTGTAGACATAGTCTGGTAAAATAACCAGGTATTTTGTTTTATTTTCTGGGCAGTGGTAGTGTTCGGAATTTATTATTCAAATGGTACTTAAAGGTAACTAGAAAATTGTGGCAAATAAAGCATATGTCCTAGTGGTATAAATGACTGCCAATTATGACATAAAATGGTCTATATAGTGGTAGATTTTCCCCTAAGTACCATAGAACTCCGGATTTGTACTAAGTGCTAAAATAACCCAAACAAGAAAGCTACTACATTTAAACTGAGCATAATAGGAATTCTCAAATGTTTTGCATGATTTTTGTGATGTGGATGTATGATTGTTTCTAAAGTGCTTTAAAAGCATTTCAGAGCCTGGACTGGGAACTAAACCCTGGGTGCTGTTTCCTACAGTCCTTTTTAAGACCGTGGGCTTTGTTTTTGCATTTAGCAAGCATATGTTGATGGTCATATTTGATGCATCCCTCCATCCCAGTGACTGTACCATTGTTAGATTTAACTCTAATGATCATCTCTTATTCTGACATTTTATCTTTTACAGACTTTGGATGGATTTGTTTTTGTGGTAGCATCTGATGGCAAAATCATGTATATATCCGAGACTGCTTCTGTCCATTTAGGCTTGTCCCAGGTGGGTATTGCCTAATTCTTTGTGCAACCAAAATATTAAACGAAGTGATAGCAGATTTTGACAGCCTCGCCCAACTTGAAAATGCGTCTGTTTAAGTGTTTGCTTTTGTGTAGGAACATAACCCCAAATTGCAAAATCCTCTTCTCAGGACATCCTGCAGGGGCTTTCTTCTTCATATTACGTTTTATTTTTTACTTTCTTTTTCCCTTGGGGTTTCATGACCAGTGTGTCTTCGCCACATCAGCTTTGTTCCGAGACTCTGCCCCATACCTGGACTATCTGCTTACATGGTAATGCTAGATGCCCTGAAAAGAGCTTCACAAAGGAACATGTTTCAGTACACACTTGCTGGTCTGCACATGGTATTATGAGTTGCTATAAAGCAAGAGGTAAGCTGATGTGGAACATGGATTTTACGCAGAACGTTCTTTGGGGAGAGAGAATGGGAAGGGGTAGATTTATGAGTGTTCACGTGGAATTCAGGGTCATTTTTCCTGACTTTTTCCAGTTCAGTGGTCGTTTCAGCAAAGCATTTTATATGCTTGTGATAGAAACTCATAAAACTCAGTTTACTACTGTTTTGAACAGCAAGATTTCTTTAGAACATCTGAATATTACCAATTTTTCTGGAAAGATGAAATCATCTTCTTAAAAAGGTCCATCGTTTCCTTAGAGGAAAGAGGGGGACTTAGCTTTGTCTCTCCCTGGCAAGCCGAGGGTTTGGTGGGGGATTTGGGGCTCCCTGGGCCCGTTGAATGTTTGAAAGGGGAGAGTGTAACTGATCATTCTCATTCACGTGCCTGACTTAACAAATGCGCATGATGATTTTAAAAGCCACATTTTAAACTACATATAGGGACTAACTGTTTCTTCACATCGTGAACTATCAGAGTGATTTTTCACCATGACTGAAGACACACTAGAATTAATGATAGATACAGCAGATGGGTTCCAGAGAGGCCCAGAAGGAATTTGAATTACACCCGCCTCCTAATGTAGTTAAGCCAAAATAAAACATGCCGATTAATGTGGCTTCAGTTTGCTCAATGAAAAACAAAATGACCACATTTGGCAACCTGCATCTGGTGTACTCTTTTTGTTTTTCTGCCAATACTTTTTTTTTAAAAAATAAACTTGCTGTTTGTTTACAACCTTCTCTTCCGATGTATGGATATCCTCATCCAGGTCCACGTGGGTTTATATAACTCCGTGTTTCTTAGGCAAAGCCCTTTAAAATGAATTACATATTAAATTGATTTGGAAGTTTTTCTCTTCCTCTTTTCTGCTTTTATCAAACCAAGTCTCCCAAATACAGTTTACTAAGGCGTGGCCCTTGTATCTATGTGACTCAAGAGATTGGCGTACTTGTAGAACGGGAACTACTGTGGGAAATAGGAAATTTACTATTTTCCATAGTTATTAGGTTGGTGCAAAAGTAAATGTGGTCTTTCCATTACTTTTAATAGCAATGACTGCAATTGCCTTTGCACCAACCTACTATTATTCTCTGAATTTTTACCTTCCCCTATTTGGAATTATTCAGGGCCCTTAAGTTGTACCTAGACTAGTTTCTACCTCTGATTTGGCCTGATTACTTACCTTTTTTAATCGTTTACAAAACCTTTCGTAGTCTTACAGTCATGTCACAAACACAACAAAACGTTTCACACCCTTTTAAAGATGACTGATCGAAAATCTTAAGTAAAGTCACTGTTATCAAATATTAAATTTAGATCTGAGCTCCCTAGCAGTCAAAGCAAAAAGGGAAATGCATTCAGTTATACAGTTTTCATTGTCTGCTAGGGCTCGTTCTTAACCTACTTGAACCTTGTAACT
Organism: Macaca thibetana thibetana; assembly: GCF_024542745.1. Lineage (NCBI taxonomy): Eukaryota > Metazoa > Chordata > Mammalia > Primates > Cercopithecidae > Macaca > Macaca thibetana. The sequence goes on along the minus strand of NC_065580.1, from coordinate 160,303,147 downwards.
TAAATAATAAAATCATGCCTGCTCTATCTGTCTGTAAGGATCGTGGTGAGACACAGATCAAAATGCCTATTTCCTGTGATTTACAAACTATAGGGAGCAACACAAAATCCAGGCATACCCACAGTTTCATTGGAACAAAGTTGCTTTCAGTAGAGTCCTATTAGGGCTGCTTGGTCATTTGGAATGTCTTGGCCCATCAGGAGGTACTGTGCACATCCCAAGAGATCCAGTTCATTCAGTCAGGCCATCCAAGTTAGCCTCTCTGTAGTTTTTTTTCTCTTTTTAAGTGGAAAATAGAATTGATTGATTATAAACACAATAATTAAGAAGGACCAGAATACTGGATAGGTGACAAGTCTGCCTCCTGTTCGTGATTGACTCCACGCAAGGAAATCCAGGCAGCCTCGCACGCTGAAGCACTCTATTTCCTCATGATCATAATGCAGCAGGAAAACTTCGCCTCATAATTTTGAGAGAGGAGAGGGGTTAGGCACTACCATTTTCTAAGAAAGTTGTAGAGATACATTGTCTCTTTCTCTCCAGCAGAAGTAACAGTTTCTAAAAAGATAAGTCTGATCATCTGCCTAGAGCAACTGATTTTTTCTGATTTCTCCGCGGGGCTGTGTTAGCATCAGTCCACAGCTACAAAAACACTTTAGTGCCGACGTGCCCTCTTTGTCCGTGTCTAGGGAGCGTTCCGTGGCGAACTGTTTAAATAAGCAACAACAAACTTTTCTCTCAAATATGCCTCCTGTTCATGATTAACTCCATAGAAGGAAATCTAGGCAGAATCACAATGTGTATTTTTTTCTGTCTTCTTTACTTAAATAGCAAAATAAAGTATTGAATAGGATGTCAAATACCCAACTGGTCTTTTAAACATTTTTGCACCTTTTAGATTATTTTTTAAAAGTCAGGCAAATGTATCAAGCATGAGACCTTTATTAAAACGGGCTTAAATTTTGTTTTAAGTCACGAGAGAGAAAAGTGTTAATAAAATTTTACCCAGTAGTCAGAGTAACCTTTTAAACAGAATTTCTGATGAATAATGATAGTAGTAATAGCTGATACCTGCTGCTCTTCTGTGTTCCAAAAGCTTTCAGTTACCTTCAGTGACATTATCTCATTAAGTAAAGACGTCTTTCACGTTAATTCAGCCTTAAACTTTATGTTAAAAGATAATAGAGAATGGAAGCCCCTAGATCTGCTATAATTGTGTGGAAATTCGCTGCAAAGTGGTATTTTTTGTTTTGTTTTTGGTCTAACCTCTACTAAGTAACTCTCCAAATTCTCTATTTGAGGGTATAGAAATGATTCTTTATGGGTTATAAGCCCATCTCCATTCCAAGTCTTTTATTAAGCCTTACTTGAACAAGTGTTGAAATAAATCTACTTCGTATGGCAGAGCTTTTTAGTTTTTTTGGTGTGTTTGTTTCCACTTGTCAACAAGTGATTGTTGCTGACAAACTTTGGTACTAAAACAATGACAGAGACAACCATAAAATGCCAGGTGTCTCCTCAGCCCAGGGTCCAAGCGTCAGGCAATAGAGAGGCAGGCTTTAGCCTGCAATTCCCTTTGGTGGACACACTCACACACATGTCCACACACAAAACATCTAGACAAGTTTCTATCTACGCGGATGAGGTAGAGTCGGGACAGCAATCTTTTTCCACGCATGTTTACTAAATGATTTAGTTCCATGTGCTTTTTTGGTTAATGCAATTATTTTACTTTTATTTAGGGAGGAGGGAAAAAATGCCCCTTGTAGCTGCTGTATACATTTTTAAGTATCCTTGAGTTAAGTTTCCTCACTCACATTGCATACAGTTATATCGCATCTAGGTAACTAGTATGCATGTTCAGATAAATATAGGTATGTATGAAATAGCTGTTTATGAGACACATAAAAGCATGTCTTATTTGAGATTGTGGCCAGAAACAACCATAAATATATCGATGATGTGTGGAGGTACAAGACCTAATCCTTTCACTTTTGAAATGAAGACAAAAGACAACATATTATGTTTGTCGACATAACTTGAACCCTGAAACCCAAACCATTTTATTTTAAAAATGCTTAATTTACCATACTCAGCAAAACACCCGGAGTAACGTGCATTTTCAGAGTGCCAAGCGATTCTGCCCTTCCCCACAGAATATGTGCATTTAGTGCTGTATTTATCATGTGTCGTTTTCTTGGCAGGAAGAAAAGCTATTCAGCAAGACATAAAAAAGCTCTTACTGGGAAAGCTATCCATTTTGTAGTTAGCGGGGTTTTACAAATACTAAAATATCCATGGAAGGTCTGTTTTAATAAGGCTGATGTATGAGACCCAGGGAGTTTTATAGCGACAACCATAATTTTTTTTCTTTTTTTTTTTTATGTGAAGTAGTCACATTTCTTTCAATGTTCAAAAGCACAGATAGATACGTAAATACAGGAAACACCATGTCAACCATAATTCTGAGTTAAGGTCAGGACTGTTTTATCATTCCAAAATTTGTTATTTAAAGACATTTCCGTTATTTGAAGGCTGTTTCACTTCCCAGACAGCTCTGGAGTTTTCACGTTCATTTTGTCACAGACCCGAGCCTTCAGAAAACCAAGGCTTTCATCTGCGCAACCTCACCCTTCTCATTCTTCAAACACATGTGATGAGAATGGGGACGCTGAAAACACAAGAAGCTACTCTGGGATTAAAACGCAAATCTAACCCTTAATAAGCACAGATGGAAGGTCTTTCTGCAAGGATATGAAGATGTTTCCCGAAAACACATCAGTTACTTTTTTCTAGAAAAGAACTTTGAGCAAACCAGAATTATTCTTTTTCCCTAAAAACATGGGGAAGAGAGAAATGATAGGCCAATATAACATTTCTTTATTTTGTTATTTTTTCATTTTTTAAATAAACTGTTGAAATTGTGAGTTAATATATCTTTTCTTTTCTTTTCTTTTCTTTTTTTTGAGACGGAGTCTTGCTCTGTCGCCTAGGCTGGAGTGCAGTGGCGCGATGTCGGCTCACTGCAAACTCTGCCTCCCGGGTTCAAACCATTCTCCTGCCTCAGCCTCCCGTGTAGCTGGGAGCACAGCTGCATGCCACCATGCTTGGCTAATTTTTGTATTTTTGGTACGACATGATTTTGCCATGTTGGCCAGGCTGGTCTTGAACTCCTGACCTCAGGTGATCCGCCTGTCTCGGCCTCCCAAAGTGTCAATATGTATTTTCTTAAGACAGCTCTCTTATTTTTTAGCCTCTGTCACTCCGCACCTGGACAGGCCTTCCCAGGGCATATTCATTGCCACTCTGAGGAAAAAGGAAATGGTCCTGTCCCAAATGGTTGACTTACATGTTGCCAGTTTATTTAAACTTTTTAAGGATTAACAGGAATGACTTGAAAGAAGAATGTTCAGTTTTTATTATTTTTCTTAAATGAAATCCTGTAATAACTTTTCAGGGAGGCAAATGTCCATCTGGGAGATCTATTGAGAAAGTGCCAGGCTTGGGAAGTGGGTGTTAAGTAAAGGGTAGGGAGGATTCCTCTAATAGAATTCTGTCTGTTGCTCTGTTTGCATAATATTGGAAGGAAACATTCCATGAATAATGTGAAAAATAGAACTGTGAGAGCCATTTTAGGGACAAGATGACTTAGCAGGCCAGAAGTGTAATTTATTCTGAATAAGAAGGCAACTCGCTCATCTTAACAAATTGGAAGAACTGGTTCGGAGGACTGCGACAGATCACTTCACCACTCCACTACCCCTTGGTCCCAAGTTAAAGCTGATGGCCTAGATGCTAATCTGGAACGGCAGCTCCCAGGAGAACTTCTCCACTAAGCAGCTGGCTGGGTTGTCCTGTTGCGTGAGGTGGCACCGTCAGGACGGCCGCTTTGCAGATAATCATGTTGTCTGTCCTCTGATGGAGAGCCACAGGCTCCCGGCGACACCTCCAGCAAGACACTAAAAATAACAAGGGGGTGACTCGGGACAAGACGCATCACGAGCCTCCTTTTGTTATCTTAAGTTACCCTCTCTCCTTAGGGCAGGGTCGAGAAGGAATTCTCCAGACCCACCCAAGATCCTTCACCACCCAAGGACGGTTTCCCAGTGCTTTCAGTTTCTTCTCAGGCTGGGCACTGGGGCTCCTCTTGGCGGTGGAGGAAGTCCTACCACTGCCCCTGGGCCTCCACTGAACAATGCTGGGGTACACCGACTCACTTTCCTTGTCAGCCACCCTCAGCACTATTGATTATAGCTCTAAAAATAGGATCCACCCACCACTGCTCAGAAGGCTGCTCTGCTAGTCATTTCTAGAACATTCTGTGCCACTGTCCATCTTAAGGTGGGTGGAGGCCCAGGTGTTGAGACTCTGTATCATATCCTCTCCTGGTACTTACGTTTGGGAGAACATTTCGAAAGGTTCTCAAGTTCGGGAATTCGGGCCTCCAGGGACCTCTGTGTAAAAATTGTAACTATGATGGGTATTTTCCCGGGGCCATCATTCCTGCAAAGTGACATGGACATGCTGTCCTCTGTGGGCTGTGTCTGGAAAGAGGTGGCGTCGGACTGTTGAGGCAGCAACCCCAGGACATAATCCCTACATAACGAGGCTCTCTGGAGCAGGCCCAGGCCCAGGCCCTCCCGCAGGTCACGCACAGCCCCAGCCACGCCCCTGGGCGGGAGCCACAGAATTAGCACAGTCATTGCGGACTGGGAGGGCCAGAGAAACATTGCTGGCAATGTGAGAGAGGCCTGGCAGCGCCTGAGGGCACAGCTCAGAGCCGACGAAGAAAGGGCCTTTGTCTGAGTTCGTATCCTCCTCGGGCGCACTGGGGCCCCCACCGTGGCTGGCTGGCCGGCCTCAGAGTGGACAAGACTCCCACAGGGAGCGCAGTGTGGACAGGACAGCTGGCCTCCTGGCCGGCCAGTCCCCTCAGATCACCAGCAAGGGAAGGACAGGTACCCTGGCCTGGGTCCGTTTCAAGCCCTCTTCTGTATGAAGGATTCTGCCCAGGCCAGCAGCGCCACCCACCTCTGGCACCCACCTTTTCCACCCTTTGCTTTCAGGTCCTTCCTGCTAAGGGTTCTCTTGGCTCCAAGCTCAAGCCTCAGTGCCCTGGCCGTTTTAGACAGTGTGGGAGACAGTTCAGAGCTCTGAGCTCTGTTGAGAAAAGAAAACTGTTTCTGCATTTGGCAAAGGCGTGGGTTGTCAGCAGAGATCAAAGTTCTGTTCCTGGCAGGGTGCGCACCTGTGACACACCTTGCCCCTCCCCCTGCGCCAATCCCAGAGGAGTGGTGGCATTTCTGACCCTTCCCTTCCACGGCAGGTGGAGCTCACGGGCAACAGTATTTATGAATACATCCATCCTTCCGACCACGACGAGATGACCGCTGTCCTCACGGCCCACCAGCCGCTGCACCACCACCTGCTCCAAGGTATTCCATCCGGAGGAAAAAAACCAGACTAAAAGCAAGGCGATGTTCCTAAATGGAACTCAGGGCTTTGCTTCCCACATCTGCCAAGTGGCTGGGCATGACTAGGACTGCCCAGCCCAGGTCTCTCCAATACACACACAGCACCCACCATGTGGGGATTTGCATTTATACCTGTGTCTTTTAAGCCAATATTCATCACACTGCTACTGTTGGCCAGAAACTGTGTTGAGTGCTAGGCAGAAGAGGAAAGTGTTGCAAGCCTGCTCCCCTCATTTGCTGTTGGTTCAGAGTTGGGTTACAGCATCACGGGGCTAGACCAAGCTTCTCCTTAACCAAGATGCCAGGCCTAAAACTCGGGGGTTGGGGTTGGTCCATGACATTTCATGGGGAAAACTACATATGTGTTCCCTCCGGTTGAAATTTGGCATTTCCTTTGCTTCTGATTATAGATAATAAACCATCTTGGGATCACTAGTACCTGTGGTTTTGCCAACAACAGAAATCACAGATATTTTCCATATCATATTAAAGTTTTGCAGGTGTTTTTTGTTTTTTTTGTTTTTTTTTTTAGGCAGAGTCTGGCTCTGTCGCCCAGGCTGGAGTGCAGTGGCCAGATCTCAGCTCACTGCAAGCTCCGCCTCCCGGGTTCACGCCATTCTCCTGCCTCAGCCTCCCGAGTAGCTGGGACTACAGGCGCCCGCCACCTTGCCCGGCTAGTTTTTTGTATTTTTTTTAGTAGAGACGGGGTGTCACCGTGTTAGCCAGGATGGTCTCGATCTCCTGACCTCGTGATCTGCCCATCTCGGCCTCCCAAAGCGCTGGGATTACAGGCTTGAGCCACCGCGCCCGGCCAAGTTTTGCAGGTTTAAACGTATTGCTTATGCCCACATGCCTACTTCAAATTTCAGGAGTTCTGAGACCTGCTACTGAATCTTCTTATTTATGTATTAATAAAGCAGCACATTTATATCCATATCACTGTGTTGAAATATTTCGATAATTATTTTCCAATACAATTGCTTTTTTGGTAATCTTATATATTTTATTTTATGTATTTAAAAATGTTACTCCAAGTAGGCATCTGTAGGTTTTGTGCTGCGGCGCAAATCATTAAGAAGCCCTGGTCATTACACAAATGACTCCTTAAATTTCAATTGCGATGAGTGCTAGGAAGACACAGAAGGACTTCTTCCAGGGGCCCTGGCCTTTTAACTCCCTCCAACCATCCAGTGAGGCCAACAGGCCTCTTGACAAATGGGTCTTGTGTGTGCTTTGGACTATGGTACCCAGCTTGGCCAAAATACCCCAGTGGAACAAAATGCAAAAGAAGAGGCTTTAAGGATGATGAGAATGGAGTAGTTGGCTGCTGGAAAAAAAGGAGTTGCATTCTTATTGCTGGCTTCTGGGGAGGGCTGGGAAGAGAGAATACAAAATAGCACACGCAGTTGTAAAATCCCCTGCAGACAGTTCTGTGGCCCCCAAGTTCCAGCTCCAGAGATAGTTACTGGAGTCTAATTATTCCTTACCAAGGAGAGAGCCTGGCATGTTCGTTTCTGAAATGAGATGGGGCACCTAGTTGTAGCTAAGGTCTGATTCTTGGATATGTTATGTCTACATACATCAACATGAATCGTGGCTCTGAAGAGGGAATTTCTAACAAAATCAGGGCTAGGCTAGAACATCGCCCCTGAATCAAATTCTTTCACTGTGGGGTTGTTTAAAGCTGGACAAAGACAACAGGTGTCAGAGAATTGCAGAACACAGGGCTGTTGTTGTTTTTGAAAATTGCACAGTATGGTTTTTTGTTTTGTTTTTTAGAGTCAGAGTTTCATTCTTATTACCCAGGCATGGAGTGCAGTGGCCTGATCTCGGCTCACTGCAACCTCCGCCTCCCGGGTTCAAGCGATTCTCCTGCCTCAGCCTCCCAAGTGGCTGGGATTACAGGTGCCTGCCACCAGACCTGGCTAATTTTTTTGTATTTTTATTAGAGACAGGGTTTTGCCATGTTGGCCAGGCTGGTCTCGAAGCTCAGTGATCCGCCCACCTCAGCCTCCCAAAGTGCTGGGATTCACAAGCGTGAGCCACCGTGCCTAGCCTGAAAATTGCACAGTATATTAACTGTGTGGGACTGTGTTTCTCCCGCTACCCCTGGTTTCATTTTACCCTGCCTGGGTCATAACCTCCGAAAGAGGGATTATAAATGAGAGCAAATGAGTCTTGGGAATATCATGAGACCTTTCTGTGGCCTTCGAGTCTGAAGCAACACGGGCTGAAAGCGTTGAGGCCGCACCTGACTCATTTCCACAGCCAGCCGAGGGGTGCAGGGGTTGAGATCCCCAAGTGCTTGGTTTTCTCCCCAGCTGCTCCATTTTCTCCCCAGCTGCTCCCTTGCTGACTTCCTGTGTCTGAAATGACCCCCACTGTTTTATGATAAACCTGTGAGAAATGGGCTCTCCCCAGAACTTGGTAGTTAATGACTGGTTGATGTCTATTAGACCTGAGCTTTCCACCCTCCGTGCTTATCTGGAAATGGCTGGGGCAGGCAGCCATGTTAGAGGGAAGCTTTTTGCCCACAGACACCAACTGCGGGGGGAATTGTGGGTAAAATAGGGCAGCCTCTCCAACTAGGGGAGGTGGGGGGTGCCCTCTGAGGTGATCCCTGAGCTTCCACAGGGCAGTGACCTCAGGGAGGGTGGAAGACCTTGCTTCCATTCCTAGTGGTAACCTCCCTTTAAAAATTCATGTATTAACCTCCACCAAAGGGCTGTTTATTTAGAGTGGGGTGACCTCACCCTCCCTCAGAGGTCCTTCTCTATTTGTGTCTCAGAGCGCTGGTGTCCCTTCCTGAAGCAGAGGGTGTTTCCTTAGGGGACACATTTGCATTGACAATAGCGAGGTCGGAGATTTGCGTGTGAGGCCTGCAAAAGCAAAGCGAGTGAGTAGGAAGGGCAGAGCCCTGGAGAGACAGAGATGATGCAGTGGTCCTTCCGGGGCTAGAAATGAGGGTGAAAGCATGGATCTGCCGAGCCTGGGTCACACGTACTTAAGTCCTGCTACCCTGAGGGAAGTTAGAGGCTTCTGGGCCTTCCCGGAGCCCACAGCCCCCAGGAGCGGGCAACTGCAGGTGGAGCTCTGCAGGGCCCATCAGGGGCCTCAGGTGTGGCCTCGTTTGGCTGCCTTCCTTTAGAGCCGAGGAAGCCACACCAGGACTGGGCTGGTGTCTCCACTGCCCCACCCGGATCTCAGCCAAGGCTGAAGATCTCTAAGCAGGGTCTGGGCACACTGAGAAGGCCTCTGGCAGCTGCATCTGGCTCTGGGAACACATTGGTGAGGTTGGAAGAAGGATGGGGGGAGCACGGAGGGGCAGCTGCCAACCTCACCTTGCTCCTGCTTGCAGAGTATGAGATAGAGAGGTCGTTCTTTCTTCGAATGAAGTGTGTCTTGGCGAAAAGGAACGCGGGCCTGACCTGCAGTGGATACAAGGTACGGGGAGTCATGGGTGCGGGGAGGAGCTGGCCGTGGGTCCTCACTGTGTGTTTTCAAGAGCTTCTGCAGAAAGGAAGGCGCGGGAACGCAAACTCGTCATCCCCACTGACATAGAACTCTCCAGGAACATGGAGCACAGTCTGTTGGAGGCACATGTGAGAGCTGGTGCTTTAGGAGGATGTTCCAGGCTGGCTGGAATTCATCGCATAAGACCTGGAATCAGCATGGCTTAGGGCAGATTTTATTAATACCTTGGCGCTTTGCATGTGGACCAGTCCCACTGGAGCTGCCGCCTCTGGAGTTTATTGAGGCCCATCCTGGGCACGGTGCAGCCGGGAGTGGTATCCAGAGCACGGACACTGCTCTTCCTCTGGGGATGCTCCACCAAGTTCCCCGCCACCTATGACGGGTGCACCACAGTAATGCTAGAGCCCTTTCCAAGGCACGAGGCAGAGCTTTCATCTGCAGCACCACATCTGGGCCGCTCCCTCAAGCATCTCAGCTGCCCTTTGGAATGAGCAGCACCAGCCAGGTTTTGTAGTCAAGGACCACAGGAGGGATGGCAGAAGGGGCTCGGTGGCGGAGCTGGGACTCTGAGCCCAGCCCATGCTCCTCCCTGGCTCCACTTCTCTGCCAGACACCACTGCTTGTTCTGGTTAATTCCAGAATGGAAGAGTAGGTCGCGTCTCAGGGCACGAGAGTCAGCTGCTCCCCAGGGAAAGATGGGTCGGGGAAGTCTGTGCTGAGTGCCCCCCGCCAACCCTTTTGTCCCTTCTCTGGGCTCCTCACCCTCCTCCCAGGCATCTTCACTGCCATCTCTCCAACCTCAGAGGACAGACATCATAACCCATCAGTATGAGCTGGAGGCTGCTAGAAACTTTCTTCCGGGAGGATTTTCTCCCTAGAAAAGGAGGGAGGAGGATGGGGTGAGAGGAAAGGGCATTTTTGTGCTTTTGTCTTCTCTTTCTGGAAGGCCCCGCCCCAGCTCCCCTCTTGGACCCCACTCTGAGCTCCTCCTTTGACCTGTATCTCACTGTGCTGTTACAGTTTGGGGGATATGTTTCTTCCTTCTTGTCCCAGATACTGAGCCTCTTTGGGCCATGGTGGGGCCCCAGGAGCCAACAGACATTCTTCAGAGGACTTGGGTCTTTTTGTTAAGGGACAGGGTCTTGCTCTGTCACCCAGGCTGGAGTGCAGTGGTGCAATCACAGCTCACTGGAGCCTCAAACTCCTGGGCTTAAATGATCCTCCCACTTCAGCCTTCTGAGTAGCTGGGGCCACAGGCGCACACCACCACACCCAGCTATTTTTTAAAATTTTTTGTGGAGATAGGGTCTTGCTGTATTTCCAGGCTGGTCTTGAGTCCCTAGCCTCAGTCAGTCCTCCTGCCTTGGCCTCCCAAAGTGTCGGGATTACAGACAGGAGCCACCACGCCTGGATGGGATTTGGGTCTTGACTTTTTTTCTGCCACTTATTAACTGTCCACTGCCCAATCTTAAGTGATACACAACACCATCTTGTTCTTGGTTTCCTCATTAATACAATGGGAGAATAGACTAGAAGGATTTTAAGATTTGTTTCAGCCCTAAAGACGATGAATGCATTCAGAAATCCTGCAGGAAGCGTTTTGGAACAGAGAATTTAGGGCTAAGACTCTTCACTGCTGTTGTGATGACAATGATCCTGTCAAGATTTCACAGACTGCAGCTTGAATAAATTCTTCCAGTAGTGAGGCTCGAGGCTGTACAGATGTTTCTGTTTGACACTGAAATACTGCGTTTTTGTCTGTATGGCTTTTGTCTATAGCAATTAGAAGGGCTTCTATAGGGCCACTCTGGCTTACTATTATGAGGGGATAAAATCTTGAATTATAGATAAAGGAAATAAAAGTACATTAAAAATGAAGACTTCAAAAAATTGTACTGGAGCAGGGCACAGTGATTCATGCCTGTAATTCCAGTACTTTGGAAGGCTAAGGTGGGAGGATTGCTTGAGCCCAGGAGTTCGAGACCAGTCTGGGCAACATAATGAGACCTTGTCTCTACAAAAAAAAATTTTTTTTAAATTAGCCAGGCATGGTAGCACATGCCTGTGGTCCCAGCTACTCAGGAGGCTAAGGTGGGAGGATCACTTGAGCCTGGGAGGTCAAGGCTGCAGTGAGCCTGATTGCACCACTGTACCCCAGCCTGAGCGACAGTGAGACCTTGTCTAAAAAAAAAAAAATTCTACTGACAGAATTGTGTATTTACTGGAGTGATACAGCATGTCGAGTGATACAGATGCCAAGTTCAATCCCATCAGAAGGTGGTAAGCAGCACAGTCACTGATGCGAGCACTGTGGAACAAATGGTTGGCCTCCCCCAGATGCCTTTGTTGTGTTACCTACTCACAGCTTGGCAGTGAGCTCATAAGGTATATCTCCATCACATATTACAGAGCCCTAATTTGTAGTTACTTACAGTACAGTCAATTGGATAAGACAACCCTTATATTTTATTATGATATTTTTTGTTGTCTTGTGTGTTTGTTTTGTTACCCAGGCTGGAGTGCAGTGGCACAATCTCGGCTCACTGCAACCCCCGCCTCCAGGGCTCAAGGGATCCTCCCTCCTCAGCCTCCCAAGTAGCTGGAGACTATAAGCATGCACCACCATGCCCGGATAATTTTTGTATTTTTTGTAGAGGCGGGGTTTCGCCATGTCACCAAGGCTGGTCTCGAACTCCTGGAGTCAAGCGATCCCCCGACCTCGGCCTCCCGAAGTGCGGAGATGACAAGAATGAGCCACCGCATCCAGCTATTATGTTGTTTCCTAAGAAGCACAACTCTCCACTTCTCCTAAGCAATGAACTGGTGCCTGTCAGCACATTGGGCTGCACAGCGGAGGAGAGGCTGGGCTGGGAGAATTTCAGCACGTTTGAGAAAATGAGCCAGGAGGAGTGGGCACCAGCCCAACTCTGGGCGGCCAGTGGCTGACCCTGCCCTCTCCACTCCCAGGTCATCCACTGCAGTGGCTACTTGAAGATCAGGCAGTATATGCTGGACATGTCCCTGTACGACTCCTGCTACCAGATTGTGGGGCTGGTGGCCGTGGGCCAGTCGCTGCCGCCCAGTGCCATCACTGAGATCAAGCTGTATAGTAACATGTTCATGTTCAGGGCCAGCCTCGACCTGAAGCTGATATTCCTGGATTCCAGGTGAGTTCGGCACCTGCCACCGTGGCTGTGGCCTTTTGGAAGACACCGGTGGTGGAAATGGGCCCCTGAAAGCTGCCATCTTGGCCAAATCATAATGAGGAATAAGTCATAATAGGAATGTGGATTAAGCAAAACCAATTTATGAACTGAACATATGTCAGCCTTAGGACTCAAGGACTTGTTTTATTTTATTTACTTATTGATTTACTTATTTTATTTACTTATTGATTTACTTATTTTATTTACTTATTGATTTACTTATTTTATTTATTGATTATTTTATTTACTTATTGATTACTTGTTTTATTGTATTTACTTATTTGAATCACTAGAATTTTAAATGAAAACATGTGCTGTGAGCACAGGTTGGGCTTTTTTGAAGGCCGTGATGTCAGAGCTCTGCCTCCTGTGTCCAAGGAGGACGTTAGAACAAACGGAAGGTTTCCACCCTGAGTGTGTGTGAGGGGGGCCTTGGCACTCAGGCTGGTGTGAAGCCACCACAGGGCTGAGGCTGGGAGCAGAGAGGCTGCCTTCCCTGGGGCATGCCCTGCCCACCGCTCCTGGGTGCCCTGTCTACATCTGGGCTGGGAGGAGGGGATTGGATGACGTCATTTCCCCTGGCCTTGGGGAGGACCTGCTCTCCAGACCCGTGCTGGAGTGGCCTTCACTCTTCCCGAGAGCCGGCTGCAGTCCCAGGTTTTTAACTGGGTCTGCAGTTAAAGTCCAAGATTTTTAAAATTGAAGTTAATTTTAATTTTAATTAATTTGTTGTTGTTGTTGTTGTTGTTGTTGTTGAGACAGAGTCTCACTCTGTCACCCAGGCTGGAGTGCAGTGGCGTGATCTCAGCTCACTGCAAGCTCCGCCTCCCAGACTCACGCCATTCTCCTGCCTCAGCCTCCCGAGTAGCTGGGACTACAGGCGCCCACCTCCACACCGGGCTAATTTTTTGTATTTTTAGTAGAGACGGGGTTTCACCATGTTAGCCAGGATGGTCTCGATCGCCTGACCTCGTGATCCACCCGCCTCAGCCTCCCAAAGTGCTGGGATTTCAGGCGTGAACCACAGCGCCCAGCCTAAAATTGAATTGAATTTTTAAGTGACACATGCTAACTGCGTTTGGTTTTCAGGGTTTTGCGGTGTTTGTGGGGTACAGTGTGATGCTTGGACACGTATCCACGCTGTGGAACCATCAAACCCCTCCCAAGTCTTGAGGCCACGCGCTGGTCAGGCCTCTTCCGTGTTCTTATTTGTGAAATAGCAGCGCGGCCTGCCCGCTCACTGCTAGGAAAGATGAAATTAGATAACAGACTGAAGCGTTGAAAACAGGGAAGCGTCTCTTACCTGCAAGGCCACTTTAGCTCTTGGCCCGTAGGTTCATCGGCTGTGCAGGCAGGAATAAGTCATCAGAGACCCCACTCCTGATGGGGGTGTGTGTGCGATGAGGCTTTGGCCGGGCAAAGAGAGATACATTTTGCTTTCTGTATGTCCGGAAGCCAGAATTTACTGCTTTCTTTTCTTTTTCACTTTTTAAAGTTGTGGTAAAATACACACCGTATAAAATGGATCATTTTAACCATTTATTGATGCTCTATAGAGAAAAAATGAATCTTCCTGGTTAGGGGCGAGAGATAAAGATAGGAGTCGGTTTGGCTCCTTGTCAACACCCTTCAGGACCACTCAGAGGCAGGGAAATGACAAGGGTGAGCATGTCAGGGTCACCAGCATCTTCCCAGAAACTCCAAGCAGAGAGGGAGCAGTGCTCTTTGGGGAAAGCTGCCAGCACCCCTGGGGATGGCCAAGAGCGACAAATGCCATTTTCTTGCCATGCAGAGGGACTCCCTGCAGGGACAGAAGGCAGCCGAGCTGCCCCAGCTGGAGTGGACCCCTCTGCTCCCTCTTTTCTGACTTGGGAGCCACTTCTGAGAGGCGGCTGGAAGGACATCAACTGCCCAAGGTCATTATCGGAGACATCTGGGAGGACCCGACTGGTTTCTCCCTTGTTTTGTCTCCTAGTTTTCCTCTGGTCCTTCTAGGAAACCCCTGAGACTGATGAATTCTCGAGAACAGGAAAGAAGTGGTCTCCCCAGAGGAGAGACCTGAGGCCTTTCCCAGCCGTTCAGTCCACACTGCCTGGAAAGGCAGCCGAAGGTAGAGGAGGTTGTGCCTGAAGGGGGCCTGGACAGGGCCTGGATGGGGCTTTGCAGTAGCAGTGGGGGCTCCCGCGCCTCAGGGTGTGGGGGCTGCACCCCTGGAGTGAGGAGAAAAGAAGGCTGGTGGTCTTGAAGGAGATGTCCTGCCTCTCCCAGATCTCTGGTTGTTCCTGTCATATCAGGAAGCTTCTAGCAAAGCCTTGAGGCCTTTTCTGAGCTGCAGTCACATAGGAGGGGCTGCAAGGGGTCAGAAGAGTGCTGCAGAGGCCTTCCCAGTCACCAAGGTTGGTCTGTCACCAAGGGGTTGGGGCTTGGGCTGGCCCAGCCCTGGGAGGACAGCAGAGTGGTCAAGCAGGGTGGGAGATGTCCCTTCTGGGTCCAAACCCCAGGGGCCAGGCGAGGGCTTGGCCTGAGGTCTTGCGGCCCCAAGTCGTAGGAGTGAGGGTGGTCGTGGGTCTGTCTGGCACCACACCCCGCTCAATCCCAGACACAACTGAACTCGCCGTAACCTGAAATTGGGCTCGTCGGGGTTTTGTGGTATTTCTCTTTGAAACTGGAGCTGATGCTTTTGCTAAGGATGGGTGAACACAGCGATGTTTGGGGTTTGGCAGATCCCTCTGACAGGTCTTCAGACACCAGAGGCTTGGAAAAAACTGGGAGGGCACCCTGCCAAACCCCTCCGTTTCCCTTTAATTTTTAAAGCCAGTGTGTACTTTGATGAGAAACTTAATATATGTGCTTCTGATTCATTTACACGTTTGGGGCCGTTGTTCTGTAACTTTGCATCCAAAGGGTCTGGGAAGCCTCTTTCATCCCCACATGGTAGAGATGCCTGGTTTTCTTTTTGGGGGAAGCCAGATGGCTCAGTTTTCCTGCCACACAGAGTTAGATTCTGATGGGGCTTGAAGTTCTAGGTGGCCCTTAGACAAGTCCCCTGATCCCTGAATGACTTTGGGCTCTGCAAGGCCCCCTTCCCCGCCACTGCAAGCCCTGTGTCCTTCCTACCCTAGTAGGACACCATGGAAATGAGTACACCAAACAGGGAATGATTCCAGGGAAACATGAGGCTCTCCGAGATTTACGACCCAAAGCTTGAGCAGATCTTAAGAGAAAGGGAAGCGGGTTAAAGAATGAAAGTGAGGTCAAGTTTCCCAGCTTAATTTACAGCTAACGTCTCCTATCCTAGCAGGGAGGGCCCCCAGCCCTGGCCCTCCCTCTTTCCCCAGGCTCACCCGGTCTCCAGGACTGACTCTGCACCATACCCTCACCTACCTTGAAATCCCTTCATCCCTCTCTCTTTCATCTGTTCTTGAAAATCCGTCACCAGGATGTTGAGGACCACCCTCTTCGAGGACGTGGTGCCCGGCCCCATTGCCCAAAGCCTGGGAAACCATCGTTGCCATGTGCAGCTTCCACCTACAGCCAGAGCGATCCCCATGCGGGTGATGATGTGGTCTTGGGTACTGAGAGCCACTTTTCTTCAAAGAGCCGAAGTGGGAAATTAATATGCCTGGGGCTCGATGAGAACACAGAGGGGTTGTGTCACGTAAGCCCCAGGAAAATGCTTCCATTTCTCTAGAGAGCTTAAGGCTTTCCTTTTAGTCACAATATCTTAGGTCATTTTCCTGTCTTCTGGGGGGTCTGAGCCAATCCTCCCCTCACAGGAGCCTTAAAGGTCTCCAGTTATTCCATAATTCCCAATAGTGGGAATCACCCAACGGCAGCATCCCGAGACCATCTGTGCCAATCAACAGTGTCTAGCATGTAACGGAGGTTTAAACGCTCGTGCCCGCAGTAGCCAAGATGTGCAAACAAATGTCCACAGACAGAGGGATGGAGGAACTAAATGTGATGTCTACATGAAACAGAAACTTATGCAGTCCTAAGAAGGAATGAAGTTCAGACACATGCCGCAGCATGGATAGGCTTGGAAACATCATGCTGAGTGAAAGAAGCCGCACACAAAAGGCCACATGGTGTGCCATCCCACGGACATGAACTCTCTCCAAGAGACAAATTCCTAGAGACAGAAAGTAGAAGGGAGGCTACTGGGGGCTGGGCAGGGGGCAGTGGGGAGCTGGTGTTTAATAGGGACTGAATGTCTGTTTGGGGGTCATGGAAAGCTCTGGAAAGGGGCAGTGATGCCTGTTACACAACATTGTGAGCGCACCAAATACCACTGAATTGTACGCTACAAGTGGTTACCATGGTGAATTTTATATTATGTATATTTTACCACAATTTATAAAAAACATTCGCACAGGACCGTCCCCCCAAAGCCCTCCAAGAGTGGGTTCTTTCTCACCATAGCAGCTTTCTTGCAATATCGGTATCAAAGTTCACTCGTAAGCATTCCCTGATAAGCCGAACTTTGAAAAAGGCTACAATTTTAAGCCATTCCAAACATTCTCTTAGCCGGTGGTTTCAGAAGAACATTCCCGTTCATGAATAGTGCTACATCCTGTACCGGGCTAGAGTTCAAAGACTTGCTTCTTGTAAAAAAGATCATTCTCAGTTTCCAAAATCAACATTTCCCCCCTGAGCCTTTTAGCACTTGATTAGTTGGCAAAACCAATATTAGTTTAAATGAAAGGCAGTCTGCAGAGTGGTGTAACTCACTGAGCCGCCGTGCCCCTGCAGGGTGACCGAGGTGACGGGGTACGAGCCGCAGGACCTGATCGAGAAGACCCTATACCATCACGTGCATGGCTGCGACGTGTTCCACCTCCGCTACGCACACCACCTCCGTGAGTAGCACACCCACCCCAGCCACGGGAGGTAGCTGGTCAGGGAGGAGACACTGAGGACAGAGCTGGGGGGGACATGTCCCTTTTGTTGGTGCAGTTATCATCCATGATACACACGTGAATGTCAAGCCTCACGTGTGGCTTCCTCCACCCCATGATTAAGTACGGCTGCCTGTTGTCGGTTTTCAAGCAGCCGTGTGCACCCTTTCAGCTAGACTCTAGCAGCTGTAGGAGCAGGAAGTTGCCTGGATTCTAGATTGTGGATGTGGAACCTAAACTCTGTGATCTGGACACCATTTGCGAATAACAGCAACAACAGTGGACGAACTGCTGGTTATGGAGCTCTTACTGCTGCGGGACACTAGTTTAAGTGACTAAACACATTACCAGCCCAATAAGGGAGGGTCTCATGGTCACGATCCTCATTTTACCAGTGAGGATGCTGAGGTCCAGATAGGTTAAGCCACTTGCCCACCTTCATACAGCTGGGAGGTGGCGGAGCTGGGAGCTGAACCCAAGCAGAGCCCTGTCTCCGACTGCTATACACCTGCCGGCTAGGGGAAGCTCAGGAAGGCCACCGTTCCACGATGGGAGAGGTCATCTTGGGACAAACAAGATTTGTTAACAAGGGTGAACAAACACCGATTTGATTTGCCATTGGAGGTGGTTTGGGAACATCTGGATGTAGGGGGGATGCTCTAGTCACTGAAATGTTTGAAGAAGTGATGCTTTGGCCGGGTACAGTGGCTCAAGCCTGTAATCCCAGCACTTTGGGAGGCCTAGATGGGCGAATCACAAGGTCAGGAGATCGAGACCATCCTGGCTAACACGGTGAAACCCCATCTCTACTAAAAATACAAAATATAAGCCAGGCATGGTGGCGGGTGCCTGTAGTCCCAGCTACTCAGAAGGCTGAGGCAGGAGAATGGCGTGAACCTGGGAGGCGGAGTAAGCTGAGATCATACCACTGCACTCCAGCCTGGGCAACAGAGCGAAACTCCGTCTCGAAAAAAAAAAGTGACACTTTTACTTTTTTAAAATTAAAAACAAATTTTTTTTGAGACAAAGTCTTGCTCTGTCACCCAGACTGGAGTGCACTGCAACCTCCACCTCCCGGGTTCAAGCAATTCTCCTGCTTCAGCCTCCCAAGTAGCTGGGATTACAGGTGCCCGCCACCACGCCTGGCTAATCTTTGTATTTTTAGTAGAGATGGGGTTTCACCATGTTGGCCAGGCTGATCTAGAACTCCTGACCTCAGGTGATCCATCTGTCTCTGCCTCCCAAAGTGCTGGGATTACAGGCGTGAACTACCGCACCCAGCCATACACTTTTAGAATCCAAACTGAGGCAAAGATTAATTTGGATGGAGTGGAATGCCTCGTCCTCCCGCTGTCCAGTCCTGCCATGCCCACGGCCGGTCAGGGGTGCTTTGTAATGGGGTGCAGACAATTAGAGGAGCTGGGTCTTCCGCAGTGTGGCCCAGACGGCGTGTCCTCTGTTCTTGCTCCGCCTTCTGTTGGCTCAGGGATGTTAGAGGACAGGTTGCCAGTGTCAAGTGGAGGCGGACGGCAGGCCCATGAGCCGCTGGGTCCACAGATGCGTGGTGTGCTGGGTTCAGTGTGGACTGGGACCCGGGGACTCGATACTCCCAGGGTGTCGCTGTTGCTCTTCCCTCCCCAAGTCTCTACGGACGGAAACCTGTGACAACCAGGACTTACGGCTGGGCAGGCACAGATGGCTTCTTCCTTGCTCCTTGATGCATGCGGAGACTTGGAGGTGTGAACAGCTCTTTTCTGTCTTTTGTTAAAGACCAAATCATGATCTCATAGCCATCCCTGTCATTCTGGAGACCAAGCTTGGTAGAGAAGCAACTACTTAGTGTTTGGATGGAACTTCTCAGTCGGTGTCACTAATATGGGAGCTAGAAAGTTTTCTTGTGCAAACCAGGTATGCTGTGTCAATTCTAGAATGAGATATCCAGGAAACTCGAACAGGCAGCTGTGAAGAGCAGAGTGGAGAGGGCTCTGAAGTAGCAAGAGCAGTTGGGAGATGGGAGAGGCACGCGCCTCGAGAGCACAGAACTGTGCTGTGCCCTAGAACAGTCTGGGACTTGGAGAGCGAAGGTGAGGGCTCACACCTCCACACATCCCCCTGCCACTGTTGGGGCAGAGGGACTGACCAGCTGCTCTGAGGGAAAGCCGGAGTCATGGTTGCATTGCAGAAATGCAAGTGTGCTGGAGACCCAGTCCCCAAAGGAGTAGGTGGCTTGGTTTCAGTGTCACCAACTACATTCACTCTGAGCTCCCCCCACCCCTGCGGGAGGGACAAGAACCATGAGGGCACAGCGATTCCATTGACTACTTTTTTTCCCATTAGGGTGGTGGATTTGTTTCCTAGGGCTGTTGTGACAAATCAACACAAACTGGGTGGCTTAAAACAACAAAAATTCCTTCTCTTACTGTCGTGGAGGCCAAAAGGCTGAAATCAAGGTATCAGCAGAGCTGCTCTTCTCCGAAGGCTCTAGAGAAGGATCCTCCCTGCCTCTTCTGGCTCCTGGTGGCCCCAGGCGTTCCTTCGCTCATGGCTGCATCGCTCCAGTCTGTCTTTATCTTCACTTGGCTCACTCCTCTATGTCTGTGACTTTATTTTATTTTATTTTATTTTATTTTTTTGAGACAGAGTCTTGCTCTGTTGCCCAGGCTGGAGTGCAGTGGTGAAATCTCAGCTCACTGCAACTTAAACCTCCTGAGTTCAAGCGATTCTCCTGCCTAAGCCTCCCTAGTAGCTGGGACTATGGGCGTGCACCGCCACACCCAGCTAATTTTTGTATTTTTAGTAGAGAGGGGGTTTCGCCATGTTGGCTAGGCTGGTCCGTCCACCTAAAGCTGGGATTACAAGTGTGAGCCACTGTGCCTGGCTTGTGACTTTTCTTTTAAGGACACCTGACTTTGGATCTAGGGTGCATCTGGGTAATCCAGGATGATTCTGCATTGAGATTCACAAGATTCCAGCTGCAAAGTCTTTTCCCAAATAAGTTCACATCCATAGGTTACTAGGGTTAGGATGTGAAACATATCTTTTTGGGGGACCCTGTTTAACCCAAGGCAGGCATTTTTTGTATCCTTTTTCGCCCTTAAAAATCCAAAACAGAAATAGAAGTTCTGCTCAGGGCCAAAGTTTACTTTCCTCCCCAGGGTGTCTCTAAGACATGGCTGTGCCTGCAAGAGAAATTCTGGAAGAAGCAGGAAGGCCACTTAATTTTCTGGATAGTATATTTATATAAAACTAGAGGGCTGGGTGTGGTGGCTCACGCCTGTAATCCCAGCACTTTGGGAGGCTAAGGTGGGCGGATCACATGAGGTCAGGAGTTCGAGACCAGCCTGGCCAACATGGTGAAACCCTGTCTCTACTAAAAAAATACAACACTTAGCCGGGCGTGGTGGTGTTCGCTTGTAATCCCAGCTGTGCAGGAGGTTGAGGCAGAGATAATGGCTTGAATCCAGGAGGTGGAGGTTGCAGTGAGCCAAAATCTCACCATTGCACTCCAGCCTGGGCAACAGAGCGAGACTCCGTCTCCAAAAAAAAAAAAAAAAAAAAGTAATGGCAAAAACCAGAGGTACTTCTATACCAACCTAATAGCTACAGAGAACTTTCCAGAGGCCGCTGCGCCCTCCTCCCACAGCTGCCACTTTGAGGACACCTGGGCTGAACTCCAGCTGTGCCTCAAGCTCTGTTGGCTCCGGTTTCCTGGTGCTGCCCACCTCCCATGGTTGTAGTGGGGGTAGAATGAGGTAATCCTGTGAAATGAGCTGGAAGTAGACACCATGTATCTTTTCATTAGAGAAGCAAACCCCCAAAGGAGAAGCATTGTCAGGCTTCTCTCTTTGCCACAGCCTTTGCCTATACCCTTCAGCAGTGATGTGAGTCAGCTGAGATGCAAATGTTAAGTAAGCCTGGGCAGAAAAGCGCTGCTCTCTGCCTGGTCCCAGAGAGGCCTCTCTCCAGCCGGTGGCATGCTTGTTACACAGCAGCACTGCCTCATGCCCCCAGGTTCATCCTGACGGGGTGGTGGGGCCTGATGGAGACTGGATTCCTGCCTCCCAAGCCCCACAATCTTCTTTCCCATGTGAAAAAACCAAAAACATGTCATTCTGGTTAAACCTCCTCCTTGTTGGAAATTTAGAAAGTCAAGGAAAGCTGAAAGAAGAAAGTGACAGTTATCTGTCATTTTCAGTCAGATAAGAGTTAATATGTTTTGAGCCCTTCAGCTGTGTCTGCCAGTGTTCTAAATCCCCAAATAGATCATCTAATCTATCAACAACCATATGATGTAAGGACTGATTATCCTCTTTTTATAAATGAGGAAATTGAGTCACAGGGGGGTTGGTAGCTTGTCCAGGATCACACAGTTTGTTGGAGGGCGTGGTGTGTGCACGTGCCCACTTTTTCATAATTAGGGTTATACTTTACACATTTCCGAATCTTGTCTTTTCTTCTGTTAACATCGTGTCATACACATTTCCCATAATGTTACAATTTCTTATTAATCATCATTTTAATGGCGGTATAGTTTACCATAACGCATTTACTCGTTTCCCTACTGTTGAACAGTTAAGTCTCTCCCCACCCCTTCCCCTGAATTTTCAGCAATACTGCAGTGAAACTCTTTGTACATAAGTCTGTGCTTGCACTGCTCACAATTTCCATAGGATCCATTCCCAGAAGTGAAATCAGTGTGTCGGAGGGTGTGAGCGATCAGACTGCTTTCCAGGAGGACCACACCAACTCATCCTTCCATCACACATGAAAATGCCTCTCACTGGCCCGGCGCCGTGGCTCATGCCTGTAATGACTGCATAGTTTGCCATAATGGCAAACTATGGGAGGGCGAGGCAGGCGGATCACTTGAGGTCAGGAGTTTGAGACCAGCCTGGCTAACTGGCAAAACTGGGGAGGCTGAGGCAGGAGAATTGCTTGAACCCAGGAGGCAGAGGTTTCAGTGAGCCGAGATCATGCCACTGCACTCCAGAGTGAGCAACACAGAGAGAGTCTGTCTCAAAAAAAAAAAGAAAGAAAGAAAGAAAGAAAGAAAAAAGAAAATGCCACTCACCATATATTAGCCGGTGTCACCTGTTGGCCTTCCATTTTTTTTTTAAGATAAAATTCACCTTTCTCACCATTTTCAGTGTTTTTAAGTTATATTCACAGTGTTGTACAACTACTGCCTTTAATTCCAGAATGTTTTCATCATCCCAAAGGAGCCTGTCACTCCAGTGCCCCTCGTCCTTCAGCCCCTGGCACCTACTCATTTGCTTTTGAACTCTGTGGATGTGCCTATTCTGGAGATTTCACATAAAGGGAATCATACAATGTTTGTTTCTATTTTAATGTCTGTTGATCTGATGGATGCATCTGCCATTGAGTTAAACAAGGGAGTTGGGCATTTGTTCATCATTTCGCCCATTATATTTATTCTCTGATGAATTATTGTTCATGTTCTTTGCCTATATTGCTTTTAGGGCCTTTGTGTTTTTATCAATCTGTACGAACCCTTTATATAGTAAGGTGGATAACTCGGTGCAGTGTTTTCTTTTGCACCAAAATATTTTGATGTGGATGAGAAAGAGCCATCTGCAAGGTGAACAGGAAGCGTAAAGGGCCATGGAGAGCCCAGGAGTGTTTGGGCAGAGACCGGGGGCTTTGCCTAGTGGTTTGATAGGAAGGCTGAATTTTTGTTGCATATGAGCCTCAAAGTCTGAATTTTTGTTGGATATACGCCTTGGGGAGTTTCCTTCAGTGCCAGCTGGTATAGTCACAGACTCAGCCCCTTTGGCCACCTCCCCAAATCTCTGCTCAGGCAGCTGCTAGTTAGGTCCAGGGACCAGTGCTGCCTTGAGAAGCAGGAATGTTCTGGAGCTGAGGACCCAGGCATCCAAGGGTGCCTTTCTAGACTTGTGCTATCCTCCCCTTCCCTGGAGAAGCTTCACCTCTCCTCTGCCCACCTGCAGGTTCTGGCACTTTCCTCCCCGACCTGCCTCCTGGAAGGCAGTGAGGTGGAACTGTGGTTTATGGGTGCACCGAGCCTTTGGCTGAGCTGCTTAGCAGCCTGGAGTTTGCACCCAAGCATAGAAGCAGGCCCATAGGCCCAGTTTTCAGGAACTCTGTAACCAAGTAGAGGTCCTTCCTACATAAACAACATAGCAAATTAATGAGCCCAAGGAAAACTGGGATTAATGGGAAGAAAATATAAATGGCAACAGAGTAACAAACAGTTTCACTGTGAATACCCTCATGTTCCTGAACGGCAAACAGCAACAGCTTGACACTTGGTTGAATGCACTTAACTGACTACTTTGTGTAAATAACTACATCACTCACCCCCCTGACCATTAAGGATTTGGGGATTAAGACATAATCATGGCATTTTGGAAACTAAAAAGCAGATTCAATTTTTTCACTCTGCCAGGTACAAACTGTGGTGGCGAATGTTTCCCTCAATGAAAGCAATGACTGTTAAATGAGAGTTCTTAATGGGTGGGAACTCCTTGAAGTTGTAGGCAAAATTCCTGTGTGCACATGTATGCGCGTGTGTGTGCGTGCGTGTGCGTGTGTGCGTGCGTGTGCATATGTGTGTGTGCACGTGTGCATGCGTGCGTGTGTGTGCATGTGTGCGTGCACGTCTGTGTGTGTGCGTGTGTCTGTGGGCGTGCATGTGCGTGTGCGTGTGGGTGCGTGCGTGTGCATATGTGTGTGTGCACGTGTGTGTGCGTGCATGTGTGTGCATGTGCGCGTGCACGTCTGTGTGTGTGTGTGCGTGTCTGTGTGTGCGTGCGTGTGCGTGTGTCTGTGCACACGCACGAGACACACACAGACATGCATCCTCCAGCGGAGAAAGCCTGCCCCCTTTGGCAAGTTCTCAGAGGAGTCCATTGGGGGCAGCATCCCAGAGGTGGGGCCTGCGAAGCGTCTGAGGACTCATGTCACCTTGTGCTTGCAGTGTTGGTGAAGGGCCAGGTCACCACCAAGTACTACCGGCTGCTGTCCAAGCGGGGCGGCTGGGTGTGGGTGCAGAGCTACGCCACCGTGGTGCACAACAGCCGCTCGTCCCGGCCCCACTGCATCGTGAGTGTCAATTATGTTCTCACGTAAGTCACACGTATTTGTTTCTCTCCTTGCTCTTTTCTCTTCCTGTCCCACATCGGATGGCTCCCATAAGCACCATCTCTCTTTCTCTCTTTCCTCTTTCTCAAACTGTTCGTCTCCTTTTTTTTTTTTTTTTCCCCAGCAATCTGGTCATTTTGGAAGGTCCAAACTATTTATATGCTCAGAGGTGAAGGTCAAGTGCTAGGCTGCAGGGGGAGCTAGGAGGAGGGGGTCTGCACTGGGCATAGCTTAGGATCCCATCACACAGCCTAGTGAGGAGCATCGGGGGTGGGTGGAGATGCCCCCCATCCTGAATAGGGTGCACACCCCCGATCAAGAATACAAACTTGTGCTATCCATGCCTATAAGCCTTCAGGTCAACTTGGATGCTCCTGCTGTTTGAGACAGGAGATACCCCATTTTTTGCCTGCCTTCCTATAGAGCCGTTGCAAAGGATGGTAAATATTTGGTCCTTTAAACATTCCAGAAGGTCAAGTTCAGTTGCAAATGCTTGTTTTTTTTTTTAATTAAAAAAATATATGTTTTTTTAGAGATGGAGTTTTTCTATGTTGCCCAGGCTGGTCTCAAACTCCTGGCTTCAAGCGATCCTCCCACTCAGCCTCCCAAAGTGCTGGAATTACAGGCATGAGCCAAGGTGCCCAGCCTGCAAATACTTTTAAGGCCATTAGAAGCAACAGGACAGATGTCTATCTGGGGCCATATATTACTTTCCACCCACCATAGCTATTGTACGTTAAATCACTTTGCTCCAGGCTCTGACCCTTGCTGTGCCCCAGCCCCGTGATGAAAAGGATTTTCATTTGTACTTTATCTAGGGTGAGGATTTAGGCTCTAGGTTTGTTCATAGAATGTGTGTCTCAGAAATCAAGTGATTCTGGCAAAACTGTCAGGGAGAAAAGAGTTTAGCTCTTTAGTTATTCTTCCTGAGCAAACGTGTAGGCCGGTTCGCCGGGTCGACGTCTCCCTGTGTGAACATGACCCTGCTGAGTTGGTTCTTTAGGGCAGCGATGGGCCCCCAGTGTGAGAATACACAAAGCTGGTGGTCAGGCCCACAGA